>NC_056063.1:41672933-42898349 GCF_016772045.2 Ovis aries
CAAAATCACTACAGATGGTGATGCAGCTAATAAATTAAAAGACGCTTACTCCTTGGACGAAAAGTTATGACCAACCTAGATAGCATATTCAAAAGCAGAGACATTACTTTGCCGACTACGGTCCGTCTAGTCAAGGCTATGGTTTTTCCTGTGGTCATGTATGGATGTGAGAGTTGGACTGTGAAGAATGTTGAGCACTGAAGAACTGATGCTTTTGAACTGCAGTGTTGGAGAAGACTCTTGAGAGTCCCTTGGACTGCAAGGAGATCCAACCAGTCTATTCTGAAGGAGATCAGCACTGGGATTTCTTTGGAAGGAATGATGTTAAAGCTGAAGCTCCAGTACTTTGGCCACCTCATGACACGAGTTGATTCATTGGAAAAGACCCTGATGCTGGGAGGGATTGAGGGCAGGAGGAGAAGGGGACAACCAAGGATGAGATGTCTGGATGGCATCACAGACTCGGTGGATGTGAGTCTGAGTGAACTCCGGGAGATGGTGATGGACAGCGAGGCCTGGCGTGCTGCAATTCACGGGGTCACAAAGAGTTGGACACGACTGAGCGACTGAACTGAACTGAACGGACCAAAAATATTTTTAAATTATTTTCTTAAGTTATACCTGATCAAACTAGCAAATTTCTTGCATGAAGAGTAAATTAAAGAAATAAAGTCTTCCACAGGAAATTTTTAGTATACTATATTTTAGAATACTGGAGTTTCCCTTCTTTCTAATCTCCAGTAACTTAGCAAATTTGACTGCCCTATATAACACTTGTAGTGTTTTGCTTTAATTTTCTGACAATTTCATTTAATGGAAATGAATATTATAAGTATGAAATAGATTAGAAATTGCACATTACAATGATTCAAAATATATCTACATGCCTTAAATGACATAATTTCATAATAGAATAATAAATTTAAGTGCTGAACATTTTCCCAGCTTATACTTAATATAAGTGAATATTAATTATAGTCTTTAATTTTAAGATTCTCCAAGTGTCTTTCATGTAGAATATACTTACAAAAAGTAAAATTTATTCAAATAAGTTGTTTTCACCTATTCATTATTTTCATCAAAAAGACTATTAGAAATATTTTTTTATTAACTCTTGAATTATCAACCAGAAGCTACTATTAAAAATAAAACCCAGAGTTTTTATGACTAATATTATGGAATACCATGGTGATAGAATTTAATGGAATCAACCAAAACTATCTAAATCAATAAACGAATTTAATTCTTATTTTTAAGGAAATAAATTTTTTTATGATTATCATAGAGATACTCAAAGTGTATTCCAAAGTTAAGTTTTAATAAAATAGTTGCTTTGCTTCCTGATGAATAAATCTCTTTTCAATTATTTATATTTATTCCATTTTGAGGTATAGGGATCCTCCATATAATAATTTAATTTTTCTATAATAAAGCAAAACAACCAATATCAGACATTGGAAAAGTTTAATTGTGATGATTCATCAAAATGTCTCCAAATAATTTTTAAAACCATTGAAAGTGAAGTCGCTCAGTCGTGTCCGACTCTTTGCGACCCCATAGACAGTAGCCTTTCAGGCTCCTCCATCCATGGGATTTTCCAGGCAAGAGTACTGGAGTGGATTGCCATTTCCTTCTCCAGAGAATCTTCCCAACCCAGGGATCGAACCTGGGTCTCCCGCGTTGTAGGCAGATGCTTTACCATCTGAGTAAACATCTCATTTTTCTAATGCCACCAAAATTTTCTTAGATTTAAAATTTCTAAGAGTTTTAGTTCTGTCGCAAAATGTTTTGAGGGTAATCTCCCAGAAATAAATTTTAATTTAATTGAAAGTATACATTTGTCTTCAAACACTATGTATTTCTCTAGAGGATACTACATCTTCATGGAAAGCAAGACAAAAGTATTATTTTTTAAAGTGAAGCATAAAAGAGATATCTTCAATATACACATATGAATATTGTATTCATGGGAAAAAATGGGAAATGTCAGCTATAATGGTTATGATCAATCTGGAGGAGAAATGATTTTTCAAATTTTTTTCTATTTTGTTTTTTCTATCAGACTTCTTTATAATTTCATAGACTCAATTGAATGATAAGGGAAAAAAGAGAGAATGTGTAAATTGGACTATACATGATAGGAAAAATGAGCTGTAATCTCTCAGTTACCCTTCTCAAGTGTGGGAAAACAGTATTAAATCAAGCTAAAGATATATGAAAAAAAATAGTGTGCTAACTGAGTCTGCTAGACTATTAATAGTAACTTGTAGTCAATTTATTTAAGTGACTTCTCATCTCTAAACTATGGAAGAAGATGAAAGTTGAGATATATCCCCAAGTGGACAGCACATTTTCCATGACTGACTTTAACTTGAAATTGTTTACTGATGCAGAAAGTATGCGGAGATTAAGTATGTGGTTTAAGCTCCCTTGTGCCCTTGCAGATTACTTAAGACCTGAACTTAGGAAGTGAAGAGAATATAAATGTTGCCTAGATAACCAAGAGAGATGCAAAGTGAAAGTGCAACTAGACTACTATTTGATTATCATCAAAGTAGTGGAAAAACTACATGGATCAACAACATCAAAAAAGGAAGAGTGAGTATGGAAAAACTTCAAATTGGATAAAATTTTCTACATCAATAATCATGAAGGGTTTATACAATGAGTTTGTTGTAACCCACATATATTTATAGAAGGCATTCTGAATTTTATTAAACAAAACATGAAAAAATTAATTACAAAATAAGTAAAACTAGCCAAAATAAGGGCTTCCCAGGTGGTGCTAGTGGTAAAGAATCCGCCTGCTTGTGCAGGAGACTAAGAGATGCAGGTTCAATCCCTGGGTCAGGAAAATATCCTGGAGAAGGACATGGCAACCCACTCTAGGATTCTTCCCTGGAGAGTCCCATGGACAGAGGAGCTTAGCAGGCTACAGTCCATAGGGTCGCACAGTCAGACAAGACTAAAGTGATTTAGCACACACACATGGCCAAAACAAAATGAAGATGTGGATAAGGAAACTATAAATCTTCAAGTGCTAATGGGGCAAAATAATGAATAAAGATTATAGAAAAAATTATGCTTTGGAGCATAGGTTTAAAAATAATCCTCAGAAAGCATAATAAATTGACAGAAAGACGGTATATAATAATTTATTTGAAAAGGAGTTACAGTCAAAGGAAGATAAATTATACTCAAAGATGTTTTATTAATGAATATCTGAAAACGGAACACAATCAAAACTTAAACATAATAATAGCAATAGAAGAAAAGAATGTTCCTGAACTGAAGGAAGATGTGGACAGAAAAGTGAAACAATTCATGAAATGCTGGTCAAAAACAATGGAAAGAAAAATGACCATTGAAACATGCACATGAAAAGGCATTTCTAATTCCCACATAGAGTGGATGAATTTGGATGCTTTTCTTCCTTCTAGTGTGCATGCTAAGTCACTTCACTCATGTCTGACTCTTTGAGACACTATGGACTGTGGCCCACTAGGCTCCTCTGTCCATGGGATTCTCCTTGATTGAATTGTCATGCCCTCATCCAGGGTATCTTCCCAGTCTAGGAATTGAACCCATGTCACTTATGTCTTCTGCATTTTCAGGTTGGTTCTTTACCACTAGTGCCACCTGGGAAGACCTCTTCCTTCTAGAAGCCTATGCAAATATTATAATATGTATTATGAGAATGAAAATCTAATACATAGCTGAACTTTGAGAAAGTAAGGGAAATTCATGTGTCATTTTATACAAGAAAATTTGAATGAAAGGCTGTTATAAATCAATGAGGTAATGCCACTGCAGCCTGAAGAAATGTGGTTTCTAGATATAGGTTCTTCAAACATACTGTGAGACACATATTAGTAAATCTGCATAAAATCTGGGATTTTGTGCTGATTTGTTCACTCAACTCTCTTTTAGATGGCTTTGTTCATGATAAAAGCCAGAATGTTAAAGTCTACCCTCTCTAGATTGCCTAACAGTTCATGTTTTATAAGTATTTTGGCTTGCACCAAACATTCAGGTTCACATGTTATCTGTAAAGTATAAATAAGGGAAAAAATTCTTTTTTTTACTTCAATTGATTTTGCTAGCAGAGTCATAGAAGAATTTAATTTTTCTGGAGCAATGATGCACAGGACTCAATATATAGTTGCTAGCCTGAGGGACAGAGCATACAGCAACTATTTAATAGCATGCGTTTTGTGAAGCTAGTGTAGTCCTGAAGCCAATGGTCACTGTAGCAACTTATTCATCCCTAGGTCAGAGGATTTTGATCCATGAGTCAGAACAGTAGAGAATTAAGTGATAGGGACCTTCTAGTTTTTCATCCTTTTAATACTTAATTGAGGCTTACAATGAAAGACTTGAAGGACTGGACACTCTTCAGTATAATAAGTAAGAATGAGATGGCAATGTTGCAATCAATCATTCTGGGTGACACACCAAAGTACCTTCACCAAGCGGATCTCAGGTTACAGTCTCTTCATCAAAGCTCTCAAAATTAGGGCAAGTATGGCAATTAGGACAGATACACACAGCAACATTCCAACATTAAGTAGAAGTAGTATATTCAAGACAGTGTTAAAGGCATATGAAAGTCGTGTGAACCATTGACTTTTTTCCCAGAATGACTTCTCCTGCTGCTCTCTTATTCCTTCTGAAACCACCACACCTGTGAACCACTGAGAAGATTTTGTGACAAGATGACCTCAGAAAAACTATTGAATATACTTTAAAATAGTTCTGTACACATCCAGAAATGTACAGACTCTTTCACACTGAGATGTGGTGCTATAGGAAAGTTTGGAAGAAATTGCCCTATAAAGAATGAAATTTTTAGAAATATGTCATAGTTTACTTGATAATAATGATTATTTGAAGTCAGATATCTGACAGATGAGATGGCTGGATGGCATCACTGGCTCGATGGACATGAGTCTGGGTGAACTCTGGGAGTTGGTGATGAACAGGGAGGCCTGGCATGCTGCAATTCATGGAGTCGCAAAGAGTCGGACACGACTGAGCAACTGAACTGATGAACTGATGATATATATATATATAATCAGTTTTGGGGACTTCTTGTAGTTCAGAAGGTAAAGAATCTGTCTGCAATGCAGGAGGCCCGGGTAGGATTTCTTGGTCAGAAAAATCCCCTGGAGAAGGAAATGGCAACCCACTCCAATACTCTTTTCTGGAGAATTCCACAGATAGAGGAGTCTGGTAGGCTACAGTCCATGGGGTCACAAAGAGTCAGGAACAACTGAGTGACTAACACATATACCAGCTTTAGAATATAACACTGTTCAAAGACAATGTGTTTGTAATAGAGAAGAACAAACCTATTCCTTTAGCTCTAATCTCTGTGCTCTCTTGCCTCACTTAGTCATGCTGGCTCTGAACCTTTGTAACAGAATGTTGAAATATATATAACCCTTTCTTAAGTCTCTGCCTCCCATGCTTGACATTTAAAGGTATAATAATTTTTAATTCATATAGAGATAAAAGTTACAGAACAGAAACTAATAATTTCCTTGTTGAAGGTTTAAAGGAACATTTTGAGCAGACCTACCTGAGCAACTGTTAAGAACAAAGGATTATGACATACTCTCCAGGGTCTGGTCAGTACCAAGAAGTTTTCAACAGCCAGCCAAGCTCTCTGCCCTTTTAGTATGCAAGAAGCTTGGATTCTAATTCTGGTAAGATGGTTCTCTGGGACACTAGTCCACTATATTCTTGGTCTGGTAGCTTTCTCAATAAAGTCCTTATTCCCTGCCCAAACATCTTGTCTCTTAAATTATTGACCTGTTGTGGGGTGAGTAGTTTGAGGTTGGACTCAATAACATATTTACTTTAGATAAACAATTATGATTCAACAGGTGGTCAGACTTGGACAAAGCAAGACTGAAAGATCTAGTGACACGGAGAGCTTTGTGAATGAACTGCTTAGAATATAATGTGGTAATACTTATCCTTGTAAATGTCACTGCAGGGTATTCATTAAATAGGATGTTGTAAATAATCAGGTGAACATTGTGACCCACCAGTTTGATTGCAATCAGTTTCTCCTCAGCCACACCTGTGCTTACTCAATAGACTGATGAACCCAGTGGCCATGGAGACAGGATGATAGTTTTACATGGCTGCAGTAACATGTTTCTCAGTCAAGACAATGTCCCAAACTGAGTACCCAAATGGTTAGTAACAATGAGCTGTCTTTAGTCTCTGGCAGGCAATATATTACCAGGTATAAATTTGCCCCCAAATTACAGATCGGAGGCAATGTTTTTTTCCTCAGGATAAGAGATATAAATTCTGGAAATGGATTTACTTTCTCAATATGTCATGTTGTTTCAGCAAAATCATACTTGAGTTCAATCAAGAAGATCCCCTGGAGGAGGTCATGGCAATGCATGCTAGAATTCTTGCCTGGAGAATCCCACAGGCAGAGGAGTCTAATGGGCCAAGGTCCATAAGGCTGGAAAGTGTAGGACATGACTGAAGCGACTTTGCGCACACACATATTTTTACCTTAATTTGTATTTTAAATATATGTTGAACATGAGGTCTCAAATACAAATAGAATATTTGCATATATAAATCACTTTCCTTTAGTTCATGAATCATATTTTTCAATTTTTTGAGATATAGATAACATAGAATTCAATGAAGTATAAATAAACCTGTATTTAAATAAATTAAATTGTCAAATCATATTTACTGTGATAGGTAAGCTCTGGAAGCTTTTATTGCCGAAGATCATTCATGAAACCAAGCTTTAAGTATCTAAGGATGCTCAACATAAAACAAAACTAAATTTAAACATAGAAAATTGTTTCAGCTTCATTCCATAGATACGTATACAATCACTTTTAGATGGTATACAGACACCAACAATGATAGTAGAGTAAGGAAGGTTATATTCAGATATGAATTGGGAATGCTATACGTAAGAAAATGTTTAAAATTTCTCCAGATTCTCAGAACTCTTTCTGTTTAACAAAGTGAAATAATATTGCTTCATAACAGTGACTCAAAGACAAAAAGCTAAAAGCAAAAGATAAAGAGCAAATTAATTTTCTTCTCTTTTGTGAATTCCATTTTCTTTTCTTTTCCATTGTATTTATTTTATTCTTCCTTGAATATGCCTCAAGGATGGCATGACAACCTTTAAATGTAAATCAAAATAGAATACATATGTACTTACATAAAATTTTAGTGTAGTAACTTAAAATGCATGATAATTAAAAATACAGGTACAACAGCTTTTGTATAAATGTGACATATAGCATATTAGTCTGTGATCTCTTTAATTTCAATAAATGAACATAAGTAATGTGAGAATTGGGCCATAAAGAAAGCTGAGATGCCTAAGAATTGATGCTTTTGAACTGTGGTGTTGAAGAAGACTCTGGAGAGTCTCTTAGACTGCAAGGAGATCAAACCAGTCAATCCTTAAGGAAATCAGTCCTGAATATTCAATGGAACGACTGATGCTGAAGTTCCAATATTTTGACCACGTGATGCAAAGAACTGACTCATTGGGAAAGACCCTGATAGTAGCAACGATTGAAGGCAAGAGAAGAGGATGACAGAGGATAAGATGGTTGGATGGCATCACTGACTCAATGGACATGAGTCTGAGCAACCTCTGGCAGTTGGTGATGGACAGGGAAGCCTGGTGTGCATCAGGCCATGGGGTCACAGAGTCGGACATGACAGAGTGAGTGAACTAACTAATAATAGTAATATTTGTATGTAAATAAAAGAAAAAATAACAGCTATGCTAATAGAATTAGATTCACCAAGGTGAAAGAGGAGAGTGAAAAAGCTGGCATTAAACTCAACATTAAAAAAACCAAACAAACAAAAAAAAACCTAAGATCATGGCATCCAGTCCCATTGCATGCTAAGTCACTTCAGTTATGTCCAACTCTTTGAGATCCTATGGACTGTAGCCCACCAGTCTCTTCTCTCCATGGGTTTTCTCAAGAAAGAATATGGGAATGGGTTGGCATTTCCTTCTCGAGGGAAACTTTTTAATTTCTTGATTGAATTTGCCTCTCCTGCATTGGCAGGCACATTCTTGAACACTGAAACTCCTGGGAAGCCCATAACAAAACTAGATGGCATATTAAAAAGCAGAGACATCATTTTGCTCACAAAGACCCGTATAGTTAAAGCTATAAGGAAGCTACAGTCACCACCCACAGTGATTTTAGAGTCCAAGAAAATAAAATCTGACACTTTTTCCCATTATATTTTCCATAAAGTGATGAGACTAGATGTCATGATACATACATACATTTTATATATATATATATATATATATATATTTAAATATTGACTTTCAAGCCAGCAGAATAGATATTTTTCTGGAATTCTCTTGCCTTCTGTATGATCCAACAGTGTTGGCCATTTAATCTCATGTTCCTCTGCCTTTTCTAAACCCAGATTGTACCTCTGAAAGTGTATGGTTCATGTACTGCTGAGGCCTAGCTTGGAGGATTTTGAGCATAACCTTACTAGCATGTGATATGAATATAATTGTACAGTATCATGAACATTATTTGGCCATGCACAATAAAGGGCTTCCCTTATAGCTCAGCTGTTAAAGAATCCTCCTACAAAGCAGGAGATCCCAGTTCAATCCCTGGGTCAGGAAGATCCACTGGAGAAGAGATAAGCTACCCACTCTAGTATTCTTGGGCTTTCTTGATGCCTCAGTTGGTAAAGAATCCACCTGCAGTGCAGGAGACCTGGGTTTGGTCCCTGGGTTGGGAAGATCTCCAGGACAAGGGAAAGGCTACCATTTCCAGTATTCTGGCCTGGACAATGCCATGGACTATACAGTCCATGGGGTTGCAAAGAGTTGGACACAACTGAGTGACTTTCACTTACTTCTTTGGATTTAAATGAAAACTGAACTTTTCCAGTCTTTGGCCACTGCTGAGTTTTCCAAATTTACTGACATATTGAGTGTAACACTTTAACAGCATCATCTTTAGGATTTGAAATAGCTCAGCTGGAATGCCATCACTTCTACTAACTTAGCTCATAGTAAAGCTTCCTAAGGCCCACTTGACTTCATACTACAGAATGTCTTGCTCCAGGTGAGTGATCACACCATTATGGTTATCCTGGTCACATAGACCTTTTTCGTATAGGTCTTCTGTGTATTCCTGCCAACTCTTCTTAATCTCTTCTGCTTTTGTTAGTTCCTTACTGCTTCTGTCCTTTATGGTGCCCGTCTTTGCAGGAAACGTTCCTTTGATATTTCCAATTTTCTTGAAGAGATCTCTAGTCTTACCCATTCTATTGTTTTCCTCTATTACTTTGCATTGTTCATTTAAGAAGTTTTTCTTTTCTCTCCTTACTATTCCCTAAAACTCTGCATTCAGTTGGGTATGTGTTTCCCTTTCTCCCTTGCCTTTCACTTTTTTTCTTTCCTCAGCTATTTGTGAATCCTCCTTAGACAACCACTTTGCTCTCTAGCATTTCTTTTTCTTGGGGATGATTTTGGTTACTACCTCCTGTACAATGTTATGAACATCCATCCATAGCTCTTCAGGCACTCTGTCTACCATATCTAATCCCTTGAATCTATTTGTCACCTCCAATGTATGAACATAAAGAAAGGATTTGATTTAGGACATACCTGAATGGCTTAGTGGTTTTCCATACTTTCTTCAGTTTAACCCTGAATTTTGCAATAAGGAACTGATGATCTGAGCCACAAACAGCTCCAGGTCTTTTTTTTTTTTTTTTTGACTTTTATTTTTTTTTTTTATTTTTTTTTTTTTTTTAATTTTTGTTTTTTATTTTTTAAATTTTTAAATCTTTAATTCTTACATGCATTCCCAAACATGAACCCCCTCCCACCTCCCTCCCCATAACAACTTTCTGGGTCATCCCCATGCACCAGCCCCAAGCATGCTGCATCCTGCGTCAGATTGTATAGACTGTCTCCATCTTAGGCTGCAAGGAACATAATCAGTCTGATTTGGTATTGGCCATCTGATGATGTTCTTGTGTAGAGTTGTCTCTTGTGTTGTTAGAAGATGTTTACTGTACCAGTTTGTTCTCTTGACAAAACTGTTAGCCTTTGTGTTGCTTCATTTTGTACTCTAAGGCCAAATTTGCCTGTTACTCCAGGCATCTCTTAAGTTTCTACTGTGACATCCCAATACCTTATAAAAGATAAATTTGCCCATCCAGTCAATTTTAGTTCACTGATTTTTAAGATGTTGATGTTTTCTCTAGCCATCTCTTACTCCACCACATCCAGCTTACCTTGATTCATGGACCTCACATTTCAAGGGCCTATGCAGTCAGACTTTAAATTCACCAACAGACTTTCTACAGCTGAGTGTTATTCCCATTTCAGCCCTGCTGCTGTATTCTCATTGGAGCTATTAGTAAGTGCCCTTTACTCTCCCCCAGTAGCATATTGGACACCTTCCAACCCTGGGCGCTTGTCTCCTGTCATCATAGCTTTTTTGCCTTTTCATACTATTTGTGGGGTTCTCCAGGCATGAATACAGGAGTGGATGATACTTGTGATCACAAAAGACTGAATATTTTGTTTGGTTATAAGACTTACTATACTCCTCAAGATATGGAAAGTAAATCATATTCCCTGCAGTCTCTTGCTTTTCACAGTCAAATGCTTTTTCTTTCTAAATATAAATGCAGGTTTTCAAGGAATTTCTAATAATTCTAATCTTCTTAGCTTTGAAGGGTGATATTGCAAAGAATTGGAGAAGGTAATGGCACCCCTCTCCAGTACTCTTGCCTGGAAAATCCTATGGACAGAGGAGCTTGGAAGGCTGCAGTCCATTGGGTCACTGAGGGTAGGACACGACTGAGTGACTTCACTTTCACTTTTCACTTTTATGCATTGGAGAAGGAAATGGCAACCCACTCCAGTGTTCTTGCCTGGAAAATCTCAGGGACGGGGGAGCTTGGTGGGATGCCATCTGTGGGGTCGCACAGAGTCGGACACGACTGAAGTGACTTAGCAGCATTGCAAAGAATGTTTAGCATAAAGTATTCTTCTTAAGTAATGATTTATATTATAAATTTAAACATTAAAACCATTTTCATATATACACTTATGCACAAAAATAAAGAATTAAAACTGATGCAAGGCCACTTTATTTTTTGATCTATATATATGTCATAGATTTTAAGTCCTTCTGAGAGGATGCTAGATCTGCCTGAGTATTATCTTGCTTACTCATTATAGTTCTTTGATTGGGGCTGAATTACCATTTTTTTGAGAAGTTAAGAGAGATTTAGAAAGTTTTGATGAAGGTTTCAATCATTTAGCTAGTATTATCTAATTCATTTTCTGTGTGAATTTAGCATCTACTATACTTCCTTGCAGGAAAGGGCTTCATGGAGTAGATAGAATTGGATACTGTTTTAAAATAAAAAGAGGAGGGCATTATGCTCAGCTAAGTGAACAGCCTCAGAAATTCACAAAATGACATGAAATTTGCATGAGGATAGTACAGTTTGGGAAAATAAAATCAATTTCCAAATATGCCTTTTTCTATTTTCCCTAGCAATAATTATATTCTGCTTATTTTTTGAGGTTTATAGCAGTAACCAAGTGATTTTTACATGCAAATAGGAAGATAAATTCAATCTAAATATCTCTTGTAAAGAGGAAACACCTACACAAATCATTATTAAAATTTATACTTATCATAGAAACTACAGACATATGTCAACCCCAAAATAAATCCAATTTGAACATAGAATGTTTCTTTCAAGTAAGAGGGAATGCAGTTACATCAAAAAATTTTCTACCCTTGACCCTGTATCAAAGTTCAGCCCAAATCATTTGTGAAGCATCCCAGAAGTGTAAATGAAGCCAGAGTCTCAGTATTACAATCAGAGCAGAGACTATCATCTATAATTAAATTATGGATTATGATAACTTTATTACCTGCCAACTTGGCATTAAATACTGTGAATCACAGCATGGGGTCTCTGTCAGCTAATGCTCTTGAGTGGAGGGTTCAGATGAGACCATTAGAGCTGAAAATCAAAGCAAGCTTCCAATCTTTAGCAAGGAGATAATGCCCTTCCATATTGTTTAAAGCAAGTGAGAGGGCCCAGAACAGAGGCTACAATTTTCTCGTGGAACAAATGTATTTGAAAACATTTCTTAAGTTTCTTAGAAAATAAAAAGAAAGCTATCCTCTTGTCCTACCTCTGAGACAATTATAAAATACCATAAATAGAATAAACAAAATAAACACATCCCTGAACAAGCCAACCACCAGATTTTTTTTCAGTTAGACATTACGCTCTTGAATTATTAGAGAAACTCATCAACTCATCCAAGTAAAATCAAAATAACAAGTGGTAATGATTTATCGGTACTTCTGTCTAAGAATGGTTTTATCATTAATGGCTTTTTAATACTTCATGAAATAATTTCTTAATGTCCAACAAGGCTTTCTGAAAAAAAAAATGTTCTTCCTTCAGAAAAATATTTGTTCTACAGGTTAAATGATTATATAATTGTAAATGATTACATAGCTCTAAGTCTTATGATTTACTTTTAGGTTTCAACTGAAGCAGGTGATTTCGCCATTTTGAAAATAGGGAACTGAGAAGAGCAAATTGAGACCATAAACACACAAAAGACAAAAAATAATAGGTGTTGAAGATGGATCCCAGCTCACAGTCTGCATGTCACTGTGTGTATGTTGTCGCTTCATGGAGGCTGTGCTTTTGTTCACAGATCACTGAGTTTTACTTGATTTGTAAGATTCATGGATGAAATAATCATCCAAGGACTATCAAAACATAGATTCAAATTTTGTTGTTACTACTCTTTTGTTTTTGATAGTAAAAAACATTTTATGTGTATTTTGAAGATCTGAATATGTGAAGGAGGCATATGTTTGAGAAAAGAAAAAGGGCAGTGTTACCAGGTTCCGCCTCAGGTAAGAACAGCAACAAAACACAATTAGTTTATCTTTTGACAAACATGATGTTTAAATAATAGCCATGCTGTTGATAACAATCAATACTTCAGGAAAATGCTAGTGGAAAAGGAGAGTCAGTTGCAGTCATTCCTTTGTAGTATCTTCTTAACTCCTGCTGTCACTGATGGGCTTTGCCTCAAGAAACTAAAGCACTCTTTAAGGTCCAGATGATATTATGATTAACCCAAACATTTCTATATGCCAGCATTTATTCAATGATAGATATGTGAGTCTTCAGGTCATTTAAATACACCACAGGCAATTAGGTAATTTCACTCTGGTGCACCAAAAGCTTAATACTCATTTAATAAATCTCTATTAATCCTTTAATACTTTAATACTGTCTGTAAGTTACTGAAAACCCCACACCCATGTTTAAATGATAGAGAGGAAAATTGTGCAGAGTTGCTTAGTCTCTCCTACTACAAATGGCCAAACCCTGGAGCTTTTGTAATAGGAGCTCTAAAATGAGAGGTAGTGAAGTGATGCCTAAGTCCATTTCTGGAGCATAAATCAGAAGGATTTAAAGGCCCTTGGAACAGAGAACAGGATGGAGCAGAATGGTGCATTTGCCTTTTACTCTTAAGGACTCAAGTTTAAATTTATTACAAACAAAATGATTTTGATAATCTCAGGCTTTCACAAGATCTTATGAGACCTCCTTTATATGAGATAGAAGGATATCCTCTCGAGGAAGTGAATGACAAACAGGTAAACATTTCCATATCTGGATACATAAAGATCTATAACACATATACATGAGGCTTCCTAAGAAAGGCAATGCCAAAGAATGCTCAAACTACCACACAATTGCACTCATCTCACACGCTAGTAAAGTAATGCTCAAAATTCTTCAAGCCAGGCTTTAGCAATATGTGAACCATGAACTTCCAGATGTTCAAGAAGGTTTTAGAAAAGGCAGAAGAACCAGAGATCAAATCGCCAACATCCACTGGATCATCAGAGTTTCAGAAAAACTATTTCTGCTTTATTGACTTTGCCAAAGCCTTTGACTGTGTGGATCACAATAAACTGTGGAAAATTCTGAGAGAGATGGGAATACCAGACCACCTGACCTGCCTCTTGAGAAATCTGTATGCAGGTCAGGAAGCAACAGTTAGAACTGGACATGGAAGAGCAGACTGGTTCCAAATAGGAAAAGGAGTACATCAAGGCTGTATATTGTCACCCTGCTTATTTAACTTATATGCAGAGTACATCTTAAGAAACACTGAGCTGGAGGAAGCACAGGCTGGAACCAAGATTGCTGGGAGAAATATCAATAACCTCAGCTAGGCAGATGATACCACCCTATGGCAGAAAGTGAAGAACTAAAGCGCCTCTTGATGAAAGTGAAAGAAGAGAATGAAAAAGTTGGCTTAAAGCTTAACATTCAGAAAACTAAGATCATGGCATCTGGTCCCATCACTTCTTGGCAAATAGATGTGGAAACCGTGGAAACAGTGGCTGACTTTATTTTTCTGGGCTCAAAAATCACACATGAAAAGATACTCAACATCACTCATTATCAGAGAAATGCAAATCAAACCACAATGAGGTACCATTTCACGCCAGTCAGAATGGCTGCTATCCAAAGTCTACAAGCAACAAATGATGGAGAGGGTGTGGAGAAAAGGGAACCCTCTTACACTGTTCGTGGGAATGCAAACTAGTACAGCCACTATGGAGAACAGTGTGGAGATTCCTTAAGAAACTGGAGATAGAACTGCCTTAGGACACAGCAATCCTACTGCTGTGCATACATACCAAGGAAACCAGAATTGAAAGAGACACATGTACCCCAGTGTTCATTGCAGCACTGTTTATAATAGCCAGGACATGGAAGCAACCTAGATGTCTATCAGCAGATGAATGGATAAGAAAGCTGTGGTATATATACACAATGGAGTGTCACTCAGCCATTAAAAGGAATACATTTGAATCAGTTCTAATGAGGTGGATGAAACTGGAGCCTATTATACAGAGTGAAGTCAGCCAGAAAGAAAAACACCAATACAGTATACAAATGCATATATATGGAATTTAAAAAGATGGTAACGATAACCCTGTATGTGAGACAGCAAAGAGACACAGATGTATAGAACAGTTTTTGGGAGAGGGAGAGGGTGTGGTGATTTGGGAGAATGGTATTGAAACATGTATATTATCATATGTGAAGTGGATTGCCAGTTTAGGTTTGATGCATTTTACAGGATGCTTGGGGCTGGTGCATTGGGATGACCCAGAGGGAGGTTATGAGGAGGGAAGTAGGAGGGGGGTTCAGGATGGGGAACACATGTACACCTGTGGCAGATTCATGTCGATGTTTGGCAGAACCAATACAATATTGTAAAGTAATTAGCCTCCAATTAAAATAAATAAATTTATATTAAAACACACACACACACAAAATCATTGTAAATGGTAACTGCAGCCATGAAATTAAAAGACACTTGCCCTTGGAAGGAAAGGTATGACCAACCTAGACAGCATATTAAAGAGCAGAGACATTACTTTGCCAACAAAGGTCCATCTACTCAAGGCTATGGTTTTTCCAGTAGTCATGTATGGATGTGAGAGTTGGACTATAAAGAAAGCTGAGCGCAGAAGAATTTATGCTTTTGAACTGTGGTGTTGGCGAAGACTCTTGAGAGTCCCTTGTAGTGCAAGGAGATCCAACCAGTTCATCCTAAAGATCAGTCCTGGGTGTTCATTGGAGGGACTGATGTTGAAGCTGGAACTCCAATACTTTGGCCCCCTGATGCAGAAAGCTTGACTAATTTGAAAAGACCCTGATGCTGGGAAAGATTGAGGGTAGGAGGAGAAGTGGACGACAGAGGATGAGATGGTTGGATGGCATCACTGACACAGTGGACATGGGTTTGGGTGGACTCCGGGAGTTCGTGATGGACAGGGAGGCCTTGTGTACTGTGGCTCATGGGGTTACAAAGAGTCAGACAGGACTGAGCAACTGAACTGAACTGAACTGAAGGTCAAGAACCCACCTACCAATACAGGAGATGCAGGTTCAATTCCTGGGTCAGGAAGTTTCCCTAGAAGAGGAATATCTTGACTCCAGTATTCTTGGCTAGAAAATCCCATGGACAGCAAAGCCTGAGAGCAACAGTCCATGGTGTTGAGAAGAGTCAGATATGACTTAGTGACTGAGCATGCACGCCTACACACACACACCCACACACACCCACACACATACACACACACACATATATATATATATATATATATCTGTATGTAAAACAGAGTGTGATGTTTATCATCTAAGGTAAAGATAATAAATTACTTTGTTGCCAAAATAAATGTACTTTTTAGAACAATTTTATATTTTTCTCTATTTTATTGAAGAAAGTAATTTTATATTACATAACATTAGTACTAAGACAATAACCTGTTTTATCTTAACTGTCAAAGTAAATTTTGTATCACAATGGCTTATTCAGGATTAATTTGTACCGTGGAGAATTTGGATCCACTTATGTAACACTAGGTGATGTAAAAAAAAAAAAAAAAAAGTCCAGGTTTGAGAGGTATGTTATCTGACAAGGCAATACATATTTAATTATTTCATGGCATTAAAATTTCAGCTTCCATCAAACATATTTTAGTCCCTGATTTTGTACAATTATTGTTATTGTTTTTGGTTACATAATAACAAATGCAAAATACTTGCCTTATGATTATAAGCTAATTAAAATGCCTATAGATGTCAAATCATACCTATTTAGATAATTGGTCATAAAACATATTTAAATTAGTGGTTTGATTCAGTTTTCCTATGAGATTTATGTGCAATGTAGAATTTTCCAATTGTCCTTCAGAAGTCAATGCATCCAGTTCTAGTTCATTTTGATGAAGGTGAGTTACTCTGCATCATCTGGAAGGAAGCTTGTGCTATTCTTAGTTGCTATAACCAGCTGCATTACTGAAAGCAGGCTCTGTCCTTACACATTATAGATGGATAGGTTCAGATAAGAAAAAGCTATCTTGGTGAATGGTGGCCAGAATTTTGATGTTTCTGTCTAGTAGGTGATTGGGTTATCATTCACATCTCTAGGTGATTTGACAAGATGGCTGTCTGGAGCAATAGATAAAGACTCATTGGACTGTTGCAGAGGAAAAGAAATCTAAGAAAAGCATGTGAATTCATTACAAGGAAACAAATACTATAGGTTTCAAGCTAAGGGGAAAAAGCAAAGAAAATATGTGAAAAATCAGCAGCATTTTCCTTTTGCTAGGCATGTTCTGTATTTTTGAGTTATATGAAAAAATTAAAAGGGTACATTGAGTTTCTTGATTATTTTCTTTTAATCAAGTAACAGGATGACACATTTGTAATAAAATTGAAAGGCAGTTAGATTCAAATGACATGATTAACTGTACATGATATGATCTATACAATATGCTTTCTAACAGAACAAAGAAAGTCAATGTGCTAGGATCAGTATGTTGTTCAGAGAATTTTTTTCTTATTCTTTCAGTATATTTTATTTATTAAAATTATCTAAAAAATAATATATGATGGCTACTGGGATTTAAATTACGTACATAATAAAGATAAATGTGTTATTTCTTGACTAAATATCTTCTAAATATATAGGGAGGAATTAATTAGATGAGAATAGAAAATCCAATCTATTTTGAGAAATTGTAACATCAACAACATTTTATGAATGGCATGGAATAAAAAAAAAAAAAAAACTTTAAGAATCTGTATTTGGACAATGTGGACTTGCCTCAAGACTCTTATTAGGAGTGCATCTTAGAAAATATATTTAATCTCTCCTTGACCCAATGTGCTTGACCCATTTTCAAAAGCGGATGGTATAACTACCACACAAGATTACAGAAAGGATTATGGTGAATGAAAATTAGTCATATCCACAGACTGTTAGTCATTTTCTTTTGTCTTTCTGGAGATTTTGTAGTAATTTCTCCTTTCATGCTTACTTACTGCAGTAGGGAGAAATTCCTAAGTTTGGCTGTGGAGAAAGAGTGGATGTTGACTCAGTTGGTTATTATTTTTAAAAACCACTCAAGTGACTGTAAACACTTATTTTCTAGAATAATGACTCTGAATACCTTGATCAATTTTTTAAAAATTTTGAATTAGCTAATCTGATCACAAATTAATTTGGCTTCATAAACAATAGCTGACTCTTAGGTATGAGAATTATCTTATAAACATTGGAACATCTTATATTCATAAGTCCTATCCTTTCATATATATTTTAAAATAATTTTAAATTATTTGTTCTAATGTGGTTGAAGTAAATTATTTTAAGCCTATAAAGTGAGATTGCATAAACTGAAAATTAGGTAGCATATTTCCTAGAAATAACATTTTTAGATGCTTGTTTTATTCCTTCTTTTGCTGGGAGATTTCTTTAAGGCAGGGAATATTTGGTGTAATAGAATTAGCTGGACCCTCCATGTTCACTTATACGGACTGTGGTAGAAAGTGTAATTTTATTCCAACATCAGTGTATGATGAATAATATTTAACTATTAACGAGTTAACATTAGGAGAGAATGATACTTAACTAGGCAATATATTAAAATAATGAAACTACATTCCCAAATAAACTAAAAAGTATTATGTGTTCAAGGCATTCTCTAGAAGCTATTGATCTCTCAAAATAAAATTCTAACCTGTTTTACCTACTTGTAGGTCACCTGTAAAATAATTTGCAGCTTTTTGAATAGTTCTGAAATGTGACTTAAAGCTGTTAAATATTTGGGGCAATTTTGAGTTGCATAATTTTGAAAAATAATACATGTATTCTTTGTCCCATTTTCTCTCTTCTCTATAGCTATTATCTTTGTCTCTGTAAGAATTCTGAGTAATCATACAACTCTACCTAGGTAATTCCTGTTTACGTTTTAAATAAAGTTATGTTTACTATGCATTCTTTTAAGAAGTTAATGCATATTAATATAAAAAAATTATAAAATGATGAATAGCACCACTTCATTGTATATACTTATGATCATTCTGAATTTTCTCTTTATGCAGTTGATATATAACAGAAATGCTTCCTCAAGCCAATTATTATATTTAACCTTGAACTAAAAGGTGATT
This sequence comes from Ovis aries, assembly GCF_016772045.2. Lineage (NCBI taxonomy): Eukaryota > Metazoa > Chordata > Mammalia > Artiodactyla > Bovidae > Ovis > Ovis aries. The sequence goes on from NC_056063.1 coordinate 41,692,047, forward strand.
AATATGTAAAGTAACCATATGGTTTGGTTTGCCTAGACCAGTCCAACTTTATACCAATAGCACTGGCTTTCTTCCAAATTATCCTTGTTAAAAGTGTCTCCAATTGTATGAAAATTTATATGTCCCTTGAATAATATGCTTCTGAGTAATGTCCATTACATGTAATCAGATTTATGTATATTTATATTTTTACATTGTTTTCCAAGTTTAATAATGTAAAAACAAATTCTGATAACACTTATAAACACAGAATTTTTAACTTAGAATTATTTTTTGGTAAAATTTCCAAGGTAGAACCACTGACTGAGAAGTGGCATGCTGTTTTCAAACTTTTGTTGCATGAGGCTGAATACCTTTGTAGTGTGTTTTTTCATAGTGGTGTTGAGATATTTTCCAACCATTTTTCTACCACATGTCCTCTATGCTGTCACTGCACAATCCTGTCAGTAAATGCAAACTCAGCACAAATATTTAACTATAGTTTAATGTGAGGAATATGAAAACTGCTTTCTCTATCATAGATGACAAGAGCAATGTGTTTCTCATTTAATCATCTGCAGCTCAACACTGAGCTGAGACATTCTTTTCAAAAAAAGTTGAACAGATTTCATTTTAGTATTTGTATATATAAAATGTATACACACATACATATACATAATATACCTAAATATACATATATATTTGAATTTTAGGTTCTATGCTGCTGCTTCTAAGTCACTTCAGTCGTGTCCGACTCTGTGTGAACCCATAGATGGCAGCCCACTAGGTTCCCCCGTCCCTGGGAATCTCCAGGCAAGAACACTGGAGTGGGTTGCCATTTCCTAGAGCAATGCAAATAATATTTTGTTGTATTAAGAACACCATCTTTAACTTTTCAATAGTTCTTTTTAGGTGTACAATACATAGTAACAACTATAGATATGAAATCTCTGAAATGAATTCATCTTTCATAATTGAAATTTTATACACATTGGTAGGCAACTCCCCACCCCTCTCTTCCCAGATCAGGAACTATTATTCTATTCTTTGCTTCTATGAGTTTATTTTTTTAATGAAATTAATTTTATTTAATGGATTATTAAGTTTTACTCCATGCCTCTCTATGGTTTGGTGGTGGGGGTTGTAGTATGGTTGATTTATAACATGTTAGTTTCTAATGTACAGCAAGGTGATTCAGTCATATATATAGAGATCATGTATTATCTGTTATTTTGAGTGACTTATTTCAGTTAATGTAATGTTTTTCAGGTTCAGATTGACTTTTTATTTTTTAAGGTTGAATAATATTCCAATGCAAGTATATACACTTCCTTTAACTTTTCCAAAATATCAAAATGTAGGGAATACTTCCAAACTGATTTTATGAGGACAATATTCCCTTGATAATAAAAGCAGAAAAAGACATCACACTGAAAGATAGCTGCTGGCCAATATACCTGATGACCCTAAATAAAAAAAATAAATAATAAATAATAAAATACTTGGAAAGCAAATTCAGCAGCACTTTAAAAAGACCATAGATATGACAAAGTGCGACTTAACCCTTGATAGTTCAACATATGAAAGTCAATCAAAGTGATATAACACATTAACAGAATGAAGGATAAAAAAATCACATGATCATCTCAATAGCTACGGGAGAAGCATTTGACAAAATCAATAGTTTGTCATGATAAGAACTCTCAAAAAAACAAACAAGCAAAAAAATACAAGGACACTTTTGTTGTTGTTCAGTCACCCAGTAGTGTCTGACTCTCTTTGACCTCATGGACTGCAGCAGGACAGGCCTCCCTATCCTTCACCATTCCCTGGAGTTTGCCCAAGTTCATTTTCCTTGCATTGGTGATACCATCCAGCCATCTCATCCTCTTGACATATCTTCTGTCTGAGAAGTAAATAGAATTCTGTGAATTATTTATTGGAATTTAGTCTCAAAGCACTTTTGTTTTCAATTATATTTGAAATAAAACTATAATAATCTTTGTTGGAATTTAACTTGTTCACTATTTTGAGAAAGCTAGGTCAGAGTGAGTTATTTTACTTTGGAAAAACCCTAATGCAGAGACTATTCTGTCCTTTCATTGAATATTGGAACAATCTGCAAAGCCTGAAAAATTAATTACAGATTAAAACAAGTGGTGATGGCTCAAGGTTTCCCCTTTTTATAAAAATATGGTTTGTATAAAGGTAGCTAGAGGAGAAAAGCCTGTCAACTGTGAATTGTTTTACCAAGTATCCTTCAATGTCAATAGCAAATTCATTCATTTAGAGAAAGTTACACTTGTTCAGAGTTTATAACTTTGGTCAGAAAACAAACCATGATATCAAGCCAAAACTGTTATATATATTAAAAAAGTAAGAATGTTATTTTAAAATACTTATATCAAACAATTTAAATGTTTATGTGTGCATTTTGATAAACAACTAATTCAACTTGGGCCTTATGAATCTGGTGTTAACTTGTACGTGAAAATTAATTAGTAAATTCTGTACCTTATGGTGTTGAAAATGTTTACAAATATTATTTTCTTCAGTTTACAAGGGTTATAGTAACCGATTTTTCAAATTTGAAATACTAATGTCTAGCTATACATCTATATCAATATCTATATATTTTGACACTACATTAATTTCAAATGATTTTGCCATGCTGACTCCATATGTTCACATTGGAAAGTTGACTTTTATATGGTTAATAATCAGGTGAATTTACATATACAATCTCATATTTTTATCATAGATTTTATATTAGAAAATTTCAAAGGTTTTCAGGTCATTGAGGTGCATTTTAAAGGATCATTTATATTTGTCATGGTTTTCTCTTACACAGAGTACTTTATCTGTCTTGTCAAAGATTAAGTTATAATTATGTCTTGCAACTTTATAAATTATGTGGATGTATACTTCTCTATTTGTGATAGACAAAAGAGTCAAAAACTGTTTGCCACAGAGCTTCATTTTATTTTATGACACAACCATATGGTTAATTAGTGGTTTGAGGGGGCTAAAAAGATGATCCCAACTTGTATTATAATTTACTGAATATTATGATTGCCACTTTTAATGATACCATCTACAAAGGCTAATGATACACTAGATAGTATAAGAATGCCAATTAAAGGGTGATGGTCATTTCAAAGGTTAATGCATGTAACTCTTTAAAGAAAATAAATTAATGCAATGCAATCCATTTTAAGGAAAAACTTCCCTTTCATGATGATGTGACCAATTATTCTATTGGCAGGTTAGTAGACATACAATCATTTCATCCACTACCATTAAAATGCTTTAATAAAACCTTTTATATGTGGAAAATGTGGATCTTTTAATTTAACATCCTTAAAAAGAGATTTATAAGGAATATAATTACTTTAATAAGAGGAAAGGAGAGCTGTTTCAAGTTTTAGAGAAGTTAAAATGCACTCAAAAAAATGTCACAGCCATATTAAGCAAATCCCATTGCTGTATGTCCCATTAACATGGATGCACATAATTATACATAAACACCAATCAGAATTTATTTTTCCTTTGAAAATCTCAAGAGTTTATAGAATGACACAGATCAAAATTGATTGCTCTGTAAATAATAGGTTAGAAGAAAGAACTATCATATCTGAGCATTCTGAACTTCACCTCATTCTGGAAAGGAGCTGAGGTAAGTGAGAGAAATGGTCTGTTGGCTCCTAATTTATGAATTGACAGTGATGAATGAATGGAAGTCAGCTCCAGCTGTAGCTGTACTTTAGCTCTTGGATACTTATTTGCTACTAGAGGCACTGAAAAAACAAAATTTCCTGTTAGCAACCAATAAATACTTTCTTTAGAGTGGTATCTAAACAGCGTCCAACAGGGAGTCAGTTCATTTTTCTGAGAAGGAACACTTCTTTGTTAACAGCTACAAAAACATCTGAAGGCATGTAACTCTTTGGGGAGCCACATTAGATATCTGAGGAATACTGTAATCAGAAGTTTCAGTTTTTCCAAAGTTAAGCAAGTTGAACAACCTATGGAAAGACAGAAGAAAGTAGTGTTCCTATTAAGGATGTTCATCTCTGTGCAAGATTTTGAAAAGACAAAAAATTCCAAAGCAGGCAGCTAAATTTAAGGAGACAAAAATAAACTAATAGTACTTGTTGCCTAATATTCCTAAAGACAATTTAATCCCTCTACTCTATAAAAACTCTTCCTTAAAAAGTCACCAAAATCTGACTGGCAAACTCGAAGTCCTACCTTGATAGCTCTTCTCATTCATTCATTCTTGACTGAAATTAAACTCTATTTCCAAAGCTATGAAGTGAAATCAATGTTTCCATAGTGACTCCATTAGAAGCAATCATATAGGAAGAGGCAGGAATTTCAGACCAGAAGATCATTAGCTAATTTTGTTGAATTCAAATTCTACATCTATCTATAGAATGAGAATTAAAAGACCTAATGCATATGTATACTATATATATTAAATAAAAATATGAGCTATCTGAAAAACCTTAGCTAATTCATAGTTACTTTAATTATATGTCACTTCTTACCCATTTATTGCTTTAATTTTTTTCTTTTCTCTGATATTAAATAATCTTGAACTATTATAGTAATTCTAATATTTGTAAATGGCTATGCATATACTTTTTAATAACTTTTTTCTTACCCTTTCCCTCTGCCTCTCATTTATGTATAAAAGGTTACATATTTCAGAAAAGTACTATTCCAATGACAACAAATTATTACTTATTGAAGAGGCAAAGTGTCTATGTACATATAATCAGCTTAAGTAATAGAATATTTTATCAATAAAATTGAGTCTGGCACCCCATTCCAGTACTCTTGCCTAGAAAATCCTATGGACAGAGGAGTCTGGTAGGCTGCAGTCCATGGGGTCGTTAAGAGTCAGACATGACTGAGCAACTTCACTTTCATTGTCACCTTCACACATTGGAGAAGGAAATGGCGACCCACTCCAGTGTTCATGCCTGGAGAATCCCGGGGAGAGGGGAGCCTGGTTTGCTGCCGTCCATGGGGTCACACAGAGTCGGACACCACTGAAGCGACTTAGCAGCAGCAGCATGCATACTTCCTGGAGAAGGAAATGGCAACCCACTCTAGTATTCTTGCCTGGAGAATCCCATGGACAGAGACGCCTGGCAGGCTATAGTCTATGGGGTCACAATAGTCAGATACAATTTAGCAACTAAACCACCACCATACACACTTCTTCAATTTCATTGCTTTCTTCTCCACTCTCTCAAAGAGAAAACTAATTTCATTAGTTTCAATAATATTACTTACACTTATCTTCCTTTTTGGGACTTCCCTGGTGGCTTAGATGGTAAAGTGTCTGTGTACAATGCGGGAAACCTGGGTTCGATCCCTGGGTCCAGAAGATCCCCTGAAGAAGGAAATGGCAATCCACTACAGTACTATTGATTGGAAAATCCCATGGACAAAGGAGCCTGGTAGGCTACAGTCCATGGGGTCACAAAGAGTCAGACACAACTGAGCGACTTCACTTTCACATTCATCTTCCTTTTTACATTTATGGCATATACTCATAATATATATCTATAATATTGTATTACTGGCTTCTAATCTTAAATAAAGAGCATCATAATATAACTGACATGCATAAGTGGGCTTCTGCTGGTGCTTTCTCTTGTAGGTGAAAATAATCAATAAACAACCTATAATAGGAATAGAAAAAAAAATATTAGAGTCAAACTGAGGAAAACAGTCTAAGGAAAATAAATTTGAATGGTGTTCAAGACCACAAAATAGGCAAAAACCTCAGAGTTTCAACTAGTCACATGAGATGTTTATCAAGAATTACAATGGGAGCTGCAAGAAGGTAAGGATACTTGTTAAAGAAAGACTGATGGGGATGCAAAATAGTTGAATGGTTACAAGAGATCTTGAGACCATGGGTTGCAGCTGGTAGCAGATACTGTTTTGATAACAGCAGGTAGTGTCTTTGGTGGTGGTCAGATACTCAGTCGTGGGCTCCTTTGTCTATGGGATTTTCCAGACCAGAATACTGGTTTTCATGGACACTTCCTCCTCCAGGGGATCTTCCTGACCAGTATTTCTTATGTCTCCAGCATTGCAGGAGAATTCTTTACCACTAGCACCACCTGTGTCCTTGAGTTTAATGCAATTCAGAAAATTCAAGTTTTCACTAATGCAGGAATGTCTGAAACATCTGCTATGGCCACCCAGCTTCATTTTGAATGTGTGAACCAGTTACTCTATTTTTTATATTTCAGGTGTTCTTTTCTTTAATGGTTAAAGCAAATGTACAAATGCATGTTTGACAGCCCATAAGACAGGGTATCCTAGTTAGTATAAAGTTCAAGTCATGTATAATCCAGAATAAATTCTATATGTAAATTTCTTTCGTCACCTTTCTCACCTAATAATGTGTTGGTGAGATTCATTCATGTTGCTACACAACATTTTTTTTTCCTTTCTTTTAATGGCAAAATGATGTTCTGTTTTTTTATCTATGACATTATTATTTTATCCGTTATTATGTAAGGTCTATTTTCTTAAACTTAGTTTTTATTATATGCATCTTAGTCTGTTCAGGCTGCTATGAAAAAATACCACTGATTAAGTGACTTTATAAACAACAGAAATTTCCTTCTCACAGTTTTAGAAGATTGAACACCCAAGATTATGACTTGAGTAGATTTGTTTTGTGAGGTTTACTTTCTAGATGGTGATATTTTGCTTTTTCCTCACTTGGTGGAAGAGGCTAGAGAGTGTTATGGCATCTCTTTTAGAAAAGAATCACTAACTTCATTTGTGAGGTCTCCATCTTCATGACTTCCCTGGTGGTTCAGTGGTTAACAATCTGCCCACCAATTCAGGAGGTGCGAGTTCTATCCCTGGATTGGGAAGATCCCTTAGAGGAGGAAATGGTAACCTACTCCAGTATTCTTGCCTGGGAAAACTCATGGATAGAGGAGCCTGGTGGGCTATGGTCCATGGGGTCACAAAAGTTGGACACGATTTAGCAAATAAACTACCACCACATCTTCATGATCTGTTAATTCTTGAGGCTGGAAAGTCTAGGCACAAGAACATCCTTCTCATGCATAGGCGTTAGAAGGCAAAACCACCTCCTTGTTTTACACTCAATGAACCCATGATGCATGGAGGAATGGTATTTGAAACAGAAATTTGGTAGAATCTGAGCAAGAAACTCTGACCTTGGAAACTATGGAATATGCTCAAATAAGTATGCATGAGTTGGTGATAACTGGATAAAAATACAAAGCAGCCCCCAAAGCCTCTTCATTCTGTGTCTAGAAGAGTTTCCAGCCTGCAGCATGAACAGAAAAATCTCATGCCATCATCTAGTTATCTTGGCCTTGGTGTAATTTAATTATAATGTCACTAGAATTGCTGTTTTGATTCCCTCCTCCATGGGTTTTGCTTAGGTACTCATGAGAAAGACTCAAAATTGTCCCTGCTGGAAGCCCAAATAATGAATTTCAGATGACACAATTGTACAGGGAGGAAAATGGGGGTCATCCTCATCTAAACCATGGAAAATTAACCCATATTAACAACCTAAATTGCTTCTATTGCATGCCCCTCATTAACTGGTATGCCCACAACTCTTCTCTTAGTGTGTAGCTTTTGTCCTGCCATGGAAAAAGCAAGAGAGTTCCAGAAAAAAACATCTATTTCTGCTTTGTTGACTATGCCAAAGCCTTTGACTGTGTGGATCACAATAAACTGTGAAAAATTCTTCAAGAGTTGGGAATACCAGGTCACCTGACCTGCTTCTTGATAAATCTGTATGCAGGTCAGGAAGCAACAGCTAGAACTGGACATGGAACAACAGACTGGTTTCAAAATAGTAAAGGAGTATGTCAAGGCTGTATATTGTCACCCTGCTTATTTAAAATATATGTAGAGTACATCATGAGAAACGCTGGACTGGAAGAAACACAAGCTAGAATCATGATTGCCGGGAGAAATATTAATAACCTCAGACATGCAGATGACACCACCCTTATGGCAGAAAGTGAAGAGGAGCTAAAAAGCCTCTTGATGAAAGTGAAAGTGGAGAGTGAAAAGTTGGCTTAAAGCTCAACATTCAGAAAATGAAGATTATGGCATCCGGTCCCATCTCTTCAAGTGAAATAGGTGGGGAAACAGTAGAAACAGTGTCAGACTTTATTTTCTTGGGCTCCAAAATCACTGCAGATGGTGACTGCAGCCATGAAATTAAAAGACACTTACTCCTTGGAAGGAAAGTTATGACCAACCTAGATAGCATATTCAAAAGCAGAGACATTACTTTGCCGACTAAGGTCCATCTAGTCAAGGCTATGATTTTTCCTGTGGTTATGTATGGATGTGAGAGTTGGACTGCGAAGAAGGATGAGCGCTGAAGAATTGATGCTTCTGAACTGTGGTGTTGGAGAAGACTCTTGAGAGTCCCTTGGACTGCACGGAGATCCAACCAGTCCATTCTGAAGGAGATAAGCCCTGGGATTTCCTTGGAAGGAATGATGCTAAAGCTGAGACTCCAGTACTTTGGCCACCTCATGTGAAGAGTTGATTCATTGGAAAAGACTCTGATGCTGGGAGGGATTGGGGGCAGGAGGAGAAGGGGACAACAGAAGATGAGATGGCTGGATGGTATCACGGACTCGATGGATGTGAGTCTGAGTAAACTCTGGGAGTCGGTGATGGGCAGGGAGGCCTGGCGAGCTGCGATTCATGGGATCACAAAGAGTTGGACACGACTGAGCGACTGAACTGAACTGAAGTAAATTTCTCGAAGGCAATGGCACCCCACTCCAGTACTCTTGCCTGGAAAATCTTATGGACAGAAGAGTCTGGCAGGCTGCAGTCCATGGGGTCGCTAAGAGTCGGATACAACTGAGCAACTTCACTTTCACTTTTCACTTGCATACATTGGAGAAGGAAATGGCAACCCACTCCAGTGTTCTTGCCTGGAGAATCCCAGGGATGGGGGAGCCTGGTGGGCTGCCGTCTATGGGGTCACACATATTCAGACATGACTGAAGTGATTTAGGAGCAAGTAAATTGCTACTTTGTTTCCTTTGCACATACTGTGCTCCCAATGAATTCAATACCTGCCTTGTAATCTTAGTCTCTTTGTTGAATTCTTGCCTCAAAGAAAACAAGACTGAAGTCCTCTTGCCACCAAAATCAGCTCCACCTCCATAACATCATGGCTTTGATTGTGAGAATTCCAACATACATAATTTGAGGATACACAAACTTTGAGATAACAGCAATGATATACCCAGGTTTTTTATATATATATATATATATATATATATATATCCCTATTATATTTGATTTATTTTTGTAAATTAATCTCTATCTATCTATCTATACACACACACACACACACACACACACACACACACACACATATACATATGGCTTCCCTGGTGGTTCAGACAGTAATAAATCTGCCTGCAATGCCAGAGACCCAGTTTTGATCCCTGGGTCAGGAAGATCCCCTGGAGAAGGAAACAGCAAACCACTTCAATATTCTTGCTTGGAGAATTCCATGGAGAGAGGAGCCTGGTGGGCTACAGGCCATGGAATCACAAAAAGTTGGATACAACTGAGTGACTAACACTTTCACTTCTTTACATTTATTTTAAAATATGATCAATCTTGAACTCACCACTCAAAACAATAGCTAGATGTTTACCAGTAATTTAATTATATCTACATCTTCCCTCTACGTTTTAAATTTTTTTATTCATTATTCCACTGCTCTTCTGTTTTCTGTGTTATTGCCACATATATATGTACCCGCATAAACACTGCATTATTTAGACTTGCTCAGATTTTAATTTTATAGAATGAATGTGAAATTATTTAATCTGGGTCTTTTCATCACTGAAAATTATAGATATTATTTGGATATGAGAGATATTTCTTCAGGATACAATTTTTTAAATCAATACATGATTTGCAAATATATTTTTCTGAGTCTATGCCTTGCTTTTTTTTATTTTTTAGCAATGTCTTTTTGAGCACAAACATTCTTACATTTGATCAATTCTAATTTAAGAATTTTCTTCTAAAAAGGTGATTTTGGTGTCATAACTAAAATCTCCTTGCCAAAATCAATACCACGTGAATTTCCTCCTATGTTTTCTTTCAAATCTTTATACTGTTACATTTTTACATTTGGATCTAATATCCATTTTGAATTTTCTCTTTTCTCATTTTTCTGGTAGAAGATGGGTGTGGAAATGGTATTACGGGTTTGAGGGGAACTTTGGCAGTGGCTATTTTCTCTTTGATGCTGCAAGTTTCAATAATGATTTTCCAGGTATGTTCCTTTGTCCTTTGTTCTATAGATTAAGATAGATTTTTGTAGGACAAGATTCTACATTCATCTCACTCTTTTCCTCCACTGTGTCCACAAATCTGTTCTCTTGTGTGTGTCTCCATTGTTGCCCTGCAAATAGATTCATTAGTACCATCTTTCTAGATTCCATATATATGTGTTAATATACAATGTTTTAACAGTGAGTACTGTGATGCTCCTATAGCCAGAGCCCCAGAAGAAGCTTTTCCAGGAAACTCCACAATCTTTCTTGTGTGTCTGTTTTCCTGAAGAAAAGTCTGCAGAGTGGTAAGAATTTCCAGTATCATGGCCCACAGGGATTGCACACTTTCATTCTAATCAACACAAGCCATTACTAATTATTAAAACTTGTTTCCTGAATCTCCCTATAGGCTAATGAATTTGCCAATTTTTCCTTTATTTTCCTTTTTCATTTTTGCTCCATATATTTTAAAGTACTTTTAATAGATCTATACATAGTGTGAATGTTTTGAGTTTATTTTTGTCACCATCCATTTTGTCATCCTCAATGCATTCAACTTTACCTCATCTATTTCTTTTTAAATTATTTCTAGTTTAAGGATAATTGTTTTACAGCATCATTTGGTTTCTACCATACATCAACATGAATCAGGCACAGCTATATATATGGTGTCTTCCTCTAAAACCTCCCTCCCAACTCCCTCCCAATTCCACCCCTCTGTTGTCACAGAGCAACAGGGAGCAACAGCTCCCTGCATCACACAGCAAATTCACAATGATTATCTATTTTGCATATGGTAATGTATATGTATCCATACTACATTCTCCATTCGTTTCACTCTCTCTTTTCACCACTGTGTCCATAAATCTGGTCTCTATGTCTGCGTCTCCATTGTTGCCCTGCAAATAGGTTCATTAGTACCATCTTTCTGGAGTCCATATATATGTGCTAATATGCAATGTTTGCTTTTCTCTTTCTGACTTACATTGCTCTGTATAAAAGAGGCTCTAGGTTCATCACCTCCTTAAAATGGACTCAAATGCTTTTTATGGCTAACAGGCAAATTTGGCCTTGGAATATGGAATGAAGCAGGGCAAAGACTAATAGAGTTTTACCAAGAGAACGCTGTGGTCATACCAAACACTCTCTTCCAACAACACAAAAGAAGACTCTACACATGGACATCAACAGATGGTTAACACTGAAATCAGATTGATTATATTCTTTGCAGCCAAAGATGGAGAAGCTCTACACAGTCAGCAAAAACAAGACTGGGAGCTCACTGTGGCTCAGATCATGAACTCCTTATTGCCAAATTCAGACTTAAATTGAAGAAAGTAGGGAAAACCACTAGACCATTCAGGTATGACCTAAATCGAATCCCTAATGATTATACAGTGGAATTGAGAAATAGATTTAAGGGCCTAGATCTGATAGATAGAGTGCCTGATGAACTATGGACTGAGGTTCGTGATATTGTACAGGAGACAGGGATCAAGAACATCCCCATGGAAAAGAAATGCAAAAAAGCAAAATGGCTGTCTGGGGAGGCCTTACAAATAGCTGTGAAAAGAAAAGAAGTGAAAATCAAAGGAGAACAGGAAAGCTATAACCATCTGTATGCAGAGTTCCAAAGAATAGCAAGATGAAAAGAGAGCCTTCCCCATGAACATTGGGGTACACATGTCTCTTTCAGTTCTGGTTTCCTCTATGTGTATGCCCAGCAATGGGATTGCTGGGTCAAAAGGCAGTTCTATTTCCAGTTTTTTTAATGAATCTCCACACTGTTTTCCATAGTGGTTGTACTAGTTTGCATTCCCACCAACAGTGTAAGAGAGTTTCCTCTTCTCCACACCCTCTCCAGTTTTATTGCTTGTAGACTTTTGGATCGCAGCCATTCTGACTGGCATGAAATGGTACATCACTGTGGTTTTGATATGCATTTCTCTGATAATGAGTGACATTAAGCATCTTTTCTTGTGTTTGTTAGACATCTGTATATCTTCTTTGGAGAAATATCTATTGAGTTCTTTGGCCCATAGTTTGATTGGGTCGTTTATTTTTCTGGAATTGAGCTGCAGGAGTTGCTTGCATATTTTTGAGATTAGTTGTTTGTCAGTTGCTTCTTTTGCTATTATTTTCTCCCATTCTGAAGCAGCACTGTTTATAATAGCCAGGACATTGAAGCAACCTAGATGTCTATCAGCAGATGAATCAATAAGAAAGCTGTGGTACATATACACAATGGAGTATTACTCAGCCATTAAAAAGAATACATTTGAATCAGTTCTAATGAGGTGGACGAAAAGGGAGCATATTATACAGAGTGAAGAAAGCTAGAAACAAAAACATCAATACAGTATACTAACATATTCAGTTCAGTTCAATTGCTCAGTCGTGTCCGACTCTGTGTGACCCCATGAATCTTAGCATGCCAGGCCTCCCTGTTCATCACCATCTCCCGGAGTTCACTCAGACTCACATCCATCGAGTCCATGATACCATCCAGCCATCTCATCCTCTGTCATCCCTTCTCCTCCTGCCCCCAATCCCTCCCAGCATCAGAGTCTTTTCCAATGAGTCAACTCTTCACATGAGGTGGCCAAAGTACTGGAGTCTCAGCTTTAGCATCATTCCTTCCAAAGAAATCCCAGGGCTTATCTCCTTCAGAATGGACTGGTTGGATCTCCGTGCAGTCCAAGGGACTCTCAAGAGTCTTCTCCAACACCACAGTTCAAAAGCATCAATTCTTTGACACTCAGCTTTCTTCACAGTCCAACTCTCACATCATACATAACCACAGGAAAAAACCATAGCCTTGACTAGACGGACCTTAGTCGGCAAAGTAATGTCTCTGCTTTTGAATATACTATCTAGGTTGGTCATAACTTTTCTTTCAAGGAGTAAGCATCTTTTAATTTCATGGCTGCAATCACCATCTTGGAATTTAGAAAGATGTTAATGATAAACCTGTATGTGAGACAGCAAAAGAGACACAGATGTATAGAACAGTCTTTTGGACTCTTTGGGAGAGAGAGAAGGTGGGATGATTTGGGAGAATGGCATTGAAACATGTATAATATCATATATGAAACAAATCGCCAGTCCAGGTTCAGTGCATGAGACTGGATGCTTGGGGCTAGTGCACTGAGATGACCCAGAGGGATGGTACATGGAGGGAGGAGGGAGGGGGTTCAGGATGGGGAACATGTGTTTACCTGTGGTGGATTCATGTTGATGTATGGCAAAACCAATACAATATTGTAAAGTAATTAACCTCCAAATAAATAAATAAATTTAAATTAAAAAAATAAAATGCATTAAAGAATAAAAAAGAAAAAAAAAAGCCTTCTTCAGCAATTAATGAAAAGAAATAGGGGAAAACAACAGAATGGGAAAGACTAGAGATCTCTTCAAGAAAATTGGATATACCAAGGGAACATTTCATGCAAAGATGGGCTCAATAAAGGACAGAAATGGTATGGACCTAACAGAAGCAGAAGATATTAAGAAGATGTGGCAAGAATACACAGAAGAAATGTGTGAAAAAGATCCTCAAGACCAAGAGAATCACGATGGTGTGATCACTCACCTAGAGCCAGACAACCTGGAATGTGAAGTCAAGTGGGCCTTAGAAAGCATCACTATGAACAAAGGTAGTGGAGGTGATGGAATTCCAGTTGAGCTCTTTCAAATCTTGAAAGATGATGCTCAAAATTCTCCAAGCCAGATTTCAGCAACAATGTGAACCATGAACTTCCAGATGTTCAAGCTGGTTTTAGAAAAGACAGAGGAACCAGAGATCAAATTGCCAACATCTGCTGGATCATCAAAAAAGCAAGAGAGTTCCAGAAAAACATCTATTTCTGCTTTATTGACTATACCAAAGCCTTTGACTGTGTGGATCACAATAAACTATGGAAAATTCTTCAAGAGATGGGAATACCAGATCACCTGACCTGCCTCTTGAGAAACCTATATGCACGTCAGGAAGCAACAGTTAGAACTCGACGTGGAACAACAGACTGGTTCCATATAGGAAAAGGAGTACGTCAAGGTTGTATACTGTCACCCTGCTTATTTAACTTATATGCAGAGTACATCATGAGAAATACTGGACTGCAAGAAGAAGCCCAAGCTGAATCAAGATTGCCGGGAGAAATATCAATTACCTCAGATATGCAGATGACACCACCCTTATGGCAGAAAGCGATGAGGAACGAAAAAGCCTCTTTATGCAAGTTAAAGAGGAGAGTGAAAATGTTGGCTTCAATGTCAACATTCAGAAAACGAAGATCATGGCATCTGGTCCCATCACTTCATGTGAAATAGATGGGGAAACAGTGGAAACAGTGTCAGACTTTATTTTTTGTGGGGCTCCAAAATCACTGCAGATGGTGACGGCAGCCATGAAATTAAAAGAGGCTTACTCCTTGGAAGGAAAGTTATGACACCCCCCCCCCCCAGATAACATATTGAAAAGCAGAGACATTACTTTGCCAACAAAGGTCTGTCTAGTCAAGGCTATGGTTATTCCAGTAGTCATGTATGAATGTGAGAGTTGGACTGTGAAGAAAGCTTAGCATTGAATAATTGTTGCTTTTGAATTGTGGTGTTGGAGAAGACTTTTGAGAATCCCTTGGACTGCAAGAAGATCCAACCAGTCCATTCTGAAGGCGATCAGTCATGGGTGTTCTTTGGAAGGACTGATGCTAAAGCTGAAACTCCAATACTTTGGCCACCTCTTGTGAAGAGTTGACTCATTGGAAAAGACTCTGATGCTGGGAGGGATTGGGGGCAAGAGGAGAAGGGGACGACAGAGGATGAGATGGCTGGATGGCATCACCAACTTGATGGAGGTGAGTCTGAGTGAACTCAGGGAGTTGGTGATGGACAGGGAGGCCTGGCGTGCTGCAGTTCATGGGGTCACAAAGAGTCGGACATGACTGAGCAACTGAATTGAACTGAACTGAATAGTCCATTGTGTACATGTACCACAACGTCTTTATCTATTTATCTATTGAAGGACATCTAGGTTTCTTCCATGGCCTAAATATAGTAAATAGTGCCAAAACAGACCCTGGAATACATGTATCTCTTTCAATTATGGTTCTCTCAGTGTGTATACATTGGAAGTGACAAACAGATTCAAGGGATTAGATCTGAGAGACAGAGTGTTTGAAGAAATATAAACAGAATTTTGTAATATTGTACAGGAGATGGTGAACAAAACCATTCACAAGAAAAAGAAATGAAAAAAAGGCTAAATGATTGTCTGAAGATATCTTACAAATAGCTGAGAAAAGAAGCAAAAGGAAAAGGAGAAAAGGAAAGATATACCCATCTGAATACAGAGTTCCAATGAATAGCAAGGAGAGATAAGAAACCTTCCTAAGTGAACAATTCAAAGAAATAGAGGAAAACAATAGGATATGAAATACTAGAGTTCTCTTCAAGAAAATTAGAGACACCAAGGAAATATTTCATCAAAGATAGGCACAAAAAAGGACAGAATTGGTATGTACCTAAGAGAAGAAGAAGATATTAACAAGAGGTCACAAGAATACACAGAAGTACTAGACAAAAAAGATCTTCATGACACAGATAACCACGATGGTGTTATCACTTACCTAGAGCCAGACATCCTGGAATGTGAAGTCAATCGGGCCTTAAGAAGCATCACAAGAACAAAGCTAGTGGAGGTAATGGAATCCAGTTGAGCTATTTCACATCCTAAAAGATGATGCTGTGAAAGTGCTGCACGCATTCTGCCGGCATATTTGGAAAACTCAGCAGTGGCCACAGGACTAGAAAAGGTCAGTTTTCATTCCAATCCCAAAGTAAGGCAATGCCAAAGAATGTTCAAAATACCACACAATTGCACTCATTTCAGATGATAGCAAAATAGTGCTCAAAATTATGTAAGCTAGGCTTCAACAGTACATGATCTGAGAATTTGCAGATGTTCAACTTGATTTAGAAAAGGCAGAGGAATAAGAGATCCAATTGCCAAAAATCCATTGGATCATAGAAAAATCAACAGAATTTCAGAAAAAACATTTACTTATTCATTGACTATGCTAAGGACTTTGAGTGTGTGAATCATCACAAACCAGAAAATTATTAAAGAGATGGGAATACTAGACAATCTTACCTGCCTCCTGAGAAACCTGTATGAAAGTTATGAAGGAACAGTCAGAACTGGACAGGGAAGAACAGACTGGTTCCAAACTGAGAAAGGAGTACATCAAGGATGTATATTGTCCTCCTGCTTATTCAACTTAAATGCAGAGAGCATCATGTGAAATGTTAGGCCAGATGAAGCACAAGCTGCAATCAAGATTTCTGGCAGAAATATCAATAATCTCAGATATTCAGATGACATCACCATTATGGTAGAAAATGAAGAAGAAATAAAAAGCTTCTTGATGAAAGTGAAAGAGGAGAGTAAAAAAGCTGTCTTAAAACTCAACATTCAAAAAACCAAGATCAAGGCATCTGGTCCCATCACTTCATGGCAAATAGATGGAGAAACAATGGAAATGGTGACAGATTTTCTTTTTTTGGACTCCAAAATCACTACAGATGATGACTGCAGCCAAGAAATGAAATGACGCTTGCTCCTTGGAAGAAAAGCTATGACCAACGTAGACAGCACATTAAAACGCAGAGGCATTACTTTATTGACAATGTTCTGTAATGTCAAAGCTATGGCTTTTGCAGTAGCCATGTGTGGATGTAAGAACTGGACTGTAAAGATGGCTGAGTATTGAAGAAATGATGCTTTTGCACTGTGGTGTTGGAGGAAACTCTTGCAAGTCCCTTGGACTGCAAGGAGATCAAACTAGTCCATCCTAAAGGAAATCAATCCTGAATATTCTTTGGAAGGACTGATATTGAAGCTGAAGTTCTGATACTTTGGCCACCTATGTGAAGAGCTGACTCATTGGAAAAGACCCTGATACTGGGAAAGATTGAAGGCAGGAGAAGCAGATGATAGAGGATTATATAGTTCAACGGCATCACCGACTCAATAGACCTGAGTTTGAACAAGCTTTGGGAGATGGTTAAGGACAGTTAAGCCTGGTGTGCTGCAGTCCATGGGGTTGCAAAGAGTCAGAAACAGCTCAGTGATTGAATAATAACAGGGTAAATGCCCAGCAGTGAGATTTTTGTGTCAGTTGTTAGCTCTATGTCTAGTTTTTTGTTTTTTGTTTTTTTTTTTAAGAAACTCCATACAGTTCTCCGTAGTTGCTATATCAATTTATATTCCCACTGACAGTGAAAGAGAATTCCCATTTCTCCACATCCTCTCTGTCATTTGTTTGTATATTTTTTGATAATGGCCATTCTGATTGTAGCCATGAAATTAAAAGGTGCCTACTCCTTGGAAGGAAAGTTATGACCAACCTAGATAGCATATTGAAAAGCAGAGACATTACTTTGCCAACTAAGGTCCATCTAGTCAAGGCTATGGTTTTTCCAGTGGTCATGTATGGATGTGAGAGTTGGATTGTGAAGAAAGCTGAGCACGAAAGAATTGATGCTTTTGAACTGTGGTGTTGGAGAAGACTCTTGAGAGTGCCTTGGACTTCACGGAGATCCAACCAGACCATTCTGAAGGGAATCAGCCCTGGGATTTCTTTGAAGGAATGATGCTAAAGCTGAGACTCCAGTACTTTGGCCAGCTCATGCGAAGAGTTGACTTATTGGAAGACTCTGATGCTGGGAGGGATTGGGGGCAGGAGGAGAAGGTATGACAAAGGATGAGATGGCTGGATGGCATCACGGACTTGATGGACATGAGTCTGAGTGAACTCTGGGAGTTGGTGATGGACAAGGAGGCCTGGTGTGCTGCAATTCATGGGGTCACAAAGAGTCGGACATGACTAAGCGATTGAACTGAACTGATTCTGACTGGTGTGCAGTTTATCTTTAATTAATGTCTTTGCACCCCCTTTCTGAAGCTTAATGTTTTCTTGGTATACTTTTGTCTTTTCTGATACTTTCAAACTAACCTCATCTCTATGTAAAGTGGGTACATTTCCTCCCTTTACCTCCCTCTTTGTTTCTCTCTCTTAAATTGGAGACATAACTCATTTATTTTCATCTTAATTACTAATATAATGATGAAGTCTATACAAATCCTTTTGATGCTTGAATTGCATCTTCTGGGTTCTAAAATATATTTTATTAAAATTAGTTCTTAATGTTTACATTTCTATTCCTGTTGCTCTTTGATCTATGAGTAATTAAGAAGTATTTTCCTAAAGTTTAAATAACCTGAGGTTTATTTAACTATTACAAATTTGTATATAACTTTGTTATATTATGGTCTAAAATATAAGATACAATTATTTACAGCTTAGTAAATTCTTAGTTTTTCTTATTTATTATATACCCTTTTATATTCACTTTTTGATAATTTATGCAGATATATGTATTATAATAGTCTGGTTACATTTTTCTGTCCTAGATTTAATTCAACAATTATGACAATAAAACATAAAATTTTTATAGCTCCTCTACTTGCCAGAGATTCTAGAATAAGTTTTACACAAATTAATTTAATTTTTAAATGAATCTATGCTATTTCACACTATTATTATTGTCACTTTATAGGAAGAAAATTAAGCTTGACATAGTAATTTTTCAGATATAACAGCTAGTAAGGGAGAAAATAACAAGTTCTTTTAAGAATAGTTTAATGGGTGAATTTTATTTCTCACATTTGTAATTTGTGATATATTTTCAGGTTATTTCATATGATAACATTCCCTTAGTGTTTTTAATATGTCCATTTCTTTAATCTAGAATTCTTCATTTTTCAGTTCTAGCAATCCTGATCTTGATACTCTTCAGTAGTGCATGAGTATATATGTGTGTGTGTATTTCACTTAAAATGATGATGTTAATAACATATCTTATAACTTTAGTCTGAAGCTCAATACCCACTGAAGGTATCAGCTATTCTCTCAACCATTATATACTTGGTTAAGTCTGGGACCCAGGGCTGGGGACAGCCAATTATTTCAGTGGTTGGAAGAACTTAAGATCTCAGTTGAAGAACTCCAAGCAGGTAAAATCACAATCATTTCCCCATCCCACAAAACATTTTATCAGATCAAGGTTCCATCCTTTGCTAATGAGGAAAAAACAACTTTGGAGCTGCTTGTCTTTAGATTACTTCCTATCAGGCCAGGAGGTTTATATAATGTCAAAAGTAACATTCAGGACTTAGTTGCCATCATTTTCCCAATTGCCCAAAAGTACAGGAATTCTGCACTGACTTTGTTACTATAGTACCCTGTGTGGCTTAGATGCTCAGATATGTCCAACTTTTTGTAACCCCATGGACTCTAGCCTGCCAGTTTCCTTTGCCTATGGCATTTTCCAGGTAAGAATACTGGAGCAGGGTGCCATTTCTTTCTCCAGAAGATCTTCCTGACCCAGGATCAAACTTTTGTCTCTTAAGTTTTATGCACTGACAGGTTGATTTTTTACCACTAATGCGACCTGGGAAGCATTATACACAGGTCTAAGAAAAATCAGGGGCAGAGACAGATACTGTTTCTTCCAAGTTAACAATGAGCAAGTGCAAGACAGTAACTGCTTGTTTGTTTTCACCATTTCATTCATTCATTCGTATTTGACTGCCTCCTGCTGTATGCCAAAGGCAAAGGCAAAGCACTCTCTCAGTTGTGTCTGACTCTTTGCGACCCTGTGGACTGTAGCCTACCAGGCTCCTCTGCCGGGAGCCAGCGTAAGGAATTCCACCCGTGACAAGGTCATGTGGCAGAGATCTGATGGGCAAGGTCGAGTCAGACCTCAGGTTTTACCCCTGGCATTTCCTGAGCATGTACCCCTCAAAATAAGAATCTGCCTGCTCTTCCACTCTTCTGACATTCTCTGGAAAAAGCCAATTCAGGGCTTTAGTCTTCTGCATTTGAAAGAGTGTTTCAATCCAAAAACCCCTCTGATGGCTTTCTAGCCTGCCTACAGGACTCATACAGCTGTGCATGTGATTGTTTGAGGCCTCCTGACCACAGGAAGCACACGAAGCTTAAAACATCCTAGGAATGTAGGGGCTTCCGAGGAGTCAAAATCATTAGAATAGAACTTATTAAAGGTTTCATTTGTTGAGCCAATACTTGCTGCCAAATTTTCATATCCTTTATTTTTAGATATAGTTGGTATATAGAAAAACAAGTAGTAGACCTGGTATTAGCAACATTAGATCTTTGAGTTAAGTACCTTCTTTGTTATAACCCACTGTGCCTTTGTTCTATAGAGATGTAACTTTAGTGCTTTAAGAAGATGCAGATTAAAGAAAAACACTTAGGGGAAATGAAATTAACATTCATTAAGGAAGAGAGCCAAAAAGTGTTAACAAGCCTCTTGGCCAGAAGATAATGTAAATCACCTGAGACCTTTTGTATACAAAAAGATATACAGAAAGAGTTTGGGCTGCTAACACTACATAATTTTGTATTACCCATTGATCTCTATGTATAATCAAAAGTATAAAAGGCCTTGAAGGACAATAGAAGTGGATCCAGTCGCTGGACTGGTTTCCCCCGTATCTCCTCTTTACTCTAATTTCAGGCTGAATTCCCATCTGGAGCGTGGGGGCTCACTATGTCTACTTCCTTGTCCTGGCTTTTAAGATCTGTAAGAGAGACAGCCCAAGGCGGGGCACTCTCCGATATTCAAACGGGCACCAGCGGCCTAACATAGATGGTGCAAGCTCCTTGTCTGGAACTTTGTTGGTTTTCCACGTAACCCAAGTTAAAAAGCCTCTTCTCTCCACTTAATTTTCCTACTACACTATTTCTTCCTAATGTAATCTTATATTAATAAATAAATAAGTTTTCCTTGCCAACGCCATCCCCACTTTGAATTTTCTGGATCCACCGGGGCTGGACCCCATCACTCCTCCATCCATGAGATTCTCCAGGAAAGAGTACTGGAGTGGGTTGCCATTTCCTAGCCACTGTGTAAAAAAATGCACAAGATCAAAGCAGTTTCCATTGTCACCCTTATTAATTCCTATAATAGAATGTCTTTCTGGTTCTTTTCACATTATATCTGGTATTTATCTTGTGGAGTGGAAAGAGTAGTCTGGTTCAGAATCTTGATAGGAAGACATTAAATTCCACTAAATGTGTACAGTTGAGGAACACAAATTGAAGAAAAGGAAAGATTATCTCAATAAAATATTAAAATCCATGAGCTTATAAAAAATATACCCTAATGAGTAAAATATTTGAAAGAAAAAGGACTGAAAATATACTGATGCAAAAATTAAAATAAGATATAGCAATATTAGACGAAATAAATTTTTAGAAAGGGACATTTTATGAAAAGTCAGTAATTTCATAACCACTAAAGTTTAATTCACAGGAGGTGTATAAAATTGATAAATTTGTATAAATATAATTATATAGCCTAAAAATATGAAGCAAAAACTGAGAGAACTTAAAAAGAAATAGACAAAACTATAGTAATGGGTAACTTTAATACATCTCTCAGTAATCGATAAGAAAATATAAAAGAAAATTGCCAGCGAAAAATAGAAAGTTTGTGCAACTTCAGTTTGATATCTGACATAATTGACTGTGTAACATTGTGTTCAACAATGATAGAAATATATGTTTTGTAAGAATACATGGGGCAATTACCAAATTGAATTTGTGTGTGGCCATAGATCAAGTCTCAAAAATCTTACAAATAGAGACATCATAGAGATAATATATTCTGGTTTATCATGCAACTGAGCTAGAATAATTCTGTTACTACCACTACCTCCATCACTACTATTATTGCAAATACCACTGTGTATTATTATCACTATTATCATTATCATTACTGATTAATACTAATACAATGAAAATAAATATATCTATCGAATTTCACAGACTTTGAAATTTAATAATACACTTCAGTCTCACTAATGAGTCAAGAAATCAAAACATAATTTAGAAGACATTATTTGTTGTTGTTCAGTCCCCCAGTTGTGTCCAACTCTTTGCTACCCCATGGACTGCAGCACATCTGCTGGAACTTGCTCAAACTTGTGTCCATTGAGTTGGTGATGTCATCCAACCATCTCATCCTCCTCACCCTTTTCCCTCTGGCCTTCAATCTTTGTCAGCATCAGGGTCTTTTTAAATGAGTCAGCTCTTGGCATCAGTTAGTCAAAGTATTGGAGCTTCAGCTTCAACATCAGTCCTTCCAGTGAATATTCAGTATTGGTTTCCTTTAGGATTAACTGATTGGATCCCCTTCCAGTACAAAGGACTCTCAAGCATCTTCTCCAACACCACAATTCAAAGCATCAAATCTTCAGCGCTCAACTTTCTTTATGGTCCAACTCTCGCATTCATACATGGCTACTGCAAAAAAATCCATGGCTTTCACTAGATGAACCTTTGTTGGTAAAGTAATATCTCTGCTTTTTAATATGCTGTCGAGGACTGTGAGAGCTTTTCTTCCAAGGAGCAAGTGTCCATCTCCAGTGATTTTGGAAAACAAGAAAAGAAAGTCTGTCACTGTTTCCATTGTTTCCCCATCTGTTTGCCATGAAGTGAAGGGACTAGATACTATCATCTTGGTTTTTCGAATATTTAGTTTTAAGTCAGCATTTTTACTCTCCTCTTTCACTTTCATCAAGAGACTCTTCAGTTCTTTGCTTTCTACCATAAGGGTGGTGTCATCTGCATATCTGAGGTTATTGATATTTCTCCCAGCGTTCTTGTTTCCAGCTTGTGTTTCATTCAACCTGGCATTTCACCTGATGTACTCCGCATATAAATTAAATAAGCAGGGTGACAATATATAGCCTTGATGTACTCCTTTTCGAATTTTGAACCAGTTTGATGTTCCATGTCTGGTTCTAACTGTTGCTTCTTGACCTGCATTCAGACTTCTCAGGAGGCAGGGAGATGGTCTGGTATTTCCATCTCTTTAAGAATTTTCCGTTGTTTGCTCTGATTCACACACTCAAAGGCTTTAGTGTAGTCAACGAAGCAGATGCTTTTCTGGAATTCTCTTGCTTTTTCTATGATCCAATAGATATTAGCAATTTGATATCTGGTTCCTCTGTCTTTTCTAAGTCCAGCTAGAACATCTGGAAATTCTCGATTCATGTACTGTTGAAAGCTAGCTTGGAGAATTTTAAGCATAATTTTGCTATCACATAAAATGAGTGCAATTGTGTGGGAGCTTGAATATTGTTTCACATTGCCGTACTTTGGGAGTGGAATGAAAACTGACTTTTCCAGCCCTGTGGCCACTGCTGAGTTTTCCAATTTGTTGGCATATTAAGTGCAGCACTTTGACAGCATCATCTTTTAGGGTTTGAAGTAGCTCAGTTTGTATTCTATAACCTTCAATCTCTTTGTTCACCTTGATGCTTCTTAAGGCCCACTTGACTTTGCATTCCAAGATATCTGGTTCTACGTGTATGATTACAGCATCATGGTTATCTGGGTCATTAAGAACTTTTTTGTATAATTCTTCTATATATTCTTGCCATCTCTTCTTAATATCTTCTGCTTCTGTTAGGTCCATGCCATTTCTGTCCTTTATTGTGTAACAGTAACTTAAGAAGTAAAATATTATGGAAACATTAATGTGTCTAATATCAAAATAATGACCCCCAATAAATGTACTTCTTCATTCTATCATATCTTATCTCCCTGGGAATCCATCATTGCTAATCTTAGAGAGATTCTATTTTTCTCTTCCTTTTTTTATCTGGACAGTTTCATTTTGGTAGCTATTCTTAAAGATGGCCCACAATGAACTATATATCCCAGTTATCAAACTTTTGTGTAGACTCTTCTATATTGAATCTGGAGGGCTGTGTGTTTGTTGCTTCCAGTATCATGTAAAAAAAAAAAAAAAAAAAAAAAAAACACTTTTAACAGTTTTAGATTTATACTTTACAAAAGCCAAAATACTTCCCTCTAAGTAATTTTTGAGAGTTTTGAGCTGTTGTGTAAGAACTTTAGCTATTATATTTTAAGAGATCATGTAAAAAAACAATGTTATGTGGCAGCCTGGATGGGAGGGGAGTTTGGAAGAAAATAGATACATGCATATGTTTGGCTGAGTCTCTTTGTTGTTCACCTGAAACTATCAAAACATTGTTAATTGGCTATATCCCAATACAAAATAAAAAGTGTAAAATATAAAAAAAGAAAAAAAAAAAGTAGGGTGGCCATGTATAGATGGAAGGAAGATAGGAATATGCACCTCTTACAGTGTGTATTTTTTTCTGAAAATTTCCAGTTGCCTTAGGAAGAGAGTGAATGAAAGAACTCAAAGCTTCTATCCTAATCAAGACCCCCAGATAAATATATCCCCAGGTGGTATCTCTTTAGGTCTATGACTGACTGTTTCTTTCCCTCTTAGTTATCTCTGTATCTCATCCACCCACCCATTAAGAGAAACTCAGTTACCACTTTCTTTGTGAATTTATGCAATGTACCTGAACCTTTCAGTGTCAATTTCCCTCTCTTTTAAATAATATATTACTGGTATCCATATTACTTTGAAGGTACTGGGAACTAAATGAGAAAATTAAATGAAATTAAACTTAAATGAAAAAATTGTATAATAGATGTACCACAGGTGTTGAATAAAAGGAATTAATGCTCATTTTGTTAGTATAATTGTCATTATTAAGCAAATAATAATGCATAAAATTCTTTAAACTTAGAATAATTACAAAGTCTAGGTACTTTTACTTTTAAATACAATGACAGATTTATACATAAGCCTTTTATAAAACCACTCCTGTCCTTATTCCATGGAAATCACTGGCTGTATTTTACACTATGTTTTATAATGTGTTCTTTATGAGGATCCATTGAAGAAAACGATTTTAGATCTAAATATCAGAAATCACTTTGCTTATTAAGAACAACTAATATAATCTTTAAAATTTTTATATAAATTAACATAAAAGTGTTTTTTGCATTGATTGTTAAAAATTTCTAAACCAAGCAGAGGTCTCCCTCAATCAAATAAGTGTACTGGGCTTTGTGACTGGCATTGTGGACTTCAGCCTTGGCCCTGGCTTTATGCAATAAAATTTTGCATTAGGACATTTGTTTCTGAGATTAAGCTGAATTATATCCAACTCTTATTAAATACTTAATGTCTTTATTCTCTAAAGTTTAGGAAATGATGGTGGAAAATGCAGTCTACTTTGAACACAGTGAATATGAACTTTATTCTATTGTCGTCCCAGGCTTACAGTAAGAACAAAGTCAATGTTTACTGAAGGAGTGTAATATAGATCCTGACAGAAAAGAGAAAAACTTAAGAAAATTTGAATCAATTGATAATTACATTTATCTTTGATTTTTATCTTTATCTCTAATTTTTATCTCAATGTTCTTAGGATTTGCTATTTCTGAATGGTTATTAAAAAAAAACTGCATTTGTGTCATGTGCATCATTGTGCTTTCAGAGATTTTGAGCTAAATAAGGTCACATTACACAGATACGAGTGCATACTAGCAAACCTGTTAATCTAAGAAAGTAGTAATCAGTGCAAAGTTTATATCCCTAGAAGGCAAATATGGACTCTTTATGCTTATGACCTTGTGCAGTTTTTAAATCTCTGGGTTTGAACGTGACCAAGCATAAAATGGTAATGATGACACCGTTTACTTCATGAACATGTGGAAACAATATTTTTTAAATGAATTAATGCATTAACACTTTTAGAACTTCATGAAACTTCAATAAAATATCTCTCCCATGGTGGTTGCCATTGGTCTTCAGCATTGCTGCTTGTCAGAAAATGAAGAGCTTCACAGAATAGATCAGTTTGAGGGAAGACACTTATTGTCTAAGGTGGCATTTAGAAATCATTCTAAATTCTTATGTACAACTCACTACATCAAATCTTTGATTTGCTTTCCATTTTTTGTCTCTACACGCTCATGATACTTTCATGTTTTGTCCCTGTTTTTCTGTATTTATATACATATATCTTCGTTATTTTACTTTTTATTCAATGAAATCTATCCCCTTTTCCTATAGTTTTTTTTTTTTTCTTTGCCTTTGTGTTTAGCAGTATAGGCATTTCTTCAACAGTCACTTAAATTTTCCTTTCTAGAATTTTAATTTTATTTCCTTAAAGATATATCTACCTCTTTGGAAGAACCAAACAATATATGGCTCACACACATAAAAGAAAACAATAGTTAAAATGGAGACTTATTGTGAAAAATTACAGATATAAATATTCAGTGGGATTTTATATTGTTGATTTGTTAGAAATTTTATACAGACACGTGTATAATATATGTTTGTGTGTTTAGTGTATATTTGAAGTAGAGTAGTGGCTAAAACATATGAAGGGCCCATGTGCGATTTCTTCTGAGAAACAATAAAGCCTGTCAGAGTTATTTACATTCTCTTCTCACAAAAATAGGATGCATAAGAAGGTATTCTACCTCTGTAGATCTTTGAGTATAAATAGATTTTGTATCAAATTAGCAAATGTACATTAAAGTGAAGTGAAAATACATAATTAATTTTCCAAACAAGTACAGAATGGGAAAACCTGTGTTTTTTTGATATTTTGAGCTATAAATAGCATGTACTTTAAACATCTTTCAATATCACTGGATTTCTCCATCCTTTCCCTAATCCACTTTAAAAAGCTTAAGATTATTTTCAAGTGCTCCATTTACATAAATTATTTGTACCTTGTATATTATATATGGCTAGTTATATGCATATTAGTTTATGCAGTTTTGGGAACATAGAAAAGCTATTCTAATGTTACTGATGCTATAAATAAATAATAATAGCAGCAGCTTCCTTTTTTAGTGTGTTCTCTTTTCCTTTGTTCATTGATCATGAAAGAACAGTGAAGATCAAATAAGGAAATAATTTTTAATATAGGAATATATTTTTTACCATTACAGATAAGTTTGAGACATTGTCTTGTTTACAAATTCAATATGAAAACTAATACTAAGTCTCTGGCTTTTAAATGTTTTCTGTGACTTTTGTTGATTTCTGACAGTTGCAACAGACATTTCACTCATCATGAAATGCAATTGGCATTCTGCCACAGTCACTAAACCCAGCCACAGATTATTAGCTCTAGGGAACTGCCAGGATGAAGTAAAGCTTTTTCAAACTCCAAGTAATTAACAGAAATGTTTACAAGGGGGGAAAAGTGGTATATCAAACTTTCCTTTGAAACATCAATAGTTGCATTTTGAACTTGTCCTAAACTTGAATATTTCAACAGTTGCACTATGATTCTATTATAAAAATACCCTCTTATAAACTTTGCCAGCATTTATTTCTTAGCAATCACATAAATTATATTTATAAAGATACAGAGAATGACTTTTTAGAAAATATTATATTCTGCATAAGAGTATGAAATGATGTTGTTAAGGATAAGAATAATTGAATTAAGTGGTATTAGGTATATAGATAGATAGATAGATAAAAACATCTTAAATTTCTGTGTGAAAGGAATTATAAATTTTAAAAGACAGAGTTTTACAATTCTGGGTTTGGATTACTACCTAAGATAAAACTGGCTAAAGCTGCTCATAACTGTTCATTAGTTGTTGGTTTCTAGATTGACAGATTATTCCTGATCCCTTCAGCCTCATATACCATTTCCATCTTTCTCAATTTACAAAATAGTGCAAGTTATCTGACAGCTTTGATTTCTCTCTGGGGTAGGTTGGCTACAATTAAACACGGAACAGACACACTGCTAAAAATTTTAATTAATACAACCTATTAAGTAAAAAAAAAGGGGGGGCTTCATTATTTGAAAATTCTTCAATTTTGCATAAGTTAAAATCAATAGAAATTTTCAAAGATTCACAGAGCTTCCAAGGTATTTGAAAATAAATGGGAGCTTTCTAGTTTAACTACATGTGATTCTTTGTTTAAGGAAATCCTTCTTATTAAAAAGAAAAAAAAATCTCCTTGAGTCTACATAGGTAAATATATAGGAGTATTTAATATTTTATTTTTATCATTGAAATGAATTTCATTTTATTAATCTTTAATTCATTTTTATGGAAGTATAGTTGACCAACAATATTTTGTTAGTTTCAGGTGTACAGTAAAGTGATTCAGTTTTAAATTGTTAACAAAATAGTTTAAAAATGTACATGTAGGCAATGAATAAATTTTATTTTCATTTAAATTAGGCATATTATTTTGTGTCTGTTTTCAATATGTAGTTATAATTTTATATATAGAGAAAGTGATTTACCATATATAAAAGATATATATGTCTTTTATTTCTCAAAGAATTCTAGGCAGTTAATAAATGTTTATTTTTAAGCCGCCAGTGCACTGTAGTGCTTTTGTGGAAGAATTGATTTACTTATTGAACCATATTTCCCTTTTTGCTCCCCTCCACATTTCCTGTCTTTATTTCCTTTGATGTCCAAATCTAATTTTTGATAAGTTTGCTTTGTCTTAATTATAAACTCTGATTTAATTTAGTCAGTATTGCTTATATCATGGGAAAATTATTAGTCCTTTTCTCTAGTTTTATGTGTTTGTAGTGAAATGGATTGAACTGTCATTTCTGTGAGCTTATATAATTGAGGCCTGTTAATTATCTTAAAGTATTGCTTTAATAAATTTTTATTCAATAAAAATTATTCAATTAATTTTTCAGTGTTGTTTTCAGAAGGCAGTGTGACATGCCAAAGGCAGGACTTCTTCTCAAAAAGAAGTATGCTTTGCTATGGTAAATTGCCAATCTCTTAAGTATTATTTGCTATATATAGTCATAAGAAGACCAAAAGTGATATTCAGATAGCCTGGCATCAATTTTCTTCACACATCTTCACAATCTTTCTTCACAAGAAGGGAGGGCCCTTCTTGCTGGCTGCCTCAAAAGGGAGAGGGTTACTCATTCAACTAATAGCAGCTTGGAATTTATTTATTCATAATAGTTTTAAGGAAAGTCATTGTCATTGTTTCAAAATAATAAATCAAAGTCAAAAAGAACTTTGGCCCGGAGAACTTTGGGGAGAATCTTTGAATGAATAGCTATAAGACTATTTAAAATGTTTCAGTTCCTTAAGCATATAAACATTACTTTCTAATGTTCTTAAAAACACTTTTTTGATGAAGTGAGCACCTCATCTCTGAACCATGTTTAAGTTGTTTGATGAACATTGTTCTTCAGAGATGGAGGAATGAATCAGTTTTCTACTCTTCAAAGCTGAGAGCAGAATGTATGTTGACAGAGTGTATGTGGTGGTATGTGAGAAGGTTCTAGAACCTAACTGCTGAGTGAAAACCCTCCTCAGCCTCTCATTAGAAGCCCTGAGGTCTTTGACACACTTCTTTGCCACACTTTATAGCATCTTCATTTGTAAATTAGGTGTAGCAATAACAATATTTTCAGCACAGTGCCTGGCATGATTTAATGCTCATCTGAACCTTTTATTTATCTTTAATTGAATTTTTATTATTTTTATTTTATATGCATAATATGAGCCTATAATTGTGCGGGCTAGAATTTTGAGCAGTGATGAACAATAGACTTAAAGATGTAAAGGTCTTCGGCTACAAGAACAGTTTTCAATAAATGTCCAGTGTAAACGTGTTTTAAAAATATGAGTCTAAGAAAATGAATTGCTTTGGCCTGTATCAGCTTATAATAAAATTTAAAAGAAATCTGTCATCAATGTGAAGCCAAGGAGAAGATGTTATTAGCAACTTGAGTGAGATATGTGCTCAATCCAGAAAGATGGACCAAGGACTGACATTGATCCTGTCCTTCTCTATTTGATTTTATAAAATTCTGGTAGGAACTAGGGTTGCAGGAATCTTCCTTGATTGTTTTAGAGTAAGAGCATTTCTCTCTCTGTCTTCATCTCTTTAGTTATTTAATACACTCTAAGTGACTAGAAGCTATAAGATGCCTGAGTTCCAAGGCAACATTTTTTTTTTTAACTATGTTGATCATAGTTGACATCTTTCACTTATTTGTCTACAGATATTCAAAATACTTTTCCTTTCTGATGAACTTTTTTTTATTTTTTTATTTTATTTTAAAAAAAAAATTTTTTTTTTTAGTTTTTTATTTTTTAAATTTTAAAATCTGTAATTCTTACATGCGTTCCCAAACATGAGCCCCCTCCCACCTCCCTCCCATAACATCTCTCTGGGTCATCCCCATGCACCAGCCCCAAGCATGCTGCTTCCTGCGTCAGACATAGACTGGCGATTCAATTCTTACATGATAGTATACATGTTAGAATGCCATTCTCCCAAATCATCCCACCCTCTCCCTCTCCCTCTGAGTCCAAAAGTCCGTTATACACATCTGTGTCTCTTTCCCTGTCTTGCATACAGGGTCGTCATTGCCATCTTCCTAAATTCCATATATATGTGTTAGTATACTGTATTGGTGTGTTTCTTTCTGGCTTACTTCACTCTGTATAATCGGCTCCAGTTTCATCCATCTCATCAGAACTGATTCAAATGAATTCTTTTTTATGGCTGAGTAATACTCCATTGTGTATATGTACCACAGCTTTCTTTTCCATTCATCTGCTGATGGACATCTAGGTTTTTTCCATGTCCTGGCTATTATAAACAGTGCTGCAATGAACATTGGGGTACATGTGTCTCTTTCAATTCTGGTT
Source organism: Ovis aries (assembly GCF_016772045.2). NCBI lineage: Eukaryota > Metazoa > Chordata > Mammalia > Artiodactyla > Bovidae > Ovis > Ovis aries. Next base: position 41,723,053 of record NC_056063.1, read on the forward strand.
TCCTCGGTGTGTATGCCCAGAAGTGGGATTGCTGGGTCACAAGGTAGTTCTATTTGCAATTTTTTAAGGAATCGAAAAATAAATGACCCAATCAAAAAATGGGCCAAAGAACTAAATAGAAATTTCTCCAAAGAAGACATACGGATGGCTAACAAACACATGAAAAGATGCTCAACATCACTCATTATTAGAGAAATGCAAATCAAAACCACAATGAGGTACCACTTCACACCAGTCAGAATGGCTGCAATCCAAAAATCTGCAAGCAATAAATGCTGGCGAGGGTGTGGAGAAAAGGGAACCCTCCTACACTGTTGGTGGGAATGCAAACTGAACTTTTTTAAAAAAAGATATTGTTTTTCATGTGGACCTTTTTTTTTCAAGTCTTCATTGAATTTGTTACAACATTGCTTCTTCTTTATGTTTCAGTTTTTCAGCCTTAAGGCATGTGGGATCTTAGATCTCTGACCAGGCATCAAACCCACACTCCATATATTTGAAGGTGACCTTTTAACCACTGGACCACCAGGGAAATCCCCTGATGAACTTTTTTATGCTGTGTTCTTGTGTTTAAGTCTTCTAATAATTTATAAATAATTTGCCACTCATGTGGCTGTGTAAAATAAGATTTTAAGCAACAGTAACTCAATTTTTATCTTTTAAAGCTATGCAATACAAAAACAATTAAAATGCATTTAGAAGTAAATTTAGGAGAAAGTAATGGCAACCCTCACCAGTACTCTTGCCTGGAAAATCCCATGGACGGAGGAGCCTCGTGGGCTGCAGTCCATGGGGTCGCGAAGAGTTGGGCATGACTGAGCGACTTTACTTTCACTTTTCACTTTCATGCATTGGAGAAGGAAATGGCAACCCACTCCAGTGTTCTTGCCTGGAGAATCCCAGGGATGGGGGAGCCTGGTGGGCTGCTGTCTATGGGGTCGCACAGAGTCGGACACGACTGAAGCGACTTAGCAGCAGCAGCAGCAGCAGCAGTAGACATTTTAAATTCACAATCTAGTTAAGTGTTTTCTTACAGATGATAAATAGGTAGACAGACAGAAAATTAAGTCAAAATGTTTATGTGAAGACAATGTGAATTGTTACATATTTACTAACAGTTTTTTCTCTAGTTAAGGTTTTTGCATATGACCTAAAGTTGGTTGTTTGGTTTTAGTCACGCCCTAGATCAGGGATTGCCAAAGAAATAACAATAACTTCAGATATGCAGATGACACCACTCTTATGGCAAAAAGTCAAGAGGAACTAAAAAGCCTCTTGATGAAAATGAAAGTGGAGAGTGGAAAAGTTGGCTTAAAGGTCAACAGTCAGAAAACGAAGCTCATGGCATCTGGTCCCATCACTTCATGGGAAATAGATGGGGAAACAGTAGAAACAGTGTCAGACTTTACTTTTATAGGCTCCAAAATCACTGCAGATGGTGACTGCAGCCATGAAACTAAAAGATGCTTACTCCTTGGAAGAAAAGTTATGACCAACCTAGATAGCATATTCAAAACCAGAGGCATTCCTTTGTGAAAAAAGGTCCAGCTAGTCAAGGCTAAGTTTTTTCCAGTGGTCATGTATGGATGTGAGAGTTGGACTGTGAAGATAGCTGAACGCCGAAGAATTGATGCTTTTGGACTGTGGCATTGGAGAAGACTCTTGAGAGTCCCTTGGACTGCAAGGTGATCCAACCAGTCCATTCTGAAGGAGATCAGTCCTGGGATTTCTACTGAAGGAATGATGCTAACGCTGAAATTGCAGTACTTTGGCCACCTCATGAGAAGAGTTGACTCATTGGAAAAGACTGATGCTGGGAGGAATCAGGGGCAGGAGAAGGGGACGACAGAGGATGAGATGGCTGGATGGCATCACTGACTCGATGGACATGAGTCTAAGTGAATTCTGGGGGTTGGTAATGGACAGGGAGGCCTGGCATGCTGCGATTCATGGGGTCACAAAGAGTCAGACATGACTGAGCAACTGAACTGAACTGACTGATACATAATGGTTATATATATATTTTTTATTAAGTGTATTTTAAACAGGATGTTATTTAGTTTATATTCTTAAAATTTAAAATGTAAATATAAGTTAAATATAAAATGACATATCTACTGAAAAACATTATTAAAGGACATAGTTCACTGTTTTCCAGTATATGAAAATACTATTATAAGGAAGAAGTAATAACTTCATAAATCAAATTAATCAGGAAGATACTAGCATGAATCCCCATAATACTCTTTCAACAGACATTATCCATGTCCTCTATTCTTTCATCAAACGTTTGTCAGTTTATCAGATTTATTTGTGAAATAATTTGTGCCAGATAATTAGAAACTTTTTTTTCAAATATCTATGTCTTAGATGAATACATCTTACCTGAGATGTTGCAAATGAATATTACAGTACATTTGTGTCATTTACTTATTTATTCCATTATATGTTATTCATTTGTAATTTGTCAGGAGTTTTTCTAGACCCAGTAGCCAAGAATGGATGTGAGATTTGGACTATAAAGAAAGCTGAATGCAGAAGAATTCATGCTTTTGAACTGTAGTGTTGGAAAAGACTCTTGAAAATCCTTTGGACTTCAAGGAAATCCAACCATCCATCCTAAAGGAAATCAGTCCTGAATATTCACTGGAAGGACTGATGCTGAATCTGAAGCTTCAGTACTTCGGCCACCCAATGCAAAGAACTGACTCATTTGAAAAGACCCTGATACTGGGAGGGATTGAAGGGTAGAGAAGAAGGGCACAAATGAGGATGAGATGATAGGATGACATCACTGACTTGACATGCATGAGTTTGAGTAAGCTCCAGGAGTTGGTGATAGATAGGGAGGCCTGGCATGCTGCAGTCCATGGGGTACCAAAGAGTCAAACACAACTGACTGACTGAACTGAACTGAGCTTGCTATGAACATTAGCATGGATCAATTTGTCTAATTCTACTGCTGCATTTGGCAATTTAGAAAGCACCAAGAATAATATAAACAATATAAGACAATTAAAAACAACATGACATTATGCAATGGAATAAATTAAAGGAAAGCTTAAATTTTAGGTGAACAAAGAACTTGGATGAGTAGGACACATCAAGTGATGTAGAACCAGGAAGGATCAACTTTGATGATGGTTGACAAGGTCAGCACCCCAGAGTAAAACTATGATCAACAACAGTGGTTTTTGCATTGATTGTCCACATCTGGTTCAACTCTCCAGCATCCTTTGCGCTACTCAGAGAAAGAGTATTTGCTCAAAATCCTCTAGAGGCTCACTCTGCATTTTGTTGGAAATTAAGGAAAATTCCAAAAGACTCCTGGGACAGAATGGTAAACCATTAGGAGTGACTTGTTTAGCACACAGAGCAAACCAAAATTGTATGTGTATATATGTATATATAAACTCTGCTATAAAATAAGAGACTATTTTGAGAATATTTAACCAAGAATAATAAGCCATACCCTAGACCAGGCTTAACTTGCCCACATTGATTACTTAAAAATATTCTTAATTCAGTATGTAATTTCTTTCAGCAATATGTTGGGTGGCTCATTGAAAAGTTTGGCTCTGGGTAAGGAACTTATGATAGAAGAAATTTTTGGCATAATTTAAGAGAAAACATTTAAAAATCATTGATACGAGCATGCTAGATTGAATCTGTCAAGAAACATAATAAGAGTGATTTAAGAGCACAGATTCTGGAGTTACAGCACTTGAGCTCCTTTCGGCTCTGTCACATAGAAAGTGGGTAACATACTTAACTGTGATCTGAAATGATACTGAAACCATTTGAAGTAGTGTTTGTTAAACTTTGGTCTGATTTAAAATGTCCTCAGTTTGGTTCAGTTCAGTTGCTCAGTCGTGTCCGACTCTTTGCGACCCCATGAATCGCAGCATGCCAGGCCTCTCTGTCCATCACCAACTCCCGGAGATCACTCAGACTCACATCCACCGAGTCAGTGATGCCATCCAGCCATCTCATCCTCTGTTGTCCCCTTCTCCTCCTGCCCCCAATCCCTCTCAGCATCAGAGTATTTTCCAATGAGTCAACTCTTCGTATGAGGTAGCCAAAGTACTGGAGTTTTAGCTTTAGCATCATTCTTTCCAAAGAAATCCCAGGGCTGGAAGATTGCTAAAAATGCTGATTATTGGTTTCTATTATATATTGATTAATGCTGCTGCTGCTGCTAAGTCGCTTCAGTCATGTCCAACTCTGTGTGACCCAGTAAACAGCAGCCCACCAGGCTCTTCTGTCCCTGGGATTTTCCAGGCAAGAACACTGGAGTGGGTTGCCATTTTCTTCTCCAATGCATGAAAGTGAAAAGTGAAAGTGAAAAGTGAAAGTGAAGTCCCTCAGCCGTGTTGGACTCTTTGGGGTCCCATGGACTGCAGCCTACCAGGCTCTTCCATCCATTGGATTTTCCAGGCAAGAGTACTGGAGTGGGGTGCCATTGCCTTCAAGAAAAATCTATCATTGGAAACCATATCAAAATTTGAAGAGTACTTATTTGAAATGCCATTTTTTTTAAGAAAAGAAGATCAATTTTGAAGTTTTTTAAAATCTTCTAAGTCAACTTCTGAAGGAAGTACTTCTGGGAAAAGTAGATTATTGTATAAGCATTTGATTCCTGAAAATATATATGCATAACAAAGATTCTCTTCAACAATTTGTATTACATGAATTCTGTATTCAAATAACTCAAAATCTACAGTTTGAGTGTTTCATACCTCAGCAATTTATTAGATTGAATTATCAATCAATATTAAATACACTTACCTGGTGAATGCATATTAACATATTTTTAGGCAAAATGGAAGATAGTATATAAATGAGTCAAGCTCATTATTCTCGAGTATTTTACAATTGTGTTGTTTTTAGTAGTAACTCAAAATTTATATTCTATATTTGGAATTTTAAAATAATGGATTTATTCAGTAGTCTGAACTAGTCTAGACAAAACTATATGCATGCACCTCCAAAGCAAAACATGACAGTGATCACTGTGATATAGCACACACACACACACACACACACACACCTGATGCTCCAAAGATACTAAGCTTTACTAACATTTCAGTCATGAATTGATATGGATGTTCTCTCACATCCTCTCAAACGAAGGTGATGTATCATTTATGGTAAGCAGAAAAGGATAGGATTTCTCACATTTTGGGGGCATCAGCAATTGTATCTTCATTTATTCATTGACTCTTCACATATTACAGTTTGTACATTTCTGTTTATGTGGATTTACATATCTGGCATGTAACCAATATGCGCAAAATCAGCACAAAATATTGACAACTTTTGGGAATTAATCAAAATTAACTACAAGCACAAGGACATAAGAAAATAACAAAGTTGACATTTTTTTCTAGGATGATTTATCAGTGAAGTTATAACATAAAAATTGACTTTTTTGGTTTGCTGCTTAATATGCATGCCTATCTTTTTCTTTAATATTCACATGATGTTTTTAAGTATGATTGAAGAAATAATAGGCTTGCTTTTGTTTCAGTAAGTACATTTTATGATGAGAGAACTTTGAAAGAGTTATGTAGAATAGTTTCCTATTTTACCTTGTTATCTGCAGTGATATTTCTATCATTTATAAAAGCCCTCTCATGTTCACATTTAAAAATTATAAGCAAAGAATTTTGTAATATATATAAAAATACTTCAGGGAAATATACACTCTAAATAAAAATCAAAAGAAGCATTATACTAGTTTATAAAAACAATCAAATAAAAATAAAGAGAATAAAAATTTACAAGCAAAACTTTAACAAAAATATGTGCATAATGGTTAGATTGATTTGGAATCTAATCATCATAATTTAGAAAACATAACTAATAATATACCTCCATTTGAATTTGCATATCTGAGGTTGGTGATATTTCTTCCAGCCTTTTCATACTGTTCAGTGAAAAAGCTGGCTGAAAACTCCACATTCAAAAAACTGACATCATTGGGCAAGAAGTGGAAAGAGTCACAGATTTTATTTTCTTGGGCTTCAAAATCACTGTGGATGGTGACTGCACCCAAGAAATTAAAAGATACTTTCTCCTTGGAGGGAAAGTTCCAATATCCCTTTCAGCATATTAAAAGTAGAGACATACCTTTGCTGACAAAGATCCATATGGTCAAAGCAATGGTTTTTCCAGTAGTCATGTACAGATGTGAGAGCTGGACCAGAAGAAGGCTGAGCAACAAAAAATTGATGCTTTCAAATTGTGGTCCTGGAGAAGACTCTTCAGAGTGCCTTGGACAATAAGGAGATCAAACCAGTCAATCCTAAGGAAGTGAAGTGAAGTTGCTCAGTCGTGTCCGACTCTTTGCAACCCCGTGGACGGTAGCTTACCAGGCTCCTCCCTCCATGAGATTCTCCAGGCAAGAGTACTGGAGTGGGTTGCCATTTCCTTCTCCAGGGGATCTTCCCAACTCTGGGATCAAACCCGGCTCTCCTGCATTCCAGGCAGACGCTTTAACCTCTGAGCCACCAAGGAAGCGCTTATCCTAAGGAAATCATCCCTGAATATTCATTGGAAGGACTGATGTTAAAGCTGAAGTGCCAATACTTTGCCCACCTGATGTGAAGAGACTCTGATTGGAACAGATCCTGATGCTGGGAAAGATTGAGGGTAAGAGGAGAAGTGAGTGCCAGAGGATGAGATGGTTGGATAGGATCACCAGCTCAATTGGCATGAGGTTAAGCATTCCTGGAGAAAGTGAAGGACAGGGAAAGCTGGCGTGTTGCAGTCCATAGGGTCACAAAATTGGACATGACTGAGCAACTGAACAGCAACAGCATTTGGATCTACTTATCTGTGAAATCTATTTTTCATTTATATAAACTATTAAATACAATGAACAAAATAAACCTTCAATGTCCAAAGTTTTATGCTAAAACTATAAAAAATAGTGAAGCATATTTAATCATGCTGCAATGGCACCTCACTGCAGTACTCTTGCCTGGAAAATCCCATGGACCGAGGGGCCTGGTTGGCTGCAGTCCATGGGGTCGCAAGGAGTTGGACATGACTGAACGAATTCACTTTGACTTTTTACTTTCATGCATTGGAGAAGGAAATGGCAACCCACTCCAGTATTCTTGCCTAGAGAATCCCAGGGATGGGGGAGCTTGGTGGGCTGCCATCTCTGGGGTTGCACAGAGTCGGACACAACTGAAGCGACTTAGCAAACATTATTAAATAGAGAAATTGATGGTCAAGTGTAGAATGCAATAAGCCACACAATAAACTAAAGATTTAAATTCAATAAGCTTTTTATATAGGAAAATCAACTACATCTATATAACAGAAAATGAAGTATGTTATACGTTTATCTCATTCCTTTTAATTTGTATTTTTATTATTAATAACTTTTGTAATGTAAAATATTTAATCATTGTATTATAGTATATAATATTTTTATAATAACAATAAATAGACATTTTAAAACCATTTTACTAGTTAGATTAAACATTACAAATCTTGAAGACTAATTACCACTGGCATAAGTTTCTTAGACTTTGACAATAATTCAATAACCAAATACTATTTGCTATCACATGTGGAACCTAAAAAATAAAACAAATAAATTTGTATGCAAAATGGAAACAAACACAGGTATAAAAAACAACCTTGTGGTTACCAAGGGGAGAAGGAACTGGGGTGACAAACTATGGGTATGGGATTAACAGATACAAATTACTATCAATATATATAAAATAGATTAGAAACAAGGCTATACCAAATAGCATAGGAAATTATACTCATTGTCTTGTAATAGCCTATTATAATGGAATAAAATCTGCAAAAATCCTGAATCACTATGCCATACATCTGAAAGTAACACAGCAAGATAAGCTATACTTCAGTTAAAAGATGAAGCTATTTATTGTAAATTTCAAACTAACAGAAAAGACCATGAGAACACACACACATTATCTGTATACATTATCTTATTTAGTTTTACAATCATGAATCCTGGAGTTGTGCATGATATAAAATAAATTTTAAAAATAAAATACACATCCCTCTGAACTAAATCATCAGGCCTAGATACAAATATAACAAGATGATCAAAAAACTGTTTATATGCATTGTATGTATTTTGAATATTAGTAGATATTGATTAAAAATCACTGCAGCATTCTGTGAAATATTATTTTAAAATGAAATGATTTTGATTCTTGATTATTTCCTACAAGTATATTAAACACAAAGAGGTTTTGGCTAAACTTCTTAAATTTAATGCAATCAGTAATTAGCACCAGTACAATATAAATAGACACATTTGTGTGCAGAATGTTAGTATATATTCTATTATATTTCACATGTAAGAAGTTCTAATAAAAATGTTGTTATGAGAAAATGAAACTTGAATTTTAGTCCCTGTTCCTGAAAATTCTAAAAAAAATGAAGTTAAAGAACTTCCATCAGTCTATCCATATATAAAATAATGTATTATAAGGGAGCTTAGAAAACACAGCTCATTACTTATTTTCTACATGCTTTACTATGAACCAGTGGATAAACACTTACTCTCAATAACATTAATATATTTGTAAATATGAAAATATATATTTAATAAAGATAGTACAGTATATAATATTATAGCATAATAAATGATACAAAGTAAAGAATATGTGAAGAAAATGAAATAATATAAAACAAGGTTAAATTTTAAAATCTATATTTGGATACATATTAAATATGAGGGAAATTTTTTATTTCTAGAAAAAACTATTTTCTCCCCAATTCTTTATGTGACATGGAAACATCAGACATTGTCTGTAATACATACAAATACCCAAAAACGTTGAAAAATGACAACAGACATTGTAAAAAGCAACCTGGAAGCAAGGACTATGGTGGAGAGTAGAGCATGTGTCCAATACTTATGGCCAATCAGGGTCATAGGAAAAGTTTGAGAGGTTTTCCTTTCAACAGACACATAGATTCACAAATGAAATCTACTGATTGCTTCAGTGCCAGTCTTTAAATGAGAGGGATGACAATTGATACATTCTGTTGATTGCATTTAATCCATGGACATTATGTTTCCAGATAAAGCCTCTATAGACACTGATGATACATTATTCCTTTTGTGGAAACATATTAAAAGTCCTTGCCACATTTGCAGTATACTTTGTTCTCCAAAGTAAAGGCTAAATAGCAGTTTATAAAACATGGGTATCATAAAGAGAAAATCTTTCATTATCATCCTAAAGTAGAACAGAAAATGAAGAAGGGTCTGTACAGGAAGCCCATACAAAACTCAGGGAAAGAAACTTGCCCCAGGCATAGTTGTAGTTAACACACTTGATGAAGACACATATCAATTCTACCTGTGTGTGTGGTTACACTTTCCATCTAATTTATTTCTCCTCCACTTTAACATTCTTTAAATCCAGGAGAGTGACTATTATGAAAAAGTAGACTGAAGTGAAAAAAGCATCAGCTCTGAAGCTGTGTATCATTGTTTGAACATCACTTACTAGTTGTATGATGTTAAACAACTCATTAAATCTCCATAAGTTTTTATTCCATTATCATACCTACTTTATAAGTTTTATTGTGATGATAAATATATGAAACCTTTGTACTATGGAATGATAATGGTCATTGATGAATGTGTGTTCTCCCAATGAAGACTGTTTAGATGACTGAATAAATTTAGATTTTGAAAGAATGCACATTTATATACTACTAGCTTTATATGCAACTATAGATATTAAAGAGAATGATTCAAAATGTCTATATGACAGACAGAGAACTATGAAGATTATGCTAATAAGATAATATAAACTGGTTCTGGTATTCTTAAACATGACTGAAGCAAATGCAAAATGATACAGCCACTGTGAAAGATAGTTTGATAAGTTCTCACAAATGTAGGTATAATCTTAACATACACTTTGGGATTTGTGCTCTTAAATATTCATTCAACTAAATTAAAAGCATGTCCCCACAAAACCATATTTGCAAGTGTTTATATTTTCACTGTGTGTTGTGTGTTCAGTTGCTCAGTTGTGTCTGATGCTGTGACCCTTTGGGAATGCAAGCGACCAGGCTCCTCTGTCCATGGGATTTTTTCAGGCTAGAATACTGGAGTGGGCTGCCATTCCCTTCTCCAAGGGATCTGTGCAATCCACGAATTGAAACTAGGTCTCCTGCATTGCAGGTATATTCTTTACCACTGAGCCACTGAGAAATCCCTGAAAACTTCACTAATACCAAATATTGGAAGCAACCACAACTTCCTTCAATAGGTTATTGGATAAACAAACATGTGGTGCATGTTCAGAAGAGATCTAGCGATTCAACAATGAAAAGAAATGAGTCCCCAAGCTAGGAAAAAACATGGAGGAAATTGTGTAGCACTGAATGAAAGAAGCCCATCTGAAAAGACTACATACTGTAAGATTCTAACAATATGATATTCTGGAAAAGACAAAACTACAGAGACAGAAAAAAAAAATCAATGATTGCTGTGTGGAAGAAGATGAATAAGGGATAGTTGAATATGTGGGTTAAGAGTATGACTCCATTTATTGCTATCTGATCCTTCTAGCTTTTATTCTTCATTCTTCCTTTTTCCCTTTCTGTCCACATTTGGACAAGCTGATAAGAAAATTAGAGTGTTCCTTCTTTTTAGCAGCATTGAGAATTGAAACCATGAGTCTATACCTTTGGGAAATTTTCACTCCCTGCCCTACTTTTATTAATAAAATCCAAGTCAATTTTCATACAGTGCTGTCTCAAATTACTTTCACACATGTTTGGGATCCACCCTACTCTCCCTACCAAGCCTGATTATGTGCCTAATTAACCTTTGTACAATCTTTTGGTTTGTGTATGGTATCATCGTTATCATCAGAACCCAAGTTTTGTGTAGATCCATCTTGGGCATGTTCACACCAATTGGTGCTATGAGCAGTTGCTATTTCTGCTGCTTGCTGGCAGTATATTCTTTGTATTACTGCTTAGTAGTTATCTTGCATTTTGAGCTGCGCTGCTTTGTGTGGTGTTTTCTGAGTTTTACCCAGTCTCTGCCTTAAATTGTGTTGGGGATTTCAAGATTTGGCATTCAGGAGCAGGAATATGAATTTAAGGTCCTCTTTATGGTGGCTGTGTTCATATGTGCTGTCCTAGACCTGTCTCTGTTTTTCAGATTGAACTGATTTTCTTGGTCCCAGCATGAACAGTGGCTGAGGCTAGGTAAGTTCAGGGAAACAAGTCATCCTTGTGACTGCTAGTTGTGTTTGTCAGCCAGGCATTATCCTCTTTCTATAGAGTGTTCAGGGGAAAAGAAGATACTAAAGTGATAACACATAGTCATTGAGTGATCACTCAAGTGCAGCAAAAGGAGCTACTATTTGTCATACAGAGGTTATACTCATAAATGCAAATGGTTTACTAAGACTTCTGCTTTACCTTTGTTGCTGCTTCTTCCTATGCCTCTATCACTAGAAATGATCTTGATCTTCATGGCTATCTGGAAAATTACCCATGGTATATCCATAATCACTGTGGCAAATCCAAAGAGTTATTCCACTGATTCCATGGAAGAGCCCTAAATCCTGAGTGTTAAGTCCTTAAATTATACTAACTTGGGGCTCTCTAGAAGAAAAAAAATGTTATAAATCTGGGCATTGTAGAGTAGAGAGGAATCCCTAAAGTCTAACCTGTCCATCAAATCGCCAAAAAATGACTTTATTCAAACAGTTCAGTTCAGTTCAGTTGCTCAGTCATGTCTGACTCTTTGCGACCCCATGAATCGCAGCACACCAGGCCTCCCTGTCCATTACCAACTCCCGGAGTTCACTCAGACTCACGTCCATCGAGTCACTGATGCCATCCAGCCATCTCATCCTCTGTTGTTCCCTTTGCCTGCCCCCAATCCCTCCCAGCATCGGAGTCTTTTCCAATGAGTCAACTCTTCTCATGGTGTGGCCAAAATACTGCAGTTTCAGCATCAGCATCATTCCATCCAAAGAAATCCCAGAGCTGATCTCCTTCAGAATGGACTGGTTGGATCTCCGTGCAGTCCAAGGGACTCTCAAGAGTCTTCTCCAACACTACAGTTCAAAAGCATCAATTCTTTGACACTCAGCTTTCTTCACAGTCCAACACTCACATCCACACGTGACCACTGGAAAAACCATAGCCTGGACTAGCTGTACCTTTGTTGGCAAAGTAATGTATCTGCTTTTGAATATGCTATCAGGTTGGTCATAACTTTCCTTCCAAGGAGTAAGCGTCTTTTAATCTCATGGCTTCAGTCATCATCTGCAGTGATTTTTATAGACCAAAAAAAAAAAAAAAAAAAGTCTGACACTGTTTCCACTGTTTCCCCATCTATTTCACATGAAGTGATGGGACCAGATGCCATGATCTTCATTTTCTGAATATTGAGCTTTAAGCCAGCTTTTTCACTCTTCTCTTTCACTTTCATCAAGAGGCTTTTTAGTTCCTCATCACTTTCTGCCATAAGGATGGTGTCATCTGCATATCTGAGGTTATTGAGATTTCTCTGGCAATCTTGATTCCAGCTTGTGCTTCTTCCAGTCCAGCGTTTCTCACGATGTACTCTGGATATAAGTTAAATAAGCAGGGTGACAGTGTACAGCCTTGACATACTTCATTTCAATAGACTGCTGGTAAATATTTTGAAGTTGTACACTTGGTTAAATTTTTTGTACATGGCTAATTTAACTTTTGTACAGTGATATTTCAACATTTAGAGAAAGTTTTAACCATACCTCCAAAGGTCACAGCAAATCTTTACCTGGCTATAAAAGGGAAACTTCAACTGCCTTGTCATTATACGAAGTCTTCTCAGGCAAGGCCTTAAACTGATCCAACTTTTTCCAGAAACACAGGTATGACATCACATTGACAGCCTTCTCCTCAGAAGGGATGCATTTCACACTTATTCAAGGCACAACAATACTTACACAGGATCTTCCAAAATGGGAATAGGATATTGATTCACACACTGAAGGTCCACACCCTCTTGATTAAATTCCTAAAAACTATTTGGCAGAATGAGGGCTGTTCCATCCTTCACAGTTGCAAGAAACAACAATTGACCCTCTTAGCACTCACAATATTAGCAACAAATCCAACATTTTTTAAGCCTTTTGGGTTCTGGAAGCAAGCTATTCCTTGCTTTAAATTTTATTTAGGCCATTTATACTGCTACTTGATAACTGGTTCATCTTGAATGGAGTATCGTATATCAAAAGGGTCTAGAATCTGCCCAAATTGCAATTCAATAGATATTACCATTAGTGTCTCTCAGAGATGGCTTCATTTTAGTAAAGTGGAGGCTTTAGTTACCTCCTCTCAAACCTCTTGGAGTCTCTGAATAATTCATGATTGCTAGAAACTGTCCTTGGCCTTCTGATGCAAAATGCTGTCCTCTGTGGCACCATGCTATATGCCTCTCAATCAACAGTTGCTGTCCCCATGCCATGCTCTCCTGGAAATAGAAACCCTCCAAAGCTTTGATCCCTTGAGAACTTGATCCTCCATACACAGCTTCCCAATTAGGCAATATAACATGCAGCAAGCTTGACACAGCTACCTTGTCCTCCTCATTATAAAATGTGGCCCAACTTGTGTCCTCTGTTATATCTATCTTGCTAGAGGGGCGATAAGACCTACCCTGTTCTTAGTATGAGCATAAATGCCCAATACCACAATGCTGGAGGAGGGCAGTCCTCTCTCAGAAGTCTTGACTATCTGAAGAACCCCTTGGGACCAAATGAGTGAATAGGAATTAGAGTACATACACTGCACAGTTGTTTTCAGCACCATTATATATTATGAAGCTCTCTGGAGATGTTATTATACGTTATTTTCTCTCTAGAGAACATCCCTTAGCCAGGAGGAATATTACCACATTTGTAAGTGTGCCTTAGCTTTTGATCACTTCTTAGTCAACCATTTGTCTTTATCACTTTATGCTTCTCTGCCGAGGACTTCTTGTGATTTCATCTCTTGGTGATACTACCAGATCACTGTTTTGTAGGGATCAACTGTCTTAGTTAGCAACAAAAGGTGACACCCCTACTCCAAATCATGGATTGACAATATGCTTTAAAATCATCTTCAACTGTATCACACATGTATGGTGTTTTAGAAAACAGTTAATTTTAAAGCAAATGCACCCATTTCTAGTAATGCCACCAAACTGCATACTAGTGGGGGAAAATGCATGGCACTATCACTTACTCCAGAATGAACATCAGTATAGAACGGGGAGGAGGAATTTACCTTCTGTTTGAAGGAACACAGCAGAAATCTCTGAGCCTCAAAGTGCAAGCCCTCCGATCCTCAGAGAAAATATGATGTTACCCTCACTCAAAACACAAAAAGCCTTTCATTGCTTCTCACTCAAGATGAATAGCAGTTGAAAGTCTTTCTATAAAAGAAAATCCCACTCCAATCCCTGAATGTAGCCCATATGGAACAGAAAACTTCCCAGTAATTTCCTAGTGTTGATTTATTCATTCACAATGACATTGTGCTTTATTCCCTAATTTTAAAAGGCATTTTTTTTTTAAATTAAAACACTCTTTTATAATAATTATGTAAGTAAAGCTATAAAGGACAAATTTAAGCCCAAAATGTATTTTGTCTCAAGCATTGATAGCGTTCATACAATGACCAACTGAGTGGATGTTGTGCAAGGGTTTTAGGACGTAAACCACTAGAATGATACAGAAAAAAATATAAAACTGAACTTACTAAGAAAAACTTAAAAACATATAAATTTTGGAGTACACATTATGCTTTAAATATCTAACATCCTAAAACTTAGGATGGGCACTAATAGTCTATATACAGAATGAGCTTTGAAGGCACAATGCCAAAAAGTTGATGCCTTCAAACTGTGGTGCTGGAGTAGACTTCTGAAAGTCCCTTGGACTACAAGGAAATCAAACCAGTCAATTTTAAGGGAGATCAACCTTGAATAGTCCCTGAAAGGATTGATGCTGAAGCTGAAAGCTCCAGCATTTTGGTCATCTGATGTGATTAGATGACTCATTGGAAAAGTCCCCGATGCTGGGAAAGATTGAGGACAGAAGAAGAGGGCATCAGAGGATAAGATGCCTGGATAGCATCATCAGTGCAATGAAAATGAACTTGTGCAAACTCCTAGAGATAGTGTGGGACAGGAACGCTTGGCATGCTGTAGTCAATGGGATCACAGTCAGACATGACTGGGTAACTGAGCAACAACAACAACAGCACGACATTTATGTTAATGAACAACCATAATCAAAGTGATGGTCATGTAAATTCAATGGACTGGGAGGCAGAGTGTATTATCAGACTCTGCAGCAATGGGAGCACCTTGGTTAGCAATGTGACTTTCTTGGAAAAAGTGGGTCTTGGCAACCTACTACCTAGTTTTCATCTGTTCTTTTGTTGAGTAAAATCAAACCTGCTCAGGCACCAAAGTGGAGATGATATAGATATCGAAGTATATATTTTGTCTATTCATCCTGTAGCCTTTGAGATCTCTGTACATATAAGTATCTTTGTTTCAATTGATCACCAGATTGTAAAATGTAAAATCACAGGGCAGAGAAGTTTCTGCAGGTTTTTCTGAGAGCTGAACATTAATGATATCCTCAAAATGCTAGGCCAGGGACAAAGTGATGTATCTATTAACTTTGAGTTTATATTATGAGTCAGTTTTAAAACTGCGGTGGAATGCCACTTGCGTAAATTCATTCAGCTATGTAATAGCAAAAGAGAATCATTTACTCCCTCATTCCCCATCCTCTTACAATGATCAGTTGTATACATGCTAAACCAATTGGAGTCTGTTTCCTACCCTGGTGAGCGATACCCCTTTCCCTCACAACCTCCAGCAAGGGATAGGCCCAAATCTTTTTTTTTTTTTTTTTCCTTGTTCTGGAGTTAAGGGGATCATGGCATGGAGACCTAGGAGTCACAATTTCAGGCAGTCTTCAAATTCGTTCTGTCCAGGTATTCTTGATCTGAGCATCATGGATTACACAATTTTTTACTGAGTTTATGTGAACTACCCATCCATCTGCTCAGGCCAGTGCAAAGTAGGTGGGATGGGCATGATGGAAGGGAGAGGAACAGAGAAGAGAGAGAGAAAAAGGAAAGAGAGTGAGTGAGACCTGGAGTGAGGGCTAACTTGCAGTGACTCTCAGTTACCTGAGAGTTCATCCAGAACAAAAAGGGTATGATTATATGCAACATAAAAATAATTGACAACAGTTGAATTTATGTTCCATGGAAGTTATTGCTAGAGAAGCTGCTATGTTGGTGAATAGCATAGTTTGTGAGTTAAAATGATTCTCGACACTTAAAAATATTTTTTCTTTGGGTAATTGAGTGCACTGTTATTGTTTCATTACTATGATAGCTTTTGTTACTGATCAAGTGTGTTATAAAGGTAATAGCCAAAAATATTTGATTTGGATTCACCAATCCAAATGTTTTTCTCTAAATGTGTTTGGTTCATAAGGGCATATACATCTGACACGTAAATATCCCGTACATGAGGAGTTTGTTCTGTTTCCAAAGGAAGAAACCCTAATGGGTGTGTCTTAGTGATTCAGTGCTGTGGTCCATTAGTTTATTATTTAGTTAAGCTATTAGATTTGAACTGTAAGTCTATATAAAAGTATATATAGGTCAGTATGTCCATATATAAGAATACCATGTGATGTTCAGCCCATCATAGAAAGGATCTCATGTCTTTTGCTACTGGCAACTCTTTGCTATGATGATGCACCATCTTATTGGTTTACCCACGTTAGAGGTAGGTGATTAGGATATTGTCTATTTTTAATGAGCACAGAGCCATATATTTATGAAATGCCTCAGGCCTTAGGGGTCAGGTTTATCTTTCAATTAGAGGCTTACCTAATTAACGCTTAATACTTATTTTGTTAACCAAAGTAGAAACTTCAAGGATTTATCCTAAGTTATATTTTTTTAAACAAGAGAGACAAATTTCAAGATGAGAGGGCTGCAGTGAAAACATTGGCTGCTTTTTAATGATACAATAGTTTCCATTAAGATTCTTTAACAGGGCAGTTAGTAGCTACTCAAGACAGAGAGGCAGCTCTGAAAGTCCACAGGCCCAAATATCAGGTAAGTCTTGCTGACAAAAGTTCTTGTCAGCTCTGAGGCTGACAGCTAACATTTTCAATCTCACAGGCACACAAAATAGTTCAGAATCACCATTCACTCCAATATAAAATGTGAAAGCATAAAAATTAATAAAGTAATAACTTGGAAAACAACAACAACAAAAAAAGGATTTTATTCTTAAAAAAAGTTCAGAGACTCCACAGTAAAGTTTAATTTATAAAATTTTTACTGCATCTAAAGCTTCTTGGTCCAAGAGGTTCCATTCAAATTTAAATACATATCTGTTTTTCTGGTATAAAGGCTGTACCAATTTCTAGATGTAGAATGTGCTATTCCCAATTTACAAATAAGTCAATTGGTCTTAGACCAGTTTATTTACAATTGGTGGCTGAAGGGTCAGTAGCTTGCTATCAGCAAAACATTCATACATCTACCATTCTTTCATATTGTATTAGAGATTATTCAACCTTCTGATGTCAGGTTGCTGGCATACCAAACAAAATGCAGAGAATCTTATTTATTTATTTATTTATTTTTGGAGAACAATAAGAAGTAAGGCATTGTTGATAACCAAAGCAAAATACCAATTGTGGTTGTTTTAGTATATTGCTTTGTTGATACAGATATAGATATAGCAAAATACAAACTAACAACACACACAATTAGGGGGTCAGTACTGTAAGTGCAGTGGAGACTTTCTTATCCAATACTCTGTCATCCACAGAAAGCTCCAAGTGTCACTAGCCTTCATAGGCCAGGACAATTATTATACTTGAAAAACATACTGAATAACACCATTGCTTTAATAAATTTCCTGTGAGGTTATATTCTTCTTCTCCTGACTGTGGTACTATTTCAATTGTACAATTGTGGCAGCTTTTAGGGATAAAGAACGTTCTTGCTGAGTATAACATTGATTTCTGTAGAATCCAATGATATGAGTAGCAATGCATGTATTTATCAATATGTCCAAAGGATAGCCCTGAATGTTCATCATCCCTCTTTTCGTGATTTAGTCAAGTGTTGGCTCAGCAGGTCTGAGTTAGTTCAACAGAAAATAGGTTAGTATTAATTACTGGACTCGTAAGTGTTCCGTTTTCTAACAAGGACAGTTCTCAAACTAGGCAGTTATTATTACATGGTTACATGGATCATCTCTGCTTCTCCCAAACTAAACATATAGAGAGCATTATGTAGATGGGATGCTTTTCTATTGGAACTTGGTTATGAGATTTGAAAACCATCTGTGCTCAGTATAAGCCATAGAATAATGAGAGTTTGGGAGAGCATGTGTTTTCTGCTATGAAGTCTTTCTCCCATTAAGCCCTATATCTGCATCATTTGGTACTAATGAGGTGTGTCCATGAACATTTTACCTGACAGTCTGACAAGGTTTTGATAAGCTAAAGTGTCATGTAACTCAGGTAAATTGTATGCAGATGACTGCTTATCAGAAAGAGAAATTAAGGAAACAATCCTATTTACCACTGCAACAAGAAGAATAAAATACCTAGGAATAAAGCTACGTATAGCGGCAAAGACCTGTACCCAGAAAACTGTACCTATACTCAAAAAACTGTAAGATGCTGATGAAAGAAATCAAAGATGACACAAGCAGATGGAAAGATATACCATGATCTTGGATTAGAAAAGTCAATGTTGTCAAAATGGTTATACTAGCCAAGACAATCTACAGATTCAGAGCACTCCCTATTAAATTATCAATGGCATTTTTGTAGACCTAGAGCAAAAAAAAAAAAAAAAAAAAATTAAATCTTGTGTGGAAGCACAAAAGACCAAAATAGCCAAAGCAATCTTGAGAAAAAGAAGAATCAGAACAGGAAGGAAAAATCAAGTATCCTGAATTCAGACTATAGTATAAAACTACAGTAATCAGAACAGTATGGTACTGGCATAAAAATAGAAATATAGATCAATGGAACAGTATAGAAAGCCCAGAAATAAACTCACACACCTATGGTCAATTCATCTATGAAACAGGAGGCAAGAACATACAATGGGAAAAAGAAAGTCTCTTCACTAAGTGTTGCTGGACAATTACACTCAAAAGAATGACTCTAGAACATTCTCTAACACTATACATAAAAATAAACTCAAAATGAAAATTAAAGACCTAAACGCAGGATCAGATACTATAAACATCTTAGAAGAAAACATAGGCAGAACACTCTTTCACATAAATTGCAGTGATATCTCCTAGAGTAATGAAAATGAAAGCAAAAATAAACAAATGGGACCTAATTAAACTTAAAAGCTTTACATAGCAAAGGAAACAATAAACAACATGAAAAGATTCCCCTCAGAAAGGGAGAAAATACTTGAAAATGAAACAGACAATAAATGAATCTCCAAAATATGCAAACAACTCCTGCAGCTCAATATAAAACAAATAAAAATTAAATAAAATAAAAACTAATAAAAAATGTGCAGAAGAACTGAATCCACATTTCTCCAAAGAAGCACATGCAAAGATTCTCAGCATCACTAGTTATAAAATAAATGTAAATCAAAACTACAAAGAAGCATTTTCTCACAATGACCAGAATGGACATCATAAAAATGTCTGCAAGCAACCATTGCTGGAGAGAGTGTAGAGAAAAGGGGACCCTTCTGTAAATTGGTGCAGCCACTATGGAGAATAGTATGGAAGTTCCTTCAAAAACTAAAAATAGAACTGCCATGTGATCCAGCAATCCCACTCCTGAGAAAGTTTCTGGAAAAAAAAAAGAAAAGAAACATAAGTTGAAAAGGTACATGCATCCTAATATTGACAGCAGCACTATTTATAATAGCCAACACATGGAAGCAGCCTAAATATTCACTGACAGATGAATGGGTAAGGAAGATGTGGTAGAAGAGAATACACAATAGAATAAAAAAGAAGGAATATTGCCATTTGCAGCAACATGGATGTTCAGCATACAGAGAAAGACAAATATATCATATCACATGTGTGAAATCTAAAAAAAAATACAAAAATGAACATAGTTACAAAATAGAAACATACAGAAATAGAAAACAAATTATGGTTATCAAAGGGGAAATTTGGTAGGGGGAAAATAAATCAAGAGTATGGGATTAACACATACACACTACTATATCTAAAATAGATTATCAACAAGAACTGCTGTATAGCACAGGGAACTATTCAATATTCTGTAACAATCTATATGGGAAAATAATTCTGGAAAAGATTAGATGCATGTATACCTTTTACTTAATTGCTTTGCTGTGAACTAGAAACTAACAAAACATGGTAAATTAACTATACTTCAACATAAAATAAAACTTTAAAAAATCACCTGACTAAATTAACTATAATAATAATAATAAATTCTAAGATAAGTAAAAAGAATAATAATTTGAAGACACAAAATTAAAAGAAATATGCTCATAAAAGCACTGTGAACAAAGTTAGCGTTTAACTAGAAAAAATCATTTTTATGTATGTAACAATGAATTTCTATACTTAGTGTAAAGAGCTCTATTATGTTGATAAGAAAATGAGAAATACTCTGATAGAAAATATTTGAAATATTTTATTGCCCAATTCATAAAAGATAAAATCAGCAAATGTACTATCAACAATAAAAAACACTATTTAACTTTGAGTGCTTGTGTTTCCTGAATATATGCTCCATGATTTATAATTCTCATTCTTCTTTTGATCTTTACCCAACCTGTCTGTGGAGTTATACCAGTTTTTCATATGAAAAAACTGAAGGAGTGGAAGGTCAAATAAACTGACAATATTATACATGTTAAAGAGTTTACTTTGTCAGAATGAAAGAAGAAAAACATGTCTGATTTTTGCACTGGCAAATCAAACTACCGTACTTCACGGAGAGTGAAGTGAGGCCTGTATTTTTCAAATACTCTTACTAGAAAGGTAAATTATAAGAGCATTCTCATGGGTGATAGAGGATGACACGTTAAGACTCTAACAATATTTACATTTTTGATCCAATAATATAATTTCTATGATTCCTTTTGAAAAAAATTGACAGTATATCTATATATTAGAAAGTATAACATAGCTTTAATATATGATCCCCAAAATAAACATTTTAATAAATATGGTGTTGAATTTGAGAGCTTCAATAACTTTTATGTGGAGAAATGTTTATGATAAGAAAGATTTAAATATATACATGTAAGGCAGATGATTCAGTAAAAGGTATTTACTGAATAGCAAATCAGTAAAGATATAAATATATTTATATATAAGTCTGGATGTATCTGCATGTGTACATGTGGGTTCACATATATGTTTATATGATATATGACATTGTGAATGTCATATCATATGACATTCACATGGATGCATAAATAATAAACACATTATATGCATTCAAACAGTATAAACATAATATATATACAGTACATTCTCTTTTTAATATAAATTTATTTATTTTAATTAAATTGCTTTTCAATATTGTATTGATTTTGCCATAATTTTGTTTTTAATATGTAATCACATGGGTAGAGTTAAAGCAAAATTATTAAAATATTGAAGATTTTTAACATGATTGCTGATTTATCAATTTTTATTTTTTAAAATTAATACTTTTATAGCCAGAACATAGAAAATGACTGTAAGTACCATTCATCTATTTGCATTGATTAAGGGTTTTAGTAATTGAGTATCCTGAAAACAGGTATCTCTGAAAATTTATATGATTCATTGTACCCTTCAGGATTTTTATACTGTGCAACATTAGTTGTGGAAATTAAAAGTCTACCTGTACCTTGTATCTTAATATGGTAAATTTCAGTGCCCTCCTGCTCTAATTCCGTCCTCAACATGTGACTTTCTTCATCCAGGTGGATATCACTGGACAAGCAGAAGCTTGAGAAGTACGTGCATATGACTTCTTGCTTCCTGTTTGGTGACTGAGCATCTTTCCTCTTTAATGCTTGCTTCACCCATAAGAATATGGCTAGAATACTGGAGGAAAGTGAAGGCTGCATGGAAAAGAGCCCAGTGTCCCAGCTGAGGCAATTTTAGCAGCCAGCTATAATCCACTGCCAACCTATCTCAAATAAATGAATGAACACAGATGAGTTCAACTCCAAAATGACCCAGATCATCAAAACTACTCTTCCCATCCGCAGACACAAAAAATATAATAAAAGATTTTTGCTTTAAGCCACTCTGTTTAGGTGGTATGCTATGCAGTATTAATTTAGCAATGGATAATTGCTCTTCCTTATATGATAAGTTTATATCAATCGAGTAGAGTCAGTCAATACTTTCAATTATTTTGTTTATATAAAAGAGATGAAATAAAGATCTAGGATATTGGAATTTAATAAATGGAGACAGTCTTATTTAGAACATATGTAGATACATCAATATGTATTCAAAGAACATTATATTCCTAAATGTGTAAATAGTTATGTGAAAGTTTTTAATTTTTAAAGTGGTTATCTGTAGCTTATTATACATATTATATATATATGTATATATACAATATTTGTACACACTTATGACTCTCTAGGAAGTAAATACTTTATTACTGGAGCCTTTCATGTTTCATAAGGACTTGGCTGTTTTAGCCCTTTATATAATACCCAGTAGAAGCAGGTCCATTTGGCTCAAAGAAAACTACATCTATCTTGTGTAAATTTGTATCAAGACAAAATTTGTTGGATAACTAATTCTTTATAATGTAAAATCCTGTGAAATTGTTTTAAGTCATTACTATAACATAATAACTTGGTGAAAGATCAAGATAACATAAAATAAGAAGCTTTAAATATAACACATGACTGGAAAGTAAAGTGTTTAAATTTATGTAGGTACATTTTCAGTCTTACATTATTTCTCTCTAAAGTATGATGATTTGGATTAATAATTCACCTTGTGATTCTTAAAGTAGTGTTTTAAACCGTATTTCAAATCAATGGCCTATGATCATAGTAATAGGAATAGCATTTCTAATTCATCAAAAACATTAAATCATACAACACTGGGAGACAGTTAATTCAACTTAGCTCTTTTACATTTGAAGTAATTTGCCTAAAGTTGCACTGCTGGTGCTGGTTTGGAGCTTGGATTAGTATTCTGGTCTCTTGGCTACTCATTTAGTGCTCCTTGCACTAATCTTTGTTCACTGATGCATTATTTATGATACATTTAAAAACTAAATTTAAGGCAATTAAACAAAATTATAAATGTATCATCAACAATGGGTTATGGCTACCTATAGATGTTAATGGGGCACAAATCTAACAATAAAATCAATTACATATGTAGATAGGTAAAATTAATATGTATACTTATGAGCAGTTACTATGAGTTGCTTAAAAATATTTCTTTTTCAAAATGACTGCTATGAGGGGCTGTGTCTTCATATTATCTAACTGATAAAAAGGGCATACCTTCTTCAAAGACTACTTCCCTACTCCTCCCTTGTTTCATCTGTTTATAATGAATATTTGAATCTGTTTGCCCAGTATCATCTCCTATAAGAATAGCATGTGAATTCTATTTAATTTTTTGATTCTGGATGATGATTTACTATTGTTGTTCAGTCATTCAGTCATGTTCAACTCTTTATGACTCCATGGACTTCAGCTAGAGAAGCTTCTCTGTCCTTCACCATCTCCCTGAGTTTACTCCGACTCATGGCCATTGAGTTGGTGATGCCATCCAAACATCTATCCTCTGTTGTCCCCTTCTTCTCCTGCCTTCAATCTTCCCCAGCATCAGGGTCTTTTCTAACGAGTTGGCTCTTCATATTAGGTGGCCAAAGTATTGAAGCTTCAGCTTCAGCATGAGTCCTCCCAGTGAATATTCAGAGTTCATGTATATGTGTTTAAGTTATATTTAAATACATGGATGATTAAATGACTTAAACAATGAATGGCTCCTAGGTGCACCAGGCATACAGAAATGATCTAGAGGACCATGTGCCATGATTATTCAAAGGCAGCTGCAGTAAAATATATAATTGTGACACTGAGAATAATTTTAACAGGACTTATAGAGTTAGCAAATTTCTAGTGTGTTTGTATTGGGAAGAAAGACCCTGCAGTTTCACCTTTTACTATTATCTGAGAGAACCCTGAATTCTCTCTGCCCATTCCCCCATGATTTCTTTTCTACTTTTCCTCAAGGTTTAGAGAGTAACTTAATTACTCACAGCTGCTTGAGAGATTTTCTAAGATCACAAAGGATCTATGAAATTTTCTGTGGAAGTGTAGACTTCAAATGTCGCCATGGATTTTAAAAATAATTTTAATATAATAAATATACAGCTCTTACTATGTACTAAATACTGTTCAAGTGCTTTAAAAGTATTAATTCATTTACTCCTTATAACAACTACATAAAACAGGTATGGAGTTTATCCTAATTTTACGGGACTTCCCTAGCGGCCCAGTGGCTTAAGAATCCACATTGCAATGCAGGGGACCTGGGTTCATCTCTGTTCAGGAAACTAAGATTTCACATGCAGCAGAGAAACTATGCCCATGCCTCACAACTGTTAAGCCCCCGCTTCATAACGAGGGATTACACATTCAGCAACTAAGACCTGATGCAGCCAAAGGGGAGACTCTTCCCAAAGGGGAGACTCCCTCTGTGAGTTTGCCTGTGTGCCTGTTTGCATGTACTTAAAAACTAAAAAGATGAGGAAACTGAGGCACAGAGTGATTATCCAACTTGCCCATGGTCATACAGCTAAGAATTGAAGACAGTAAAGAAACCCAAACTGTCTCCAGTGCTAAGATTGTACCCTTACTCTCTGTGACCACTGAACTCTTTCTAATTTTACTTATCTTTTGGCATGTTTATATTTCTCAAGTGTATCACTTTGCATCTTAATGCGAAGGCTTCAGAATTTAAGATTTTTTCTCAAAATTGTTAGGTCAAGTACATATTTTCATTTGACACCAAGTTTGCATTTGGGTTTCCCTGATAGCTCGGTTGGTAAAGAATCTGCCTGCAATTCAGGAGACCCTGGTTCAATTCCTGGGTCGGGAAGATCTGCTGGAGAAGGAATAGGCTACCCCTCCAGTATTCATTGGCTTCCCTTGTGGTTCAGCTGGTAAATAATCCGCCTGCAAAGTGGGATACCTGGGTTCGATCCCTGGGTTGGGTAGATCCCCTAAATAAGGGAAAGGCTATCACTCCAGCATTCCGGCCTGGAGAATTCCATGGACTGTATAGACCATGGGGTCGCAGACTGTCAGACACAACTGAGTGACTTTCACTTTCACTTGCAATGATAGGGCAATGCATATTCTTAATATTCTGTTATTACTGTATTTATTGATGTATTATTAATTATCTGGGTTTCCCCAGTAACTTGGTGGTAAATAATTTGCATGCCAATGCAGGAGATGAGGGTTCAGTTTTGGGGTCAGGAAGATCCCCTGGAGGAGGACATGGCAACCCACTCTAGTATTCTTGCCAGGAAAATCCCATTGACAGGGAAGCCTGGTAGGCTACAGTCCATAGTGTCTCAAAGAGTCTGACATGACTGAAGAGACTGAATAGCAGCAGCAGCAGCATATGGCAACTTATTAATTGGTTCTGCAAGGACGTTTGTAGAAATTCAGAGGTTAAAAAAAGATTAACAGGTCTTTAGAACATTCAAAACATATATCCATGCAGATTATTAGTTGCATTGATTGCAACAGAACATTCCTCACCCCATCCTCCCCACATACATGCACAAAAAAATATTTCTAAGGCTTTAACCACTGTACAGGTGAGCACTCTGAGACTATTGTTGTCATCACCTTACAACAAGTGCATATGAAGAACAAAACCCTAACACACTCATTAACATTTCTGCACAACCAAAGGTGAATAGAGATTTTCCTGTCATTCATGAAAAGTTCTCTTTTTCAAATCATTTTTTGTTTTTAGGAATAGAATGGGAGAGAAAGAGAGGAGAGAGAAATAGAGCAGCTACATCCTTCCATATTTATGAAGCAACTATTAGTAGGATGAAGCTATATTGGCAAGACATCTCACTGTGGTATTACAGAGTATCTGTCTAAGAAATTGCACTGAGGTTATTTAGGAAAGAAGCTTTCTGTTGCTTAACTGAAATAACCTGAACTTTCACTGTGTATTCTACTATGCAGAGTATGATAATGAAGATTCTGTCATAGTTCGCTAGAAGTTACAAATGTATTGGAGCTAAGGTATACCAAGAATACCATAAATATGTTCACTGAGAACAATGCAATATATTTTTTTATTTACATTTACATGGATAATGAAAAAAATTAAATATATTTCATTGAACTGAATGTTGGTTTGGAAAACTTGGAGTAAATGAGTTCTTACAATAGGAAGCTTGCAGTCCTTACTTGTATTTAGCCAATGAAAAATTCTGAGTAGGAAGAGAGGAATAAATGAAAAGATATAAGAATATAAGAATTAAACAGCACAATCACTGAGATAGCAGCCAAGAAAACAATTGCTTCTGATGAAGTTATTCATTATTTTTCCAATAAACAGAATATATGCCAAATATATAACACATATCTTGAGCAATTAAGTATAATCTAACTTAGTTTATTTTATTGTTTAAAATTAATTTGGCCTGTTTTCAGGTTCAAAAAGTGGATCAGTGGTCTAGTACTAAATCTTGATGCTTACATGCTGCTTGTGAGGAAAAGACACTTTCACACGGTTGAGTTGGAATTTAGGGCTATATTTAAAAATAGAAAAATAGCTTATCAGATTTCCAGTAGGATATAATTACAGTTGGCTCAGTGATAAATAATTATATTGTGTCCCATAAATTCTCATCAATTTCCATATTGGCAACTGACATAACATGTGCAGACTCAAGCTACTCCAAGACAAAGACAATTTATAACAATAAACTATAACTATAACCATTAAAAAACAAAACTAAAAATGATTTTCTTCACAACCATTAGAATTTCCTGGAACATAAAAATAAAATATTAAATATAGAAAGAGAAACTCATTGTAATATAATTAGCTGTAGAATAGGATGTGTTTATTCAATGTGACCGCATAACTAACCTACATGAGGTGAGTGTTAGTTACTAAAGTGAATAGAGATTATTATCTATTAGGAAGATAGAACAAAGAATAGTCTTAAGTGGATCTTAATGGACAAGTTTAAAGTGAAGATTATTATAACATACAGTTTGAAATTCTATCAACTTTCATGTCAGTGTAAATTTCTTCTTAAATGGTACAGAAATTCTTACATTACTGAGTTCCTCTTCCACCAAATTTAATTCTAGCAATCCCAGCTAGTCCCAGTGAAAGAAACCTCAATCCCTACCAGATTAATATTTCTCATCACACTACTTCAAATAACTTGAATGGAAAATAGGTTTGAGAATGAAGCTAAATTAGTCACTTTCAGGCTCATTAGTTTCCTGTTGCTGCTCTGACAAATTAACACAAATTGAATGACAACACAGATTTAATATCTTACAGTTCTGGAAGTCAGAACTCTAAAATCAAGTTTACTAGTTTAAAGTCAAGGTGTAGGTAGTGTCCATTGCTTCTGAAATTTCTGAAAGGGTGAATCTATTTTTTGTTTCTTTTCAGCTTCTAGGGGAATTCTTGAATTTTGAGTTGGATCTACATGCTCCTCACTTCATCCTGAGCTCTCACCAGCAGAGATTTTAACATCCGTATTTCTACCAACAGTTTATGATGATTCTTTTTTCTCTTAGTATCTCAAAACTCTACCACTTTATACTCATTTTATAATTCTAAAAACACTTCTACATTTAAAAATATTTTTACATCAGTACTCCACTTTCAGGGGCCAAACTCTAAATTAGTTTCTTATTCCAGCTGTAATAATGATCCCAAACCTAGTGGTAAATAACAACATAAATTTATTCTCTTGAAGTTCTGGAGGTCAGAAGATTAAAATAAAAATGTCTTCAGGGCTGCATTCTTTTTAGAGGTTTTGGGAAAAGTCATTTCCTTATTTTTTCAGTTTCTACAACAGGATCTGCACTACTTAGGTTATGACTTCTTTCCTAACTCCAGCTTTTTGATTCTATCATCACCTCTTTCACTATTGACCGGTGTCCTTGTCTTTCTCTCATCAGACTCTTGTGATTACACTGGGCCCAGCTGGGGATTATTCCAGGGTAATCTCCTCAGGTCAAGATCTTTAATTTATTTAAATCTGTAACATCCTACTGACCATACAAATTATATACAAAAGTTTCAGGGATTAAGATGTGAACATTTGTGGGGATCATTATTTGACCTACCACCAATCTCATGGGAAGATTTTTCACACTTAGGTAAACTAAGGCAATAGAATTAAGTAGTGGTTTTCTGCAATTGATATGTTGGATTAATGAACCATATTAATGCCTAAAAATAAGAAGCTTAAGGCATACAAAAGGGCAAGATATAATGTGGGAACAAAAATTAAACAATTTAATATTTAGAATAGATGAATATAGGAAGTGCATTAGCAAGATGAGTAAGAATGGAGAGACTATTTTTATGATTGTATGAGGGGAATTGATAATACTTTGGACCAGAGACCCATGATGAAATACAATGTCAACAATGGACTGAATGTAAAATTGAGATAATAATACTAATACCTACACTTGTATTTTCTTGGACTCCAAAATCATTGTGAATGTTGACTATGGCCATGAAATTAAGTGCTTGCTTTTGGAAGGAAAGGTATGACAAACCTAGACAGTGTATTAAAAAGCAGAGATATCACTTTGCCAACAAAGGTCCATATAGTCAAGGCTATGGCTTTTCCAGTAGTCATGTACAGATGTGAGAGATGGACCATAAAGAAGACTGAGCACCGAAGACACTTGATGGTCCTTTGGACTGAAAGGAGATCAAACCAGTAAATCCAAAAGGAAATCAACTTTGAATATTCATTGAAAGGACTGATGTTGAAGCTTATGCTCCAATACTTTGGTCACCTAATGTGAAGAGGTGACTCACTGGAAAAGACCCTGATGCTGAGAAAGATTAAAGTCAAAAGGAGAAGGGGATTGCAGAGGATGAGATGGTTAGATTGCATCACTGACTCAATGGACATGAATCTGAGCAAACTCCAGAAGACAGTAAAGGACTATTACTACTACAGTCCATGAGATCACAAAGAGTCAGACATGACTTAGCAACTGAACAAAGACAGCCATATATACGTATATGCTAAATGAATTGATACTGTACCATATAAATAAGACTTTGGATTTTTTTTAAAGTGCTTTCTTCATTCTTAAGATCCAGTTATATTTCTAGGTGTTTACTCAAATTCACTGAATATTTTTGCTGTCCTCCTGAGTCATTATAGCTATTTGCTTACAGTTTTATTTCAATTACTATAATTTTTAATTTTAAAATTTCCAATTAGTTCACAAAAATCTACACATAAATATTTAATAACTGCAAGCAACCAAGATGTCTCTAAATAAGTGAATGAATAAACAAGCTATGTATGTTACATGCAATAGAACATTATTTAGTGATAAAAACACACGAGCTATCTAGCCACAGAAAGACATGAAGGACCCAAAATTCATATTGCTGAGTGAAAGAAGCCAGTCTGAAAATAGAACATACTATATGACTTCATTTATACAGCATTTTGGAAAAGCTCATACTATAGATACAGTAGAAACATCATTGGTTGCCAGGGGTTTGGAGATGTAGTGGAGAATGTGTGAACTGCTCTAATATAGTACAAGGAATTTTAGGGCAGTGAAACTATGCTCTATAAGACTTTGATAGTGGATAGGTAAAATTATATATTTATCAAGAACTGTAATACAAAAAGGGCAAATCATAATGTAACCAATGTATTGTAGTAAAAATAGTGTATCAATATTGGTTCAACAATTTTATCAAATGTACTAAAACAATGCAATACATCAGAAATAGGGAAAACTATGAGAGAAGAGAGGGAGTATATGGAAACTTGCTGTACTATATGCTCAAGTTTCTACTCTAAATATGTCTGTTAGTAATATAAAAATATTTTCATGTTTTTTATTTAGAGTTTTCATCTTTGTATTGAGTTTAAATGTTTGTTATAAACATGTCTCTGAAGTATCAATTTCAGCATTTGGGTTATTATGCCATCAATTTTTTTTGTAACCTCTTCTTTGACTGTGGGCCTTAATTTGGACATGTCTAATATTTCATTTTATATAAATTATTGAGAATGATGTTCTGCAGAGACATTGGATTTTATTATCTTCTTCTGAAGAATGTTTTTACTGGCTAAAATGAAACATGTCTTCCTCATAATGGGCAGCAGCTGAAACTGTTCAGTTCTTCCAAAATTCTGACTGTTGCCCTTTTGCCCACATGATTGAAATCTTGCCTATGAATTCACATTTAAGGAGTGTACATTCATCCACACTTAACTAATGGCTATAGAAATGTTTGAATGGAAAGTTTGGAGCATCTTCTCTGTGCCTCAATTTCTTCCTGAATTAATTTTCTCAGTTTCTAGACTGTGACAGTGCCAAAACCCACATTCTGAATCTTCAAACAAATAATAATTTGCAGTTTTCTATATCTACTCATACTATACTACTTGATCTGGAGCATGTCTGCAGGCAAAACATTTTTCAAAATTTGTAAGAATTTTAGTTGGTAATTTTTTTTTTTTAACTCTTTAAGGTGTGAAAGTGAAAGTCGCTTAGTCATGCCCAACTCTTTGAAACCCTATCAACTATACAGTTCATGGAATTCTCCAGGCCAGAATGCTGGAGAAGGTAGTCTTTCCCTTTTCCAGGGGATCTTTCCAACCCAGACGTCAAACCCAGGTCTCCCACATTGCAAGCAGATTCTTTACCACCCGAGCCACAAGGGAAGCCCTTTATGGCATACTTCCTTTTGATTTCTCCTGTATTTATTCACTCTTACTTCCTTCCAAAATAGTTGTTCCTATATTCTACCCAGAACTACAATTTTATTCTACAGAAGAGTTAGTCAATACAAAATATGCTTCTATTAATAGAGGGGGAAACAATGCAAACAGTGACAGACTTTATTTGGGGGGGCTCCAAAATCACTACAGATGGTGACTGCAGCCATGAAATTAAAAGATGCTCATTCCTTGGGGGGGGGGGGAAATCTATGACCAACCTAGACAACATATTAAAAAGCAAAGACATTACTTTGCCAACAAAGTTTCATCTAGTCAAAGTTGTGCTTTTTCCAGTAGTCATGTATGGATGTGAGAGTTGGGCTATAAAGAAAGCTGAAGCTGAAGAATTGATGCTTTTGAGCTGTGGTGTTGGAGAAGACTCTTGAGAGTCCCTTGGACTGCAAGGAGATCCAAACAGTTCATCCTAAAAGAAATTAGTCCTGAATATTCATTGGAAGGACTGATGCTGAAGCTGAAACTCCAATACTTTGGCCACCTGATGTAAAAGAACTGACTCATTAGAAAAGACCCTATTGATGGGGAAGATTGGAGGCAGG
This sequence comes from Ovis aries, assembly GCF_016772045.2. NCBI lineage: Eukaryota > Metazoa > Chordata > Mammalia > Artiodactyla > Bovidae > Ovis > Ovis aries. The sequence goes on from NC_056063.1 coordinate 41,754,689, forward strand.
AGGAGAAGGGGATGACAGAGAATGAGATGGTTGGATGGCATCATTGACTCAATGGACATGAGTTTGAGTAAACTCTGGGATTTGGTGATGGACAGGGAGGCCTGGCATGCTACTGTCCATGGGGTCACAAGGAATTGAACATGACTGAGTGACTGAACTGAAGAAATTAAGAGAAGGCAGACGCAAATTCATCTACAAATAATTTAGAGATTAAAAACACAAGTGATATAAAAATGTAGTATATCAAATATACCTTAAAATCATATAATTGAACCAAGATATAATTAAGTTGCAACAACTTCTCTCCTCAAAGTTTAGTTTTCAGTCTTTGAATTTTAACCTGATACATACACCAGTTATGATATGAAAGATGATACCAACGGCTCCATTAGAAGAGACGAAAATATCAACATACTATCTTCTGTTGTAAGAATTTGCTTACTGTTTTCATCATCTAAGTTTTTGGTAACTTCATAATGAAAAGTTTAAGGAAAGCAGAAGTGGGTTTAATAACAATTATTTCACTAGCTAGTCTCATGATCTTAGAAATATTGATTCCTGTACATCTCAATTTCTTTTGATCAGAAACTTTTGTGACAATAATGTACTATCATTTAAATAAATGTAAAAATATGCCATTAGTTGGTAAAATTTATAACTTTTTAAGTATTTTGAGTAGTTTCTCACACATAGTAGAAAGTATTTACTGTTTTTCTTCCTTCAAAGTGGCTCCTTTAAACAATCCTATACTTTGGAGACTATATTTTTTTCCTATTAACAAAAAATAGAGAACATTGTCAGTAGATTTTGTTAGGACTTGAAATAATTAATGTCATATTATTTCTATTGCTGTATTCCTTTTCTTTATTAATTTTGGAGAATATAATCTCATAATGTCTTCTTAATGCATATTTTAATTTAAATTCACTGCCCTTATGCCATTCTGCATCTGCCTTGTAGTGTAAACTTTTAGAGCCTTGTCTGAGGCTCTGAAACCAGTCTTTGAAGAGATTACTTAGGGGGCAGATTGCAAGAAGACAAGGTAAATAAAGAATACCAAAAAGATCTTTGTATTAGCTCTTGTTGTTGTTCACTTGTCCAGTCATGTCCGATTATTTGTGACCCCACAGAATGCAGCACACCAGGACTCCTTGTCCCTCACCATCTCCTGAAGTTTGCTCAAGTTCAAGTCCTTGCTGCTGCTGCTGTGTCACTTCAGTTGTGTCCGACAGTGCAACCCCATAGATGGCAGCCCACCAGGCTCCCCTGTCCCTGGGATTCTCCAGGCAAGAACACTGGAGTGGGCTGCCATTGCCTTCTTCAATACATGAAAGTGAAAAATGAAAGTGAAGTCACTCAGTTGTGACCTACTCTTAGTGACCCCATGGACAGCAGCCCACCAGGCTCCTCTGTCCATGGGATTTTCCAGGCAAGAATACAGGACTGAGTTCAAGTCCTTTCAGTTCAGTTCAGTTGCTCAGTCGTGTCTGACTCTTTGCGACCCTATGAATCGCAGCATGCCAGGCCTCCCTGTCCAACACCAACTCCCGGAGTTCACTCAGACTCATTTCCATCGAGTCAGTGATGCCATCCTGCCATCTCATCCTCTGTCGTCCCCTTCTCCTCCTGCCCCCAATCCCTCCTAGCATCAGAGTCTTTTCCAATGAGTCAACTCTTCGCATGAGGTGGCCAAAACATTGGAGTTTCAGCTTTATCATCATTCCTTCCAAAGAACACCCAGGACTAGTCTCCTTTAGAGTGGACTGGTTGGATCTCCTTGCAGTCCAAGGGACTCTCAAGAGTCTTCTCCAACACTACAGTTCAAAAGCATCAGTTCTTCGGTGCTCAGCCTTCTTCATAGTCCAACTCTACATCCATACATGACCATTGGAAAAACCATAGCCTTGACTAGTCAGACCTTAGTCTGCAAAGTAATGTCTCTGCTTTTCAATATGCTATCTAGATTGGTCATAACTTTTCTTCGAAGGAGTAAGCGTCTTCTTTCATGGCTGCAGTCACCATCTGCAGTGATTCTGGAGCCCCCCAAAATAAAGTCTGATACTGTTTCCACTGTTTCCCCATATATTTCCCATGAAGTGATGGGACCAGATGCCATGATCTTCGTTTTCTGAATGTTGAGCTTTAAGCCAACTTTTTTGCTCTCCTCTTTCACTTTCATCAAGAGGCTCTTTAGTTCCTCTTCACTTTCTGCCAGAAGGGTGGTGTCATCTGCGTATCTGAGGTTATTGATATTTCTCCCGGCAATCTTGAATCCAGCTTGTGTTTCTTCCAGTCCAGCGTTTCTCATGATGTACTCTGCATAGAAGTTGAATAAGCAAAGTGACAATACAGAGCCTTGACGTATTCCTTTTACTATTTGAAACCAGTCTGTTGTTCCACATCCAGTTCTAACTGTTGCTTCCTGACCTGCCTACAGATTTCTCAAGAGGCAGGACAGGTGGTCTGGTATTCCCATCTCTCTCAGAATTTTCCACAGTTTATTGTGATCCACACAGTCAAAGGCTTTGGCATAGTCAATAAAGCAGAAATAGATGTTTTTCTGGAACCTTTTTGCTTTTTCCATGATCCAGCAGATGTTGGCAATTTGTTCAAGTCCTTATCCATTCCTAATTTATATGTTAAACTTTGAAAACCAAATTAACCCTAGTTTGACATCTTTAAAACTTGTCACAAAAGTATCTGTCTCAGAGGGTGCACCCATAGCAAAGAAGAATTTACAAACCAGTAAAATTACTGGATCTTTTCTCTTGTCGATGCAACAAATTATAAAGCATTTTGAGGAAATATCTATCTCATTATCATCACTTTTCTAATCTTAATATTTTAATGAGTAGTGAATAATATTGAGTTCTATATTGGCAACATAAAATGCTACAATTTTTACAAACCATTCAGTTTTGGGGTTAAGTTTATTTCAATATAATGAATATATACTAAGAGACAGGCAATGACAGCACCAAGTTTAGCAACTGTTTTTTATTTAACCCTGGACAATTTTCATCAGAAAAATTAGTTATATATTTAATCTGGCAGGAAATAAAGATTATGGAGGATGGAAAATTTTGAAAAAGAGATAAACAGAAATCTGATCAATATACTATTATTCAATAATCAGCACATGTTAAAGTGACTTTCATGTAAGTCAAAAGTAACATTCACAATGTTAAAATGACTGAATTACATTTTAATCCACCTAATTTATTTTCTTCTTCTTTGTAATTGTCTCTAAATATTTAGATAAATATTCATAACAAATATGGGGGTGTGAACTTGGTTAAACCCAATAATTTCAGAAGACAAATACAATGCCTAACTGATTTTATTCTAATATACTTTTAGTTCAGTGTGATGTTATGACCTTCAACTATAGTCTTGTGGCTGTTCCCTATTATCAGTTTGAGGCACTAGATTAAAACATGACCTTTAACAATTACCAGAAGAGATCATCTGTGTTTTCTCTCTTCAAAGAGTTATGGGTTCTTTTAACCTTTTGAATAGAACTTTTATTCATCCTGTGTTATTTAAAAACTGAAATGACTTTTTGAGACCCCTTTAATTCTAAAAAGGGGAGATATTTAAAGAAAGACAAGGTAAGTATTCAAATTAAACATTTGGTAATCAGTGTATAGACTCTTGCCTGTGATGTATTCAAAAGTATGTGAATATTCAATGTTACTGCAAATTGATGTCATTCCTTCTGAGAGAATCAAAAGCCCTGCAAATCTGTTGAGCTTCTGAATATTAATGAAGAAGCCTCTGGTGAAATGTTCGAATCACAGTCTGTCAAGAAGTGCATAAATGCAAAATCTTTGAAGTTTTACTTTTCACATAAATAATCAGAGACTTTTATTCAACATTTCCAATAGATTAATAACCTGTGAGGCAAAAAAAAAAAGAATACTGAAAACTTGGATATTATTAGAAATTAAATGAAGAGAATTGTGTAACTTTAGTAAGGAGTTAGTCTATGTGGTGGTGGTTTAGTCGCTAAATCATGTGCGACTCTTGTGACCCCATGGGCTGTAGCCTGCCAGGCTCCTCTGCCCATGGGATTCTCCAGGCAAGAATGCTGGAGGGGTAGTCTATACATTTGGGTAAATTTTATCTTGACTGCAATTTAAAGTAGAGAAGGACTGTAGTTTGACTGATAGGAGATGAATATCCTATAATAAGATGAAGTATATAAGAAGTATGTTAAAGACCTGGGAGGGAAAATTGTATGAGAAATTACTCCTTATTTTTGCCTACGTGTAACACGTGGAAGAAACTGTGTTAGCTGCCCTAAGTAAAATAGCAGAGTAAGATTAAGCAATACATTAACATGAAATGAATGCAGTTTTAAAATATGTGCATGAACAGGTTATACAATATCTTGTGAATACAGGAAGAATAACAATATAAGATGTGAGGAATTTAATGATAACACTAAATAGTAAAAAAAATATTCACTATGCTTTGATAAGGGGTGCAGATTTCGAGGAAATTAAAATACATGAAGAGTATATATTAAATGACAATGAAACTAAATATATAAGATAAAACTAGAAATGCAAGAAAATTTTGGTAAACTTTTATACGAATTTAAGTGACCCAGAATGAAAAAAAAAAAAAAAAGAATTCAATGGTATAATAAAATAATGATTTTTTTAGTCCTGGGTTCGATCCCTGGGTCGGGAAGATCCACTGGAGAAGCAATTGGCAACCCACTCCAGGATTCTTGCTTGGAGAATCCCATGGATGGAAGAGCCTGGTGGGCTGCAGTCTACGGGGTCACAAAGAGTCAGACACAACTGAATGACTTCACTTTTCACTTTCACTTTAGTTGATTTAGAAGTCATTATTAAACAGAAATATCAACTTATTTAAAAATACATGGAAGATTTATAATAAATTAATCAGTTAATTGTTGTTCAGTCGCTCAGTTGTGTCCAACACTTTGCAACCCTATGGACTGCACAACACCAGGCTTTCCTGTCCTTCATCATCTCACGAACTTGCTCAAATCCATATCCATATACTCAGGGATGCTATCCAACCATCTCATCTTCTGTCATCATTATCCCTTTATCCTCCTGCCTTTAATCATTTCCAGCATCATGGTCTTTTTCAGTGAGACAGCTCTTCTCATCAGGTGGTCAAAGTACTGGATCTTCAGTCTCAGCATCAATCCCTCCAAAGAATAATCAGGATTTATTTCCTTTGGAATTAACTGGTTTTATATCCTTGCAGCCCAAGGGACTCTCAAGAGTCTTTTCCAACATCTAATCTGATTATTAGAGTCCCATGAAAGAAAACAAACTCCACAAGCAGAAAAATTAAAAGACAATAAAAGAGGAAAAACATTTTTGCTAATAAACTGATGAAAATTCAACAAAATTTTAAATAACCAAATATAATAGATATTTATAAAAATACTGATAGAATTCATCAGAGAGAATAGACTTTTAAGAAATCATAAAGCATGACAATTGGATAGATATGTGAGAAAGAAAGTGTACCTTCATTCCACTTCATACAATATGCACATACACACAAAATAAGATATATAGTCCCCAATATAAAAACAAAACTCTAAATATCTAAAGCAAAATACATGAAGGAATGTTAACTACCTTGGAGTATATAAAGAATATTTAGACAGATTAAATATTAACATATAGCAATAATCAATTGAATTATCTTCAAAATGAAAACCACCTCCTCTTCAAAAAGGTGCCATTATCAAAAAATAGAAATGCAGGTCACAGACAGGGATGAACACTCCCAATACATGAATCTATTAAAGGACTTATGTTCCTAATATATAAGGAAGTTTTATAACTAAATATAAAGAAATTCAGAAATCTAAGAATGAGTGAAAGACTTGAATAAACATTATATATATATATAGTGTGACAAGTGGATAGACATGTGGGAAAGAAAATGTACCTTCACTCCACTTCACACCACATACACATACACAAAAATTAGGATATATAGTCCCCAATATCATAACAAAACTCTCTTTCTATATATACACACATAGAAGGAGAAGACAATGGCAACCCACTCCAGTGTTCTTTCCTGGAGAATCCCAGGGACAGGGGAGCCTGGTGGGCTGCCATCTTTGGGGTCACACAGAGTCGGACACGACTGAAGCAACTTAGTAGCATACACATAGAAAGAGACAGAGAGACAGAGGAATCTGGTGGTATACAGTCCATAGGGTCACAATGAGTCAGACACAATTGAAGCAGCTTAGCACACACACATATTATATATGATATATACTATACATACTATACATGAATGGCCAACAAGCAAATAAATAAATGTTAAAGATAAAATATCACAGGAGAAATTAAAAAGCAATGAGGTATCACCCCATTAGATAGCTAAAATTAAAGATATTGATGGTATCTATAGTTTACCTAGATATGGATCCATTAGAACTCGTCATTGCAAAAAAAAAAAAGAAAAAGAAAAACAGAAAATTATAAAATTATATATCTACTTGGGAAAACAGTTTGGTTGATATTACTTAAGAATTACCCTTCTAAGTATTTATTGAAGGAAATGAAAACTTCTGTCCAAAATATACTTTTTTATAATTATAACAATATTATTTTTTAATAGTAAGACTGATGCTAAAGCTGAAGTTCCAATACTTTGGCCACCTGATATGGAGTGCTGACTCAGAAAAGAACCTGCTGCTGGGAAAGATCTAAGGTAGGATGAGAAGGGGATGAAAGAGGACGAGATAGTTTGATGGCATCATTGACTCAACGGACATGAGTTTGAGCAAACTCTGGGAGTTGGTGAAGGACAGGGAACCCGGCGTGCTGCAGGTCCATGGGGTCACAAAAAATCAGACAGGACTGAGCGACTAAACAGCAATAACGATAAAAAGAAAAAAAGTCAAAACAGCAAATACCCATTGATAGTAAAAGGGATATATACCCTGTGAATTTATAGGATGGAATTCTAATCAGCAAAAGAATATATAAACTACTGACCCATGAAACTATGTCTAAAATTCGAAACAGTATGCTGAGCAAAATAAGCCAAGATGGCTACTATGGGATTCTTTTTACATGAATTTCTGAAAGTAGATATAATTTTATATGGTAGAAATCAGATCAGTGATGTCTAAGCCATGAATTTGGAGTCAATAATTTACTACAAAAGAGAACCAAAAACCTTATGAGATAATACAACAGTTTTAAACTTTATTGACAGCTATTCTGATACATAATTTTTTCCAAAGCCTTTGAACTATTAGGTTAGCCAGAAAGTTCATTTGTGTTTTACTGTAAGTTGGTACAAAAACCCAAACGAAATTTTAGCCAACCCAATATATTGTTGTTTTCAGCTGATAAGCCATGTCCACACCTTTGTAATCCCATGGACTACAGCATGCCAGGATTCCCTCTCATTCACTCACTCCCAGAGTTTGTTCTCAAGTCCATTGTGTTGACGATGCCATCCAACCATCTCATTCTCTGTTGTCCCCTTCTCCTCCTGCCCTCAGTCTTTCCCAGCATCAGGGTCTTTGCTGATGAGTCAACACTTCACATCAGGTGGCCATAATACTGGAGCTTCAGCTTCAACATCAGTCCTTCCTATGAACATTCAGGACTGATTTCTTTAAGGATTGATTGATTTCATCTTATTGCTTCTCCAGCACCCAATTCAAAAGCATCTGTTCTTTGGCCATCAGCCTTCTTCATGGTTCAACTCTCATATCCATACATGACTACTGGAAAAATCATAGCTTTTGACTAGACAGATCTTTGTCATCAAAGTGCTGTTTCTGCATCTTAATATGTTTGTCTAAGTTTGTCAAAGATTTCCTTTCAAGGAGCAAGCATCTTTTAATTTTATGTCTGCAGTCACTCTCTACAGTGATTTTGGAGCCTAAGAAAATAAAATCTGTCACTGTTTCCACTTTTTTCGCCATTTATTTTCCATAAATGGTGACCCACTCCAGTATTCTTGCCTGGAGAATTCCATGTATGGAGTTCATAAAGAGTTGGAAACAACTGAGCAACTAATCCAATATACATTATACTTAAAATGTGCAAAGTTTACTTTAGGTAAATTATGACTCGAGAAAGCCAATTAAAATCAATCAAAGTAAATGTAATTTCCTGAGTATTATGAAACATTCACATTATTACAAAGCAGGATATAATTAATTAATATCAAACAGAATTTATTTTCAAGGCATAATTTTATTACATAGCTACATATCAGAATATCTGTGACTTCAACAAATAAAGATGTAAATTCATATTAATTGCAATAAACTCTATAATATCATTTAAGAAAAATCAGCTTTCCTAATGATTATCTATGATAAATATGAATAGAAAAAATAAAAGAATATTATCTTTTCTTTTTTTTAGCAGAATTTTTTTTTTTATTGAAGTATTGTTGGTTTACAATGTTGTGTTACTTTCAAGTGTATAGCACAGTGGTTCAGTTAAATATATATTCTCTTTCAGATTTTTTTCTCTTATAGGATCTTGAGTATAGTTTCCTTCTTGATCAACACCTTTTCTAAGATTCAAAAATAGTCATCCTAAAAAGCAAATTAGAGATACCAAGGGAACATTTCATCCAAAGATGGGCATGATAAAGGACAGAAATGGTATGGACCTAACAGAAGCAGAAGATATTAAAAAGAGGTGGCAAGAATACACAGAAACTGTACAAAAAAGATCTTCATGAGCAAGATAATCACGATGGTATAATCACTCACCTAGAGTCAGACATTCTGGAATGTGAAGTCAAGTGGGCCTTAGAAAGCATCATTACGAAGAAAGCTAGTGGAGGCGATGGAATTCCAGTTGAGCGATTTCAAATCCTGAAAGATGATGCTATGAAGGTGCTGCACTAAATATGCCAAAAATGTGGAAAACTCAGCAGTGGCCACAGGACTGGAAAAGGTCAGTCTTCTTTCCAATCCCAAAGAAAGGCAATGCCAAAGAATGCTCAAAGTACTGCACAATTGCACTCATCTCACATGCTAATAAAGTAATGATCAAAATTCTCCAACCCAGGCTTCAGTAATATGTGAACCATGAACTTCCAGATGTTCAAGCTTGTTTTAGAAAAGGCAGAGGAACCAGAGATCAAATTGCCAACATCTGCTGGATCATGGAAAAAGCAAGAGAGTTCCAGAAAAACATCTATTTCTGCTTTTGACTATGTCAAAGCCTTTGACTGTGTGGATCACAATAAACTGTGGAAATTCTGAGAGAGATGGGAATACCAGACCACCTGAACTGCCTTTCAAAAACCTATATGCAGGTGAGGAAGCAACAGTTAGAACTGGACATGGAACAACAGACTGGTTCCAAATAGGAAAAGGAGTATGTCAAGGCAGTATATTGTCACCCTGCTTATTCAACTTCTATGCAGAGTACATCATGAGAAACTCTGGGCTCGAAGAAGCACAAGGTGGAATCAAGATTGCTGGGAGAAATATTAATAACCTCAGATATGTAGATGACACCACCCTTATGGCAGAAAGTGAAGAGGAACTAAAAAGCCTCTTGATGAAAGTGAAAGTGGAGAGTGAAAAATTTGGTTTAAAGCTCAACATTCAGAAAACGAAGATCATGGCATCCATTCTCATCACTTCAAGCGAAATAGATGGGGAAACAATGGAAACAGTGTCAGACTTTATTTTCTTGGGCTCCAAAATCACTGTAGATTGTGATTGCAGCCATGAAATTAAAGAAAACGCTTACTCCTTGGAAGGAACCTAGATAGCATATTGGAAAGCAGAGACATTACTTGCCAACAAAGATCCATCTAGTCAGGGCTATGGTTTTTCCAGTAGTCATGTATGGATGTGAGAGTTGGACTGTGAAGAAGGCTGAGCGCCGAAGAATTGATGCTTTTGAACTGTGGGGTTGTAGAAGACTCTTGAGAGTCCCTTGGACTGAAAGGAGATCCAACCATTTAATTCTGAAGGAGATCAGCCCTGGGATTTCTTTGGAGAGAATGATGCTGAAGCTGAAACTCCAATACTTTGGCCACCTCATGCAAAGTGTTGACTCATTGGAAAAGTCTCTGATGCTGGGAGGGATTGAGGGCAGGAGGAAAAGGGAACGACAGAGGATGAGATGGCTGGATGGCATCACTGACTCGATGGGCGTGAGTCTGAGTGAACTCCGGGAGTTGGTGATGGACAGAGAGGCTTGACGTGCTGCGATTCATGGGGTCGCAAAGAGTCAAACATGACTGAGTGACGAACTGAACTGAACTGAAAAAGCAAAACTGCAATATGCTTGCAAAAATTAGAACTTTAGGAGAATATTTTTAATCATACTATTAGTAAATACTGTCTCACATATTCTAGAAAATTCAGACAAACTGGAAAAAAATTTTCCTTGTGCATGAATTAGAAGAAATCATCATTTATACTGACACAATTATGTAAGTAGAAACATACACACACACTCTTTAGAAGAATATAACAGAATCTTGTGTTTCTACAAGACATCCTAAACAAAATCCAGACACTATTGGCAGAACTCAAGTTGCAAACTGCCTCTCTGTGAAGTGGTGGCAGCTGAAATCTATGTTCAGTTATATTAGCCATAAGCATATGTGATACTTCCAGGTACCTGGGCTGAATTTACCCTTAGATTTTGAGCTGTTCCACTCTTGGTTGCTCCTTTCTGGAATTTTATCCTTACTTTCTTGCTTCTCCTAGTCTGTCTTTGTACTATAACACAATACCTTAATTAGGGTAGCTTATAAAAACCAGGTGTATTTCTCATAGTTCTGAGGGATGGATAGTCTAAGATTAGGAGGTCAACAGATTCAGTGTTTTCTGAGGACCCACTTCCTGGACCATGCCTTTTCAATGTATCCTCACATGATGGAGGGAGCTAGGAAGCTCTGTGGGTGTCTCATTTATAACAGCATTAATACAGTCAATCCAAGAGAGCTTCATTCTCATGACCTAAGTACTTCCCAAAATCTCCACCTCCTAATAACATTATATCAGTAAATAGATTTTGGGGGAGACATACACATTGAGGGACTTCCCTGATAGCTAAGTTGATAAAGAATTCACCTGCAATGCAGGAGACTCTGTTTCAATTCCTGTGTCAGGAAGATCCGCTGTCAAAGGGATAGGCTACCCACTCCAGTATTCTAGGTCTTCCCTTTTGGCTCAACTGGTAAAGAATCCACCTGCAATGTGGAGGACCTGGGTTCTGTCCTTGAATTGGGAAGATCCCCTTGTGAAAGGAAATGCTACCCACTCCAGTATTCTGGCCTAGAGAAATTCCACCGACTGTATAGTCCATGGGATTACAGGAAGTCAGCCAGAACTGAGTGGTTTTCAGTTTCACTTTTCGTACACATTCAGATCACAACATTTGATCCCTGGACCACTAAAATTCATGTCCTCTCATGTTAAAAATATATTAATTCTCTTCCAACAATACAGAAATCTTAATCATGCCTAAATCAACTGAAAAGCTAAAGTCCAAAGTCTCATCTAAATATAAATTAATTCTGAGGCAAATTGTTCCTTAGTAAGATCATGAGAAATGCTGAACTGGAAGAAACACAAGCTGGAATCAAGATTGCCAGGAGAAATATCAATAACCTCAGATATGCAGATGACACCACCCTTCTGGCAGAAAGTGAAGAGGAACTGAAAAGCCTCTTGATGAAAGTGAAAGAGGAGAGTGAAAAATTTGGTTTAAAGCTCAACATTCAGAAAAAGAAGATCATGGCATCTGGGCCCATTACTTCATGGGAAATAGATGGGGAAACAGTGGAAACAGTGTCAGACTTTATTTTCTTGGGCTCTAAAATCACTGCAGATGGTGACTGCAGCCATGAAATTAAAAGACGCTTACTCCTTCAAAGAAAAGTTATGACCAACCTAGACAGCATATTCAAAAGCAGAGACATTACTTTGTGGACTAAGGTCCGTCTAGTCAAGGCTATGGTTTTTCCAGTAGTCATGTACAGATGTGAGAGTTGAACTGTGAAGAAGGCTGAGCACTGAAGAATTGATGCTTTTGAACTGTGGTGTTGGAGAAGACTCTTGAGAGTCCCTTGGACTGCAAGAAGATCCAACCAGTCCATTCTGAAGGAGATCAATCCTGAGATTTCTTTGGAAGGAATGATGCTAAAGCTGAAACTCCAGTATTTTGGCCACCTCATGCAAAGAGTTGACTCATTGGAAAGGACTTTGATGCTGGGAGGGTTTGGGGGCAGGAGGAGAAGGGGACGACAGAGGATTAGATGGCTGGATAACATCACTGACTCGATGGACGTGAGTCTGAGGAACTCCGGGATTTGGTGATAGACAGGGATGCCTGGCGTGCTGCAATTCATGGAGTCGCAAAGAGTCGGCCACGACTGAGCGACTGGACTGATCTGAACTGAAGAACCTATGGCATTAAATACTATGTGTTTCTAAAATGCTGTGGTAGGATAGATATGGGGTAAACACTTCCATTCCAAATGGGAGAAATAGGAAAGCAAGGGGTGACAGACTGCAAGCAAATCCAAAACCCAACAGAGAAAACATTAAACCTTAAAACTTCACTTTTCCTGCCCTTTTCACAGGGGCAGGGGTCTTGCCTTCTGGACACACTGGGACATCCTCACCACCAAGTTTTGACTGGGCACAGTTCATGCATCAACTCTCATGAGTTGCAGTCCCATGCTGTTTTGGGCTGAATTGTATGCTGGTGGCTTTACCAGTTTAAGGTCTCCAGGAAGCTCTACCTCCATTTCTCCACAGAGCATTTTCCTATAGATAGCCTGGCCCTTATTGTTAAAATCTTCTGCCATACCTCCATAATGCTCCATCCTTCAAAACCTAGGTGAAAATGGCCATGCCCCCATAGCTCTGCTGGGTAAAGAGTCAGACTCTCATGGCTTTTGGTGGTGGTCATTAGATTTGTTGAAACCCAGGCAAAGGCCTCTTTTTTTTAAACTGAGGAGGCAGTCCTAATGATCTCTGAATTACTTTTTGGGTCCTTTTTCCCTTAAGTTTGAAGAATATCACACATTCTCAACCAAATAGCTCTATGGTCACATCCTATAGAACATAAGAATTCTACAGCCATCTTTCATTCTTTCCTGTATCCTTCCCCTTTGGTTCAAACTGGCTGCTCTTCTTCTAGGGAGGTTGATTAAGACAATGGTTCACATAAAGACTAGTCCATTCAGGCTGCTTTAAAAAATACACTAGAATAGGTAGTTTATAAATAACAAAAACCTAGTTCCCTCTGTTCTGAAGGATGGGAAGCAAAGACTGTGAGGCCAGCAGATTCCATGCTTAATGAGGACCCACTTCATAGAACTTCTAGCTCATATGGTGAAACAGCCTAGGGCGTGTTTCATTATCTCTTTGGTGGTTTAGTTTCACTTAGTCGTGCCCAACTCTTTGTGACCCTATGGACTATAGCCCACCAGGCTCCTCTGCCTATGGGGTTCTCCAGGCAAAAATACTGGAGTGGGCTGCCATCGCCTTCTCCACATTATCTCCTTGTAAGAGGGTTAATCTCATTCATGAGGGATCCATCTTAAAATCTACTTACTTCTCAAGTGGTCCACCTCTTAATACTATTGTACTGAACATTAGAATTTCAACACAAACATTCAGACCATACATTTATGATTGCCTCAACTTTGATTCTAATATTTAAGAAAGACAACTATACATTTTCTATGTAAGATTTAGCCACTTATATGACACACACTGGGACTTGTCCCAAGGTAAAACAGCCATTCACACACACACACACACACACACACACACACACACACACACACACTTATCCAGTGAAATCACTTTTTTCCAAGTTTTAAATTTCTTCCTTCACCATATGGCCATTATTCAGTGCCTTTAGATAGCTGATTTTTTTTTTTTTTTTTACCTAGAGTTTCAAGCTGTTATCTACAAAAGGAATAAAGTTGTTTTCTTTTGGTGAAGTTTTAATAATAATGACCAGTCAATTTGGGGCATATTAATGATAAACATTGTATAATTATGCATGGTATGCTAAATATTTCCTAAGCATTTTATGCTGGAGAAGGCAATGGTGACCCACTCCAGTACTCTTGCCTGGAAAATCCCATGAATGGAGGAGCCTGGTAGGCTGCAGTCCATGGGGTTGCTAAGAGTCAGACATGACTGAGTGACTTCACTTTCCCTTTTCACTTTCATGCATTGGAGAAAGAAATGGCAACCCCCTCCAGTGTTCTTACCTGGAGAATCCCAGGGATGGAGAGAGCCTGGTGGGCTGCCATCAATGGGGTTGCACAGAGTCGGAGACGACTGAAGCGATGCAGCAGCAGCAAGCATTTTATGCACCTTGATTAACATTTGACAATTTTACTTCCTTACTCATTCGTTTTACTTTATTATATTTAACAAGAATAGGAATTAAAACTTTTAATTATAACTAAAAAAATCAAAATAAGACTCATAAGAATGACATATGTCATGAATATGAATATGTATTTTCTGAATAGTGAGTCAAGCTCTACTAGGGAGGCAGTTTTAAAGTAAATCTATGAGATGAGAATGCCAGTTATAAGATTAATGTCTCAGTAGGTAGTAATCAAGGATTCCCTGATAACTCAGTTGGTAAAGAATCCACCTGCAATGCAGGAGACTCCAGTTTGATTCCTGGGTCAGTAAGATCCACTGGGGAAGGGATAGGCTACCCACACCAGTATTCTTGGGCTTCCCTTGTGTCTCAGCTGGTAAAAAAAAAAAAAAAAAAAAAAAAAAAATTTCTGCAATGTGAGAAACCTAGGTTTGATCCCTTGATTGGAAAGATCCCCTGGAGAAGGAAAAGGCCACCCACTCCTGTATTCTGGCCTGGAGAATTCCATCGACTGTATAGCCAGACAAAACTGAGTGACTTTCACTCACATGTAGTAATCAAATGTCTTTACATAGTTTCTAAAAAGTTTTAATTTCAGAGTAATATATATATATGACTGTATATTGACTGTATACTGCTTTATCATTTAAAATTTAAATTGCTATGGCATTGTACTATAGAGGATGATATAAGAAATAGTGAAAATGTTGCCTACTGAAAAGAGTAAAATGTTTTGCAGCAAGATCTCAGTGTCCATCTCCTACCTTGTTAAAAAGAAGTTTCAGCCAATATGCAGGCATAGCACCCTTGCTTGTGTTGTGGTCAAAAGCACATAAGATGCTGAATTAGATTTTTTAAGTTTTAGTTAACTTTGTTCTGGTGATAAAATTTATTGAATGTTGGATAGATTAAATCTTTAAATTTTCTTTTCACATATAACTTTCCCCCAACTTTTCCCACTAGAGGATGGTTACCCTTTGATTTTAATACCATATAAAATAAGAATAAAAGTAGAGATGAGCAGATATAACTTACAGTTGTGTGGACCATGTAATTTATCAGCTAAACTGGGAAACTTGAGAAGGAGGCTGTTGTTATCACTCATTGCTCTGGGACACAGGAAAAAGCTAGAGCTATAAGTAAAACAAAGACACTTGGGCTTACATCCATGAAGGCATAAGCATAACTGACTTAAGCATTCTCTAAGTGAGGTACCATTTCTTAATATTACTATCTAAAAGAAATGAGTGGGGTTTTTTTTTCCATTTATTTTATTACTTTTTTCCCTCAGTCCAATCAGAGATAAAAACCCATACAGATTCCAAAATGCGCTCTGTTCAAGGACATTCTTTTGGTCTAAGTTGAGCATTGTGAATATAATGCAGATTTTCTTCAGCTTTTACTGGCATTATTATTACATGTTCTAAACTTGTCTCCCACTATTGACCTCTAATGCAATCTCTGCACTCTTAAAACTTTTAAATACTTTATTAAAATGCACAGAAAAAGCTCTAGTTACCATGCAATGTAAAGCCTTTCCTAGTTTTAATTTTGTCTCTATTTTTTTCATTTCTCTCTTTGGGTTCATGTTTTTGCAGTTGTTCTGCAGACAAAAACACTCCTCCCATTGTTTCGTGTTAAATTTCTGTGTATCACTTATTTTGCTAGGAATATACTTGCTCTCGGAGAAGGCAATGGCACCTCACTCCAGTACTCTTGCCTGGCAAATCCCATGGATGGAGGACTCTGGTAGGCTGCAGTCCATGGAGTTGCTAGGAGTCAGACACGACTGAGCGACTTCACTTTGACTTTTCACTTTCATGCATTGGAGAAGGAAATGGCAACCCACTCCAGTGTTCTTGCCTGGAGAATCACAGGGATGAGGAAGCCTGGTGGGCTATCATCTCTGGGGTCGCACAGAGTCAGACACGACTGAAGCGACTTAGCAGCAGCAGCAGCAGCAGCATACTTGCTCTCATCATTACCTGATAAACATATATCTCTATTCAAAATTGTAGTCCAAACTGTGATTCCTTTAACATGATTTTCTTAACTCTTACATGTATTACATATTTATTCATGGATAAATAAACACTGTATGTTTATTAATGTTTCTTTGATTAACTGTAACACACATAAACATGGCTTTTGAACAGTATTTATACTTATGAGTTAGAATCACGGAAACATAAACTTGATATGAAGCATTTCTTCATTATTTTGTAAACCTATTATCTTTTCCAATACTATTTACTATTTTAAAACATTTATGTTTCCAATTTTATTGAGATATAATTGACATGCAGCATTGTATAAATTTAAGCTGCACAGCATAATGATTTTATTCATATAATTATGAAATGTTCACATCATTTGTAAAATGTTAATATCATGAAGTGTTCACAAATTTAGTGAACATTAATTTCCTCATATATTAAAAAAAATGAAGTGTTAGCCGTTCAGTCATGTCTGATTCTTTGCAACCCATGGACTGCAGCCCTCCAGGCTCCTCTGTCCATGGAATTCTCCAGGCAATAAGTGGGTTTTCATTTCTTCTCCAGGGAATGTTCCCAAGAATCGAACTTGGGTCTCCTGCATTGCAGGCATATTATTTTTTTTTCCCCAGAACTTTTGTACCTCTTAATTTTTTTCACCTAATTCTCTTATCTTTTCACCCATCCTCCCCTCTGGCAACCTCCTAACTGTTCTCTGTATCTATGACTGTTTCTGTTTGTCCATTGTTTTGATTTATATATCCCACATATAAATGAAATCATAACAGTATTTATTTTTCTTTGTCTGACTTATTTCAGTTCTTATAAATCCTTCTATGTGCATCCATGTTGTCACAAAGGGTGAGATTTGATTCTCTTTTATGGTTAGGTAATATTTCATTGCATATATTATACCATATCTTCTTAATTGTTTCATTTATCAGTGGGCACCTAGTACGCCTCTATACCTTAGCTATTGTAAATAATACTGTAGTGAGCATCAGTTCAGTTCAGCCGCTCAGTCATGTTCGACTCTTTGCGACTCCATGAATTGCAGCACACCAGGCCTCCCTGTCCATCACCAATACCTGGAGTTCACTCAAACTCATGTCCATTGAGTTGATGATGCCATCCAACCATCTCATCCTCAGTCGTCCCCTTCTCCTCCTGCCCCCAATCCCTCCCAACATCAGAGTCTTTCCCAAAAAGAGTCAACTCTTCTCATGAGATGGCCAAAGTACTGGAGTTTCAGCTTTAGCATTATTTCTTCCAAAGAACACCCGGGACTGATATCCTTTAGAGTGGGCTGGTTGGATCTCCTTGCAGTCCAAGGGACTCTCAAGAGTCTTCTCCAAAATCACAATTCAAAAGCATTAATTCTTCAGCGCTCGGCTTTCTTCACAGTCCAACTCTCACATCCATACATGACCACTGGAAAAACCATAGCCTTGACTAGACAGACGTTTGTTGGCAAAGTAATGTCTCTGGGTTTTAATATGCTGTCTAGGTTGGTCTTGGTCATAACTTTACTCCCAAGGAGTAAGCGTCTTTTAATTTCATGGCTGCAATCACCATCTGTAGTGATTTTGGAGCCCAATAAAGACTGACAGTTTCCGCTGTTTCCCCGTCTATTTCCCTTGTAGTGATGGGACCAGATGCCATGATCTTAGTTTTCTGAATATTGAGCTTTAAATCAACTTTTTCACTCTCCTCTTTCACTTTCATCAAGAGGCTTTACTTTCATTTATCAATGGGCACCTAGTATGCTTTCATATCTTAGCTATTGTAAATAATACTGTAGTGAGCATCAGTTCAGTTCAGTCGCTCAGTCATGTTCAACTCTGAGACCCCATGAATTGCAGTTCCTCTTTACTTTCTGCCATAAGGGTGGTGTCATCTGCATATCTGAGGTTATTGATATTTCTCCCAGCAATCTTGATTCCAGCTTGTGCTTCTTCCAGCCCAGCGTTTCTCATGATGTACTCTGCCCATAAGTTAAATAAGCAGGG
Source organism: Ovis aries (assembly GCF_016772045.2). Classification (NCBI taxonomy): domain Eukaryota; kingdom Metazoa; phylum Chordata; class Mammalia; order Artiodactyla; family Bovidae; genus Ovis; species Ovis aries. Next base: position 41,773,076 of record NC_056063.1, read on the forward strand.
TGACAGTATATACCCTTGACGTACTCCATTGCTGATTTGGAACCAGTCTGTTGTTCTGTGTCCAGTTGTAACTGTTGCTTCCTCTCCTGCATATAGGTTTCTCAGGAGGTAGGTCAGGTGGTCTGTTATTCCCATCTCTTTCAGAATTGTCCGCAGTTTATTGTGATCCACACAGTCAAAGGCTTTGGCATAGTCAGTAAAGCAGAAATAGATGTTTTTCTGGAACTCTCTTGCTTTTTCCACATAGGGTTATGCAAATCTTTTCAAAACATCTACTTCTGCTTCAAAACAACTACCAGAAAACCATTTACTTCTACTTCATTGACTACTGCAAAGCCTTGGACTGTGTGGATCATTATTGTGATAACATTTTATTAACTGTGAAAAATTCTTAAAGAGATTGGCGTACCAGACCACCTTACCTGCCTCCTGTGAAACCTATATGCAGGTCAAGAAGCAAGTTAGAACAAGACATGGAAAAACAGGCTGATTCCAATTTGGGAAAAGGAGGCTGTATATTTTCAGCCTGCTTATTTATCAAATATGCAGAGTACATCATGTGAAATGCTGAGCTGGAGGAAGCACTAGTTGGAATCAAGATTGCTGGGAGAAATATCAATAACCTCAGATATGCATATGACACCACCCTTATGGCAGAAAACAAAGAGGAACTAAAGAGCCTCTTGACGAAGATGAAAGAGGAGAATGAAAAAGCTGGCTTAAAACTCAACATTCAAAAGACGAAGGTCATGGCATCCAGTCCCATTACTTCATGACAAATAGATGGGGAAACAATGGAAACACTGACAGACTTTATTTTGTTGGGCTCCAAAATCACTGCAGATGGTGACTGCAGCCATAACATTAAAAGATGTGTGCTCCTTGGAAGAAAAGCTATGATAAACATAGACAGTGTATTATAATTCAGAGACATTACTTTGCTGTAAAGGACTGTATATTCAAAACTATGATTTTTCTAGTAATTTTATGTGGATGTGAGAGTTGGACCATAAAGAAGGCCGAGTGTCAAAGAATTGATGATTTTGAACTGTGGCGTTAGAGAAGACCCTTTAGAGTTCTTTAGACTGCAAGGAAATGAAACCGGTTAATCCTAAAGGAAATCTATCCTGAATATTCATTGGAAGGACTGATGCTGAAGCTAAAGCTTCAATACTTTGGCCACCTTAAGTGAAGAGCTGACTCATTAGAGAATACCCTGATTCTGGGAAAGATTTAAGGCATTAGGAGAAGGGGATAATAGGGGATGAGATGGTTGGATGGTATCACTGACTCAAGTGGACATGAGTTTGAGCAAGCTCCAGGAGACAGTGAAAGACAGGAAAGCCTGGCATGTTGCAGTCCATGGGATCACAGAGTCAGACATGACTTAGAGACTGAAAAACAAATATCTTTTAAAATCAGTGTTTTCATTTTCTTCTGATAAACGCCTAGGCATAGAATTGCTGGGTTTTGTGGTGGCTCTATTTTTAATTTTCTGGTGAAGCTTAATATCATTTTCTGTAGTGGTTGTGCCATTTTATATTCCCACCAACAGTGCCTGAGGTTCTATTTTCTCCATAATCTTACAGACATTTGTTAGTTACTGTCTTTGTTTATAATAGTCATTACAATGGGTATCAGGTGACATCTCACTGTGGTTTTGTTTTCCATTTCCCTGATGCCTAGTGATGTTGAGCATCTTTTCACATGCCCAGGTAAATCTTTGGAAAAAATGTCAACTTAAGTCCTCTGTTCAATTTTTAATTATTATTATTTTGATGTCTAGTTGTAGACATTCTCTGATTATTTTGACTACAACATCTTATTAGATCTATCAGTTGCAAATATTCAAATATTTTAAAATATTCAGAAGTGGTTTTTTTGTTTTATTGATAGTTTCCTTGGCTGTGCAAAAAGTTTGAATTTTTTGTAGTCTCATTTCCTTATTCTTGCTCTTATTTCACTTCTGTGAGCACATATATCCATAAAATATTAATATTTATATCAAAGTGTATATTGCTTGAGTCTTCTTCCAGATGTTTAATGATTTCAGGGCTTACATTTAATTTTCAAATACATTTTGAGTTTATGATTTATATAGTATGGGAAAATAGTCCAGGTTGATTCTTTTGCAAATAGCTAACTAGTTTTCTCTACACTATTTATTGAAAAAGCTGGGTTCTTTTTTCTTATTGTATATTCTAGCACTCTTTGTCATAGATTATTTGACTGTATAATCATAAATTCCTTTCTGGACTCTCTGTTTGGTTCCATTGATCTATCTGTCCACTTTTGTCTCAGTACCATACTCTTTTGATTACTGTGTCCTTGTAGTTTGAAATCAGCAGAGTGATACGACTAGCTTTTTTAGCTCAGTTGGTAAAGAATCTGCCTGCAGTGCAGGAGACCAGGGTTCTGTTCCTGGGTTGGGAAGATCCCCTGGAGAAGGAAATGGCAACCCACTCCACTATCCTTGCCTGGAAAATCTCATGGACAGAGGGTTGCAGTCCACGGGGTTGCAAAGAGTCAGGCACAACTGAGCGACTAACAAGACTGTTTTAGCTCTTTAGGATCACTTGCATTTCCAAACATATATTAGAATTATTTATAATGGTTAGTTAGATTTATTCCTAGGTATTTTATTCTTTTGTCACAATTGTAAATGACATTGTTTTCTTAATATCTCTTTTTGTTTGTTCATCATTTGTGCATACAGATGCAACAGATTTCTATTATATTAATTTTTCATCTCTCAACTTGTCAATTTACTGATGAGCTCTAGCAGTTTTCTAGTAGTTTCTTCAGAATTTTCTGTTTAGTATCATATTATCTGCAAAAAAGATGGTTTTACTTCTTTCTTTCCAAATTGGATTCCTTTTATTTCTTTCTCTTGCCTGATTGATGTGACTGGGACTTCCACAACTTGTTGAATAAATGTAGTGAAATTGGACAACCTTGTATTATTCCTAATTTTAGAGGAAATGCTTTCAGATTTTTAACATTGACCATGATGTTAGTTTTGGGCTTGTCATTGATGACCTTTATTTTGTTTAGTTATGTTTCCTCCATATCCACTTTATTGAGAGTTTTTAACATGAATGGATGTTGAGTTCATTCAGATTTTTTATTGAGATGATTACATTTTTATTCTTCAATTTGTTAATCTGATGCATCACATTGACTGATTTTCAGATATTATATAAATGCCACTTGATCATGTCGTCTGACTGAAGTGACTTAGCAGCAGCAGCAGCAGCACCCATCTAACTTGCAATTTAATTGTGAAGTCTAATGGTGTGATCTAGTAATGTGAACTTCAAAAGGATAAAATCGTAGAGTGAGCATGAACCCAAACTAAAACTGCACCATCCACTTTCAGGAAATATTGCTTTAAAGTTAAGAAGGAGTTTCTTTGATATAAAACAGAGCATGGGAAAAAGATGTTTAAAAATTGTAAATATAGCATCTCTTGTGTAGATATTTAGGTAGAGTTCATCTTACCTAGGTGGGGAAAAACATTAAACAATTAATTTAGCTTAAACTGGTTTCTGAATTTAATGCCTTCTAAAGTCTAGCAGTATAATTAAACATAAGTGGCTCAGATGGTAAAGAGACTGCCTGCAATGCCAGAGACCTGGGTTCAAACCCTGGGTTGGTGAGATCCCCTGGAGAAGGGAATGGAAACCCACTCCAGTATTCTTGCTGGGAGAGTCCCATGGACAGTACAGCCTGACAGACTAACAGTCCATGGAGTCACAATGAGTCAAAAACAACTGAGTGGCTGACATCTTTCAATTCTTTCATGATGAATATCCATTTGTACTTGAATAAGTAAGTACATATGTATATAAGAGCAGGAACACCCAAGAAGAGATCTTAGCTACTGAAATTATCAGACATATATTATAAAACAGGAATCTGGAAGACAGTAAAATAATATTATGAGTATACCAATAGAAATAATTGAAAATTTAGAATTTTATATACAAAAAAATTATTTCTAAAATTCAGAAATTGTGAACATTTGAAACATTTTCATAAAAAACAGTTGAAGGATTTTGCCATCATCAAACCGAAACTAGTAAAAAAATAACAAAAATATTCTAGCAAATTTATTAATGCTCAAAATATGAATCTTCAATGTACAAGAAATAAGGAAGAGTGGAGATAGTATAAGCATGTAGATGAATAAAAAATAACTTTAATCACATAAAAATATTGATAATTAATTTGGAATTTAAAAGGAAAAAGAGATTTTTAAAATAACAGTGAAGGCTAGCTTAAATATTTTCTAATTTTATAGTATATGGAAAGAGCATGTTTTTTTTTACTGTAATGAATTGAACATACATGATGGGGTTTATAATGAAATCAAAAAGGAAAAGTTTCTAAATGTTAGAAATAGAAAACAGAAGAAATATCTTGCAAAACATTGGATAAAAAAATAATGAAATTATTTTTAACCATAAATCCATAAGATGGAATGAAAATAGGAAAAAAATACAAAATGAAAGAGTACAAAATAAGTTTAGATATTCAGATGTATCAGCAATTATAATAAATATAATGGGACTAATCATTTCACTAAAAAGATAAAGATTAAAGATTATCAAATTGGAAGTAAGTGACATTCTCTTCCTGTATGTTAAGAGTGAAAAAACTCAGATAACTAAATAGTTAATATACAGAGCTTGTTCTCAAATCACAAGGCAATTGGGGTCAAAATCCATGGTAAGGTATCATTTTAAAAAGCCTTTGTGTTTAGAAATTTAAATGATAAATCTAAATAAATATGAACAAATAATAAAACATAAGAATATAGCAATATGTAAAAATACTGCATAGTTCAGATCAGTTCAGTCACTCAGTGTGTCTAACTCTTTGCAACACCATGGACTGCAGCACGCCAGGCCTCCCTGTCCATCACCAACTCCCGGTGTTTACTCAAACTCTTGTCCATTGAGTCAGTGATGCCATCCAGCCACCTCATCCTCTGCTGTCCTCTTCTCCTCCCAACTTCAGTCTTTCCCAGCATCAGGGTCTTTTCAAATGAGTCAGCTCTTCACCTCAGGTGGTCAATGTATTGGATTCTCAGCTTCAGCATCAGTCCTTCCAATGAATATTCAGGACTGATTTCCTTTAGGATGGACTGGATGGATCTCCTTACATTCCAAGGCACTCTCAAGAGTCTTCTCCAACACCACAGTTCAAAAGCACGGATTTTTTGGTGCTCAGCTTTCTTTATAGTCCAACTCTCACATCCATACATGACTACTGAAAAAAACATAGCTTTGTCTATACGGACGTTTGTTGGCAAAGTAATATCTCTCCTTTTTAATATGCCATCTAGGTTGTTCATAACTTTTCTTCCAAGGAGGAAGCATCTTTTAATTTCATGGCTGCAGCATAAAGAAAATACTAAGTACTGGGACTGTAATATTGTTCAGTGTCTCAGTCATGTCTGATTCTTTGTGACCCCTTGGACTACAGTATGCCAGGCTTCCCTGTCCTTCACCATCTCCTGGAGCTTTCCCAAACTCATGTCCATAGAGTTGGTGATACCATCCAACCATCTCATCCTCTGTCGTCTGCTTCTCTTCCTGCCTTCAGTCTTTCCCAGCATCAGGGTATTGTCTAAAAAGTTGAATCTTTGCATCAGGTGATCAAAATATTGGAAGTTCAGCTTCAGTTTCAGTCCATAAAGGACCTATATAAAACATATAAAACTTTAGAGGAAAATTTGTAAACTTTAATGCTACTTAAGAAAGAATGAAAATTACTAAGCTATGCATGCATCCAAGAATTTACCTTTAAAAAACAGCAAATTAAATGTTCAAAAAATATGAGGGGGTAATAAAAACAGCCAGAAATTAATGCATTAGACATTGGATACATTTGACCTAATCAAAATAATACTTTTATCTTTGGCAAAACCTAGAATTAGCTCAACTATAGAAATGCTGATTTTTTAATTGAAATATAATTGCTTTACAATACTGTGTTAGTTTCTGTGGCACAGTGAAGTGAATCAGCTATGTGCATACATATATCCCCTCCCTCTTGAACCTCTCTCCTACCCATCCTATACCAACTGCCCCATCCCACCCACCTAGGTCATCACAGAGCACAAATGTGAGCTCTCTCTTCCCACTAGCTATCTCTTTTACATATGGTAGTGTGTGTATATATATATATATATATATATATATATATATATATGTCAATCCTCATCTCCCAGTTGATCCCACCCTCCTCTACCGCACTATGTCTACATGTTCACTCCCTATGTCTGTGATTCTATCCTTACCTTGCAAATAGTTTCACCTAAAAAACCCAGCTGAGAATTACAACTAGCTGTTGAACAACCATTGACAGGAGAACACTGGAACCAACCAAAAAGATATCCCACATTCAAAGACAAAGAAGAAGCTGTAATGAGATAGTAGGAGGGATCAATCACAATAAAATCAAATACCATACTCTCTGGATGGATGGCCCACAAACTGGAGAGCAATAATACCAAAGAAGTTCTCCTGCTGTTGTAAAGGCTCTGAGCCCCATTCCAGATTTCTCAGCTTGAGGATCAAACAAACAGACTGGGAATCCCCAGGAAATCTGACTTTGAAGGCCAGTGGGGTTTGATTATAAGACTTCCACAGGACTTGGGGAAAAAGACTCCATTCATGGAGGGCACAAACAAAATCTCACATGCAAAAAGTCCCAGGGGAAAGGAGAAGTAATCCCATAGGAGACTGAATCAGACCTACCTGCTAGTGTTGAAAGGTTTCTTGTACAAGCATGGATCAGCAGTGGCTTATTGCAGGGATGGGGGCATTGGCAGCAGCAGGTCTGGAAGGGACCCTTTGGAGTAAGTCTTCTTGGAGGTTGCCACTAACTCTACCATAGAGTCCATAGAAGCCAGAGTTGGGTCATGTCAAGGTAAAAAACTAACAGAGAGGGAGCAGAACCTCACCATCAGCAGACAATTGGATTAAATTTTGGGGGGCTCCAAAATCACTGCAGATGAAATTAAAAGACGCTTACTCCTTGGAAGAAAAGTTATCACCAATCTAGATAGCATATTCAAAAGCAGAGACTTTACTTTGCCAACTAAGGTCCATCTAGTCAAGGCTATGGTTTTCCCAGTGGTCATGTATGGATGTGAGAGTTGGACTGTGAAGAAGGCTGAGCGCCAAAGAATTGATGCTTTTGAACTGTGGTGTTGGAGAAGACTCTTGAGAGTCCCTTGGACTGCAAGGAGATCCAACCAGTCCATTCTGAAGACCAGCCCTGGGATTTCTTTTGGAAGGAATGATGCTAAAGCTAAAACTCCAGTACTGACTCAATTGGTGATGGACAGGGAGGCCTGGCGTGCTGCGATTCATGGGGTCACAAAGAGTTGGACATGACTGAGCCACTGAACTGAACTGAACTGAGCACAAACCTGTTTACCATAACAAGACCCAGTTTTTCCCATCCCCAGTCCCTCCCATTCAGAAGATTACACAAGCCTCATATCCTCCCTCTTTAGAAGGCAGACAGAAGAGCCAAGAAGAACGACAGTCTCACAGCAGCTAGGCCAAAAAGCAGAAAGTTAATCTGGGTGAAAAGGCAGAAAATTATGTCTTAATGAAGGGACAAGACAAAACCCCAGTAAAGCAACTAAATGAAGTGGTTTAGGAAACCTTTCAGAAAAAGAATTCAGAATATTAATAGTGAAGGATCTCAGGAAAACAATGGAGAAGATTCAAGAAACATTTACCAAAGACCTGAAAGAGCTAAAGACCAAGCAAACAGAGATAAGTGATACACTAGAAGGAATCAATAGCTGAGTAACTGAGGCAGAAGAACAGATAAATGACCTGGAGGACAGAACAGTGGAAATCACTGCTACAGAACAGAATATAGAAAAAAAAAAGAACTTTAAAAAAGAAGAGAACCTAAGAGATCTCTGGGACAACATCAAACACACCAATATTCACATTATAAGGGTCCCAGAGGAGAAGAGAGAAAGTACCTGAGAAAATATCTGAAGAGATAATAGCTGAAAACTTTCCCAACGTGTGAAAGCATGGGAAAGGAAATAGCCAAGTCCAGGAAGCACAGAGTCACGGGCAGGAAAAAAACTCAAGGATGAACATGCTGAGGCACACAGTAATCAAACTGACAAAAATTAAAGATGAAGATAAAATATTAAAAGCAACAAGGGAAAATAACAAATAACATACAAGGGCACTCCCATAAGTTTCAAGGGAACTCCCATAAGGTTATCAGTTGACTTCTCAATAGAAAATGAAGTCAGAAGAAAACGGCATGATATTTTAAAGGGAAGAAAGAGAATAACCTACAACCAAGCATACTCTACCTAACAAGACTCTTATTCAGATTTGATAGAGAAATCAAAAGTTTTCCAAACAAGCAAATATTAAGAGAATTTAGTACCACCAAACCAGCTTTACAGTAAATGCTAAGGAACTTCTCTAAGCAGGAACACAAGAGAAGAAAAGACCTACAAAAAATAAACCAAAAATTAAGTAAATGGTAATAGTAACATACTTATCAATAATTAATTATTAATAATAATTGCCTTAAACATAAATGGATTAAATGCACAAAACAAAAGACAGAATGGCAGGGCAGATAAAAACATGTGCATATGTTCAGTTGTGTCCGACTCTGTGTGACCCCATAGACGGCAGCCCATTAGGCTTCACCGTCCCTGGGATTCTCCATGCAAGAATACTGGAGCGGGTTGCCATTTCCTTCTCCAATCCATGAAAGTAAAAGGGAAGTCGCTCACTCACTACTGAGTGACTGACCTGAACTGAACTGATCTTCTACCTCACTTATCCTATCTTCTACCTCAGTTATTCTACTCTTGGTTCCCTCCAGAGAGTCTTTGATCTCATTATTGCAGTATTCATTGTGTATTGACTCTTTTTTATTTCTTTAGGTCCTCGTTAAACCTTTCTTGCATCTTCTCCATCCTTGTCTCCAGGCTATTTACTATAACTGCAATTTGTTTTCAAGATTTTGGATCATTTTCACAATCATTATTTGGAATTCTCTATCAGATAGATTCCCTATCTCTTCCTCTTTTGTTTGGTTTGGTGGGCATTTATCCTGTTCCTTTACCTGCTGGGTATTTCTCTGCCTTTTCGTCTTGTTTATATTGTTTATATTGCTGTGTTTGGTGTGGCCTTTCTGTATTCTGGCAGTTTGTGGTTCCTCTTTATTTTGGAGGTTCCTCACTGTGGGTGGGGTTGGATGGGTGGCTTGTCAAGGTTTCCTGGTTGGGAAAGCTTGTATCTGTGTTCTGGTGGCTGGAGCTGGATTTCTTCTCTCTGGAGCACAGTGAAGTGTCTAGGGGTGAGTTTTGAGATGTCAGTGGGTTTCTTGTGGCTTTCGGCAGCTTGTATATTGAAGCTCAGGGCTACGTTCATGTGTTGCTGGAGAATTTGTGCGGTATGTCTTGCTCTGGAACTTGTTGGCCCTTTAGTGGTGCTTGGTTTCAGTGTAGGTATGGAGTCATTTGATGAGCTCCAATCAGTTAATGTTCCCTGGATTCAGGATATTTCTGGTGTTCTCAAAATTTGGACAGAGAAGAAAATGGGGAAGGGGAGCTAGAGGAGACCTGGTGGAGAAAAAGGAAAGTCAAAAGAGGGAGAGAGCAATCAGGCCAGTGATCTTGCTCCCAAGTAAAAATGGGTATTGAAGATTGGACTCTTAAAAGTACAAAGTTGATAGCAAATATCAAAAAACAAAGATTAAAAATCTAGAGTAGAGGTTTTTTAAAAGTCACAAAAATTTACATATATATATATACATATATATATATATATATGGTTTGCTTTAAAAAATAGGATTTTTTTTTTTTTTGATCAGGTAATAGTAAGGTTATAAGGAGAAGGCAATGGCAACCCACTCCAGTACTTTTGCCTGGAGAATCCCATGGATGGAGGAGCCTGGTAGGCTATAGTCCACGGGGTCGCTAAGAGTAAGACACAACTGAGTGACGTCACTTTCACTTTTCACTTTCATGCACTGGAGAAGGAAATGGCAACCCACTCCAGTGTTCTTGCCTGGAGAATCCCAGGGACAGAGGACCCTGGTGGGCTGCCATCTATGGGGTCTCACAGAGTTGGACACGACTGATGTGATTTAGCAGCAGTAGCAGCAGTAGGTTATAAAAATGAAAATTTAAAGGAATAATAGGTGACTTAAAAATTAACAAAAAATATTTAAAAAATTGATAATAGTAAAAATATATCTAGGACTTTCTCTGGAGCTGTTGCGGACAGTGTGGGGTCAGTTCATTTGCAGATAGTTCCTTGGTCCGGCTTGTACTTCTTAAGGTCTATAGGCCCCTTCTCATGTAGTCGGTGTTAACTACAGGGTTTTAGTCTATTGTACCTGTCACTTCCAAAGTGGTTCCCTCTGTTTACTTTAGCTTCTTCTGTTTGCTGGTCTCTTCAGTGTCTACTTTCAGCCCTGACACAAGGGGGGTGGTGGTGGTTACTTTTTTAGGCTCATGTGTTCAGGTGTGCTGTGGGGAGGGAAGAACACTGCAAACAAATTTCACTGGCATGAGCTTACAGTGATTCAGCCACACTGGGTTTGCCCCTGCTCACAGAGTGTGTGCTTTCCCAGTCTACACTGCTCAGTCTCTAGGTTACTCTGCCAAGAACTGTCTGATGCAGGCACTTGGTTTCATGCACTCCCCAGGTCTAAGCCACTAAGGTTCAGGTTCTCTGGTACTCCACAAAGGCACAGACTTGGTTGGGCCTGTGTTTTGTGCCTGTTCCAGGTCCAAGCAGCTCAGGTGACCAGGTACTTGGCAAGCACAGTCACCCCCAGTTGAAGGCTGCGACTTGTTGCCTCCACTGTCCCAGTCACTCAGTTTTCTGGGTGTACAATGGGTGCATCTTCTCAAGTGTGCTGTGTGTCTCTTCTGGGGAGCTGATCTCTGACTGTGAGCTTCCCAGCGGATGTCGACTGAACAGAATCCCAAGAAGTCTTGGTTAGCAATGAATTCTGCTTGCAGTTTGGTATAGGATGCTTCTCTGGGCCCCCTTCTGTCTCTGGCTGCCCTCGCCCTGCCTGGCTCTGGCGGGGGATGGGCTGCTCCACAGTTGGCTGTCTCTGCTCAGCCCTTTGTTCTGTGAACAGGCCTGGAGGTATCTTAGGTTAGGGCTTTTCATGGGATAGCTATCCCACCATCTGGGTTGCTATCTCAAGCTAGTTCCCTCAGATTGCCCTTGGGACATTCAGGCCTGGTCCTTACCCAAAACAATGCAGCCTGAATCTCCCTGTGGGATGCAAGCGTCTGGGCCGCTGCTCTGCTGAGTTGCTGTTAGGCACGTAATCTGTGGATTTTAATTATTTATTTATTTTTTCTCCTGGTTATTTTGCCCTCTGAGATTGTAAGTCTTGCCACATATCTGCTGGAGAGAGTGTTTCCTGGTGTTGGAAACGTCTCTCTTTTTTAAGACTCCCTTCCTGGGATGGATCTCCATCCCTACAACTCTTGTCTCTCTTTTTATCTTTTATATATTGTCCTACCTCCTCTTGAAGACAATGGACTGCCTTTCTGGGTGCCTGATGTCCTCTGCCAGCATTCAGAAGTTGTTTTGTGGAATTTGCTCAGCGTTCAAATGTTCCTTTGATGAATTTGTGGGGGAGAAAGTGGTTTCCCCATCCTATTCCTCCACCATCTTAGGACCACCCACCTCTCCACCTGGTCTTATGTCTCTGGATACATCCCAGAGTCTCTTAGTTTTTAGTCTATGGGAACTTGAATAGAATCGTGTACACTGTTGTTATGTCAAAATTATATAAATCTTAATCATGTCAAATTTGCTCATAATGCTTTTCAGATCTACTATATTCTACTTTTCTGTACATTCATTCTATTAATTTCTGAGAGTTTGATATTCAATGTCCAACCAAAATTCTTAATTTATCTACTTAGCATGGACAATTGTAATATATAATGGAACTGTATGTATATTTGTTCTGTATTTTCCAAGTCTCCTATAAATGTGTTATCATATTTTTGTAATTTGAAAAACAAAAAAGAAAGTTAAGAAGATGAAAAGAGCAGCTGACCAACATCAGTCATACAAATGGTTATAGATGCCATAGACACTGAAATACAATAATAATTACAAAAGAACTGCATGTAGTTACACTTGAACTATTAAGTGGCAATGAACAAATTTTTAGAAATAATTATTTCTTGCAAAATTAAATACAGAATGGGTAGCAGAAGTAATATATAAACAATAATTAAAATACTCCAATTAATATTCTAGATTAGGATGACTTTTCAATGAGCTATGAGAAACATAAGAAATAATTAAGTAAAAATAATTTGTCAATATTTTTATTAGTAATATAAAATGTATAATAATGAAATATCACACTCTTCACAAGAATAGGAAAAGAGAGTACTCTTACAGCTCACTTTATAAGTTTAAAAATACCTAGATCTCAAATGTAACAAAGATAATTTTTGTAAGACAATTAACAGGCCAAATTTGCAAAGGAAGCTTGATGCAAATGTCTTAAATATTAGTAAACAAAGTCTAATGCATGAAAACTTCGGTTTATTTGTAATTAACAAAATTGAGTTTGCTGTAAATTAATCATGGGTTTTCTGTTAATTTGTCTTAGTATCAAAGTAATCAAAGTAATATTTTAAGAATTTAGGGGGAAAAAAATCCCACAGAATTATTTGGGGTGGAATTCACCAGGAAATCAAATCTGAGGCAAAGCTGTGTTACAATGGAAGCCTATTGGCAGCCTTGAAAAATCTTAAATTGTCCTGGATTATACCCCTGTATCAATTCATTACTTTATATGGGTTGTCTGCCCTTGAGGGAGGAGCTAAGAGTGAGCCCTAGCTCTCTGCTTAGACAGAAATAGCTCTCTGAAGCTGAGGCATCTATGAAGGAGCTGACAGATTAATATTGCTTGCGGACAAGCGCCCACACTTGGTCTTTCCATCAGAGTTGTTCATAAACTACACAGAATATTTTCCTGTTACTTATATTTTTAATATGACAATTACTGTTACAGTTTAGAAGTTTGGCATCAGTGTGGCTTTTACTGTTGCCTGTCCAAAGCTTCCCAGACCAACCAACGCAGGAGGAGCAAGAGATGCAGGTTCAATTCCTGGATCAGGAAGATTCCCTGGAGGAGGAAATGACAAACCACTACAGTATCCTTGTCTGGAGAATTCCATGGACAGAAAAGCCTAGCGGGCTACATACATGGTATTGCAAAGAGTCAGACATGAATGAACAACTGAGCATACATGCATGGGCCTGATGCAGAGTTTTCTTTCTCTGGAGCTCACACAATGTCAGTAGCTTTTTTTATGGCCCCAAATATTATTTGGATCTGTATTCCTGGATGTGGATGTGCCACCTCCAGAGCCTAAAGAAAAGACTATCAGGCATTGTGCTTTCTGGTCATGGTGAGAAGTACAAACTATGCTGATTTTTTTTTTTTAATGGATGTTTCAACATGCCTCTGACTGCTGATTTGATAAAACAAACAAACAAACAAAAATTACTGGTATTTTCAGTGAATCTGAATAGGATTTATCTCCACAATCTTTGATTTGTACATAGAGAGCATCAATGTGATATTCTACAGGATGACTAGGCAGTTCAGATCCCTTTGGATTTGACTAATACAGAGGGTGAAACAGTCAGCATACTCTTATTACTCTTATGTAATATATATTGTTGTCTATTCCATGTGAACATAAGATATTTCTGATCTTTTTTTTTTTCTATAAAGGTAGATAAACAAAGAAAACATATTCAACAAAAGCTGTGCCAATCTTCTCTAGCAAAGACATCATATAGTGGCTGCAATTTGAGATACTACTTGGTTATATTTGTGGCAATCTACTGTTATTCTCTCAGATCTGTCTGGAGAATAAAATAAGATATGACCAAACTGTAACTTTGTATTCTTAAAAATGGCTATATATTCTATAATCTCCTCAGGGAAAGATAATAATTTTATTTTTTTATTTATGTGCTTCTTAAATTTACTTTCCTGGCTAGGGCTGGGGGAATAAATTATAGAGGCTTCCACTTTAACTTTGCCATGATGATAACCCTAATCCCACAGGCCAAAACCTTGTGCCAACAACCAATTATGTCTATTCTAACTACACAATGACTATGGAATGGATTACAGAACTAATGTAGACTGAAAGCATTAGACATTGGACACAATGCCATTTGTTACATGCACTCCATATTGAAGGGCTTCCCTGGTGGCTCAGAAGGTGAAGAATCTGCCCTGCAATGCAGGAGACCTGGGTTTGATCTCTGGGATGGGAAGATCCCCTGGAAAAGAGAATGGGCACATAGTTTAGTATTCTTGCTTAGAGAATTCCATGGACAGAAAACCCTGGTGGGCTGCAGTCCATGGGGTTGCAAAGAATCAGACATGATTGAGTAACTAACACTTTCTTTCACTTTCACCATATTGAAACTGAGACCCCTTAAAACCCAGTTCCCTTCACTGAATTTATAATTGATCACTTAATATAAAGCTTTATTCCCTTTCTTGTCCTCTCTGATCTCAATTCAGTGCTAACTAACCACAAATCAACCAGAGTCAGATGACTAAAATTAGTATTGTTGATAACTCTATAAATATAGTAAAATTGGTATTACAGATATCACCATTATCAGAAAAACTCAGGGTGTTTTCTCCAAACCAGGATGAGCTAAGAGGCCTCAGAGCCATAGAACACCTAGCCAGATAATTGTAAACCAGAGACTTTCTAACTCCCAAAATTATGGTTAAAAAATATCACATAAAAGTTATAAGAGGAAGGAACAAACAATGCTTCTTCACTCTTCCCATTTAAAAAAAAAAAAAAAAAAAAAAAAAATCTAACTCAGAGACAAAGTTTGAATGGATATGAGGCTTGTCTTTCATTTCCTTGCTTGATATCCTTCAACAAACATTGTATTTTTTTTTTTTCCACCACAACCTGGTGCCACTACTTTGGATTTGCTTTGTGTCAGGTGAATGGCCTGAGTCTGGTTCAGTAACATGTGTCCAGTTGAAAAAGGGTGCCATTATGATTCTCCATATCCTTATATATAAAAGGAATTTGGCCTTGTGTCCAGGAGTCTTCAAAGTATTTGAAATTTTCCCTTTCTCCAGCACATAACTGTCTTATTTGTACACTTACTTTAGTATTGTAGGATCCTTCCTGAGATTCAAACTCTTAAAGGATCTAAATCTAAAAACAGTCTCAAGTCCCAAGAACCTGGAAAAAGGTGCTTATTTTTTTTAGGCTCATGTCACTTAGCCTCTGGGTTACCCGCTTTTTTTTTTTTTTTCTTTTTTTCCACTGAATGTTAAAACTTGAGTAATATACTTGTTGTCAGTTAAGTCCCTCAGTCGTGTCTGACTCTTTGAGAACCATGGGACTTCCGCACGCCAGGGTTTCCTGTCTATCACCAATTCCCAGAGATTGCTCAAATTCATGTCCATCAAGTCAGTGATGCCATCCAACCATCTCATCCTCTATTGTCCCCTTCTCTTCCTGTCCTCAAGCTTTCCCAGCATCAGGATCTTTTCTAGTGATTCAGTTCTTTGCATTAGATGGCCGAAGTATTGGAACTTCAGCTTCAGCATCAGTGCTTCCAATGAATATTCAGGGCTGATTTCATTTCGGATTGACTGGTTTGATCTCCTTGCAGTGTAAGGGACTCTCAAGAGTCTTCTCCAGCACAATTTTTTGGCACTCGGCTTTCTTTATAGTCCATCTCTCACACCCATACATGACTACTGGAAAAATCATGAAAGGTGAAAGTTCCTCAGTTGTGTCTGACATTTTATGACCTCATGGACTGTAGCCCACCAGGCCCCTCCATCCATGGGATTTTCCAGACAAGAATACTGGAGTGGGTTGCCATTTCCTGGAAAAGGTATAGCTTTGACTATAAACAGACCTTTGCTGGCAAAGTATTGTCTCTGGTTTTTAATATGGTGTCTAAGTTGGTGTGCATCAGGGCCCAGAGACTCCACAGATATTGAGCCATACCTGCTTTTGAGCGTTTGAGTGTCTCCTGCAAGGCAGGGGTCAGCAGTGGCCTGCCACAGAGACAGGGGTTCTGGCTGCAGCAGACCTGTGTCATGCAGTGTGGCTTAAGCCCTCTTGGAGGAGGTTACCATTATCCCCACCATAAAGCAACCAAGCAGATGACCCAGAAACTACAGAACAATTATACCAAAGAAATTCTTCCAATGTTAAGAAAGTTCTAGGAACCACAACAGATTTCCCAACCTGGGGATCTCGCAAAGGCACTGAGAACTTTCAGGTAATTTGACAACAGAACTTCTACAAGACTGGGAAAACAGACTGTTTTTGAAGGAGGTTTCCATTACCTTCATTTCTCCTACCATAGTTTGGCCTGAGGAAAAACAACAGGGAGGGAACACAGCTCCAACCATCAACAGAAAATTAGATTGAAGATTTACTGAGCACAGCCCTGCCCATCAGAACAAGATCCGTTTTCCCCACAGTCAGTCTCTCTGATCAAGAAGGTCCCATAAGCCTCTTATCCTTATCCATCAGAGGGCAGACAGAATGAAACCCACAATCACAGAAAACTAACCAAACTGATCACAACGACCACAGCCCACAGCCTTGTCTAATTCAATGAAACTCTGAGCCATGCTGTGTAGGGCCACCCAAGAAAGATGGTTAATAGTGGAGAGTTCTGACAAAACGTGGTGCACCAGAGAAGGGAATGGCAAACCACTTCAGCATTCTTGCCTTGAGAGCCCCATGAACAGTATGAAATACACTTGTTGGTTACCTAATCATTTTTCCCTGGTATGTCATGTTTTATAATTATGGGTGTTATTTTTAATACTAGTTTCAAGTCAGACTTCCATAGTTGCCCTTTTGACTTTGCCACACATCACAATACTTGCATCCATTTGACTTAACAGAAGTATCATTGTTTCAGAGTCATATAATCCTGATTGCTATCAGTAAGTCTGTCTCCATAAAAGCATCTTAGATGGTCAGGAGTGATTTACCCAGAGAACCATCATCAAACTTTTAGTGGTGCTGAGACCTCTGTGTGTTAGTTATGTTGGACTGTTTGTGACACCATGGACTTTAGCCCACTAGGCACCTCTGTTCATGGGATTTTCCAGGTAAGAATACTGGAGTGGGTTGTCATTTCCTTCTCCAGGGGATCTTCCCAACCCAGAGATTGGACCTGGGTCTCCCAAATTGCAGGCAGATTCTTTACCCTCTGAGCTACCAGGGAAGACCTCTATCACTAGCATATTTCTAATGGACATGATAAGTTGTATGTTATGTGGATTTTCCCTTCTAATATAATTATCTTAGAATTTTAGGCCTTTACATACAGTAACCACTTTAGCAAGCCCAGTTTCCAGGTATTTTAATATTTTGCTTTATGTAATATCAACTCTGACATTTTAATGTCATGTAGAGTAAGCCACTACTTTTTACACATTGCTGTTATGCTAGCAGCAAATGTGTCATGTGGCCCTTTCCAAGTTGTTACATCCTGTGTTCCAGGTCAGTGCTCCTTAATTAAGTCTCCCATGATCAAGAAGCCACAAAATTCAATACCTCACACACTATCCTTTATTTTAGTGATACACACTAGCTCAGTCTCACAGATTTCTTGGATTTCAGGAATTTTTTTCTTCCTTTTCTGATAATTCCCAGCATGTCTTCAAAAGAAGTGTTGTAACTAATTAACTCTAGTTACAGGCCTAAAAGGAAGTGGGGGCAAATACTGAATGGTCAGTGGATTATACTATCTTACAGTGGAGAGAACCCTGCAACATCTCAGACAAGAAGCTTGTGCTAGTATATAGTATGTATGAATAGTTCATTCCTGTAGCACCTCTAAGTTCAGAGGAACCTATTTATATACAAGTTTCCAAGGAATAAATCCAGATAGCCCACCCCGTGTGTCATGTCCCATTATTTCCTAACCAAGGCTTTGACCTCAACAAAGCAAACCAGCTATGTTAGGAAATTTATTCTTTGGAACTCAACTATTCTGGATTAAAAACTATGTCTGGTCCTAAGTTTTCTGCTTTGAGAAAATCCTTGCATGCTGCCTATGAGGGAAGAATTTGCAGGTTAAAACCAAGATTTGGCTCTCTTGTTTTAAAATGATAATAATCATCAGAATCAGTTCTGTTGCTCAGTGGTGTCCAACTCTTTGTGATCCCATGGAATGCAGCATACCAGGCCTCCCTGTCCATCACCAACTCCCAGAGCTTACTCAAACTCATCTCCATTACGTTAGTGACACCATGCAACCATCTCATCCTCTGTCATTCCCTTCTCCACCGCCTTCAATCTTTCCTAGCATAAGGGTCTTTTTAAATGAGTCAGCTCTTCACATCAGGTGGCCAAAGTATTGGAGTTTCAGCTTCAACATCAGTCCTTCTAATGAATTTTCAGCACTGATTTCCTTTAGGATGGACTGGTTGGATCTCCTTGCTGTCCAAAGTACTCTCAAGAGTCTTCTCCAAAACCACAGTCCAAAAGCATCAAATTCTTCAGCAATCAGCTTTCTTTATAGTCCAACTCTCACATCCCTACATGACTACTGGAAAAACCATAGCCTTAATTAGGTGAATCTTTGTTGGCAAAGTAATGTCTTTGATTTTTAGTGTGCTGTCTAGGTTGATCATAGCTTTTCTTCCAAGAACCAAGTGTCTTTTAAATTCATGGCTGCAGCCACCATCTGCAGTGATTTTGGAGGCCCCCAAAATAGTCTGTCACTGTTTCCAGTGTTTCTCCAACTATTTACCATGAAGTAATGGGACCAGATGCCATGACCTTTGTTTTCTGAATGTTGAGTTTTAAACAAACTTTTTCACTCTCCTCTTTCATCACTTTCGTCAAGAGGCTCTTTAGTTCTTAGTCAGTTTCTGCCATAAGGGTGATGTCAACTGCATTTCTGAGGTTATTGATATTTCTCATGGCAATCTTGACTCTAACATGTGCTTCATCCAGCCCAGGGTTTCTCATGATGTGCTCTGCATGTAAGTTAAATAAGTAGGGGGGCAACATACAGCCTTGATGTATTCCTTTCCGAATTTGGAACCAGTCTGTTGTTTCATGCGCAGTTCTATCTGATGCTTCTTGATCGGAATACAAATTTCTGAAGAGGCAGTCAGGTGGTCTGGTATTCCCATCTCTTACAGAATTTTCCACAGTTTATTGTGATCCACACAGTCAAAGGCTATGGCATACTCAATGTAGAAGAAGTAAAGGTTTTTCCTGAAAATTTATTGCTTTTTCGATGATCCAGTGGATGTTGGCAATTTGATCTCTGGTCCCTCTGCCTTTTCTAAAACCAGCTTAAACATCTGGAAGTTCATGGTTCATATGTCGTTGAAGCCTGACTTGGAGAATTTTGAGCATTACTTTACTAGCATGTGAGATGAGTGCAATTATCCAGTAGTTTGAGCATTATTTGGCATTGCCTTTCTTTGGGATTGGAATGAAAACTGACGTTTTCCATTCCTGTGGCCACTGCTGAATTTTTAAAATTTGCTGGCATATTGAGTGTAGCTCTTTCACAGTATCATTTGATGCTAATATCATTTCAATTAAAAATGAAAAACTGTGGCTATTATATAACTGATATAATTTGAGTTTTTGTGCATTACTTCTTGAGCTATGAATTGGGACTAACAGATATACTAAATAGTAATGGACAACCCTGAACACAATTGATCAATCCACCAAACACAATATATGATAGAATAGCACATTACTTTTTATGTGTATATGGGTATATAGGAAAACAGACATGAAAAAGCTCAGACACATACACAAGAATATTTTCCATGAGACTTTTAAATTATTATTATAATTTCCTCAATTTATATCAACCACTGCCTTGAAAGAAAAGATGCTTAATTCATTTATTATCCATCATGTTTGAATACAATCGAGTTAAACATTGTATTTCTTATATGTATGGTTTATTTTTTGGTTGCATGACAGATAACTCAGTGAAGTCATGCAGGAAATAAAGCAATTGTACTAATCATTCAAAAAATTTTGGCCAACTCTGAGAGTAGAGGATACAAATAAAGAAAAATCAGTTTTGCTTCTGATTAGTGGAAATAAGCTCAAAACCACAATTTTGAAAACCAACTGAATTGGCAATTATGTCAAAATGTGGAGGACATTTGACCACATCACCTAGAGCCTTTTTTTCTTTTTTTTTCCCACTCAGCATTGACCCCAAAGTGCTAAGGTGAGTTAGATAGAAATACCTGATGTCAGTCAAGGGGAATAGCTTGATTGCTCAGCCATCCTTTACAATCTCCCATTGAAACAGGTTGAGGTGAAATGGTGTGTATAGCAAAGTCATGAAGATTGATGGTGCCCGCTGCTTCCAAATGGACCCTATCTGCATGCAAACCACTTGACACATGAACTGATGGAAAACAAAGAGTGTTTGCCCAGGAAAAGTGCTTCAGCAAGCTTAATTTCCATAGCCATTTGCACAGCAAAAGCAAGATCTAATAGGTCCCAGAGAAATCACTAAAGCCATGATAAGAATTCAAAGACACAAACTAAATAAAAAGAGATTATTAGCTACATTGCAGTGGGCAAACAGTAAAGTCTTAAATGATCAATACTTGACAAGAGACATGCCACAAACTTCATGTATAGGTCAGGCTCACACACCGTTTTTTAAATAAATCGACTGACTCCTGGACAAGACACATAAAATGTCACTTTTTATCTTTCAGTTGATATTTTCCTCCAAGAGGAAAAAAACCTATCTATTCACCTCCCTGAGAGACTTGATCGAAAAGATAGTCACTCCTGATATAAGGTTTAAAGGGGAAAACTGCAATCAAGTGGAAATTTTTGTCAGTACCTTAATCTCTGATTTGTAGAAGGTTTTGCTTTGGGATATTTGGTATGTGTGAGGATTGCCACCAAAGAGCCCTTCTGTTCTTTAATGGCTGCACTAAATCTTAACAAACGTGAGCATGAAAACTATTGTGCCACACTTGTGAGGTATATATCAAAGTTATATTTTTTTAAAGCTTGGGAAGGCAGTTGAATCATGCATGCTCTTTATGGAGCTCTGATCAGGCTGATAAAGGCAGTTCAGCTTCAATAAATGCTTTTTAAGTGAATGTTTTGGAAAGTGAATAGGAAATTCAAAGCTCAAACTGTTGCCAAACTGCTCCCACATCACTTTGATCACTTTGGTTTTGACATTTTGTTGAAAATGTCTTGTTTTTATTAAAATGTTGGCATCTAGAGACCAAGGAAGTTAACTGTAGTCACTGAAAATATAATATACAGTAAATCATGGAGTGATATGACTTATTAAGTACTTTGTACACATTTCTTAAAAAGAAAGCATTTTCCCTGTGGGGTCACACACAACATTGCACTTGTCTGAGAAAAAGTTCATATTGCTAAAAGAAAGACAAGTACAGAAGATAAATCAAATACTAGCACTTTGCCTCAGGCAAAAGGTAAAATAAGTTATATAGCTTTAATATCCAAAAGAATAGGAATACTATCATATAAAAATTAATCAAATTAAATAGTCAAGTATCATGAATTTGTATGCCACTTTTAAATTATGATCACAGAAAATGCCTTTAACTTGAAGGACAGAGGAGATAGGATATGGCATCTTCACATTTTACATGCCGGGAAAGTGCTTCTATAATTAGGATGAGTTATCTCTGATCACAACATCACAGTTTAAAATGTATGCCTTCTGCAGTTTAGGGTTTGAGTCTATCTGAGTAGTAGGTTACTTTTGTAAACCAAAAATAGTGAGTTGAAAGATACTTAAATAGAGATACACATATTAGTGTGAAATAAGGAATATAATTTCTTCACACATTTAGATATATATAAAACACATAGAATAACATTAAATGTTGTCATTACGAGAAAATAATAATAATAACTTGGGGAGGAATAAGTACTATTTTTCTTATTCTAGTTACAAATATAATATATCTAACATTTACCTTTTCAGCACTAACTACAATTTTTAATACATTTCTTTTCAAAATTTTCATTCCACTTACTTTTAAACTAATAGTATACGCCCCAATCCACTGCATTAATTTGTGTTAATTCTCATTTGCTATGAAGTATCAGGGAATATGAAGTAAGATGATATTTCTGAATAACTAGAAACAAAATATAGGTTAAACTTTAATCTATCAAGGAAGTACCAAAGAGCCAAAAACAAAGCTTCCCATTAAAAATATTATTCAATTCAGTTCAGTTCAGTCACTCAGTCATGTCTCACTCTTCACGACCCCATGAATTGCAGCATGTGAGGATTCCCTGGCCATTAACAATTGCCTGAGTTCACTCAAACTCATGCCCATCGAGTCAGTGATGCCATCCAGCCATCTCGTCCTCTGTCCTCACCTTTTCCTCCTGCCCTCAATCCCTCCCAGCAACAGAGTCTTTTCCAATGGGTCAGATCTTCGCATAAGCTGGCCAAAGTACTGGAGTTTCAGCTACAGCATCATTCCCTCCAAAGAAATCCCAGAGCTGATCTCCCTCAGAATAGACTGGTTGGATCTCTCTGCAGTCCAAGGGATTTTCAAGAGTCTTCTCCAACACCACAGTTCAAAAGCATTAATTCTTCAGTGCTCAGTCTTCTTCAAAGTCCAACTTTCACATCCATACATGACCACTGGAAAAACCACAGCCTTGACTAGATGGACCTTTGTTGGCAAAGTAATGTCTCTGCTCTTCAATATGCTATCTAGGTTGGTCATAACTTCCTTCCAAGGAGTAAGCGTCTTTTAATTTCATGGCTGCAATCACCATCTGTAGTGATTTTGGAGCCCCTCAAAATAAAGCCTGACACTATTTCCACTGTTTCCCCATCTATTTCCCATGAAGTGATGGGACAAGATACCATGATCTTCATTTTCTTTGAATGTTGAGCTTTAAGTCAACTTTTTCACTCTCCACTTTCACTTTCATCAAGAGGCTTTTTGATTCCTCTTCACTTTCTGCCATAAGGATGGTGTTATATGCATATCTGAGGTTATTGATATTTCTCCCAGCAATTTTGATTCCAGCTTGTGCTTCTTCTAGCCCAGTGTTTCTCATGATGTACTCTGCATAGAAGTTAAATAAGCAGGGTGACAATATACAGCCTTGATGTACTTCTTTTCTTATTTGGAACCAGTCGTTCCATGTCTAGTTCTAGCTGTTGCTTCCAGACCTGCTTATAGGTTTCTCAAGAGGCAGGTCAGGTGGTCTGGTATTTCCATCTCTCTCAGAATTTTCCACAGTTTATTGTGATCCACACAGTCAAAGGCTTTGACATAGTCAATAGAGCAGAAATAGATGTTTTTCTGGAACTCTTGTTTTTTTGATTATCCAGCAAATATTGGCAATTTGATCTCTGGTTCCTCTGCCTTTTCTAAAACCAGCTTGAACATCTGGAATTTCACGGTTCATGTATTGCTGAAGCCTGGCTTGGAGAATTTTGAGCATTACTTTACTAGCATGTGAGATGAGTGCAATTGTGTGGTAGTTTGAGCTTTCTTTGGTATTGTCTTTCTTTGGGATTGGAATGAAAGCTGACCTTTTCCAGTCCTGTGGCCACTGCTGAGTCTTCCAAATGTGCTGGCATATTGAGTGCAGCATTTTCACAGCATCATCTTTCAGGATTTGAAACAGATCAACTGGAATTCCATCACCTCCACTAGCTTTGTTCATAGTGATGCTTTCTAAGGTCCACTTGACTTCACATTCCAGGATGTCTGGCTCTAGGTGAGTGATCACACCATCGTGATAATCTGGGTCATGAAGATATTTTTTGTACAGTTCTTCTGTGTATTCTTGCCACCTCTTCTTAATATATTCTGCTTCTGTTAGGTCCATACCATTTCTGTCCTTTATCAAGCCCTTCTTTGCATGAAATGTTCCCTTGGTGTCTCTAATTCTCTTGAAGAGCTCTCTAGTCTTTCCCATTGTGTTGTTTTACTCTATTTCTTTGCATTGATTGCTGAGGAAGGCTTTGTTATCTCTTCTTGCTATTCTCTGGAACTCTGCATTCAGATGCTCATATCTTTCCTTCCTTTGCTTTTCGCTTCTCTTCTTTTCACAGCTGTTTGTAAGGCCTTAGGCCTTGGAATACAGAATGAAGCAAGGCAAAGACTATTTAGAGTACTAGACTGGTGCAAAAATAATTGTCATTAGACTCAAACACATGTTTATTAATCAAAATAGGATCCATTACAATCAACATATTTTTGCCAATGGAAATGTCTGTTTATTCCTGTAACATAAAAATTGATTCTTCAGGATTTGATAAATTTTTGGAAATAATTTTTTGCCTCCTGCTGTTTGTGAAAGTATTTTCCCTGCAAAAATTGTTGAGATGCTTGAAGTAGTGATAGCCAATTTCCAAGAGTACAGGTGAATATGGCAGATGAGGCAAAATTTTGTACCCAATTTCTGCAACTTTGAAAGCATTGATTGTAGCATTGGCAATTGGGCATTTTCATGGAGAAGAGTGGGCTTTTTCTGTTGATCAATGCTGCCTGAAGGTCTAACTATTTTCAGTGCATCTCATCAATTTGTTGAACAAAATTCTCAGATGTAATCTTTCACTGGGATGCATAAAGCTGTAGTGCATCAGGTGCACAGAAGATCACTGAACAGTGACCATGGCTTTTTTTTTTTTTTTTGTGCAAAACTGGCTTTGGGAATTTCTTTGGAGGTTCTTCTGGTCCACTGATTGAGCTGAGTGTCTTCACTGGGTATAAAATCCAATTTCCAAAATCCAATCAAGAAATGGTTCATTGTTCCTCCTTAGAATAAGAGACTGACAAATTAAGGCTCAAATTGAAGAAAGTAGGGAAAACCATTTGACCATTCAGGTATGATGGGTAGATCAAATCCTTTATGACTATACAGTGGAAGTGACAAGTATATTCAAGGTATTAGATCTGATAGAGTGGCAAAAAAAACTATGGACGAAGGTTTGAGATATTGTACAGGAAGCACAGATCAAACCATCCTCATGAAAAGCAAACAAACAAACAAACAAAAAACACAAAAAAGAAAAACGATTGTCTGACAAGGCCTTACAAATAGTTATGAACAGAAGAGAAGCTAAACGTAATGAAGAAAAGGAAAGATATACCCATTTGAATGCAGAGTTCCAAAAAATAGCAAGGAGAGATAAAGCCTTCCTCAGTGATCAGTGCAAAGAAACAGAGGAGAACAACAGAACGGGAAAGACTAGAGATCTCTTCAAGAAAATTAGAGATACCAAGGGAACATTTCATGCAAAGATGGCTCAGTAAAGGAAGAAATGGTATGGACCTAACAGAAGCAGAAGATATTAAGACAAGGTGGCAAGAATACCTAGAACTGTACAAAAAAAGACCTTCATGACCAAATAACCACGGTGGTGTGATCTCTCACCTAGAGCCAGGCATGCTGAAATGTGAGGTCAAGTGGGCCTTAGGAAGCATCACACGAACAAAGCTATTGGAGGTGATGGAATTTCAATTGAGCTGTTTCATATCGTGAAAGATGACACTATGAAAGTGCTACACTCAATATGCCAGCAAATTTGGAAAACTCAATAGTGGCTGCAGGAATGGAAAAGGTCAATTTTCATTCCAATCCCTTAGAAAGGCAATGCAAAAGAACTGTTCCATGTCCAGTTCTAACTGTTGTTTCTTGACCTGTATACAGATTTCTCAGGAGGCAAGTCAGGTGGTCTGGTATTCCCATCTCTTTCAGAATTTTCCACAGTTTATTGTGATCCACACAGTCAAAGCTTTTGGCATAGTCAATCAAGCAAAAGTAGATGTTTTTCTGGAACTGTCTTGCTTTTTTTATTGATCCAGCAGATGCTGACATTTGACCTCTGGTTCCTCTGCCTTTTCTTAATCCACCTTAAACATCTGGACATTCACAGTTCACATACTCTTGAAGTCTGGATTAAAGATTTTTGAGGATTACTTTGCTAACTTGTAAGATAAGTGCAATTGTGTGGTAGTATGAACATTCTTTTGCATTGCCTTTCTTAGGGATTGGAATGAAACTGCTTTTACCATTCCTGCGGTCACTGCTGAGTTTTCCAAATTTGCAGGCATATTGAGTGCAGCGCTTTCACAGCATCATCTTTCAGGATTTGAAACAGATCAACTGGAATTCTATCACCTCCAGTAGCTTTGTTCGTAGTGATGCTTCCTGAGGCCCACTTGACTTCACATTCCAGGATGTCTGGCTCTAGGTGAGTGATCACACCATTGTGATTATTTGGTCATGAAAGTCTTTTTTGTATAATTATTCTGTGTATTCTTGCCACCTTGTCTTAATATCTTCTGTTTCTGTTAGGTCCCTACTATTTCTGTCCTTTACTGAACCATCTTTGCATGAAATGTTCCCTTGATATCTCTAATTTTCTTAAAGAGAACTCTAGTCTTTCCCATTCTGTTGTTCTCCTTTATTTCTTTGCACTGATCACTGAGGAAAGCTTTCTTATCTCTCCTTGCTATTTTTCGGAACTCTGGATTCAAATGGGTATATCTTTCCTTTTCTCCATTGACTTTCACTTCTCTTCTTTTCATTATAAGGCCTTGTCAAACAAACATGTTGACTTTTTTCATTTCCTTTTCCTGGTGATGGTCTTGATCACTGCATCCCCTATAGAGTATATACAGAGTACATCATGCAAAATGCTGGACTGGATGAAGCATGAACTGGAATGAAGATTACTGTGAGAAATATCAATAACTTCAGATACGCGAATGACACAACCCTTATGGGAGAAAGTGAAGCAGAACTAAGGATCCTCTTGGTGAAAGTTAAAGAGGACAGTGAAAGAGTTGACTTAAAACTCAACTTTCAGAAAACTAAGATCATGGCATCTAGTCCCATCACTTCATGGCTAATAGGTGGGGAAACTATGGAAACAGTGAGATAGTTTCTTGGGCTCCAAAAACACTGCAGATGGTGACTTCAGCCTTGAAATTAAGAGACTTGCTCCTGGAGGAAAAGTTATAACCAACTTACATACTATATTAAAAAGCAGAAACATAACTATACCAACACAGGTCCATCTAGTGAAAACTATGGTTGTTCCAGTAGTCATGTATGGATATGAGAGTTTGACTATAAAGAAAATGTAAAGCTCAAGAATTGATGCTTTTGAACTGTGGTGTTGGAGAACTCTTGAGAGTCCCTTGGACGGCAAGCAAATCAGTCCTAAATATCCTTTGGAAGGACTGATGCCGAAGCTGAAGCTGAAACTCCAATACTTTGGCCACCTGATATGAAGAACTGACTCATTTGAAAAGATCCTGATGCTGGGAAAGATTGAAGGTGGGCTGAGAAGGGGATCACATAGGATGAGATTGTTGGATGTTATCACCGACGCACTGGACATGAGTTTGAGTAAACCCCAGGCGTTGGTGGTAGACAAGGAGTCCTGGCATGCTGCAATCCATGGGGTCACAAAGAGTTGTATATGACTGATCAACTGAACTGACTAATTGAGAATAAGAGCAGACAACACTTTAAAAAAATGATTTTGTTTGTTGTTTGTTCTCTGATCAGATGATGAGGCACCTACTTATCTAACTTTTCATCTTGCCAGTGTGCTTTAAATGCTGAATGACCATAAAATGGACAACGTTGAGTTCTTTAGCAATTTCTCAGGTAGTTGTAAAACAGTCAGCTTCGATGGTTGCTTTCCATTAGTCACTGTCAAATTCTGATTGTTAGCCACTACACTCCTCACCTTCAAGGCTCTCATCACCTTTGCAAAACTTCTTGAACCACCACCACACTGTATGTTTTTTTTAGCAGTTTCTGGGCCAAATGTGTTTTTGATGTTGAAAGTTGTTGTCAGTGCTTTATGACCCATTTTGAACTCCAATAAAAAATGGGCTGACTTTGCTTTTTGTCTAACACCATTTTCCAATTCCAAAATAAATACAAACAAACACCAAGTAATAAGACATTAGCAAAGAAACATAAAGAAATGCTCAGTACAGTGATGTATAACATATCAGTACTTATTTAAGAATGTATTCCGATGTCAAAATTCAACAATGTAAAACTGCAATTATTTTTGCACCAACCTAATGTTATTATTTTAGTGAAGGAAATGGCAATGTACTCCAGCATTTTTGTCTGGAGAACTCCATGGACAGAGGAACTTGATGAGCTACAGTTTATTCGATTGCAAATAGTCAGATATGATTTAGTGGCTGAAGAGCAACAACAAATATTATTTGACATTGACCTACTGTGGAAAATTCTGAAAGAGATGGTAATACCAAACCACCTGACCTGCCTTTTGAGAAACCTATATTCAGGTC
Organism: Ovis aries; assembly: GCF_016772045.2. Classification (NCBI taxonomy): domain Eukaryota; kingdom Metazoa; phylum Chordata; class Mammalia; order Artiodactyla; family Bovidae; genus Ovis; species Ovis aries. The sequence goes on from NC_056063.1 coordinate 41,801,504, forward strand.
AGGAAGCAAGAGTTACAACTGGACATGGAACAACAGACTGGTTCTAAGTAGGAAAAGGAGTATGTCAAGGCAGTATACTGTCACACTGCTTATTTAACTTATATGCAGAGTACATCATGAGAAACGCTGGGCTGGAATAAGCACAAACTGGAATCAAGATTGCTGGGAGTAATATCAATAACCTCAGATATGCAGATGATACCACCCTTATGGCAGAAAGTGAAGAAGAGGATCTAAAAAGCCTCTTGACGAAAGAGAAAGAGGAGAGTGAAAAAGTTGGCTTAAAGCTCAACAGTCAGAAAACGAAGATCATGGCATCTGGTCCCATCACTTCATGGGAAATAGATGAGGAAACAGTGGAAACAGTGTCAGACTTTATTTTTTAGGGATCCAAAATCACTGCAGATGGTGATTCAGCCATGAAATTAAAAGATGCTTTCTCCTTGGAAGGAAAGTTATGACCAACCTAAATATCATATTAGCATGTTGAAAAGCAGAGACATTACTTTGCCAACAAATGTCCGTCTAGTCAAGGCTATGGTTTTTCCAGTGGTGATGTATGGATGTGTGAGTTGGACTGTGAAGAAGACTGAGCACTGAATAATTGATGCTTTTGAACTGTGATGTTGAAGAAGACTCTTGAGAATCCCTTGGACTGCAGAGAGATCCAACCAGTCCATTCTAAAGGAGATCAGTCTTGGGCATTTGTTGGAAGGACTGATGCTGAAGCTGAAACTCCAGTACTTTGGCCACCTCATGTGAAGAGTTGACTCACTGGAAAAGACTCTGATGCTGGGAGGGAATGGGGGCAGGAGGAGCAGGGGACGACAGAGGATGAGATGGCTGGATGGCATCATTGGCTTGATGGACGTCAGTTTGGGTGTACTCCAGGAGTTGGTGATGGACAGGAAGGTCTGGTGTGCTGCAATTCATGGTGTCTCAAAGAGTCGGACATGACTGAGTGACTGAACTGAATGGAACTGAACTAGGTATTTACAACAATGCATTGACATGAGCCATTGTTATATACACTTAGATTAATTTTTTGATTAAGTAATTATGGAACCACAGATTTAATAATAAACTAATAGAGGTAGCTCTTTCTTTGGTAATGATGAATGAGTAATTTACAATAAATGAACTCAGAGTACTACTGCTTGATAAAAACAATACCAATCTTCTGAATAATTGAATGCATTGCGGAGGTAAGAAGATTTCAAAGAACTTACCAAAAATGATAGAAAGGGGCAAAATCTAAAAGGTGAGCCTGGTCATAGAGATGTTTTTCTCCTGCAGACAGATAGTTATTTCTGAAGATATTGACTGAAAGTCAGAGGTGGAATGGAGTTTTTGATACCCTCACAGGGGAAGGGGGAAAATTTATTTCTAAGTCTTGCTAAAGAGGAATGCCTAGTGAACACCTTCAACAGTAGACTGAGACACAATTGTTTGCTAATATGAAGAAGAATAATGCAGGTAATACAGAGGCTGTAGTGCATTTTAAAATCATATTAATTCTTGATATTGGTTTAAGATGATACTGGGTTAATTATGCCCTTGGTTATCTTGAAAGAAATAAACAAAGTTTCCTTGGGGAAAGATATTATCCTAGTTTTCACAATATTTCAAAAAGTTGTCTAAATAGACACAAACATAGGCACATTAGGAAACAAGACAACTTATTGGGAGGGAGGTGGGGACAACTTATTGGTTCAGGATGGGGAACACATATACACCCATGGCTGATTCATGTCAATGTATGGCAAAACCACTATAATATTGTAAAGTAATTAGCCTCCAATTAAAATAAATAAATTTAAAAAAAGAAACAAGACAACTTATAGAAAAACCAGTAGAACAAAAGGAACCTGCATTATTGGATGTATAAAAGTGTGTATGGTTACAAATCATAAGAAAATATTTAGACTGGATTACAGAAAGAGAGAAAGTTGAAAATAATTAATATATGTTGAAATATAGAACACAGGAGATTGTCTAATATATATGTAATTGAAGATCTAAAACAAAAGTTGAGAATAGAACAGAAATAGTGTTTGAAGAGATTACAGTTAAGGAAATGTTCTTTAAAGATGACCTATAGATTCAAGATTTGCATATCTCAAGAACAATAAATAATAGACACAGTGTGTAAAACTTGTTATAAATCAAGGAAAAAAGCAAATCTTAGAAAGCAGCTTTAGGAAAACACAGGCCATCTTTCACAGAGTAAAAATCTAGTTGATGATTGACAACTCAAAAAACACACACAAAGTGGAGCCAGAATACAATCTTTCCAGGCTAGAATTCTAAGCTGAATGAAACTGAAATATAAACATTTACACACACATAGTTTAATGACCTGTACAGTCTAATTGTTAAAATACTACTGATGTGTTTATTACTAAATGTCTATCTCTAGCCTATAAGCATATTTAATTTTCTATTTAACATTTTGATTTTCATGATTCATAAACCTCTCAAACACTATATCTCATATCAAAACTGAAGTCTTGATTTTATTACCAAAACCTTTTCCACCTGCAGATTTCCCTGTTGATGGCAGTTGCAGGTGGTTTGACAACAGTTTTTCTTATATCCATTAGCCTAGCATCGTCCATCATCCTGTATACTAACTATACCCAGTAACCTGAAAAAACACAGCAGCCAGAATGATCTTCTTATAACTTTAGTCACATCATGTCACATGTTTCCTAAAACCCAATGGCTCTCACTCCTCTAAATGTAGGTATATTTTTCCTTGCAGTAGCTTCTAAAACCCTGCAAAATGTTCTCTCCATCTTTACAATTCCTTCCTCTCTGGCATCATCTCCTAATATTCTATCACCAGTTTTTATCCTGCTTAAATCACATTGAACTCCTTGCTATTCCTCAAGCATACTATATATTCAAGAACTTTGAAGTGTCTGAGTTTTAGTCTATGGGCAAGCTAACAAGCTAACCTGCTACTGTCCTGTAGAAGTTGATTGAAGATACAAAGAGTTGTGTCAGAAACAAAGAGCAGTTTATTATAGCTAGAATATCACATTTTCTTAACTAATTCCCCAAGCCCCAATTTCAGCTGGGCAGCATGACAGAAATAAGATGATGCTTACACATGCTATGGGTTCTGCTATAAGGGAGAAATGCCAAACTTAGAAAATTCTATTATTGTTTTTTAAAAATGGGCTGTCAATAAGCTGCCATTTCCGTACCCTCCCTGATGAGGCAGACGTTAACTTTATTTTACTGCATGACAAACAAATCTCAAAATTTCTATCTGCCAAGGGTGTTTGCCATGCAAAAAGCATTGTAAAGATAATTCATAATAAAATGCCTTACTTAATAGATGCAAAGAAACATGACTGACTCATAAATAATTGTTCCCTAACATGTGCGTGTTATTTATTTATTTATTTAACTCTCTGGAGTGGTATACAAAAAAGCAGAGTTGAAATTCTACGTGTTAGCTCTATCACCAAAAAAGCAAATGAGTTGGATAGAAATATTGGAATAAAATAATTTATAATGCTAATATTTAATTTAACACGTATGGCAACTATGGGAGTTTGAATGAAGGGAGAAAGTGCTATTCTAAATAAAGAGAGGTATAATTATGAACAGGTCCCCACATCCATTCCTCAGCCTTGGCAACAGCTGGTGTTAAGGCTTTTCTGAACTGTGGGTGCAGCTGGTTGTTATCAAGGTGGGTAGTGCAGTCCTTAGTCTATAAAAAATGTGACGTTATGCAGCTTGGTAGGTATGGCAATAACCTTAGGAACCCATGTAAATGCTTGCCTTGGTTTTGACCCTTTAGCCACAGTAGTTTTCACCAGAGACATCCCTCAAAAACCTCTAAAGAGCTAGTATTTTTTTTTTCCTTTTGGAGACAAATATTTAAAATAAGAAAACTTTGAATAAGTCAGTAACTAAGTCAGTAGCAGACTTCAGAGATAACAGAATAGAAGCTTCAGTAACTGCACAGAAATAATGCCCACTTTGCAAAAATAGTTTGCAAAGGTCTAGAGCAAACAGTTTTATATCTCAGCAAACAGAAATCAGAAATTCCTGAGGAATTGGAGAATCAGATTTCTAAAGTGACTGCATTATAATATTTGGGATGTACAATTGTCAATAACAGCAAGAACAGAAAACACAAATCATAAAAAAAAAAGAGAGACAGGAAAATATAGACCACTCATGGAGGCGGGGGAAGCATAATAATAAACCATTCTGAAGGAAACCTAGACTTTTGAAATGCTAGTCAAAGACATTAAAACAATATATACTCAGTGATCTAAAGGAAACCATAAGCAAAGACGTAAAGGACGTCAGGAAACTTATGTATGAAAAATATATAAATAAAAGATATATAAATAAATAATATATATATATAATATAGAAATATATAAACACAATAAAAGATATAAAAGTGTATAATAATTGAAATAAAAACAAAATAACTGAAATGAAAAATGTCATTACATGGATCAACAGCAGATCTGAGCAGGCAGAAAAAAAAAAATCAGCAAATTTGAAGAACGGGTAATTGAAATGGTCAAGTCTGAAGACCTGGAAGAAATGAAATATGAGTCCTAGATGAAGAGAGAGAGAGAAAAAGATAGGAGAAAATATTTGAAGAAATAATAGCTGAAGATTTATATAATTTAATGCAAAGAGCATATACACACACTCAAGAAACTAAACAAGCAACCCCCTAAACTATGAGCAATATAAACCTGAAGAAATGCACACTGAGAAATACAGTCAGATTTTTGAAACCTAAAGTTAAAGGGAAAAATGAAAGCAATAAGAAAGAAATTATTTATCATATGCAAGACGTTGGATCAGTAATAAAACACCTTTGAACAAAGAAAACTTCCGGACCAAGTTGCCTCACTAATGAATTCTACCAAATATTTATAAAGAATTAATATAATTCTTCTCAAACTCTTCTGCATAATGCAAGATAAAAGAACATTTTTCCATTATACAAAGCTAGCATCCCCCAACACAAAAGACATTAAAAGAAAAGAAAATTGTAGGAAATGACCCTTGTGAATATAGATGTAAAAATCCTCAATAACAAAGAGCAAATGGAATCAAATTGCATATTAAAATCATTATACACTATCCCTGAATATTCATTGGAAGTATGGATGGCAAAGTTAAAGTCCCAATTCTTTGACCACCTGATCCAACGAGCTGACTCACTGGAAAAGACTCTGATGCTGGAAAAGATTGAGGGCAGGATTAGAAGCGGGGGACAGAGGATGAGATGTTTTGATGGCACCACTGATATGTAGATCTTATTTCTGATATCACTCATATGTAGAAATCCGTAAAGAACCCCCCTCAGACACACATACATACATATACATAAACAAATTGTTAAAGTCAAGAAACTAATTGAGCAAAGTTGCAGAAGTCAAAATTAAAATTCCAAAATCAATTATATTTGTGTACACTACTAATGAACAATTCAAAATAAAAAGTAAGAAAACATTTGTTTTACAATGGCATTGAAAAAGATTTACTTAGAAATACAATTAATCAAAGAAGCAAAAACTTACATTAAAAATTATAAACTTGCTGAAAAATTAAATACATAAATAAATTAAAAGAAATATGAGATTCATGCATTGGAAGACTTATATTACCCATTGTGATCTACAAATTCAATGAAATTCCCATCAAAATCTCAATTACAAATTTTTTCAAAAAGAGAAAAATTATATCAAAATTTATAGGCAGTTTAGTCAGTATAGACTGCTATAACATAATATCATATACTGGTAGTTTTAACAGCACACATTTATTTTTCACATCCTGGAGTCTGTCTGGAAGCAAGAAATCAGAATGCCAGTATGATCCAATTCTTGATAAGAACCCTCTTCTAGATCATGTCCTGACTTGGCTTTCATTGGTATATTCATTCAGAGAGAGAAAGACAGACAAACAGAGATATCAAATCTCTTCCTTTTTTTTTTTTTAATATAAATCCATTAATCCCATCCTGAGGGCCCAACCCTCATGACCTAATCTAGCTAAAATTACCTTCTGATTTCCACAATATTGAGAATTATGGAATCACCATATGAATTTGGAGAAGACATAAACATTTAGTTCAGAGCCATATGGAATCTCAAGGGACCACAAGTAGCAACTCTCTGTATATATAGATAATTAAAGTTGAAACACTTACATTTTCTGATTCAAAGCTAGCTACAAAGCTAGCATAATTAAAACCATGTGATAGTAGAGTATGTGTCAATGGTACAGAACAGACATTTCTCCCTATAAGATTAATGACCACTAAGCATATGAAAAGATGCTAAACATGATGAGTCATTAGAAAAATGCAAGTCATAATCACAATGAGTTGCCAATTCACATCCATTATGATGGCTATCATTAAATTTAAAAACAGGAAAAGAACAAATGTCATGGAGCCATTGTGGAAAATAATTACGTGGTTCCTCCAAAAGTTAAATATAGTTAAACAATTTAACATAATATGGGAGACAGTCATATATATATACACATGCACAAAGAATTGAGAACAGGGACTGACTTTAATGCCAGCATTATCCACAATAACCAGAGGATGAAAACAACCCAACTGTCCATTAACAGATAAATAGATAAGAAATGTAATATTCTTCAACCTTAAAATGGAATATATATCTAATGTATGCTATAACATAGACAAACTTTGAAAACATGCTATACAAAAAGGTAAATGTTATTCATAATTCCACAGAGAGCTTCATAAAGAATGTAGAATGGGAAAATCCATAAAGATGGAAAAAAGAACTGAATTTTCAAGATTTTAAAATAGTATTGGTGTGAAGTGAAGATGCTCAATCGTGTCCGACTCTTTGAGACCCCATGGACTGTAGCCTATGACATTCCTCTTTCCATTGGATTTTCCAGGAAAGAGTACTGGAGTAGGTAGCCATTTCCTTCTCCAGCGGATTTTCCCAACGCTGTGTCTCTTGCATAGCAGGCAGACGCTTTACCGTCTGAGCCACCAAGGAGGTCTAAAATAGGAGCAATCGGAAATTATTGGTTAACAATTATGGAGTTTCTGTTTAGGTTGATGAAAATATTTTGAAATTAGAAAGTGGTGATGTATACATAAAACTGTATGTACTTAAAGCCTCTGAATTGTACATTTCAAAATGGTGCATATGATAAACTTGATTTCATGTGTATTTTACCATATTAGAAAATAAGAACTTTTCTCTAGCTATTTCTTTTATTTGGCTTGTACTTTGCGTAATATTTGAGGCTCCCTGGTGGCTCACATGGTACAGAATCTACTTTTACCTCTAAATGCAGGAGACCTGGATTTAATCCCTGGGTGGTGGATAAGGGATAGGCTTCACACTCTAGCATTCTTTCCTAGAGAATTTCATGAACAGAGGAGCCTGGTGGGCTACAGTCCAAGGGTTGCTAATAGTCAGACACAACTGAGTGACTAATACTTTTGTCTAATATTTTCTTGACTAATTCTCTGATGTTCTTCAAGTCTTTGTTGAAACTTTTTCTTTTTGAAGCCTATCCTAACAACCCTATGTTCAATCTTGAATTCCAACACAACCACATTTTTATTTTCTGATACTCTTTTCATTATTCTATGTTTCCTTTTTTACAGAACTTATTTTCTAATACATATTTTAATCTGATTTTAATGTTTGCTGTCTGTTAACCCCATTAGAAATTAAATTTCCCAAAGAGGTAATATTTATTTTATTCAAATGGAAGCAACAATGACTATCACATCGTGCTCAACAAATATTTGTTAACTTGATGAATTATTTAAGTGTTCTACTAAACAGCATTTTTCAGAAGTATATGAATACAGGTTTTCACTCAGAAATAAAAAATGATTATGATAATATACCTGGTTGAGTTTTTCTTTTATTATTCATAGTGAAGACATTTGTCATATTAAACTATTGTTAGTCATTGCTTTTGTTATCATTACATGATTGACTAACATAGTAAGTCTTTGAAGTATATACTGTGGTTTCATTCATTGGAACACTTTTGGAAATATGTATTATATGAACATATTAGACCAAAGACATTTTATTCTTCATTGCTTTTCTTGTCTTATATTGTCTGTCAGTCCAGCCATGTGAGTTGAAAAACGCAAACAGTGATCCGATTATCTATAGAGTAATCACACATGTTCCACATAAATATGCATTTTTATATATCAGAGGAACCAATATTGTATCAAGGTTAACCTTAAGAAAAGAGACTTGTTTACTGAATCGAAATTAGTCTCTCCGGGTGTTGAATTGAAATCAAATTTCTGTTAAATAGGGCCCCAAGAAATCAATTGTAACCAGCAGTTAATGACCAGTTTGCTAACAGCTTGAGGCAAAGCCAAGGGCAGTTAACACTCCAACAAATTAGTTGTTAACTGTGCTAATGACAGATTTTTCAGGGATTATCGCTATTATAAACAGTCATCAATCCAGCTTTATCACTGAGTTTAGAAAAGTTTGCAGCCAAAAAGAGCTTTTCATGCCCTCAGTTTGAAACTCTGGATTCTAGTTAATATGATAATCTAAAATCATAATGCTAGATTTCTTGCTTTGGCAGGCGTAAAAGTAATCAAAGTTTTTTTGTATTTTCCTTAATTGTAACATAGTTGAATGTATATGTAGATTTCTTATAGTCTCTTATGATAATCAATAGGAAAATATGATAATAGAAATATGTATATGTTTTCTCATTTTCAGCATATGTTCACCATCAATTTGATAAAATATGCATAAGATCATCAATCACTATAAAAGCAATGCTAGTTTCTCATTAATAGCAAAATTTCCAATCAAAAATGAAAATTGGAAAAATAAATATATCAGATTTATATAGGATCAAATTAAGTTTCAAGAAAGTAAATCTGAAAGTATTTTAATAACAATATATAACCTTTTGCAAATCAATATCATGGCATCCAGTCCCATCACTTCATGGCAAACAGATGGGGAAACAGTGGCTGACTTTATTTTTTGGGGCTCCAAAATCACTGCAGATGGTGACTGCAGCCATGAAATTAAAAGACGCTTACTCCTTGGAAGGAAAGTTATGACAAACCTAGACAGCATGTTAAAAAGCGGAGACAGTAATTTGTCAACAAAGGTCCGTCTAGTCAAGGCTATGGTTTCTCCAGTAATTGTGTATGGCTATGAGAGTTGGACTATAAAGAAAGCTGAGCACAGAAAAATTAATACTTTTGAACTGTGGTGTTGGAGAAAACTCTTGAGAGTCCCTTGGACTGCAAGGAGATCCAACTAGTCCATCCTAAATGAGATCAGTCCTGGGTGTTCTTTGGAAGGACTGATGTTGAAACTGAAACTCCAATACTTTGGCCACCTGATGTGGACAGCTGACTTATTTGAAAAGACACTGATGCTGAGAATGATTGAGGGCTGGAGAAGAAGAGGACGACAGAGGATGACATGGTTGGATGGTATCACTGATTCAATGGACATGGGTTTGGGTGGACTCTGGGAATTGGTGATGGACAGGGAAGCCTGGCATGCTGTGGTTCATGGGGTTGCAAAGAGTTGGACACGACTGAGCAACTGAGCAGAACTAAAATCAATATTAATCCTAAATTATGAATATTATTTGAAGCAATTTCCTCTTTACTTACTAATAAAAGTAAATGAGATTATCCTTATATTCTGAATGTTTAATGGAAAACATATTAGACTGATTTCTTTTTCAGTTTTACAGTATTTTGAAAATATTTGATTTCAATTTTTCATTTTGATTAATTGCTTATATTCCTATTTTTTATAAAGTATATTTTACCATATGGGTGAATAACATGGTTTAGTCTGTTTTTAATTGTTGATTTTAATTTTAAGTGCAACTGCAAAAGTGTCATCATTTAAATGTTTTAATATAGTTTCCTTTTAATATTTCACAAATAAAGGTATATCCGCAGGAAATGACAACAACATGGTCTTTTTTGTTTTAATTATATATTTGATTTAGAGTGCTGCATTGACAAGTTACTAATAGTTTCATTATACTCTCTATAGTCTGTTGTTAAAGTTGCATTTCAAACTAAATAATTATTTGGAAAATAAACACACATTAATCTGTTTTTCTTAAATTATACTAAAAGAAGAATATGATTACTTTTGTTAACATATACCCTGAATTTCAAAAGATACTTTTCCATTGAAAGTGAAAGTCACTCAGTCCTGTCTGATTCTTTGCAACTGTATAGTCCATGATTTCCAGGCCAGAATATTGGAGTGGGTAGCCTTTCCCTTCTCCAAAGATCTTCCCAATCCAGGGATTGAACCCAGGTCTCCCACACTGCAGGAGGATTCTTTACCAACTGAGCTATCAGGAAAGTCCATTGGACAGTTTCCATTGGACAAAATTAAATACTAAAAGTAATTAGTTATATAGAAATAATGCTTAGGGGCAATATGTGATATTAAAAAAAATAAAAATAAAAAGATCATATCTAATATCCACCTAATTAAAGATAATAATACAATTTATTGGGCAATTATCTTACTCTAATTTTCAAATGTGCAAAAAAAAGGGAAATAATATTCACCTTGAATGAATCTATTTTGATTTATTGCTTTTAAATCTGCAATAATTTTTCTATAATAAAATTGAAATAAAATTTGAAAAGTCTTTTGAAGCATTTTTACAAAGTTTTCATTTATTTCAACATTGTCTCATGAGTTAGGTATTTTTTCAACATTTCAAGCACTTTTATGACCTATAAAGCTGCTTGAAAGTATGTACATATTGCCCCAAACTCTAAATTTAGTGAGTCTCAACATATTCTTAACTCAATTAATTTTGTAATCTTTGAAGAAAGGAGCTTTATTCATTTTATATCCTCAATAAAAAATACTCTAATATCCTTTGCACATGATTAGTTTTTCTTCCAGCTATACTGAGATATAACTAACCTATAAAATTGTGTGAGTTTAAATTGTACAATGTGATGACTTGATAAATTTATATATTATTAAATATTTACCATAATAAAGCTGGTTAACACATTCTTCACCTCACATAATTACCACTTTGCTCTTGTTATGGCAAGAGCATCAAAGCTGTCCTCTCTTAGCAACTTTCAAGTATACAATAGAATGGTTACCTATAGTCACTCTACTGTACATTAGACTCCTAGAATTTGTTCATTTATAACTGAAAGTTTGTACTTTTTGATCATACATTATTTTTCTTTCTCTGTCTGACTTATTTCCTTTGGCATAATGGCCTCAAGTTCCAGCCACATTATCACAAATGGAAGGACTTTCTGCTTTTATGAGTGATGAGTATTCCATTGTATATATAAGTGACTCTTAACCACTGTAACATCACTACAATGAGCATGGGAATGCAGATACCTCTTTGAGACAGTGGTTTCTAATTTTGGGGATGCATACCCAGAAATAGAATAGTTGTATTATATGATAATTTTATTTTTAATTGTTATGAGGAAATTTTGTATTGTTTTCTCTAGTGGCTGTGCCGATTTCCATTTCCACCAGCAATGAATATGTGTTCCCTTTTCTCCATATATTTACCAGAATTTATGACTTTTTGTCTTTACGATAATTGTCATTTTAACTGGCATGAGATGATATTTCACTGTAGTTTTGATTTTCATTTTCTTGATGATTCATGGTCAATAGCATCTTTTCATTTTATTTTTTTGGCAATTTGTATGCCTTTTCTGGAAAAACGTCTTTTCAGTTTTTCTGCCAATTTTTATGTTATATTGTTTGTTCTTTAGTTATTAAGTTCTATAAATTCCTATGTATTTTGGATATTAAGCTTTTATTAGACACATAGTTTTCAAATATTTTCTTTCACTGCATGAGTTGCCTTTTCATTTTGTTGATTGTTTCCTTTGCCTTGCAGAAGTTTCTTAGTTTGATATAGTCTGAACACTAATTTATGCTTTTTCTGTTTTTACATTTTACTTTTGGATATTATTTAGGTCATATCCAAAAAATTATTGCCAAGGAGGATTCCCGAGGAGAAGAAGATTTGCCTCCATGTTTTCTTCTAGAAATTTTATAATTTTGAGTCATGGCATTTAATTCCTTATTCTAGTTCTAGCTTTTTCTGTGTGTGTGAGTGATATAAGAAAAGGTTCTACAAATAGCCCAATTTCATCCCTTTTTATGGCTATGTAATAGTCTATTGTTTGATTCATAAATAAGGATGAGCACCAAAGAATTGATACTTTCAAATTGTGGTGCTAGAGAAAACTTGAAAGTCCTTTGGACTGCAAGGAAATTAAACCAGTCAATCCTGAGGGAAACCAATCCTGAATTCTCATTGGAAGGACTGATTCTGAAGCAGAAGCTCCAATACTTTGTCCACCTGATGCAAAGAGGTGACTCATTGGAAAATACCCTGATGCTGGGAAAGATTGAAGGCAAAAGAAGAGGCAGGCAGATGAAGAGACAGTTGGATAACATCACCAACTCAATGGACATGAACCTTGGCAAACTCCAGGAGATAGTGAGAGACAGGAAGGTCTGGCATGCTTCAGTCCATGGAGTCACAAAGATTTGGAGATGACAAGTGGCTGAACAGCAACAATGATATTCTATTGTATATATGTGCCACTTATTCTTTGTTCATCCATCTGTCAATGGACATTTAGGTTGCTTCCAGGTCTTGAATATGATAGTGTTGTAAAGAACATTAGATTTTCTCAAGGTATATACTCAGCAATGGGAATGCTGAGTCATACAGTAGTTCTAATTTTGCATTTTTTAAGAAACCTCCATACTGTTTTCCATAGTGGCTGTATCAGTTTACATTCCCACTAACAGTGCAAGAGGATTCCCTTTTCTCAATGCCCTCTCAACGCCGAGCATTTATTGTTTGTAGATTTTTGCTGATGGCCATTGTGACTGTTGTGAGATGATGCTTCATTGTAGTGTGTATTTGCATTTCTCTAATAATTAGTGATGTTGAGCATATTTCCATATGCCTCTTGGTCTTCTGTATGTCTTTGGAGAAGGTCTATTTATGTCTTCTGACCATTTTTGATTGGATTGCTGTTTTGGTTTTTGATATTGAGTTGTATGAGTTTGTTATTTTGGAAATTAATCCTTTGTTCATTGCATAGTTTATAGATAAGTAGATGGATCCAGAGTCTGTCATACAGAGTGAAGTAACTCAGAAAGAGAAAAAAAAATTATAGTATATAATGTATATATGTGGAATATAGAAAAAAAATGTTACAGATGAACATATTTGCAGGAACGGAATAGAGCCACGGATATAGAGAATGCACGTCAATATGGAGATGGGAAAGGGGAAGATGGGATTAATCGAAATATTCAGTTCAGTTCAGTCACTCAGTCTTGTCCAACTTTTTCTGACCCCATGAATTGCAGCACGCCAGGCCTCCCTGTCCATCACCAACTCCCGGAGTTCACTCAGACTCACGTCCATCGAGTCAGTGATGTCATCCAGCCATCTCATCCTCTGTCTTCCTCTCCTCCACCTGCTCCCAATCCCTCCCAGCATCAGAGTCTTTTCCAATGAGTCAAATCTTAGCATGAGGTGGCCAAAGTACTGGAATTTCAGCTTTAGCATCATTCCTTTCAAAGAAATATCCCAGGGCTGATCTCCTTCAGAATGGATTGGTTGGATCTCCTTGCAGTCCAAGGGACTCTCAAGAGTCTTCTCCAAAATCACAATTCAAAAGCATCAATTTTTCAGCACTCAGTCTTCTTCACAGTCCAACTCTCACATCCATACATGAAAACAGGAAAAACCATAGCCTTGACTAGATGGACCTTAGTCAGCAAAGTAATGTCTCTGCTTTTGAATATGCTGTCTAGGTTGGTCATAACTTTTCTTCCAAGGAGTAAGCGTCTTTTAATTTCATGGCTGCAGTCACCATCTGCAGTGATTTTGGAGCCCAAAAGAATAAAGTCTGACAGTTTCTACTTTTTCCCCATCTATTTCCCATGAAGTGATCAGACCGAATGCCATGATCTTCATTTTCTGAATATTGAGCTTTAAGCCAACTTTTTCACTCGCCACTGTCACTTTCATCAAGGGGCTTTTTAGTCCCTTTTCACTTTCTGCCAAAAGGGTGGTGTCATCTGCATATCTGAGGTTATTGATATTTCTCCCGGCAGTCTTGATTCCAGCTTGTATTTCTTCCAGTCCAGTGTTTCTCATGATGTACTCTGCCTAGAAGCTAAATAAGTGAGATGATAATATACAGCCTTGACGTACTCTTTTTCCTATTTGAAACCAGTCTGTTTTTCCATGTCCGGTTCTAACTGTTGCTTCCTGACCTGCATACAGATTTCTCAAGAGGCAGGTCAGGTGGTCTGGTATTACCATCTCTTTCAGAAATTTCCAGTTTCTTGTGATCCACAAAGTAAAAGGCTTTGGCATAGTCAATAAAGCAGAAATAGATGTTTTTCTGGAACTCTCTTACTTTTTCCATGATCCAGCGGATGTTGGCAATTTGATCTCTGGTTCTTCTGCCTTTTTTAAAACCAGCTTGAACATCAGGAAGTTCATGGTTCATGTATTGCTGAAGCCTGGCTTGGATAATTTTGAGCATTACTTTACTAGCATGTGAGATGAGTGCAATTGTGCAGTAGTTTGAGCCTTTTTGGCATTGCCTTTCTTTGGGATTGGAACGAAAACTGACCCTTTGCAGTCCTGTGGCCACTGCTGAGTTTTCCAAATTTGCTGGCATATTGAATGCAGCACTTTCACAGCATCATCTTTCAGGATTTGAAATAACACAACTGGAATTCCATCACATCCACTAGCTTTGTTCATAGTGATGCTTTCTAAGGCCCACTTGACTTCACATTCCAGGAGGTCTGGCTCTAGGTGAGTGATCACACCATCGTGATTATCTGGGTAGTGAAGATCTTTTTTGTACAGTACTTCTGTGTATTCTTGCCACCTCTTCTTAATATCTTCTGCTTCTGTTAGGTCATACAATATCTGTCCTTTATCAAGCCCATCTTTGCATGAAATGTTCCCTTGGTATCTCTAATTTTCTTGAAGATATCTCTAGACTTTCCCATTCTGTTCTTTTCCTTTATTTCTTTGCATTGATCGCTGAAGAAGGCTTTCTTATCTCTCCTTGCTATTCTTTGGAACTCTGCATTCAGATGTTTATATCTTTCCTTTTCTCCTTTGCTTTTTGCTTCTCTTCTTTTCACAGCTATTTGTAAGGCCTCCCCAGACAGCCATTTTGCTTTTTTGCATTTCTTTTCCATGGGGATGGTCTTGATTCCTGTCTACTGTACAATGTCATGAACCTCATTCCATAGTTCATCAGGCACTCTGTGTTTCAGATCTAGACCCTTCAATCTATTTCTTACTTCCACTGCATAATCATAAGGGATTTGATTTAGGTCATACCCGAATGGTCTAGCTGTTTTCCCTACTTTCTTCAATTTGAGTCTGAATTTGGTAATAAGGAGTTCATGATCTGAGCCACAGTCAGCTCCTGGTCTTGCTTTGTTGACTGTATAGAGCTTCTCCATCTTTGGCTGCAAATAATATAATCAATCTGATTTCAGTGTTGACCATCTGGTGATGTCCATGTGTAGAATCTTCTCTTCTGTTGTTACAAGAGGGTGTTTTCTATGACCAGTGCATTTTCTTGGCAAAATTCTATTAGTCTCTGCCCTGCTTCATTTCCTATTCCAAGGTGAAACTTGCCTGTTACTCCAGGTGTTTCTTGACTTCCTACTTTTGCATTCCAGTCCCCTATAATGAAAAGGACATCTTTTTTGGGTGTTAGTTCTAAAAGGTCTTGTAGATCTTCATAGAACCGTTCAACTTCAGCTTCTTCAGCATTACTTGTTGGGGCATAGACTTGGATTACTGTGATATTGAATGGTTTGCCTTGGAAACAAACAGAGATCATTCTGTCATTTTTGAGATTGCATTCAAGTACTGCATTTTGGACTCTTTCGTTGACCATGATGGCTACTCCATTTCTTCTGAGGGGTTCCTGCCTGTAGTAGTAGTTACAATGGTCGTCTGAGTTAAATTTACCCAATCCAGTCCATCTTAGTTCGCTGATTCCTAGAACGTCGACGTTCACTCTTGGCATCTCTTGTTTGATCACTTCCAATTTGCCTTGATTCATGGACCTGACATTCCAGGTTCCTATGCAATATTGCTCTTTACAGCATCGGACCATGCTTCTATCACCAGTCACATCCACAGCTGGATATTGTTTTTGCTTTGGCTCCATCCCTTCTTTCTTTCTGGAGTTATTTCTCTACTGATCTCCAGTAGCATACTGGGCACCTACTGACCTGGGGAGTTCCTCTTTCAGAATCTGCCGGAGTCCAGCCCCCACAGGATCCAGGGGAACCTGAAGGAAAAATGGTGTCAGCAGATGATTTAGAGAGAGATAAGGAAAAAAATATTGTAGATAAGAAAATAGAGGAGAGACAGAGGCTGATACTCCTTGGTTTACATAGAAAGCCAATAAAACTTCGAGACAAGAAGTTTGCCTTGTTCACGGAGGCCACAGGTGTCTTCTCAGTCTCCCAAGGGAGTGAAGACGCAGAATGTCTTCCCGTTCAGGTCTTAGAAACCCGGGCAGATAAGTGAACGCAGGGAGCCTCTATGCTCCAAGGGATCAGCCTGAAAAAAGAAAGTAAGAGAGAAAAAAAGCTTCTTCAAGCGAGGCCCATTGTTTTTATTTTCAAAAGCGTCTTTTATACCTTTGCTTGTACATAGAGGGAAATGAAAGATGCAAAGTCATACAGAGTCAGCCCAAACATTATATGTTTTGTCTTTATTGAAACCAGGATTTTTTTTGCAAACCTTTCCCAAAACAATATTGTGTACATTATCTTTTGGCCTTGGAGGCCTGTGAACATTTTATGACCCTCTTTTGATAAAGGCTTCTCAACCAGAAAACTTATTTTCCCTTGAAATGTTTTTTCTTATATTTCTAATATACGTCAGCCTCCAAAAGTATTAAACAGAGTTACATTCTCACAAAGCAAAGGTGCAGTGAGTTACAAAAAAGAACCAATTAGCTCAAAAGTCTGATATGGTTAATTTCAAGGCTACATTTGTTTTTCTTACTTTCTAACTATGTTAACTAATGCACTCCCAGGTGCACACTGGATAAGAGATATGGGAACTTAGCAACAAGCACTGGCCCAATAATGAAATCTTACATTAGCACTACTCTAATAACTTTTAACTCTTTGAAAGGCTCTATGTTTTAGGCTTTCTGTGCCTCTCACAGTTGCGAGGCTGTAAATAATCACATGTGTAGCTGCAAGAGTCTGGATATATCTGCCAAGCAAGCTAAAATGCTAACAGAGGGGTTTTGATTGGAAATATTCCTCTCATGTCCAGCAGACTTATTAGCTATAGTCCTAAGTTAATTTTTTCCAGAGAAAGGTGGTCAGGAATAGCCCCTGTTAATGTCAGAGGAGTTAGTGAAAGTCATGAAATAGTAAAACAGACAGATTCTGGTTTGGGGGTAGATGCTCGAGAAAGCCTAGGGAGCCTGTTGAGTTCTGAAGCCTTGCTTAACAGTTCTCTTCCACATGACCTTGTCATGGGTGGGATCTCCCATGGTGGCTCCCCGCAAGAATCCTATCATTTTGCCTTTTCATACTGTTCATAGGGTTCTCAAGGCAAGAATACTGAAGTGGTTTGCCATTCCCTTCTCCAGTGGACCACATTCTGTCAGACCTCTCCACCACGACCTGCCCATCTTGAGTTGCCCCGCGGGCATGGCTCTGTTTCATTGAGTTAGACAAGGCTCTGGTCCTAGTGTGATTAGATTGACTAGTTTTTTGTGAGTATGGTTTCAGTGTGTCTGCCTTCTGATGCCTTCTTGCAACACCTACCATCTTATTTGGGTTTCTCTGTCATCATGAGGGATCTTAATTTCCCCCACTGGGAATTGAACCCATGCCTCCTGCAGTGTAAGCAGGGAGTCTTAACCACTGGACCAACAGGGTAGTTTTAATTGAAAGATTGGGATTGACATATATTCACTATCATGTGTAAAATTACAGCTAGTGGAAAGCTGCTGTATAGCATAGGGAGTTTAGCTTGAAAGGGAAAGAAAGTGAAAGGGAAGTTGCTCAGTCATGTCTGACTCTTTGTGACCCCGTGGACTGTAGCCTATCAAGTTTCTCCATCCATGGGATTCTCTAGGCAAGAATACTGGAGTGGGTTACCATTTCCTTCTCCAGGGGATCCTCCTGACTCAGGGATCGAACCCAGGTCTCCTGCATTGGAGGCAGACACTTTAACCTCTGAGCCATCAGGGAAGCATAGTTTAGCTTGGTTCTCTATAAATGGGTGGTATGGTGGTGGAGGATGGGAGGGAGTTTCAGGGAGGGGACATACATATATACATGGCTGATTCACTTCATTGTTCTGAAGAAACTAACATGATGTAAAACAATTACACACACACACACACAAAACACAAAAACTGGTTTAGTAAAACATCTATGAGCGAGAGGAAAAAAAATATAATTTTACTGTTTTGCATGAATATATGGTTTCACCAGTTATTAAAGAGACAATCCTCTCCACATTGAGTATTCTTGGCTCCTTTGTCAAATATTATTTGGTCATTTACATCTGGATTTATTTCTGGGCTCTTAGTTATGTTTCATTGGTCTATGTGTTTTTTCTTTCTGGTTTTATATTTTTTGATTATTATAATTTTGTGAAGTAGTTTGAAACTATGAAATATAATGTTTCTTGCTTTGTTCTTTCTCAAGTTTACTTTTCAGGGTCTTTTGAGGTTCAATAGAATTTTAGTATTGCTTTGATTTATTTGAGAAAAGCTATTGGCATTTTGTAGGGAATACCTTGAACATTTTATATGGACATTTTCACAGTATTAACTCTACTGATCCATAAACATGACATATCATTCCATTTATTTGTTCTTCAGATTCTTACAGTGATATTTTGTTTATATATCTTTTACTTCTCTTGTCAAATGTATTCTTAAGTACTCTATTATTTTTGATATTACTGTAAATGGGGTTGTTTCCTTTATATCTTTTTCAGATAATTCCATATTGATGTATAGAACATCAACTGATTTTTGTTTGTTGATTTTATATCCTGAAACTTTATTATATTAATTAGCTACTTTTTTTTTTTTTTTTTGCTGAGATCTTTAGAACTTTCTACATATAAGGCTACTCTCAATTTTTTTTTTTATGTTCCACTATATTGCTAAAATTTCTTTCACTGACTCCAGAGTTTACCCAGAGTTATTTTTTTTAAATAGACTTTTATTTAATTGTTGATCTTTATTGAAGTATGGAGACTGGAGTCTCCTAGACCACCATATTGATGATGTCATTCCACAGAATGATCAGTTTTACTGCTTAACTCTATTGTTCCTTTTCATGTTTCACTTTAGTATATGGATAGCTGTTTTCACATTCGGATTTTTCAACACCTATATAGGAAGTAGAAAATATATATGTAACTCTCAAACTCAAGGTTTGTCTTAATATAAAAATTCAAAGCAGCTTTTCTTACCTGAATTTTGACTATATGCTTTACTCTGGCCTTTAATAATTGCAGATTTTTGGTTTTTACCTTGTGCTGTTTAATTCTGCTGTTTTTGCTACTTTTTTTCTTTAGACCTCTTGATTTATTATTTTATTCTAATAAAACTTGTTTGCCCTTACCATCCATACCTAAATCTTTCAGAACTATTATGTCTTTAGATTGGTTACTTACACTGCTACTTGTGGTCTAGACATAGTTCTTGATACTGAGTTTATAACCTCCCACTTTCTTTGTAAATATATATGAATAAAAAATTAATAATAAAAATAACCTGGGAATGCATGAAGATTTCTTAAGCTATTGCAGTTTTCTTTTTTAGTTAAAGAGGTAGTCAAGTTAGAACTGTTATCTCTTCTCATCTGTGATGGCTTAAAAGCAAAGAGAGGCTTTAAGTAAAATTATCTTAATTCCTATATGGATTTATTTATGCCAGAGATGTTATCACTGGGCTTCCCTTGTGGCTCAGCTGGTAAAGAATCCACCTGTAATGTGGGAGACCTGGCTTTGATCCCTGGCTTGGGAAGATCTCCTGGAGAATGGAAAGGCTACCCACTCCAGTATTCTGGCCTGATGAATTCCATGGACTGCATAGTCCATGGGGTGGTAAAGAGTTGGATACAACTGAACACCTTTCACAAATTATCATTGCCAAATGCTATTTATTAAAATTCTCTTTTTATTTTGCTTCATTTACTTTCTTAATTAGTTTTTAAATTTTTGAATATAAGAAATTATGTCATATTATTTGTATGTCATAGTTTTATTTTGAATATTTTATTCAGTAGACCTTATCTACATTATAAAATATAATGGATTAAAGGAAAACTCGTACACATATTTGAAGCTCCTAAAATTACATATATAATGGATATTCTCAAATTGGAGTTTAGAAATTCATGAGAGATTGTCTTTCCTACTCTAACAATGAGAGTTTTGATAATTTGCAAATTTATAATTTTCTGAAAACATATTAGCAAATTAAGAACCCCAAACAGGATGGCGGAGGAATAGGATGGGGAGACCACTTTCTCCCTCACAAATTCCTCAAAAGAACATTTCAATGCTGAGCAAACTCCACAAAACAACTTCTGAATGCTGGCAGAGGACATCAGGCACCCAGAAAAGCAGATCATTGTCTTCAAAAACAGGTAGGAAAAAATATAAAAGATGGAAAAAGAGACAAAGGAGGTGGGGAGGGAGCTCTTTCCCAGGAAGGGAAGCCTGTCCCAGGAAGGGAATCTTAAGAAGAGAGGTTTCCAAACACCAGGAAACACTCTCCCTGCCGAGTGTGTGGCGAGCCTTGCAAGCACAGAGGGCAACATAACAGGAAGGGAAAATAAATAAATAATTAAAACCAACAGATTACAAGACCAACAGTAACTCCCCCAGTGGAAAAACAGCACAGACACCTGCATCTGCCACTAACAAGTGGGGGCAGGGCAGGGAGGTGCGGGAGGCGCCGGCTGCAGGGCTTTGTAAGAATCGGGCAGGAATGCCCCACGCATAACCAGAATGAGCTAACTTGGGCTAGCAAACCAGACTGTGGGATAGCCACCACACAAAGAAATCAAACATAAGACACTGCCAGGACCGCGCACAGAACAAAGGACGGAATGGAAATAGCCGGCTGCAGACCATCCCCCGCCGGGACAGGCAGCCATAGCTGTAAGGGCTGGAAAGGAGCAATTGCAGTCCCGGAGGGATTTTACCTACCAAACTGCAAGCAGGCTTCTTTGCTAAGACTTCTGGGGGTGCTGGACAGTCACCATCTGCCTCACAAGGGGTGCCAGCGGTACACCCAGAAAACTGAGCAACAGAGACAGGAAAGGCGACAAGTCGCAGCAACCGCACTTGCCAAACACCTGAGATACTCAGACCTGGGAAGGGCACAAAACACAGTCCCAACTGAGTCTGTGCCTCTGAGGGCTACCTGAGCACCGAATCTGAGTGGCTTAGACCAGGGAGGTGCACACAGCCTAGGGCCAGCCTCAGATGGTTCCTGCTGAGCATCGTAGAGGCAGAACAGTTTGTGCCCCGAGAGCAGGGCCAGGCCCAGCGGGGCTGAGACACTGCGTGCACACGACAGTGCTATTTGTTTGCAGCATCCCTCCCTCCCCACAGCATGACTGAACAAGTGATCCTAAAAAAAAAAAAAAAAAAAGTGTCCACCACCACTCCCCCTTTCAGGACGGAAACCAGACACTGAAGTGACCAGCAAACAGAAGAAGTTAAACAGAGGGAACCACCTTTCAAGTGACCCCACACTGCCCACAACACCAGAAAAAGGGCCAGATACATCTTTACTATTTTTACAATCATTTCTTTTCTTTTTTTTTTTTTTTTTGTTGTTGTTGTTGATGCTGTTGTGGGGTTGTTTTTTCTTCTTTTCTTTTTCTTCTTTTTTTTTCTATCTTTTTAAAATTGTTGACTCCTCTATTTCTTTTCTAATTTTTATTTCTATAACCTATTATTACTTTTCAAAAAATACTCTGTTTTTTAAAGCAAATACCATATATAGTCTTTGTGTGATTGTTGTTGGTATTTTTAAATAATTCTTGTGGCTTTGATTGTTTGTTGTTGTTGTTGTTGTTTTCTTGTTATTTTTTCTTTTTTCCTTCTTCTTTTCTTTAATATTGTATTTTTAAAAATCCAACCTCTACTCTGGATTTTTAATCTTTGCTTTTTTGTTTTTTTGTTGTCAATTTTGTACATTTAAAAACCCAAACTTCACTATCCAATTTTACCTGAGAGCAAGATTACTGGCTTGACCACTCTCTCCTCCTTTGGACTCTCCCTTTTCTCCACCAGATGGCCTCTGTCACTTCCCTCCCCCTTCTCTTCTCTATCCAACTCTGTGAGTCTCTTTGTGTTCCAGACGGTAGAGAACACCTAAGAAACTGGTTACTGGCTGTATTTGTCTCTCTCCTTTTCATTTCCCTCTTTTATACTCCTGGCCACCTCTGTCTACTTCCTCCCTCTCCTCTTCCCTGTATAACTCCATAAATACCTCTGAGCAGTCCAGACTATGGAGCGCACATAAGGAAGTGATTACTGGCTAGCTTGCTCTCTTCTCTTTTGATCTCACCGCATCTCATTCCAGTCACCTCTAATTACCCCCTCCCTCTTCTCTTCTCCATGTAACTCAGTGAACCTCTCTGGGTGTCCCTCAATGCGGAGAAACCTTTCATCTTTAATCTAGATGTTTTATCATCGGTGCTGTATAGATGGAGAAGTGTAGAGGCTACTGTAAAAATAAAACTGAAAACCAGAAGCATGAGGCTTAAGTCCAAAGCCTGAGAACATCAGAGAACTCCTGAATTCAGGGAATATTAATCAATAGGAGCTCATTAAATGCCTTCATAGCTACAAAGAAACCAAGCTCCACCCAAGGACCAACAAGTTCCAGAGCAAGACATACCATGCAAAATCTCCAGCAACACAGGAACACACCCCTGAGCTTCAATATACAGGCAGCTCAAAGTTACTCCAAAATCATTGACGTCTCATAACACATTACTGGTCTCTCCATTGCACTCCAGAGAGAAGAAACACAGCTCCACCCACCAGAACTCCAACACAAGCCTCCCTAACCAGGAAACCTTGACAAGCCACTGATACAATCCCACCCACAGTGAGGAAGCTCCATAATAAAGAGAACTCCACAAATTCCCAGAATATAAAAAGGCCACCCCAAATGCAACAATATAACCAAGATGAAGAGAGAGAGGAATACTCAGCAGGTAAAGGAACAGGAAAAATGCCCACCAAACCAAACAAAAGAGGAAGAGAAAGGGAATCTACCTGAGAAAGAATTCCGAATATTGATAGTGAAAATGATCCAAAATCTTGAAATCGAAATGGAATCACATGAAAATAACCTGGAGACAAGGATTGAGAAGATGAAAGAAAGGTTTAACAAGGACCTAGAAGAAATAAAAAAGAGTCAATATATAATGAATAATGCAATAAATGAGATCAGAAACACTCTGGATGCAATAAATAGTGGAATAACAGAGGCAGAAGATAGGATTAGTGAAATAGAAGATAGAATGGTAGAAATAAATGAATCAGAGAGGAAAAAAGATAAACAAATTAAAAGAAATGAGGAAAATCTCAGAGACCTCCAGGACAATATGAAATGCTCCAACATTCAAATTAAAGGAGTCGCAGAAGAAGAAGACAAAAAGAAAGACCATGAGAAAACCCTTGAGGAGATAATAGTTGAAAACTTCCCTAAAATGGGGAAGGATATAATCACCCAAGTCCAAGGAACACAGAGAGTTCCAAATAGGATAAACCCAAGGCGAAACACCCCAAGACATATACTAATCAAATTAACAAAGACCAAACACAAAGAACAAATATTAAAAGCAGCAAGGGAAAAACAACAAATAACACACAAGGGGATTCCCATAAGGATAATAGCTGATCTTTCAACAGAAACTCTTCAGGCCAGGAGAGAATGGCAAGACATACTTAAAGTGATGAATGAAAATAACCTACAGCCCAGATTACTGTACCCAGCAAGGATCTCATTCAAATATGAAGGAGAAATCAAAAGCTTTACAGACAAGCAAAAGCTGAGAGAATTCAGCACCACCAAACCAGCTCTCCAACAAATACTAAAGGATATTCTCTAGACAGGAAACACAAAAAGGATGTATAAACCCGAACCCAAAATAATAAAGTAAATGGTAACAGGATCATACATATCAATAATTACCTTAAATGTAAATGGGTTGAATGCCCCAACCAAAAGGCAAAGACTGGCTGAATGGATACAAAAAGAAGATCCCTCTATATGCTGCTTACAAGAGACCCACCTCAAAACAAGGGACACATACAGACTGAAAGTGAAGGGCTGGAAAAAGTTATTCCATGCAAATAGAGACCAAAAGAAAGCAGGAATGGCAATAATCATATCTGATAAAATAGACTTTAAAACAAATGCTGTGAAAAGAGACAAAGAAGGCCACTACATAATGATCAAAGGATCGATCCAAGAAGAAGATATAACAATTATAAATATATATGCATCCAATAGAGGAGCACTGCAATATGTAAGACAAATGCTAACAAGTATGAAATGGGAAATTAAAATAACACAATAATAGCGGGAGACTTTAATACCACACTCACACCTATGGACAGATCAACTAAACAGAAAATTAACAAAGAAACACAAACTTTAAATGATACAGTAGACCAGTTAGACCTAATTGATATCTATAGGACATTTCACCCCCAAACAATGAATTTCAACTTTTTTCTCAAGTGCTCATGGAACCTTCTCCAAGATAGATCACATCCTGGGCCATAAATCTAAACTTGATAAATTAAAAAAAATCGAAATCATTCCAAGCATCTTTTCTTACCATAATGCATTAAAATTAGATCTCAATTACAGGAGAAAAACTATTAAAAATTCCAACATATGGAGGCTGAACAACATGCTTCTGAATAACCAACAAATCACAGAAGAAATAAAAAAAAGAAATAAAAATACACATAGAAATGAATGAAAATGAAAACACAACAACCCCAAACCTGTGGAACACTATAAAAGCAGTGCTAAGAGGAAAGTACAGGCATACATCAAGAAATAAGAAAAAAGTCAAATAAATAACCTAACTCTACACCTAAAGCAACTAGAAAAGGAAGAAATGGAGAATCCAAGAGTTAGTAGAAGGAAAGAAATCTTAAAATTTAGGGCAGAAATAAATGCAAAGAAACAAAAGAGACCATAGCAAAAATCAACAAAGTCAAAAGCTGGTTCTTTGAAAGGATAAATAAAATTGAAAAACCACTAGCCAGACTCATCAAGAAACAAAGAGAGAAAAATCAAATCAATAAAGTTAGAAATGAAAATGGAGAGATCACAACAGACAACACAGAAATACAAAGGATCATAAGAGACTACTATCAGCAATTATATGCCAATAGAATGGTCGACATGGAAGAAATGGACAAATTCTTAGAAAAGCACAACTTTCCAAACTGAACCAGGAAGAAATAGAAAACCTTAACAGACACATCACAAGCCTGGAAATTGAAACTATAATCAGAAATCTTCCAGCAAACAAAAGCCCAGGTCCAGACGGCTTCACAGCTGAATTCTACCAAAAATTTAGAGAAGAGCTAACACCTATCCTACTCAAACTCTTCCAGAACATTGCAGAGGAAGGTAAACTTCCAAACTAATTCTATGAGCCCACCATCACCCTAATATCAAAACCTGACAAAGATGCTACAAAAAAAAAGAAAACTACAGGCCAATATCACTGATGAACATAGATGCAAAAATCCTCAACAAAATTCTAGCAATCAGAATCCAACAACACATTAAAAAGATCATACACCATGACCAATTGGGCTTTATCCCAGGGATGCAAGGATTCTTCAATACCTGCAAATCAATCAATGTAATTCACCACATTAACAAATTGAAAAATAAAAGCCATATGAGTATCTCAATAGATGCAGAGAAGGCCATGGACAAAATTCAACATCCATTTATGATAAAAACTCTTCAGAAAGCAGGAATAGAAGGAACATACGTAAACATAATAAAAGCTATCTATGACAAACCCACAGCAAACATTATCCTCAATGGTGACAAATTGAAAGCATTTCCCCTAAAGTCAGGAACAAGACAAGTGTGTCCACTTTCACCACTCCTATGCAACATAGTTCTGGAAGTTTTGACCACAGCAATCAGAGCAGAAAAAGAAATAAAAGGAATCCAAATTGGAAAGAAGAAGTAAAACTCTTAGTGTTTGCAGATGACATGATCCTCTACCTAGAAAATCCTAAAGACTCCACCAGAAAATTACTAGATCTAATCAATGAATACAGTAAAGTTGCAGGATATAAAATCAACACACAGAAATCCCTTGCATTCCTATACACTAATAATGAGAAAGTAGAAAAAGAAATTAAGGAAACAATTCCATTCACCATTGCAATGAAAAGAATAAAATACTTAGGAAAATATCTACCTAAAGAAACTAAAGACCTATATATATATATAAAACTATAAAACGCTGATAAAAGAAATCAAAGAGGACACTAATAGATGGAGAAATATACCATGATCATGGATCAGAAGAATCAATATAGTGAAAATGAGTATACTATCCAAAGCAATCTACAAACTCAATGCAATCCCTATCATGCTGCCAGCCATATTTTTCACAGAACTAGAACAAATAATTTCAAGATTTGTATGGAAATATAAAAAATCTAGACTAGTCAAACCAATCTTGAGAAAGAAGAATGGAACTGGAGGAATCAACCTGCCTGACTTCAGGCTCTACTACGAAGCCACAGTCAGCAAGACAGTATGGTACTGGCACAAAGACAGAAATATAGATCAGTGGAACAAAATAGAAAGCCCAGCGATAAATCCACACACATATGGACACCTTATCTTTGACAAAGGAGGCAAGAATATACAATGGAGTAAAGACAATCTCTTTAACAAGTGGTGCTGGGGAAACTGGTCAACCACTTGTAAAAGAATGAAACTAGATTACTTTCTAACACCACACACAAAAATAAACTCAAAATGGATGAAAGATCTAAATGTAAGTTCAGAAACTATAAACCTAGAGGAGAACATAGACAAAACACTCTCTGACATAAATCACAGCAGGATCCTCTATGATCCACCCCCCAGAATTGTGGAAATAAAAGCATAATTAAACAAATGGGATCTAATTAAAATTTGAAGCTCCTACACAACAAAAGAAAATATAAGCAAGGTGAAAAGACAGCCTTCAGAATGGGAGAAAATAATAGCAAATGAAGCAACTGACAAACAACTAATCTCAAAAATATACAAGCAACTTATGCAGCTCAATTCCAGAAAAATAAACGACCCAATCAAAAAATAGGCCAAAGAACTAAACAGACATTTCTCCAAAGAAGACATACAGATGGCTAACAAACACATGAAAAAATGCTCAACATCACTTATCATTAGAGAAATTCAAATCAAAACCACAGTAAGGTACCACTTCTCACCAGTCAGAATGTCTGCGATCCAAAAGTCTACAAGCAATAAATGCTGGAGAGGGTGTGGAGAAAAGGGAACCCTCCTACACTGTTGGTGGGAATGCAAACTAGTACAGTCACTATGGAGAACAGTGTGGAGATTCCTTAAATAATTGCAAATAGAACTACCTTATGACCCAGCAATCCCACTGCTGGGCATACACACAAAGGAAACTGGAATTGAAAAAGACACATGTACCCCAATGTTCATCGCAGCACTGTTTATAATAGTCAGGACATGGAAACAACCTAGATGTCCATCAGCAGATGAATGGATAAGAAAGTTGTGGTACATATACACAATGGAGTATTACTCAGCTATTAAAAAAAATACATTTGAATTAGTTCTAATGAGATGGATGAAACTGGAGCGATTATACAGAATGAAGTAAGCCAGAAAGAAATACACCAATACAGTATAATAACACATATATATATGGAATTTAGAAAGATGGCAATAATGACCCTGTATGCAAGACAGCAAAAGAGACACAGATGTGTAGAGTGGACTTTTGGACTCACAGGGAGAGGAAGAGGGTGGGATGATTTGGGAGAATGGCATTGAAACATGTATTCTATCATGTAAGAAACGAATCGCCAGCCTATGCCTGATGCAGGATACAGGATGCTTGGTGCTGGTGCACGGGGATGACCCAGAGAGATGTTATGGGGAGGGGAGGTGGGAGGGGGGTTCATGTTTGGGAACGCATGTACACCCATGGTGGATTCATGTCAATGTATGGCAAAACCAATGCAGTATTGTAAAGTAAAATAAAGTAAAAGTAAAAATAATTTAAAAAAAGAACCTCAAACAAATCTAACTAAATAAACTAAATTCTAGAGAGTGACTGGGCATTCCTAGTGGGTATGAGATCCATAATTGATTTCCTCCATGGATGACCAACAGTTTCAAGATGGTCACATATCAATAGAGTAAGAAGGAATAAGAGTTTCACAGGTGGTGTTAGTGGTAAACTGCTAGTGTCCTGTCAATGTAGGAGACACAGGAGATGCAAATGTCTTGCTTACTAGTTTGGAATCCCTCGGTTGCTATAATCCCCTGGAAGAGGGCCTGGCAACCAACTCCAATATTCTTGCCTGGAGAATCTCATGGAGGGAAGAGCCTGGCAGGCTACAGTCCACAGGGTTGCAAAGAGTTGGACATGACTGGAGTGACTTAGCATGAATTTATGCAAGAAGGAATAAAGTGGTGTTTTAAATAACTGTAATGACTACATATGAGCTAATGCTGAGTATTAGAACATTGTGTGTGGTCCTACTCACACCCCACTAACTCTGTCCCACACTTCTTTACTAAGTTTATGAGGACAGTATATCAAAAGGACCAAAGAGTTCATTTATATCCATACCTATATCTTATCTCAGGAATTCACAAAGTATAAGATTTTAGCTTCTGAAGATGAAGATAGGGAGGTATATGGTGATTCTCATGTTTTCTCTGTGTGCAAAACAGTCCACAGAATACAGGAACAATGATAAGAGAATTAAAATAAACCATATATATCATATTACTATGCAATTACATTATATATATATATATATATATATATATATATATATATATATGAACCTCAAACAAACCTAAATAAACTAAAATCTAGAAAATGACTGGGCATTCCCAGGGGTATATGATCCATAATTTATTTCCTCCATGGATGACCAGCAGTTTCAAGATGGTTACA
Organism: Ovis aries; assembly: GCF_016772045.2. Classification (NCBI taxonomy): domain Eukaryota; kingdom Metazoa; phylum Chordata; class Mammalia; order Artiodactyla; family Bovidae; genus Ovis; species Ovis aries. The sequence goes on from NC_056063.1 coordinate 41,830,870, forward strand.
TATCAATGGGGTAAGAAGGAATAAGAGCTTCACAGGTGGTGTTAGTGGTAAAGTGTTGGTGTATATATATATATATATGGAAAGTGCCAGTGTCTTTTAGGCCAATTCAATTCAAATTATCCAAAATGAATACAAAGAGAAAAAAAACAAAAGAAGAGACAAATAAAGAAAACCAAAAAAAGACAAAGAAAAAAAGAAGAGACCAAAAAAAAGAAAAAGAGACAAAGAAAAAAAAAAAAAAGGACAAAGAAATTTGGAGAGATAGTATCCAATCATATTCCTTAAAATATATCAACTTAAATATATTTTATACATGTATATGCCTACATGTATGCGAGTGTGTGTGTGTATACTTTAGTATATATTGTATAAATTTTTGAAAACTTCAGAAAGCATCCATTCCCAAACTTCCAGAAATTCACTTTAATGTCCCTGTGCTGTGTGCGCTGCGCTTAGTCACTCAGTCATGTCTGACTCTTTGCAACTCTATGGACTGCAACCTGTAGGCTCCTCTGTCCATGGGACTTCTCCAGGCAAGAATATTGGAGTGGGTTGCTATGCCTTCCTCTAGGGGATCTTCTCCACCCACGGATCGAACCCAGGTCTCCCGCATTGCAGGTATATGATTTACCATCTGAGCCATCAGGGAAGCTCCTTAATGCCCCTAAACAAGGTCAATTTCTATAGGGACTCTGAGGTACCAACTACTCCTTTTTTATCTGTTCACACTATTCAGATTTGTGATATTACTTTATATAAAATACTATTGCCTTTACAATTGTAATTATGTCAATCATTTAGCAGTATTTCTGCAGTAACGAGCCTCTTAACATGTTAACATGTTCATTTGCTGTGAATATGTGACATAATATGTTATATTGTATAATAATACAGGGACCCCCCCCCCCAAGTACATCAGTTATTTGACATAATAAACAGAAATTGAATCCAACTGCACTTTACATTTTTTGAAGATATCTGTTATATCAATTGCATTCTCATCAAAGACATTGAAGACGTACTTTGGGGGAAAGATAAAATATATCATTGTCTTCTTTATGATAAATATATTAAAATAAGAATATTACTTCCTCATTGTCATGTTATTTAATTTTATAAGAGGGATCATTGCCTTCTGTGTGTTATATCTATTCTCTTACTAAAAGATTCATTCATGGTACGTTTTTAAAACGTCATTTCAGGGACTAAAGCATAGATTTGAGCATCTAACAGCATATCTTGAAAGGGGCACTGCTGAAATATTACAGCAGATTGTCACTATAGAAAAATGGATTATCTATCCATATAACAGTGCCATTCATCTAGATTTAAGGCCTGTTCAGGTGTTCATGAAATAAGAACTAATTTTTTTCCCTGAGACACCCAACATCTAGATTAAAATGAGGTAAAAAATGGCCACTGACTCAGATGCGTTTAAAAGTAGATAGTTGTAAAGGTTTTACAAAATGCAATGTTTCTCCTTGACCAAAAATATTTGTGTTTTTTAAAGATAATTTTATGTTTAGGTTAACTGAGAGTTTATCATTTTATTGAACAACGTGAATGTTAAGGAATTAAAGTACTATACATTAAGCTGAAATAAAACAATCTTGTTGAAAATAATGGAAGACATACTGAATTATACGCTGCTTGAATATATTTACAGTGATGTTTTGTCAACAATATAAAAAATGTATTTTGTACAAACTTGGATTAGAATCATTTCAAGAGATCTTCCAAAATTTGTGTTGACTCTGATATATGTATTAAAAATCAGTCTAACTATTTTATTAATTTAGGCTGGTTTTTAAAAAGCAATATGAACATATAGCATTTATTTTTATTGTCCATTGACTGGAGAAGGAAATGGCAATCCACTCCAGTCTGCTTGCCTGGAAAATCCCATGGGCAGAGAAGCCTGGTAGGCTACAGTCCATGGGGTCGCAAAGAGTCGGACTCGACTGTGCGACTTCACTTTCAACTTTCACTTTTACTTTATTGTTTATAGACTAGACACAAGTTCTGATTTTATTGGAAGTAATAATAAAGAGATTTTATCACTTGGTATTCTTAAAATTTCCAGTAGATTTGTCCTATATTTTACATACATATCAAAGCATAGTGTAAGTTTCATGTCTTTTACATAGCATTTTCCCTACTACTCTAAAAACATAACTATAGGCAGTACCCTCACAGATATTCAACCTCTAATTTCCAGAAACTGTGACTATTTTATCTTATGTAGCTAAGGAAAATTAAGATTGAAGGGAGAATTACAATTGCTAATCAGCTGTCCTTTTTATTTTTAAAGTGTAGTATAGTAGATTTACAATGCTATATTAATATCAGGTATATAGAAAAGTGTTCACTTATACATATATTATATATTTTTCATATTATTTTCCCTTACAGCTTACTACAAAATACTGATACAGTTCTCTGTGTTCTGTAGTAGGTCCTTCTTGGTTATCTACTTTATATATAGTAATATGTTCCCAAGTGATACAGTGATAAAGAATCTGCCCACCAATTCAGGAGACACAGGGGGATGTGGGTTCAATTCCTGGGTTGGGAAGATCCCCTGGAGTAGGAAATGGCAATCCACTCCAGTATTCTTGTCTGCAGAATCCCATGGACAGAGGAGCCTGAAGGGCTACAGTCCATAGGGTTGCAAAGAGTTGGACACGACTGAGCATGCACACGGTTCACATATTGCTGAAGCCTGGCTTGGAGAATTTTTAGCATTACTTTACTAGCATGTGAGATGAGTGCAATTGTGCAGTAGTTTGAGCATTCTTTGGCATTGCCTTTCTTTGGGATTGGAATGAAAGCTGACCTTTTCCAGTCCTGTGGCCACTGTTGTGTTTTCCAAATTTGCTGGCATATTGAATACAGCACTTTCACAGCATCATCTTTCAGGATTTGAAAGAGCTCAACTAGAATTCTATCACCTCCACTACCTTTGTTCATAGTGATGCTTTCTAAGGCCCACTTGACTTCACATTCCAGGATGTCTGGCTCTAGATGAGTGATCACACCATCATGATTATCTGGGTCGTGAAGATCTTTTTTGTAGAGTTCTTCTGTGTATTCTTGCCACCTCTTCTTAATATATTCTGCTTCTGTTAGGTCCATACCATTTCTATCCTTTACCGAGTCCATCTTTGCATGAAATGTTTCCTTGGTATCTCTAATTTTCTTGAAGAGATCTCTAGTCTTTCCCATTCATTTCTTTTCCTCTGCTTCTTTGCATTGATCGCTGAAGATGGCTTTCTTATCTCTTCAATTGCTAACATCCGCTGGATCATGGAAAAAGCAAAAGAGTTCCAGAAAAACATCTATTTCTGCTTTATTGACTATGCCAAAGCCTTTGACTGTGTGAATCACAATAAACTGTGGAAAATTCTGAAAGAGATGGGAATACCAGACCACCTGACCTGCCTCTTGAGAAATCTCTATGCAGGCCAGGAAGCAACAGTTAGAACTGGACATGGGACAACAGACTGGTTTCAAATAGGAAAAGGAGTATGTCAAGGCTATATACTGTCGCCTGGCTTATTTAACTTATATGCAGAGTACATCATGAGAAACACTGTACTGGAAGAAACACAAGCTAGAATCAAGATTGCCGGGAGAAATATCAACAACCTCAGATATGCATATGACACCACCCTTATGGCAGAAAGTGAAGAGAAACTAAAAAGCCTCTTAATGAAAGTGAAATTGGAGAGTGAAAAGTTGGCTTAAAGCTCAACATTCAGAATATGAAGATCATGGCCTCCGGTCCCATCCCTTCATGGGAAATAGATGAAGAAACAGTGGAAACAGTGTCAGACTTTGTTTTTTGGGGCTCCAAAATCACTGCAGATGGTGATTGCAGCCAAGAAATTAAAAGACACTTACTCCTTGGAAGAAAAGTTATGACCAACCTAGATAGCATATTCAAAAGCAGAGACATTACTTTGCCAACTAAGGTCCATCTAGTCAAGGCTGTTTTTTCCTGTGATCATGTATGAATGTGAGAGTTGGACTGTGAAGAGGACTGAGTGCTGAAGAATTGATGCTTTTGAGCCATGGTGTTGGAGAAGACTCTTGAGAGTGTCTTGGACAGCAAGGAGATTCAACCAATCCATTCTGAAGGAAATCAGCCCTGGAATTTCTTTGGAAGGAGTGATGCTGAAGCTGAAACTCCAGTATTTTGGCCACCTCATGCGAAGATTTGACTCATTGGAAAAGACTCTGATGCTGGGAGGGATTGGAGGCAGGAGGAGAAGGGGACGACAGAGGATAAGATGGCTGGATGGTATCACTGACTAAATGGATGTGAGTCTGAGTGAACTCCGGGAGAAGGTGATGGACAGGGAGGCCTGGTGTGCTGCTATTCACAGGATCACAAAGAGTCGGACACGACTGAGCAACTGAACTGAACTGAACTGAGCATGCACACGTGCTTTTTTAGTATGTATATGTTAATCTCCAAACTCCTATTTCAGCTGTCATTTATCTTGGGTTATCTAGGTATGTTTACTGTAATCAAACGATCTTGAAAAATGGAAGAAATTATCAGAGAGGAGGTAAAAGTGATGTGATTTTATGTGATATCCAGGATTTACTGTTGCTGGCACTAAATATGAATGAAACATGTTAATAAATGTGTGCAATCTCTACAAAGTGGGAAGAGCAAGGATATGGGTGCTGTCCTAAAGCCTCCAGATGGAATAAATGTAGTCTTGTTGAAAATTTGATTTTAACCCATTAAGACCCATTTTAAACTTTTGACCTATTGAATTGTAAGGCAATATAAATATGTGCTGTTTTAAGCTACTAAGTTTTTTGGTAGTGTGTTAGAGCAGCAACAGAATAGGAAAAGTGTTTTAACATGTATTTACTAAACTTTCCCCCACCGCCCCCCCCCATCCCGGTTTTTGTTTTTGTTTTTGTTTTTTTGGTCTTATTGCTTTAGACAGGGAAATGTCTTTTCTGTATGAATTGTTGGTAATTTTGTGATAAGGAGATTTTATTTCTATCTTCATCCTCTTATGTGGCTTGTGCATAGCAGGCCCTTAGAAGATATTATGATTTTGCATACAACCTGAACAAGAAATTAAATAGAGAAAAGAGTTATGATTAGCTTAGAAGATGAATTTATTGATAGATTTGCTTGAAAACTGCCTGGATTGAAATAAATAAAGTGAAAGTTGTAAGTTAAAATGCTAAGATAGTGATTTCTGTTTTTCTGAGGCAATATTCTTAAATAGATATAATATTATCTTGTGCAAATAGATGTTTACATTATATTATATAAAATGATTGTTTTATTATGAACCTGTTGATTTTTACTCCATCTCTCTACATAAGCTTAATAAAATAAGAATACAATTATTCTTGATGACTTTTGCTTCTTACCTACACTCACTGGTACTGGAAAACTGTATGCTGCATTATGAAAAGCATAAGTTAATATTGATCAGCATCTTGGGTTTCTTGTTTTTGATTCAGCCTCTTGACTGGATGGCTTAATTTTGTCTCTGACCCAAAAGACAGACTATTGTTAGTCACACACACCAAGCTATTAATGCTCATGGATATTGCTTACCCAAAATCTTTATACATTTTTCTTACTTATAAAACCAGAAAAATAAATTTACATCCCTCAAAAATCTTCTGGGATAATTCCTCTCTATTGTTACACTACTTCTCCTTTAATACTTACCTCAAAATCTATCTTTTATACTTCCTTTATTCTTCTTAAAATATAAACCTGGTGCTTTTTACAGGTTTATGAGACAAGTTGTTTCTTTTTTCCCCCCAGTTTTATTTAGAAATAATTAGCATGACATACATAGGCTGGTATTTTCTTCTGTGAAATTTCAAGTACATTTAGTTACTGGCAGAATGGAAGCTTCTTTCTTTTCTTTTCTTTCTTTTTTTTTTTTTTATCCCTTGCTTATGGAACTATGTCAGGATTATATTTACTTTATTTCAGTAGAGAATGGTTATATATATATATATATTTTTAGAAGAAAAACTTAGTGGACTTAATCTATTTAGATGCAACAATGTGCATTGCCTTCTGAAAGTATTGAAAGTGAAAGTCGCTCAGTTGTATCTGACTCTTTCTGACCCCATGTACTATATAGCCCATGGAATTCTTCAGGACAGAATACTGGCATGGGTAGCCCTTCCCTTCTCCAGGGGATTTTTCCAAGCCAAGTATTCAACCCAGGTCTGTTGCATTGCAGACAGATTTTTACTGGCTGAAACACTAGGGAAGTCACTAGGGAGCCACTAGGGAAGCACTGCCTTCTACAGTAAGCCAATTTCCTAAAAGTGTATGTATGTGTATATATATATATATATATTATATATATATATATATATAGTGTATGTATATATATATATGTACAAAATCTACTAAACTTTCTGAAACTGCTGAGAACATGGAATAAATCATAAACTCATCAGACTTAGAGAATATAAATTGTTTTGCAACATTTTTGTCTTTCTTTTTTATATAAATGTCAAAGGAGCAAGTTCTATTAACTCTTTCAAGTCAACTTTAATAGCCATGGTTTAGAATAAATATGGAGCAAAATTTAGTGTTTTTAATCAAATATAGTGTGTTCATATATTTGGTTATTTTATTGACAGTTCTTCTCTTAGAGAAATCTTCAAAGCTTCACTGTGAAGACCAAAATCTGCTTTCAAATGTTTTGATAATAATGACAATCACCATACAGTAACTTCTTTTTTGAGTGCTTACTATGTTCAAGTCAACTTTACCTGCCTTAAGCAGGTACATTTGTCTTGTAAGCACAGGCACTCTTGTGACCCTGTGGGCCCTCATGTTCTAGTTCTAGGACTTAACTTTTTGTATTTTGTGGGTTTAAATAAGTGCCTTTGTGTATTTATTCTCTGTCCCATATCTCTCATTTATAACTCAGAATTAGTAATGATTGAACAAAAATTACATTCCTTTACTTATCTGGTCATTTGACCACCCAAATAAAATTCCTTCACTACCATTCAAGTCTTTAAAACCAATGGTTAATTTCACAGCATAAGTGAAGTCGCTCAATTTTGTCTGACCCTTTGCGACCCTGTGGACTGTAGCCCACCAGGCTCCTCCGTCCATGGGATTCTCCAGGCAAGAATATTAGAGTGGGTTGCCATTTCCTTCTCCAGAAGATCTTCCTGACCCAGGGATAGAATCCAGGTCTCCCACATTGCAGGCAGATGCTTTAACCTCTGAGCTACCTATTATTTCATCACTGTAAACCTCCTGAAATATCCAGTCAACCTCAGTTGATTTAAACACTGAACCTTCTGGACATGAATTGCTTCCATAAAATTGGCAAACATACCCTCTGCAAAAAGTTACACTGACCGGTAATTTGTTCACAACCCTGTCGTATCATGTGTTAATTTCAGGAAGAGTGTTGCTCTATTTGTCCTGATATGGCCCCGTAGCTCAGAATTTAAAATCGGAAGTCTTATTTCATGTGCATACAAACTGTAATGACAGCATGATTAGTTGAATGCTTTGCCATTATTGTTTTAAATTTTTTAATTAAATTTTAATCCAGTGTCTTAGTTTCTTGAATGTATGTTTGTAAAAAAGACCATGGATTGCATGCATGAACAAAGAATATACATGCAATGTCTGCCATTCCTTGCAATTGTCCCCACTTATCATGCTCTGACATCCCATGAGCATGAAATACATATGACTAAAATGTATGGAAAACACATGATACTGCAAGCCAGAACAAGGTGTAAGGGAGGCTGCATTTTCCATTCAAACTATAATGTGCTTCAAACACAGAAAGCAAGCAATGGCATTCCAACAAACATGAACCAGCAAGAAACCTTATCATCCTCTTTCTTATTTATGTTACTTCCTTGTGTTAGTGAGCTATTTAAGTTGAAAAAGAAGACATAAAAGGAACGCAAAACATAAGGCTACCTATAATTTCTCACTCCTTAATCTTTGGTAAACTTGAAGGTAGAGAGTATTGGTAGACTGCACAGATCATTAATTGAAATAAGAACAGTTTAGTTAGTTCAGTGCAGTGTTTCCATTATTCTGGTAAACAACACATGTACATGTATGAGTTATCAAATAAAAATAATGGATTATTGGTTATTTTACATATAAAATAAGTGCTTTTACCTTTCTCTTTCAAATAAACATTGCAGAATATAATAATGACTGAATAATTAATGCAAATTTTTCTTTACTTAGAACAAAATTAAATATCAAATTAAAAACACTATAAGAGTCAAAAGAGAACACAGAAGAAAATAAGTTTTACATTTTAATACCTGTAGATCCAAGGGATGGGGGAGCCTGATGGGCTGCCATCTCTGGGGTTGCACGGAGTCGGACACGACTGAAGCAACTTAGCAGCAGCAGCAGCAGAGACACCTTTGCATGCTTTTTGAAAAGGTAACTCACATTTTCAGTTCACATTGTGTGCTTTAAATTCTGTAGTTGTTGCTGATAGTTCACTACTATCACAAATGCAGTTTGACTTTAGAAATATTTATCCATATGTTTGATTCACAACATCTCTCTATGGCTATGGGTATATGGATAAGGTACTGAATCTTTTAAAGGCAGTAACATTTTCCTTTAAGAGTCTTCGTAAGGGAAGAATAAGATGAGTAACCCCCTAAAATAGAATAGAGCAGGGATATTTTCTATTCCCTCGTCTCAGTGTCATTCACTTAAACTATCTAATATAATCATGCAAAGATGGGAACAATAAAGGAAAGAAATGGTGTGGACCTAACAGAAGCAGAAGATATTAAGAAGATGTGGCAGGAATACACAGAAGAACTATACAAAGAAAATTTTCATGCCACATATAATTACCATGATGTGATCACTCACCTACAGCCAAACATCCTGGAATATGAAGTCAAGTGTGCCTTAGGAGGCATTACTATGAACAAAGCTAGTGGAGGTGATGGAACTCCAGTTGAGCTATTTCAAATCCTAAAAGATGATGCTGTAAAAGTGCTGCACTCAATATGCCAGCAAATTTGGAAAACTCAGCAGTGGCCACAGGACTGGAAAAGGTCAGTTTTCATTCCAATCCCAATGAAAGGCAGTGCCAAAGAATGCTCAAACTACCACACAATTGCACTCGTCTCACATGCTAGCAAAGCAATGCTCAAAATTCTACAACCCAGGTTTCAACAGTACTTGAAACATGAATTTCTAGATGTTCAAGTCAGGTTAGAAAAGGCAGAGGAACCAAAGATCAAATTGCCAACATCTGCTGGATCATTGAAAAAGCAAGAGAATTCCAGAACAACAGTTACTTCTGCTTTATTGACTATGCCAAAGCCTTTGACTATGTGGATCACAACAAACTGGAAAATTCTGAAAGAGATGGGAATACTAGACCACCAGACTTGCCTCCTGAAAAATTTGTATGCAGGTCAAGAAGCAACAGTTAGAACTGGATGTGGAATGATCAACTGTTTCCAAATTGGGAAATAAGTACATCAAGGCTGTATATTGTCACCTGCTTATTTAACTTACATGCAGAGTACATTATTCAAAATGCTGGACTGGAAGAAGCACACACTGGAATCAAGATTGCTGGGAGAAATATCAATAACTTCAGGTATGCAGATGACATCAGCCTTATGGCAGCAAGTGAAGAAGAACTAAAGAGCTTTTTGATGAAAGTGAACGAGGAGAGTGAAAAAGTTGGCATAAAACTCAACATTCATGGATTGGAAGAATCAATATACTGAAAATGAGTATACTACCCAAAGCAATCTACAGATTCAATGCAATCCCTATCAAGCTACCAGCGGTATTTTTCACAGAACTAGAACAAATAATTTCACAATTTGTATGGAAATACAAAAAACTTCGAATATCCAAAGCAATCTTGAGACAGAAGAATGGAACTGGAGGAATCAACTTGCCTGACTTCAGACTCTACTACAAAGCCACAGTCATCAACACAGTATGTACTGGCATGAAAACAGAAATATAGATCAATGGAACAAAATAGAAAGCCCAGAGATAAATCCACACACCTATGGACGCCTTATTTTTGACAAAGGAGGCAAGAATATACAATGGATTAAAGACAGTCTCTTTAACAAGTGGTGCTGGGAAAACTGGTCAACCACTTATAAAAGAATGAAACTAGAACACTTTCTAACACCACACACAAAAATAAACTCAAAATGGATTAAAGATCTAAACGTAAGACCAGAAACTATAAAGCTCCTAGAGGAGAACATAGGCAAAACACTCTCTGACAGAAGTCACAGCAGGATCCTCATGACCCACCTCCCAGAATATTGGAAATAAAATAAAAAATAAACAAACGGGCCCAAATTAAAATTAAAAGCTTCTGCACAAAAAGGAAACTATAAGCAAGGTGAAAAGACATCCTTTAGAATGGGAGAAAATAATAGCAAATGAAGCAACTGACAAACAACTAATTTCAAAAATATAGAAGCAACTCATGCAGCTCAATTCCAGAAATATAAATGACCCAATTAAAAATGGACCAAAGAACTCAATAAACATTTCTCCAAAGAAGAAATGCAGATGGCTAACAAACACATGGAAAGATGCTCAACATCACTCATTATCAGAGAAATGCAAATCAAGACCGCAATGAGCTACCACTTCACACCAGTCAGGATGGCTGCAATCCAAAAGTCTACAAACAATAAATGCTGGAGAGGATGTGGAGAAAAGGGAATCCTCTTACACTGTTGGTGGGAATGCAATCTAGTACAGCCACTATGGAGAACAGTGTGGAGATTCCTTAAAAAGCTGGAAATAGTACTGCCTTATGACCCAGCAATCCCACTGCTGGGCATACACACTGAGGAAACTAGAATTGAAAGAGACACGTGTACCCCAATGTTGATTGCAGCACTGTTTATAATAGCCATTACATGGAAGCAACCTAGATGCCCATAAGCAGATGAATGGATAAGAATGTGGTATCTATATTGCCTCAGTATTACTCAGCCATCAAAAAGAATACATTTGAATCAGTTCTAATGAGGTGGATGAAACTGGGGCCTATTATACAGAGTGAAGTAAGCCAGAAAGAAAAGCACCAATACAATATATTAACACATATATATGGAATTTAGAAACATGGTAATGATAATCCTGTATGCGAGACAGCAAAAGAGACACAGATGTACAGAACAGACTTTTTGACTCTGTGGGAGAGGGAGAGGGTGGGATGATTTTGGAGAATGGCATTGAAACATGTATAATATCATATAAGAAATGAATCGCCAGTCTAGGTTCGATGCAGGATACAGTATGCTTGGTGCTAGTGCACTGGGATAACCCAGAGGGATGGTACGGGGAGGGAGGTGGGAGAGAGGTTCAGGAGTGGGAACTTATGTACACCCATGGCGGATTCATGTTGATGTATGGCAAAACCAATACAGTATTGTAAAGTAAAAAAAAAAGTAAATAAAATTAGAAAAAAAGAAAGCGTTTTATTTTTAATATATATATAAAAAAACAACTCAACATTCAGAAAACAAAGATCATGGCGTCTGGCCCCATCCCTTCATGGCAAATAGATGGGGAAGCAGTGAAAACAGTAACAGACTTTATTTGTTAGGGCTCCAAAATCACTGCAGATGTTGACTGCAGCCATGAAACTAAGACTCTGCTCCTTGGAAGAAAAGTGTTATGACCAACTTAGACAGCATATTAAAAAGCAGAGACATTACTTGGCCAACAAAGGTCCATCTAGTGAAAGCCATGGTTTTTCCAGTAGTCTTGTATGGATGTGAGAGGATGATTATAAAGACAGCTGAGTGCTGAAGAATTGATGCATTTGAACTGTGGTGCTGAAGAAGACTCCTGAGAGTCCCTTAGTCAGCAAGGAGATACAACCAGTACATCCTAAAGGAAATCAGTCCCAAATATTCATTGAAAGGACTGATCCTGAAGCTCAAAATCTAATACTTTGGACACCTGATGAGAAGAATTGACTCATTTGAAAAGGCCATGTTGGCTGCGAAAGATTGAAGGCGAGAGAAGGGGACAACAGAGGATGAGATGGTTGGATGTTATCCCCTACACACTGGACATGAGTTTGAGTAATCTCCAGGAGTTTGTGATGGACAACGAGGGATGGTGTGGTGCAATTCATGGTGTCACAAAGATTCGGACATGACTGAGAGACTTCACTGAGCTGAACTGAACAGAATCAAATTTGGGGCTTCTGAGGTAGCTCAGCTGGTAAAGAATCTGCCTGCAATGCAGGAGACCCTGGTTTGATTCCTTGGTTAATAAGATCTCCTGGAGAAGGGATAGGCTATCTACTCCAGAATTCTTGGGTGGCTCAGATGGTAAAGAATCTAACTGCAATGTGGGAGATCTGGGTTTGATCCCTGGGTTGGGAAGTTCCCCTGGAAGAAGGCATGGAAACCCACTTCAATATTCTTTCCTGGAGAATCCCCGTGGATTGAGGAGCCTGGTGGACTATAGTCCATGGTATCACAGAGAGTCAGGCACAACTGAGTGACTAAGCACACACAGTAATCATGTTTCATGCTCATTATGAGTAGATATTCTACAATAAGCAGTGATGTAAGGATAATACTTAGGAATAGTCCCATATGTCTAACTTGCCATCTACTCTCAAAAGCAAGATATTTCTACCCCTTCTATCATAATGCAGCAAAAAAGAATAATAGAGTCAATTTTCTATTTGGTCTCGAATTTTTCTCTCTCTTTATTTATTTTTCATATTTGTACATTTTAATTATTGCTGTCAGTTATCAAGTGATGTCCAACTCTTTGTGTCCCACAGATGGCAGCATGCCAGGCTCCTCCATCTTCCATTATATCCCTTTCTTTGAGTTTGCTCAAATTTATGTCCACTGAGTCTGTGATGCTAACAAATAATCTCATCCTCTGGCACCCTCATCTCCATTTGCCTTCAATCTTTCCCAATATTAGGATTTTTCCAATGTGTCGGCTCTTCCCATCAGGCAGCCAAAGTATTGGAGTTTCAGCTTCAGCATCAGTCCTTCCAATGAATATTCAGGTTTGATTTCTGTTGGGTTTGGTTGATTTGATTGCCTTGTAGTCCAAGAGACTTTGAAGAATCTTCTCTGGCACCATGATTCAACAGCATCAGTCCTTCAGTGCTCAGCCTTCTTTATGACAAAACTCTTATACCCACACATGACTACTGGAAAAACCAGATAAAGTATAGCTTTGATTAAATGGACTTTTGTCTTCAATGTCATGTCTCTGCTTCTTAATATACTGTCTAGTTTTCAAATAGTTTTCCTTCGAAGAAGCAAACTTCTTTTAATTTTGTGGCTTCAGTTACTGTTTGCAGTGATTTTAGAGCCAAAGAAAATAAAAATTTTCACTGCTTTCATGCTTTCTTCTTCTTTTCTTCATTAATGCTTATAATAGAATAACAACAACAACAACAACGAAGAAAGTAGCTTCTCTCTATTTTATGCTCCTGCCAAATGTTAGCATCAAACTGTTAAAAGAAATGTTTCACTTTCAAACCTTAGCAACAACTGCTTTCTTCCTCAATATCTTTCCTTCCTTAAATACTGTCCTCTTGTTCTAGGGCTTTGTTGCTGTTGCCATTCTGTTGCTAAGTCATATCCAACTCTTTGTTACCCCAGGACTGCAGCCTGCCAGGGTTCCTTGTCCTTCACTATCTTACAGAATTTGCTCACACTCATCTCCACTTAGTTAACGTGTCCACATGTCCCCTTCTCCTCCTGCCCTCAATCTTTCTCAGAATCAGAGTCTTTTCTAATAAGTCAGCTCTTTGAATCAGGTGCCCAAATTATTGGAACTTCAGCTTTAGCATCAGTCCTTAGAATGAATATTCATGTTTGAGTTCCTTTAGGATTAACTGGTTTGATCTCCTTGCTTTCCTAGGGAGTCTCATGAGTCTTCTCCAGCACAATTTGAAAGCATCAGTTCTTCGATGCTCACCTTTCTTTATGGTCCAGTTCTCACATTCATACAAGACTACAGGAAAAACCATAACTTTGACTAGATGGACCTTTGTTGGCAAAGTGATGTCTCTGTTTTTTAATACACTGTCTAGTTTTGTCACAGCTTTTGTTCCAAGGGGCAAAGGTCTTTTAATTTCAGAGCAGTAGTCACCATCTGCAGTGATTTGGAGTCTAAGAAAATAAAATCTGTCACTATTTTAATTTTTCCCCATCTATTTGCTAAGAAGTGTTGGGACCAGATGCCACAATCTTAGCTGTTTATTATTTTTTTTAATATTTATTGGATTTATTACAATATTAATTCTGTTTCATGTTTTGGTTTTTTGGTGAGATGAATGTGGGATCTTAGCTCCCCAACCAGGAATCAAGCACTCAGCAATTGGAAAGTAAAGTCTTAAACACTGGACCATCACAATAGTCCTCAATCTTTGTTTGAATGTTGAGTTTTAAGAAAGCTTTTTCACTCTTCTCTTTCACCTTCATCAAGAAGCTCTTTAATTCCTCTTCATTTTTTTCTGCCATAAGGGTGGTTTTCATCTGCATATCTGAGGTTATTAATATTTCTCCCCATAATCTTGATTCCAGCTAGAGCTTCATCCAGCCCAGCATTTCGCATGATGTACTCTGCATAGAAGTTAAATAAGCAGGGTGACAATAGACAGCCTTGATGTACTCTTTTCCCAATTTGGAACCAGTCTATTGTCCCATGTCTGGTTCTACCTGTTGCTTCTTGACCTGCATACAGGTTTCTCAGGAGGCAGGTAAGATGGTCTGGTATTCCCATGTTTTAAAGAATTTTTTAGTTTGTTGTGAACCACACAGTTAAAGGGTTTAGTGTAGTCAGTGGAACAGAAGAAGATGTTTTTCTGAAATTCCCTTGATTTTTCTATGATTCAGTGGATATTGGCAATTTGATCTCTGGCTACTCTGCCTTTTCTAAGTCCAGCTTGTACATCTGAAAGATTTAGGGCTTACCTAACATTAGAAGTGTCTGCTTCTCTCAGACACATAATGCTTAAATTAATTCAAAAGTGAAAGTGAAAGTCACTCAGTTGTGTCTAACTCTTTGCAACCCCATGGACTATACAATCCATGGAATTCCCCAGGCCTGAATACTAGAGTGGGTAGCCTATCCCATCTCCAGTGGGTATTTCTGATTCAGAAATTGAACCAGGGTCTCCTACACTGCAGGCAGATTCTTTATAAACTGGACTAACAGGGAAGCCCAATATTAATTTAGATAATCTTGTATTGCAATGAAATAAAACATCATAACTCTAAGAAACATATTAAGCTAAAGAGTTTCCTTTCAAATATGGATTGCATTAATATTTAGATATTGATCAATCTGCTCTTGATTTCTGCTTATATGCTGTATTTTTTCAAACGTTTTTTTATTTTTTTATTAAAGAATAATTGCTTTACAAAATTTTGTTGTTTTCTGTCAAACCTCAATATGAATGAGTCATAGGTATACATATTTCCCCTCCCTTTTGAACCTCGATCCCATCTCCCTCCCCATTCCACCCCTCTAGGCTGATACAGAGACCCTGTTTGAGTTTCCTGAGCCATACAGCAAATTCCCACTGGCTATCTATTTCACATGTAGTAATGTAAAAGTTTCCATGTTTCTCTTTCCATACATTTAGCCCTCTCTTCCCCTCTCCCCATGTTTGTAAGTCTATTCTTTATGTCTGTTTCTCCATTGTTGCCTTGTAAATAAATTCTTCAGTAACATTTTTCTAGATTCCATGTACATGTGTTAGAATACAATATTTATATTTTTCTCTCTGACTTATTTCATTCTGTAAAATAAGTTCTAGGATCATCTACCTCATTAAAACTGACTCAAATGTGTTCCTTTTATGGCTGAGTAATATTCCATTGTGTATATGTACCACTACTTCTTTATCCATACATCTGTTGATAGGCATTAGATTGCTTCTATGTTCTAGCTTTTGTACATAGTGCTGCAAAGAACAATGGGATACATATGTCTTTTTCAATTTTGGTTTCCTCAGGGTATATGCCTAGGAGTGGGATTGCTAAATCATATTATTTTATTCCTAGTTTTTTTTTTTTTTAAAGGGATTTCCATACTATCTTCCATTGTGGCTGTATCAATTTACATTCCTACCAACAGTGCAAGAGCGTTCCCTTTTCTCCATACCCTCTCCAGCATGTAATGTTTGTAGACTTTTTGATGATGGTTCTGACCAGTGTGGGGTGATATCGCATTATAGTTTTGATGTGCATTTCTCTAGTAATTAGGAATGTTAAACATCTTTTCATGCTTTTGCTAGCCATCTATATGTCTTCTTTGGAGAAATGTCTGTTTAGGTCTTTTTCCCACTTTTTGATTCGGTTGCTTGTTTTATGGTATTGAGTTGTATGGGCTGCTTGTACATTATGGAAATTAATCCTTTGCCAGTTGTTTCATTTGCTATTATTTTCTTCCATTTTGAGGATTGTCTTTCCCCCTTGCTTACAGTTTCCTTTCCTGTGCAAAAGCTTTTAAGTTTAATCAGGTCCCACTTGTTTACTTTTGTTTTTATTTGTTACTCTAGGAGCTGGGTCATAAAGGATCTTGCTTTGATTTATGTCATTGAGTGTTCTGCCTATGTTTTCCTCTAAGAGTTCTACAGTTTCTGGTCTTACAGTTAGGCTTTAATTAATTTTGAGTTTATCTTTGTGTATAGTGTTGGAAGTGTTCTAATTTCATTCTTTTATATGTAGGTATCCAGTTTCCCCAACACCATTTATTGAAGAGGCTGTCTTTGCCCCATTGTATATTCTTGCCTCCTTTGTCAAAAATAAGGTACCTATAGGTACATGGGTTTATTTCTGAGCTTTTTATCTTGTTCCATTGGTCTATGTTTCTGTTTTTGTGACAGTACTATACTGGCTTGAGGACTGTAGCTTAGTAGTGTAATCTGAACTCAGGAAGGTTGATTCCTACAGCTCCATGCTTCTTTCTCAAGGTTGCTTTGGCTATTAGGGTCTTTTGTGTTTCCATATGAATTGTGAAATATTTTGTTCTACTTTTGTGAAAAATGCCATTCATAATATGATGGGAATCACACTGAATATGTAGATTGCATTTGGTAGTATAGTCATTTTCATAATATTGATTCTTCCTACCCAGGAACATGGAATATCTCTCCATCTGTTTACGTCACCTTTGATTTCTTTTGTTAGTGTCTTACAATTTTCTGTGTACAGTTCTTTTGTCTCCCTAGGTAAGTTTCTTCCTACATATTTAATTCCTTTTGTTGCAATGGTGGGGTTGATTCCTAAATTTCTTTTTCTGATTTTTCACTGTTCGTATATAGAAATGCAAATGATTTCTGTGTATTGATTTTGTATCCTGCAACTTTGCTAAATTCACTGATTGGCTCTAGTAATTTTCTGATGCTATCTTTAGGGTTTCCTGTGTACAGTTTCATTTCATCTGCAAACAGTGAGAGCTTTACTTCTTCTTTTCCAGTTTGGATTCCTTTTATTTCTTTTTCTTCTCTTATTACCGTAGCTAAGACTTCCAGAACTATGTTGAATAACAGAGGGGAAAGTGGGCACCATTCTCTTGTTCCAGATCTTAGGGGGAATGCTTTCAGGTTTTTACCAGTGAGAACAATGTTAGTTGTAATATTATTATATACGGCCTTTACTATGTGGAGGTAGATTCCTTCCATTTCTATTTTATGAAGAGTTTTTATAATAAATGAGTGCTGAATTTTGTCAAAGGCTTTTTCTGCATCTATTGAGATTATCATATATATTTTTTTAATCTTTCAGTTTCCTAATATGGTGTATCACATTGATTGATTTGCATATGTTGAAGAATCCTTGCATTCCTCGGCGGAGGGAAAAAAAAAACTGAACTAGATCATGGTGCATGAGCTCTTTGATACATTGACGAATTCTGTTTGCTAAAATTTCGTGGAGGATTTTTACATCTATGTTCATCAATGATATTGGCCTGTAATTTTTGTTTTTTTTGTGTTGTCTTTATCTGTTTTTGGTATAAGGGTAATAATGGTGGCCTTTTGAAAGAGTATTAGAAGGATAGGCATTAGCTCTTCTCTAAATGTTTGATATAATTTTATTGTGAAGCCATCTTGTCCTGGGGTTTAGTTTTTTGGGAAATTTTTGATCACACCTTCAATTTCAGTGCTTGTGATTGGTTGTTCATAATTTATATATCTTCCTGGTTCGGTCTTGGAAGATTGAACTTTTCTAAGAATCTGCCCGTTTCTTCTAAGCTATCTATTATGTTGCCATATGGTTGTTCATAATAGTCTTTTATAATCCTTTGTATTTCTGCATTATCTGTTTCAACCTCTCTTTTTTCATTTCTAGTTTTGTTAATTTGACTCTCCCTTCTTTTTTCTTAACGAGTCTCACTACAGCTTTGTCAATTTTGTTTATCTTCTCAAAGAACCAGCTTTTAGTTTTATTAACCTTTCCTATTGTTTCTCTCATTTCTTTTTTCAGTTATTTCTGCTTGTATATTTATGATTTCTTTTCTTCTAATTTTGGGATCTTTTTGTTCTTTTTCTAGTTGTCTTAGGTATAAAGTTAGGTTGTCTAGTTGATGTTTTTCTTGTTTCTTGAGGTAGCATTGTCTTGCTATAAACTGCTTTTGCTGCATCTCATACGTTTTGAGTTGTCATGTTTTCATTGTCATTTGTTTCTAGAAAATTTTTTTATTTCCATTTTGATGTCTTCAGTAACCGGTTGGTTATTTAGAAACATGTTTAATCTCCATGTGTTTGTGTTTCTTACTTTTTTTTTTTTTTTGTAACGTGTCTAGTCTCATGGCATTGTGGTCAGAGAAGATGCTTGATACGATTTCAGTTTTCTTAAATTTACTGAGGCTTGATTTGTGGCCCAAGATGTGGTCTCTCCTGGAGAATGTTCTATGTGCACTTAAGAAGAAGGTGTATTCTTTTAGATTTGGATGGAATGTCTTGAAGACATTAGTGAGATTCATCTCATCTAATGTATCATTTAAGATATGTTTCCTTATTTCTTTTCTGTTTTGATGATCTGTCCATTGGTGTGAATGGGGTATTAGAGTCTCCTACTATTATTGTGTTACTGTCAGTTTCTCCTTTTATGTCTGTTAGTGTTTGTCTTATGTATTTATTGAAGTGTTATTATGTTGGGTGCATACAATTGTTATGTCTTCTTCTTGGATTGATCCCGTGATCATTATGTTCAGTTCAGTTCAGTTCAGTTCAGTCACTCAGTCGTGTCCGACCCTTTACAATCCCATGAATCACAGCATGCCAGGCCTCCCTGTCCATCACCAACTCTCGGAGTTCACTCAGACTCACATCCATCGAGTCAATGATGCCATCCAGCCATCTCATCCTCTGTCGTCCCTTTCCCCTCCTGCCCCCAATCCCTCCCAGCATCAGAGTCTTCCAATGAGTCAACTCTTCATATGAGGTGGCCAAAGTACTGGAGTTTCAGCTTTAGCATCATTCCTTCCAAAGAACACCCAGGACTGATCTCCTTCAGAATGGACTGGTTGGATCTCCTTGCAGTCCAAGGGACTCTCAAGAGTCTTCTCCAACACCACAGTTCAAAAGCATTAATTATTCAATGCTCAGCTTTCTTCACAGTCCAACTCTCACATCCATACATGACCACTGGAAAAACCATAACCTTGACTAGATGGACCTTTGTTGGCAAAGTAATGTCTCTGCTTTTCAATATGCTATCTAGGTTGGTAATAACTTCTCTTCTAAGGAGTAAGCGTCTTTTAATTCCATGGCTGCAGTCACCATCTTCAGTGATTTTGGAGCCCCCCAAAATAAAGTCGGACACTGTTTCCACTGTTTACAAACTATTTCCCATGAAGTGATGGGACCAGATGTCATGATCTTCGTTTTCTGAATGTTGAGCTTTAAGGCAACTTTTTCATTCTCTGCTTTCACTTTTATCAGGAGGTTTTTTAGTTCCTCTTCACTTTCTGCCATAAAGGTGGTGTCATCTGCATATCTGAGGTTATTGATATTTCTCCTGGCAATCTTAATTTCAGCTTGTGCTTCTTCTAGCCAAGCGTTTCTCATAATGTACTCTGCATATAAGTTAAATAATCAGCGTGACAATATACACCCTTGTCATACTCATTTTCCTATTTGGAACCAGTCTGTTGTTCCATGTCCAGTTCTAACTGCTTCTAACCTGCATATAGGTTTCTCAAGAGGCAGGTCAGGTGGTCTGGTATTCCCATCTCTTTAAGAATTTTCCACAGTTTATTGTGATCCACACAGTCAAAGGCTTTGGCATAGTCGATAGAACAGAAATCGATTATTATGTAGTGTTCTTCTTTACCTCTTGTACTATTCTTTATTTTAAGGTCTATTTTTTCTGATATGAGGATTGTTACTTCAGCTTTCTTTTGCTTCCCATTTGCATGGAATATATTTTTCCATCCTCTCATTTTCAGTCTATATGTGTTTTTAGGTCTCAAGTGGGTTTCTTGTAGACAGCATATATATGGGTCTTGCTTTTGTATCCATTCAGCCAGTCTGAGTTTTTTAGTCAGAGCATTTAACCCATTTACATTTAAAGAAGGTGTTGATATGTATGTTCTTATTGCCATTTTCTTAATTTTTCTGGGTTCATTTTGTAGACATTTTTTCTTCTCTTATACTTCTTGACTATATAAGTCCCTTTAACATTTGTTGTAAAGCTAGTTTGATGGTAGTGAATTCTCTTAATTTTTCTTGTCTGAAAAGCTTTTTATTTTTCCATCAATTATGAATTAGATCCTTGCTGGGTACAGTAATCTTGTTTGTAGATTTTTCCCTTTCAGTACATCCTGCCGTTCCCTTCTGACTTGCAGAGCTTTTGCTGAAAGATCAACTGTTAAGCTTATAGGGGTTTCCCTTGTATGTTACTTGATCCTTCTCCCTTGCTGCTTTTAATATTCTTTTTTTTGTGTGTTTAGTCTTTGTTAGTTAGATTGGCATGTGTCTTCTTGTGTTTCTCCTTGAATTTATCCTGTATGGGATTCTTTGTACCTCTTGGACTTGATTGACTATCTCCTTTTCCATATTGTGGAAATTTTCAACTATAATCTCTTCAAACATTTTCTCATACCCTTTCTTTTTCTCTTCTTCTTCTGGGACCCCTATAATTTGCATGTTGGGACATTTGATATTGTCCCAGAGGTTTTTGGGACTACCTTCAGTTCTTTCCATTCTTTTTATTTTACTCTTCTCTTCAGAAGTTATTTCTACCATTTTATCTTCCAGCTCACTGATTTGTTCTTCTGCTTCACAAATTCTGCTATTGGTTCCTTCTAGAGCACTTTTAATTTCACTAGTTGTGTTGTTTGTCAAGTGGGAAATAAGCAATGAAAACAAAAAAAAAAATAACAAATATGGTGAGAGGAAAGCTAAGAAAGAAAAGAAAGAAAAAATAGATATTCAAACTTAAATAGAGGTAGATGAAGAAGATTTATATGCATTAAAGATTAACTGCAGGGGAAAAGAACAGTAGGAAAGGCAAACAAAGGAATACATATAAAAAGATAATAATAGGTTTAAAAATTAAAATTTTAAAAAATAGAAAATAAAAAAAAAGGAAGGAGAAAGGAAAAAGCGGGGTGGGGGGGGGTTGGGGCGGAATATGCCATAGAACTGCAAAAGCTCAATGTAGAGGCAGAGGTTTATAACCACAATAAAAATTGTTACTGAATATACACATATACATATTCCCCCATAAGCAAAATTGAAGCAACCCAACAAAAATAAAGTACAATAGATTGATCCAGTGAACAAAGGAAACCAAAAATTATATCTACCAGAACAAAACTAACTAAAGCACAAACTGGAAATCAAAACTAAAGCAAGGTACTGATTGGGGAATAAAGCAATTAAAATAAAACTCGCAAATATATTGAGAGGACAGAAGAGAAGGAAAGGACAAAATAGATATGCAAAGTTAAATAGAGGTATAGAAAGAATATTTGTTTACATTAAAGATTAACTACAAGGGGAAAAAATAGGAAAAACAAACAAAGGAAAAAATGTAGAAAAAATAGATTTAAAAAATTAAAAAAGAGAAAAGAAAAAGAAAAAAGAAAAGAAAAAAACAACTCTACAGAACTGCAAAAGCCCAACATAGAGGCAAAGGTATATAATAACAATAAAAAATGTTACTGAGGAAAAAAAAAAAAAGCTCAAAATCTCAGTTGGAATTCCTAGTGCCGATAAAATCAACAACTACAACAGTGGAAGGAACAAAAGGGAAAGAAAAAAAACAGTCCAAAAGAACCTACAGAACAAGTCAAAGCATAAGAATAATAAATGCTTTACTCCAGTCACTGCTGTCAGAGTCCTTTCCCTCACTGGGAGTCACAATCCACTCTACCTCCCTAAGATGCCCTCCAAAATTGTGCTGATCTCTGTACCTGCTGTAGGGGCAGCTCTGATTCTAATCTGGTCCTACTCCTGTGTATTCTTGCCTCCAATGTCCACAGCTATCCGAACTAGTGCGTTTTCTGTTGTGGGAGCTCTCAGTGACCTTTTATATATTCCATAGACACAGAGTCTGCCTAGTTGATTGTGTGGATTTAATCTGTAGCTTTGAAGCTGTTGGGAAGATTTTGGGTCTTCTTCCTTAGCCACACTGCCCCTGGGTTTCAATTGTGGTTTTATTTCCACCTCTACATGTGGGTTGTCCCCTGGGGTTTGCTCTTGAGGCTGCCCTGGAGGGCTTGGATTTGCCCCTGTGAGGGGGAAGTGTGGAGGTGGTATAGCTGCTTCTTTCACAGGGCTTCTGGCAGCACCACGTGCTCAGGGAAATTGGCAGCTTGGGAAGCTGTTGCTCTAAAAGGATATGGTAACCAGTATTGGCAAATTAGCTCCCATATTCTTGCCTGGAGACCCCACCTCCCTGAGAGAGAAGCCTGGCAGGCCATAGTCTACAGGCTCTCAAAGAGTTGGACATGACTAAAGCGACCCTGCATGCACAGATTCAAGACTTTTTTTTTTTTTTTTTTTTTTTTGCCTGTGGCAGCTCTGCCCCAGTGAAATTTGAGCATGAAGGTGGTGTAGCTGCTTGGCTTGTGGGGACCCTGGAGGCACCTAGTGTGGAGGGACACAGACTGCCTCTACTGCAGGAGTCATAGCCCTATCAGAGTCTTTTTTCAAACTTCTTGTAGCTGGCATCAGAAGGCCTCTTTGGGCAGTCTCCATAGTTCTGCCCATTCAGGCACTTAGAGGGCTCCCTTGCCTGGGACATTTTTCTGTTATTCAGCAAATCAGGCACTTATGGGGTACCCTGGGTGGGGGTCCTACTCTGTTGTTCAGAGCATCAGCCACTTAAAGGAGCACCCTTGGTGGGGTCCTACTCTGTAGTTTCATGTGTCAGGCATTTGATGGGGCAGCCTCTCGATTGTTCAGCTGCTGATGCTGGCCTTTGGGGAGAGAGAGGGTATGATGATGACTCTACCCCCTATACATGACTCAGCAGTATCGCCTTGCTTCCATGACTGCCTGGCTCTCCTCCACTGGCATTTCCCACCATGATCTCCTCCCTCACATCCCCTCAATCTGTCTCCCCACAGTCGACAGCAGCTATCACCCTGGGATTGCTCCACAATCCCTAAAGTCCAGTTCCCAGCCGCTGTGCCTTCTAAGGGATCAGGGTTCCTGTCTGGGGTAAGTATGGCTGCAGCAAGGACTGTGATTCTCATTCCATTTAGGCTGCCACAGATCAGCTGTTTCACTCTCAGCCTTAAATGTTTCTCTTCTCATTCAGATAATTGCCCCAATGTGGGGATTAGACCCCTGCTTCTGTTTCCCCATCTGCTCAAGGCAGGTCCAGTCCTACTAACACTCCTGTTTTTCCCTTTAGTTCCTTTGTCCTACCAAGTTTTGTGTGGCTCTCTGTATTATTTTCCATTGGTCAGGTACCCCTTTCTGCTTTCAGCTGGTGTTCTGCATGGACTTCTGTGTCTTAAGGTGTATTCCTGATGTATCCATGGAGAGGGATGCACTTCATATACAAAGACTCCCTAGCCATCTTGTTCTCTCCTGTATTTTGCAATTGTTTAAAACCTTTGTGAACTCTACAAATATGAATGTCTTTTTATAAAAGAGGACTTGACCATTGAGAGAAGCAAGATCCGATGCTATAAAAGAGCAATATTGCATAGGAACCTGAAATGTCAGGTCCATGAATCAAGGCAAATTGAAAGTGGTCAAACAGGAGATGACAAGAGTGAATGTCGACATTCTAGGAATCAGAGGACTAAAATGGACTGGAATGGATGAATATCACTCAGATGACCATTGTATCTACTACTGTGGGCAGGAATGCCTTAGAAGAAATGGAGTAGCCATGATGGTCAACAAAAGATTCTGAAATGCAGTACATGGATGCAGTCTCAAAAATGACAGAATGATCTCTGTTCATTTCCAAGGCAAACCAGTAATCCAAGTCTATGCCCCAACCAGTAATGCTGAAGAAGCTGAAGCTGAGCGTTTCTATGAAGACCTACAAGACCTTTTAGAAATAACACCCAAAAAAGATGTCCTTTTCATTATAAGGGACTGGAAGGCAAAAGTAGGAAGTCAAGAAACACCTCGAGTAACAGGCAAATTTGGCCTTGGAACACGGAATGAAGCATGGCAAAGACTAATAGAGTTTTGCCAAGAATATGCACTGGTCATAGCAAGCACCCTCTTCCAACAACACAAGAGAAGACTCTACACATGGACATCACCAGATGGTCAACACTGAAATCAGACTGATTATATTCTTTGCAGCCAAAGATGGAGAAGCTCTATAGAGTCAACAAAAACAAGAACAGGAGCTGACTGTGGCTCAGATCATGAACTCCTTATTGCCAAATTCAGACTTATATTGAAGAAAGAAGGGAAAACCACTAGACCATTCTGGTATGACCTAAATCAAACTCCTTATGATTACACAGTGGAAGTGAGAAATAGATTTAAGGGCCTAGATCTGATAGATAGAGTGCCTAATGAACTATGGAATGAGGTTCGTTACATTTTACAGGAGACAGGGATCAAGACCATACCCATGGGAAAAGAAATGCAAGAAAGCAAAATGGCTGTCTGCAGAGGCCTTAAAAATAGCTGTAAAAAGAAGAGAAGTGAAAGCAAAGGAGAAAAGGAAAGATATAAGCATGTGAATGCAGAGTTCCAAAGAATAGCAAGAAGAGATAAGAAAGTCTTCCTCAGATATCAATGTAAAAAATTGAGGAAAACAACAGAATGGGAAAGACTAGAGATCTCGTCAAGAAAATTAGAAATGGCAAGGGAACATTTCATGCAAAGATAGGCTCAATAAAGGACAGAAATGGTATGGACCTAACAGAAGCAGAAGATATTAAGAAGAGGTGGCAAACATACACAGAAGAACTCTACAAAAAAGATCTTCACTACCAGGATAATCACGATGGTGTGATCACTCACCTAGAGCCAGACATCCTGGAATGTGAAGTCAAGTGGGCCTTAGAAAGCATCACTATGAACAAAGCTAGTGGAGGTGATGGAATTCCAGTTGAGCTATTTCAAACCCTGAAAGATGATGCTGTGAAAGTGCTGCATTCAATATGCCAGCAAATTTGGAAAACTCAGCAGTGGCCACAGGACTTTAAAAGGTCAGTTTTCCTTCCAATCCCAAAGAAAGGCAAAGCAAAAGAATGCTCAAACTACCACACAATTACACTCATCTCACACATTGGTAAAGCAATGCTCAAAGTTCTCCAAGCCAGACTTCAGCAATACGTGAAATGTGAAATTCTAGATGTTCAAACTGGTTTTAGAAAAGGCAGAGAAACCAGGGATCAAATCTTCAATATCTGCTGGATCATTGAAAAAGCAAGAGAGTTCCAGAAAATCATCTACTTCTGCTTTATTGACTATGCCAATGCCTTTGACTGTGTGGATCACAATAAACTGTGGAAAATTCTGAAAGAGATGGGAATACAGGCCACCTGACCTGCCTCTTGAGAAACCTATATGCAGGTCAGGAAGCAACAGTTAGAACTGGACGTGGAACAACAGACTGGTTCCAAATAGGAAAAGGAGTATGTCAAAGCTGTATATTTTCACCCTGCTTATTTAACTTATATGCAGAGTACATCATGAGAAACGCTGGACTGGAAGAAGCACAGGCTGGAATCAAGATTGCTGGGAGAAATATCAATAACCTCAGATATGAAGATGACACCACCCTTCTGGCAGAAAGTGAAGAGGAACTAAAAAGCCTCTTGTTGAAAGTGAAAGCAGAGAATGAAAAAGTTGGCTTAAAGCTCAACATTCAGAGAACGAAGATCATGGTATCTGGTCCCATCACTTCATGGGAAATAGATGGGGGAACAGTGGAAAGAGTGTCAGACTTTATCTTTTTGGGCTCCAAAATCACTGAGATGATGACTGAAGCCATGAAATTAAAAGATGCTTACTCCTTGGAAGAAAAGTTTTACCAACCTAGATAGCATATTCAAAAGCAGAGACATTACTTTGCCAAAAACGGTCCGTCTAGCCAAGGCTATGGTTTTTCCAGTAGTCATGTATGGATGTGTGATTTGGACTGTGAAGAAATTGAACACTGAAGAATTGATGCTTTTGAACTGTGGTGTTGGAGAAGACTCTTGAGAGTCCCTTGGACTGCAAAGACATCCAACCAATCCTTCCTGAAGGTCAGCCCTCTGATTTCTTTGGAAGGAAAGATGCTAAAGCTGAAACTCCAGTACTTTGGCCACCTCATGAAAAGAGTTGACTCATTGGAAAAGACTCTGATGCTGGGAGGGATTGGTGGCGGGAGGGATTGGTGGCGGGAGGGTTTGGTGGCAGGAGGGGAAGGGGACGACAGAGGATGAGATGGCTGGATGGCATCACTGACTCGATGGACTTGAGTCTGAGTGAACTCCGGAAGTTGGTGATGGACAGGAAGTCTTGGCATGCTGCTATTCATGTGGTCACAAAAAGTCAGACACGACTGAGCGACTGAAGTGAACTGGGTGAGGCTATGTGGGTAATCTCTGAAGATCAACCTCTGAAATAACAGTTGGAAGATTTTGAAAAGTAGAGGAGGTATAATTGCTTGTGGAATAATGATCTAAGAGGGGAAAAGAATAGTTTACCTGTCATTTTAAGTCACCTGTCTTGTTGGCAGTATGCAACCTAGTTTTTAAAAGGATAAGGGGGGGGCATGAAAACTTGCTACTTGAAAATATTAGTTTCATATCCATAATCTCTCTCCACCATCTTTCCTGGAGCCCTATCACCCTTAAATCTCTTTTTTGCACCCTCAACAGAACACAGCAGGACTCAGAATCTCAGGTCTCATAAATGAGATAATTTGGAGGATGATTTTCATAAAGCCATCACATATATTTCCCTCTATTACCGAACTCATTGTCTTGCTTGTTTATCACCACCAAGGGAAAGAAAGAAACGTTAAGAATGTGGCAAAACAGGACATAATAACATTTGCTAACTGTATTAAAACTGTGTTTATATACTTTACAGTGTAGGAATTAAAGGTACTCATTAATCTTTTGATATGACTTTTCATATAGCATTCTCTATATTAGAAAAGTAAATATGATATTAGAAAAAGAGAGAAAAAACATTCTAGATTGTCAAAACTGCAAAGTGAAACCAAGCAGTCAAATACTGTATTCTGGAATGGTTAATAAAATTAAATATTTTGCCATGGGATATGCCTTGTGTTTAGGATATTTACAATTTTGAGTTATATATAAAAATGCCTACCAATATAGCTGTATTATTCAAATATAACATTTGATTTTATATTTTAAATCATGTCATTTATTTAGTTGTATATATGTCATGCTTTAGCCCATGAAAAATTTCACATAGAATTAAACTTGGATGTACCAATAAAGGTTAAAAGTAAATGAAGTTTTCTGTAAAAGTCTAGCTTTGATGAACAGTGTACAAATTATTCCAAGATATTTAATTAAATCTAAGCACTAGAAATGTTCTGAGATGTTAACGAGCCTGAGTTATCTTATCTTTTATGTTGACCTTCAGGTAAGACTTTATTTTTTTATTTGGAATGCCTTGATGAGTGCTGATATGTAAAGACATTTATTTTTGAATAAAATATGTCAAGATGTATTCTATTCATTTGTCTTTTCTCATTTTAGAAATGATTTATTACTTATACTCTAAGGACATACATCATATTCCTCAATATAACATTCCTTATGGCTTCCTGTTGGGTTAATTTTGGATGAAAATATGGAGTATCAATTTAAATTTGAATGATAATAGATTTGTAAATGATAGTTCAGTATTATCAAACAATATTATATTTGGTATACAATTGATATCAGACAAGTGCTTTTAGATAATACATGAGATTATCAATTAGAATTATTTTCTGCTTCATTTAGAAAAATACTTTGATTACCTCAGAAATCTTTTAACATATAAGTATCAGTTTTATTAATTTTAATTTTTAAATAAGCTTTGGTAAGCCTACTCAATTTTTTTCAGTATCAAATTCATATGCTCAATATTGTTCAGGCATTTTTTGATCAAATTGAGAATTTGTTTCAGCCTTTGTGGTAAAATTGAGATTGGTTTGTACTATTTAACCTCTGTATAACTGGTTCCTTGAAGGAAGGTAGTGTGTAAGACGCTGATTTTTCTAAATGCTTAGAACTGGCTTTAGTAGGAAAACAGAATATTTTATTATACGTAATTCTTTTTGGCCATACTGTTTGGCATGCAGTATCTTAATTGCCTGAGCAGGGTTCAAACCCTTGTTCCTTGCTGTGGAAGCAAAGGGTCTTAAAAACTGGACAACCAAAGAAGTCTCATGCAGGATATTTCAAAAGTCAGAAATATAAAATCTTTGATCTTTCAGAGCACAACAGCTTAGTTTTACAGAAAACTGAGATTCACACATGTAATGATTAACCCAGTGTCGGGCTCAAGAAATACTGATTATTAACTGGTGGTTATTTGCTGTCCTTAACTGTTAATTTCCATATGTTAAGAGTTACATTTCCATATGTAAAACACTGTGCTAGGAATTCCTGGTACTGCACACATATCAAGATAATATGTACTCATCACAAAAAACAGCTTTGTATGCAGTGCATGGGTTTGCTAAGAATTGGACATGACTGAGCGACATCACTTTCACTTTTTACTTTCATGCACTGGAGAAGGAAATGGCAACCCACTCCAGTGTTCTTGCCTGGAGAATCCCAGGGACTCGGGATCCTGGTGGGCTGCCGTCTATGGGGTTGCATAGAGTCGGACACGACTGAAGTGACTTAGCCACAGCAGCAGTGTTATATCTATAAATATTGGATTTTCTCTAAACTTACTGTGATTATCATTGATAATGTGTGTAAGTCAAATAATTATGCTTTAGAACCTAAACGTATACAGTGCTATGTCACTTATATCTCAACAAACCCAGAAACAAAGGAAATACATACAGGGACTGTGTTTTTCTTGACATTGAAACAAAAATAGCTGTTTAATAAAATTTAATGTTATGCAGATTTTTCTTTTTTAATATAAATTTATTTATTTTAATTGGAGGTTAATTACTTTACAATATTGTATTGATTTTGCCATACATCAACATGAATCCACCACAGTATACACGTGTTCCCCATCCTGAACTCCCCTCCCTCCTCCCTCCCCATACCATCCCTCTGGGTGGTCTTGAAACATATCTAACATCATGTATGAAACGAACTGCCAGTCCAGGTTTGATGTATGTGGATATTTTTAAATGTCATATGAAGAGACCAAAAGAGTGAGAAAAATAACATTTCAAGACATCTTTTCCTAATAATACACACGTTATTTATTTTTATAGACTGTATGCCTACTTTATATGCACTATAATTCTATAGTCTAGATATAGTTCCTTATATTAAGCTTATGTCCTATAAACAATATAATTAGAAAATAAATAACTTGAGTCCTATTTGCATTTTACCCTCTCCTTCTCTCTCACACGGTTTTTCTCCTTGTTCCTTCTTTCCCATTTCTTCATTGCTTTTCCCCTTAGTGCTATAATGTATTCTCATCACTTCAATATAAGAAAGAAATATTTGTCTTTTACCACCAGAAAGGATACAAATCAATGATTGTAGGAATTGAAAATACAACCTGTGTTGCACTAGGAAATATTTCCAATGCTCTTGGAAGTACTCCTTTTCTAACAATTGAAATCACTTTCTGTACATAATACAATTAGTTCTTATTATTAATGTTCAACTAGAAAAGTAGTCTGGGAAACACTATCAATGTCCTAGCATCTAAGTATTGTGCTTTATGTATGTGATTTGGTCAGTGTCATGTATGTATACTACAGTAACAAATTAATCTCACTTACAAGTTCTTTATGTGTATGTTTTCCTGTTATCAATATAGTATCATTTTTCTCATTTTTCTCTGATGACATACAGGAGAGTCAGAAATAAAAGAACATTTTACTTTGATTAATTTAAATGCTGTTACTTTTGGTGATATTGTGAGATGTATTTCTCCCTTTTTTCTATGGCTATATTATATAATCTGATGAAAAGTTATGCATCTCCAGGCACCTAAAATTACCAATTATATGAATGTTATTAATTGTAATCACAAGAAAATCACAGTAATATATGAACATCTTATTTTGCCTTTCAGATATTGAAAATTAACCAAAAAGAAAAAAGAACTGTATCTCAGTCTTAAAAAAAAAATAGAACCTGTGATAATATAATATAATATGATTTATATTATGTTCAATATAATGTAATTTGATTTATATTATTTTCTTTATTTTTTGCAGTTTCAGTAATGCAGTTATAAGTCATTAAAATAAAAATTATTACTTATTAAAGTAAATGCATACAATAGCACAAAAAGTATTATCTTTTAACCTCCTAATTCTATAACTCGGTGGGTAACAACACTGGGTTGTTGGAACTAAGACATCTATCACTTCCTGTTGAATGTAGAATTTTAGAGAAATCCAAATTTGGTCTTCTAGATCTCAAGCTTCCTTACAGTATATCTTTCCTACCTGCCACTTGCCTTGCTGTTTTGGTTACATAGTTGTCAGTATTTTTAAAAGAAAAAAAAAAGAGAGAGAGAGAGAAACAGAAATAAGTAGCCTACTAGCTTTGATTTTAAAAATATGACTTGAGAGAACACAATAAAATTCCATTTAGGAGTACTGTTCTAAAAATATAATAGTTAACAACAAAAAGCACATATATAAACATTCAGCAGTAACTCTATACTACTCGGTATTTCAAAGACAGCCAATCATATGTTTATGTGTTTTAGAAACCTATTTCTTAATAAATTAAAAAAATCTCAGTTATCACAGATTGAACTGAACTGAGCTTAGATTAAAATAATAAGGTAGAATAAATGTCACCTTATCTGAAAAGACAGCATCCTATGCAAAGGAAGTTGTGAACCTATGAAGACCTAATCCAAACAGGATTAGAGCATGACTGCCAGCAGAATCCTCTGCATTGCAGCGACGATTTTAGATTAATGTCAAGCTCAAGCAGCATACATTTTAGTAACTACCAAATTTGAATTGATTTACAGCTCAGCTGAAAATATTTTGTCTATTTATTATCTGTCTATATATTTATAAATCCAGTCACATGTAAGTGTGCACAAAGAGAGAGAGAAAGAAAAATTAAGGTAACATAATGTCTCATGCTTCTCAAACAATGTTAATAGCTATAAAAAATAACATCAGCTTGCTCTAGGAAATAACTGTTTTTAGAAGATAGGCATACATAACAAATAATATCTTATTTGTCAAGTTTAACACTGTGCTCACCAAGATTCACATCTAAGTTCTTTCTTCTCCATGATCCCCAATCCAAAGATATTTGGTCAAATTGACCATCTCAAACAATTAATTTACCTTTATGACTCTCCTTAAAATCATCCAGCATTTAACCTAAAATCTCATAAAGGATTTTCACTAATTTTCCTATTTTGAAACATTTCCAAAATTGTGTGATAGACGTGATGTGTGCTTCATATATATATATATATATATATATATATATATATATAATGCTCCTTTGAACTATAACTATAAATAAGAGCTGAAAACTATGTCATGTATGGAACATTTATAAATTGCCACAAAATGTGCCAGGTGCATTCGTCTCTTCATCCTGTCATAAAACCTATCAAGGAAGCAATAATGTTACAAACATCTAAAATATGAACTTACAGAGGTGAAGTCATATGCTTACTACACCATAAGTATGTGTAGGAACTTGTGCCCAAGCTTCACAACTCCAGAATCCAATATGCCAAACCACACTGTCAGAGCCATGCAGAGGCATACAGTACCCCAAGGCAAAATTTGATTGGAAAATTCAATGTATATATTTATTTAAAATTCTGGCATTTTGTTAATTGTGAATATTTCATATTAATATTTACTTTTAAAAATGTTGCATTAAGATATTGATTGCTAAGAATTTAGTATCCCATTAAACTTTTTACCCAAGGCAACTGTCTCACTCACTTTACTTGCATGGCTCTATTCCTACCTCTTTGACATATCGACAGGAAAATGAAGAGTTAATTTGAAATTTTTGATTCACTACTCTGATTTAATAAGCATGAGAAACTTATGTAATTTATTCCTCCATCCATGAAATGCAAATTGAATATATGATACTTTTATGGATAGTCAACTAGTGATTTATGAAGATTATTCAAGTGTCATTGTCTATTTCAAAGAGATTTACTATAAAATAAAAGCTCAATGAACAAAAGTGGAACTCAGAATCATCAGCCTTTATCTATGAACATTATACTAGAGTTTATAAGCATCTCCAATATGTCAGTGAGACAATTTTCATCCTCCAAACAACCATGTTAGGATACTTGGCAAGCAAATTTATACACAGTTTATTACCGAGGAAAATAGAACATCCAAAAGGAATGAAGTTAAGAATGAGATCTTCTCTTTGTTCATTGCTGAATTCTGTCCTTGCTGCTGAGCCCATTATCCAATGAAAATACTGAGGTATCTTAAAGGTAAGTTGAAATAAACTGGCAACATACTCTGGTCATATAAGATCTTATCATTGGAGATTGTTAGGTGTAGGATATAAACAAAGTATCTACTACACTTGTAACTAATGTCGAGTTTTAAACATTTCAGGATTATTTAAAATTTAGCTTCATAAAAAACTCTGGAAAATAAGCAAAAGTAAACAAATGGGACCTAATTAAATTTAAAAGCTATTGTGTAACAAAGGAAACAATAAATAAAATTAAAAAACAACACTCAGAATGGGAGAAATTCATTACAAATGAAACAACTGACAAAAGATTAGTCTCTAAAAATATAAGCAGCTCAATCAATTCAGTAACAGAAAAACAAACAACCCAACAAAATAATGGGCAGAAGGCCTAAATAGACATTTCTCCAAAGAAGACATAAGATGGCCAAAAAATAAATGAAAAGATGCTCAACATCACTCATTATTAGAGAAAAGCAAATCAAAACTACAATGAGGTATCATCTCACACCAGTCAGAATGGCCATAATTGAAAGAAATCTACAAACAATAAATGCTAGAGAGGTTGTGGAGAAAAAGGAACCCTCTTGCACCATTGTGGGAAGGTAAATTTATATAACCCCTATGGAGGACAGTATGAAGATTCATTTAAAAATTAGAAATAGAATTACCATATGACCCAACAATTCCTCTACTATACATATATACATATATATATATATATGTGTGTGTATATGTATATATATATATATATATATATATGGGTATACACACACACACACACACACACACAGAGGAATATTACTCAGCTATAACAAAGAACACATTTGAGTCAGCCCTAATAAGGTAGATAAACCTAGAGCCTACTGTACAGAGTGAAGAAAGTCAGAAAGAGAAAGACAAATATTTTATATTAACACATGTGTATGGAGTCTAGAAAGATGGCACTGATCAACCTATTTGCAGGTCAGCAGTGGAGATACAGACACAGAGAACAGACTTGTGGACAGTCGGGGAAGGAGAGGGTGGGATGAATGGAGAAGGTAGCATACATGTTACCCTACATAAAATAGACAACCAGTGAGAATTTACTGTGTGACACAAGGAGATCAACCCAGTGCTCTGCAACAACCTGGAGGGTGGGATGAGGTGGGCGATAGGAGGGAGGTTCAAGAGGGAGGGAACGTATATGTACCTCTGACTGATTCAGGTTGATGTATGGCAGAAACCAGCATGATACTGTAAAACAATTATCCACCAATTCAATAAAAACTGGCAAATAACATGGGAGAAAACTACATAGGGAGAGGTAAGAGTCACAAACTTCTTCGAATGATTTAAAACGTATAAAACCTTCATGCACTTGTTTGTTCATTTCTCAATTTGAATGATATGAGTTGGGTTTTTGGAGAGCAGGCATTCTTAAAACCTCTTAGAAGAATTCTTCAAAAAGGTAATGAGAATGAAATTAGTTTTTAAAAATAAGTTTACTGTAGGATAAATGTAATGTACAAGTGGCTACTTAATGCTATATATAATAGAAATTACATTATTGTTGATATCAGACTGAGTTATGTACATTTCCTCATGACACCTCAGATTATTTATCCAAATTTATTGTTGTTCAGAAGCTCAGTCATGTCCATCTCTTTGCAACCCCATAGACTGCAACACAGCAGACTACCCTGTCCTTCAAAATCTCCTGAAGCTTGCTCAAACTCAGGTACATTGAATAGGTGATGCTATGCAACCAACTCATCCTTTGTTGTCTCCATCTCCCACTGCCTTCAATCTTTCACAGTATTAGGGTCTTTTCTAACAAGTTTGCTTTTCACATCAGGTGGTCAAAGTATAGGAGCTTCGACTTCAGCATCAGTACTTCCAATGAATATTCAGGGTTGATTTCTGTCAGGATTGACTGGTTTGATCACCTTGCAGTCCAAGGGTCTCTCAAGAGCCGTGTCCAAAACCACAGTTCAAAAGCATCAATTCTTCAGTGCTCAGCCTTCTTTATGGTCCAATTTTCACATCTATACATGACTAGAAAGACCACAGCTTTGACTAGACGGACCTTTGTTGGCAAAGTAATGTCCTGCTTTTAATATGCTATCTAGGTTTGTCATAGTTCTTCTTCCAAGGAGCAACTGTCTTTTAGTTTCTTGGTTGCAGTCACCATCTGCAGTGATTTTGGAGCCCAAGAAAATAAAGTCTGTCACTGTTTTCCATTTTTTCCCCATCTACTTACCATGAAGTGATGGGACTGGATCCCATGGTCTTAGTTTTTTGAATGTTGAGTTTTAAGCCAGTTGTTTTTTTTTTTTTTTCATTCTCCTCTTTCACCTTCATCAAGAGACTCTACTTCTTCTTTGCTTTCTGCCTAAGGATGGTGTCATCTGTATATCTGAGGTTATTGATATTTCTCCTGGCAATCTTGATTCTAGCTTATGCTTCATCCAGCCAAGTGTTTCTCATGATGCACTCTGCATATAAATTAAATAAATGGGGTGACATAATACAGCCTTGACATACTCCTTTCCCAATTTGGAGCTAGTTCATTTTTCCACATCTGGTATTAACTGTTGCTTCTTGACCTGCATATGATTTTCTCAAGAGGCAGGTAAAATGGTCTGGTATTCCCATCACTTGAAGAATTTTCCAAAGTTTTCTGTGATCCACACAGTCAAAGGCTTTAGCTTGTCAATGATGCAGAAGTAGATGTCTTTCTGGAATTCCTTTGCTTTTTCTATGTTTCAGTGGATGTTAGCAATTTGATCTCTGGCTCCTCTTCCTTTTCTAAATCCAGCTTGAATGTCTGGAAGTGCTTGGTTCATGCACTTTTGAAACCTAGCTTGGAGAATTTTGAGCATTACTTTGATAGCATGTGAAATGAGTTCAATTGTGTGGTAGTTTGAACATTGTTTGTAGTGCCATTTTTTGGGATTGGGAAGAAAACTGACCCTTTCCAGTCCTGTGGCCACTGCTGAATTTTCCAAATCAAAATCCATGACCTATTAAAATCTCCCTAAATTTGCTGCTTCTCCTACAATCTCTTTATCTCCTTTAACTACCATCTCTTCTATTGTCACAGAGACAGTTGACTCACTTTCTGACCTCACCTAATTAATTGCAAAGTATATTTAATTGCTTTACTCCAAAATCTCTGAAACTGTCCATATCTCCATGGCATCTTTTGTTCAGGCCACTAAAGTCTCTAGTTTGAACTCTTTATCTGATACTCTCTCTTGTATATTCCAATTCCAATACATCATTATAATCACAGTTACATAATACAATAGAACAAAGATAATATCAAAGTTTCAAATTTGTTTTAATCAAGCTTTCTCAAAGTTGCTGTATTGACATTTTGAACTAGATAATTCTTTACTGTGTCCTTTCCATTCTATCATAAGATATTTAGCAGCAGCCTGTTTTTTCTATCTTCTCGATGTCAGTAGCACAACCATCCCCACAATCTTAATGAACAAAGCGTCTTTGGACATTGTTAAATGTCCCCAGCTGTAAATATTGCCCTTAATTGAGAATCACTCTTTAAAACCATCAGGAAAAAAAAATCACATCTCTGAATATGGCATATATGAGTCTCTTAATCAGGTGGCTTTTGCCAATTAGAGAACAGAAAATAGAACTTGGCCCTCATTTATTGCAGGGTTACTTACTTTTCTCTTTAACATCTTTGAGAATAAACACAACTGGTGTCTTGTTTATCACAAAGTTCCAATCATAAATTGTGTAGAAATAATCTCAAGCAAATCTAGCACTGCTTCCCTAGCAACACAATTAATCTTAGTTCCCTACCCATAGGGATAATATTTCTAATGAATTTCCTGTCCCATTAAAGAGATCCTCCTGCACTAAAAAGTTGTAATTTATAGAGGCTAAAAGTTTTGACAAGGAATGCTAAAGCTGATGTTAAAGAGCTTTTCTAAAGAGAAGAGCAGGTTTACATAGATAACAAAGAAAATTGAATTGAAATTTCATATAATAAATGAGCAAATTGAGAGGTAAAAATATGAGGTGAGTTTCTGTGTGCCCCCCAAATTATTGTTTGAGACAATTTGTGCCTCTATTTTTTTAAAAATACTTGTCTAGTATTAAATTTAGCTGAAACTTAATCCAACTAACTCAAAAATACTTTGAGACAATAGAGGAATAGTGACTGGGAACATCTTGATAAATGATAAAGGAAAATAATTTATGCACCATTAAAGAATTCTAAGAATTACACTGCATTATAGTGCAATCTAGTAAGGTATTGTTTATTCATTAGGAAAGATAAAATAATCTAGGAAATATACTCTGCTTAAAAAAAAAAAGATTATTTAAGACTTTTTAATATTTAACACCTTGACAAAATAAAAAATGTTTTACAGTTTTCAGGAATTTCAAAATCAACTTTGAAAGATATAAATTTTGCTAGAGATTATTGAACTTTCTTTCAATAAGGATAAAAAACAAAATTTATTTTTCTCTGTGGTTAAAATGAACAACCATGATAATTTCAATTTTTTGAAAGGTAATTATAAATTATTTAATCAATAATTTGTTAAATAAAATTTTATATTTCACAATAACATGTTAATATATTATGCGCATATAAACCTTAGATCATTGAATATATATTATAATGGCAATTTATCTATCATGTAAAGTAAGGTTAACTTCCACAAGTAAATTGATAGCAGTAGTTATAATAATGCTTGTTTTTTAAAGACAGTACTGACAATATAGCAAAGTCCTTGCTGAAGCTCATTTGTGGACACAAGGTAGGGTGTGTTAAAGTTATAAAGCATTTGGAGATGCATGCCATGGCAACTCATTTTTTAAAAATTCATAATAGACATAGTAAAAAACTATCCTCACACAGAATTCAAAAGTCTGAAAAATATAAATTTCAGTACTTTCCTATAGGACATTTCTTATTTGTGTTAATGTCTTTATGACTAATTTCTTATGACTATAAATTGAGAAATTATAATTACAATAAAGCATCAGTGTTTTTTTCAGTAATGCCAACAGTGTTATGTTCATATTTTAGAAATAATCTATGCTATATATTTTGTGTATATGCTGGTGTTGCATAGTAATAACAGGGGTTTAACGTATTTTTTGAAAAATAAATGATTAAATAAATTATTTGGTTAATGAATAAACATCACTAACTAAAAGTCTATTTAGAGCAGGAACTGTGCTACACTGCTTATAGCTGACTTTTGTCGACTAATTTTTCTTGGCACCTGGTGAGAGCATTATATTAATTATCATACCCAGTCCTCAGAATGACACTTTGAGGTGCATTTAATTGCTCTCATTTTTTTTCTAATTAAAAAATTGAGAGGAGAATCTCAAAGAGAATAAATAATTCCCCACCATTACACATCCTGTGAGAAATAAATTGGCATGCAAACTCTAGTTTTCTTTTTCCCTTTGTGATCCCTATATCCCAGCTTTTTCTACTATAACACATTGTCTCTGAGTGAACTAATATAAGAATAAGTGAATCAATCAATGTTCTTGGCTTTACCAAGGAATACACTTCTGAGGCAACTTTATTTTGCATGGGTGAATTATTCAGTCTCATTCCTCTCTCCTCCAAAGATGCTTGCATCTTAATTCCAAGAATTTGTGAATATGTTATATTGCATAGAAAATGGAATTACCACTACAGATGGAGGTAAGATTGAACTTAAAACTGGAAAATTATCTTGGATTAACCAGGTAGACCTGTGTTATCAGAAGAGTTCTTAAAGCTGGAAGCAAGAAGTACAATGTGAGAAGTAATGCAGTGTGAGAAGAAACAACTTTAGACGGAGGAAAGGAACCATGAATCAAAGAATGTGTGTTACCTCTTGAAGCTTGTAAGGGTCAGAAGCTGGATTCTCCTCCAGTGCCTCCAGAGAAACTCTGCCCTGTTGACACTTAATTTTAACCCAGTGAAGCCCATGGTGAACTTCTGACCTACTAGACTGCAAGATAATAAATTCATATTGTTTTAAGCCATTAGTGAAAGTGTTAGTCACTCAGTCATGTCCAGCTGTTTGTGACCCCATGGATTGTGGACGACCAGGCTCCTCTGTCCCTGGAATTCTCTAGGAAAAATTACTGGAGTGAGTAACCATTCTTTTCTCCAGGGGATCTTCCTGACCCAGGTATTGAACCTGGGTTTCCTGCATTGCAGGCAGATTCTTTATCATCTCAACCACCAGGGAAGCTCTTTAAGTCATTACATGTGTGGTAATTTGTTACAGCAGCAATAGAAAAATTATACAATTAAGTTTTATAGATATTAATTGTCTTGTGTGATGAGTATTTTTAATAAAACATATTCTATTTTTATTTTAGTTAATTATGTTAAGAGAAACTGGCATGTAATTTAAATAAATGATTATAAAGCATAAAAACAGGTAGAGTTCTGTCTCTTCCAATGGGTCTGACAGCCCTGGGAATGCATGACACATCAGTCAAATATTTAAAAGAAAAAGACTATATTCAATAAAAATATACTTATCACTCAGTGGTAAGTCCTAAAGAGTTAGACACATCAAAGTATATTTTCCAAAAGTTAAAAGCATGAGTATTGTAGGAATATAAGATAAACATATCCCTAGTATTTTTAAAACTCATTGATAATGACTCAAAAGAAATTTGAAAGATCAGATAATGTATACCCTTACAAACAAATATTAGAAAAGATTATTAAGTTGTATTAAAAATTGTTGGTAACATCCTACAGAGCAATACAGCTAAAACTTTGTTGTTGTTCAGTCACCCAGTCATGTCTGACTCCTCGAAATCCCGTGGACTGCAGCACACCAGGCTTGTCTGCCTTTCAACATCTCCCAGAGCTTGCTCAAACTCATGTCCACTGAGTCGAACAGTCTCATCCTCTGTCACCCCCTTCTCCTCCTGCTTTCAACCTTTCTCAACATCAGGGTCTTTTTCAGTGAGTTGACTGTTTGCATCATGTGGTAAGGCATTGAAGCTTCAGCTTCAGCATCGGTGCTTCCAATGAATATTCAGGGTTTATTTCTGTTAGGATTGACTGGTTTGATCTCCTTGCAGTCTAAGGGACTCTCAAGAGTCTTCTCCAACACCACAGTTCAAAAGCATCAATTCTTTGGTGTTCAACCTTCTTTTATGGTCAAATTTTCACATGAATACATGACTATTAGAAAAACCATAGCTTTGGCTATGCTGGTCTTTGTTGGCAAAGTAATGTCTCTGATGTTTAATATGCTATCTGGGTTGGTCATAGCTTTTCTTCCAAAGAGCAAGTGTCTTTTAATTTCATAGCTACAGTCACCATCTGCAGTGATTTTAGAGCTAAAGAAAATAAAGTCTGTCACTGTTTTCCATTGTTTTCCCATCTATTTGCCATGAAGTTATGGGACCAGATACCATGATCTTTGTTTTATGAATGTTCAGTTTTAAGCCAGCTTTTTCATTCTCCTCTTTCACCTTCACCAAGAGGCTCTTTAGTTCATCTTTACTTTCTGCCATAAGGATAGCGTCATCAGTATATCTGAGGTTATTGATATTTCTCCTGGTAATCTTGATTCCAGGTTGTATTTCATCCATCCTGGCATTTTGCATGATGTACTCTGCATATAAGTTAAATAAGCAAGGTGACAATACACAGCCTTGAAGTGCTCCTTTCCCAATTTTGAACTAGTATATAGTTCCATGTCTGATATTAACTGTTGCTTCTTGACTTGCATACAGATTTCTCAGGAGGCTAGTAAGGTGGTCTGGTATTCACACCTCTTTAAGAATTTTCCGCAGTTTCTTGTCATCCACAGAAAGACTTTACCATAGTCAATGAAGCAGAAGAAGGTGTTTTTCTGGGATTCTCTTGCTTTTTCTATAATGAATGTTGGCAATTTGATCTCTGGTTACTCTGCC
The DNA here is from genome assembly GCF_016772045.2 of Ovis aries. NCBI lineage: Eukaryota > Metazoa > Chordata > Mammalia > Artiodactyla > Bovidae > Ovis > Ovis aries. The sequence goes on from NC_056063.1 coordinate 41,871,863, forward strand.
TTTTCTAAATTCGGCTTGAACATCTGAAAATTCTCAGTTCATGTACTGTTGACGCCTAGCTTGGAGAGTTTTGAGCATTACTTTGCTAACTAAAATCTTGGGACTATCTTTTTAAATGGACAGAAAGTATCTGTACCTACACCTTTCTGTGTCTTTCAGTTGGCATGTAAATTCACAGATAGTCACAAATTCTGTGCTGTTAGTTAATAGGAAATGTCAATTTCAAACATAGAACATTTCCATCCCCTCCAAAAATAAAATAATCAATGAGTAGGTTTTGTACAAACCCTCCTTGAATGTACAATTCTGACATACTACCCAACTTTTCCTGAAAAGACTTTCAACTTAATGATGAGCTTGTTTTTTCATAATTACAAGTGAATGAACACCTCTCAAGTGCCATACCAAATGGAATAGCCTTTGTTACACAATTGCACACTGCATGTTTCTATTTTCCCTGTTCAGATAACTATATTACCATGAAAACTTACTTGATTTATTAAAAGTATTTGATTTTAAATTCTGAATTTTGATGGCAATTAGATTCCATTAAAAATGTTTTATTTCTATAGGTAAAATGATTGTCCACTACCTTGAGGGTTAAGGACAAAATTAGAAGAAAGATTGAAGTACTCATATAAATGTGAAAAAATTAAATATAAAGAAATACCAAAACTATTCTAATAACTGCAGTTAAATTTCATTAGTAAATGATCCTTTCTCCTTTAAGTCTGGGTTCACCAATCAGCTTTCACATAATTGCCTGCTTCTGAAATGGAGTCCTTGATTTTGTTTGTAAGTACACTCATTAAGAATTGTCTCAGCGATGCCAGTTTTAAGCTCTCAAACCTGTGCTAATAAATCAATTTCTTGAAATAGCATTAATTGAAATTACCTGGTATCACTTTTTCCGTGAGGGTCAAGACTGTTTTTCTCTGCTGAAAACACAAAATTTAGCCTGTAGTTTGTACAGCTAAACCTTCAGGTAATCATTAGAAGAAAATGGAAACTTCTTGTTTAGCAATTTGTCTAGATTGTTGTGATTGATTTTTGTTATTGTTTCTCTTTGTCTTTCTTTCCTTTGTTTTTCCCAGCTTTATTGACAAATAATTGAAATATAACTTTGCGTTACATTAAAGTGTACAGTGTGATGACTCAATGCATATATATATTGTGAAGTGATCAGACTGTGGTTAATTTTCATCAGTTCAGTTCAGCTCAATCGTTCAGTTGTGTCTGATTCTTTGAGACCACATGGACTGCAGCACGCCAGGATTCCCTGTCCATCACCAGCTCCCAGAGCCTACTCAAACTCATGTCCATCGTGTCGGTGTTGCCATCCAACAATCTCATTTTCTGTCATCCCCTTCTCTTCCCATCTTAAATCTTTCCCAGCATCAGGCATTTTCCCAATAATTAGGTTCTTTGCATTAGTTGGCCATAGTATTGGAGTTTCAACTTCAGCATCAGTCCTTCCAATGAATATTCAGGACTGATTTCCTTTAGGATTGAGTGGTTAATTCTTTTAATGTTTAACAATATCTGAATGTAGGATAGTAAAACTTTCTTTTGAATACAGTGATAGATATTGTATACCAATTTGATTAAATCTTACTTTAAGATAAGAAGTTTTTCTTTATACTGAAGACATGAAGACTTTTGCCAATTTGCCAATTTTGCCAAGTGTGCAATCCCTGAAACATTTATGCTAAAGTATTTTACAGAACTGTCCTTTGATGTAAAAACTCTTCTCATGAAGGGATCACAAATTTGTTGGATTTAATTGAGATATATGAAGAATCAAAACAAATCAAATAATTTAGTATACTTCTCTTTATACACTAAGAAAATAATTCTTTGAAATTGTCTCAAAGGACCTCTGAGGGAATTCAAAGAATTGTAACAGTAAAAGATAATTTTTTTAAATTTTTAAATTTTTTTTCCAGTTTGCCCACTTTTATTCTTTTTTTAAGTATTTTTAAAAATTATTATTATTATTATTATTTTAATTTTTACTTTATTTTGCTTTACAATACTGTATTGGTTTTGCCATACATTGACATAAATCTACCACAGGTGTACATGAGTTCCCAATCCTGAACCCCCCCTCCCACCTCCCACCCCATATCATCTCTCTGGATCATCCCCGTGCACCAGCCCCAAGCATCCTGTATCCTGTATCAAACACACCAAGAAAACCAGAATTGAAAGGGACACATGTACCCCAATGTTCATTGCAGCACTGTTTATAATAGCCAGGACATAGGAACAACCTAGATGTCCATCAGCAGATGAATGGATAAGAAAGCTGTGGTACATATACACAATGGAGTATTACTCAGCCATTAAAAAGAATACATTTGAATCAGTTCTAATGAGATGGATGAAATTGGAGCCGATTATACAGAGTGAAGTAAGCCAGAAAAACAAACAAACAAACAAACAAACACCAATACAGTATACTAACACATATATATGAAATTTAGAAAGATGGTAATGATAACCCTGTATGCAAGACAGCAAAAGAGACACAGATGTATAGAACGGACTTTTGGACTCTGAGGGAGAGGGAGAGGGTGGGATGATGTGAGAGAATGGCATTGAAACATATATACTATCATGTAAGAAATGAATCTCCAGTCTATGTTTGGTACAGGATAATTTTTTTTTAATTTAGAGTTTGATCTCAGAAGAAAAAATCAAAAGAATTATCAATAGAGACATGGTTACTTGATTAAGCATAATTATAATCAAGAAGCAATAGTTTGATTGCTTTCTAATCAAGGTGGTAATATTTTAAGAAAAAACACAGAAAGTAATACAATGTAGCAAAACTTAGCTTTTTCTGAATCAAGGACATGGCAAAGTCAACAGAAAACCAACAATTATTCTTGTTAGACATGAAATCTCCTAACTACAAAGATTGTACAGATGATAGCAACTACATTTTTACTACCACTTGTTAAAATAGAACTAATGAATTCAGATCAACTTATCATTTGTCAAAAAGAAAACCTAATTTTGGTTTTGCATTAATATAACATTTGTCAGTAAAGAATTTACAAGCTCCTTCCTGATTTTTCAATTATCTTGTGAATAAGGGCATGAAACTTTGTATAAAAAGCAAACACATTTATGCTGCTTTTAGACTTATTATTTGCAGTTACTAAAAATCAAGGCAAATAATTTACTTTCGGAAGCCTATAATTTTCAATGTTTATTTAAATATTGTCTTTCTCTTTTTTTTAATAGTCTAAAAAACGAAGGCACTTACTTAGGAAAAAAGTAGGTTTTAGTTGGACAAGGGAGAGATGTGATATTCATAAAAATATATTAACAAAATTCAGAATTCAAAATGAATTATTAAAAAAATATAATCCAAATAAAGTATTTTTGTATATCCTTATGCTTAAGTTTCTCATGCTTAAGTTATCTTTGGAGTTTGTGATTCTCTTTGGAAAGCAAATGAGTAATATCTAAATCAAACATGCCCATGGTTAATTGTTACCAATAACTACAGAGTTTACTAAATTAATAGTTATAATTAACAAACTAATAATAGTTTGTTACCAATAACTACAAAGAAAAAATGATTTAAATTCTGCACAATATTCATTATTTATGTTTTGTGTGAATAATCCCCCTAAATTTATTATGAAATAACATCTTTTATATATGTATTTATGTTGTGATTTTGGTGGTGGTGGTGATTTTATTTTATTTTTTTGCTATAATTCAAATTAACTGCTTAGTGATAACTAGAAAAACATGCTACTGAAATAAATCACTTAAAGTTTTCTCTCTTCACTATTGCTCCAATTTTGGTGACAGAAAATACTTTAGAATGCATTAATGCTTGGGTATATGGCATGGGTATCTGCTTGGGTAATTTTTGGGTAAATGTAATGTCCCTGTCATTCTATTTGTTTCTGAAATAACCATCTTAACACTCTTACCAAAGTGATCTATCCTCATTTCCCTCTTTGATGTATGTAATTTCTGTCTACATTTGATTTCAGTTTTTACGTATCTATGTTCTATGTGTTAATACAGCATACTGGTAAAAAATAATATATATATGTATATATATATACACACACACATATATATACATATATATATGCACACACATATATACACACACATATAATTTAAATAATATATAAGATATATAATATATAAAATGTATATATATAATATAATATATAATGTATATAACATATAATATATATAATTATAATTATTATATTATATATTATTTATATTAGATAATATAATATCTATTATAGATAGATGCATTATATATCTATAATATTATATATAATTTATATTAATATATATAATTTATATATATTATTTTTATTATAGTATCTAATATACATAATAGAATCATACATAATATTATATATAATATACCGATAATATTTAATATAATACATATATAACATATATTGTATAAGTCATAATATATTATTAATAATATATTATGTTATTAATCTATATTAATATATTATTGATCATATATAATACATATTATACATATATATAGATACCAAGGAAACATTTCATGCAAAGATGAGCTCAATAAAGGACAAATATTGTATGGACCTAACAGAAGCAGAAGTTATTAAGAAAAGGTAGCAAGAATGCACAGAAGAACTATATAAAAAAGATCTTAACAACCCAGATAATCACAATGGTATGATCACTCACCTAGAGCCAGATATCTTGGAATGCAAAGTGAAATGGTTCTTAGGAAGCATCACTAAGAACAAAGCTAGTGGAGGTGATGGAATTCCAATGGAGCTGTTTTAAATCCTAAAAGATGATGCTGTGAAAGTGCTACACAGTATGGTACTGGAACAAAGACAGACATAGATCAATGGAACAAAATAGAAAGCCAGAGATAAATCCACACACCTATGGACACCTTATCTTCGACAGAGATACAATGGATTAAAGGCAATCTCTTTAACAAGTGGTGCTGGGAAAACTGGTCAACCACTTATAAAAGAATGAAACTAGAACACTTTCTAACACCATACACAAGAATGAGCTCAAAATGGATTAAGATCTAAGTGTAAGACCAGAAACTATAAAACTCCTAGAGGAGCACATAGGCAAAACACTCCCTGACATAAATCAAAACATGATCCTCTATGACCCACCTCCCAGAATTTTGGAAATAAAAGCAAAAATAAACAAATGGGACCTAATTAAAATTAAAAGCTTCTGCACAAAAAGGAAACTATAAGCAAGGTGAAAAGACAGCCTTTGGAATGGGAGAAAATAATAGCAAATGAAGCAACTGACAAACGACTAATCTCAAAAATATACAAGCAACTCCTTCAGCTCAAATCCTGAAAAATAAATGACCCAGTCAAAAAATGGGCCAAAGAACTCAATAGACATTTCTCCAAAGAAGACATACAGATGGCTAACAAACACATGAAAAGATGCTCAACATCACTCATTATCAGAGAAATGCAAATCAACACCAAAATGAGGTACCATTTCACACCAGTCAGAATGGCTGCAATCCAAAGTCTACAAGCAATAAATGCGGGATAGGGTGTGGAGAAAAGGGAACCCTCTTACACTGTTGGGAATGCAAACTAGTGCAGCCAATATGGAGAACAGTGTGGAGATTACTTAAAAACTTGGAAATAGAACTGCCTTATGACCCAGCAATCCCACCGCTGGGCATACACACAGAGGAAACCAGAATTGAAAGAGACATGTGTACCCTAATGTACATCGTAGCACTGTTTATAATAGCCAGGACATGGAAACAACCTAGATGTCCATCAGCAGATGAATGGGTAAGAAAGCTGTGATACATATACACAATGGAGTATTCAGTTCAGTTCAGTTCAGTCGCTCAGTCGTGTCCAACTCTTTGTGACCCCATGAACTGCAGCACCTCAGGCCTCCCTGTTGATCACCAACTCCCAGAGTTCACTCAGACTCGCATCCATTGAGTCAGTGATGCCATCCAGCAATCTCATCCTCTGTCGTCCCCTTCTCTTGCCCCCAATCCCTCCCAGCATCAGAGTCTTTTCCAATGAGTTAACTCTTCCCATTAGGTGGCCAAAGTACTGGTGTTTCAGCTTTAGCATCATTCCTTCCAAAGAAATCCCAGGGCTGATCTCCTTCAGAATGGACTGGTTGGATCACCTTGCAGTCCAGGGGACTCTCAAGAGTCTTCTCCAACACCACAGCTCAAAAGCATCAATTCTTTGGCGCTCAGACTTCTTCACCATCCAACTCTCACATCCATACATGACCACAGGAAAAACCATAGCCTTGAGTAGACAGACCTTAGTCGGCAAAGTAACGTCTCTGCTTTTGAATATGCTATCTAAGTTGGTCACAACTTTTCTTCCAAGGAGTAAGCGTCTTTTAATTTCATGGCTGCAGTCACCATCTGCAGTAATTTTGGAGCCCAAAAAAATAAAGTCTGACACTGTTTTGACTGTTTCCCCATCTATTTCCCATGAAGTGATGGGACCAGATGCCATGACCTTAGTTTTCTGAATGCTGAGCTTTAAGCCAACTTTTTCACTCTCCGCTTTCACTTTCATCAAGAGTCTTTTTAGTTCCTCTTCACTTTCTGCCATAAGGGTGGTGTCATCTGCATATCTAAGGTTATTGATAATTCTCCCGGCAATCTTGATTCCAGCTTTTGTTTCTTCCAGTCCAGCGTTTCTCATGATGTACTCTGCATATATTAAAAAGAATACATTTGAATCAGTTCTAATGAGGTGGATGAAACTGGAGCCTATTATAAAGAGTGAAGTAAGCCAGAAAGAAAAACACCAATACTGTATACTAACACATATATATGGAATTTAGAAAGATGGTAATGATAACCCTGTATGCTGCTGCTAAGTCGCTTCAGTCGTGTCCGACACTGTGCGACCCCATAGACGGCAGCCCACCAGGCTCCCCTGTCCCTGGGATTCTCCAGGCAAGAACACTGGAGTGGGTTGCCATTTCCTTCTTCAATGCATGAAAGTGAAAAGTGAAAGTGACATCGCTCAGTCGTGTCCACCTCTTAACGACCCCATGGACTGCAGCCTACCCCGCTCCTCCTTCCATGGGATTTTCTAGGCAAGAGTACTGGAGTGGGATGCCATTGTCTTCTCCAATAACCCTGTATGAGAGACAGCAAAAGAGACACAGATGTATTGAACAGTCTTTTGGACTCTGTGGGAGAGGGAGAGGGTGGAATGATTTGGGAGAATGGTACTGAAGCATGTATAATACCATATAAGAAACGAATCCCCAGTCTGGGTTCAATGCAGGATACAGGATGCTTGGGGCTGGTGCACTGGGATGACCCAGAGGGATGGTATGGGGAGGAAGGTGGGAGGGGGTTTCAGGATAGGGAACATGTGTACACCCGTCCTGGATTCATGTTGATGTATGACAAAACCAATACAATATTGTAAAGTAGCCTCGAATTAAAATATAAAAAATCTAAATTTTAAAAAAAAAGAGCAATGTTAAAAAGGGGAAAAAAAAAAAAGAAGAAGAAGAAGAAAGTGCTACACTCAATATGCCAGCAAATTTAGAATACTCAGTAGTGGCCAAAGACTGGAAAAGGTCAGTTTTCATTCCAATCCCGAAGACAGGCAATGGCAAAGAATGCTCAAACTATCGCAAAATTGCACTCATCTCACACTAACAAAGTAATGCTCAAAATTCTCAAAGTCAAGCTTCAACAGTACATGAGACATGAACTTCCAGAAGTTCAAGCTGGATTTTGAAAAGCCAAAGGAACCAGAAATCAAATTGCCAACATCCACTGGATCATCGAAAAAGCAAGAGTTCCAAAAAAACATCTACTTCTGCTTTATTGACTATGCCAAAATCTTTGACTGTTTGGATGACAACAAACTGTGGAAAATTCTTAAAGAGATGGGAATTACAGACCACCTAACCTGCCTCCCGAAAAATCTGTATGCAGGTCAAGAAGCAACAGCTAGAACTAGACAAGGAAAAATAGACCAGTTCCAAACTGGGCAACGAGTACAACAAGGCTGTATATTGTCACCCTGCTTATTTAACTTTTATCCAGAGTATATCATGAGAAACTCTGGGCTGAATGAATCACAAGCTGAAACCAAGCTTTCCAGGAGAAATATCAATAACCTCAGATATGCAGATGACACCACCCTTATGGAAGAGAGTGAAGAAGAACTAAAGAACCTTTTGATGAAAGTGAAAGAGGAGAATGAAAATGTTGGTTTAAAGCTCAACATTCAGAAAACAAAGATCATAGCATCTAGTCTCATCACTTCATGAAAAACAGATGGGGAAACTGGAAACAATGACAGATTTATTTTTGGTGTTCCAAAATCACTGCAGATGGTAAGTGCCGAAATGAAATTAAAAGACGCTTACTCCTTGGTAGAAAGGTTATGACCAACCTAGGCAGCATATTAAAGAGCAGAGACATTACTTTGCCAACAAAGGTCCGTCTACTCAAAGCTATGATTTTTTCAGTAGTCATGTATGGATGTGAAAGTTGGATTGTAAAGAAAGCTGAGCGCTGAAGAATTAATGCTTTTTAACTACGGTGTTGGAGAAAACTCTTGAGAGTTCCTTGGACTCCAAGGAGATCCAACCAGTCCATCCTAAAAGAAATCAGTCCTGAATATTCATTGGAAGGACTGATGTTGAAGCAGAAACTCCAATACTTTGGCCACCTGACGTGAAGAGCTGACTCATTTGAAAAGACGCTGATGCTGGGAAAGACAGAAGCCGGGAAGAGAAGGGGATGACAGAGGATGAGATGGTTGGATGGCATCATCGACTCAATGGACATAAGTTTGTTAAAACCCGGGAGCTGATGATGGACAGGGAAACCTGGCCTCAGGCAGCCTATGGGGTTGCAACGAATTGGATACAACTGAACTGAACTGAACTTGACAAGGATGCTACAAAAATTAGTTTATCATGCATGACATTTAGTTAGAACTTTACTAAATGTTAGCCACTATTAAGCTGGTATCTTCAAAAGGCTGACAAGTTTGGCATATCCAAATCATGGAAAATAGCCACCGGAGATTGGAAATTTTGTGTCATTTTGCCTCCATTTCACCCTTAGTCTTCAAAGAGTCAAGTTACTGAAGGAAATAATTTCATAAGTTTTGTTAAGATGGCATCAGAAGAAAGGATTTGAATAGTTATATGTCAGTGTTGCGGGAGAATGAAGGGGGCTAAATGGAGAGGGACAAGAATTGAAGAGCAAATGACTCAGAAATAAGAACAAAGGTGTTCTAACACAACAGTTAGCTAAAATTTAAACAAAATAATGTGTGCATTTTTTCTTTTTCAGAAGTAGTAAGAATTAGAGTAGTCGTATGAGTGTTGTGTCAAACATCACTGAAAGAGAAGGAAGCAGGCTGAGCCCAGGACCTTCTGCAAGGAAGGACACAGAAAGCAAGGAATCAGATTATAGCAGAGCAGGGGTTTGAACTCAAGCTATCAAAAATTCTTCAGATATTATACCTAGCACTCCAGCATCAAAATTTCTGAGGCTTCTGATATATTGATTTCCCTATTTCTCCACTTTTGGGGGAACTCTGTGTCCATTTCTTTGACCAAATAGATATGCAATTTTATCCAGGAATCCCATGTTTGTTATTACCTTCCCTAAGACACAGTGTTGCTCTGCTAAAAAGGAAGTCGTGGTCAGCCACTATGAAGTCCTGGATATTAGCAACTGTCAGCAGTGACTTCTACTCTTTTTTTTTTTTTTCCAAAGTGCTCACTTATACCACTCTCTCTTGCTTGATATCTTTACTAGTTACCTGGACAGTCTAAAACCACTCATGAAATTTTGTTTTGTTTTGTTTTTAAGTTCTTTCCCTTTCTAATTTCACTCTGAGATTTTAGTTTTCTCATTGTTCATCTGTACCACAAAATGGCTTTGTAATTACTTGAACTCTTTGATTTAAATAATGTTCAGATCTTCCACATTTTACATACCACACCTACGCACACAGACTGTCTAGTTTACCTATTCAATGAAAAAAAAAAAATGGCTCTTCTAAAATGCAGTGCACATCTGATGTCTACACATTACAAAGCAAGATCAAGCAGACTAGAAATTTTGTTGTATCACTAAAGATTTTCCATGAGAACAGAAGACAGCATGCTTTCATTTTGCATCATTAAGGCACAGGTAAACCACTGTTTTCATCTTTTCCCACCTGGCACCAAGAACACAGAAGCTCTGATTTAAAAGTATACAAAAATTTGTTTAATGTCAGAAATTCTCATCCATTAGTAACACATTTAAACTGATTTTTTTTTAAAAGCTATGCAGACAAAATAAGTGCTTTTTAATACAAAGTTATCTCTTTCCTAGTAAAGGATCTTTTTTTTTTTTTTTTTTCCCTTTCCTGGCTTACTGGTTTCTTCCATGTAAGACCATTGTCACTTTAGGCTTTGATTATTACAACATTTAATGAGTGACTCTGATTCCTCTATACTCTAATACAACTTTGACAACAACTTTTATATTTTGAACTCTACAAATTCTTAAAATATCTATAAAATCCATAATACGTTAGCTACATTTTTATCCTTTATTCATCAAATAAATATTTGATATCACTATGGTCTCTAGGTCAAGTGGAAACAGTGATATATAAATGCCTAATATCTATATTTTAGGCCTGATAGAGGCCTAAAATGGCTCCAGTATTATAAATCTTAAGATATAATTTTTGAGAGTACAGAGTAATGTTGTGGGGAGTGATAAAGTGAAAGCTACTTTATAAGGGCAGTCAGAAAAAAGCCTCCTAATCTGCTGAGTTGCAAGTAGATTTCTCTAGGGAAGCCAGCCAGGAAATGCCTGGAAACAGAATATACTAGACCAAGTACAAAGGCCATATAGAGATTTGAGGAAAAACACCAGTTTGAGAGTTTGGCAAGCAGAGATCATCTGCTCTGCCACAGAAAGTGTAAAAAGAGACTTGAAAGAGATGAAGTAGGAAAGAAAGGCAGGACAAGAGGGTGTCAGGAGGTCAAGCAAAGGTCTTTGTATTTCATTATAAGGGCAAAATGGTGCTTTTGGAACCTGGATTTTTTTGATTGCAAGTTACAGAAGCCCAATCTGAATAACTTTTAGGAAAAAGGGGGTCAAATTTAACAGGAGAATAATGGGATATCTAAGAAAACTGAAGATTAGTGATGGGGCTATTGCTCAGGAACAAAATGAGGAATTGGAGACCTACTGTAAAGAAATGATGTCCCCTCTCTGCATCTTTCATTTTTTCAATGTGGCTTCATCATTCTCTCTTTGGAAAGAGCATATCAGATATATAGATAAATAGATATATGTACATAAAGATATATACACTCCTTATGGAACTGGCCACCAAGAATTCATGAATTCATGAGTGCCATAGGACACTCCTCTATGCCCTCACCACTTCTTTCTGCCTCTCCTTATCTCAGTCTCTCTATCTCTGTCTTTCACTCCATCTCTCTCTCTCTCTCTCTGACTTTCTCTGTTGCACTAACAAACACATGAAAAGATGCTCAACATCACTCATTATTAGAGAAATGCAAATCAAAACCACAATGAGGTACCACTTCACACCAGTCAGAATGGCTGCAATCCAAAAATCTGCAAGCAATAAATGCTGGAGAGGGTGTGGAGAAAAGGGAACCCTCCTACACTGTTGGTGGGAATGCAAACTAGTACAGCCACTATGGAGAACAGTGTGGAGATTCCTTAAAAATTGCAAATAGAACTACCTTATGACCCAGCAATCCCACTTCTGGGCATACACACTGAGGAAACCAGAATTGAAAGAGACACATGTACCCCAATGTTCATCACAGCACTGTTTATAATAGCCAGGACATGGAAACAACCTAGATGTCCATCAGCAGATGAATGGATAAGAAAGCAGTGGTACATATACACAATGGAGTATTACTCAGCCGTTAAAAAGAATTCATTTGAATCAGTTCTGTTGAGATGGATGAAACTGGAGCCGATTATACAGAGTGAAGTAAGCCAGAAAGAAAAACACCAATACAGTATACTAACACATATATATGGAATTTAGGAAGATGGCAATGATGACCCTGTATGCAAGACAGGGAAAGAGACACAGATGTGTATAACGGACTTTTGGACTCAGAGGGAGAGGGAGAGGGTGGGATGATTTGGGGGAATGCCATTCTAACATGTATACTATCATGTGAATTGAATCGCCAGTCTATGTCTGACGCAGGATGCAGCATGCTTGGGGCTGGTGCATGGGGATGACCCAGAAAGATGTTATGGGGAGGGAGGTGGGAGGGGGGTTCATGTTTGGGAATGCATGTAAGAATTAAAGATTTTAAAATTTAAAAAAAAAATAAAATAAAATAATAATTAAAAAAAAATAAAATTTGTAGAAAGAAGTACTGCTATGCTGAATATTCAGCAATTATGAAAATGAGGTAGCAGATTAAAAAGTTTCATTATTTATAATACTTATACTTTCTAAACATTTATTGTATATGTTTGTCTCTAAGCAATAGTATCAAGCTGACATAAAACAAGTAGTCATACCAGTTTTGGAGACAAACTGATAGTTGATCATGTACCGTCTTGCTCAAGATCACCAGCTGACTGCTAGTAGAAGTCTGAGTTCTGTTTTGGAAACAAAGTTATCTTCATAATCATGCATGTAACACAATCCACAGTATTGAAGCAAGTATTTTTAACTCATCATTCAAGGCCTTCCATAATATTTTCCCTAACTATTCCTATGTGAAATTTCCATGCAATTTTATGGGTTACTCAGAGGTTCTTGAAAGAAACTAATTGGAATCTCCACCATGACAGTACCATTAGTATTCCTGTTTAATATAGAAATTGCTTAAAGAACAATTCTCCTTAACTGTCAAATGCTATTCACACATGATTCAGTATTCTCATTAACTTAAGAAAACTTGCCAACATTTAGTTCCACACGAACTTCCAGTTCTGTCTTCTGAATTCTCTTTTCTTGTTGTTTTCAGTCACTCAGTTGTGTCTGACTTTGTGACCCTATGGACGGTAGCTTGCCAGGCTTCCCTGTCCCTCACCATTACCCAGAGCTTGCTCAAACTCATGTCCATTGAGTCGGTGACACCATCCAACCATCTCATCCTCTGTCATTCCCTCCTCCTCCCCCCTTCAATCTTTTCCAGCATTAGGGTCTTTTCAAATGAGTCAGTTATTCATTTCAGGTGGCCAAAGTATTGGAATTTCAGCTTCAGTTGATTGGATGGCATCATTGATACGATGGACATGAGTTTGAGTAAACTCTGGGAGGTTGTGATGGACAGAGAAGACTGGTGTGCTGCAGTCCTTTGGGTCACAAAGAGTCAGATACAACTGAGTGGCTGAACTGAACTAAATTGGAGTAGGAAATGGCAACCCACTCCAGAATTCTTGCCTGCACAATTCCAAGAACAGAGGAGCCTGACAAGCTATAGTCCATGGGTTTGCAAAGAATCAGACACTACTGAACAACTAAGTGCACACGTGCATGTGCACACACACACATAAAGCAAGTTCAATTAGAGCAAAAAATCCCTACATATTGCTCACCATTATATTCTCTGTTGCAAGCTAATACCTGTTACAGAATTGGAACTTAATTAATATTAATATTTAGAAGTGAATGCAAACATGGATAATTTCTGTCTCTTCCAATTTTTGCCTTTCAGATTTTATCTTGCAATCCAAATATCATTCCTCTACAAGTTTCATTTCAAAAATTATTTGATTCAGAATGTATTCCTGGCTTTCCTATTCTGAACCACCTGTATTATTTGCTACATGCTGTGGTATTAATTTACACACAATGTTTATTCACTCTGTTACTACTCTTGAATGCATGAAATTTCTTAAATAGTTATCTTTATTATGAGATTATTAAGACCAGTGTCATCTGTCACTCTTGTGTTCCTGTAGAGTTGCAGTGTTGCTCCCACCTTTAGCCAGTTCTTCAAGATCTTTTACCGTCATGGGGATATATATATATATATATATATATATATATATTATTTTTTAAAACAATAATTACTGATATTTCATATTCCTTTCCTGCTTGTGGTTTTCTTCATTGCAACTTTTCATATAAGAGCAGTTGATTATATTTATCTCTAATATATCTAAATATCAAGGGGGTTTTCATTTAGTTACACTATTTAGATAATGATGAAGAGCTTATGTTCCCCAAAATCATTATGGACCCCTTGACTTAACATTTATGTTAGTGATGGTTATCAGTGCCAGAAAGATTATTCTAAATTCAGAAATCAGTAAAGAAAAATACTATGTGTTTTAGAACAATTTTAGCATTGATATGTTATTGTCTATAATTCTATAGAGGCAGAAGTTGACTTGTAGACTTGCCACTAGAGATGGAAGTATTTTTCGTCCATTGGGGTCAATAACAATAAAGACTGTGGCTTATGGCCCTGTTAGATTTGAAAATAACCCAAAATATTTTTCCAATATTTGCTTGTTAAATTGAGTAAGATTTCAAAAACTTTTGGCACAAGTTTTAACATCTTATTGGTTCTCTCATTAATTGATGAGTTAAATAAAATCATTGACTATCTTTATTTTATAGATTTGCCTAAAGTCATATTATTACCTATATGAAAATTATACTGTAGGATTAGGTGCTTTTAATGTAATTATTGTTGATATTAGTGTTTTATTCAAGTTTAAAATTATTTTACATTAAAGATCATGAGTTTTTTTAGCAGAAATACAGTAAGCAGTGATATAATTTAACAATGATGCTAAACAGATCTTTTTTTTCCACAAAATTTGGAAGAGAAAGAAAACCTCTTGTTTCAAAAACTGCCTGTAGCATGAGAATATTCTCTAAGAAAATCATGCAAGTCATCTTTGGGAGTGAATAACTCCTTTGTTTGGAAAAACTTCATTAAAATCTTTTCACCAAAAATATTCAAAATAAAATCTTTTGTTGGAAATATTTCAGATGATTCTCTTCCACTTTCCAAATTTTAATATACAGAAGTTCACTTTGGCACTGTCTGCAATACACAGATTTTTGGTTCTAATTCAAGAAATTTTGATTAAGTAATTTTGCCTGAGATAACTTTCATTCAGCATTTTAAGAAAATGGTACCCAATGCTGATTATTCTCTTTGGTACCTCTCAGCTCATATGCTTCATCCTCTCTCACTTTCTCTGAATCCTGGGAGACTGAGTGCTGTACAGATTGCAGAATCTTGGTTTCCCTTCTCTCTGGATACTGGTTACCTTCAAGCAATGAGGGCATCTAATAGGAGGTCAAATGAAGAAAAAGACTGAGTTCACGTTAGGAACCCCCTTACAACTTTGTTTTCATGTAGTTCTGAACTACAACTCCTGACAGGTGACAAAATTCACACTGAGATTCAGCGTTGGAAATAGTTTCTGGTTGTACTAGTCCTGGAGTGGCTTGAAATCCCTATAAAACCACTTAATTCCATCTACGACCTTAAAATAGTTACTTCAATTAAAGTTTTTAAACATAGAGGTAGAGTGTATTGTATTTTGAGGGAACCATGGTTGATATGGAGAAATGGGCTTCAGGTTGCCCTTGAATTCTTATTCCTAGGAGTGATGCTCTAAAATACCTGTGCGTACTTCAGCCAATTTAAAAGAGTTCTTGTCTCTTCACATCCATGTGCTAGAAAGGGTTATTGATTAATTTTGAAACCAAGGCTCTATAACCATTAAATTATTTTACATATTACTGGTTCTAGACTTTCGGGGCTTAGTATCTTTTATAAGACAATAACTGTATATCTTCTCTACTAATACTACACACATTCACACAACACAAAGTTTTACATGAAATTTTTAAAGCTGTATGTACTTCAGATCAAATAGGACTTGCCCAGAATACAGATATTGAATCCAGCAGAAAAAAAATTTTGGCAAAGCAGTGAAACTTTAGATCATTTTTTACATGTGTATGTAAGTGTGCTTATAACTATATTAAAACAAACATTCATAAACATGCATAATAAGCACAGTATATTTCTGGATAAATTGAAAAAGAGATCATAATACCCTTATTTTCAAATTTGAGATTTATTTTTTAACGAAAAATTTTTGTGTTGATTCCCTAAAGTTGCCATTCTTACTAAGTTAATATAACATGGATATTTCATAAGTTCTTTTAAGGCAATAAAATGATGTAAGACATTATTGTATAGATATTTCCCTTTTCCTCTGAACTATCAAATCTATGTTCAATCACAAAAATATAATTGAAATCAAGAAAACAATATTTTTGTTTCTCTTTTTGCATAAAGTTACTAAGCAATTTAAAACTTTCCTTTAATGTTTCTAAACAAAACATAATGGTAGTGTCGGGCTTCTATCTACTCATTTACTTCCTGGGGGTTGTCCCTGGTGTAATCTTGGCTGGCATATCTTCCATGCTCACAAAAAAACACAGCACCGACATACTTCAATGCTCTTATATTCACAACTTAAGAAAATTCTTTACTAGTAATTTAAATTAATTTGTTATGTTCCATCCCTGTTGATACAAATATAAAAGTCACTTAGAAAATATTACTAAATTGTAAATTAAGACTGATATCTTGCATATTGTAAAGCAGTCTCAACTGGGAAAAGATGAGACTGGGGATCCAGGTAGCAAATTAGATTGATGTGCAGTCCTCAATATAATGGCATTTTCATTTCAGAGGACCATATGAGTCCAAAACATAACCATTTTTTATAGTTGTTCAAAATCTCAAGAGAAATGTGTTCAGGTGTCTCAACTTAGTTTCTCATGGACAAAGGGACACATCAAAAAGCTGTCATAAACTGATAGTAATTTACCACTTTCTCTTTTAAGAAGCCATGGGATTACAAGCATGAAACAAATAACAGCAAAAAGAAGTATATATTTTTTCCTTTTCCCCTGAGCTAAAAATTCCTATTTTATCAAAGAATAGCCTTACAAAACAAATAAAAATTACACATTTGGTCCTGATGTATTCACTAAAACTTTATTTAAATAGTCATTAACATTTAAAATAGAAAATTCATGTCACTTCTTCTAAAATTTTTTTATAAATTTTGTAACAGCTAAATAGTGTTATCATACATCTATAGAAACATTGTAAATGATACAGATGAATAAAACCTAAATCTAGCTTTTATTTTGATTTTTTTATTCAGATGGAAGATAGAGATCTCTTTAAATATACAATATTTGCAATTAGTTCTAAAGATTTTTAATTGTATGCTTCAATAGTTATTGTCAATATAAATAATTACATAAAAACCTAATGATTTTGATGCCTTCAGAAGGACAATAATGTGATATATAATGTGGATAAATTATTTTAGATGTTTGCTGTGAGTATTCACCTTTTCATCTACCCTTAGTGTCTTGTAACACATTGATCTCACAGATATCTGAAATGTCAACAGTGTGACGGTCAAGAGAAGTCTATCAGTATTTGAATCATTACTGGGATGTGGGTCACAATGTAATTTATTCAGACATAACACATATAATGCATTCAAATATTATTTGTGTCCTTTCTCAGCTATTGACTAACCAATAATTATTAAATCAGACAAAAAGTCAGAAGTAGTTTTGATAATTTAAAATCTAAAAGTTAGTATGTTTATTACAGTGGTTTTCATTTTGAATGCAAGAAATGGAGGGACATAGGCAGATGTCCTTTAAAACAAATTAGAAGAAAGATGGAAAATGTCAGGGTTTGTTAAGAAGCAACATCTATCCTATGATATTGGAAATGTCATAAAAAGGATAATGCAGAAATTAACCCTTGTTAACTGATATTGAAATAGAAAATTTGGGTAGAGATTCATTATGATTATCAAGCTGATGGGATTAACTTCTTTTGATCAACAATTGCTGTTTTCTTATTAGGAAAAAATGTATATTAGAGCCAAACTGCAAAAATTTATATTTTATAATATTTTATTATTTGCAAAGCTTTGAGTTATCATGCAGCTGAATGGCTGAACTTATGTAAAACTAAATGAAGTATTAATTCTTCATGTAATAAATATACATTGGAATTAGTGTAGTATTTGTTTATCCATTATGAAAATTTTGTGCATTTTTAATTTTTATCATGTTTTGTTAAGGAGTTGTGTTATTTTTATTATTATTCTCTACAGATAAGTAGCTTTCACACTTTCTCACTGAAAAATAAACAATTATTTCCTTAAGAGTATGAACAAGAAAAAGAGTGATGAGCAGATCTAGTCTTTTGTTTAAAAATTAGATTAAAAAATGTTTCCATTTTAATCAACATTCACAAAAATATAGGAAAACAAATTCAAGGCAATAAGATAACTTTTTAAATGATTTTAATATTTCCCAAGTGAAGTTAGTAAAACCCCTTTTCATGAAGATGATACACAACTAATATGTTTAAATTGACTTCACTCATACTTTAGTTGGTAAAGAATCCTCCTGCAATGCTGGAGACATGGGTTTGATTCCTGGATTGGGAAGATCTCCTGGAGAAGGAAATGGCAACCCACTCCAGTAGTCTTACCTGGGAAATCCCATTGACAGAGGAGCCTGGCAGGCTACCAGTCCATGGAGTCTAAGAGTCAGACATTACTTACAACTGAACCATCATCACCATGTTTAAATTTCCCTTAAAAATTCATGATTGTGAAAAGAATCTCTTCATGAATCCTGGAGAACTAGATGTTGTTGTTGTTGCCCCCAGGGAAAGCAAACTTTTAAAGTCCTTTACAGCCAATATTTTATAGTAATTTTATTTTATATTGCATAATAACTTATTTATATGTAACATAATCTATAAAAATATTGAATCAGTGTTTCGTATACCTGAAACTAGTTTAATAATGTGAGTCAACTATACTTCAATTTTTTTTTTAAAATATAAAATTCAGTAAAATATTTTCATTTTTAAAACTGATGCCAGAAGTATAAACAAGTACATTATTAAATTTAATATTGTATTCGAATTCTTTCTCAAAGTGTCTAAGATGCTTCATTCACTCCATATGCAGTTCAGTTCAGTTCAGTTCAGTTGCTCAGTCGTGTCCGACACTTTGCAGCTTCATGAATCGCAGTACACCAGGCCTCCTTGTCCATCACCAACTCCCAGAGTTCACTCAGACTCATGTTCATCGAGTCCGTGATGCCATCCTGCCATCTCATCCTCTGCCATCCCCATCTCCTCCTGCCCCCAATCCCTCCCAGCATCAGAGTCTTTTCCAGAGACAACCCTTCACATGAGGTGGCCAAAATACTGGAGTTTCAGCTTTAGCATCATTCCCTCCCAAGAAATCCCAGGGCTGATCTCCTTCAGAATGGACTGGTTGGATCTCCTTGCAGTCCAAGGGACTCAAAAGTCTTCTCCAACACCACAGTTCAAAAGCATCAATTTTTTGGCGCTCAGCTTTCTTCACAGTCCAACTCTCACATCCATACATGACCAGAAGAAAAACCATAGCCTTGACTAGACAGAACTTAGTCGGCAAAGTAATGTCTCTGCTTTTTTTTTTTTTTAATTAATTAATTTATTTATTTAAATTTTTAAATCTTTAATTCTGCTTTTGAATATGCTATCTAGGTTGGTCATAACTTTTCTTCCAAGGAGTAAGCATCTTTTAATTTTATGGCTGCAATCACCATCTGCAGTGATTTTGGAGCCCCCCAAAATAAAGTGAAAACAGTTATTTTTATTAAAAAAATAAAAAAAAGTGAAAACAGTTTCCCCATCTATTTCCCATGAAATGATGGGACCGGATTACATGATCTTCGTTTTCTGAATGCTGAGCTTTAAGCCAACCTTTTCACTCTCCTCTTTCACTTTCATCAAGAGTCTTTTTAGTTCCTCTTCACTTTCTGCCATAAGGGTGGTGTCATCTGCATATCTGAGGTTATTGATATTTTTCCCGGCAATCTTGATTCCGCTTGTGCTTCTTCCAGCACAGCATTTCTCATGATGTACTCGGCATAGAAGTTAAATAAGCAGGGTGATAATATATAGCCTTGACATACTCCTTTTCCTACTTGAAACCAGTCTGTTGTTCCATGTCCAGTTCTAATTGTTGCTTCCTGACCTGCATACAGATTTCTCAAGCGGCAGGTTGGGTGGTCTGGTATTCCCAGCCCTCTCAGAATTTTCCACAGTTTATTGTGATCCACACAGTCAAAGGCTTTGGCATAGTCAATAAAGCAGAAATAGATGTTTTTCTGGAACTCTCTTGCTTTTTCCATGATCCAGCGGACGTTGGCAATTTGATCTCTGGTTCCTCTGCCTTTTCTAAAATCAGCTTGAACATCAGGGAGTTCATGGTTCATGTATTGCTGAAGCCTGGCTTGGAGAATTTTGAGCATTACTTTACTAGCATGTGAGATGAGTGCAATTGTGCAGTAGTTTGAGCATTTTTTGGCATTGCCTTTCTGTGGGATTGGAATGAAAACTGACCTTTTCCAGTCCTGTGGCCACTGCTGAGGTTTTCCAAATTTGCTGGCATATTGAGTGCAGGACTTTCACAGTATAATCTTTCAGAATTTGAAATAGCTCCACTGGAATTCCATCACCTCTACTAGCTTTGTTCATAGTGATGCTTTCTAAGGCCCACTTGACTTCACATTCCAGGATGTCTGGCTCTAGATGAGTGATCACACCATCATGATTATCCAGGGCATGAAGATCTTTTTTGTAGAGTTCTTCTGTGTATTCTTGCCATCTCTTCTTTTTAGTCTTTAGATATTATTCCCATCATGATCCAAGTATCTTATGATTAATTTCAAGTCTCATTACTTTACCATTTTTTGTCCAACTCTTTTAGTATTATAGTCAAGTTTATTTGTCCTGTGTTAAATAAATACAACAAATTAATTTAGTTGTGAAAATGATTTTGTATGAAAGATAAGGAATTGTACTGAAGTCAAATCCATATTATTTCACTAGTGAGAATCAGAAGCTAACATGGGTTAAATAGTCTCAGTCCAACTCAGTAGGTTGCCAATTTCCAAAGTTTTATTGTAAGAAATAATGCTTTTCAGGTAGTACAATTCTGTCTACAGTTTCTGTCCTACCTATTCCTTTATCATGTTCTTATTTAAATAATTTCTGAGTCATGGCTGAAGAAAAAGTCAGTCTTAATGAAATAATTATATTATTGTAATACAATTTATTGACTTTTTGTAAAACTATTCATGAAAGTAATTTTTCAAAATATGAAATTTAATTGAACTAACCTGTTTTTGATTACTTGGTTAATCTGAACCAAAAGAAGATTAGATTTATCAATCGTATATTTAAAAACAAAATTATATTAAGTTGTATAAAGGATACAAAGGTATGTAAGAAAAAATATTAAGTGCAGTAATATATCCTTACGAAAGGCTAAAGCTAAGTTCATAGTTTATAATATATAACAAATTAATGATGAAACTGATACTGCTTACAGCGATATAACATAATTGCTTTGACAGAACAGATATCTACTTTGTCATTAACAGCTATATGCTCCAGGAAATTCTTGCCTGGGGCAATAGAATACAAAGTGCATTATCTTTGTTTTTTGCTTCCTGAAATTTTACCAGACAGTTTATCTTAGCAAAAAATTTGCTTATTAGATGAATTATTTTCTCACAAGACAAGTGTTTTTTCACCTGGACAATAAACTCAATTATCAGAACAGTTTTCTTATCTAACTTTGTCTTAAGATCTGCATCTTTCCATGTGAACCAATTCTAATTTATTCTATTGCAAACTTTGCTGACAAATCCCATTTTGGATGACATGTTGAATCCATCAAGCTAATACGCCCCAAACTCATTAATATCTTACCCTAATTTCCTATTTTAAATTATTAAGACTCGACTAAGTTGTAGTTCTCCCTGAAATCTGACATTCAGCACTATTTGATCAGTAGGCTTTTTTTTCTGTGTGAGTGCTAATTTAAATACTATTGGGTATTCAACAGTGGACGACCTTGAAGATCTTACAAAAATGGCCTTTAAGGCTTAAGACTTATAAAAAACTTCATAAACTGAAGCTTCATGAGTCTGTTGCTTGGAATGATTTTCTAACCATGAGGGTGAAGTAAGTCCCACTTTGAGACTGAACATCTATTTCTTTCATCAAGCTCCCAAATTCTAAGATAATTTTGTCTCTTGGAAATAAAAGAAACATTTTAAAATAATAGGTTAACGTCATAAATTTAACAAAGCCTTTTGCTTTGTCTTGTGCAGTGCTTAGGCCCCCAGTCATGTTTGACATTTTGTTGCCCCCATGAACTGCAGACAAGCTCCTCTGTCTATGAAATTTTCTGTGCAGGGATACTGGAGCAGATTTCCATTTCCTTCACCAAGGAATCTTCCCAACCTAGGTATCAAACCCACATCTCTTATGTTTCCTG
The DNA here is from genome assembly GCF_016772045.2 of Ovis aries. NCBI lineage: Eukaryota > Metazoa > Chordata > Mammalia > Artiodactyla > Bovidae > Ovis > Ovis aries. The sequence goes on from NC_056063.1 coordinate 41,894,310, forward strand.
CATTGACCAGCAAGTTTTTGACCACTAATGCCACCTGGGAATCTCTTTCCTTGGTCTCAGTATGGCAAAAATCTGTCATATAACATCATTATTTATTTCTTGGACTGTCCTTTCCAATTTGTTTCCAGTTTTCCAGAGGAAGTTCATAAACAAAAAGCTAAGAATAGACACAATAAATTTGTCTCAGTCCCAAGGGCCAACAAGTTCCAAAGGTCTTCTCAGACTGGCATCTTTATAGGGTAAGTTTTACCTTTGGTTAACTGTCTTTAAATTACCAAATTTATCGAAGTTACAGTAGCTTCTTGGGGAAACTTTTAATGACAGCACAATTATTCATTGAGAAATGTCTTAGGGGAAAAACGGGCAAAATTTAAGACATCAAATAATTTATCTTTTTAAAAAATTAAAGGAATTTCCAAAATAAATTGAAATAACATATTTACTTTTGCAAAAGATATCTTGAAAAAGGAAATTTTTAAAAGTACAAAAGTTAATAAAATTAGTCTTTTATATGTTGCCGTTGTTAATTTTATTTGTTAACTTGACTGGGACATGGTGGTCAAACATCACTTTGAGTATTTCTGCTACAGTGTTGAGATCAATATTTATTTATTTTTTTCCCCCCAATAACAGTGTTTTTATTTATTTATTTTCTTTCTTTCTTTTTTTTTTTTTTTTTTTTTTACTTTACAATACTGTATTGGTTTTGCCATACATTGACATGAATCCACCACAGGTGTACATGCGATAAATATTTTAATTGATGGACTTCAACTAGAATAAGCTGTTCTGCATAGTGTGAATGGGTCATATTCTATTAGCTGAAGTCTTAGATAGAACAACAACAAAAAAATTACTTCCCTTGAGCAAAAGAAAATTCTGAAGCAGACAGCTTTCATATAGAACTGTAACCTGGCTCTTCCCTGGGTCTCCAACATGCTAACCACACTGCACATTTTGAATTTACTGGCTTTCATAATTACATGAGCCAATCCTTATAGTTAATCTCCATGTAAACACATCCTATAGGTTCTGGTTCTCTGCATAACCCTGATTTATGCAGTTTCTCACAGTTTGAAATTGTCCTATGTCAGATAAGAAGTGGAAAGACAATAATAATAATAATAATAATAATAATAATAATAATAATGTGGATAGAAATGCAGGCACTCTGAGAGGGAACCAAGCACTTAATCCTATTTTCTTTTGAACTCTCCAGAAGAATTTTCTCCAAATATTAAAACACAAACAGAATACTTTTTTATTGATATACATTCTACAATGTTAATCTTAAGTGTTGGCATTATCACAGAAACTTAATCTTGTAAAGAGTGACAACTCAGGTAATCAGAATTTGTATTGTAATAGCAACTTCAGACATTACCATTTATCAGCCAATAAGTCTCACCAGTGTCCCTTCAATCAAAGAATATTATTTTTTCTCTTCTAAAACTGCACCAGTTAACTTAATAGAAATGTTTTTCTTTTGTGAATAGTTGTTTTTTTTCAGTCTCTCAGTCTTGTTCGACTCTTTGTGACCCCATGGACTACAGCACACCAAGCTTCCCTGTCATTCAACATCTCCCAGAAAGGGTTCAAACTCATCTCCATTGAGTCAGTGATACCATCCAACCATCTCATCCTCTGTCATTCCTTTCTCCACCTACCTTCAATCTTTCCCAGCATCTCTTTGCATTTGGTGGTCAAAGTAAGCTTCAGCTTCAGCATCAGTTCTTCCAATGAATATTCAGTACTGATTTCCTTTAGGATTTACTAGTTTCATCCCCTTGTCCAAAGAACTCTCAAGAGTCTTCTCCAGCACGATATTTCAAAGGCATCAATTCTTCAGTGCTCAGTCTTTTTTATTGTCCAGCTCTTACATCCATACATGACTATTGGAAAAACCATAGTTTTGACTATACAGATCATGTAGGCAAAGTAATATGGTTTTTAATAAGCTATTTAGGTTTGCCATTGCTTTTCTTCCAAGGAGCAAGTGTCTTTTAATTTCATGTCTGCAGTCATCATCCACTGTGATTTTGGAGCCTGAGAAAATAAAATCTGTCACTGTTTCCATTGTTTCCCCTTATATTGGCCGTGAAGTAATGGGACCAGATGCTATGATCTTCATTTTTTGAATACTGAGTTTTAAACCAACTTTTTCATGCTCTTCTTTCACCTTCATCGAGAGGAAGAATTCCTCTTTTTTTTCTGCCATAATGGTGATGTCATCTGCATCTCCAAGGTTATTGATTTTCTCCTGGCAATCTTGATTTCAGCTTGTGCTTCATCCAGCCCAACATTTCACGTAAAGTACTCTCTGCATATAAGTTAAATAAGCAGGGTTACAATTTGTAGCCTTCACTTACTCCTTTCCCAATTTTGAACAATTCATTGTTTGTAAATAGAATTACTTCTTAATGTTCTCCTGGAGACTATCTTTCTTCATATAATCAAAGATTCTTTTATTTGTAATCAAGACATAAGTAATTTAGGTCTTGATCTATCATTTTGCTTGTGTCTAAATAAAGCTCCAGTTGAAGATTTCCAACAGTTCATCGACTTTTTATGGTCTAAACATTCTGCTGATATTAACAGACTTTTTGTTGTAGTTCAGAAACTTAGTCATGTCCAACTCTTTGCAACCCCATGGACTACAGCATGTCAGGCTTCCCTGTCCTTCACTATCTCCTGGAGTTTGTTCAAACTCATGTCCATTGAATCAGTGATGCCATCCAACCATCTCATCCTCTGTTGCCCTTTTCTCCTTATGCCTTCTATCTTTTCCAGCATCAGGGTCTTTTCCAGTGAGTCAGCTCCTTGTATCAGGTGGCCAAAGTATCACTGATGTTGAATACAATGAAGTTTAGATTGTTTTATACATACCTTTACCCAAATTGTAGATTTCCCTCTAAAACAAGAAGAAAAAGAAGGACAAAAACCAATCACTTTAAGTCTGGTAGAAAAAAAATCATACTGTAATACTCATCTTCCAAGTCACAATGCATGACAGAAAAAAGACATTGACTTGTTCGGTACTCTAAGGCCATAAAGGAAAGTAGTAATCCTCTGCTTTCTGTGATACTGAACCCAAGCAGTATTTTATCTTCAGTGCTAATTAAGCCTACACATTTCCCAACTTTATATTTGTACTCAGTTTTATGTTTTAGAGCTCCCCTCATTAAGCTAATTAAGTACTTATTGGCCTTTTTCTCAGAAAACTAAAATATACCTGCAGAATCATGCCTCAGAATTTCACTAAGACACTCTCCATTTTTCATGAGACAGTTATGGTAAAATTTCCCATGATTTTCTTGTCTAATATATGAATCCATTTTCATTATGTTCTGTTGATAATATGGTGCCAAGATTGATTTTATGTATGTAATCAGGTTGCAAAGAATATAATGTTTTTAAGAAAAAGCTACACTTTGTCAAACAAAAGATATGAATTAGTCCAAGACTTAATATATTCTAAGAATGAAAATCTTTCCATTGTGAGAGCTTTCATATCATTAAAATTTCTTTCATTCTGGTCCAGAAGTAATTAGAATATTCCTTGGTCACATGGACCAAATATAAGCAGTAGGTTCGTTACTTTTTGAAATCACTGTGTATGTGTATAGTTTAACCAAGTTTTCATTAACTAAAACTCTTAAGCAGGAGAATACATTTTATGATTTAAAATAAGCCCTTCAATAATTTCTCATCAATTCATAAATAAATAATCTGGACAAGTCTGTGGTGTTCTGACTTGACTTTTGGGGAATGATCAGCTCAGTTCAGTTCAGCCGTTCAGTTGTGTAAGACTCTTTGAGATCCCATGAACCGCAGCACGCCAGGCCTCACTGTCCATCACCAACTCCCGGAGTTCATTCAGACTCACGTCCATTGAGTCCATGATGTGATCCAGCCATCTCATCCTCTGTTGTCCCCTTCTCCTCCTGCCCCCAATCCCTCCCAGCATCAGAGTCTTTTCCAATGAGAACCCTTCGCATGAGGTGGCCAAAGTACTGGAGTTTTAGCTTTAGCATCATTCCGTCCAAAGAAATCCCAGAGTTGATCTCCTTCAGAATGGACTGGTTGGATCTCCTTGCAGTCCAAGGGACTCTCAAGAGTCTTCTCCAACACCACAGTTCAAAAGCATCAATTCTTTGGTGCTCTGCCTTCTTCACAGTCCAACTCTCACATCCATGCATGACCACAGGAAGGACTAAATCAGCCTAGATGGCAAATACACTGCACACTCTGGATCTTGACAAATGGCTAGAGATCAGAGAGCTAGCATTTATTGTAATAGCAGACTTTTTTTACATGCAATATTTAATTCTGTACTGCTTTGGAAACAGCACACATTCTTGATATCACCAGGAAATCCAATTTGGATTATCCAGTACATTAAATAACTCTTTAATCTCTGATACTTTTGAAGTAGATAGTCATTATACAATTAGAAGTCTGTACACAAAGGGATGACTTGAAGGTAAAGGGAAATGTATTAGTTAATCGCTATGAAAGACAGGAGCTTTAATTAAGATCTTGGCCCTGTTAGGACTCCAAAAAGTTAATTCTTTAAGGAATTTCCAAGAAGCTATTATGGTATGCCAGTGACTGGTAACCACAGTTTCAAAAAAAGAAAAGAGAAGGAAAAAAGAAAGAAGGAAAAATAAGAAATATTGGGAGAACTATCACTTTATATTATATGAAAATAACTTTCTGTTCCCTCAAAAGCACTTGCAATGATTTTACACTGACTTTTCTACCACAGCAAGGAAAATTAGGGTATTATATCAAGCAATATTAAAGTGTTATTGGTTATATCAACCAATATCAAAGTGTTAGCAAGCCAAAATCTTTGTGTTATGCCTCCTTTGTTATCACCATTATCCTGGTAAACCTGTAAAGATGGGATATGGACAAGAATCCTAAGACACCTCAGAGTGCATTCAAATGAGTTTCACAATGCATTCCCTGCAATGAATTTTGAATATGTCTTGGTCACTGTTGGCTTGTTTACAAGATAGACTGAAAGTTTTACTTGATGGGAGGTTATTGGTTTCATGCTAATGTTAGCAAAAATATTGCTTTATTCCTCATCAGAAGATTTCCAGTCTCTTCTCTCTCCAGTGAAAGGAGTGCCAATTTAGAGTGACTGGTATTACACAGAATTGAAAAGTCTTGTTACATATTCAGAAATTTCCATGTCCAAATTGTACTCAATCTTCAAAAAAGTTGAAAAGAACAAATGTATTGGGTTGACAAAAAATCTGTTCTTTTTTTTTTCCCTATAAGATGGATCTAGCAGCACTTAGTTGTCTTTAACTTAATTCAAAACAATTTTGTTAGATTGTATTGTGACAATGGTCATATCAGAATGCATTTACAAAAATAGAATAAAAAATCACAAATGGTGCATTTTAATGTAGTCATTTTGATATTGAGGATGGAAGAAAAAGGCAACACTTTTGGCATATTATGCTTTATTATTTCAAGAAAGGTAAACATGCAACTGGAATGCAAAAAAAGAGAAAAAAGCTTTTGAAGAAAAAGATTTGTTTCATGTATAGAGAACATCCTATAATTAATTGAATATGTCAAAAGTTGTGAGAAATATCATGTTGGAAATTTCTTGCTGGATGATTCTCCATGGTTGAGTAGACCATTGAAGATGATCAAACTGAGACATTAGAGAAAAATCAACCTTATACCATGTGGGAGATAGCCAACATATTCAAAATATCCAAATACAGTATTGAAAATAATTTTCACCAGTTTAGTGTGGATCACAGTAAACTGTGGAAAATTCCGAAAGAGATGGGAATAGCAGACCACCTGACATGCCTCTTGAGAAACCTATATTCAGGTCAGGAAGCAACGATTAGAACTGGGCATGGAACAACAGACTGGTTCCAAATAGGAAAAGGAGTACATCAAGGCTGTATATTGTCAGCCTGCTTATTTAACTTATATGCAGAGTACATCATGAGAAATTCTGGGTTGGAAGAAACAAACTGGAATAAAGTTTGCCAGGAGAAATATCAATAACCTCAGATATGCGGATGACACCACCCTTAAGGCAGAAAGTGAAGAGGAACTGAAAAGCCTCTTGATGAAAGTGAAAGAGGAGAGTGAAAAAGTTGGCTTAAATCTCAACATTCAGAAAACTAAGGTCATGGCATCTGGTCCCACCACTTCATGGGAAGTAGATGGAGAAACAGTGGAAACAGTGTCAGACTTTTTGGGTTGCAAAATCACTGCAGATTGTGATTGCAGCCATGAAATTGAAAGACATTTACTCCTTGGAAGGAAAGTTATGACCAACATAGATAGCATATTGAAAAGCAGAGACATTACTTTGCTAACAAAGGTACGTCCAGTCAAGGCTATGGTTTTCCAATAGTCATGTATGGATGTGAGAGTTGGACTGTGAAGAAAGCTGAGCGCCAAAGAATTGATGCTTTTGAACTGTGGTGTTGGAGAAGACTCTTGGGAGTCCCTTGGACTGCAAGGAGATCCAACCAGTCCATTCTAAAGGAGATCAGTCCTGGGTGTTCTTTGGAAGAAATGATACTAAAGCCGAGATTCCAGTACTTTGGCCACCACATGCGAAGGGTTGACTCATTGGAAAAGACTGATGCTGGGAGGGATTGGGGGCAGGAGGAGAAAGGGATGACCGAGGATGAGATAGCTGGATGGCATCACCGACTCGATGGACGTGAATTTGAGTAAACTCTGGGAGTAGGTGATGGACAGGAAGACCTGGCGTGCTGCAATTCATAGGGTCGCAAAGAGTTGGACGCGACTGATCGACTGAACTGAACTGAACTGAAGTATATTAATCACTTTGATGTTTGGATTCTACATAGGTGGAAAAAAAAAAAAAAGCTTCTCGACCTTATTTCTGCATGTGATTCTTTACTGAATGATAATATTTCATTTTTTAAAGCAAATTATAATGAGTAATGAAAAGTGGATAATGTACAATAATGTGGAATGGAAGACATTTCAGAGCAAGTGAAATAAACAGCGACCAACCACATCAAAGGATGGTGATCATGTGCCTCTCCCAGTTAAACCAAATGAAGACAGCACTCAATGAAAAGCATTCAGAATTAGTCAACAGTAATCATCCTCCATCAGAATAATATAAGACCGCATGCTTCATCAATGACCTGGCAAGAACTATTTATAGACTGGCTAAAAAGTTCTGGTTCAATGGCAATATTCACCAAACCGTGCAACTTCATATTTTAATGTATTTCAGTCTTTACAGTCTTTTCAGTCTTTATTAGAAGAAAAATCCAAAACCTGGAAGACTGTAAAAGACACATGGAAGAATTCTTTAGTCAAAAATATTTGGTAAGATGGAATTATGAAGGGGCCTGAAAAATGGCAAAAAGTAGTGGAACAAAATGGTGACTGTTGTTGAGTCACTAAGTCATGTCCAACACTATAACCCCATGGACTGCAACATGCCAGGCTTCCTTGTCCTTCACTGTCTCCCAGAGTTTTCTCAAATTCCTGTTCATTGAGTCAGTGATGCTATCTAACCATCTCATTCTCTTCCACCTCTTTCTTTTGCCTTCAGTCATTCCCAGCATCAGGGTCTTTTCTAAAGTCAGCTCTTCACATCAGGTGGCCAAAGTATTGAGGCTCCAGTTTCAGCATTAGTCCTTCCAATGAATATTCAGGGTTGATTTCCTATAGGATTGATTGCTTTGATCTCTTTGCATTCCTAGGGACTCTCAGGAGTCTTCTTCAGCACCACTATTTGAAATTATCAATTCTTCAGTGTGCAGCCTTCTTGATGTCCCAACTTTCACATCCAGTAATGATTATTGGAAAACACATAGCTCTGACTATATCACTTTGTATGCAAAGTGATGTCTCTGGCTTTTAATGTATTATGTTTGTCATAGCTTTCTTTCCAAAGAGCAAGCATCTTTTAATTTTCTGGCTTCAGTCACCATCTGCAGTGGGTTTTGAGCCTAAGAAAATAAAACCTATCACTGTTACCAATTTTTCCCTTTTATTTGCCATGAAATGATGGGGCAGGATTCCGTTTTCTTCATTTTTAGAATGTTGTTTTAAGTCAGTTTTTTCACCCTCTTTTTTCACCCTCATGAAGAGGCTCTTTAGTTCCTGTTCACTTTCTGGTATTGAGTGGTATCACTTGCATATCTGAGGTTGTTGATATTTCTCCTCGTAATCTGGATCCCAGCATATGATTATCCAGCCCAGCATTTTGCATGGTATACTCTGTATATAAGTTAAATATGAATAAACAGGGTGACAGTATACAGGTTTGTCACACTCCATTCCCAATTTTGAATGACTCCAATGTTCCATGTCTGGTTCTAGCTGTTGCTTCTTGACCTGCATACGAATTTCTCAGGCAACAGGTAAGGCGGCCTCATATTCCCATCTCTTTAGAATTTTCCAGTTTGTTATGACACACGATCAAAGGCTTTATCATAGTCAATGAAGCAGATGTAGACGTTTTTTTTTTTTTAATTCCCTTAAAGTTAATACTTTCTTCAATAAAATTCTTGATAAAAATGAAAAATATGTCTTTAATTTTTTCTTAAAAATTTGAAGGAAATTTTTGGCCAACCCAATATTTCAGAACTAAAATTTACAAAACACTTAAAAGAATCTTGATCTTCCATGGCATAAGATTTGTTATTGGTTTTAATGTAAACAAGTATTAATAATAACACCTTCCATTATTCAGCTTCTCTCAGGTGGTAAGATCACTTTGATTATAAATCTGCTTCATTGCAAATAGACTTGAAAAACTCCTGCAAAGAACTTGTGCAAAATACCTCTTTTTAATGGGAGTGTAGGCAAACTTTCCTCAGCATTGTATTAACAACCTACACACAGCTTAAATTCTAGAAATCTGATATTCTGGAAGAGAGTTTAAAGATAAAACTGCTTGCAAATGTCTATTGGAAGAATATTGCCAATATGTGAGAAAAACTCAATGAGGTTGGTCTTTGGAATCACTACAATTCATCAAAGGGACACAACCATCCTCAGATTAGTACAAGAATGCATACTTTACACCAAGAATTCTTGAAATTTTCCAGAAACAGAAACTTTCAGGCTTGTATGTAAACCAGAAGTTCCTTCCCAAGATTCAGATGACTAAAAGAGCAGAGTATCAAGTTTAAGGTGTAGTAATATTCTTTATTCCCATAAATATTTTATTTCTCTTTGCTTGTTTAACATTCTGATTTCAACAGACTTTAACTCCTAACCATGATACCCAGGATGTTTTTCTCTAAATATTGCTTACTACATTTGTAGTTACTCTCTGATATAAGTCTAATATCTGGCTACTGTTTACTTATAGTTTGGCTAGATCTAAAACACAATCAACTGTTTTATATAGGTGAAATCAATTTTAACCAACAAAATTTTAGAAGCCAACATCACAAAAAGATAGCTGAACACAAATTTCCCTGTAATACATAATATAAGGAAAAAGTCTGGGTATGTTTTGTAAGACTTGTTTCTTTAACTAAACTTTCATAAATATTCAACTTGGAAAAAAATACAAAATATATCATATATCTATTGAAGTTTTCTCACTTTTATGGACTTTGAAAGGAAGTCCATAAAAGAATCTTGCTATTTATCTAGATTTTATGACTCAGATTGTCTGGCATCTGACTTCCCTTGTTGAATAATATTGAAAATGTACAATACTGATTAGCTACCTTTAATGGATATTTTTCTAAAAACTAGTTAGTTGGCCCTCAACTACTGGTATTAGATTTTTAGTACCAAAGCCTATAGCTTACTACAAACAATAGACATTTGCCAACTTTCTTGATAGTCTCATATTCTAATAAACCTTGGGTCTAATTTTCCATATTGATTTCTCCTATTAAAAAAAAAAAAGAAGGAATAGAGATTACATAATAACCTAATTCAAGACGGAAAATATGTAGCCCTTGATATGTGACCCCTGATCCCAAAAAGGAAGGAATTCTGAACTGTATTCTATTCTCTTTATTTCACGCTTTACAAAGGGCCCAGAAAATTAGGAAATATTCTTCCTCTGGTGATTTAGATCATGATTGAAGCAAGGCAATATCACTGAGGTCAGAGAACTACTTGACATAGGTATTTATTAGATTTGACAAACATCCCAGGAGAACATTCCTAGATATAATGCTAACTTCTTAAGAAGGAATATGTGTTATCTTAGGGTAAGAATGCAATCAATACTTGGATTCTGACACCTTCTTGTTATCTTCTGTGAAACAAAACATTTAAGATAAATAAATATTTAAGCTTTTTTTTTTTTTTTTGACTAATACCCTATATCTGTTTCTGCATTCTCTTCAAGATGGATAGAATTTTTTCGTTTGTTATAATATGCGCACTCTTGATTCTCAGTTTACAAGTGAATAAAAGTTGATTGAATTCAGTTCCAAATAGGCAATGACACAAAGCTGAGATTGAGAACAGAGCCCAGAAGCATCATTACAACTTTTGGGGCTCAGATTTGGGAATATCTGTGTCAACATAGGTGGCTGCTCAGAGTAATTCTCATCCAGGCAGTAAGGCTATCAATCATGAGAAACTTCGCTATTTCTTTTAGGAAATGGTTAGAAAACTTTTTTTTTTTTTTAACATTCACTTTGTTCATCTGAGAAAACGAGTATCTAACTATGATAGTCTGTACTTCTGTATAAACAGTTCACTTAAAATTTATAAAAACAGCTCATTAAAACTTGCCTTAGTGCTTTTACCTCACAAGCCTAAAGTATTGTGTCATATATTTTGATATAACAAAGCATTTCCTGCCCTAAGACCCCTTTTGAACACTTGGGGTCAGATCTTAAATTCTTATAAATAAAATTTACTATCTGTTTGCTTTTGCCACACTCCTTAATATATATTATATATATATTAGGGAATATTATTTAGCTTTAAAGAAGAAAAAAATCCTGCCATTTGCAACAACATGGTTGAATGTATAGGGTATCATGCTAAGTGAAACAAGCCAGAAACAAAAAAATGAATACTATGTGGTACCACTTATATCTGAAATCTAAAAAGAAATGAAAAAGTTAAACTCAGATGCAAAGAATAGATTGGTGGTTACCAGGGTTGAAAGAGGGATGGGAATAGGAAGACGTCGGTAAAAGGATACAAATTTTCAGGCATAAGATGAATAAGGTATGAAGATCTAATATATAACACAGTGACTGAAGTTGATTATATTATATATTTGAAATTTTCTAGGAGAGTAGAACTTAAGTGTTCTCTCTCTCTCTCACACACACACATATACAGACACATACACACAAAAGTAAATATGTGATGGTTGTGATAATTGGCAGGGGGATTCTTTCCATAATATTTATGTACATCAAAACACCATGTGGTACACTTCAAATATGCTATAATTTAATTTGTAGTTACATTTCAATAGGGTTTCCCCAGTGGCTAAGCAGTAAAGAATCCACCTGCCAGTTTGGGAGACGTAGGCTTGATCTCTGGGTCAGGAAGATTCCCTGGAGGAAGAAATGGAAACCCACTTCAGTATTCTTGCCTGAGAAATCTCATGGACAGAGATTATGGGATCTCAAGGAGTCAGATATGACTTAGTGACTTGGGAGGGGAGTTCAGGATGGGGAATACATGTACACCCATGGTGGATTCATGTTGATGTATGGCAAAACCAATACAATATTGTAAAGTAAAATATATATATATATATATATATAAAATAAGTGATAAATGGTTAAAAACAACAACAACAACAGCATACCTCAATAAAGTTAAAGAAATGAAAATTTTCATGAGAAGCTATCTTGGAATTAGAGCTTATGTAAAGACAAATCCCTTATGATTATACAGTAGAAGTGAGAAATAGATTTAAGGGACTAGATCTGATGAATAGAGTCTCTGATGAACCATGGACTGAGGTTCATGACATTGTAGATGAGAGAGGGATCAAGACCACCCTCAAAAAGGATGAAATTTTGAAAAGAAAGGCAAAAAAGAAAAATGGCTGTCTAGGGAGGCCTTACAAATAGCTGTGAAAAGAAGAGAAGTGAAAAGCAAAGGAGAAAAGGAAAGACATAAGCATCTGAATGCAGAGTTCCAAAGAATAGCAAGAAGAGATAAGAAAGCCTTCCTCAGCGATCAATGAAAAGAAATAGAGGAAAACAATACAATGGGAAAGACTAGAGATCTCTTCAAGAAAATTATAGATACCAAGGGAATATTTCATGCAAAGATGGGCTCCATAAAGGACAGAAATGATATGGACCTAACAGAAGCAGAAGAGAGTAAGAAGAGGTGGCAAGAATACACGGAAGAACTGTACAAAAAAGATCTTCATGACCCACATAATCACAATGCTATGATCACTCACCTAGAGCCAGACATCCTGGAATGTGAAGTCAAGTGGGCCTTAGAAAGCATCACTATGAACAAAGCTAGTGGAGGTGATGGAATTCCAATTGAGCTATTTCAAATCCTGAAAGATGATGCTATGAAAGTGCTGCACTCAATATGCAAGCAAATTTGGAAAACTCAGCAGTGGCCACAGGACTGGAAATGTCAGTTTTCATTCCAATCCCAAAGAAAGTTAATGGCAAAGAATGCTCAAACTACTGCACAATTGCACTCATCTCACATGCTAGTAAAGTAATGCTCAAAATTCTCCAAGCAAGGCTTCAGCAATATGTGAACCATGAACTTCCAGATGTTCAAGCTGGTTTTAGAAAAGTCAGAGGAGCCAGGAGATCAAATTGCTAACATCCACTGGACCATGGAAAAAGCAAGAGAGTTACAGAAAAACATCTATTTCTGCTTTATTGACTATGCCGAAGCCTTTGACTCTGTGGATCACAATAAACGGTGGACAATTCTTCAAGAGATGGGAATAACAGACCACCTGATCTGCCTCTTGAGAAACCTATATATGCAGGTCGGGAAGTAACAGCTAGAACTGGACATGGAACAACAGACTGGTTCCAAATAGGAAAAGGAAAACATCAAGGCTGTATATTGCCACCCTGCTTATTTAACTTATATGCAGAGTACATCATGAGAAACGATGGGTTGGAAGAAACACAAACTGGAATCAAGATTTCCAGGAGAAATATCACTAACTTCAGATATGCAGATGACACCGCCCTTATGGTAGAAATTGAAGAGGAACTAAAAGCCTCTTGATAAAAGTGAAAGCGGAGAATGAAACAGTTGGCTTAAAGCTCAACATTCAGAAAACTAAGTTCATGGCATCTGGTCCCATCACTTCATGGGAAATAGATGGGGAAACCGTGGAAACAGTGTCAGACTTTATTTTTGGGGTCTCCAAAATCACTGCAGATGGTGATTGCAGCCATGAAACTAAAAGATGCCTACTCCTTGGAAGGAACATTATGACCAACCTAGATAGCATATTGAAAAGCAGAGACATTACTTTGCCAAACAAAGGTCCATCCAGTCAAGGCTATGGTTTTTCCAGTAGTCATGTATGGATGTGAGAGTTGGATTGTGAAGAAAGCTGAGCGCCAAAGAATTGATGCTTTTGAACTGTGGTGTTGGAGAAGACTCTTGGGAGTCACTTGGACTGCAAGGAGATCCAACCAGTCCATTCTAAAGACTAGTCCTGGGTGTTTATTAGAAGGACTGATGCTAAAGCTGAAACTCCAATAATTTGGCCACCTCATGTGAAGAGTTGAATCATTGAAAATGACTCTGATGCTGGGAGGGATTGGGGGCAGGAGGAGAAAGGGAAAACAGAGGATGAAATGGCTTGATGGCATCACCAACTTGATGGACATGGATTTGAGTAAACTCCGGGAGTTGGTGATGGACAGGGAGGCCTGGCATGCTGGCTGTTTGCAATGGGGTCACAAAGAGTCGGACACAACTGAACGACTGAATTGAACTAAAATGAAATTCATTACATTTTCCTAGTGACTGCAAGTAGGTGGAAAGTGTGGCCATTGATAAAAATAAAGTAATACAGGAGAAAATGCTAATTTGGAGATAAAATATTTTGCATTTTGTATTTGCTTTGAAATATCTGCCTTTCATGCAGTTGGCCACATGAGCTGGGATGTTCAATAGATCGAATGGGAGATAACAAGTTGAGAATTATCAATAAAATGTTTACTGTGTTTGTGAAGGAAATGAGAAGTAAATGAAAATAATATAATGTTCTGGTGAAAACAGATTGATGACTAGGTACTAAAGGAATATTATATATATACATATACCCTGGAGGAAAAGCTGGATCAATGAAGTGTAGCAGACTTTGCTCATCAGGCTTCATGCCACAGAAACATATTTAGAACTTACTTGATAAAAAGTGATGCCTCTTTGCCCTATGATGAGTTTAGAATTGAGTTTGGGGAAAACAAAGTATACACTACTACTAGGAAAGAGAGAAAGAGAGGCAGGCATTTGGGATGGGAGGCATGCTGTTTTAACACAGGGAAGCAAAAATGTGTGTCTGCTCTAGAGCAGTGTATAGAAAACCAAGCAGAGATTTGAGCCAGCTTGGTCTGTATAGGAATGCAGTTAAAAATTGGTCTTCAATTTACTAAATCTGTATAACCTTATTCCATTTCAAATTTCCCTAATTGTTTCTCCCCTATATTTACTTGATCTGCATTATATTTATACATTACATATTTTATATATATTTATATTATATTTACAGGATTAACATATATTTAATGTATATTTATATTAAGCTTTCTCTTAGAGTTGAAATAAATTACAGCTTGCAATTTGTTATACTGTAAAAAATAAAACCTCATATAAGCACTTCTTCCAGACCCAGGGAATCGAACCCAAGTCTCTGGCATTGTAGGCAGAGGCTTTACTTTCTGAGCCACCAGGGAAGCCCATATAAGCACTAGAGTATATAAAATATTAATTTTTAACAAAATTAGCATTTAGTAGTAAAATATACAATTAGAGAACAAATTTCAAGGTGTTCTTGCCCTTTCCTGAGTCAACCCCTTGGTGGAGAGGAAGCTGGTAGAATAGTGTGAAGCTATAGAAATGCTAGATCAGAAATCAGAAATTCAAAACCCCAAAATAATAAATATTCACTTTCTCACTTCCTAAATAACAGACAAGAAACAGACAAATTGTGAGACTTTATTTCGAATTACAAGATTTTCAAATCTCTGTGTCTGTCCTGGCATATTAAAGTTTACTATACATCTAGGAACGGAATATAGAAGACATGGTGATAAAGAAATACAAAGGACAAATCCCACCTCTCATTATGTTAGTGTACTCAATAAAAGGGAGAAGCAGCTAATGGCAAACACATACTGTAATCTCGTATGAGAAATTCCAAAAAATATCAGCTTCAGTACTGTGCAGGAAAATTGTTCAGTGGCTTTGGCAGGAGAATGCAATTGAGGTGACTTTTGTTCTTCATGTCCAGCATGCAGTGTAGAGGGAATGCAGTGTTCAATATCTCTAAGGAAACATTGAGGAAGAGAGAGGTTTGTGGTGAAGATACAGGGACATTTAAAGCAGAAGCATGCACTAGGACCTCAGATGATAACTTTGGATGAAATGGTATTTTTCCCTAGAGCTAGATATGTCATTCTGAAGCAAAAAGAGGATCCAGAAGACATAGATTTGTACACCTGATTTCTCTTGCTCTATACCAAGATATATTAGATACACAACCACAGAAGAATCAGCCACTCACCAACTTGGTTAGGAGCAGCACCAGGTGAGGCTAGAAATTATCAGAAATTTGAAATATTCTAAAATATCAGAAATATACATGACATTCAAACATACAGTAAATTTCCTAAAGATACCAAGAACATATGTCTCTGTTAGCATTTACCTGTAGTGATGGTTTAGTCGCTATGTTGGGTCCAACTCTATGGACCCAACTCTATGGACCCAACTCTATGTTGGTTCAGTTCATGGACTGTAGCTGCCAGAGTCCTCTGTCCATGGAATTCTCTAGGCAAGAATACTGCAGTGGGTTGCCATTTCCTTCTCCAGGGGATCTTTCTGACCCAGGAATCGAACCCAGGTCTCCTTAATTGCAAGCAGATTCTTTACTGACTGAGCTATGAGGGAAGCCTAGAAAGTATTAGGTGCAACTAAAGTTACTAGATAAATCTTGGTAATATTTTGTCAGTTTTCTTCAACTTGTCCTACATTAGACAGGAATTTAGGCATGAGCACCAAAGGGTGACCCAGCCAAGAAGGTTGCAAACTGACCTCTATATCCCACCACAGACATACCCTAATGTGGGCCAGGTGACTTCACAGATATGCTACAAAATAACTGCAATGTGCTTGTTCATGCTAAGTTGCTTCAGTTGTGTCTAACTCTATGCGACCTTATGGACTAGAGCTTACCAGGCTCCTCTGTCCATGGAATTCTCCAGGTAAGAATAATGGAGGGGATTGCCGTGTCCTCATTCAGGGGATCTTCCTGACCCAGGGATGGAACCCACATTACTTAATGTCTGCTGCATTGTCAGGCTAGAGTCACCTGGGAAGCCCACAAAGTAATGACAGAGACTTCTCCAACTCCAGCATATGCACCCTTGATGCACAGCGCACAGCTGCTGTGTCCTCAAGTGACCTTAGGCAGCCAGGAGCATATTAAGTGTTCATAAATATACATCTGATTATAATAGATAGAATTATGGGAAAAACATGTGCAGTAGAGCCAGTTGTTATGTAACACATGACTATCAATCAAAACTATCAGTCCATGCCTGCTTAAGTGAAGTGTCTTGAGCACTTAAGCATGCCTGCTCAGTCGTGTCTGACTCTTTGCGACCTCATGGACTGTAGTCTATCAGGCTCCTCCGTCCATGGGATTTTCCAGGCAAGAGTGCTGGAGTGGATTGCCATTTCCTTCTCCAGGGGATCTTCCTGAGCCAGGAATCTAACCTGTGTCTCCCGCATTGCAAGCAGACGCTTTACTGTCTGAGCCACCCTCCAGGGAAGCTCATGCCTGCTTAAATGAATATGTAAAAGCCGTCTTGAAAACTCCTATATCATTAGGGGGCCAGTGCCTCTCTTTGGCCCTTGAGGGCCCTCTCCCTTGAGGTACTGTTTCTTTTCTTTCCTTAATAAACTTGTTTACTACATGGGTAAGACCCCAGATTCTTCTTTGTATCCTTATCTACACCAGAGGCCAACAAGAGAAGGTCCTCTTTGACCGTTCCTCTACTTGATAACATCTATCTGGTGAAATTCATAATGAAGATCAGACTAACAAATAGGAAGTTATTTTTAAGGAAGGAAATATTTCTTTATAACCTGAGTGGATTGTGAATCCTGCTATATATTTTTCTTCCTTGGTTCTTGCATAATCCATGCACTTCATAAAATATATTAAAGATATCAATATTTTCACTTTTAGAATGGATTATATCAAATTCACAAATTGGAAGCAATAAATAATCAAAAGTTTGTTTTGCCTCTACCATGCTTCAGGGAGAATTCAATATTGAAATTATAAGTAAATATCTTTCTGGCAAATTAATGCCTTTCTGAAAAGTAGGTACAGTGATCTTTCTGTACACATAGAATTACCTATTTCAGGAATCTGCACTTTAAAGCTAATAATCTGGGAATGGGGCAATGAGGGGAAAAGATTATAGAATAGAATAACTCTGTGAATTTCAATTGTTCTTTTGTTTTTATTATTTGAAAAAGAGCAATTTATCTAGGAAAGTTTTAGCTAAGCCAGGTTCTTATCAATTTCCATTATTGGTAAGGAAGAAACTGTATTTTATTAGAACATGTCATAAAATATTTGAATATGAAGTCAAACTGCTTTCTTTGCAATTATTCTTCAACATCATCAATCCACTATCTTTTGTCACTGCCATCAGCATGGGATCTGAGGAAACAAAATGAAGAGAAGTTATATTTTGGCATCTAGAAATTCATTTTCTTTTAAAAGCAAAATTTTCAAAATGAGAAAAAAGAAAGGAAGGAATAAAGGTAGGTCTTAAGTGTTTTAGAGGCATTTATTTTTGTGAAAGTAATGAATTAAGAACACATAGTGCTTATATTATTTAGGTAATTCATAAGAATGTATTTAAAATTTATATTTATAGAGTCATTCTACTAAGTTTTTCTAAAGGGTATACTTTGCTCAAATGTCTCTATGTATTTACTGTCAGATTTTGTAGCAAATAGACATAAATTACTCCACAAATTGTCCCAAGTTAGTTTTGTACAGATATATAGAGGAGAAAATACAGATTGCTCTTTCGGAAATATCATTTGTGATGACTAAAAAGAAGGCTTTCATAATTGCTCTAATCTTTGTATTGTAGCATAGCTTTCTGTGAGGAACCCATAATCCTTTATATGAGACAAAAATTGAATATTGCCAAGATATCTTACCCTGAAGCTGCCTCCATTTATTTGTATGCTTATCTTAAAATGCCAATTGTCAGAAACCCCAGAGATAGACCCAAGTGTACTTATGGATGTTTTATTTGCCAAGGAAATTGTTGTGTTTGAAGGGAAAGATGGGAGAAAAACGGTTGAATGAAACATTTGGTAATGCTAATGAATTAAATCTAGAAATAATGATAAGATTGATATAAATATCACCAGTTCCCCATTGTGTTTGCTGACTTTATGTAAGAATCAGATAGTAGAATTTGAAGAGTCAGAAAGCCTGGGTCTTCAACTGACAACACTGAATTTGTTCCTTATGTTAAATAAATGTTTTAACGCTACATAAATAAGAAAATCTTCAGCTTTGAGATGGTATGACTCAATGGATTTTTCCTCTGTTATTTAATTATGCAACTCTTGCCCCACTTTCAAATATTTTTCAAGTGTAGTGAGAGAATCTTTTAAATGAACCTTGAAATATACACGTGAAATTTCAAAACTGGGACTCATGATGACAATGCTTATGTTATTACTTAAAGGGCCTTCTTTATGTAAACCAAAATAGTTTGAGTTGTTCTTTTAATGCTATTTGGTGGAAATAAATGTGACTTTGAATGTGTGTGTATGTGTGTCTTACCTTGTTTTAGAAAGTTTTTAAGGTAGTTTGATAAGATGGAAAGCTTCTCAAAAATAGACACCAGCTGAGAATAACATAGTTCAGATGTTACTTCAACTCAAATACTTGAACAGTTTTTTATTTATTTTATGCCATAGAAAAGTTAATGTCATTGTTAGTCTTATTGGGATAAAATATTGATTCAAATAGTATACAATTTTTTTCTGCAAGGACTACATTTAGAGAATTACAAACAATCAAAAGATTGGGACCCCATGAACAGTACGAAAAGGCAAAAAGATAGCACACTGAAAGATGAACTCACCTGGTTGGTAGATACCCAATATGCTACTGGAGAACAGTGGAGAAATAACTCCAGAAAGAATGAAGAGACAGAACCAAAGTAAAAACAGTTGCGGATGGGACTAGTGATAGAAGAAAGGTCCAAGGCTATAAAGAGCAATATTGCATAGGAACCTGGAATGTTAGGTCCATGAATCAAAGCAAATTGGAAGTGGTCAAACAGGAGATAGCAAGAGTGAACATCAGCATTCTAGGAATTAGCAAGCTAAAATGGACTGGAATGGGTGAATTTAACTCAGGTGACCACTATATCTATTACTGTGGTCAAAATTCCTTAAAAGAAATGGAGTAGTCATCACAGTCAACAAACGAGTTCAAAATGCAGTACTTGTATGCAATCTCAAAAATGACAGAATAATCTTTATTTGCTTCCAAGGCAAGCTATTTAATATCACAGTAATCCAACTCTAGGCCCCGACCAGTAATGCTGAAGAACCTGAAGTTGAATGGTTCTATGAAGCTCTACAAGACCTTCTAGAACTAACACCCCCAAAAGATGTTCTTTTCATTAAAGGGGACTAGAATGCAAAAGTAAAAGTAAAGAACCAGGGAAATTTGTCCTTAGAGTACATAATGAAGCAGGACAAAGGCTAGTAGAGTTTTTCCAAGAGAATACACTGGTCATAGCAAACACTGTCTTCCAACAACACAAGAGAAGACTCTACACACGGGCATAACCAGATGGTCAACACCAAAATCAGACTGATTATATCCTTTGCAGACAAAGATGGAGAAGCTTTATACAGTCAGGAAAAACAAGAGCTGGAGCTGACTGCAACTCAGATAATGAACAACTTCATTAAAAATTTCAGACTTCAGTTGAAAAGTATGGAAAATCACTAGACCATTTAAGTATGACCTAAATCAAATACCTTATGATTATTCAGTAGAAGTGCGAAATAGATTTAAGAAACTAGATCTGATAAACAGAGTGCCTGATGAACTATGGATGGAGATTCGTGACATTGCACAGGAGACAGAAATCAAGATTATCCCCAGGAAAAAGAAATGCAAAAAAGCAAAATGATTGTCTGAGGAGGACTTACAAATAGCTGTAAAAACAAGAGAAGCAAAAAGCAAAGGAGAAAAGGAAAGATATAATCATTTGAATGGATAATTTGAAAGAAGCAAGGAGAGATAAGAAAGTGTTTCTCAGCACTCAAGGCAAAGAAACAGAGGAAAAAATAGAATGGGAAAGACTAGAGATTTCCTCAAGAAACTTAGAGATACCAAGGGAACATTTAAAGCAAAGATGGGCTCAATAAAGGACAGAAATGGTCTGGACCTAACGGAAGCAGAAGGTATTAAGAAGAGGTGTCAAGAATACACAGAACAACTGTAAAAAAAACATCTTCATGAATCAGACAATCACGATGGTGTGATCACTCACCTAGAACCAAACATCCTGGAATGTGAAGTCAAGTGGGCCTTGGGAAACATCACTACAAACAAAGCTAGTGTAGGTGATGGAATTCCAGTAGAGCTATTTCAAATCCTAAAAGATGATGCTGTGAAAGTGCTATACTCAATATGCCAGCAAATTTGGAAAACACGGCAGTGGCCACAGGACTGGAAAAGGTCAGTTTTCATTCCAGTCACAGAGACAGGCAATACCAGAGAACATTCAAATTACCCCACAATTGCACTCATCTCACACGCTAGTAAAGTAAAGCTCAAAATTCTCCAAGCCAGACTTCAGCAATATATGAACCGTGAACATCCAGATATTCCAGCTGGTTTTAGAAAAGACAGAGGATCCAGAGATCACATCACCAACTTTTGCTGGATCGTTGAAAAAGGAAGAGAGTTCCAGAAAAAAAATCTATTTCTGCTTTATTGACTATGCCAAAACCTTTGACTGTGCAGATCACAAAAAACAGTGGAAAATTCCTCAAGAGAGGAGAATACCAGACCACCTGAACTGCCCCTTCAGAAATCTGTATGTTGGTCAGGAAACAATAGTTAGAACTGGATATGGAACAAGATACTGGTTTTAAAAAAGAAAAGGAGAATGTCAAGGCTGTATATTGTCACCCTGTTTATTTAACTTATATGCAGAGTACATCATGAGAAATGCTGGGGTGGATGAATCACAAGCTGGCATCAAGCTTGACAGGTAAAATATCAATAACCTCAGATATGCAGATGGCACCACCCTTATGGCAGAGTGTGAAGAAAAACTAAAGAGCCTCTTAATGAAAGTGAAAGAGAAGAGTGAAAAAGTTGGCTTAAATGTCAACACCCAGAAAACTAAGATCATGGCATCTGGTCCCATTCAATTCAGTTTAGTTAAGTCACTCAGTCGTGTGTGAATCTTTGTGATCCCATGAATCACAGCACGCCAGATCTTCCTGTCCATCACCAACTACTGGAGTTCACTCAAACTCACATCCATCAAGTCGGTGATGCCATCCAGCCATCTCATCCTCTGTCATCCCCTTGTTCTCCTGCCCCGAATCCCTCCCAGCATCAGAGTCTTTTTCCAATGAATCAACTCTTCACATAAGGTGGCCAAAGTATTGGAGTTTCAGCTTTAGCATTATTCCTTCCAAAGAACACCCAGGACTGATTTCCTTTAGAATGGACTGGTTGGATCTCCTTGCAGTCCAAGGGAACCTCAAGAGTCTTCTCCAACACTACAATTCAAAAGCATCAATTCTTCGGTGCTCAGTTTTCTGCGCAGTCCAACTCTCACATCCATACATGACCACTGGAAAAACCATAGAATTGACTAGACGGACCTTTGTTGGCAAAGTAATGTCTCTGCTTTTGAATATGCTCTCTAGGTTGGTCATAATGTTCCTTCCAAGGAGTAAGCGTCTTTTAATTTCATGTCTGCAATCACAATCTGCAGTGATTTTTGAGCCCCAGAAAGTAAAGTCTGACACTGTTTCCACGGTTTCCCCATCTATTTCCCATGAAGTGATGGGACCAGATGCCATGACCTTAGTTTTCTGAATGTTGAGCTTTAAGCCAAATTTTTCACTCTCCTCTTTCACTTTTGTCAAGACCCAGAGGGATGGTATGGGGAGGGAAGAGGGAGGGGTATTCAGGATGGGGAATATTTGTATGCTTGTGGTGGATTCATGTTGATGTATGGCAAAACCAATAGAACATTGTAAAGTAATTAACCTCCAATTACAATAAGTAAATTTACGTTAAAAATAAATTAAAATAAAAAGAGGCTTTTTAGTACCTCTTCACCTTCTGCCATAAAGGTGGTGTCATCTGCATATCTGAGGTTATTAATATTTCTTCCAGCAATCTTGACCAGCTTGTGCTTCTTCCAGCCCAGTGTTTCTCATGATGTACTCTGCATATAAATTAAATAAGCAGGGTGACAATACACAGCCTTGACACACTCCTTTTCCTGTTGGAACCACTCTGTTGTTCCATGTCCAGTTGTCCAGTCCTAACTGTTGCTTCTTGACCTGGACATAGATTTCTCAAGAGGCTGGTGTGATGATCTTGTATTCACATTCTTTCAGAATTTTCCACAGTTTATTGTGATCCATACAGTCAAAGGCTTTGGCATAGTCAATAAAGCAGAAATAGATGTTTTTTTCTGGAACTCTCTTGCTTTTTTGATGATCCGGCAGATGCTGGCAATTTAATCTCTGGTTGCTCTGCCTTTTCTAAAGCCAGGTTGAAAATCTAGATGTTCACGGATCACGTACTGCTTAAGCCTGGCTTGGAGAATTTTGAGCTTTACTTTACTAGCGTGAGAGATGATCACTGTGGATGGTGACTGCAGCCATGATATTAAAAGATGTTACTCCTTGGAAGGGAAGTTATGAAAAATTTAGATAGCATATTCAAAACCAGAGACATTACTTTTCCAACAAAGGTCCATCCAGTCAAGGCTATGGTTTTTCCAGTGGTCATGTATGGATGTGGGAGATGGACTGTGAAGAAAGCTGAGCACTGAAGAATTGATGCTTTTGAACTGTGGTGTTGGAAAAGACTCTTGAGAGTCCCTTGGATGGCAAGGAGATCCAACCTGTTCATTCTAAATGAGATCAGTCCTGGTGTTCTTTGGAAGGAGTGATGCTGAAGCTAAAACTCCAGTACTTTGGCCACCTCATGTGAAGAGTTGACTCATTGGAAAAGACTCTGATCCTGGAAGGCATTGGGGGAAGGAAGAGAAGGGAACAACAGAGGATGAGATGGCTGGATGGCATCACCGACTCTATGGACGTGAGTTCGAGTGAACTCCGGGAGTTGGTGATGGACGGGGAGGCCTGGCGTACTGCGATTCATGGGGTCACAAGTGTCGGATATGACTGAGTGACTGAACTGAAATGAACTGAACCAATATGAGTTCAATTATGTGGTAGTTTGAGCACTCTTTGCCATTGCCTTTCTTTGGGATTGTGATGAAAACTGACCTTTTCCAGTCCTGTGGCCACTGCTGAGTTTTCCAAATTTGCTGGCATATTGAGTGCAACACTTTCACAGCATCATCTTTCAGGTTTTGAAATAGCTCAACTGGAATTCCATCACCTCCACTAACATTGTTCATAGTGATTCTTTCTAAGGCCCACTTGACTTCACATTCCAGGTTGTCTGGCTCTAGGTGAGTGATCATACCATCATGATTATTTTGGTTGGAGATTCTTTTTGTACAATTGTTCTGTGTATTCTTGCCACCTCTTCTTACTATCTCTGCTTCTGTTAGGTCCATACCATTTCTGTCCTTTATTGAGCCCATCTTTGCATAATGGAGTGGTCTGACAGAATGTTTCCCACAGGAGAAGGGAATGGGAAACCACTTTAGTATTTTGCCTTGAGAACCCCATGAACAGAATGAAAAGGCAAAGTGATAGAATACTGAAAGAGGAACTCCCCAGGTCGGTAGGTGCCCAATATGCTACTGGAGATCAGTGGAGAAAAAACTCCAGGAAGAATGAAGGGATGGAACCGAAGCAAAAACAATATCCAGCTGTGGATGTGACAGGTGATAGAAGCAAGTTCCAATGCTGTAAAGAGCAATCTTGCATAGGAACCTGGAATGTTAGGTCCATGAATCAAGTCAAATTGGAAGTTGTCAAACAAGAGATGACAAAAGTGAACTTCAAAATTCTAGGAATCAGGGAACTAAACTGGACTGGACTGGGTGAATTTAACTCAGATGACCATTAAAGCTACTGCTGTGGGCAGGAATCCCTTAGAAGAAATGGAGTAGCCATCATGGTCAGAAAAAGAGTCTGAAATGCAGTACTTAGATGCAATCTCAAAAACAACAGAATGATCTCTGTTCATTTCCAAGGCAAGCCATTCAATATCGCGGTAATCCAAGCCTATGCCCCAACCAGTAATACTGAAGAAGCTGAAGTTGAATGGGTCTATGAAGAACTACAAGATCTTTTAGAACTAACAGCCCCAAAAAATGTCCTTTTCATTATAGGGGACTGGGATGCAAATGTAGGAAGTCAAGAAACACCTGGAGTAACAGGCAAATTTGGCCTTGGTATACGGAATGAAGCAGGGCAAAGGCTAATAGAGTTTTCCCAAGAGAACTCACTGGTCGTAGCAAATATCCTCTTGTAACAACACAAGGGACGACTCTACACATGGACATCACCAGATGGTCAACACTGAAATCAAATTGATTATGTTATTTGCAGCCAAAGATGGAGTCTATAGAGTCAGCAAAAACAAGACCAGGACCTGACTGTGACTCAGATCATGAGCTCCTTATTACCAAATGCAGACTTAAATTGGAGAAAGTATGGGGAACCACTAGATCATTAAAGTATGACCTAAATCAAATCTCTTATGAGTGTACAGTGGAAGTGAGAAATAGATTTAAGGGACTAGATATGATAGATACAGTGCCTGATGAATTATGGATGGATGTTCATGACATTGTACAGGAGACAGGGATCAAGACCATCCCCATGGAAAAGAAATGCAAAAAAGCAAAATATCTGTTGTGGAGGCCTTACAAATAGCTGTGAAAAGGAGAGAAGTGAAAAGCAAAGGAAAAAAGGAAAGATATAAGCATCTGAATGTGGGGTCCCAAAGAATAGCAAGGAGAGATAAGAAAGCCTTCTTCAGTTATCAGTGCAAAGAAATAGAGGAAAACAACAGAATGGGAAAGACTAGAGAGCTTTGGTTCCATTACTTCATGGCAAGTAGATGGGGAAACAGTGGAAACAACGCCTGAATTTATTTTCAGGGTCTCCAAAATAACTGGTGGTGATGATAGCCATGAAATTAAAAGATGCTTATTCCTTGGAAGGAACGTTATGGCCAACCTAAACAGCATGTTCAAAAGCAGAGACATTACTTTCCCTACAAATGTCCATCTCATCAAGGCTACAGTTTTTCCAGTAGTCATGCATGGATGTGAGAGTTGGATTGTAAAATAGCTGAGTGCTGAAGAATTGATTCTTGGAGATGATTTGGGAGAATGGCATTGAAACATAAACTAAAATTAAAAAAAAAAAAATTTAAAAATAAAGAAAAAAAACAAAAACAAAAAGACTCTTGAGAGTCCCTTGGACTTCAAGGAGATCCAACCAGTCCATCCTAAAGGAAATCAGCTCTGATTATTCATTAGAAGGACTGATGTTGAATCTGAAACTCCAATACTTTAGCCATCTGATGCGAAGAGCTGACTCATTTGAAAAGACCCTGATGCTGGGAAAAATTGAAGGTAGGAGGAGAAGGAGACAACAGAGTATGAGATGGTTGGTTGGTATCACTGACTCAGTGGAGATGAGCTTGAGTAAACTTTGGGAGTTGGTGATGGACAGGGAGGTCAAGGGTGCTGGGATCCAAGGGGTTGTGAAGAGCTGGACATGACTGAGTAGCTGAACTGAACTGAAGAGATTATTAGATCCATTTTATTCCAGATAAACACAAAGAAATCAGCAACTTTTAAGAATGTAATGTCAACCTTCCCAAGCTCTAACATGTATTGACTAATTTTAAATTAATTTAAAATTTTGTTTTTGTTTTTGGAGGCAGCAATTTGTAATGTTCAAGTTGAATAAAATGACATACTACTTGCAGGGCTAAAATAATGAAATTCATGTCCACCAGGAACATAAAACATCAATATGTTTGCTTTACAGTCATTTACTTTCTCTCTATATATACATATACATTGCATATATTAATGAGGATTCTTTCTTTCATAATAATTATGATATATGCAAACATAAACTATACACAGATATACACAAAAAAATTGTGTGCATTTATAACACATTCCTTCATATTATCCAAATTGTGATTTTTAAGGAACTTAGAAGTTTTTGCTAAAAGTTGGTCAAGACCTATTCAGTCCAGAATTTTTGAAAACCTTCTAAAATTACTTTTAAAATATCAGGCTACAAGCAAAAGAGAAATTAAGGGGAGAGAATTGGTAAAAGGAGAAAAAAATGATTATCATTTTGAAGGATATTTTCCTTTTGCTAATTACAAATTCTTAGCTATAAAATCAGAACTTATGGTTTGTAATAATGAAAGAGGTGATTTTAATTGAGTGCCTACTATGTACTATTAATAATTTAGCTCTATAGAAAGTGAAATTACTTATGACCTCTTGAGTATAGATCAAGGTAAGTATAATGGCAAGTAGAGATCTAAAAATCAGGTTTTTTGCTGATTAAGAATAGAAAACCCAGTTCAGCTACAAAGATAAAACCAGTATCTTCCTCTCCAATCTTGATTTTTAGATAGTGCATCTGCATCTAATGGAATGTTTGGAAGTAGAACACAGAAACATAGAAATGCCTCCCACAGACTTCTCACATGGGAAGAGAGAAAGTATTTGTTTCTAGATCTTCTTGTAGAATCTATAAAGTCTGGCCACATGTCCTCAAAAATACAACAAGATCTGGAAATACCATCCAACTTTTTGAATAAAGAGATACAATACAGAGAAACAAATTAATTGAAGCATCTATGTTTCAATACTTTTCAATGAATAAGTAAGTCATTCTTCATTCTATGTGAAGAAGAATTTGAAATAATATTTGGAGAATTTTGAAAGCAAACAGCAGAGCACAAGAGGCTCTACAAAAGAAATTCCAGGTTAGTAGGATTGAACAGAAGCAAAGTGAGAGGTAAAAGGTAGCTTATCCTGCTGCTGCTGCTGCTAAGTCGCTTCAGTCGTGTCCAACTCTGTACGACCCCATAGACGGCAGCCCACCAGGCTCCCCCGTCTCTGGGAGTCTCCTGGCAAGAACACTGGACTGGGTTGTCATTTCCTTCTCCAATGCATGAAAGTGAAAAGTGAAAGGGAAGTTGCTCAGTCATATCCGACTCTTCACGACCCTATGGACTGCAGCCTACCAGGCTCCTCCATCCATGGGATTTTCCAGGCAAGAGTACTGGAGTGGGGTGCCATTGCCTTCTCCGTAGCTCATCCTACTAAATGTTTTTATAATGAAATGTCAATCTGGAGTTTACTTCTGAAGTGTTAAATTACAAAATATAAGATGTCAAAATAAATTTTAATATTAGATGTCAAAGTAATTTTTAATATACACAATAAAAGTTATTTACTGCTAATGCCACCTAAATAAGTCAATAAGTCAAAGTGAGTATTTAAATATTTTTCAAAATTCATAAGTATCAGTGATAAATAATGAAGAAAATATGAGAGGATGTCTTTGGAGATTTACCTAGTGTCTGTACTCCTCCAAATGGGTCTTGAGTTGACTCTCTCAGAGAGTTCACTATGTGTTCCTGGATGTTTGCATAGTATATGGGACTAAACTTCACTTTTACTCCTAATGTTTAATCACGGTCAGCAAACTTTTTTTCTGCAAACAGCTAGAAAATAAATATTTTATATTTTACAGGCTGTATGACCTCAGTCACAACTATTCAACCCTACCTATTTTGTACACGAGCAGCCATATACTATTAATACATACAAATTAAAGGACATATGTACTAATAAAACTTTATTTACACACACAGGTAATTGACTGGATTTGTCCTAACGGCCCTATTTTACTAGGCCCTGATCTAAAGGATTAAAAAGAAAAAAAGAAAAAAGAAAAAAAAAAGAAAAACCCACAGAAAATGGCTGTATGGTGGAGTAGCCTCTTCTCCTATATTTTACAGGATCAAAAGTTTTGTGATGCCCAAGAAAATAGAGAAATAGACTACATGGGGGAAAACCAGCTTGAGTCATTTTGCATCATGCCAAGGAAACCACTAAGAGAATAATATTTTGGAGTACCCAGAGTCAGAGAACTGGTATGGATTTAATCACAGGAAACATGTCAGCTGAAATGCATCATCAACATGTGCAGAAACTGCAAAATGTGTTAAAATGTCATGAGAGTGAGTCAGCTTCAAACACTTGCCATCTCAAAACAGTACTACCAGAGTAAAATCTGTCTTTACCCTTTACTTCTCCTCTAACTCTCAGAGTCAGAACCATGGATAGCAACATGTAGGTGGAGGAAAAATACTCATTGTCAAAAGAGAGAAAGGTAACCCAGAACATTTGGGAAATTCTGCTAAATTTTATTAGTCATGCTCAGTTCCAAGTACTTTGGAAATGCTTCCAAATAAACATGCAAATTTCAAATAAAATTAATTCTTAATATTTTATCCTCAGGCATTTACTCATTTTTTTTTCACTCTATATTTTGTCCATGCCAGCAACGTTAATTGTAAGAATTTTTGCATAAGAGCAAAGTCAATTTAAGAGCAGTCAATTTAAAGAGGAAGAGAGTGGGAAATGGGATTGCAGGGAATGAATCAAAAATATTCATATTTTGACATTGAGGAAAAAGGAACCCCTCAAACAAACAAGTCAGAAGACAATCTATATGATACATTTCAATACAACCTATATGATACATTTCAATTATAACTGAATTTATTCATTCTTTCTAGAACTATTTCTCAGTTGTTCTCCAATAGCATCAATTCAGTTCAGTTCAGTCACTCAGTCGTGTCCAACTCTTTGTGACCCCAGGGACTGCAGCATGCCAGGATTCCCTGTCCCTCACCATCTCCCAGCATTTGCCCAAGTTCATGTACACCGACCATTTCATCCTCTGTTGCCCTCTTCTCCTTCTGCCTTTAATCTTTCCCAGCATCAGAATCTTTTCCAATGAGTCAATTGTTAGCCAAAGTATTGAAGCTTCAGCGTCAGTCCATCAAAAGAGTATCCAGGGTTTATTTCTCCTATACTCACAGCTTTTGGAATTCAATTTTGCAAAAATAAATAAATAAAAATATGCAATCTTATTACATAAAACGTATAAAGGCAATAACTTTAAAAGTTGATTTTTTACATTCAAATTTACAGCACTTTAAAAAATAAAACTGAATGAAAAAAGCAAGCTAAAACTTCTCCTATATATTTTTTATGAATAAAACTACTGTGTTTTCATTTGATAGCCATTGTGTAACTGACCATTCTCTGCTGAAGAGAATATGCAATGCACTTATATCTCAATTATATTTGCTATTTAATTGAGTGCATTAGGCAGATACTTTAATAAAGGACTTGCTGGTTAATTTTAAAAGTGTTGAAATGTTCACACAGAAATTAGCAACATTAAAGGATTAGGGCAAAGCTCCAATTTCATTAATCAGTAGATGTTATAAGATTTTCAAACATATTTACAAAGACGGTAAGGGTAATTTTATTGAGTGAAGCACAAAAACAAATTAACCTTGCAATTTAAGTTAGCATATCAGTGGTCTGCAATGTGTTAAAATTTGACAGCATATGTGAGAGTTTTCTTTAATTACCACACTACCAAATGTTACTATTACAAACCAATGTTTTGAAATCTTGAATCACTTCAGTAGGACTCAGGGCCTCCAAGGAACAAGCTGGGAAAACAGGGATCCACAGTACCATATCATACAGCCTGTGGGCTTAAAGGAAGCAGTTTCTAGTTGCCCCTGAGATACTGTGGTCTGGCAGGACAGAATACAGGCCAGCTTGGGACAGGAACATATAATAAAAGAACCAAATGTAAACAACTAAGTTTATCTTACGTGAATATTCATAAGGCTCTGATATTTTCCAAGATTTTCAGTCTTTATAAGGTAGATTTTGAATGATAGTGTTGAGGAAACACATTAAATATATAACTAGATACACAACCAACTTGGAATACACCAGGTCAAGGAGGCTTGTTAAACATTTGCCACTTGAAAAATCCTTTCTTCATCTGAACACACAATCTATTTTTAATATATAACTTTATTTAATTTAACTGGAGGCTAATTACTTTACAATATTGTATTGGTTTTGCCATACATTGACATGAATCTGCCATGGGTGTACATGTGTTCCTCATCCTGAATCCCCTTCCCATCTCCCTCCCCATACCATCCCTCTGGGTCATCCCAGTGCACCAGCCCTGAGCACCCTGAACACAAAATCTTAATAGAACTTTCCTCTGAGAGAGCAAGTTACTAAAGCTGAGGTAATTATTTGCTGCTGTTTTTCAGTTGCTCAGTCATGTCTGACTCTTTGTGACCCCATGGACTGCAACACTTCAGGCTTTCCTATCTTTCACCATTGCCCAGAATTTGCTCATACTCATGTCTATTGAGTTGGTGATACCATCCAATCATCTCATCCTCTGTCATTCCCTTCTCTTACTGCCTTCAATCTTTCCCAGAATCAGGGTCTTTTCTAATGAGTCAGCTCTTCACATCAGGTGACCAAATTATTGGAGCTTCAGTTTCAGCATCAGTCCTTCTAATGAATATTCAGGTTTGATGTCATTTAGAATTGACTGGTTTGATCTCTTTGCAGTCCAAGGAACTCTCAAGAGTCTTCAACACCACAGCTCAAAAGCATTAGTTCTTCGATGTTCAGCCTTCGTTATGGTCCAACCCTCACATCCATATGTGACTACTAGTAAAACCATAGATTTAACAATAGGATCTTTGTTGGCAAAGTAATATCTCTGCTTTTTAATATGGTCATTGTATTTCCCATGAAATAATTTTAAAAATTATAACTAGGAAATAACTTTGAGGTTCTTCATAATTTTTGTGTTGTTATGTATCTTGACAATTTTTCACTTTTTCTACTTTTGTAGTATTTTTGTTAACATGTGGAGAAAGACATCTCCTCAGTATTTCAAATGAGAGAAAAAAAAGCATAATTCAGCATCTTCCCTGTCAATCATGTATGGTATAAAAGAAAGCAAAAAAAAAAAAAAAAAAAAGGCAGTGACAATGTCATTTTTACTAGGCTTGATTGTAGTTAAAATTGCACTTCCTTCCTCTTGTAAAATAAGGAAGAATTTCCAATTTTGCTATAACCAGTTAAAAAGAAGAAATCTCACAAGCAGAAGGTAATGGCTAATTATTCATTATTATTTTAAGTAGACTGCAAAATCTGTCTGATAATCTGCTAGAACCCAGAATCTTCTTCCTCTGTATTATAAAAGAACCCGTGAATTAATTTGGAGTCAGACTATAGGACACTTCTGAAGTTTTGCTAAAAATTCCTCTCAGCTACGCTATTGTAGTGAGATCAGGAAATTCTTGTGATATATAAAATCCTCATATCTAGCTACTGATATTATAATGATTATATTACTTAATTAATACATTTATGTAGTAAATCCCTTAGATTCATAATGACTGAGATTGTTACAAAATTAAAATTCTGTATACACAGGTTGTTGTTGTTCAGTCCCTAAGTCGTGTCCACATTTTCATGAACACATGAACTGCAGCAAACCAGTCCCTATCCTTCACTATCTTCTAGAGCTTGCTCTAACTAATGTCCATTGACTTGATGATGCTATCCAACCATCTCATCCTCTGTTGCCCCCTTCTCCCACCTTCATCTTTCCTAGCATCAGGGTCTTTTCCAATGAATCGGATCTTTGCATCAGGGGTCCAAATTATTGGAGCTTCAGCTTCAGCACCAGTATTTCCAAAGAATATTCAAGACTAATTTCCTTTAGTATTGACTGATTTGATCTTCTTTCTTTCCAAATGACTGCCGAGAGTCTTCTCCATCATCACAGTTTGAAAGCCTATTCACATATAAATTCCAACAGAACTTCAAGAAGAATTCATACTGGTGTAATGTTGATACTATCAAAGGCAAGTTTGCTTCTCTGTCATGTTTTGTACACCAAGGTGGTCAAGTGTATGCATATACAGAAGGGGTACAGGAGAGAAAACTTGCTTTAGCATGAGTATGGGCCAAGGGTATATCCGGAAACCACCACATAACATCAGGCAGTAACACCAGAGGCAGCATGCAGTGCCATTCTGTGATAGAGGTCGTATACCTCTTGTTTATACAAGTACACCAGCAATGAACAAGAATACCAGCTTGTTTTTTAAGTGTTCTCTTTCCCATCCCATCATGCCATTATGCCTAGAAAACAATAATAATATCTATCCCTTGCTTGGTGATATGAGAAATCAATATGCAAAAATAGACCTTGGTTCATCTGAATACAAGAATATCAATTGTATATCCCTTTTGGAACAATTTCATGTTTATGTTAAGATGCTAATTTGGGGGTAGAAGCGGGTACTAATCACAAATTGCTCTAGAGTTCTTGTTAAGGAAGTTGTTTGCAGAAATGACAGGGCTGTTTCCTAGTTTATCAGGAAACACAGCTCATAGACAATGTATTCATAGTACAAGAGCGCTTTTATCACATAATATATATGTCACTCCAAGAAGCAGAGGCATACTGGGGTCAAAATGTGTTCTAAACATTAATGAATAGATTGCAACTCCATCTTTTCAATACAAATGACATTTGGAGGATTTACTCTTCAATCACAATTTCCGTGGTAAGCCAGAACAAAGGCAAGGAAAAGAAAGAAGGAAGGGTAAAAATAGTAATCTGGCCTTTGAGTTTATTTGACTCTGATAAAAAAGTTTGATGATTATTAATACAAATTAACCTTGAACCTAATTTAAAGCAACTGGGAAGAAAGTAGAGGCATAATTCTTTTGGAGTGGTACAAAGAAACAGAAATTATTAGAAAAAGAAACCTAACTGGGCAAAAAATATGATAGATTTTCCCTATTTTATCTCCAAAATAGTTTTATGACTTAAGTAAGGCAAAATATCACTTAAATATTATTTACATATTTTAGAACTGTTTTTGTTGTTATTGTTCAGTCACTAAGTCTGACTCTTTGCAACCCCATGGACTGCAGCTTGCCAGACTTCCCTGTCTTTCACTATCTGCTTGAGTTTGCAAATTAATGTCCATTGAGTTAGCGATGTCCTCCAAACAGCTCAACCTCTGTCAGCCCTCTCTCCTCTTGCCCTCTATCTTTCCCAGCATCAGAGTGTTTTCCAATGAGTTGTCTCTCCACATCATGTGGTCAAAGTATCAGAGCTTCAGTTTCAGCATCAGTCCTACCAGTGGATATCAATGGCTGATTTCCTTTAAGATTGACTGATTTGATCTCCTTGTTGTCCAAAGGACACTCTTGAGTCTTCTCCAGCACCACAGTTCAAAATCATCAATTCTTCAATGCTCAGTCTTCTCTATGGTCCAACTCAGTTTCTAATAAAATGAATGTTTGAAATATTTCGGTGTTGTAAATAGGATAATGATCTTCAGACATTTATTGATCAGTTCTATTTTTGCTACAAGACATCAGTCAATTGTCAACAGAAGAATGAAGAAGAAATAGAAAATATTCCTTATTTCAAGAGTTTAAATCTAATTATAAATATTTAAAATATGTTATATGTACTGACAGTGTCTTTGAAGGTACCTACAGAAAGATTTTCAGACTGAAGTGCTAATATTAGATTCTCTGAAGGTTATATCACTTGTTTCTGATTCAATACTTTCATCTTAAAACTGGAAATAATCATATCTACCTGTTCTATATCCATGTGAAGAAATGCCTGAGAAACTGTAAGACAAAATAAAATTTGATGAAACAATTCATTATCGTGATAGCTTGTTTTCAGTGATGACAGTGACGGAATGATTGCCAAGTATATTACATAAAATATAAAAGAAATTGTATAAAAATAAAAATGCATTATGACTGATCAGCTTAAACAGAGGTAATTATAACTGAAAGTAATTGCTTTAATGGACTTGTTGATTAGACACAGAGCTTTGGGAAGAATCGTGTCTTTCAAAAAACACTAAACCCATGTTAAATGAACGTAGTTGATGGATAGCTTTGATGATTTTTAACATGAATAATCAATTTGACATCTATTTGACAAGCTTTTGTTGCTACATTAAATGGAAAAGATGCTTTTTGCATTTTCATTTGTGTAAAAATTTATCAGTAGGAAATAGAAATTTTTGTGGAAGTTTCAACACACAAAGATGCAGTTTTACCAATATAATTTTATTTTAAATTCTTAGTTTTCAGGATGCCTCTTTAGCTAGTGTTTTATAGTTAAATTTTTAAAAATGCACAATGCATTCTATACTTAAAAATTCAGTTAAGAAAGAAATAGAAAATGGTGACTGATCTGATAAATTCCAGAAGTTATGTTTTATTATATTCACCTTCATTTATTCTAGTTGATCATTTCTTACATTGCCTTTGAGAGAAAACTAGAGACAAATGTGGTTGAACTGCATAGAGATACTGCCTGACTGTATCAGACTTAATGCTGACATCCTTCTTCTGACTATTTTAATGGATTATGGTATTCAGAAATGTGAAGATTATTGGGTATCCAGTTTTCTAACTTTCATGAATCATTAGTCATTATTTTTACATTAGCAATTATATTTTTTCATTTTTAATTTTCATTTAGTTTTAAACTGATATATGACTAATGTATAATACTATATTAAATTTCAAGTGTATGACACTGATTTAATATTTGTATATTTTTTGAGATGTTCATTACAACAAATGTAGTTAACATATATCACTTCATATATTTATAAAATATTTCTACTTGTGATGTGAATTTTTAGTATTTACACTCAGCAATTTTCAAATACACAGCAGCATTATTAACTGGAATTGTCATGCTGTACATTAATTATTAATAATTAATATCAGTTTAAGTATTGTGAATATCCAATATCTCATATAGAAGAAAATAAAAGAAAAAAATTATTTGTGATCAGAACTTTTAGGATTTATTCTCTTAAAAATTTCATGTATAAATTACAGCAGTGTTTTTGTATTTTTAACATATTATTTGATATGTCAATACTGTGTTTCATAAGACATGTGATATGGGTGTGTTTTTATCTTCTCACAGACAACCAGGTGCAATAACCTTTATTAAATTATTCAACTTTTTCCTACTGAGATAAACTTTCACATTTTCTACTCACTAAATAAATATCTACATTGTAAAATCTATTCCTCAGTTATTTATTGTTTCACTAATCTGGCTATTTACCAACTAAAGTTATCATTGTAATTTCAGCTATTATATTATCAAATTTAAACTTTAAAATAAAAGTTATAAGGTAAAAATTATAAAATAGTTTTTCCCTCAGTGAAGTTACATACACAGATCATGTGTGTGTGTGTTTTTTAATATTTTCTGTAAGATTTTATTCTTTCCATTGGCCGTTTTTCCTACTATGTATTTTTTAAATATATATTCTTTTTAAAGTGGAGGCTAATTGCTTTACAATATTATAGTGATTCTTGCCATACATTGACATGGATCAGGCATGTCACATGTCAATGTACACAATGAACACAATCAGCACTGGTGTTCCCAATTCTGAACTCCCCTCCCACCTCCTTTCCTATCCCATCCCTCAGGGTTGTCCCAGTGCACCAGCTTTGAGAATGCTACTCCATGCCTCAAACTTGGACTGGTGATCTATTTGACATATAGTAATAAAAGGAGTATGTCAAGGCTGTATATTGTCACCCTGTTTACTTAACTTACATGCAGAGTACATCATGAGAAACGCTGGGATGGAAGAAGCACAAGCTGGAATCAAGACTACCGGGAGAAATATCAATAACTACAGACATGCAGATGACACAACCCTTATGGCAGAAAGTGAAGAGAAAATAAAAAGCCTCTTGATGAAAGTGAAAGAGGAGAGTGAAAAAGTTGGCTTAAAGCTCAACATTCAGAAAATGAAGATCATGACATCTGGTCCCATCCCTTCATGGGAAATAGATGGGGAAAGAGTGGAAACAGTGTCAGACTTTATTTTGGGGGGTTCCAAAATCACTGCAGATGCTGACTGTAGCCATGAAATTAAAAGACACTCTTTGGAAGAAAGTTATGGCCAACCCAGATAGCATATTGAAAAGCAGAGACATTACTTTGCCAACAAAGTTCGTCTAGTCAGGGCTATGGTTTTCCAGTGGTCATGTATGGATGCAAGATTTGGACTGTGAAGAAAGGTGAGTGCCGGAAGCCAGCATGAGGAATTCCACCCATGACAAAGTCATGCGGCAGAGATCTGATGGGCAGGGTCGAGTCAGATATCAGATCTCAAATCCCCTCGCATTTCCTGAGCATGTACCCCAAAAAATAAGAATCTGCCTGCTTTTCTACTCTTCTGACATTCTCTGGAAAAAGTCAATTCAGGGCTTTAGTCTTCTGCATTTGAAAGAGTGTTTCAATCCAAAAACCCCTCTGATGGCTTTCTAGCCTGCCTGCAGGACTCATACAGCTGCACACGTGCTTGTTTGAGGCCTCCTGACTGCAGGAGGCACAGGAAGCTTAAAACATCCTAGGAATGTAGGGGCCTCCGAGGAGTCAAAATCATTAGAATAGGACTGATTAAAAGTTTCATTTGTTGAGCCAACACTAGCTGTCAAATTTTCATATCCTTTATTTTTTAGATATAGTTGGTATATAGAAAAACAAGTAGTAGACCTGGTATTAGCAAATTAGACCTTTGAGTTAAGTACCTTCTTTGTTATAACCCACTGCACCTTTGTTCTATAGAGATGTAACTTTAGTGCTTTAAGGAGTAGCAGATTAAAGAAAAACACTTCAGGGGAAATGAGATTAACATTCATTAAGAAAGAGAGCCACAAAAGTGTTAGCAAGCCTCCTGGCCAGAAGATATTGTAAATCACCTGAGACCTTTTGTATACAAAAAAGATATATAGAAAGGGTCAGGACTGCTGCCCCTGCATAACTCTGTATCTTCCATTATGTAAAATTTAGGATATATAAACACCTTTTAAATAACAAAGTTGGAGGGGGTTTTTGCACAAGCCTGGCCTCCCCCATGTCGATTCTTTCTCTTGCTCCCTCCCTCTCCTTTTCAGGTTGATCCCTTGGAACGTGGAGGCTCACTGTGTCTACTTACTTGTCCCGGCTTCTAAGATCCCTAAGAGAGAGAGCCCAAGGCAGGGCACTTTCCAATATTCAAACGGGTGCGGGCGGCCTAACGTAGATGGTGCAAGTTCTTTGTCTGGAACTTTATTGGTTTTCCACGTAAGCCAAACTAATCAGCCTCTTTTCTCCACTAAATTTTCCTACTACACTATTTCTTCCTGATCTAATCTTATATTAATAAATAAATAATGTTATGCACCGAGCCCGTATCTCCGAACCGACCGAGAGAAAGCAAGTCCTCCACAGTAATGCAAAAAGGCAGGAAGGGAATTTATTTCTAGCACGCTAGGGTCCAAGTTTCATCCTACACAGCGGAATCTGACAGGGACCCCGAACAAAGGGATATGGCGGTTTATATACAGTCAGTTCTTTGTCTCAGTTACAGGAGTAGCTGGCGTTACATGATTGGCTAGACAGGATGAACGCATGTCCTGTCTCTTTCTGGTTGGTGTGTACAGGAAGTCTTCCTAATTTGGTCAAGGAATGCTGTTTTTTCTTCCCAGCTAACAGGAAACATGACTCAGGTCCCTGGTGCTATGCACCTCACTGAGCCATCTGGCCTGCCTGACATTAGTCTTTCCTCACCAACACTGTCCCGGCTTCGAATTCCCTGGATCCACCGGGGCTGGACCCCAGCAGCTGAGCACCAAATTAATGCTTTTGAACTGTGGTGTTGGAGAAGACTCTTGAGAGTCCCTTGGACAGCAAGGAGATCCAAGCAGTCCATCCTAAAGGAGATCAGTCCTGGGTGTTCTTTGGATGGACTGACCCTGAAGCTGAAACTCCAATACTTTGGCCACCTCATGTGAAGAGTTGACTCATTGGAAAAGACTCTGATGCTGGGAGGGCTTGGGAGCAGGAGGAGAAGGGAACAACAGAGGATGAGATGGCTGGATGGCATCACCGACTCGATGGACATGAGTTTGAGTGAACTCTGGGAGTTGGTGATGGACAGGGGGGCCTGGCATGCTGTGATTCATGGGGTTGCAAAGAGTCAGACATGACTGAGCAACTGAACTGAACTGAATATACATGTTTCAATGCGATTCTTTCAAATCATCCCATCCTTGCCTTCTCCCACAGAGTCCAAAAGTCTGTTCTTTATATCTGTCTCTAGTGCTGTCTCACATATGAGGTCATTGTTGTCATCTTTCTAAATTCCATATATATGTGTTAATATACTGTATTGATGTTTTTCTTTCTGACATTCAACACTCTGTATAATAGGCTCCACTTTCATCCACCTCATTAGAACTGATTCAAATGTATTAGTTTTAATGGCTGTGTAATATTCCATGTGTGTATGTACCACACCTTTCTTATCCAGTCATCTGCCAAAGGACATCTAAGTTGCTTCCATGCTTTAGCTATTGTAAACAGTGCTGTGATGAACATTGGGGTACATATGTCTCTTTCAATTCTGGTTTCCTAGGTGTGTATGCCCAGCAGTGGGATTGCTGGTTTGTATGGCAGTTCTATTTCCAGTTTTTTAAGGAATTTCCAAACTGTTCTCCATACTGGCTGTACTACTTTGCATTCCCACCAACAGTGTAAGAGGGTTCCCTTTTCTCTGAACCCTCTCCAGCATTTATTATTTGTAGACTTTTTGATAGCAGCCATTCTGACCAGCATGAGATGGTACCTCATTGTGGTCTTGATTTGCATTTTTCTGATAATGTGTGCTGTTAAGCATCTGTTCATGTGTTTGTTAATCATCTGTATGTCTTCTTTGGAGAAATATTTGTTTAGTTCTTTGACCCATTTTATGATTTGGTCATTTATTTTTCTGGTATTGAGCTGCATGAGCTGCTTGTATATATTTGAGATTAATTCTTTGTCAATTGCTTGGTTTGCTATTATTTTCTCTCATTCTGAAGGCAGTCTTTTTCACCTTGCTTATAATTTCCTGCATTGTGCAAGAGCTTTTAAGTTTAATTAGGTCCCATTTGTTTGTTTTTGCTTTTGTTTCTATTACTCTGGGAGGTGAGACATAGAGGATC
This sequence comes from Ovis aries, assembly GCF_016772045.2. Lineage (NCBI taxonomy): Eukaryota > Metazoa > Chordata > Mammalia > Artiodactyla > Bovidae > Ovis > Ovis aries. The sequence continues at coordinate 41,933,951 of NC_056063.1, forward strand.
CTGCTGTGCTTTATGTCACAGTGTTTTTCCTATGTTTTCCTCCAGAAGTTGTATAGTTTCTAGTCTTATATTTAGATCTTTAATCCATGTGTGGTGTTAGAAGATGTTCTACTTTCATTCTTTTACAGATGGTTGACAAGTTTTCCCAGCACCACTTGTTAAAGAAATTGTCTTTTTTCCATTGTATATTCTTGCCTCCTTTGTCAAATATAGGGTGTCTATAGGGGAATGGATTTGTCTCCGGGCTTTCTATTTTGTTCCATTGATCTGTATGTCTGGCATTGTGCCAGTACCATACTGTCTTGATGATTATAGTTTTGTAGTATATTCTGAAGTCAGGTAGGTTGATTCCTCCTGTTCTATGCTCCTTTCTCAAGATTGCTTAGGCTATTTGATTTTTTTTTTTTTTTAATTTCTGTACACATTGTGAAATTATTTGTTCTAGTTCTGCAAAAAATGCCATTGGTAGCTTGATAGGGATTGCATTGAATCTATAGTTTGCTTTGGGTAATATACTCATTTTCACTATATTGATTCTTCAGATCCATGAACATGGTATGTTATTCCATCTATTTGTGTCATCTTTAATTTCTTTCACCAGTACTTTATAGTTTTCTATATATAGGTCATTTGTTTCTTTAGGTAGATTTATTCCTAAGTATTTCATTCTTTCATCACAATTGTGAATGGAATTGTTTCCTTAATATCTCTTTCTGTTTTCTCATTGTTAGTGTATAGGAATGCTAGGATTTCTGGGTATTAATTTTATATCCTGCAACTTTACTGTATTCATTGATTAGATCTAGTAATTTTCTGGTGGTGTCTTTAGGGTTTTATGTAGAGGATCATCCCACCTGCAAACAGTGAGAATTTTACCCCTTCTTTCCCAATATGGATTCCTTTTATTTTTCTTCTCTGATTACTGTGGTGAAAACTTCCATAACTATGTTGAATAGTAGTGGTGGGAGTGGGCACCCTTGTCTTGTTCCTGACTTTAGGTTAAATTCTTTCAATGTTTCACCATTGAAGATAATGTTTGTTGTGGATTTATCATATATGACTTTCATTATGTTAAGGTATGTTGTTTCTATGCCTGCTTTCCAGAGGGTTTTTTTTAATCATAAATGGATGCTGAATTTTGTCAAAGACTATATCTGCATATATTGAGATAATCATACGTTTTTTTAATCTTTCAATTTGTTAATTTGGCATATCACATTGATATATGAATTATGAAGAATCCTTGCACCCCTGGGATAAAGCCCACTTGGTCATGATGTATGATTTTTTAATATATTGTTGAATTCTGCTTGCTAGAATTTTGTTGAGGAGTTTTGCATCTATGTTCATCAGTGATATTGGCCTGAATTTTTCTTTTTTTGTGACATCTTTGCTCGTTTTGGTATTAGGGTGATGGTGGCCTCATAGAATGAGCCTGGCAGTTTACCTTCCTCTGCAATTTCCTGGAATACTTTTATTAGGATAGGTGTTAGCTCTTTTCTAAATTTTTGGTGAAATTCACCTATGAAGCCATCTTGCCCTGGGCTACTGTTTGTTGGAAGATTTCTGATTACAGTTTTGATTTCTGTGCTTTTGATGGTTCTAACATTTTCCATTTCTTCCTTGTTCAGTTTTGGAAGGTTATACTTTTCTAAGAATCTGTCCATTTCTTCCACGGAAGAAATAAAATTTTCCATTTTATTTTCATGTAGTTGCTGATAGTAATCTCTTATGAGCCTTTGTATTTCTGTACTGTCTGTTGTGATTTATCCATTTTAATTTTTAATTTTGTTGATTTGATTCTTCTACCGTTTTTTCTTGAAGAGTCATGTGGATGGTTTGTCTATTTTATTTATTATCTGACGGAACCATCTTTTAGTTTTGTTGATTTTTGCTATAGCCTTTTTTGTTTCTTTTTTATTTATTTTTGCCCTAATTTTCATCATTTCTTTCCTTCTACTAAATCTGGGATTTTTCATTTCTTATTTTTCTAGTTGCATTAGGTGTAAAGTCAGGTTATTTATTTGATTTTTCTCTTCTTTCTTAAGGTAAGTTTGTATTGCTTTGAACCTTCCCCTTAGCACTGATTTTTACTGAATCCCATAGGTTTTAGGTTGTCATGTTTTCATTTTAATTTGTTTCTATGCATATTCTGATTTTTTTTAAATTTCTTTTGTGATTTGTTGCTTATATTTTCACTAGTTTTTTTTTTTTTTTCCCTTTTTCCCTGTAGCTGACATCTAATCTTACCATATTGGGATCAGAAAAGATGATTGAAATGATTTGAGTTTTTTTTTGTTTGTTTGTTTGTTTGCTTTTTTTTTTTTTTTTAATTTACCAAGGCTAGTTTTATGGACCAGGATGTGATCTATCCTGGAGAATGTTCTGTGTGCACTTGAGAAAATGTGAAATTCATTGTTTTAGTGTGAAATATTCTATAGATAGCAATTAGCTCTGACTGGTCCATTGTATCATTTAAAGTTTGTGTTTCCTTGCTAATTTTCTGTTTGGTTGATCTGTCCATAGGTGTGAGTGGGGCATTAAAGTCTCCAACTCTTATTGTGCTACTGTTAACTTCCCCATTCATACTTGTTAGCATTTGCCCTATGTATTGTGGAGCTTCTATGTTGGGTGCATATATGTATATAACTGCTATATCTTCTTCTTGGATTGATCCTTTGATCATTATGTAGTGGCCTTCTTTGTCTCTTTTCATGCTTTTGTTTCAAAGTCTATTTTATCTGATATGTGTATTGCTACTCCTGCTTTCTTTTGGTCTCCATTTCATGAATTATCTTTTTCCAGCTCTTCACTCTAAGTCTGTATGTGTCCCTTGGTTTGAGGTGGGTCTCTTGTAAATAGCATATATAAGGGTCTTGTTTTTGTATCCATTCAGCCAGTCTTTGTCTTTTGATTGGGGCATTCAACCCATTTACATTTAAGGTAATTATTGATAATTATGATCCCATTGTTATTTACTTTGTTGTTTTGGGTTTGAGTTTATAAACCTTTCCTGTGTTTCCTGTCTGGAGAAGATCCTTTTGCATTTTTTGAAAAGCTGGTTCAGTGGTGCTGAATTCTCTTAGCTTTTGCTTGTCTGTAGCACTTTTGATGTCTCCTTCATATTTGAATGAGATCTTTGCTGGGTATAGTAATCTTGGTTGCAGGTTTTTCTCTTTCAACCCTTTAAATATGTCCTGCCATTCCCTTCTGGCCTGAAGCATTTCTATTGAAAGATCAGATGTTATCCTTATGGGGATCCTCTTGTGTGTTATTTGTTGCTGCTTTTAATATTTACTCTGTGTTTGATTTTCATTATATTGATTAATGTATGTAATGGGGCGTTTTGCCTTGGGTTTATCCTGCTTGGGATTCTCTGGGTTTCTTGGACTTGGGTGGCTATTTCCTTTCCCATTTCAGGGAAATTTTCAACTATTATCTCTTCAATATTTTCTTGTGCCCTTTCTTTTTATCTTCTTCTTCTGGGACTCCTATGATTCCACTGTTGAGGCATTGAATGTTGTCCTAGAGGTCTCTGAGGTAGTCCTCATTTTTTTTTTTTTTTAATTCTTCTTCTCCACTCTGATTCACTTATTCCCACCATTCTATCTTCCACTTCACTTATCGTATTTTCTGCCTCACTTATTCTACTGTTGGTTCCCTCCAGAGTGTTTTGATCCCAGTTAGTGCATTATTCATTATTGATTCTCTGTTTTATTTCTTCTAGTCCCTTGTTAAATATTTCTTGCATCTTCTCAATCCTTGTCTTTAGTCTATTTATCTGTAGCTACATTTTGTTTTCAAGATTTTGGATCATCTTTACTATCATTATTCTGAATTCTTTTCAGGTAGACTCCCTATCTCCTCCTCTTTGGTTTGGTTTGGTTGCATTTATCCTGTTCCTTTACCTGCTGAATATTTCTCTGCCTTTTCATTTTATTTAGATTACTGTGTTCAGAGTGGTCTTTCTGTAGGCTGAAAGTTTGTGGTCCCTCTTTATTGTGGAGCTTGTTCTCTACAGGTGTGGTTGGACTAGTGGCTTCTCAAGGTTTCCTGGTGAGGGTAGCTTGCATCTGTGTTCTGGTGGACAGAGCTGGATCTCTTCTCTCTAGAGTGCAATGAAGTGTCCAGTAGTGAGTTTTGGGGTGTCTATGGGTTTGGCATGGCTTTGGGAAGCCTGTATTTTAATGCTTAGTTCTGTGTTCCTTTGTTGCTAGAGAATTAGACTGGTATGTCTTGCTCTGGAGCTTGTAGGCTCTTGAGTGGAGCTTGGTTTCAGTCTAGGTATGGAGGCTTTTGAATGAGTTCTAGTCTATTAATGTTACCTGGAATCAGGAGTTCTCTGATGTTCTCAAGTTTTGGAGTGCAGCCACCTGCCTCTGGCTTTCAGTCTTATTCTTGCAGTAGCCTCAATATTTCTCCATCCATACAGCACAGATGATGAAACATATAGGTTAATGGTGAAAAAATTATCCACAGCGAGGGACACCCAGAGAGTTTCAGAGTTACATGGAGAAGAGGAGAGGGAGGAGGGAGGTAGAAGTGACCAGAAAGAGCAGAGGAGCAGTCAAAAGGGGAGAAACCAATCTAGCCAGTTATTATTTCCCTACGTGTTCTCCACACCCTGGAACTCCCAGAGAGATTCACAGAGTTAAGTAGAGAAGAGAAGGGGGTAAGGAGGAAATAGAGGTGACCTGGGGGACAAGAGGGGGAGTCAAAAGGGGAGAGAGCAATCAAGCCAGTAATCACTCCCCTAAGTGAAAACGGATACTGAAGATTTGATTCTGAAAGGGACAAAATTGATAACAAATACCAAAAAGCAAAGATCAAGAATCTAGAGTAGAGGTTAGACTCTCAGAAATACAATAAAAATACAAAACAAAATCAATCACAAAAATTATATATTTATATATAAATATTATATATATATATATAATTTACTTTAAAAAATAAAGCATTTTTTGCAAGGTAAGAAGGCAATGGCAGCCCACTCCAGTACTCTTGCCCAAAAATCCCATGGATGCAGGAGCCTGGTAGGCTGCAGTTCATGGGGTCGCTAAGAGTCAGACACGACTGAGCGACTTCACTTTCACTTTTCACTTTCATGCATTGGAGAAGGAAATGGCAACCCACTCCAGTGTTCTTGTCTTGAGAGTCCCAGGGACGGGGGAGCCTGGTGTGCTGCTGTCTATGGGGTCGCGCAGAGTCAGACACGACTGAAGCGACTTAGCTATGGCAGCAGTAGGTTATGAAGATGAAAATTAAAGGAGCAATGAAGAACTTAAAAGTAAAAAATAAATTAAAAAATGATAGTAGTAAAAATATATCTAAGAATTTCTCTGGAGCTGTTGTGGGAATGTGGGGTCGGTTCAGTTTCAAATAGTTTCTTGTTCCAGGTTTTACTTCTCAAGTTCTATGAGCTCCTTCCAATCTTAGTCAATGTTAACTACAGGGTTTTAATATACTGCATCTGTCACTTCCAGAAGGGTTCTCTCTTCTATGTTTATTTTGGATTCCTCTATTTGGAAGTCTCTTCACTATCTAACTCCCACCCTGACACAAGGGGACAAAAGTGGTCCCTTATTTAGGCTTACTTGTTCAGTTGTATTGTGGGAAGGAGGAACACTGCAAACAAATATCACTCGTGTTCATGGGGAGTGCTTGTAGGTTATGGACCACACTGGATTTGTCCCAGCTCTGGTAGTATGTGCTTTCCATGTTTACACTGCTCAGGTTCCAGGTTGCTCTGCAGGGGTTCTGTCCAAAGTGGGCCCTATGTTTCATGCACTTCCCAGGTCTAAACTGCTCAAGTTTAGGTTCTTGGATGCTCCACAAGGGCACAGACTTGGTTGGGCATGTGTTTTGTGCCCTTCTCAGGTCTGAGCAGCTCAGGTAACCAAGTGCTTTATGAGCGCCCTGTCCCAGGGGGACTGTGTGTCTTAATCACTTCCCTAATCCTAGCCATTCTGCTTCCTAAGTGTGCCATGAGAGCATCATCGCACGTGTCCTGTAGGTCTCTCTGGGGAGCTGATCTCAAGCTGTGACCCTCCTGGCAGATGGCAACGATCCAGGATCCCACGAAGACATGGTTAGCAACTGGGAGCCTGCTCACAGTTTGGTGGAGGATGCTGGTCTCTGGGGATGAAATTACCTCTTGCCTTTCAGCATCTGCCTCTACTGTGGGAGACCTGGGTTTGATCCCTGGGTCAGGAAGATTCCCTGGAGAAGGAAATGGTAACCCACTCCAGTATTCTTGCCTGAAGAATTCCATGGATGGAGGATCCTGGTGGGCTACAGTCTACGGGGTCGCAAATATTCAGACACAACTGAGTGACTTAACTTTCAACTAACTTTTTCAGCTCTGACTGTCACACACCTACCTCTGTACCTATAGTGGAGAGGAGGGGCCTGTACACAGCTGGCTACCTCTCCTTTGGTATTTGCTCAATCCATTTTTCTGTGATCAGGCCAGGTTGCAGATTAAGTTAGAGACTTTCACAGGAAATTTCTCTCTCTCTCTCACTGTCTTTTTTTTTTCTTTTGCTCTCTGGCTATCCCACAGTTTGGGTTGCTATCTCATGTTAGCTCTGTCAGATTGCACTCAGGGCATTCAAGGCCAGTTCTTACACTAAACGTGCAGCCTGCACTTCCCTGTCCAGCCCCCACTCACTGGTGGCAGATGCGAGGGTCTGGGCTACTTTTCAGCTGGCAGTGGCAGAAAGGCATGTATTCTGTTTTTGTTTTTGTTTTTGTTTTTTTTTCCCCTCTAGATTTAAGGGACTAGATCTGAGAGAGTGCCTGATGAACTATGGATGGAGGTTCATGACATTGTACAGGAGACAGGGAGCAAGAATATTCCCAGGAAAAAGAAATGCAAAAAAGCAAAATGGTTGTCTAAGGAGGCCTTACAAATAGCTGTGAAAAGAAGAGAAGCAAAAAGCTAAGGAAAAAATGAAAGATATACCCATTTGGATGCAGAATTCCAAAGAATAGCAAGGAGAGATAAGAAAGCCTTCCTCAGTGATCAATGAAAAGAAATAGAGTAAAACAATATAATGAGAAAGACTAGAGATCTCTTCAAGAAAATTAGAGATACTAAAGGACCATTTCATGCAAGGATGTGCTCAATAAAGGACAGAAATGATATGGACCTAACAAAAGCAGAAGCTATTAAGAAGAGGTGGCAAGAATATACAGGGAACTCTACAAAAAGGATCTTCATGACCCAGATGATTATGAAGGTGTCATCACTCACACAAACCTAGAGCCGGACATCCTGGAGTGTGAAGTCAGGTGGGATTTAGGAAGCATCACTATGAACAAAACTAGTGGAGGTGATGGAATTCCAGTTGAGCGATTTCAAATCCTGAAAGGTGATGCTGTGAAAGTGCTGCACTCAATATGCCAGCAAATTTCAATAACTCAGCAATGGCCACAGGATTGGAAAATGTCAGAGTTCATTCCAATCCCAAAGAAAGGTAATACCAAAGGATATTCAAACTACTGCAAAATTGCACTCATCTCACACTCTAGTAAAGTAATGCTCAAAATTCTCCAAGCCAGGCTTTAGCAATATGTGAACCATGATGTTCTAGATGTTCAAACTGATTTTAGAAAAGGCAGAGGAACCAGAGATCAAACTGCCAACATCCACTGGATTGTCAAAAAAGCAAGAGAGCTCCAGAAAAACATCTATTACTGCTTTATTGACTATGCCAACGCCTTTGACTGTGTGGATCACAATAAACTGTGGAAAATTCTGAAAGAGACGGGAATACCAGGCCACCTGACCTGCCACTTGAGAAACCTGTATGAAGTTCAAGAAGTAACAGTTAGAACTGGACATGAAACATCAGACTGGTTCCAAACAGGAAAAGGAGTACATCAAGGCTAAATAGTGTCACCCTACTTATTTAACTTATATGCAGAATACATCTTGAGAAACGCTCAACTGGAGAAAGCACAAGCTAGAATCAAGATTGCTGGGAGAAATATCAATAACCTCAGATATGCAGATGACACCACCCTCATGGCAGAAAGTGAAGAATAACTAAAAAGAGCCTCTTGATGAAAGTGAAAGAGCAGAGTGAACAAGTTGGCTTAAAGCACAACATTCAGAAAACTAAAATCATGGCATCTGGTCCCATCACTTCACGACAAGTAAATTGGGAAACAGTGGAAACTGTGGCTGACTTTGTTTTTCTGGCCTCCAAAATCACTGTGGATGGTGACTGCCACCATGAATTTAAAAGACACTTGCTCCTTGGAAGGAAAGGTATGACCAACCTAGACAGCATATTAAAGATCAGAGACATTATTTTACCAACAAAGGTCTATCTAGTCAAGGCTATGGTTTTTCCAGTAATCATGTAAGGATGTGAGAGTTAGACTATAAAGAAATCTGAGCACTGAAGAATTGATGCTTTTGAACTATCGTGTTGGAAAAGATTCTTGAGAGTCCCTTGGACTGCAAGGAGACCCAACCAGTCCACCCTAAAGGAGATCCGTCCTGGGTGTTCATTGGAGGGACTGATATTAAAGCTGAAATTCCAATACTTATGGCCACCTCGTGCAGAGGGTTGACTCATTTGAAAAAAATCCTGATGCTGGGCAAGACTGAGGGCAGGAGGAGAAGTGGACAACAGAGGATGAGATGGTTGGATGTCATCACCGATACAACGGGCATGGTCTTGGGTGAACTCTGGGAGTTGATGATGGATGGGGAAGCCTGGCGTGCTGCAGTTCAAGGTATCGCAGAATTGGACATGACTGAGTGACTGAACTGAGCTGAGCTGATCCTTCATTATGTAAATTCTCTCTAGTTGAACTCAGCAAATGAGTAGAATAGAGTACATTATTTAAAGATGATCCTTACATTAGTTTCTGTGGCTGCTGTAAAAAACAAACAAACAAACAAACAAACAAAAAACAACTCAATTTAGTAGCTTAATACAAACTTTTATAGTTCTGAAGGGCTGGAGGTTTGAAATGGTCTCACTGCATCAAAGTCAAGGGTGGGAAAGGCTGTATTACTTTTTGAAGCTTTGAGAGAGAATTCTTGTTCAGGTTCTAGTGGCTGCCCACATTCCTTGAGTTGTGGCCCCTTCAATCTTCAAAGCTAGCAACTTAATCACTCCAATCTTTGGTTTCTTTGCCGCATCTCTTTATACAATGCTCCTTCCTCCCTCTTTCGCTTATAGGGACCTTTGATTACATTGGCCCCATTTAGATGTTCTTAGATTTTCTCCCCATCTCTAGATTTTCAAAATCCCTTTCTGTAAGTTTGGATTAAGATAGCATGGGCTACTTTGTGGTGGAGAGATGGGTGTTATTCTGGCCACCACAGAAACCAAATAAGATAGTTCTGACTACTTAACATATGGAACTTAGTAACCAAATAGATTTAAATAATGTAGCATCACTTACAATCTAAATTCAGGAGTGAAATTATTCAAATAATTAAGTGTAGTTATATTTTCCTCTAATGGGATACTGGCATTTTCTCTAATGGGATTCTTTGTCTCTGAGTTATTCATATTCTCAGATATGTTTCTTTTGCTATGGCAAGTGAATGGTATTTTCGATGAGGGTATAAATCTCCCTGTTGTCTGAATATATAATCTTATTTCTATTTTATCTCCTCACACATGTTAACCTGATGCCACCTGATGTTCCTTGTAGGTAATTTTTTTGTTTATGTGTATTATTATAATCATTTATGTTTTGATATAAAATTCAGAAGCTTACCTTTAAAAGTGTGTCTTTGTTCCTCTATTTCTTTAAATTCACTGAGTCCTTTTAACTGACATATTTTTCAATCTGGATAAATTTCATATTTAATATGTTTAATGACTTCTTGTTGGTATATCTACCTTACAATTTTCTTTTAGAATTTTCTTCTCAGTATGTTTTATCAATTTTATAAGATATTTGTTGTATTAGGTAATGTAGGTTACTTATGTAGGATTCAATAGTGGCTATCTTCTCCATTATTCATGAACTTAATTATTTAATTAGTAGATTACATTATTTGCTATAGAAATAAATTTTGGTGCAGAATTTGAATATTTTATAGTGATACCATTATCATTATCAGATTAATAATACCATCATTAATTTATTTCAAATTGCTTTTGTGCATGTGTGTGTGTGCTCTTGTCTTCCTGGCCCCAAGAAATGAAGAACATGAAAGAAGTTGAATTTTCCTAACTGCTGAACTGGATGAATACCCAAATATCAGAAACCAAGGGGCCTTCTTAAGGTTTAGGATGGCCTGGCAGTTAACCTTCTTTAGCCCAGATATAGGATTTTGCTTTTCAACAACTCTTTTACCATCACCATCCATCAGACTTGAGTGAGACCCACTAAAACAATTAAGGGAAATTGCAAATGACCTAAGGAACTCCTATTGTAATAGCTAGAACAAATTAAATACAAACTCAGTAAAATAAAACTCTGTCACAAAAAATGGCTTGAAATAATAGCAACAACTGGTAATACTGATTATAATCTAGAAATGTGTAGCATCCCTGATGATCAAACCAATCTTAGAATTTACTAGCTTCCTTTTTTGTTGTTTTTTGTCTGTTTGTTTTATTCTGTTTTAAATATTTATTTATTAAAACTACAATGTGGGAGATATGGGTTCAATCCCTGGATAGGGAAGATCTCCTGGAGAAGGAAAATACAATCCATTCCAGTATTCTTGCCTGGAAAAGCCCATGGATGGAAGAACCTGGTAGGTTAAAGTCCAAGGGGTTGGAAAGAGCCAGACACAACTGAGTGACTTCACTTTCACTTTTCACTTTACTATAACTAAGACCTGTATTTGGTCTTAATTTGTTTGCTTTGTTCTGTTTTGAAATATTAATTTAATATAACTAAGACCTGTATCTAATCTTAGTTGCAGCACACAGGTTCTTTCTTGTGGTGCACTGGCTTCTCTCTAGTTGTAGTGCACAGGCTCAGTAGTTGCTGTATGTGGGTTCTCTAGTTACCCTGTGGCATGTGAGTCTAAGTTCCCCAACCAGGGATTGAATCCACGTGCCCTGCATTGGAAGGTGGATGCTTAGCCACTGGACCACCAGGGAATTCCTCCCTTCCTGTTTTAAGCCTTGGCACAGCATATTGAGTTGGAAAAGGAAATGACAACCCACTCCAGAACTCTTGCCTGGAAAATACCAAAGATGGAGGAACTTGGTAGGCTGTGGTCCATGGAGTCTCTAAGCGTTGGATACGACTGAGCAATTTCACTTTCACTTTTCATTTTCATGCATTGGAGAAGGAAATGGCAACCCACTCCAGTGTTCTTGCCTGGAGAATCCCAGGGATGGGGGAGCCTGGTGGGCTGCCATCTATGGGATCACACAGAGTCAGACATGACTGAAGTGACTTAGCAGCAGCAGCACCATATTGAGTAGAACATATATATCAATTATATTGGCATAAAATTCCTTAAAATCTAAGGACTTTCACGCTGCATAAGAACCCCTGGGGTCTTTTGAGTTAGGAGATAAAGTAGTTTGAAAGTGGAAGAGAAAGAGGAGGAAAACACAGGATAAAATGTTACCCTGTTTTCAATATTGTGATGCTTTTGAACTGTGGTGTTAGAGAAGACTCTTGAGAGTCCCCTGGACTGCAAGGAGATCCAACCAGTCCATTCTAAGGGAGATCAGCCCTGGATGTTCTTTGGAAGGAGTGATGCTAAAGCTGAAACTCCAGTACTTTGGCCACCTCATGCGAAGAATTTACTCATTGGAAAAGACTCTGCTGCTGGGAGGGATTGGGGGCAAGAGGAAAAGGGGACGACAGGGTATGAGATGGCTGGATGGCATCATCGATTCAATGGACGTGAGTTTGAGTGAACTACGGGAGTTGGTGATGGACAGGGAGGCCTGTCGTGCTGTGATTCATGGGGTCGCAAAGAGTCGGACACGACTGAGAGACTGAACTGAACTGAATCTTGATCTTTTGAACTAAAATTCTTTAAACATTTAAAATTTGTCAGGCCTGGGCAAGGCCCTTAATAAAACTAGTTACCCAAAGGGAAACTCGACAGTCTTGGGGCCAGCCTTCTAATTCACTTTTGGCCTTTCCAAATAGTATTTGAAACTGGAAAAGTTATGTATAGTGATTTCAACATGTACACAGTAGGGAAAATAATAGTACCTATTTGTAGGGCTATTATGAAAAGTAAATATACAGATTGGTTTCTGACAAATATTAAGCATTATAAAAGGGATACAATTATTATTAAATTATTCTCATTATATATATATATTATATAATGTTAACATTAACACCATCGTGTTATTGTTGTTGCTATTGTTTTTGTTCCAATAAGAACATCTCAACTCAGGAAGATGAAGCATTTTATCCAAGCTCAAATAGTCATACAAAATAAAATCTAAGTTTGAAACCAGGATATAGGAATTTAAAGTCCATCTTCATTAATTGAGCTTTAAAATGATCCTTTTATTATTTGTCATTCAGTAATAGAATCTATTTACATATCCATTCAAGCAACCTTCTGGTAAATATACTAATTAACATATTTAGTAGGAATAAGTCTGATGGAAACAAGTATATTTAATTCATTTGTTATTTAAGAAAAAAAATAGCCTCAGAGAGATTTTAATTAAATAAATAAATAAAGCTTTAATTCCTCCTCTATCATCAGAGTAGAGAATTTCTCTAAACATTTGCTTCATGTGTATTGACTAAGCTTCAACTGATGTTATGACTCACTCTTCATAGTATTTCTCCTGAAATCAATTGACACTTTTTTTTACTTTGCCCTGACCATACTTCCTAATAAATAAAACTCATCTTTTTCAAAGAATTTGAACAACTAAGACCACTGTATCAACATTTCTTGAAACTGACTTATTTTGAAAAAGTATAAAATTGGTTATTTTCCATATCTTCTTTGATTTCACAGCTTGACTTGTTCTAGATGTTCTGCCTTTATTCATTTCTAAGCTGTACATTTTTCTTGATGAAGAGAATTACCGATTGTACCACGACTATTTCCTATATATTTAGTCTTAGAATTTAGTCTAGGACAAATTCTCAATCTACAAAAACAACAACAACAACAATGGACACCAGTGCTAATCAATGTTATTCAAGTAGACATTCAAAATTTGCTTCAAACTTATGTTAAAGAAGGTGCATATGAAAATATTTAAATGCCTTAGAAAAGCAATTTGACTATGCTATGTTTATAAAAATTTATTGATTAAAAATCAATATGGTGAATGAGGCTGTGAGAAAACACTGAAAGAAAAATATTAAACCATTTTTGTAGTAGGAAATAAATATATAAAGAAACTTACTGTATAAATACCCAGTTAATCTAATTTTTACTATGCATATACTTGTTAAATCATGTGATGGATTTGATGTCTGAAATATTTATTGCCAAACACTCTAAATATTACTAAAAAATCACAAATAATAAAAAAATCACATCATAAATTTCCCATAGTAAAAAAAATATATATAAAGTAAAAATGGGCAAAAGCTGGATATAATTGAGAAGGAACTTTAATATAACTGAGTTATAATTCTTAATAATACAATATAATTAAGGATTTATATTTGCCATTATTTTTAAATTGAGAAATTATGTTTTTACTAAAGAAAATTTCTTGCTTTCTGTTTGTTTTTCTTCTACCATTCAGGTTTAACTAGAAATATTCCTAAATGTACCCTTTTGATATACATTCAGTGATTAAAGCAGTGAATTTATAAATTTAGAGTGAAAGATAGTGAAGCAGAAATTCTGAGAAACTAGCAAATAGAACATGTACAAAAATGAGTATGTAGTTTAAATCAGAAATCATTATATGGTAGTAATAGAGAAAAAAATGAAAAAAAAAAACCTGATATTATATATTTAACCAAAATATTACCAATCTTTTCTAAGAACCTTTCCTTTTTAAAATTTACCATTTACCTGTATTGAAGCCTATGGTTATATCATTCTTTAATTGAGTATCTTGTCAGATAAATATAAAATGCTTTAAGAAAACACCTAATTATCTATAAAGTTTATCACTTTTATTTTTGCTTATACTTTTAATGCAAAAATAACGTTATAGCCTAAATAAGTAACAATCATTCAGTCATGTCTGAGTCTTTGTAACCCCATGTACTATAGCCTGCCAGGTTCCTCTGCCCATGGGATATTCCAAGCAAGAATACTAGAGTGGATTGTCATTTCCTCCTCCAAGTGTTACAAGCTAAGCATAACATTAAAAATTTTATATATATATATATATATATATATATATATATATAATTCTGTTCAGTTCAGTTTTTTGGAATTTTTTTCTAAGGCCAGGAGTATAAAAGATGATGGCTTTATCTTAATATTAAAATTGATTTTCAGTAAAATTCATGTTTTGCTATTTAATAAAATAAAATTGTCTGCATCAAATGTCTAAAACTGTTCTAACTTATATCACAAGACTATAATTCAGGGAGAGAACCTGCAAATATATAAGTGATGAATTAAGGTAATGATATAATTTTGATTCACATATTATTTGTCCACATCCACTAATATTCTCAACCACCAAGTAGTGCCAGTAGCATCCAAATATACTTCTGCTCACAATGATGAGCTCAAGACAACATCAGAAAAGGCCATATCACACTCAAAAAAGTCATTCATGCTCTGTTCTTCCTGTTTGGCCTCCTTGGACCTTAAAGTGTTTGTTCTGGAGATCTCTCTTCTCCTTGTGTATTTTGCTGGGTATCCATAACTCCACAGCTGACATTCTTCATCATAGCCACTTATCTTCTTCAAGATATAAATCTTACATTTACTGAATATTTCTATATCCAGTAGAAACTTAACATATTTGAACTATGCTAGCATTTCTTTTAGGATAATTATTGCTTTTGTTAGCTTTATAGTTGTATAATCACATGGTTTTTGAGTGAAATGTTCCAAAACCACTTTTCTCATTAGACTTCGTAGGTTAGGACTGCAAATTTACAGGATAAAATTCATTTTTTAGTAACTTTTTTTGTGCATTGAATTGCAGCAGAAATGCTAGCAGTAGACATAAATGTAGAAGGATTGATTCAAAATGGTGGAGTAGAAGAAAATGTGCTCATGTGCTCCTGCAAGAGTACTGAAATCACAGCTGTCAACAGGAGAATGCTGGAACCCTCCAAAAAATACTTCCATTGTCCAAGGAAAAAGTAGAAGCCACAACGAAATGGTCAGAAGAATGCAATCATACTAAAATCAAATCCTGTAACTCCTGGGTGGGTGACCACAAACTAGAGAAAAATTATATCACAGAGGTTTCTCACAGTTGTCAAGCTTCTGAGTCCTTTATAGGCTTCTCAGACTATGGATCCAACAAAGGGACTAGGAATCCCCAGGGAGTCTGACTTTGAAGGCCTGTGGAATTTGGTTGCAGGGATTCATAAGATTTAAGGAAACAGAGACTCCACTCTTGAAGGACACTCACAAAATTTTGTATACACCAGGAGAAAGGATCAGTGACCCCACAAGAGAGTGAAACAGACCTGTCTGCTAGCACTGGAGAGTCCCCTACACAGACATCAGTTGACTGTGGCTCACTGTGGGGATAAGGGCCCTGGAAGCAGCATTCCTAGGAGGTACCAACTGGTATGAGTCCTCCTGGAGGTTGTCACCTTTAGCCCTTTCATAGAATGTGTAGACTCTAGGACAGGATCATTTTAGGTCAAAGAAGTAACAGGGAGGGAGCACAACACCACCCATCAGCAAACAAGTCCATTAAAGTTTTAGTGAGTATGGCCCTGCCCACAAGAGCACATCCCTGTTCTACCCACCCACAGCCCCTACCTTCAGGAAGTTTGCACAAGCCTCTTTTAGATAGCTTCATTGACAAGAGAGAAGATAGCAGAAGCAAGAACTACATTCCAGCAGCCTTTGGAATGAAAAACTCAATCACAGAAACTTAATCAAAATGAAAAGACAGGGGATTATGTTTCAGAAGGCAGAGGACCAACATAAAACCCAGACAAACAACTGAATGAAGTGGACATATACAATATACCAGAAAAAAAAATCAGAATGATGATAGTGAAGACAATCTAGAATCCAAAAAAAAAAGAAGGGGGGCAATGGAGGAAAGACTGAGCTGATGTAAGGAAGAATTAACAAAGACTTAGAAGTAAAGAACAAACAGGCAAGAACAAAACAATAACTAAAAGCAAAACCAAACAAGGAATCAATAGCAGAATAACTGAGGAGTTAGAATGGATAAGTGACCTTGAGTACAGATAGGTGGAAATCACTGCCACAAAACAAAATGAAGAAGCAAAATGAAAAGAAATAAAAGTAATATAAGAGATGTCTCAGTTCAGTTCAGTCACTTAGTCATTTCCGACTCTTTGCAACACCATGGACTGCAGCATGCCAGGCTTCCCTGTCCATCACCAACTCTCAGAGTTTACTCAAAGGCGTGTCTATTGAGTTGGTGATGCCCTGCAATCATCTCATCCTCTGTCGTCCCCTCCTCCTTTCACCTTCAATCTTTCCCAACATCAGGGTCTTTTCAAATGAGTCAGTTCTTCACATCAGGTGACTAAAGTATTGGAGCTTCAGCTTCAGCATCTGTCCTTCCAGTGAATATTCATACTATTTTCCTTTAGGATTGACTGGTTGCCTTTCCTTGCAGTCAAGGGTGCTCTCAAGAGTATTCTCCAAGATCACAGTTCAAAAGCATCAATTCTTCAGCACTCAGCTTTCTTTATAGTCCAACTCTCATATCCTTCCATGGCTACTGGAAAAACCATAGCTTTGACTAGATGGAACTTTGTTGGCAAAGTAATGTCTCTGTTGTTTAATATGCTGTCTAGATTGGTCATAACTTTTCCTCCAAGGAGTAAGCCTCTTTTAATTTCATGGCTGCCATCATCATCTGCACTGATTTTGGAGTCAAAAACAAAATAATGTCTATCACAGTTTCCACTGTTTCCCTATCTATTTGCCATGAAGTGATGGGACCAGATGTCATGATCTTAGTTTTCTGAATGTTGAGCTTTAAGTCAACTTTTACACTCTCCTGTTTAACATTCATAAGGAGGTTTAAAAAGCCTTATCAAACATATAATTTGTCAAAATGAGGCTACAGATACGAAAAATGGAAGTACTCCTTTCCCAGTTTGAAACCAGTCTGTGGTTCCATGTCCAATTTTACTGTTACTTCCTGACCTGCATGCAGATATCATAAGAGGCAGGTCAGATGGTCTGTTATTCCCATCTCTTTATGAATTTTCCACAGTTTCTTGTTATCCACACAGTCAAAGGCTTTAGCATAATTAATAAAGAAGAAATAGATATTTTCTGAAAAATCTCATTTTTTTGAACATTAAGCAGACGTTGGCAATTTGATCTCAAGCTTTTCTGTCTTTTCTAAAACCATCTTGGCTATCTGGAAGTTCACGGTACATGTATTGTTGAAGCCTGGCCTGGCGAATTTTGAGTAGTCATAGTGTGTGAGATGAGTGCAATTGTACAGTAGTTTGAGCATTTTTTGATATTGCCTTTCTTTGGGACTGGAATGAAAACTGACCTTTTCAAGTCCTGGGCCACTGCTGAGTTTCCCAAATTTGCTGGCATATTGAGTGCAGCACTTTCACAGCACCATCTTTTAGGATTTGAAATAGCTCAACTGGAATTCCTTCACCTTCACTAGCTTTGTTCATAGAGATGCTTCCTAAGTACCACGTGACTTTACATTCCAGGATGTCTAGCTGTAGGTGTGTGATCACACCATTGTGATTAAGGTCATTAAGATCTTTTTTGTACAGTTCTTCCGTGTATTCTTGCCACCTCTTCTTAATATCTTCTGCTTCTGTTAGGTCCATATAATTTATCTCCTTTATTGAGCCCATTTTTGTGTAATATGGCCCCTTGGTATCTCTAATTTTCTTGAAGAGATCTTTAGTCTTCCCCATTTTATTGTTTTCCTCTTTCTTTGGAATCATCACTGAGGAAGGCTTTCTTGTCTCTCCTTGCTATTTTTTGGAACTCTGCATTCAAATGGGTATATCTTTCGTTTTTTCCTTTGCTTTTGGCTTCTCTTCTTTTCTCAGATAATTATAAGGCCTATTCAGACAGCCATTTTTCTTTTCTGCATTTCTTTTTCTTGGGGATGGTCTTGCTCCCTTGTCTTCTGTAAAATGTCACAAACCTCCATTCATAGTTCTTCATGCATTCTGTCTATGGGCTCTAAACCATTAAACCATTTGATCTGTTTCTCACTTCCACTGTATAATCATAAGGGATTTGATTTAGGTCATACCTGAATGGTCTAGTGCTTTTCCCTACTTTTTCCTTTTAATTCTGAATTTAGCCATAAGGAGTTCATGATTTGAGTCAGTCAGCTCCCAGTCTTGTTTTTGCTGACTGTATAGAGCTTCTCCATCTTTAGCCGAAAAGAATATAATCAATCTGATTTTGGATTTGACCATCTGGTGATGTTCATCTGTAGAGTCTTCTCTTCTGTTGTTTTAAGAAGGTGTTTGCTATAACCGTTGTTTTCTCTTGGCAATACTCTGTTAGCCATTGCCCTGCTTTATTTTGTACTCCAAGGCCAAATTTGCCTGTTACCTCAGGTGGCTCTTGACTTTCTACTTTTGCATTACAGTCCCCTATAATGGAAAGGACAAGATTTTTGGATGTTAGTTCTAGAAGATCTTATAGATCTTCTTAGAATCATTCAACTTCAGCTTCTTCAGTATCACTGGTGAGGGCATAGAGTTGGATTACTGTGATATTGCCTTAGAAATGAACAGAAATCATTCTGTCATTTTTGAGATTGCATCCAAGTACTGCATTTCAGACTCTTGTTGACTATGATGGCTATTCCACTTCTCCTAAGGAATTCTCGCCCACAGTAGTAGATATAATGGTCATCTGAGTCAAACTCACACATTCAGTCCATTTTAGTTCTCTCCTTCCTAGAATGTTGACGTTCGCTCTTGCCATCTTCTGTTTGACCACTTCCAATTTGCCTTGATTCATGGATCTAACATTCCAGATTCTTATGCAATATTGCTCTTTATGGCATCAGAATTTGCTTTTATCTCCAGTCCTATCCACAACTGGGTGTTGTTTTTGTCTTGGATCCATCTCTTCATTGTTTCTGGAGTTATTTCTGCACTGATCTCCACTAGCACATTGGGCACCTACCGACCTTGTGAGTTCATCTTTCAGTATCCTATCTTTTTGCCTTTTCATACTGTTCATGCAGTTCTCAAAGCAAGAATACTGAAGTGGTTTGCCATCCCCTTATCCAGTGGACCATATTTTGTCAGAATTCTCCACCATGACCCATCCTTCTTGTGTGGTCCTACACAGCATGGTTCATAGTCTCATTGAGTTAGACAAGCCTGTGGTCAGTGTGATCAGATTGGTTATTTTTCTGTGATTGTGGTTTTCAGTCTGTCTTCCCTCTGATGGAGAAGGAAAAGAGACTTATGGAAGCTTCCTGATGGGAGAGACTGATTGAGGAGGAAACTGGATCTTGTTCTAATGGGCCAAGCCATGCTCAGTAAATCTTTAATCCAATTTTCTGTTGTTGGTTGGAGCTGTGTTCCCTCCCTGTTATTTACTTGGTGCCAAACTATGGTGGAAGTAATGAAGATAATGGTGACCTCCTTCAAAAGGTCCTGTGCATGTACTGCTACACTCAGTTCTCCCAACCCTGCAGCAGGCCACCACAGACCCATGCCTTTGCTGGAGACTACTGGACACTACCAGGCAAGTCTGGGTCAGTCTCTTGTGGGGTCACTGATCTTTCTTCTGGGTCTTGGTGCTCACAAGTTTCCATTTGTGCCTTCCAAGAGTCTATTTGCCATTCCTGTGTAAGTTCTGGCAGTTCTATGGTGAGGTTAATGGCAACTTCTTTCAAGAAGGCTAATACCATACCCAAGTCTGCTGCACCCTGAGCCCCTGCCCCTGTGGCAGTCCACAGCTGACCCATACCTCCACAGATGTTCAAACAGTTTTGTCTCAGACTCTGTGGAGTTTCTTGGCCCTGGTGTGCACAAGATTTGTTTGAACGCTTTGAGAGTCTCTGGTGGAAATGGTGTTTGATTCTCCTTTGCCCTTGGATGTAGGGTATCTCCTCACAACTGTTCCAGCACCTACCATATTCCTGGGGCTTCTCTGACCTTGCATGTGGGATATCTCCTCATGCCCGCTCCAGTGCCACACAGCCACCACACCCAGACAACATTAAATTCACCTATATTTGCCTTGTAGGGGTCACATAAGAAGAAAAGAGAGAGAATATGTTAGAAAATATTGGAAGAGATAATAGCTGAAAACTTCCTTAACATGGGAAATGAAACGGTCAGCCAAGTCCAGGAAGCACAGAGCCCCAGGCAGGATAAACAGAAGGAGGAACATGCTGAGATACATAGTAATCAAATAGACAAATATTAAAGATGAAGACAAAATATTAAGAACAACTAGGGGAAAATGACAAAAAACACAAAAGGAAACTCTCATAAGGTTATCAGCTGACATTTCATCAGAAACTCTGCAAGAAAAAAGGGAATGGCATAATATTTTTTAAATGAAGAAAGAATAAAACTTACAACCAAGAAAATTATACCCAGGGAAACTCTCATTCAGATTTAATGGTGAAATTAAAAAAAAAAAAAACAACTTATAAGCAACAGTTGAATAAATTCAGCACTACTAGTGAGCTTTACAACAAATGCTAAAGGAACTTCTCTAGGCGGGTAGTACAAAAGAAGTAAAAGACCTACAAAAACAGATACAAAAACATTTAAGAAAATAATTATAGAAACATGCATATTGATAATTATTGTAAATGTAGATGGACTAAATGCACCAACTGAAAGACATCAAGTGGCTGAGTGGATACAAAAATAAGACCTGTATATATGCTGTATAAAAGAGAACCACCCTGGACTCATACAAATTGAAACTGAGGGTTTGGCAAAATGTATTCTATGAAAATGGAAATCGAAAATAGCTGGAGTAGCAATACTTCGGCAAAATAGACTTTAAAATAAAGACTACTAAAAGAGACGAAGAATGACACTACATAATTATCAAGGGGATACAGACTGGTTCCAAATAAAAAAAGGAGTACGTCAAGGCTGTATATTTTCCCCCTGCTTATTTAACTTATACGCAGAGTACATCATGAGAAATCTGGGCTGGAAGAAGCACAAGCTGGAATCAAGATTGCTGGGAGAAATATCAATAACCTCAGATATGCAGATGACACCACCCTTATGGCAGAAAGTGAAGAGGAACGAAGAAGCCTCTTGGTGAAAGAGAAAAAGGAGAGTGAAAAAGTTGGCTTAAAGCTCAACATTCAGAAAACAAAGATTATGGCATCTGGTGCCATCACTTCATGGGAAATAAATGGGGAAACAGTGGAAACAGTGGCTAACTTTATTTTTTGGGCTCCAAAGTCACTGCAGATGGTGACTGCAGCCATGAAATTAAAATACACTTACTCCTTGGAAGGAAAGTTATGACAAACCTAGATAGCATATTCAAAAGCAGAGACATTGCCAACAAAGGTCCATCTAGACAAGGCTATGGTTTTCCAGTGGTCATGTATGGTTGTGATAATTGAACTGTGAAGAAAGCTGAGCACCAAAGAATTGATGCTTTTGAACATCTGTGTTGGAGAAGACTCTTGAGAGTCCCTTGGACTGCAAGGAGATCCAACCAGTCCATTCTGAAGGAAATCAGTCCTGGGTGTTCATTGGAAGGACTGATATTGAAGCTGAAACTTCAATACTTTGGTCACCTCATGCGAGGAGTTGACTCATTGGATAAGACCCTGATGCTGTGAGTGATAGGGGGCAGGAGGAGAAGGGGACGACAGAGGATAAGATGGCTGGATGGCATCACCACTTGATGAACATGAGTTTGGGTAAACTCTGGAAGTTGATGATGGACAGGGAAGCCTGGCATGCTGTGATTCATGGCGTCACAAAGAATTGGACACTACTGAGTGACTGAACTGAACTGAACACAGGAACATTTCAATATGGAAATATTGTAATACTAACCACCATAAAGGGACACATTGATAGTAACACAATAAGAGTTGAGAACCTTAACACCATATTTTCATCATTGCACAGATCATCCAGACAGAAAATTAATAAGGAAACACAGACCATAAGTGACACATTAGACCAAATAAACCTAATTGATATTTATAGAGCATGCCCCCTAAAAGTAGTAGGTTATACATTTTCCTAAACGGCACATGAAACATTTAGATACAAATGAACACCTGTCCTTCTAAAACTCTTCCAAAACTTCAGGGGAAGGAATACTCATATACTCTTTCCATGAGGACACCATCACCTTGATACCAAAACCAGAGAAAGATACTACACTCACACACAATAACAGGCCAATATCACTGATGAGCATAGATGCAAAAATCCTCAAAATATACTAGCAATCCAAACCCAACAATATATTAAAAGGATTGCACAACACAATCAAGTGTGATTTATCCCTGGGATACAAGATAATTTCAATGTCCAAAAATAAATTAATGTGATACCTGACAACAAGACATTGAAGACTGAAAATCGTATGATAGATTCAGCAGATGCAGAAAAAACTTTTGACAAGATAGAGAAACCATTTATGATGAAAACTCTCCAGAAAGTGGGCATAGAAGAAATCGACTTCAACATAATGAAGGCCATAAACTGCAAACCTACAGCTAACATCATATTCAGTGGTTAAAAGCTGAAAGCATTTTCCCTAAGATCAGGAACAAGACAAGGATGTCCAGTTTCACAAGTTTTATTCACTATAGCTTTGGAAGTCCTAGCTACAGCAATCAGAAAAGAGAAAGAAACAAAGGGAATAAAATTTGAAAAGTTGGATGAAGTTAAGCCATTATTGTTTGTAGACGACATGATACTAAACATTGTTATTCAACTGCCCAGTCATGTCTGACTTTTTGCAACCCCATGGACTGAAACTCACCAGGCTTCCTTGTCCTTCACCATCTCCTGGGACTTGTGAAAACTCATGTCCATCAAGTCAGTGATGCCAATAACCATCTTGTCCTCTGGCATCCCCTTCTTCTGCTGCTTTTAATCTTTCCCAGCATCAGGGGCTTTCCCAAACAGTCAGCTCTTTGCATCAGGTACTCAAAGTATTGAAGCTTCAGTTTCAGCATCAGCATTTCCAATGAATATTCAAGATTAATATCCTTTAGAATTGACTCATTTGATCTCTTTGCAGCCCAAGGGACTCAAGACATTTCTCCAACAGCAGTTTGAAAGCATGAATTCTTCAGTTTGCAGCCTTCTTTATGGTCCAACTCACACCCATACATGACTACTGGAAGAAATATAGGTTTGATTAGACAGATCTTTGTTGGCAAAGTAGTGTCTCTGCTTTTTAAAACACTTTCTAGGTTTGTCATAGCTTTTCTTCCAAGGAGTATGTGTCTTTCAATTCTATTCTTACAGTTGCCATCTGCAGTGATTTTGGAGCCCAAGAAAATACAGTCAGTCACTGTTTCCATTGTTTCCCTATCTATTGCCATGAAGTGATGGGTCCAGATGCCATGATTTTCATTTTTAGAATGTTGAGGTTTGAGCCAGCTTTTTCACTCTCCTCTTTCACCTTCATCAAGAGGCTCTTTAGTTCCATATGTCTTTCTGTCATAAAGATGGTGTCATTTACATATCTGAGGTTATTGATATTTCTCCCAGTAATCTTGATTCCAGCTTGTGTTTCATTCAGCCCAGCATTTTCATAATGCATACTGCACGTAAGTTAAATGAATAAGGTAACACTATACAGTCTTGACGTATTCTTTTCCATTTGGAACCATTCCATTGTTCCATGTACAGTTCTAGCTATTCCTTCTTGACCCACACACAGGTTTCACAGGAGAGAGGTAAGGGTGTCTGGTAGTCTCATCTCATTAAGAATTTTCCACAGTTTGTTGTGATACCAACAGTCAAAGGCCCTGGTGTAGTCAGTAAAGCATAAGTAAATGTTTTTTCTGGAACTCTCTTGCTCATTCTATGATCCAACAGATGTTGAAAAATTGATCTCTGGATCCTCTGCCTTTTCTAAATCCAGCTTGAACATATGGAAGTTCTCAATTCATGTACTGTTGAAACCTAGTTTGGAGAATTTTGAGCATTAATTTTATAGTGTGTAAAATAGTGCAATTGTGCAGCACTTTGAACATTGTTTGACATTGCCTTTCTTTGAGATTGGAATGAAAACTGACATTTTCCAGTCTTGTGCCCACTGCTGAATTTTTCAAGTTTATTGGCATATTGAGTGCAACATGTTAATAGCATTATGTTTTAGAATTTGAAATAGCTCAGCTGGAATTCCATCACCTCCCCTAGCTTTGTTCATAGTGATGCTTCCTAAGGCCCACTTGACTTCACACTCCAAGATGTCTGGCTCTAGGTGAGTGATGACACCATCATGGTATATGGGTCATTAAGATCTCTTTTGTATAGTTCTTCTGTGTATACTTACCACTTTTTCTTAATATATTCTGTTTCTTTTCAGTCTAGGCTGTTTGTATTCTTTATTGTGCTCATCTTAGCATGAAATGTACCCTTGGTATCACTATTTCTTTCTTGAAGAGATCTCTAGTCTTTCACATTCTATTGTGTTCCTCTATTTCTTTGCATTCATCACTTAGTAAGGCTTTCTCATCTCTCCTTGTTATTCTTTGGAAATCTGATTTCAAATGGAAACGTCTTTACTTTTCTCCTTTGCCTTTTGCTTCTATTCTTTCCTCAGCTATTTGTAAGGCCTCCTCAGAAAACCTTTTTGTATGTCTTTTTCTCTATAATGCTTTTGATCACTGTCTCCTATACAATGTCATGAATGTTCATCCATAGTTCTTCAGGCACTCTATCAGATCTAATCCATTGAATCTATTTGTCACTTCTGCTGTATAATCATAAGGGATTAGATTTAGATTGTACCTGAATAGTGGTTTTCCTACTTTCTTCATTTTAAGTCTGAATTTGGAAATAAGGAGTTCATGATCTGAGCCACAGTCAGCTTCTGGTCATGTTTTTGCTGACTGTATAGAGCTTCTCCATTTTGACTGCAAAGAATATAATCAATCTGACTTCAGTATTGATCATCTTGTGAAGTCCATATGTAAAGTGATCTCTTGTATTGTTGGCAGAGGGTGTTTGCTGTGACCAGTGTGTTCTCTTGGCAGAACTCTTTTAGCCTCTGTCCTTCCTCATTTTGTACTCGAAGGCCAAACTTGCCTGTTACTCCAGGTATCTCTTGACTTCCTACTTCTGTGTTCTAGTCCCTCAAATGAAAAGGTCATTTGTGTGTGTGTGTGTGTGTGTGTGTGTGTGTGTGTGTGTGCTAGTTCTAGAAGGTCTTGCAGTTCTTCACAGAACCATTCAACTTCAGCTTCTTCCACATTAGTGTTTGGGGAATAGACTTGGATTACTGTGATACTACTGGATGGTTTGTCTTGAACGTGAACCAAGGTCAGCTTGATTTTTTTGAGATTACAGCCAAGTACTACATTTCAGACTCTTTTGTTGACTATGAGGGCTACTTCATTTCTTCTAAGCAATTCTTGTCCACAGTAGTAGATATAATGGTCATTGGAATTAAATTTGCCCATTCCAGTCCATTTCAGTTCACTCATTCCTAAAATGATGTTAATTCTTGATGTTACTGTTTGACCACTTCCAATTTACCATGATTCATGGGCCTAACATTCAAGGTTCCTATGCCATGCTATTCTTTACAACATCAACTTTACTTTCATCACCAGATACATCCACAGCTGGGTGTTGTTTCTGCTGTGGCTCAGCCAGTTCATCCGTTCTGGATCATTTCTCTACTCTTCTCCAGTAGAATATTGGGCATCTGCTGACCTGAGAACTATACAGAAAAGATCCTAATTACTCTAACAGAAAAGTACTAGAGCTCATTAGTGAATTAGGTAACATTGCTGGTTACAAAATTAACACTCAGAAAGTTGCATTTGAAAAAGATCAGAAAGAGAAATTAAAGAAACAGTTCTATTTACCATTGCTTCAAGAAGAATAAAATATTTAGGAATCAACCTACTTAAGGAGACAAATACTTTTACTATGAAAAATAAAAGATACTGATGAAAGAAATTGAAGAAGACACAAACAGATGGGAAGATAAACCATGTTCATGGATTGGAAGGATCAGTATCATCAAAATGACCATAATATCCAAGGAAATCCACAGTTTCAGCACAATACCTATCAAATCAGCAATGGCATTTTTTACAGAACTAGAACAAAAAAATCTTAAAATTTATGTGGAGACACAAAAGAACTTGAATAGTGAAAGCAATCTTGAGAAAGAAAATTGGAGCCAGAAGAATCAGACTCCCTGTCTTCAGACAACATGACAAAGTTATAGCCATCACAAAAGTATGAAACTGGCAAAAAAAAAAAAAAGGCAATGTGGATCAATGGAACAAATTGAAACTCCTGAAAGAAACCCATGCACTTATGGGCAATTAATCTATGACAAAGGATGCAAGACTCTATAATGTTAGAAATACAGTTTATTTAACAAGTGGTGATGGGAAAACTAGACAGCAAAATATTAAAAAATCGAAATTAGATCATTCTTTACTACCATATACAAAATAAGCTCAAAGTAGATTAAGAACCTAGAAATGAGAACAGACATTATAAAATTGCTTGAGGAAAACATAGGTTAAACCCAACCTAACGTAAACTCCATCAACATTTTTCTCTATCCATCTCCTAGAATAATGGAAATAAAAACAAACATAAACAAGTAGAACCTACTTAAACTGAAAACATTTGCACAGCAAAGGAAAGAGTAAACCAGCAAACAAAAAGAAACACAGATTGAGATAAAATATTGCAAATGATGCAACCAACAAAAGATTAGCCTTCAAAATCTACAAACAGCTAATGAAGCACAACGTTACCAAAATAATCCAATCAAAATTAGCAGAAGACCTAAATTGTCACTTTTCCAAGGAAGACATACAGAAGGCTGAGAGGCACATGAACAGATGGTCAATATTACTAATTACTAGACATACACAAACCAAAACTACAATGAAATATCAACTCACACCAATCAAAATGGATATCTTCAGAAAATCCAAAAACAATAAATGCTAGAGGGTGTGGGAAAAAGTGAATGCCCATTCACTTTTGGTGAGAATATAAATTGGTACAACCGTCATGGAGAACTACTTGGATGTTCCTTAAAAATTAAAAAGAAAATAGATTTAACAAATGATACTATAATCCCACTCCTGGGCATATATTCAGAGAAAAACATGGTCCAAAAGGATACATGCACCCCATTTTCATTGAAGCACTTTACAGTAGCCAAGATATGGAAGCAACCTAAATGACCATCAACAAGTTCAGTTCAGTTCAGTTCAGTTGCTCAGTCGTGTCCGACTCTTTGTGACCCCATGAATCGCAACACGCCAGGCCTCCCTGTCCATCACCAACTCCCAGAGTTCACTCAGACTCACGTCCATCGAGTCAGTGATGCCATCAAGCCATCTCATCCTCGGTTGTCCCCTTCTCCTCCTGCCCCTAATCCCTCCCAGCATCAGAATCCCTCCCAACTCTTCACATGAGCTGGCCAAAATACTGGAGTTTCAGCTTTAGCATCATTCCTTCCAAAGAAATCTCAGGGCTGATCTCCTTCAGAATGGATTGGTTGGATCTCCTTGCAGTCCAAGGGACTCTCAAGAGTCTTCTCCAACACCATAGTTCAAAAGCATCAATTCTTCGGTGCTCAGCCTTCTTCACAGTCCAACTCTCACGTCCATACATGACCACTGGAAAATCCATAGCCTTGACTAGACAGACCTTAGCCGACAAAGTAATGTTTCTACTTTTGAATATGCTACCTAGGTTGGTTATATCTTTCATGGCTGCAATCACCATCTGCAGTGATTTTGGAGCCCCCCAAAATAGTCTGACACTGTTTCCCTATCTATTTTCCATGAAGTGATGGGACCGGATGGAATGATCTTCGTTTACTGAATGTTGAGCTGTAATCCAACTTCTTAACTCTCCACTTGCACTTTCATCAAGAGGCTTTTTAATTCCTCTTCACTTTCTGCCATAAGGGTGGTGTCATCTATATATCTGAGGTTATTGATATTTCTCCTGGCAATCTTGATTCCAGCTTGTGTTTCTTCCAGTCCAGCAAAGGAATGGGTAAAGAGGATGTGGTATACAATGGAATATTACTCATCCATTAAAAATAATGAAATAATATCATTTGCAACAACATGGATGGACCTAGAAATT
Organism: Ovis aries; assembly: GCF_016772045.2. Classification (NCBI taxonomy): domain Eukaryota; kingdom Metazoa; phylum Chordata; class Mammalia; order Artiodactyla; family Bovidae; genus Ovis; species Ovis aries. The sequence continues at coordinate 41,962,307 of NC_056063.1, forward strand.
GTCATGCCTAATGACGTAGGACAGAAAGAGAACCATAAACATTATATGGCATCCCTTTAATGAGTAATCTAAAAAAAAAATGACACAAATAAAGTTATTTGCAAAATAAAAAGAGACTCACAGACTCAGAGAACAAACTTACGGTTGCCAGTGAGAAGGAAGGGGAGAAGGGACAGTTAGAAAGTTTGAGATGGACAAGTACACACTGACATATTTAAAATGGATAACCAACAAGGGCCTATTTTACAGCACAGGGATTCTGCTCAGTGCTATGTGGCAACCTGGGTGGGAACGAGTTTGAGTGAGAATGAATATAGGTTTATGTAACACTGAGTCCCTTTGCTCTCCAATTGAAACTATAACAGCATTGTTAATCATCTAGACTCCAAGATAAAACAACATATTTTAAAAAAAGATATATGAGGAGGAGTAATTGTAACTCCACTTTCAATATTTACAGTGCTTTTTGTAGCTTTTTAAAGAGAACACTATAAATATATGTGTATATAAATGATGAATAAACTTTAATGAATCTTAAGTCAGTTCAGTTCAGTTCATTCGCTCAGTCATGTCCGACTCTTTGCAACCCCATGAATCGCAGCACGCCAGGCCTCCCTGTCCATCACCAACTCCCGGAATTCACTCAGATTCACGTCCATCGAGTCAGTGATGCCATCCAGCCATCTAATCCTCTGTCGACCCCTTCTCCTTCTGCCCCCAATCCCTCCCAGCATCAAAATCTTTTCCAATGAGTCAACTCTTCACATGAGGGGCCAAAGTAATGGAGTTTCACCTTTAGCATCATTCCTTCCAAAGAAATCTCAGGGCTGATCTCCTTCAGAATGGACTGGTTGGAACTTCTTGCAGTCCAAGGGACTCTCAAGAGTCTTCTCCAACACCACAGTTCAAAAGCATCAACTCTTTGGTGCTCAGTTTCTTCACAGTCCAATTCTCACGTCCATACATGACCACAGGAAAACCATAGCCTTGACTAGACAGACCTTAATTGGCAAAATAATGTCTCTGCTTTTCAATATACTGTCTAGGTTTGTCATAACTTTTCTTCCAAGGAGTAAGCGTCTTTTAGTTTCATGGCTGCAGTCACCATCTGCATTGATTTTGGAACATACACAAAAAAATAAAGTCTGACACTGTTTCCACTGTTTCCCCATCTATTTCCCATGAAGTGATGGGACCGGTATGCCATGATCTTCGTTTTCTGAATGTTGAGCTTTAAGCCTACTTTTTCACTCTCCACTTGCACTTTCATCAGGAGGCTTTTTAATTCCTCTTCACTTTCTGCCATAAGGGTGGTGTCATCTGCATATCTGAGGTTATTGATATTTCTCCTGGCAATCTTGATTCCAGCTTGTGTTTCTTCCAGTCCAGTGTTTCTCATGATGTACTCTGCATATAAGTTAAATAAGCAGGGTGACAGTATACAGCCTTGATGTACTCTTTTTCCTATCTGGAACCAGTCTGTTATTCCATGTTCAGTTCTAACTGTTGCTTCATGACCTGCATACGGATTTCTCAAGAGGCAGGTCAGGTGGTCTGGTATTTCCATCCCTCTCAGAATTTTCCACAGCTTATTGTGATCTGCACAGTCAAAGGCTGTGGCATAGTCAACAAAGCAGAAATAGGTGTTACCATATAATAATTATGGAATAGTTAACTTACATGTTTATTTCTAATTCTGTATATATAGAAATAAATGCAATTAGGCAAGAACATTTTAAGGTATTTTTTATTTACTCATCCATTCAACAATTATTTATGAAGTCCTGTTTCATTCAAACAACTACAACAAGAATAATTTCAAAGCAAGAATGTGAATATTGAGTAAACTAGACCCATGGAGTGCTTCTTACTAACACCTGAAGAAAATGAAGAGACAAAGGCAGTAAATAAGAAAACACGTAGCTTTATAAGATCTGTTAATATAGCAATATATGCTTTTAAAAACTAAAATTATGTTATTACAGCAGAGGTGAATAAGGAAATTCTGATAACATAGTTTTTGAACAGTGACATAACTGTATTTCTAAAGTAATGAAAATACTTTGCTGTTAAGATGAAAGAAATCTAGTTTTCAAGGTTTGATTAGCTAAAATTTTGAATAGAAAGATGAGTGAGATGTAACAGTTAAGCTTTTCAAGATGTTAGTTCATGTGATTATTTTTCCTCATAAGTCTCTTGACAGCCCATAGTCAGATTTGATTTCAACATATTAGTTCTTGATTGACTTTTGAAAGGAAAGCACTCAGCTCCTGTTTTGAGGAATGGAGTCCTTTTCCTCTATCATTGCCATCAGATGAACTGATTTTTTTTTTTTTTTTTTTTTTTTTCTGCACAAGCTTGGTAAGTTCCTTCAGTTTTGTTCAACTCTTGTGACACCATGGACTATAGCTCAGAAGTATCCTTTTTCTATGGGATTTTCCAGGCAAGAATATTGGAGTAGGCTGCCATTTCCAGGGTATCTTCCTAACCCAGGGATCAGACCCACGTTCTCTATGTCACCTATATTGGCAGACAGAGTTCTTTTCCACTAGCGTCACCTGGGAAGCTCCTTTCTTCTACATATAAATATATAGTATGAAGTGTTAATTCAAATTGTAATGCTTCATATTTGAGTGCTAATAAAATTGAAAACCAATCTATATTTTGCTAAAAAGCTATTACACAGCATTTTGACAAATCTCAAATTTGTGTAAACAATTTTAGTCTTGTCTTCAAATGTGCCTACAGTATCTTCAGGATGTTCCTGCATGCAGAAGTGTAGGCTGTTAAAATTCTTACAAAGCCAAGACTTGTTAAAACTTTGTAAGCCTCTGGTTAAGTGTTCCATAAGTGAAGGAGGATATTTACATGTCCTCAACATGCTATGATTAGTTAGGTACAAAAAGGATAAATATTTACCAATAAAAGCATTTTAATATAATATTTGCCTTCAACAAATTACTTGTAAATTCAGTATTTTAAAATCAACAAAATTATCCTAAGAGCACAGGAAAGTAGTTTTTATACATTTGTTAGTAGAATAAGCATATTATTCTGTTAATATATTAACAATTTTCATAATTAACATAAATAAGTTTTGTTATCAAGTCTGTAGCTTATAGTCATTTCTGTCTTATTGGATTGAATTAATTTTATTTCAACATAAAAATACAGAAATAAATGACTATTTATATTTTTTATAGTCAAATGACTGAACTTCACATTTGAATCCTCTAGATTGTCATCTGGGTTGTGGGAAAACAGTTTTTAATAGCAGCTTTAAAAACTAATATATTTTAAAATATTGAATTTTTAAGATCATCAGAAGACAAGAAGAAAAAATTGTACAGTTAAATAAAGATTTTGAGTTCATTTTAGGTTCAACCACTGAAGTCAATTGCATTTGGAATTTTTAGATGTAATTCTTTCTGCAAATTTTAGATCCCAGATGATATCAAATACAGTATTATAATCCAAAGCTTTTTGTTATGGAAGACTTGCAGCATTAATAAGTTGACACTGTTTGGATAACCTAAATCATTCATAAACCTTTTAAAACACTTTTTATAATTTCAGAGTCTGATAAACTAATAGAATTCAATTTTCATGTTACTTGAGTCTTCGCATCTCTTAGCAGAATTCTGACATCCATTAGCCATTGTCTGAATTAGGTGACTGCTGTGGTAAAAAATAAACCATAACAAATTATCCAGTTACAAATGTAATATACACAACAGCTGGAGATTTTCTGTCTCTTGTTCTAATTTTGATTGACATAAGCTGCTAACTGTAGCTTCTCACTTTCTGAATAATATTTTTGACAGGTTCAGAAAGCCATGTGCTTTGCTAAAATCTTTTTTATGATGTTAAGAAATAGAAACCAACAGTTTCCCCTCATTTAAGTAGTTTTTTTTTATTTATTTATTTGCTTTTGCTCATAATAATCAGTTCAGCCATTCATTTTAATGTCTGTATATGGCATTTCTATGTCTTTCTTTATGCTTCACTTAACTTACTTTTAGAAAATGTCAATAAGAAGATGATTTAGGACTGAAAATGACTTTATATGACTTCAAATGACTGTATATTAGACTTTACTTTGTATGATACTTGATATAAATGCTTTTTAAGATGCATGAAACACATAGACACTTGAGTAAAACTGACTTAATAGTTGAATGAGAATAAGAACTGGAAAAATCCAGATGCAAATTATCCCTTAATTTCTCTCTTGTTTTATAAAATAGAGAATTTTTTTAAAAAAACCTCAAAAAGATTAATGTATATTTTTTTACATTACTATGCACATTTTTTCTTTATCTTTCTGTTACTATTTTTAAAAAGAGAGCATGATTCAACATTATTTGCAGCAATGACTATATCTTTATATATGCTTTCTTTCTAAGCAATACTGCCAAGCAGAAAGGAACATGTGTGACCTATTTTAAAATGATGGCGTCTACTATTTGTAGAATTACCAAACTATACATTAAGCACAAGAATCACCGCTCTTTCTCCTTCTCATTTTCCCTCTCTCTTTGCTCTTTCTCTCTCTCTTCCAATAATGCTCATGATACAATGATCCATGCCTGGAAGGAGTGTCTCACTTACCTAACTAGGAAACTTGAGATATAATCAAGCCACAGAAGACTTAGACTGTCATTGCAGCTTTTCTCTATAATTGATCCCTCTATACACAATTCAGCCTCAGGGAGAAGCATGACATAAGCAGAGGCAAAAGAAATATGTAAGGATTATCAACTGTGGGAATTCGGTAGTGTCTTTTTTTTTTTTTTAATTCATCAATTATTAGGGGTGAGAAAGAAGCAAAAATAGAGACTTTATTCTTAAATGTACAATGGAAAAGAAGGAAACAGAGATGGAAATAATTTCCACTGAATAACAAATCAGAAATTGGGAAAATTAAATATCCACCTCTTACATTTCATTTGTAAAACAATGTCATTTACATTCATCTATCAATGACTACTTCTTTTCTCTTTTAACTTTAATTTTTATATGTTATTCATATGATGATTTAACTAAACAAATTTAAACATCCTTCTCTCTAAATTGTTTATTTGTATTGTCTTATTTTCTACAAAGTGTTCCTGCTCCTCAACAACCGCTAAAATACATATAGGGGTGTGTGTGTGTGTGTGTGTGTGTGTGTGTGTGTGTGTGTGTGTGGTGGGGTATATATATATATATATATGTAATTATATGTGATATATACCTTTATAAATGTGTACCTGTGTGTAGCATTTTCAGAAGAAAGTTTTAGAAGAGGATCGCTGTAATGACAGAAACTGAATCGTGTGATGATTCTGCCCAACCATATTAACTAGAGAGTAACATAGACTGCATATTTTTAACCTAATTTTTATAGAACACATGCACTGATGACCATATTTCTGAATCTCAAACTTCTTTTAGTTTTTAATTCCATTAATTCAAGGGTTATTTATTTATTTATTAAATTTGGAGTGCCAAGCACTGTGTCAGGCTTAAGGGGCACATTAGTGAACAAACGGACATGACCCCTTTCTTCAGGACACATGAAATACAGCTGTACACTATGTTTCATCTGAAGCAGAAGCCACATTCAGTTCAATAACCTCTGACATATCAGTTCAATGATTGGTCTCTTGGAAAAAACATATAATTAACCCCCCCACACACACACATAGAGAAACAAGAAGAGAAATCATGTTAGCTCTATTTCCACTTTTATACTTGTCTTTTTTTTCATTGTCTTCTGTTCATATTTTTGCAGAATGTAGTAGATCTCACGTGTGTACACATGCGCACATACACACACACCTTATTCATGCTATTGTACGTCAGAAGAAATTTAACAGCTCTTCCTGTGTAGCAGACCTAATGACTTCTTCTCCAAATAAGGACTATAGTCTCTGTGTAGGAGACCTAACAATTTCTTCCACCCAAAATCCTTATTTATGGAATGATTATTAATAGCATTTATTTTATATGTATGTATATAGACGTTACGGTAGCTCAATATACAGTAAGATATATAAGTAATTACTATATTATGAAATATTTGTAAAAAATATTTATTTGTGCTTCATATATTTTTCCTGCCTTTATTTCAGTTGCAACTGGACTTTTCATTCTTCATAGTTTCCAACATGTTTAACATTGCACATTCTGGTGCAGCATCTGTACATTGATAATCCCTCCCTTCATAAACCCTTTGTTATAGATGAGAATCTGGAATAAATTGTTTATACAGGTTATTAGTTATATCCCCTTTTAAAATTTACTTAACCTCTATTATTTAACTTCTTTACTTGTATGTCAGGAATAAGGATAAGATATATCTCATAGAGTTGTCATGAGAATTAAATGATTCAACACATAAAACATAAATTCTCCTTGTATACAGGAAATGCTATTTAGTGCTAACATATATTATCATTTTTAAGACTGAAATGGAGCAGAACCTTGTGGTCCTTGACCCCTATGTTCTCCATCTGTCTTTTACTCCTGAGAAACTTTAGCCATGCCCCACCCCCCACAAAAAAAAGGTTAATCAGAGAAGAGAGAAAAAGCAAAAGCTAAATAATCATAAATAATAATAGCTTAATCATTAAGCAAAATCAAGGGCTTTTAGTTTCTCCTCAAGGGCTAAAGATACTGTTCTAAGACACTGTGAGATGTCTGTTGGCACTGGAACTCCCACTTGGAGAAAGAAATTAACTACATGATGACCAGACTGTAGCCAAGACATGTTGTGTTGTTTATTTGCTTGGTTGTGTGTGACTCTTTTACAACCTCGTGGACTGTAGCCATCCAGGCCCCTCTCTCCATGGGATTTCCTAGGCATAAGCTGCCACAATTCAGAGAATTGGCCTCAAGCAAACGGGAACAAATGGACCCTGCAACTAAAGATTAATGGTACTTACAACAATTAGCATGACACTGAGCAGACCTCTGCACAACCAATTTCAAGATGACTGTCAAAGCTAACTCTACTGTTCCTGCAGGTAGCTCCCTCACTCCATCTCTAAAAACTCTTGCACAGTAACTATCAGTGAGAGGACTCAGCTTTTGAATAGATGCCTACCCCTCCATCCTTGATGGTCAGTATCCAAAATAAAGCCAATTTTCAATCAACCTTGCCTCATTATTAATTTTTCAGTGATGAACAGCTGGTCCCCACTTTCAGTTACAATACCATCACATATACCTGCAATCTGAAGGTATTAGAAATATTAAGAATAATAAAATGTGACTCTTCTCCCCAATGTTCCTACTACTTGAAGGCCCAAAGTTAGTATGTGTTTCCAATTATTCAAAGTTACTTATTAAAAAAAAAAGAGTAAAATAATGGGGCATGACTGTAATCCAATAAAACGTATTTGTGGGCAATAAAGCTTAAATTTCATTCAAAAAAATAAATAAAGAATCAGGAAAGCTATTTGTCATTGTTCTTTCACCATTCATGTGGTGCCTTTTTGCCTTATCTTTATTAAAATAAGTATCACAATCCAATATTTCAGACTATGAAATGGAGACTCTAAAAATGTGATTGAAAATTCTGGCTTTGCTAAATGTCTGACTTGCCAGTGCCTCAATTTTCTCACATGTTTAATGGAGGTAACAACAGTAACTTTTTCATAGGGTTTCTGAAACAAATTAATTAAGACATGCATGTAAGGGACAGAGCACACCATGAACATATGTAAAGGCCAACTATGTCATTATGCTTATCAGCCCTTTCAAGTTCTTGCCATGATTTCATTTCTGTTGTCCAACAGAGTGTAGTCAAAAATAATTTAATAAGATATATTTAAATATATATATCATCATTAAATAGCAAATAAATGAACAATCTAGAAGGGCAGGTGTATAAAGAGCTGTCAAATGTTTCATAATGTGTGCTGTAATTGAGCTATTAAAAATACTTTTGAGAACATAAAGGAGAGGATAACAAGTATCTTCCCTAGAGAAGAGAGGATTTAGAAAAGTTCCCTAGAGGAGATAAAGTTATTTGAGGCTTTTAATAATAACTTGTGTTTTAATATTATGGAGAATAGGGAAAAACCTGTTCTAGTCAGAAAAAACAGTAGGAGTTAAGGACCTTGTTCTAGCACGCATGAAACTGAGGATCTTCAGTTTCTATAGATGGAACAGAGTATGAGGTATGAGTGGGGAGACTTGGTGGATGATGAGGGGAAAATCCAGGGGAGTGTAGGTTGTTGAAGGACCAGTAGATACAAATTTCAATTAATATTGAATGTAGTACTATCATTTTTCACAAGTCAGAATTTTATTATGATTTTAAATCAAACTTTTACTGTGTGATAATTTCTTTAAAGTATAGGGCACCCATTCAATGTTGACCCTCAGTACAATGCACAGAGTTTCTCAACCTCAATATTAATGTCATTTTGATCCAGATAGCTCCTTGTCATCATAGGGAATGGCCCTGTGCATTTCCAGGCATTTAGCAACATCTCTGCCATGAAACCAGAAAGACCACTATCACCTCCCACCTCAGTTGTGGCAAACAAAAGTGTCTCCAGACATCATTAAGTGTCCCCTTTCCTGAATAAAAACCATTAGGATGAATCTGCTGATGAAAATTTGGAGGTTTTATATAAATATAGCTTTATCACTGGAAAGTTTAACAAATATAATCTCTCTCTCTCTCTCTCTCTCTCTCTCTCTTTTTTTTCTTTTTCTATTTCTCTTGGTAAAAGCTATGTTAAAAGTACCTGAAGGGAAATGCAGAAAGTAATATTAGAAATACCTGTTTAGAAGGATAAATTTGCTAGATGGGATTTTCCTGTCATGCTAAGAAACTTGATAACTTTGTATATTAAAGAGAAAATAGACCTAGCCTTAAGGCTAAACTACTATATTAGGAGAGAGGAAGAAGAAAAGAAGAATGGTCTCCTGGGAATAACATAAGAGGTTGAGAAGTAGCCCTCAGCAAAGTGTGTACTGAACGGCCTACAAAAGATTATGTTTGGGAGTAGTGTTGAGATAAGCAACCAGCCCCGATATTGTTATATTAAAGAGACATTTTCACAATAGATATTTTTAATAGTCTTTCTTTTATTATGAGCTTAATTACTCTCCTCTCAGGGTAACCAGGCAAGTTTTCATGTGTCTACTAGCTTTCGAAGGGATTTAGTTTTATGAATGTCTATATGGTTTATAATTAGCAATATACATTAAATATTGAGATTATTAAGCTGAAAGATTTCAATGAAAACATGCCTGGGAACAGGTAGTGGTTGTTGTTTAGTCTAGTCCAACTCTTTGCAATCCCATGGCCTGCAGCATGCCAGGCTTCCTTGTCTTTCACCATCTCCTGTAGCTTGCTCAAACACATGTCCAACAAGCCACTGAGGCCATCCAAAAGTATCATCCTCTGTTGGCTTCTTCTCCTCCTGCCCTCAATCTTTCCCAGCATCAAGGTATTTTCCAATGAGTCGGCTCTTAGTATCAGGTGGCCAAAGTATTGGACTTTCAGCCTCAGCACCAGTCCTTCTAATGAATATTCAGGATTGTTTTTCTTTCTTTAAGATGGACTGGTTTGAGCTCCTTGTTGTCCAAGGGACTCTCAAGAGTCTTCCCCAGCACCACAGTTGGAAAGTATCAATTCTTCAGACCTCAGCTTTCTTTATGGCCCAACTCACATCCATAATGACTACTGAAAAAAAACATAGCTTTGATTAGATGAATCTTTGTCAGCAAAATGATGTCTGCTTTTTAATATGTTGTCTAAGTTTGTCATAGCTTTTCATCAAAGGAGCAAATGTCTTTTAATTTTTAGCTGCAGTCACTGCAATAAGTTTGGAGCCCTGCATAACTCAATGAAGCTATAAGCCATGCTATGGAGGGCCACCCTAGATGGACAGGTCATGATGGAGAGTTCTGACAAAACACGGTCCACTGAAAAAAGGAATGGCAAACCATTTAAAGTATTCTTTCATTGAGAACCCCATGAACCATATGCAAAGGCAAAAAAAAAAAAAAAGTCACTGAAAGATGAAGCTTAGGTCAGTAGGTGTCCCATATGTTATTGGAGATTGGTAAGACTGAGACTGAAGCTGAAACTCCAATACTTTGGCCACCTGATGCAAAGATACTTTGGCCACATGATGTGAAGAGACAACTCATTGGAAAAGACCTTGATGTTGGGAAAGATTGAAGGCAGGAGAAGAAGGGAATGGCAGAGGATGAGAAGGTTTGATGACATCACCAACACAATGGGCATGAGTTTGAGCAAGCTCTGGGAGTTGGTGATGGACAAGGAAGCCTGGTGTGCTGCAGCCCATGGGGTCACAAAGAGTTTGACACAACTGAGTGACTGAGCTGAACTGAACTGATGCTATTGGAGAAAAACTGAGAAATAGCTCTAGAAAGAATGAATAAGTTCATCCAAAGTGGAAATGATGCCTAGTTGTGGATGTGTCTGGTGGTGAAAATAATGTACAATGCAGTATGGAACAATTTTAGAAATCACTGAACTAAAATGGATAGGAATGGGCAAATTTAATTCAGATGACCATTATATATGTTACTGTGTGCCAGAATCACTTAGAAGAGGTAGAGAAGCCCTCATAGTCAACAAAGAAGTCTGAAATGCAGTACCTGAGAAAAGGTAGTAGTGATGAATTTAATATCTCAGAGAATCTGAGATTGTGGGGAATTCTTTGGCTACCATATTGAGCATTCGGCCACCAAATGGTGAACATATTAATGGAGTTTCAGTGAGAGTTTTTCTGGAGACTCCAGATTAACTGTGAACTATACAAGTCAAAATAGATAATAATGTGTTTGGCATCCTGTGGTATAACACAAAACAAAATGAGTTGCAAGTAAGAAAATAAATGATTGTGTTTATCTATCTGGGAACTTGAGAGTAAAACCTACTTCCTAAACACCTCAAAAACTCTTTTCCTTCTTTCTTTCTTTCCTTCTTTTCCTTCCTTTCCCTTTCCTTCCCTTTCTGTTTTTTTTTTTTTATATAAACTCCTAGAAGATTATGTAGTATGCCACATCTTAAGAAAAAAGTACTTCATAGGAGTTATTTTTAATAACAAGCTATGATTCATTTCAGAATACAGAAAATGCATACTGTATACATTAATAAGCTTAAATAAAATTTTAAGTTTTTATGAAGCAAAATGAATATGAATTCTCAAATGATCATTGAGTGGTCAGGATCGAGCAGGTCAACTTTATTGATTTATTAGACATCTATTTTCACTTTTCAGGTTTAGGATTTTTAAAAATTCAAGTGCAAGTGGCAAGATGGTATGCAGTGTTTGACTATTGACACAAAGGTGTCCATCTCACTTCCCAGACCATAGACAATGATTGGTTAAAAGGCAAATAATATTCTTGCTTGGTTTGCTCCATTTATCTACATGTGGTTTTGGAGGATTTTTTGAAAACGATAAATTACTCTATTTGTACATAGTTCAGCACTTTGAGAAACTGAAAAGTATATAATATCTGGTCAATATTTAAATTTTATAGCCTCCATTACCCAGTGTCTCTATCTGGGAGTCATTTGCTGTGAAAAATTCTTTAGTTATTTGTCTTTTAAGTTCTGTTGTTCTTTTCAGCAATCAGTGTATTTCTGTTTTTGTTTTTGCCATTAATTTTCTGTTCTCAAATGTATGTATGATAAAGCCTCTTGATGTCCCAGGAGACAGTATATTATAAAGTTAGATTGAGAGATGTCTGAGTCTTTTATCAATGTTGATTGAAGGAGAGCTTCTCATATTCTTCAAGAGAGGAATCTGATATCACGCTGCTCATGAGCAACATTTTCTTCTTCTTCTTCTTTTTTTTTTTTTTTTCATCTAAAAGTTTGGCAAATGGCCAGTGAAACACTCAGTGGAGTTTTCTATTGATTGTCTGGTGGTTTAAGAAGAGTATATATTTCTACATCTAAAGCAGTATGATTCTATTGTGAAGAAGGGTAAAGCTCCTAAAGACTAATAAATATAAAAACATGATTAAAAAAATCAAAATTGAAGTGAAGGGGTCATGGTTTACCATCTTAGACAAGAGGAAAGAATTCAATGCAAGTTAGAACTGATAGTGATAATATGGTCCCATATCTTTTATTTAAAAGGATACTTTAAAAGGCATGCTGTTATGGTTATTTGGTTAATTTTTTTTTAATTTTGGATCTTATATTAAGGGATATCAGCCATTTATGGAAATGTGCTTTTCTAAAGCATGATGCTTTGTTTCTAATTATTTGAAGCTTCCTTAAACCTCCTTCCTTAGAATTCAATTGTAAAGTAAAAAATTGAGAAAAATATATTAACATGCTAAGACAAAAAAAAAAAGAGTTAATAATTCACCAAGTATAAATTTGAGAAAAATAAAATTTATAGAAAAAGTGTTTTTATACTGAGCTTTGAACAATTAGATAAAGTGAAAAAAAAATAAGACTCTGGTTCTTTTTATCAGAAACATATATCTTTTTAGGCACACCACTTGAGAGTAAAGCTAGTAAGCATTAGGGCACTCTCTAAAGAAGTACTATATATATAGGAGTCAGGATGACTTAGAACATCACACCCACTCTTTATAAAATAATAGTTTAAAAATATGAGAATATGAATGTTCAGGTGTAATCTATGTATGGAAATTTGTAGCAAGGTGGAGTTGATGATGGACAGAGGGGCCTGGCTTGCTGCGATTCATGGGGTAGCAAAGAGTCGGACACGACTGAGTGACTGAACTGAACTGAGCTGAGGTCTTGGTAATAGAAAGGGAGCTTCCACTATCATCCAGAGAGGAAATGGGTAGATATATGGTAGGAGTAAGAAAGGAAACAAGAAAATGAGGATCTCTTTTGTACATCTGTGTTTTAATTCAAGAAAAATTTGTTGTGATATTTGAGGCCCACAGACCATCTTCTCCACTAATAAAGCCAATATTGTTAAAAGCATACTATTACATATCCATATGGACATGCTTGTCTCCTAATTAGTTAATACTACTGCATGGGGGAAGCATGGAGTGGGAAGAACTGAAGGCTGGCCATCCTGGTGTCCTATATAAATTCGCATGTCATTGGAGCCATAAGGCTGTCTGAACTTGTACAGGAGGATTGGACGGACCCAGTCATGTGGGTCATGGACAGCACATGCTTGCTCTCTTCCCATCCCCTTGAAACATGTTCTTTATTCTCCAGCAGCACGTATGAAGTCAGGGTAACCTGTTATTGGAGTATGCAATCAAATAAAGAGTTCCATGAATAGCTTATAAACACTAAAATAAACAACAGAAATTGAAGAATCATGTTTACATTTATTTATTTATTTATTTATTTGACTTGGTCAAGTCTGTTGCGACATACAGGATTTTTGTTACACTACGTTGGATCCTTTCAGTGAGGCACACAAACCCTTAATTGTGTGGAACATGTGGCACATGCTTCAGTAGTTGTGGCATGTGGGCACTCTTGTTGTGTCATAGGCTCCAGAGTGTACAGGTTTCAGTAGCTGCAGTGTGTGGGCTTAGTTGTTCCATGAATATGGGATCTTAGTTACCCAACTAGGGATTGAAACAGCAACCCCTGAATTGCAAGGCAGGTTCTTTACCACTGGGCCACCAGGGAAATCTCTGAAGAATTACTTTAAGGTAAGAATCCCTCTATTAAACAGTAATTTAAAAAAATCTCTGATAAGAACAACATTTATTATAATCAAATGTTGATTGAGGTTTTCTCTTAAAAGCAAAATAAAATAAGAATTCATTCTTTGCATCTTAAGAAAGCAGGAGTCTCTGGAATCTTCATTTATGTGACTCAGAATGCATTTATAATGAGTGTGATAACACATCAGCTGTATATACCTTCTAGCTAGTGTCTGTTCAGAAAGTTTTTCTCTCTGTATTGTGGGAATAAATAACCACCATTATGCAGCTATATGAGAAGACTGGGAACACCACTGATTTTATTTCTTGGAAAGTCATTAAATATCACTTATCCCACTTCATAATTTTATAGGTGAAGATGCTAAAAGTTAAAGAAAGTGTAACTGTGTATTCAAAAGAAAACAACTGAGTATTGTATTATGTTATACCTCATTCATGTGTCTTTTCTGTTCCTTTCTAAGACAAAGACCCTTTTTACCTTTATTCCACTTCAAACTTCATCCACAAAGGTGAAGTTCTATTCCTGAAGGAAGTTAGGGCTGAAATACAATATTTTCTTAGAGGCATATCGCAATAAGGGCCCTTGTGACTTCCAAGTGTTTTAGTGTACTTTGAAAAAAATCAAATAAATGAAACATCATGTACATGGTATGAATTTTAAAGGTAGTCTTTTAAATTATAGTGCTATTTTGTTTTAGTTTTTTACTTTTTCATGCTAATTCAATTGATAGTGTGAATATATGGTTACAACAAACCTGAGCATAAGAATCATTTGGAAGTTGGTGGAGAAATGCTTAACAGAAACTAGCGTGATAATGGTGGGGTAGTGATTATAGCTCATATTCCACCACTGTCTATTGCAACGTTTTCTCAGTGGTTAAGTTCCCCTTGTCTCTGTCTAGATACATTTAAAGAAAAGTTTCAATTGTTCCCAGGTCATTTTCAGATTTCTGCATAAATTCAATTGAATTCATTTTGTGAATGACAATATGAATTTTGGAATTTTTGTTTATTTTTATTTATCAAGATTAAATTTTATAAAATTTTTAGATTATTGACAGGTCAAATTCAAACCTCCTTTTTCTGTGAACTGCTATTATTTTATTCTCACCCTAACTACTTCTACATTATCATAGTAAATTAATTACAGTTGTTTACAATAGTGTCTTATTTTGTCTCACTAAATAGATAAAAGGGGAAACTTTAAAATACCAAAACACATTTTTGTATATCTGTGTATTATTAATGAACACAAATGATATGCTTTTATACCTCTTACTTTCAAGGCATTAGCTTTAAAACAAAATGAAGACAAGTTTATTATACCTTTATTGAATATACTTCTGATTGAATACTTTATAGACTAGGAACATTTTTTTTCCGAAAATAAATATTTTTAAAACACATTTTTCAGTGCTTATTTTATACTGGATCTTAGATTAGAAAAATTAAAAATCTAGTTTATACTGTTGGCAAACTTTACATCAGGACCTCAAAATGGTACACATAAAAATGCTATTTCAATATGAGAATTTTAATCTATGCTAATACTTTATATTTAATAACATTAAAATATAGAATTTGAATAAATTACAAAGACTCTATAAAACCATTTCTAGGCTGTAAGGGAAATTATAACTGTCTTACAGTTTATCTAGGCTAATAATTAAACTGAGTGACATTTCATCTCAAAATACATTCTTGGTTATAACACACATTTACTTAATTAAGCAATGTAGTGAAGCAGAAAAAGTGTATAGTATGCAGAATCTTTGTTTATATTTCTTTAAGTTCCTTCCTAAATAAAATTATATGTAATCATATTCACCTATGATTCTATACAGGTTCTGCTTTAATAATAGCAATACGATATACCAAAGTCAGAATTGCTTTTTGTTGCAAATTCCAGTTATCTGTAAGCTTAAATCAAAAGATTTTGCAGACATTTTTTTCAGAAGAAATTTATGCTGAAAATGATTTGCTAGACATAAACGATATATTGCATTGCAAATACTTGAAACCATTGTGATACATTCATAAAAAAGGGTGGAGTATTAAGCTGAGAGGTAGAAATTTATATTTCACTCCCATTTGTGTCACTTCTTAGCTGTGTCTTATTGGATAAATTGCTTCACCTCCACTGACTTTCAGTTTTCTCTTACATAGAAGGAACTGCACCAAATATTCTTTGATATGCTTTGTTTCTTCATTTACATTTGAAATTGTATAAACTGATTTGTCATATGTGCAAACAAGAATTTAATTTCAATCATTCTTTGATGTGCTTCCCTTATAGCTCAGTTCGTAAAGAATCTGCCTGCAATGCAGAAGACCTGTGTTTGATCCCTGGGTTGGGAAGATCCCCTGCAGAAAGAAATGGCAACTCCACTCCCATATTTTTGCCTGAAGAATCCCGTGGACAGAGGAGCCTGGAAGGTTACAGTCTTTAGAGTTGCAAGTATCGGACACGACTTAGTGACTAAACCACCACCATTCTTTGATGAAGCTTCCCAGGTGGCGCTAGTGGTAAATAATCTATCTGCCAATGCAGGAAACATAAGAGATGGTGGTTTGATCCCTGAGTCAGAAAGACCCTTTGGAGGAGGGCATGGCAACCCATTCCAGTATTCTTGTCTTTAGAATCCATGAACAGAAGAGCCTGGCTAGCCACAGTCCATAGAGTTGCACAGAGTTTGGCATGACTGAAGCGATGTAGCAGACACACATGCATTCACTGATAACTGCATGAAGTATTTGCTATTTTTAACTTTAAGTAATTATTTGAATAACAAATTGTTTGTAATATCAAAGTGATTTGAATATGAGATGTTATGAAAAATAAAAAATATTCATCTCAGCTTTTTAAAAATTTCTTGCTGTAAATAAAATATTACATTATGAGGTTAAAGGTTTTTAAAATTAATTAAAAAAACAGATTTTAAAAAATGCACAGAAGATCTAAATAGAAATTTTGCTGAAAGAAAAATACAGATGGTGTGAAAAGATATTTAACATTACTAATCATTAAAGAAATTGAAATCAAAATCACCTCATATCTGTTAGGATGACTATGATAGGAAACACAAAAGTAACAAATGTTGGAAAGAATGTGAACAAAAGAGAACTCTCATACATTGTTGTTAGGAATGTAAATTGGTGCAGCCATTATTGAAAACAGTATGTAGATTTTCAAGAAACCTGTAGAAATACTACAAGTAAATTCTGTACCATATGACTCAGAAGTATCATATGACTCAGCTATTCCACTTCTCGATATTTATCCAAAGAACACAGAGAAGCTAATATGGAAGAATCCTTATGTTCACTACAGTATTATTTATGATATCCAAGATATGGAAACAACTAAATACAAATTATTGCTATAATGCATAAAAAAATTGTGATACTTGTAAATAGTGGAATACCTTAGGAAGCATTACTAGGAACAAAGCTAGTGGAGGTGATGGAATTTCAGTGGAGCTATTTCAAATCCTGGAAGATGATGCTGTGAAAGCGCAGCACTCAATATGCCAGCAAATTTGGAAAACTCAGCAGTGGCCACAGGACTGGAAATGGTCAGTTTTCATTATAATTCCAAAGAAAGGCAATGCCAAAGAATGCTCAAATTACCGCACAATTGCACTCATCTCATACGCTAGTAAAGTAATGCTCAAAATTCTCCAAGGCAGGCTTCAGCAGTATGTGAACCATGAATTTCCAGATTTTCAAGCTGGTTTTAGAAAATGCAGAGAAGCGAGAGATCAAATTACCAACATCCGCTGGATCATGGCAAAAACAAGAGAGTTACAGAAAAAAAAAATCTATTTCTGCTTTATTGACTATGTCAAAGCCTTTGACTGTGTGGAACACAATAAACTGTGAAAAATTCTGAAAGAGATGGGAAAGCCAGACCACCTGACGTGCCTCTTGAGATACCTATATGTAGGTCAGGAAGCAACAGTTAGAACTGGACATGGAACAACAGACTGGTTCCAAATAGGTAAAGGAGTACGTCAAGGCTGTATATTGTCACTCTGCTTATTTAACTTATATACAGAGTACGTCATGAGGAAATGCTGGGCTGGATGAAGCACAAGCTGGAATCAAGATTGCCGGGAGAAATATCAATAACCTCTGATATGCATATGACACCACCCTTATGGTAGAAAGTGAAGAGGAACTAAAGAGCCTCTTGAACTAAATAGTGAAGAAGTTGACTTAAAGCTCAACATTCAGAAAACTAAGATCATGGCATACAGTCCCATAATTTCATGGCAAACAGATGGGGAAACAGTGGAAACAGTGGGTGACTTTATTTTGTGGGGCTCCAAAATCACTGCAGATGGTGATTTTAGCCATGCAATTAAAAGACACTTACTTCTTGGAAAGAAATTTATGACCAACCTAGACAGCATATTAGAAAGCAGAGACGTTACTTTGTCGACTAAGGTCCGTCTAGTCAAGGCTACGGTTTTCCAGTGGTCATGTATGGATGTGAGAGTTGGACTATGAAGAAAGCTGAATTCCAAAGAATTGATGCTTTTGAACTGTTGTGTTGGAGAAGACTCTTGAGAGTCCCTTGGACTGCAAGGAGATCCAACCAGTCCATCCTAAAGGAGATCAGTCATGGGTGTTCTTTGGTAGGACTGATGCTGAAGCTGAAACTCCAATATTTGGCTACCTGATGTGAAGAGTTGACTTATTTGAAAAGACTCTGATGCTGGGAGGGATTGTGGGCAGGAGGAGAAGGGGACAACAGAGGATGAGATGGCTGGATGGCATCACTGACTCAATGGACATGTGTTTGAGTGGACTCTGGGAGTTGGTGATGAACAGGGAGGCCTGGTGTGCTGCAGTCCATGGGGTCACAAAGAGTCAGACATGACTGAGCGATTGAACTGAACTGAACTGAACTCAGTCCTAATACATAATGAAATCCTATTGTTTGCAATATATGTATGGATATTGAAATTATTATACTAAACGAAATAAATCAGACAGAGAAAGACAAATATCATATGTTTTCTCTAATATGTGAAATCTAAAAGAACAAAAACAAATGAATAAAATATGCCAATAATAAACTAATAGATACAGAGAATAGATTGGTGGTTACCAGATGGGAAGGGGGTTATGGGATAGGTGAAAAGATTAAGGGAGTCCACTTATATGCTGATGGATAGCAATTAGATTCATGATGGTGATCACTTTGTAATATATGCAGGTATCAAATTATAATTCTGTGTGAAAATTATAGAACAAAATATTTTATTTGTTATTTAATTTATAGGAAAATAATTGATTTATAATATTTTGATAGATTCAGGTATACAGAAAAGTGATTCAGTTACACATATACATATAGAAAGAAATGGTTACCCCACAATATTATGTCCCATGTACCAATTTACATTTCCAGAAACAGTGTACAATATGCAGAAAATCCTTGTTGGTTATATATCTTATATATAGTAGTGTGTACCTGTTCATCACAAGCTCCTGATTTATCCTCGTTGCCATGTTTCCCCTTTTGTAGCCATACATTTATTTTCAATACCTGTTTATGTTTTGTTTGTTTTTCAGTGTCCATTTGTCTTATAAATACGTTCATTTTTTTTGCATTTTTTAAATAAAATTTCACATTTGGGTGTACTATATATTTTTCTTTCTCTGTCTGACATACTCCACATAGTACACATAGTATGATAATCTCTAGGTCCATCCACGTTGCTGCAAATGGCATTATTTCATTCTTTTTCAAGGCCAAGTAGGCTATGTTTTTTCCTGTGGTCATGTGTGGATGTGAGAGTTGGACTGTGAAGAAGGCTGAGCACCGAAAAATTGGTGCTTTTGAACTGTGGTGTTGGAGAATCCTCTTGAGAGTCCCTTGGACTGCAAGGAGATCCAACCAGTCCATTCTAAAAGAGATCAGTCCTGGGCGTTATTTGGAAAAACTGATTCTGAAGCTGAAACTCCAATACTTTGGCCACCTCATGCGAAGAATTGACACATTGGAAAAGACTCTGATGCTGGGAGGAATTGGGGGCAGGAGGAAAAGGGGATGACAGAGGATGAGATGGCTGGATGGCATCACTGACTCAATGGATGTGAGTCTGAGTGAATTCCGGGAGATGGTGATGGACAGGGAGGCCTGGCGTGCTGCGATTCATGGGGTCGCAAAGAGTTGGACATGACTGAGCAACTGAACTGAAGAGAATACTCTATTATGTGGAGTATATATACAGTGATAGTGAGAAGAATGTTCATGTGATTCTTCCATTTTCCTGCTCCAGTTAAGTTGCCTATTCAGAAGGTCCTCCAATATATCTAGGAAGGTCTCTAGACTTGTGGGTGGGCAGTGTGGAGTCAGTTTTGTCTCAGCTATTCCCTGCTTCCAGCTTGTATTTGTTCTCAAATTCTACAGTTTCCCATAAAGTGTACAGTCTCAGTGTTACTGCAGGACTTTAATCTGTTTCATCTGTCATTTCTGAGGCAGTTACTCTTTCTTTTCTTTGCTCACATTGGCAACCTCTGCTTGCAAGTATCTCTTCATTGTCTGATCTCTGCCCTAGCATGCCCTGAATCAGTGACCACTGATTCAGTCTCACTTGCTCAGTTGTGCTCATTCTGAGGAGAAATATATAAATACAGAAATATAGATCAATGGAACAAAATAGAAAACCCAGAGATAAATCCATGTACCTATGTGCATCTTACCTTTGCTAAAGGAGGCAAAAATATACAATGGAGAAAAGACAGTCTCTTCAACAAATAGTGCTGGGAAAACTGGTCAGCTAAGTATAAAATAATGAAATTAAAGCATTTTTTAACACCATGAAGAAAAAATAAACTTATATTGATTAAAGACTTAAATTTAAGACCAGAAACCATAAAACTCTTAGAGGAAAACATAGCCAGAACACACTCTGACATAAATCACAGCAAGATCCTCAATGATCCACCTCCCAGGGTAATTGAAATGAAAACAAAAATAAACAAATGGGACTTAATTAAGTTTAAAAGTTTTTGCACAATGAAGGAAACTACAAGCAAGATGAAAATACAGCCCTTAGAATGGGAGAAAATAATAGCAAATGAGAAAACTGACACAAAAATTTAATCTCCAAAATATACAAGCGACTCATGCAGCTCAATACCAGCAGATGAACAACCTAATCACAAAGTGGTCAAAAGACCTAAATGGATATTCCTCCAAAGAAGACAAACATACGCTTAATAAACACATGGAAAGATACTCAAAATCCCTCATTATTAGAGAAAAGCAAATCAAACCACAATGAGGTATTATCTTACACCAGTCAGAATGGCCATCCAAAAAATGTCCAAAAATAATAAATACTGGATAGGGTATGAAGAAAAGGGAACTCTCTTATACTGTTCCTGGGAATGTAAACTGATACAACCACTATGGAGATTCCTTAAAATGTTAGAAAGCAAAGTACCATACAACCCAGAAATCCCACTACTGGTCATATACCCTGAGGAAGTCAGAACTGAAAAATAAAAGTGTATGCCAATGTTTATTGCAGCACTATGTACAACAGCTAGGACATAAAAGCAACTTAGATGTCCATTGGCAGTTGAATGGAAAAAATAGTTGTGGTGCATATACATGATGGAATATTACATAACTATAAAAAGAAACACATTTGAGTCAGTTCTAATGAAGTGGATGAGCTTAGAGCCATTTGCTATATTATTTATATTGTTTTTATTAATTATTTTTGTGATATATTGAATTCCTAAATATATTTGAATTAAGATTGAAAATGTATGATTTAATCTTTTATCTCTTTATTCTTTGATGGCCCTGTTTTAATGTTTCAACTCTATGATTTTTAGGTAAACCTGCCTAAACCCTCATTGCCCTTAAGTATTAAAGACTATCTTGAGAAATATACATAGCTATATATTTTTCTATATATTTTTCACATCTTAAAAGATCTTTAGATTATGCTTATTTTCCATAATTTACTCTTAGAAATCTAAGCAAAAATGATGATGTATATCAATAAGCACAGTTTTACTAATCAAATATTTTAGTTATATTTTGATTAATAAGTAATCAGAGAATAAAGATATTGATATAAGAGCTTATCCATAATAATCCCAAAGTCTGCTTGTTGTAATGAATACATCCACTATTTGGGAATACCATTAATTTTATCTTCTCAAACTTTGGATGAACAATTCATATTAGCAGAATTTTAGAATTTTAAAATGATATATTTTGTCTTAGTTTATTCTGGAATGATCTATATTAATACATTCTTCATAGAAAAATTCCAGCGATATTTTTGTGCAAAATTATTCAGCTACTTTCAACAGTTTTGAAAGAAATCATTAAATCTCTTCCACATTATTATATGTCAAAGTCTTTTAACACTAACAAACATTTTTTTTCTAAAATTTCCAAGTCATAAATACAGCTTTACATACAACAAGTATAGTCATGTTATATTGACTGATAATACATATTAGAAAACATACGTTTGGATAAATTTTCAAAATAGTATCAAAATATATATTTTAATAAATAACCTTTTAGAATAATATTCAATGCAATTATTATAATTTAATAAGGAGTACAGTCTTTGTCAAGAATTTCTAAATTAAGCACTAATAGTGAAATAAATTATATTTTTGATACTTTATAATTTACAGGCTGCTAATGTCATATTTCAGTTATTTCATGAAGCATTCATTTATCTTGCACTTAGTTTCAGTCATGTCTGACCTTTTGTGACCCAGAGACTGTAGTCTACTAGGCTCCCCTATCTATGGAATTCTCCAGGCAAGAACACTGGAATGGGAAGCTATTCCCTTCTTCAGGTCATCTTCCCAACCCAGGGATCAGACCTGGGTCTCCTGCATTGCAGGGGAATTCTTTACCACCTGAACTACCAGGGAAGCCCTAATATGGACTTAATTTACATTAAAGAGAATCAAAAAATAATGTAGTCATCATAACCATTAAATACTGATTTTAAAAGGATTAAGAAATTAATAATACTTATTATCCTGTTATGAACATTACATATGCTAGATAATGGGCATCATTCCCTCAAGATTCATGTACCTTAAAGGAAAAACAATATCATTTTAAGAGTTACTTCGTCTTTCTCAAGATATAAATAATCTGTAGCTCAAAACAATAAATTATCTAGAGGTTTAAAGAGCATGCCAAATGTTCTCCAAAAAAGTCCCATCTTTATCAAAATGACTGGACTTCTTTGAAATCAAATATGATGGTTAATCCAGGGGTAGAGAAGCTGAAGTTTCTTTTAAAGAATCTTAGGCCTGCTTCTCAAGAGGTTCAGTTTTGAAGTAAGTGATATATAATTTCTGTACTCTCAGCATAATCTCAGAGAGAGTTATGCAGCTTTAAACTTTGTTAAGGAGACTTAGAAGTTTAAAATAATCCAACAGGAGGCCTGGAAGTGGGAAGGCAAGCGGAATATTTTCAGGGTTGTGCTAACTTTGAAGCAACACATGAATGGTACTAACAGTGTAATAAAATCTAATATCAAAGGCTTGCTCCATAGATCAGTGAAAATTTAGATAAACTTAAAAGATTTTAATTATTAGAACACGTAGTGCATTTCATTATAATTTTTATCACCAAGTCAAATAGCATCACAATAAACTAAATTTGCCAATGTTACTTCAATCAATTAGGTGTAGTTTTCACAAAGTGTTGGTCATTTAAGATACAGCTTATAAATTCCCCTGAAATTATATTGTGTTATGGGTATATAGTTTAGAATATTCTTATTGCATTATGCTCTAATAATCAATTAATTATCTTAAAATATACCTAGATAAGGTAATATTGGCTCCAAGGGAACCAGCATTTTACTTTGCACAATTAGATGTGTTTGGGGGGTTGATTCACTTGTCATTTATGACCAGTTGACAAGTTTCTTGTAGAGTTTAGTCCTGTAAGATAGAGGATGAGAAATTCAATAATAGATATCAGGATTTTAAAGTTAATAGGATAAAAATTACATATAACCAGTTAGAAAAGCAAAACATGATTGAGTAATTCAATCTATTCATTTGATACTTATTTTAAAAATTAAAGCCCTAGTACATGGTCAATAAAGCTAAGTTGCAATTGTTATTTACATCTTTTATTTTGGTCTTCTGATTTTAAATATTGACACATGATTTCAACATGTTTTCTTCATATTTTTCTTATAATTAAGTGAAATGAAACTTTCAACTAAATTTTTATTAAAATAACTAAGATTTTTATTTTCTTGGATAACTAATATACAGACTTTAAATTGTGAAGCATGGCTTCCTTGTTAAATTTTATCTCATTGAATTTCAATGAATTCCCTCAGCCTAATAAGATTATTTTGAATTCTGCATAGCTATATGGCACAAATAAGCATTGTTCATCATTTACACAAATATGTGTTTTGATCTTCACCCTAATAATTAAAGAAAATATAGAAAAAGTAATATAGCTTATAAATTCAGAGACATTATTTCAATATCTTCCTTCTTCATCCCTTATTTCTTTTCATTCAGCTATTACTTGTAAAATACTTATGAGAAGCTAATTAGAGTCTGTTCTCATTATTTACTATAATGGTGTTCTATAAAGTTAATGTAGACACTGAATTAGCAAATATTGTTTCATTGCCCTTAAGGAAAATACAAAATTAGTTTCCTGTGGGTCATGACATTTTCAACTGACCCACCAATAAATAAACTTAGTTTATGCATGTTCCTATTTAAAGACACTTTGTTTAATATTAATTGTTGATTTAATATCACTGAATTCACTACAATGCAAGCCAAAGGAATGAAAACACATTTTCTTGGTAAGGGGCATAACTGGCTATATACATTTAATAACTCTAGTTGGTATTCATTTGAGGTCTATTTTAAATGGAAAAAAAAATACAAGTGTGAACATAATGACACTAATGGCCATGAAAATGATACATTTACTGTATGAAACTTTAATAAGGAAGACAACATATTGAGAACATATGAGTTGCAAGACTCAAATGTTTTTATTCTCTTCACATGGACATGTCCATGATTCAGCCAAAAATACAGTATTGACTTTTGACTTATGAATAACTTTTATAAAATAGGTAAATTCATAAATACAAAATTTTCAAATAATGAGGATACACTGCATGTGTTAGGCGCTATCCTTCTTGATGCAAAGACAAAATCAAGACCTGGCCCATTCCTTTTTAGAACATTCATCTTTGAGAACAAGGGAAACTCAACTGTCACAAATATTTTATAACTTATTTCCTTCACTCTTTACTCATATATTTATTAAAAAAGGATTTTTTCAACCATTTTTATTTGTTGGGCATATATCAAGGATCAATAAATAAATATATAAAGATGTGGTCCCTGGTCACAAAGATCCCAGAGAGAGAGATGTGAGCCAGTGAAAAGACTGCTTGTCTGTTGTACCCAAATTGGAAAACCTTGAGCACAAGGACATTGGGAAGAGGTGTCATGTGCTGATTTTTTACAGGTTAATAATAATGCCCTAGTGGACATGACCTCAAAGTTAAAACTCGAAGAAATGTGAATTTAAAAAAAAATTACCAAGTAGAAACTGTGGCACAAACAAAGCAAATGAAAATCCATACCCAAAAACTTGGCTGTTAGAGGAATAGAAAATAGCTTAGAACAGCAGTTTGCAGTGCGAAGAAATGGCAGTTAATATGCAACAATTACTATTGAGTGGAAAAGGAAATGGTAAAGAAGTGAAATGAATTTATCTAGAAATGTAAATAGAGGTTGATGATGAAAGGCATTAATATCCAATAAAATTAAAAGTCTCATGATGGGGTAATAATTTATATATATATATATGTATATTCATATATATATGCATATTTTTTTACAGTGCTTTTGCAGTGATAGGCTGGTTCTACTTTGAGATTCGTTGGGAATGGGGGGTGGATAGTAGAGAAGGAGGTAGGATACTGATAAGCAAGCAAATATATTAGAGGTTTTTCTTTACTTCTATTGAGAGATGAGGCAATATGTCCTGTACTAGCTTAGTGGATATTGAGACTAGTGGATTAATTTAAAATATGCTTAGGCTTTGGAGTTGATAGCAATTCATAATTGATTGTATGTGGATAATGGTTGTTAGGAGAGTTATTTCACTTTGGGTCCTAAGGATTATATTTGCAGAAAGCAACATGTATGGATGAGATAAAATCTCCCCAGGACACAGAACACACTTACCATTCACTATAAAACTCAGTTTTCTTCTGTGCTTGCACATCCAGTGCATGCAGGTAGACCAAAGTGTATTGTTCCAATGGAATTTAGAGTGTCATGGAGAACTGATTTAACACCTGAAGTTTAGGCTACTTTGTCTTGAGTAATAAGTGTTTTGTCTCTGATCCAAGAGTCATACATCATTGGCTAATATCCATGAAGCATTAACAGACCAGTTTGCCAGCTTGTAAATTAACCCCAAGACCCTTCAGAGTTGCTTACAGTAGTTAAATAAAGGAATCAGGAATAATTTAATGGTTTCTGATTTGTGCAATTCAAGATCACTGAGATAGGACATACAGGATGAAGTATGTGTTTAAGAGAGAAAGAAACAAGGAGTGTTTTACAACTGTTAAATTAAAAGTGCATAACGCATACACAAGAAGATAAGCAAGATAGATGATTGAATATATAGATCTATAGACAAGGAGATAGATAAAATATTAAGGACTTTCTGATTACAATATAATAAATAAAATGATATGACACAGTTCAGAGAGAAAGACTAAACTGATTAGATATCCTTTATAAAGCAAAATGCAGAAATATATACATATTTAAGGGATAATTTGGAACTGACCAGAAAATCCAAAGGATTTGGAGATACAGAAAGAAAGGAATAGTTTAAGAAAGGGCTTTACAGGGTGAAATCATGTTGGCATTAAGTGAGCACTGTATTTGATAACAAGAGGATCATTTAAAATTTTATCATATGCCCAGCAGTGGGATTGCTGGGTCCCACTGCTGGGCATACACACCGAGGAAACTAGAATTGAAAGAGACACATGTACCCCAATGTTCATCGCAGCACTGTTTATAATAGCCAGGACATGGAAACAACCTAGATGTCCATCAGCAGATGAATGGATAAGAAAGCTGTGGTACATATACACAATGGAGTATTACTCAGCCATTAAAAAGAATTCATTTGAATCAGTTCTGATGAGATGGATGAAACTGGAGCCGATTATACAGAGGGAAGTAAGCCAGAAAGAAAAACACCAATACAGTATACTAACACATATATATGGAATTTAGAAAGATGGCAATGACGACCCTGTATGCAAGACAGGAAAAAAGACACAGATGTGTATAATGGACTTTTGGACTCAGAGGGAGAGGGAGAGGGTGGGATGATTTGGGAGAATGGCATTCTAACATGTATACTATCATGTAAGAATTGAATCGCCAGTCTATGTCTGACACAGGATACAGCATGCTTGGGGCTGGTGCATGGGGATGACCCAGAGAGATGTTATGGGGAGGGAGGTGGGAGGGGGGGTTCATGTTTGGGAATGCATGTAAGAATTAAAGATTTTAAAATTAAAAAAATTAAAAAAATTAAAAAATAAAATTTTATCATAAATAATTTTAACACACCTCATGGAAGTAACCAAAATATAATAGGTTATGTGTTGAAAAGAATATAAGGAAACATACAAACAAAAAATGTTAAGAAGGAAAGTGAAGAAATGTGTTGGTGGAGAAGAATATAGGAAGAAATGGGTTTATTTCTTAAGATGGAAATATGTTAGCATATTTTGATATAGAAGAGGGAAGATAGACCATTTTATTGAGAAATGCTTCCGGATGTTAAGATATATTAGCTTTCAGATAATGTTTGCTTTTGTACACCAAGGAAATAAGAAAAGTTGATAAAGAAATGTATGCTTTACAGCAGGAAGAGAAGATAGGTATATTGGTTTCTATTTTCTTAGTACTATAAAACAGAGAGATTAATTTTAAAATAACATGCATAATATAGTTACTTGTATATACGTTATAAATTCAGACTATACTTGATACAATACTTTTTAATAATATATTGACATTTCAAAACATGCCAATTGTATTTTATTTAACCTCTTACGGATGTGAGAGTTGAACCATAAAGAAAGCTAAGCACAGAAGAATTGATACTTTTGAATTATGGTGCTGGAGAAGACTCTTGAGAGCCCTTTGGACAGCAAGATCTAGTCAGTCAATCCTAAATGAAATTAACCCTGAATATTCGTTGGAAAGACTGATGGGAAGCTGAAGTTCCAACACTTTGGCCACTTGATGTGAAAAGTTGACTCATTGGAAAAGACACTGATCCTGAGAAAGATTGAGGGCAGAAGAAGGGGGTAACAGAGGATGAGATGGTCGGATGGTATCACCAACTCAATGAACATGATTTTGAGCAAGCTCTAGGAGATAGTGAAGGACATGGAAGCCTAGCATGCTGCAGTCCATGGGGTTGCAAAGAGGTGAACACGACTTAGTGACTGAACAACTACAACAATGAGGTCTCTGAAGAAGCACCATCTTATAAGATCCTTCAGTCTACATTTTAAAAATATTAAATTGCCCTCTATCTTTATAGTTATTCAGAAATGGCTTTGATAGAATTACTTAGAGAATCAAATATAAAAGTGTTTCATAAAATGTATAATTTGAAACCTTGCCATGCAAGTGATAAGCACAAAAATAGTCTGATTATTCATTTTAATATACCTTCAAATTTAACCCAGAGAGATAAGAACTCAAAATGTCTAGCAAATATACTTATTAAAAATCATAGGCCAGGAAAAATAGGTATGGTTTATATTCTCAACATTTATACTACACTCATTTCCATTTTTGAGCATTTTTTTTTTAGCTGAGATAAAACTGATTAACAGCATTGTATAAATTTCAGGTGTGTGACTTTATGATTAAGCATCTCTGTTCATCACAAAGTATTCAGGAGTCCTAGCCACAGCAAATAAAGAAAAGAAGTCCTCAAAATTCAGAACAAAAAAGTAAAATTGACACATTTGCAGATAATATACTTTATATTTAAAAAGATCTTAAGGACTCTACAAAAAAACTGTCAGAACTAATAGATGAATTTATTCTATCTAGTAAAGTTGTGGGGTGCAAAATTAATCTGCAGAAATCAATGAAATTTCTATACAGTAATAAGCGTCAGAAGGGAAAATCAAGAAAATAATCCTATTCACAATTGCATTGCAATGAATAATAACCTAGGAATAAATTCAACAAAGGAGGCAAAATGCATTTACAGTGAAATCTATAGGATGCTAATAAAAGAAATTGAAGAGGACAAAAATAAAGAGAAATATATTTCATGCTCATAATGGGAAGAATTAATATTGCTAAACCATCTATACTATCCAAAGCAAACTGTAGATTTAATGTAGTCCATATCAAAATTCCTATGTAGTTTTTCACAGAACTAAAACAAGTAATTCTAAAAATTGTATGGAACCAAATGATTCCAAAGAGCCAAATCAACTTCAGGAAAAAAATAATAAAGCTGAAGGCATCACACCTTCAGATGTGAAACCATACTGCAAAATTATAGTAATTAAGAGTATGTTATTGGAAAAGCAACAGATATACAGATAATAGAACAGAATTGAAAACCTTCTAATAAAGTCACACATTAAAAAAAAATTAATTTATGCCAAAGAGGCCAAGATTATGCAATGAAGACAGAACAGTATCTTCAATAAATTCTGCTGGGAAAACTGCAAATGTAGTCAGCCACATATGAAAGAATGACTAGATCATTTCCTACCCCATATACAAAAATTTACTTGAAACAGATTAAAGACTTGAAGGTAAGACTTGAAACCATAAAATCCGTGGTATAAAACATTAATATTTATTAAAGTTTGTGTGTATGTGGGGGGGGAGGGCAGATAAGATTTATGGATGAAACTGGAGCCGATTATACAGAGTGAAGTAAGCCAGAAAGAAAAACACCAATACAGTATACTAACACATATATATGGAATTTAGGAAGATGGCAATGACGACTGTGTATGCAAGACAGGGAAAGAGACACAGATGTGGATAACGGACTTTTAGACTCAGAGGGAGAGGGAGAGGGTGGGATGATTTGGGAGAATGACATTCTAACATGTATGCTATCATGTGAATTGAATCGCCAGTCTATGTCTGACGCAGGATGCAGCATGCTTGGGGCTGGTGCATGGGGATGACCCAGAAAGATGTTATGGGGAGGGAGGTGGGAGGGGGGTTCATGTTTGGGAATGCATGTAAGAATTAAAGATTTTAAAATTTAAAAAATAAAAAACTAAAAAAAAAATTAAAATTAAAAAAAAAAAAGATTTATGGCAAGGGAAAGAAAAGCAAAAATAAGCAAATGGAAATACATGAAACTAAAAAATCTTTTGCACAGAACAGGAAACCATCTCAAAAAGCAACCTAATGAGTGAGAGAAGATGTTTGCAAATCCATATACATAAAAAACAGCACCAGGAGCTGACTGTGGCTCAGATTATGAACTCCTTATTGCCAAACTCAGACTTAAATGGAAGAAAGTAGGAAAACGACTAGACCATTCAGGTATGACCTAAATCAAATCCCTTATGATTATACAGTGGAAGTGAGAAATAGATTTAAGGGACTAGATCTGACAGACAGAGTGCCTGATGAACTATGAACAGAGGTTCCTGACATTGTACAGGTGACAGGGATCAAGAATATCCCCAAGAAAAGGAAATGCAAAAAGGCAAAATGGCTGTCTCAGGAGGCCTAACAAATAGCTGAGAAAAGAAGAGAAGGCATAGGCCAAGGAGAAAAGGAAAGATATGCCTATTTGAATGCAGAGTTCTAAAGAATAGCAAGGAGAGATAAAAAAGCCTTCCTCAGTGATCAGTGCAAAGAAATAGAGGAAAACAATATAATGAGAAAAACTAGGGATCTCCTCAAGAAAATTAGAGATACCAAGGGAACATTTCATGCAAAGATGGGTTCAATAAAGGACAGAAATAGTATGGACCTAACAGAAGCCGAAGATATTAAGAAGAGGTGACAAGATTTCACAGAAAAACTGTACAAAAAATATCTTAATGATGCAGATAATGATCCATGATGGTGTGATCATTCATTTAGAGCCAGACATCTTAGAACATGAAGTCAAGTGGGCCTTAGGAAGCATCACTATGAACAAAGCTAGTGAAGGTGAAGGAATTCCAGTTGAGCTATTTAAAATCCTAAACTGATGCTGTGAAAATCCTACAGTCAATATGCCAGCAAATTTGGAAAACTCAGCAGTGCCACAACTGGAAAAGGCCAGTTTTCATTCTAGTCCCAAAGAAAGGAAATACCAAAGAATGCTCAAACTACCTCACAATTGCCCTCGTCTCACACTCTAGTAAAGTAATGCTCAAAATTCTCCAAGCCAGGCTTCAGTAACACGTGAACCATGAACTTCCAGATGTTCAAGCTGGTTTTAGAAAAGGCAGAGGAGCAAGAGATCAAATTGCCAACATCTGCTGGATCATGGAAAAAGCAAGAGAGTTCCAGAAAAACATATATTTCTTTTTTATTGACTACACCAAAGACTTTGACTGTGTGAATCACAACAAACTGTGGAAAATTCTTCAAGAGATGGGAATACAATACCTCCTAACCAGCCTTTTCAGATATCTGTATGCATGTCAGGAAGCAACAGCTAGAACTGGATGTGGAACAACAGACTAGTTCCAAATAAGAAAAGGAGTACGTCAAGGCTGTATATTGTCACCCTGGTTGTTTAACTTATATGCAAAGTACATCACGAGAAATACTGGGCTGGATGAATCACAAACTGGAATCAAGTTTGCCAGGAGAAATATGAATAACCTCAGAAATGCAGTTGACATCACCCTTATGGCAGAAAGTGAAGAACTAAAGAGCCTCTTGATGAAAGTGAAAGCAGAGAGTGAAAAAGTTGGCTTAAAGCTCACCATTCAGAAAGTGAAGATCATGGCATCTGGTCCCATCACTTCATGGCAAATAGATGGGAAAACAGTGGAAACTGGCTGACTTTATTTTTTGGGGGGATGGGGGGTTGGGGGGCTCCAAAATCACTACAGATGGTTATTGCAACCATGAAATTAAAAGATGCTTACTCTTTGGAAGGAAAGTTATGACCAACCTAGACAACATATTAAAAAGCAGAAACATTATTGTGTCAACAAAGGTCCGTCTAGTTAAGGCTATGGTATTTTCATTAGTCATGTATGGATGTGAGAGTTGGGCTATAAAGAAAACTGAGCACTAACGAATTGATGCTTTTGAACTGTGGTTTTGGAGAAGACACTTGAGAGTCCCTTGGACTGCAATGGGATATAACCAGTCCATCCTAAAGATCAGTCCTGAGTGTTCATTGTAAGGACTGGTGTTGAAGCTGAAACTCCAATACTTTGGCCACCTGATGAGATGAGCAGCCTCTTTTGAAAAGACCTTGATGCTGGGAAAGATTGAAGGCGAGAGGAGAAAGGGACGACAGAGGATGAGACCGTTGCATGGCATCACTGACTCAATGGACATGAGTTTGTGTAACTCCAGGGAGTTGATGATAGACAGGGAGGCCTGGTGTGCTGCAGTCCATGGGGTCACAAAAAGTTGGACACAACTGAGTGCCTGAACTGAACAAGAAATTAGTGCCTAAAATATATTAAAAATATATACAACTTAACAACAGAAATCCCAGTACAGTTTTTAAAAAAGGCAGAAAATCTAAATGGATATTTTTCCAAATAACATAATCCAGATGACCAACATGAACATTAACAGATGTTTGACATCACTAAATACAAGGCAAATGCAAGAATAAATAAATACATTTCTTTTAAAAAAGATGAAACTAATTAATTAGCCAAAAAGACAAAAAGTAGCAAGTGTTGGAGAGGATGTGGAGAAAAAGGCACTCTAACAGGCAGTTGGTGGGCATATAAATTAGTACAGCCATATTGGAAAACATTACAGAGATTCTTCACAAAGTTAAGAATAGAACTACTTGTGATTCAGCTATTCCACTTTTGAGTATTTATCCAATGAATGCAAAACACATATCTGAAAAAGTTATATGCACTCTTAAATTCATAACAGCATTATTTATAGTAGCCAAGATATAGAAACAAGATATGTCCATTTGTTGATAAAAGGATCAAGATATGATTTTTGTACACAATTGGACTACTAGCCATCTAAAGAAAAATGAAATCTTGTAATTTGGACAAAACCAATGGACCCTGAGAGTATTATGCTAATTGAACCAGAAGGTAAAAGATCAAAGCAATGTGATATCACTCATATGCAGAATCCAAAAAAGGAAAACAAAATATGAACAAAGAAAAAAAGCAGAAACAAAGTCATAAAAACAGAAAATGGATTTATTGGTACTGGAAGGAACAAGGGTTGGAAATGTTGCACAAAATGGGAAAAGGACATCAAGTGTATATGGTGACCATAATTTGTAAAGCCAATGACTTTGTCTATTTTGTTTGCCATTGCATCTTCAGTAGCTAACAAACAGTTGGCAATCGATGAATTTGGATGAATAAATTGAACTCTTATTGTTCATTTTGAATATTTTCTTAACAAATATTTATGCATAGATAAAAACTGATGTCATATAGTCCATTTTATATTGAAGGCTACTAAAATTAAAGTCCTCTATACACATAAAGCATATGCTATGAACAGTTTTTTAACAGCTGATAATTGTATTTTTGCAAATTCTTTATCTTTTTTTTAATTTTGGCTTCTAAGATATTCATGGGTGTCCTTCTTCCTTACTGTATTTTCTTTTTCTCTTTCATTCTGTGAAACATCATGTCATTTTAGAAACTATACTATTCAACATAGTTCTGGAAGTTTTGGCCTCAGCAATCACAGCAGAAAAAGAAATAAAAGGAATCCAAATTGGACAAGAAGAAGTAAAACTCTCACTGTTTGCAGATGATATGATCCTCTACATAGAAGACCCTAAAGACTCCACCAGAAAATTACTAGAGCTGATCAATTAATATAGTAAAGTTTCAGGATATCAAATCAACACACAGAAATCCCTTGCATTCCTATACACTAATAATGAGAAAGTAGAAAAAGAAATTAAGGAAACAATTCCATTCACCATTGCAACAAAAACAATAAAATACTTGGGAATATATCTACCTAAAGAAACTAAAGACCTATATATAGAAAACTATAAAACACTGATGAAAGAAATCAAAGAGGACACTAATAGATGGAGAAATATACCATGATCGGAAGAATCAATATAGTGAAAATAATTATACAACCCAAAGCAATCTACAAATTCAATGCAATCCCTATCAAGCTACCAGCCATATTTTTCACAGAACTAGAACAAATAATTTCAAGATTTGTATGGAAATACAAAAACCCTCAAATAGCCAAAGCAATCTTGAGAAAGAAGAATGGAACTGGAGGAATCAACTTGCCTGATTTCAGGCTCTACTACAAAGCCACAGTCATCAAGACAGTAAGGTACTGGCACAAAGACAGAAATATAGATCAATGGAACAAAATAGAAAGCCCAGAGATAA
Source organism: Ovis aries (assembly GCF_016772045.2). Lineage (NCBI taxonomy): Eukaryota > Metazoa > Chordata > Mammalia > Artiodactyla > Bovidae > Ovis > Ovis aries. The sequence continues at coordinate 41,996,623 of NC_056063.1, forward strand.
ATCCACACACATATGGACACCTTATCTTTGACAAAGGAGGCAAAAATATATAATGGAGTAAAGACAATCTCTTTAACAAGTGGTGCTGGGAAAACTGGTCAACCACTTGTAAAAGAATAAAATTAGATCACTTTCTAACACCACACACAAAAATAAACTCAAAATGGATTAAAGATCTAAATGTATGACCAGAAACTGTAAAACTCCTAGAGGAGAACATAGCAAAACACTCTCTGACAGAAATCACAGCAGGATCCTCTATGATCCACCTCCCAGAATATTGGAAATAAAAACAAAAATAAACAAATGGGATCTAATTAAAATTAAAAGCTTCAACACAACAAAGGAAAATATAAGCAAGGTGAAAAGACAGCCTTCTGAATGGGAGAAAATAATAGCAAATGAGCAACTGACAAACCACTAATCTCAAAAATATACAAGCAACTTATGCAGCTCAATTCCAGAAAAATAAACGACCCAATAAAAAAATGGCCCAAAGAACTAAATAGACATTTCTTCAAAGAAGACATACAGATGGCTAACAAACACATGAAAAGATCCTCAACGTCACTCATTATTAGAGAAATGCAAATCAAAACCACAATGAGGTACCACTTCACACCAGTCAGAATGTCTGCGATCCAGAAGTCTACAAGCAATAAATGCTGGAGAGGATGTGGAGAAAAGGGAACCCTCCTACACTGTTGGTGGGAATGCAAACTAGTACAACCGCTGTGGAGAACAGTGTGGAGAAAATTGCAAATAGAACTGCCTTATGACCCAGCAATCCCACTGCTGGGCATACACACTGAGGAAACCAAAATGGAAAGAGACACATGTACCCCAATGTTCACTGCAGCACTGTTTATGGGAGAATGGCATTGAAACATGTATACTATCATGTAAGAAATGAATCACCAGTGTATGTTTGATGCAGGATACAGCATGCTTGGTGCTGGTGCACGGGGATGACCCAGAGAGATGTTATGGGAAGGGAGGTGGGGGGGGGGTTCATGTTTGGGAACGCATGCACACCCGTGGTGGACTCATGTCAATGTATGCAAAACCAATGCAGTATTGTAAAGTAAAATAAAGTAAAAATTAAAATTAAAATTAAATCACTTAAAAAAAGAAAAGAATCCCATGGAATTAGGAGCCTGGCAGGCTACAGTTCATAGGGTCTCAAAGAGTCAAACACTACTGAGCAACTGACACTTAACTGATTTTAATATCAATTGACTTTAACCTTGGCATCTGCAGACAAAATTACACTTTATAGAAGTTTGACCAGCCTCTTCATTTTTAGGAGAGGAGAATGAGGTACAGAGGTATTAATGTTTTACTAATACATTAGTGGTTAATCCAGGGATAGAACTGTGGTTTTGAGAATCTTTTGAGTATATGCCCCATTTCTAATTCTCATCCTCTTCTTCATATGTAAAATTAGATAATTTAATTCAATCATCAAAAGCAGATGTATATTTTGGGGGAGGTTTTTGCTTAAAAAAATGCTCCCCCCCCCCCGGCAAAAGAAAAGTTAAAGAAAACCCTGGTGTGTACAAGATTTGTTTGTTTTTCTTTTTTTCTTTCTTTGAATATTGCAACTTAATCATGGCTATGAACTCGTCATGACTGGGGCAGCAGGGTTACTAGCAGAGGCTAACTGCAGTTAAACTACACAAATTGGAAGTAAATTGCTGCACATTTACTTTGAAGTATACAAAACTCCCTGTATTGCACAGGGAGGTCTGCTTAGTATCATGTAACAACCTCAATGGGAAAAAAAAAAAATCAAAAACAATAGATACATGTATATGTATAACTGAATCACTTTGTTGTACACCTGAAACTATCACAAATTTGTTAATCAGATATACTTCAATATAAAATAAAAAGTTAAAGAAAAAAATAGAAACTATTAAAAAAAACCACAGAATAGTGCTTAATCGATAAAAATCTCATATTTGGACATTGCAACAGGGTTCTTTGTTTAAGAAGTGATTTAAGCTACACCACGCCTCAGAGATTTAACTGACTTCTCATCTGGTATATTTTATATCCACATTATATCATCTGCAACTTATGGCATGACCTAAGAGAAGCAACCATGTCCTTGAATATACTATGTTTTTCATACTACACAGAAAATACTCATTAATAATAATCATGCTATGATACTTTTAATGAAAGAAGTTTTATTTCTACATTATCATCTCTAATGAAGAAACTTTGTAATTGAAATGGCTAATTATAAAATTTTCTCTCTCAAAGTTTCAAAGCAGTTGTAAAGAGCTGTGTACCTGTGTTCTTAATTTTTCACATGATTCAATTTACAGCAAAATACATATTTTTTAAAACATCATCTTGTTTTTATTTTTTTAACTGAAGGATAATTGCTTTACAGAATTTTGTCTTCTGACAAACCTCAGCATGAATCAGCCATAACTATGCATATATCCCTTCCCTTTTGAACCTCACTCCCATCTCCTTCACCATCCCACCCCTTTAGGTTGTTACAGAGCCCCTGTTTGAGTTTCCTGAACAATACAGCAAATTCCCATTGGCTATCTATTTTATATATGGTAATGTAATTTTCCATGTTACTTTTAGTATAGGTCTCACCCTCTCCTCCCTTCTCCCTGACCATTAATTATCATTTTATGTAAATAGCAATAATGGCATAAAATAGCCAAAATTAATATATTTAAATATATATTATCTTATCCACTGATTTAAGCTCTGTCATCTGAGATTTTCAAAAGAAATATATTTTTTTTCTGTCATCTTTTGTTAGCCAGTCTGCTTGTACTGCCTGGCCAAAAAAAAAAAAAAAAAAAATAAACAACTTTAAACAATTATGATTACAAATCAGGTAAAAAAATATTGTTATTAGGAGAAAATAAACTTATTACTAAGGTGATATTTAAATTGGTAGTAAAGATTTACGTACTTTCCAAATGGAAAGTAAGCAGTATCTAGGCTGCATGATGTCTAAGAATACTGTATTATTACCTAATTAAATGGAAAATGCACATGATTGAGATAATTATGCATAGGGTTTTAGAGTAAATTGTCTCTAGTATTGAGGAAAAAATATACTTCCAAGCTGAAAAATTTCTAGGTAAATTGTTCATATTGATAAAATGTATTCGTCTTTGTCAATTATTTGTATTAGTTTTCCATGGTAGTCAAGGCTTTGCTATTTATTTTCCTTTATTTTATTTTATTTCATTTGCAGTGCTAATTGAAGAGTTAATGGTAAGTGAAATGGCCAAAGATGGCAAATAGAAGAAAAAGAGCAATAATACAGTTGTTGTTGTTGTTGTTGTTGTTGTTTTGTCTTTATGAAAGGGACAGCTCGCAGTTAATCTAAGCAACTGAATTGATTCATCTAACAGTAACTTTATTCCATTACCACAATTCCTGACATATACAAAGTACACAATGAATAATTTTTATCTGCCCTGTACCTAAAATAAGGAATTTTATTCAAATTACATTGCATGTCATGACTGAGAACAAAAACTAATCTTGTGCTGTGTTAAATCGCTTCAGTTGTGTCCGACTCTTTGCGATGCCATAGACCATAGACCACCAGGTTCCTCCATCCATGGGATTCTCCAGGCAAGAATACTGAAATGGGTTGCTGTGCCCTTCTTCAGGGGATTTTTCTGATCTGGGGATCGATCTCACATCTCTTACATCTCCTGCATTGGCAGGTGTTTTCTTTTAACACTAGCACTACCTGGGAAGTCAGGATTATTAAAAACTTAATCCTAGTTTTTAATAACTACAGACTTTAAGCATAGATAATGCTTGTATCTGTTTGAAACACTGTTAGCAAGAAAGGGACTGTTTGCCAACAGCAAGAAAGCCTAACTCTGACTGAGGGTGGTCACCCTGCTTATTTAATATATATACAGAGTATATCATGAGAAACGCTGGACTGGAAGAAACGCAAGCTGGAATCAAGATTGCTGGGAGAAATATCAATAACTTCAGATATGCAGATAATACCACTCTTACGGCAGAAAGTGAAGAGGAACTAAAAGCCTCTTGATGAAAGTGCAAGTGGAGAGTGAAAAAGTTGGCTTAAAGCTCAACATTCAGAAAACGAAGATCATGACATCCAGTCCCATGACTTCATGGGAAATAGATGGGGAAACAGTGGAGACAGTGTCAGACTTTATTTTTTGGGGCTCCAAAATCACTGCAGATGGTGACTGCAGCCATGAAATTAAAAGACACTTACTCCTTGGAAGAAAAGTTATGACAAACCTAGATAGCATATTCAAAAGCAGAGACATTACTTTGCCGACTAAGGTCCGTCTAGTCAAGGCTATGGTTTTTCCAGTGGTCATGTATGGGTGTGAGAGTTGGACTGTGAAGAAGGCTGAGTGCCAAAGAATTGATGTTTTTGAACTGTGGTGTTGGAGAAGACTCTTGAGAGTCCCTTGGACTGCAAGGAGATCCAACCAGTGCATTCTGAAGGAGATCAGCCCTGGGATTTCTTTGGAAGGAATGATGCTAAAGCTGAAACTCCAGTACTTTGGCCACCTCATGCGAAGAGTTTCTTATTGGAAAATACTTTGATGCTGGGAGGGATTGGGGGCAGGAGGAGAAGGGGATGACAGAGGATGAGATGGCTGGATGGCATCACTGACTTGATGGACGTGAGTCTGAGTGAACTCCGGGAGTTGGTGAGGGACAGGGAGGCCTGGCATGCTGCAATTCACGGGGTTGCAAAGAGCCGGCCACGACTGAGTGACTGAACTGAACTGAAGGGTTAATTTACAGGGTGCCAAGAAAGGAAAATGGGCAGCTCATGCTCAGAAGACCTGAAGTTTTTTGGAAGGATTTCAGGCAAGGCTTTTTTTTGTTGTTGTTAATCTATTTTTTAACTAAAGGATAATTAATTCACAGTATTGTGCCAGTCTCTGTGGTACAACAACATGAATCAGTAATATCTATAACTATTTATCTATATATGTATATATATATATACACACATATATGCATATATATATATATATATATATAGAGAGAGAGAGAGAGAGAGAGAGAGAGAGTGAAGAAGTGAACTTAAGTCGCTCAGTCTTCAACTCTTTGCAACCCCATGGACTGTAGACTACCAGGCCCCCTTATGCATGGGATTTTCCAAGAGTACTGGAATGGGCTGCCATTTCCTTCTCCAGGAATATATCCTTCCTCCCACCCCTCATATTCCACTCCTCTACGTTATTACAGAACACCAGGCTGGGTTACCTGAGTTATATAGCAGTTTCCCACTAGCATTTTTGCATATGGTAATGTACATATGTCAATGCTACCTTCTCAATTCATCACACCCTCTCTCCTTCCCTTGGTGTGTCCACAAAACCTTTTAAAGACAATATTTGAGGAGAGGGTGCAGTCTGGAGTCTAATGCTTGTGGTAAGCATGCAATCACCATCCTCCACCTGAGTTGGTGGCTGGTTGGGGTCTTGCTTTCTACCAAACAACCGAAAAATATTCATTACATTTTTATCTATATCCTTTCATGAGGATCTAGCTGCCCTGTGACTCTATTGTCCTGATAATTAGCTGCTGGAGCCTATTCTTTGAAATGCAGACAAGACCTATGAGATGAACATGTATTTTTCTACAAACAAGGACAGAGGACACAGCAAAGATTTTTACTTGGGAAAGCCTCATAGAGTTTTCCTTGGTTTCAGCCTCCCTTTTTTATCTTTGTTTTTTTGGTACTTTTCATTTCCGACCAGTACAGGAGCAGGACAAGGCAGGGAATAAAGTTCTGGAGAGAGAGATTAATCATAAATTCAGCAGGGAACTCAGTTTTAAAGGAACTAAGTTTTAGCACTAACTTATTAAACATTTTATTGGATAAGGCCTACAGGACACACTTGTCAAAATTACAGAAGTGGATATAAAACCTATACTATGTTAAAGATCTTTGCAAGTGTAAGGACAAATACTTAGATGATATTTATGAGAAATACAGACCTTATTTTTGATACTGAAACCAGTCAGGACCCTGTAAGTCCTGTTTATAGATGTTAACCCTGTTTTGTAAATGTATCTCCTAATTACTACAAAGTTATTATTTTATTCACCATAAATAATTATCATTTTTAAAACTTTGTCTCATTTCAAGATATACTAAAAGATGAAAACAACGAAGTTATCTATATCCTAATAAAATTGCACTTGAAAAAAAATGGAAAATTACCAATTTCTAAAATATCTTGAAAGCTTACAATATGTTATTGTGAATTAAAGAAAGGTGTTCGGTTATTACAGTCCTCAGATTTGTTTTTCTTAATGTAGTTTAAAAACATAATGTTTGCCGTTTTGTATTACTTTATCCTTCACTAGATAAGACCATACTCTGATTTAATAATCTAACAAGTTTTATTTTCAGCATATTTCTTTAGACATAGTTAACCTATATAGGTAATTTCTTTTCTCTAACATACCTTTCACTTATATTCATCTGTCTCATTACCAACAAATTTTGGCAGTGCCTTGTACCTTGAGATAAAATTAACTAGATAAAGGGAATGATAAAATTATAATAATGACATAACCACACAAAATGTAACTGAATTGATATTTATTCTTTCTAGAAATTAACTTCTATTTTCCCTGTTGGCTCAGATGGTGAAGAATCTGCCTGCACCTCAGGACACCCAGGTTCTTTCCTGGGTCAGGAAGATCCCCTGGAGAAAGAATGGCTACCCATTCTGGAATTCTTGACTGGAGAATTCCATGAGCAGAGGAGCCTGGTGGGCTACAGTCCATGAGATTGCGAAGAGTTGGACACAAGTGAACAACCAACCCTTTCACTTTTACCCTTTAACTTCTTCATTCCTGTACTGTGTTGCTTTAGAAAGGAGATAGAAAGATCTGGATTTCAACAGACATCAGCTTAAATAAAACAGTGTGTTAACTAACTCTTTTTGCTTTGAGGTAGCTATAATTTTCTTTGATTTGATATAAATCTCAACCTATTTCCTGTTTTTTTTTTTTTTTTCCTTCTTCAGGCATATAATTTAACTAGGAAATGTAGTATTTTATATTGCCTGTTACTGAAAATATGTTTTATGTAAAAATGTTACTAGATAGAGTAGGGAAATTATGCTGATTAAGATTGCTCAATATTTTAAGTCATGCAAAAATCTGCAGTAGATTTATCATATGTTCTAGTACAAAATTACTAGAACTTGAAAATTGTGCAAAGGTTTTGTGTTAGCCCATTTGATCATTTTGAAATATCTCTATGTTGAAAAATTATTTCCAACTATTGATGTATTTATATGATGAGTAAGTTTTTGAAAATGTTTGTAGTAAATTTGTTGTTACTTACAATGATTCAATTTGATTTTCTTATATTTCAACTTATTTGGATATATGTCTGTTTGAAATCATCAAAATAAGGTTATCAATCAGGGTTTTGGGTTACAAGTAAAAGTTCTAGAGATCTGAAATGTAGATGGATTTATTTGTGAAGACACCTGTTAGTTGCAGAATTGATGGGGCAAAAGAGGAAGCAACTGTAGAAAACAAATGGTAACGAGGATGAAAGAAATAAAGAGAATAAATCCCAGCCCGGGACCTGTTGCCAGGTGCTCAGTAACCAGACTACCTTTGACACCATCACCAAGTACCTGCACAGGCTGTTTTTGCATGAGTAGGAGTAGTTTGGCAAGTGATATGCTTTTGCCTTTCCTTATTGATTTAAAATTCAAAGTATTTGATAGATCAAGTCAGGTTGGGGGCTCAAGTTTGTGTTTTCAAGTGGTAGAAAGGTATACAAGTTCTGTAAGAATTTGAGTGGGATGTGGCACCTGCACAGCAGGCTATTCCCTTAAATTAAGATACTACTCATGCTCAGAGTTGTTTCATGAAGACAGATTTCTAAAAGTTCATTTTTATCTTCTCCTGTTTTACTGTAAGAATTAATACACGTTCATTATGCTATAGAGAACTAGGAAACAAAAATTATAAAGAAAACATAATAAATTCATAATTTAATTACTAACAAAACACACCTATTAATATTATATCTTCTTTCTGGTCCTTTTAAAACCTTCGAGGAATATGTTTATATGTACATTGCATATGTACCTGTATATATACATTTACAACACACATTTATTTTAAAAACTAGATTTAATTCTGTACCCTAAGTCAATATTTTGTCAAGAAGAGTAAGCATTATTTAAAAACATAATTTATACATTGTGCAGTATTTCAGTCTATAAATGTATTAACTTTAAGCTTTCCTTTAGTTTAATACATATGCACTTCTCTTTTTGTTGTTGTTATTATAAATGATAACAAAATAGACATCTAAAAACTTTACATGCATTTGGTTATTTTTCCTTAAGATAGATTTATTCTAAAGGAAGTTACTTTAAGAATAGTTCTTTTAAAGTTCCTGAAAATATTGAATATTCCAGAAAAGTTCATTACAATGTGGTAAGATAATGCCATTTTAACCTTTCATTTAATGATAAAATTGTACAGTATTTTCTTATATATGTAAACAACTTGCTTTCTTGTTTCACATTAAATTGACCATTTACAAAGTCAATGTGTTTGCTTTTATAAGTATGTATTACATATATTGAGACTGTGCTAAATAAGTAAAGGAGTTAAACTGATCCATTCTCTCCCAAAGAGATTCTGCTCTTAAGTCAACCATGTTTCCACAAAATTCATATGGTTAAGATCTAACCCCCTAATATGACTGTACTTGGAGATGAGATTTTTAAGTAGCAATTAAAATTACATGAAATCACAAGCATAGAATCCTAATCAAATAGGATTGATGGCTTTATAACAAGAGGATCCTCCCTCTGTCTGTCTGTCTCTGTCTCTCTTTCTCTTCATGTGCCTGCACTGAGGTAAGGCCATTCTCACATAGTGAGAATTTGGCTGTATGCAAGTCAGAAAGATAGCATTCACCAATTATGCTGGTATCCAGGTCCTGGACTTTCATCTCCCAGAACTGTGAGAAAACAAATTTCTGTCTTTATGCTTCCCAGTCTCTGGCATTTCATTATGGCAGCTCAAAGTGCCTAACATAGATTCTATCTCAGAAGACATGGCTAAATGGAAAAACTGAGAAGAAGCATTGCAACAGAGCCTGAGGAACATCAGCATTGTGAATATGCTTATTTGTCTCTATTTGTCTTTTTTACTTCTCCTATTATGTCTGAGCATGTCTTTTGTTTTTTAATCCTTGATCAAGTTTTAAAGATTCTCATATCTCTATATACCAACCTTTGTGTATTAAGAATATCAACTCTAATTTCATTATTTCAGTTGTGTTTTGTCAATCATGGTTGATTTTTCATTAAGTGCAAATTGACCTTTATAGATGTGAATCACTCAGCCATGCAATTTTACCAGTCTCCAAATTGTGGTAGAATTTTCTAAAATGTTTTAATATCTCTAATATTATTTTTAATATCTAATATCTCTTTCATACTTAACATGATTCTACTTTGTGTATACTTACCTGCACATATAAAAGTTTATGAGAGATAAATGTTGGGCCATTTTCTCATTTCTCACTGCACTTCTCAGCAGTGGAAAGATAAGGTTGCTGCCTAGGAACACTCTTCCATATATATTCTGAGTTACTTAGCAGCAAACCATCAATAAAATGTTACCTTGAATTGGTGTAATTTCTCTCTTCCTGGAGTAGAGAAATGCATGGCTACCAAAATTCAGCTTCCTTAAAGACTGCATTATGGAATCTGGACAGGGCAGCAAATTCATACCCCTAGTTCTTCAGTCACCTATATTCAGAAGGCTGTATCCTCAAACAAATTTTCTGGACCTACCAGAGGCTGGAATGTGAATTAGTAAATAAAGAAACTCGTATGTTATTGGTTTTAATATACTATGGATTTCTGGGAGCTGGCATATATATTTAAACCAGAGGGGGGGAAATTTTTGTAGATTTGCCATATATATATTTTTTGCCATAGGATTAGCAAATGTGTAATGTTGCATCATGTATTTTTTTCAAAAAACAATTGTAATAAATTGATAAATTTATTTAAATGATAAAAAGTCCAATAATATTGCATCATTTGGCAAGACTTGAGGCACACATGCTTAACTAATTTCAATTCAGCAGTGCATATCCTTGCTGTTCTTCTGTTAATTTCAATATATTTATCATAGTTTTTTGGCCTAATTTGCTCTGGAAATATTGTAAAAAAAAAAAATCAAGTTTTTAACATGTTGACTAGTATATTGCCTCCTCAAATGTAGCAGTGGGCTTTTCTTATGTGTATTTTAATATGAACCTAAATAAATGGAGAATAGTATCTTATAGGGAAGTGTTTTCTAAATGAAAAGAGGAACCTAGGATAAGTGATCTTGTAGAATGGATGCTTGACTACCTTTATCCTTCTTTCTCTTTAAGGCTTATCTTAGATGAGAAAATATTATTAAAACTTAAGAGTGGGCAAAAAATGCAAAATCTAATCAATAGCTATCTGTTCAAAAAGAATATGAGGTACATAGAACAAGCAAATTCATAGAGACAGAAAGCAAAATGGTGGTCACCAGTGGGTGATGGGAGTGGAGGATGGAGAGTTATTGCAGAGTATAAAGTTTTAATTTGGGGACATGAAAAAATTTCTGGACATGAATGGTGTCAATGGTTACACAACAATGTGAATATACTTAATGCCACTAAAATGTACACTTAAAAATGAATAAAATGATATGTTTCTTTTTTTTATATTTTGCGGCAATAAATTGTTAAAAGAAATGAATAAAATGTAAAACAATGCATATATTATTAAACCAAATTAACATATAACAGATTATTATTTTTCTAAAAATGAACAGAGGGACAAAAGCAAGAAGAATTACAATCTCACAGTGGCTATTAACAAAAACCACATCACAGAAAGTTAATCAGAGGATTAAGTTAATTGAGGATTATGAAGGGACAAAATAAAGCCCCAGGAAAAACAATTAAATGAAATAGAGATAGACAAACTTCCCAGAAAGGGAATTCAAAATAATGATAGTGAAGATGAATCAGAATGTTGTTAAAAAAAAAAAAAAGGAGATGGTGCAAGAAGTGTTTGCCAAAGACTAAGAAGAACTAAAGAACAAACAAACAGAGATGAACAATACAGTAGAAGGAATCCATAGCAGAATAACTGAGGCAGAAGAATGGACACGTGACCTGGAAGATAGAATGGTGGAAATCACTGCTGTAAAACCAAATATAGAACAAAGAATGAAAGAAAAGGGAACATAGCCTAAGAGACCTCTGGGACAACGTTAAACACCTCAATATTTGCATTATAAGAGTTCCAGAAAGAGAAGAGAGAAAGGGCCTGAGAAAATATATGAGGAGTTAATAGCTGAAACCTTCTCTAACATGGGAAAGGAAATAGTCTATCAAGTCCAGGAAGCAGAGAGTTCCAGTCAGAATAAACTCAAGGAGGAACACCCCAAGGCACATAGTAATCAAACTGACAGAAATTAAAGATAAAGATAAAATAGTAAAGGCAACAAGGGAAAAACAACAACATACAAGGAAACTCCCATAAAGTTGTCAGCCTATTCTCAACAGAAACTGTATAAGACAGACGGGAATGACACGATATATTTGAAATGATGACAGGAAACACCTAAAACCAAGAATACTCTACCCAGCAAGCCTCTCCTTCAGACGTGATGGAGAAATCAAAAGCTTTCCAGAGAAGCAAAAGTTAAGAGAATTAAGCACCACCAAACCAGCTTTACAACAAAGGCTAAAGGAACTTCTCTAGGTAGGAAACAAAAGGGAAAAGACCCACACAAAATAAGCACAAAATAATTAAGAAAATGGTAATAGGATCTTGCGTGTGTACATGCATTCTCAGTCCCTTTGGTCATGTCCAACTCTTTGTGACCCCACGGATCTTAGCCTGCAATGTTCTTCTGTCCATGGTGCTGGAGTCCAGCTCCTGCAGTCAGGGATTTAGCCTGAAGGGGTGAGCGATGTTGGCGAGAGAGAAACTGAGGCAGCCTCTCAGTTTTTCTTTGGACTGCCTGTTTATTTCAAGCTTATGATTCTCTTTTATAGTTTTGTAAAAGCATTAGGTCAGAGGTTTGATATTTTTAGTTCCTATTGACCCAGATTTATTTTCTCCAAAAATCATTGTTGGCCCCCAAAAGGAGTTTCTTCCTCAGTGATTCTCTTATCTACTTTTTCTCATGTGTCCTTGTGAATACACTGTGACTTATGCTAATGTCTGGCCTGCATACCACATTCCTCAGTTAAATTCTTATCTTTCTAAGCCCTGTTTGCCCCTAGTATCCTAAGCTCACTATTTCTTAGAAAAGGCTTCTAGCTAATAATATCTCTAAAGTCCCTAATTTTTATAAGCTATAGTAAAATATTGTAACATTACAGCAATCCTTAAATCTTTAGCTTCTAACTATTTTAATTATTCCTAAGCCTTAAATTCAGCAAACTAATTTGCCATAAACACTTTTTTTCTCACAAATGAGCTTCAGATAGGAATCCCTCCCATGGTCTCAAACTGTGGCTTCTGTGCTCACCCTGGAACACTCTTTTGCAAAAGTCCTTGAACAAATGTCAGTGATTAACTTTGTGAATTATTCTTTGACTACAGCTGCAGAAGGCCTTATGCTTTCTCATACTCCTCTCAAAAACAGTAAGCACCTTAATATTCTCTTCAGTCAACTCAGCTGAGGAAATGAAAAAACAAGTCAGAATCACAAAGCCTAATTCCTTCATTCAGGGTCCGTGCCTATGGAACAAAGGGAGGGGGTTTAGGGCCATGCCTCTATTTTGTCAGTAATGCCTAAAGGGGCTCCCAACACCATGGGATTTTTCTGGCAAGATTACTGGAATGGGTTGCTATGCTTTACTCCAGTGAATCTTCCCAACCCATTGATCAAACTTGTGTCTCCTGTGTCTCCTGCATTGCAAGTGGATTTTTTACTATTGAGCCAACATGGACGATCAGTAGGATCATACATATCTATAATTACCTTAAATGTAAATGGATTAAATGCACCAACCTAAAGATAGACTGGCCAGGTAGATGAAAGTGCATGTATGCACTTCCACTTACCACATCACTCTACTTAACTCCTTAAATTAGTGAGTGAAAGTCTCGTGTCTGATTCTTTGCGACCCCTATGGACTGCACAGTCTATGTAATCTCCAGGCCAGAATACTGAAGTTGTAGCTATTTCCTTCTCCAGGGAATCTTCCCATCCCAGGAATAGAACCCAGGTATACCACATTGCTGGAGAAGGCAATGGCACCCCACTCCAATACTCTTGCCTGGAAAATCCCATGGACGGAGGAGCCTGGTAGGCTGCAATCCATGGGGCTGCTAAGAGTTGGACATGACTGAGAGACTTCACTTTCACTTTTTACTTTCCTGCATTGGAGAAGGAAATGGCAACCCACTCCAGTGTTCTTGCCTGGAGAATCCCAGGGACAGAGGAGCCTGGTAGGCTGCTGTCTCAGGGGTCACACAGAGTCGGACATGACTGAAGCAACTTAGCAGCAGCAGCAGTAGCATCCCACATTGCAGACAGATTCTTTACCATCTGAGCTGCAAGGGAAGCCCAAGAATATGGGAGTAGGTAGCCTATCCCTTCTCTAGCAGATCTTCCCGACCCAGGAGTTGAACTGTGGTCTCCTGCATTGCAGGCAAATTCTTTACCAACTGAACAATCAAGGGAAGCCCTCCCCAAGTTATATGTAATTATTTTGTATTGTTAGGTTAATCATGTTTCCACTATGGCTTACAGTTGTAATTACTAATTATTTTTTGGCTATTGACTATGAAAACGTAAACATCTTTTAAAATTGTGGAAAATTAATTAATTTAAAAACAGAAAATATTTAGATCTAATAATGATTTTAAATTATATTATTAAAAGAATAGCTTTATAAGTTACATACATTATTATATTCCTCAGATGAAGCACTAGAGGCATTTATAAGTAAAGTCACTTTCCTACATCACAGGGTGAAGAAAAACAGAGCCCAGATACTAACTTTAGAGTTTGCATTCTTTTTCTTTTTTATTTTAAACATTTAAAAAGATTGTTTATTTAGTACTACTTTTTTTAAAAATTTGAATTTATTTACTTTAATTGAAGGCTAATTACTTTACAATATTGCATTGGTTTTGCCATACATAAACATGAATCCATCACGGGTGTACACGTGTTCCCCATCCTGAACACCCCTCCCATATCCCTCTCCATCCCATCCCTCTGGGTCATCCCAGTGCACCAGCCCCAAGCATCCTGTATCCTGCATCAAACCTGGACTGGCAATTCATTTCTTATATGATATTATACATGTTTCAATGCCATTCTCCCAAATCATCCCACCCTGTCCCTCTCCCACAGAGTCCAAAAGAGTATTCTATACATCTGTGTCTCTTTTGCTGTCTCACATACTGGGTTATGGTTACCATCTTTCTAAATTCCATATATATGTGTTAGTATACTCTATTGGTTTTTTCTTTCTGGCTTACTTCACTCTGTATAATAGGCTCCAGTTACATCCACCTCATTAGAACTCATTCAATTGTATTCTTTTTAATGGCTGAGTAATACTCCATTGTGTATATGTACCACAGCTTTCTTATCCATTCATCTGCTGATGGACATCTAGGTTGCTTCCGTGTCCTGGCTATTATAAACAGTGCTGTGACCAACACTGGGGTACATGTGTCTCCTTCAATTCTGATTTCCTCAATGTGTATGCCCAGCAGTGGGATTTCTGGGTCATAAGGCAGTTCTATTTCCAGTTTTTTAAGAAATCGCCACACTGTTCTCCATAGTGGCTGTACTAGTTTGCATTCCCACGAACAGTGTAAGAGGGTTCCCTTTTCTCCACACCCTCTCCAACATTTATTGCTTGTAGACTTTAGGATCACAGCCATTCTGGCTGGCGTGAAATGGTACCTCATTGTGGTTTTGATTTGCATTTCTCTAATAATGAGTGATGTTGAGCATCTTTTAATGTGTTTATTAGCAATCTGTATGTTTTCTTTGGAGAATTGTCTGTTTAGTTCTTTGGCACATTTTTTAATTGATTCATTTAGTTTTCTGGAATTGAGCCACAGGAGTTGCTTGTATATTTTTGAAATTAGTTGTTTGTCAGTTGCTCATTTGCTATTATTTTCTCCCATTCAGAAGGCTGTCTTTTCACCTTCCTTATAGTTTCCTTTGTTGTGCAGAAGCTTTTAATTTTAATTAAGTACCATTTGCTTATTTTTGCTTTTATTTCCAATATTCTGGGAGGTGGGTCATAGAGGATCCTGCTGTGATTTATGTCAGAGAGTGTTTTGCCTATGTTCTCCTCTAGAAATTTTAAATTTTCTGGTCTTACGTTTAGACCTTTAATCCATTTTGAGTTTATTTTTATGTATGGTGTTAGAAAGTGTTCTAGCTTCATTCTTTTATAAGTGGTTGACCAGTTTTCCCAGCACTACCTGTTAAAGAGATTGTCTCTAATCCATTGTATATTCTTGCCTCCTTTGTCAAACATAGGGTGTCCATAAGTGCATAGATTTATCTCTGGGCTCTCTATTTTGTTCCATTGATCTATATTTCTGTCTTTGTGTCAGTACCTTACTGTCTTGATGACTGTGGCTTTGTAGTAGAGCCTGAAGTCAGGCAGGTTGATTCCTCCAGTTCCATTCTTCTTTCTCAATATTGCTTTGGCTATTTGAGGTTTTTTTGTATTTCCATACTAATTGTGAAATTAGAGTTTACATTCTTAAACATTGTGCTTCAACTCTCTTAAAGATATAATTTCTTTATTTTAAGAACTTAATATGTGTCAGATACTTTTAAAAATGTTTTACATGTTTTACATTATTCAGTAAAAGACTAGATTGCTAATTAACAGCAATGACAACTGTTATATAAATATCTTAAACCATCAATCCTCATACATATATTAGAAGAATTAAATAACGCTATGCATGTTAAAGCATTAACTTGGTTTCTGATATATTCCTGATGTTCAAGCTGGTTTTAGAAAAGGCAGAGGAACCAGAGATCGAATTGCCAACATCCGCTGGATCATGGGAAAAGCAAGAGAGTTCCAGAAAAACATCTATTTCCGCTTTCTTGACTATGCCAAAGCCTTTGACTGTGTGGATCACAATAAACTGTGGAAAATTCTGAAAGAGATGGGAATATCAGACCACCTGACCTGCCTCTTGAGAAATCTGTGCACAGGTCAGGAAGCAACAGTTAGAGCTGGACATGGAATGATAGACTTGTTCCAAATAGGAAAAGGAGTATGTCAAGGCTGTATATTGTCACCCTGCTTATTTAACTGATATGCAGAGTACATCATGAGAAACGCTGGACTGGAAGTAACACAAGCTGGAATCAAGATTGCCGGGAGAAATATCAGTAACCTCAGATAGGCAGATGACACTACCCTCATGGCAGAAAGTGAAGAGGAACTAAAAAGTCTCTTGATGAACGTGAAAGTGGAGAGTGAAAAAGTTGGCCGGAAGATCAACATTCAGAAAATGAAGATCATGGTATCTGGTCCCATCACTTCATGGGAAATAGATGGGGAAACAGTGGAAAGAGTGTCAGACTTCATTTTTTTGGGCTCCAAAATCACTGCAGATGGTGACTGCAGCCATGAAATTAAAAGACGCTTACTCCTTGGAAGGAAAGTTATGACCAACCTAGATAGTATATTCAAAAGCAGAGATATTACTTTGCCGACTAAGGTCCATCTAGTCAAGGCTATGGTTTTCCCTGTGGTCATGTATGGGTGTGAGAGTTGGACTGTGAAGAAGGCTCAGCACTGAAGAATTGATGCCTTTGAGCTGTGGTGTTGGAGAAGACTCTTGAGAGTCCCTTGGACTGCAAGGAGATCCAACCAGTGCATTCTGAAGGAGATCAGCCCTGGGATTTCTTTGGAAGGAATGATGCTAAAGCTGAAACTCCAGTACTTTGGCCACCTCATGCGAAGAGTTGACTCATTGGAAAAGACTCTGATGCTGGCAGGGATTGGGGGCAGGAGGAGAAGGGGACGACAGAGGATGAGATGGCTGGATGGCATCACTGACTCGATGGACGTGAATCTGAGTGAACACTGGGAGTTGGTGATGGACAGGGAGGCTTGGCGTGCTGCGATTCATGGGGTCAAAAAGGGTCGGACATGACTGAGTGTCCAAACTAAACGGAACTAAAATATATACTATTAAATACTGTCTTTAGTTGTGTAGTCTGAGTCATTTTTTATGAACTATCCTTTCGTTCATATTTTAATATCATTGTCAGTAGTTCAGAAAATAATATTGTTTGAATTCTATGAATATTTTTTTCATATATCCTCTCTTTGATCTCAGTTTATGTTTCACCTTTCCTGTATCAGTTCAGTTCAGTCGTTCAGTCGTGTAGGACTCTTTGTGACCCCATGGTCTTTCCAGGCTTTCCTGTCCATCACCAGCTCCTAGAACTTGCTCAAAGTCATACACTTATATATATATATATATATATATATATATATATATGTATGTATGTATGTGTGTGTGTGTGTGTGTATGTGTGTGTGTATGCCTTTCCTATATACTTATATATAATTTCATACTAAGTAAGCAGCATAGTTGCTCTCTACTTGTAAGCTGTTAGGTTATAAAGATAAGAGGTTTTTCTATGTAGGACACAAACAACTTTAAGTCAAATTTAGGAAAAATAATACTAATTCATCAGCATAATAAAAAGGTGAATTATGATTTGTGTTCTTTAGGTGTGAGAGGAGGAATGCCTTTATTTTAATAAGTTAGCTTTTAGTTTGAAAGCAGAAATTGTTAGACTTATTTTCCTGCAGAAAATTCTCAAGAGAATGAAACTAAAAGAGGAACTTAAAGTACAATCATTTCACCAATATCACTATATACACATTCTTTGAAAAATTATGTTAGTCCAGGTATCACCATAAAAAGTTACAAGACTTATAGGATAAATAAAAGGGCTTCCTGGTGGTTCAGAGGTTAAAGCATCTGCCCACAATGCAGGAGACCTGGGTTCGATCCCTGGGTCAGGAAGATCCTCTGAGAAGGAAATAACAATGCATTCTAGTATTCTTGCCTGGAGAATACCATGGACGGAGGAGCCTGGTGGGCTACAGTCCATGAAGTCGCAAAGAGTCAGACACGACTGAGCGACTTCACTTTCACTTTCACTTTCATAGGATGAATAGGTGTATAAGCTTATGCTTCAAAACTATGGAACTGAAGCTGTGACCTAAACAACAGAAATGCATACCCACATATGTACAAGGGTAAATAATCCCACACCCAGAATCCCATTCCATGCATCTTTTGAATGATATTCCTCAATCTAGCCTATGCATTCTTTAGATTGTTGCTTTCTTTTGAAGTCATCTTGAGTTGTTCACACACACAAACAACTTTTTTAAAGGCTGAAACTGATGAGTCTGATGGTTTTATTTCCCATCTTATAGCTTAGACAATTCAAATATCTTGTCCAGAAAGAATAACTTTTCAAACGAAATCAAATGAGAGAAACTAAGAGACAAAGAGATTTTTGTTTTGGTTCAGCACCAGACCTAAACGTTATCTAAGAATGCAAAATTAAAAGTACAGTAGTTTTGTTTTTGCTTTCCTCTTTTGTGTGATATAAAATATTGATATGATTTGGTGAAAATCGGTTTTCTATTCAGAATCTGAAACATAGTAAAATTTCAACAGCTGCTGTTAATATTTTGAAGAAGATACATGCATTTTTATGTAGAGTTTCTATAATGTGTTTTTCAGGTTTAGCATATCTATGGACAACTTTGGTATTTATGTTAATATAGGTTCTTTTGCAGAGAAGGCAATGGCAACCCACTCCAGTACTCTTGTCTGGAAAATCCCATGGATGGATTAGTCTGGTAGGCTGCAGTCCATGAGGTCGCTAGGAGTTGGACACAACTGAGCGACTTCACTTTCACTTTTCACTTTCACGCATTGGAGAAGAAAATGGCAACCCACTCCAGTGTTCTTGCCTGGAGAACCCCAGGGACGAGGGAGCCTGGTGGGCTGCTGTCTCTGGGGTCACACAGAGTCAGACACGGCTGACGCAACTTAGCAGCAGCAGCAGTAGATTCTTTTGGGCATGAATCTAAGCTCTTATCATTTTATTATATTGCATTATAATTTTTCTGTACATAGTTTGAAAGGTTCTCAATTTTGTGAAATGTCAGGGCACAAGATAGAAATGACTCAACACGTTTTTAAAATATAATCAGATTTAGAATGACATGATCATGTAGATGTGGTTGAAAGTTTAGGGGATTTCTAGCTTAATCATTGCCAGTCATATTTTGGTTCCAATGCTACTTATTTATAGAAACCTTCTGTCACCCACTTTGTTGCAGTTGCTTCTAACCTGGCACTGAACATCACATTGTAGCCTGTTTTCTGACTAAAGGAAATATTCAATAATTTATATAATTTTATTACTTTGCATATATTTATTTTTCCCAATATAATGTAAACTCCACATATAAAGTCTTGTTTCTGTTTTTGAATACTGCATTTTGATCTAGAAATGGATCTACCAGTAGGGCTCAGAAATATAAAGTCCATGAATGAATAGGTAAATTAGTAAATACGTAATATCACTATCATAATTTTCTTATAATATTGAGTATTGAAATTATTGGAAAATCCCATGTATGGGATTTTCAAGCCAGAGAGAGAAAATATATATAATCTAGTAAACACTGATTATGAAAATTCATTTCTAATTGAGTTTCATTGTTCAAATATGATTATCTGAGATAATATTGTCAGCTACACATTGGCACTTGCCATGGGTGCTTGTCATCTACCTCTACAAGGATTACACCATGTGCTGCTGGAGCTGCTGATCTTCAACACCCCCGATGGAACTCAATATGGAGAACAGGAATAAGTCACTCTGTGCTCTGGGAAAACTAGCAGGACAGGTCTTCAGACAGTTAGATATTCTCAGGAACTGATTTCCTGAGCCCATTTCTTATATCTCCTCATCTCTAGAAAAGCACTGAAATCCTTCATGGTGATGACTGTCTCTCAAGAGTAGCAGAATCTTCACAAGACCAGCAGAAACTTTCTAAATTATAAATGTGATTGATTACATGTACTCTGCCTTTAAATATATTGTCCTTCCCTTATATCTCTTCAGAACAGTTTCTCAGAGCTATCTGAGGTGCTGTCTCCCGAGCTGCAGTCCTCATTTTACACCAAGTGAAAGTGAAATTTGCTCAGCTGTGTCCGACTCTTTGCAACCCCTTGGCCTATGCAGTCCATGAAATTTTCCAGGCCAGAATACTGGAGTGGGTAGCCTTTCCCCTCTCCAGGGCATATTATACCAAATAAAATATAATTTGCAAGTCTCACATTGTGCTATTTTTTTTTAAGTCAACAATAATTTTTAAGTCGACAGTATTCTTGCTTGGAAAATCCCATGGACAGAGGAGCCAGGTGGGCTACAGTCCACAGGGAAACAAAGAATCAGACACAACTGAAAATTACCTACCATGCACACTCTCAATCTTGGAGGCTTCTAAACTTCTCAATGACTGGACCATGTCCCAGTACAATTAATCACAATCTTGAACGCATAACAATATCCAGGCATGACTATGTTTTAAAGTTTCTTGTGCAATTTCCACATGGAATCAAGGTTGGGAAGCATCAATTCAGTTTGTTCTGTACACTCTTGTTACTTTAAGTGGGGTACATAGACCAGCTGCATCAACATCACCTGAGTGTGTGTTAGAAATGTGGATTCTCAGGCTCCAGAACTGCTGTACTGGAATCTACAACTAAAAAAAAAAAAAAAATCACAAAATATTATCAGGGATCACATATATACATTAAAGTTAGAGAAGGCTGCTGTTCAGTCAGGACATAGAACCAGATGAGATCTGGAGTAGAAGATCCCCATGAGGCTTAGATTAGTGACTTCTAGCCACGTGGATGACAGACTTGGGCTCTGCCATATTTCAAAAGCACATTGGTAGATGGTGATGAACACCAGGGTTGAGAACTGCTAACTTTGATCAAAGAGCTGACAGCTCCCACCCTACAGACAGATAACTCCAGGAGAGCAAGGGCAGGGGAATAGTGAGAAGAAGATTTCAACAAGTCACTTAAACAGACCGAGTTCATGTAGAAGCCACTGGATTAAATGTCTGCATTATACAGTATAGGGCTTAGAGATGGAGCACAGCATCAAGTTTTACAAAGATAAAGATATGTTTTTGGAAGCCTGAGTCTGTGACTGTAAAATTACTCTGCATATAAAGTGTTATTACAGTGATGACACTCAATGGTAATTATTTTAAAGAAGTTAATATATGACCGCTATCCCTAACCTAGACAGTATATAAAAAAGCAGAGACATTGCTTTGTCAACAAAGGTCTGTCTAGTCAAGGCTATGGTTTTTCCAATGGTCATGTATGGATGTGAGAGTTGGACTATAAAGAAAGCTGAGGGCAGAAGAATTGATGCTTTTGAACTGTGATGTTGGAGAAGACTCTTGAGAGTCCCCTGGACAACAAGGAGATCCAACCAGTCCATCCAAAAGGAAATCAGTCCTGGGTGTTCATTGGAAGGACTGATGTTGAAGATGAAACTCCAATGTTTTGGCCACCTGATGCAAAGAGCTGCCTTATTTGAAAAGACCCTGATGCTGGGAAAGATTGAAGGTAGGAGGAGGGAATAACAGAGGATGAGATTGTTGGATGGCATCACTGACTCAATGGACATGAATTTGGGTAAACTCCATTAGTTTTTGATGGACAAGGAGTCCTGGTGTGCTGCAGTTCATGGGGTCGCAAAGATTCAGAAACGACTGAGTGACTGAAATGAACTGAACTGAACATTAAAAAACAAAACAAAACAACAACAACAAAAAAAACAGAAAACACTTTTATACTCTAATGTCTTAAATGTAAAACCTATTTAATACAAAGGACTCTGAAAGATATGAAATCATAACATCCACTCAAGAAAATATCCGCTTAATAAGTCTTAAAATAGTCACATGTCTTTACAAATTCCCCCATTTGAAGGAATCAAATAGCTTTGCTGTTATTTAGTTAAAAATAGCTATTTCAAAAGCATGTAAAATGAAAGCTCAAAAGAGGATTATGGTACTTTGATATATCATACTGATTTCAACTATCTAATTAATTATTTCTTATGCAAACTTTCTTCACAAATAAATTTGGTAAGTCTGACTTGTGAATTCTTGAAACTGGGTAAATTGATGCATTACTCATTGTTCTCTCTGTAATCACAGAAACTGCAATCAAATGTGGCATTCTTAAACCCAGTTGTCAAGCCTTATTCATGAGTAGGCCTTATGCAGAGTCAAAGTACGCAGCTGAATATGTCATATGATTTGAAAGTACTGGAAAATTATTTTTACTTAAAATAAACTATCTTCCTCATTATCTTTCTCTGTATATGAAATTTCATCTTTAGAAATCTCTTGGGATTTTAACTTTAGTTTTTACTTAATTCTTGGAAGTTTGACTTTTCTCTTTTACAAATGCTTTCTGAGAGCTCATCTGACGTTTCAGGGATGACACCCCTTCTTACATCCACCTAAAGAACTATTTTTCTGTTTTAGGGAAGTCTTTCTTGTCATGGGATTTAAGCATGAAACATAAAGAGGATAAGGAGGTGGTCCTTGAAGCTGGCCATATTGGCAAGATCATACCTGGGTGAAAAGGCAAGTCACTCATGTAGTAGCCAGAGAACACTTACATGCTCTCAGGAGGTTAGATGACCAGCATAAAGGCCAAGAGAAACAAGGTAAGGAGGAGAAGAATCTAAGCTGTAAGTTATTATAATTTTGTATTTTAGATAATATTCAGCCCTTTGAAGTCAAGCCCTCCATCCTACCAGGGAACTGATGATAGAATAGATTATTATTTTCTTAGAGAAACACAGATATTTCTTTTTTAATTAATTTATTTTTAACTAGAGGATAATTGCTTAACGATGTTGTATTGGTTTCTGCCATACATCAACATGAATCAACCATATATGTATACATATGTCCTATCACTCTTGAACCTCCTTCCCACCTCCCAGTCCATCCCATGGCTCTACATTGTGGCAGAGCACTGGGTTGAGCTCCCTGCATCATACAGCAAATTCCCACTGGCTATCTATTTTACATATGGTAATATATATGTTTTAGTGCTACTATCTCAATACGCCCCACCCTCTCCTTCCGAAACTGTGTCCACAAGTCTGTTCTCTACACCTGAGTCTCTACTGCTGCCCTACAGAATAGGTTAATCAGTATAAATTTTTTAGATTCCGCATATGTGCAGTAATATATGATACTTGTTTTTCTCTCTCACTTACTTCATTCTGTGTAATAGGCTCTAGGTTCACCTACCTCTTTAGAACGGACTCAAATGCATTCCCTTTTATGGCTGAGTAATAGCCCAATGCATATATGTACAACAACTTTATTCATTTATCTGTCAATGGATACTAGGTTGCTTCCATGTCCTGGCTATTGTAAACCATGCTGCAATGAACACTGGGGTACATATGTATTTCAAAGTTGTGGTTTTCTCAGTGTATATGCCCAGTAGTGGGATTTTTTGGGTCACATGGTAGGTTTATTCCTAGTTTTCCAAAGAATTTTCTTATTGTTCTCCATAGTGGCTGTATCAATTTACATTCCCATAAAAAGTACAAGAAAGTTCCCTTTTCTCTACATCATTTACAGGATTTATTATTTGTAGATTTTTTTTTTTTTAAATTATGGCCATTCTGACTGGTGTGAGGCAATACCTTATTGTGTTTCGATTTCCATTTAGAGAAACACAGATATTTCTTGACAAGAATTGTACCCACATTTTCTGACAATCGTTTCTTTTTTTACTATGCGTACTTGTTTAATTTCTGGGAATCAGGAAAAGGAAAAATTACATTTGTGGTTTAATTATTCTTTTCTATGCATATGTTTTCTTGTTTTTGTTGTTGATGTGTTTTGTAATACTTGTTTTGAATGGATTACCAGTTAGGATGAATCTATGTATTTGTAAGCAAACAGACATAAAGAAATAAAACCTCATTCTCTTATATAGTCATTGTTTGTTTCACCTCCCAATTTTGAGTAATAAGGTATTCAATTGCCAATATTTCCCATTTCCTTTCTTTTATTTTATACTTTGCAATCAATACTTTTTGATATACATATGTTTTGTTTTGTATTTTATCTGTTGTCCATCGCCTGTAGTCTATATAAGAATTTAGTGTTACAAAAGTACATATTTTTACTGATTTTATTCATTGCTCTGTTCCCAGTGCCCTCAACAGTTTGACACATATTCAACTTTTGACAATATTTTCTGAATGAATAAGTAAATAGATGAAACTTGAGACAAGAGAACCACAATTTTCATTAAACTAAAATGTTAACAGTAACACCCCATCACTAATGCATATTGTTTCTAATTCCAGACATAATCAATCCACAGGGAAAATGCAAAAGTTTTAAATAGGTAGTGACAAATGAGTCAAGGAGAACCCATAGTACACAGCCATTTTATAGAAAAGAAAAACTCTCTGTATTTTTTTTTTTTTAGTGGCTTGTTGTCCTATAATCCACATGTACTTTTTTTTTTTTTTTAGTTTTTTTATTTTTTAAATTTTAAAATCTTTAATTCTTACATGCATTCCCAAACATGAACCCCCCTCCCACCTCCCTCCCCATAACATCTTTCTGGGTCAACCCCATGCACCAGCCCCAAGCATGCTGCATCCTGCGTCAGACATAGACTGGCGATTCAATTCACATGATAGTATACATGTTAGAATGTCATTCTCCCAAATCATCCCACCCTCTCCCTCTCCCTCTGAGTCCAAAAGTCCGTTATACACATCACATGTACTTTTAAAGTGAGTACTACTTTTTGATTTCTAAAGTTGCATTGTAGGTGACTGCAAGTTTTGTGGGATTTATTTCTATTTCTTCTTTTCTTTTCAGAATTTCCTAATGAATAAAAGATAAAAATATAAAGAGACTGACTTCAGTCAAACTTCATGTATTATTCAATGTTTTTCTGTGTATATGTAGCACCTAGATGTTCTTTAATTAGCTATCTTGGACAGAAAACTCTAGTTTAGAATGTTATGAAACCATAGGTTCCAGAGAACAATTAAAGGTAAGTATGGTGCTAGCTTTTCTGGTGAAAGGTGAAAAATTTTTGATGTTGTCATTTTTTATAGTGTACATTATTTCTCTATAAGATAAAAAAATTGTCAATAACCAGTTTTGACACAACCATAATTAAATATCTTTATTCTCTATATGTCTTGAAAAAATAGTCAAGAGAATTCAAGAGAATATTAAATAATTTGTTGATTGTCTGATACACTGGGTGATCACTGAGATCACAATCAATATTTTTAATCTACTTGTAATGATAAAGTTCACTGCTTATTATGAGTATATAAACATAGTTTTCATTTTCTAAACTTACTAGAGAGAGCTATCTTAGCAAAACTCTGCATCACTGTTTTAATTTTTATTTTGATTCACTGCTTAGCATCTTTGGGTTAATTTAGCCTGGAAATTTCATAGTTTAGAAAGTTTTTTATTACTGAATTCAATAGAGAAATCAAACTATGTTGACTTGGAAAAGTGAAAAGTGAAAATTGATCACACAGTTATGTCTGACTGTTTGTGATTCCATGGACTGCAGCCTGTCCCGTTCCTCTGTCTATGGAATTCACCAGGCAAGAGTAATGGAGTGAGTTGCCATTTTGCTTCTCCAGGGGATCTTCCTGACCATGGGATTGAACCCAGGTCTCTAGTTTTGCAGGCAGGCAGAAACACAAGGGAAACCCATGTTGACTTTATTTAATAAAAAATAATAAAAGTAAGTAATGAATTATTGTTCTCTATTTTACCTCCTTTTTTCCTTCAATCCTTCAAATATCAAGCAATATTTATTAAACACAAAATATATACTAAAATTCAGCTTGCTACTAAGGTTATAAATACAAATGAGGCAAAAATGTCTGACCTCAAAGAGCTTGTAGGGGAGAATCTGGAAATATGCAAATAAAAAGATGTCATTCCTCCCTGTTTAAATCAAATAGACATTTATGAGATTCTTGCTATAAAAGAAGGTGCTGAGATAGATTCCCTTAATTTTTTTCTGTACTACACTTACTACAATATTTAGCACATTGAAGTTGCTCAAAATAATTTATTGCATTACCATTTTGTGTATTTTATATGTGAACTTTCTGCATGAGACCCTCCCATACAAATATCCCCTTGTTAGTGTCAATGTGGTAGCAAGTTTTTCTGTAGGTTTACTGATGATTAGAAGAACATATGTAAACATTGTCTAGCAATACCTAAAAATTAATCAGTGCATCATAGAGAAATCAGACATCTATTCTTCTTTCTCCCTTTATATGTCTATGTATCTCTCTCTGTTAAAAACACATATCTGTAATAGAGGCAGATCATAATTTATAGATGTAAGGGTAAAATGAAGAAATAAATCTTCAATATATCTCAAAAAAGAGTATCATTCATTTATGTATGATAGTCATCCATATTATAGAATTATAATTATTAATTTATTATAGAATTTTAAAACATGTGCTTTTCAGGCAGAAATAATGATTTATAAACTAAGCACAAACTATATGATTGAGAGTGGTCCAGTCTTTACTCATCACTAGACTATAGGCTCTATGAAAAGAAGGACTTGTCCATCATTTTCATTGATATATTTCTAGCACATAGCACAAAGTTTTGTATAATGCATGTTAGCTATTCAATGACTATGTCTTTTATAAGTAAATTCCAAGAGTTAAGTCTTTTTAAAAAGGATTTTGTGGGAAAGCAGATAATATTCTTCATAAAGTTTGTTTTAGATCGGGCCTCAAGCAACTTTCCTACACAGATCAATTCCCTTGGTAAATGTTCCAGTAATGCCTCATACTATCTTAACGTGACAATTACAACATTGCTGTATTTGCTAGGTATTAAGTGGCTTTATTATTTTACCTTCTGTCTTGTCCTATAAACTATAAGGTCCATAAAGATAGAATGCAAAGTCTATCAGTTTGTCTCTGCTAAATATAATTTTCCCAGGAGCAATATTAATAGCTTAGAAAATTTTAATTAAATTAGTTAAGAAATTAGTATGCTCACCAATACAAACCTCAGTCAATTTCACAATGTTTTTGGTAATATTGCTACACTATATTAGAAGTGTAAAATTGTAGGTTTTATGTGATGCTTCGCTCCCTTCTCAAAATCTAAGTCATAAAGCTCACTAATCTGGAATGAAGTTAATTTACTTAATTCTGATTTTGCATCTATCAGATTACCAGACCTTTATATGTTTACTTAAATTAAATTTATGTTTTAAAAGCTATTATTAGTTATCAAAATAGGATATACTAATTTTAGGGAAGAAATCATAGTTAAAGATAAAGGAATAACTCTTAATTAGTGTTCTATAAAACTTTAAACTCATTGTCCTCTCAACTAGAGTTATATTGCCTTTCAACTGTTGAAAATATGAAGAATAAAGTAACCTTTATGAAAAGAGAAGAGAAATGTCATCTTTATTGCCAATAGGGCCCCAAAACATGGCAGATATTTTATTGGTAATGTTTAGAAAACTGATGACAAAGGTGTCCTCTTAGTGAATGACAATTGTTGAATATCCATGACAGTGTTAGAATTTTACTGTTTCTATGCAAAGATGCGAGATGAATACTGCATGCTTCTTTTCCCTCTCAGCTTCTCATTCAAATTTCTCTTTCTTAGCACCTCGTCTCATGTGACCTCCATGAGTGTCCTTGTCATCGGCGATTCCTTTTCATGGTATATTGCCCCATGATCCAGCACCCCACAGAATTGTTATCTCCCCTGACCTATGATCCAAAGTATTTATTTCAAGTTCCACATTCAGTGCTCCATATTCTAGTTTATTTTCTCAGCTATTGTCATAAAACATGAGTGAGTGAAGTCGCTCAGTCATGTCCAACTCTTTGCGACCCCATGGACTGTAACCTACCAGGCTCCTCCGTCCATGGGATTTTCCAGGCAAAAGTAGTCTAATAAACTAAGTCACGGACAGCTGATGATGTGTTTTATTATCTTGTGCCTTTGTATACTTATTTTAACAGTAAATGTGTAGAGATATCAATAGCTTAACTCAAATTAGTGTAGCAATGATCAGACAAATATAGGAGCATTTTGTAGGTGAATTTAAGGCATACTAGGCAGAACAAAATTCTGTGTTCTAGTTGCCTACACTATTTTTATACATCATTTCATTTATTGTAAAAATATCATTCAGTAGTTGCACTTATTAATCCTTTCGAGCAAGTATATAGACTTTTTAAAAAAGTCATCTTCTGCCATCATTTTAGGAATAAAAATAATGATGGCTGTGTTTAAAATGACTATTCTAAGTCCTGTTGCAGTTATCGCCAATATGGCAATGATAGTGCCAAGCTTATGAAAAAACATTGCTCTTATGATGTAAAGATGTCCTTTATATGTAAGGCCTTTTAAAAGTGTAACCAGAAATTCCTTCTTAGTGCACAGGAACCATCATCACCATTAACACTGAAACACAGTTTATGTCTCCTGGAAAAGAACTTGCAATAGTGTCAATGCTTGAATGAAAACTACAAAACTCCCCCTGCTAGCAGAAAGTACTGAGAAAATGATCCCTAGTACATAAATCTTTTTTCAGGCAACATAGAAGGAAAAAAAAAATGATAAGAATCAATCAATTGCCCAAGGAAATATAATAATCAGAAACCAATCAGCAAGTTAACTGCTCTGGGGCGGTGAGTGACTTTCTAATGATACACAGTGAGAAAAGCAGGTTTATAGGTAAGTAACCTTCATTTTTCCAAAGGCAATGCACACCATCTATTATAATGTCATGATTCCATAGCTGGAGGCTTAGAGAGCTCTTAACTTGTAAATAGATTTTAGATGATGGTTAACACCAAATGACTTCATTCTTGAGGCAGATTACAGATAGCAATTTTTAAGGAAGGTTTGATGGCGAGACTAGCTGGTTGCCTTGTAATTTTCTTTCTTTTTTTTTTTTTTTTGTAATTTTCTACTGTTGTAACATTTTGACTCTAAGAAAAATGTTGAAGTATTGCTATTTGACCCTTTTCTTACTGCTGGATTTCTGCTGTTGTTGTTAGAGTAACAGCATCTTCTCAAATGTTTAAGGTTTACATAATCCATCTAAATGATTTTCTACATTAACTTTCAGAAACTGTTTTAAAGCAGATTATATATAACTAGTAAGGAATAAACTAGAGTTGTTCTCTGGTATTTTAACAGAAACCAAAGTCTTAATCCAAAGTCACTTTAATTAGAACTTTAAGCATTAGAATAGATAAGATTATTTTGGGATATATTTCCCAAGGTAAAATTATTCTGTTTGCTTTTTCCTATAGAGATAAATTAATAGATTTACATCAGTATTTCTGTAAGATATTATTTATACATATATGTGATAAAAATGTTTGGGAAACACAGCCTGATAGTTAGTATCTCTCTTGTAGTATCTTCAGTGTACTTCAGTGTATTGAATTATCTAGAGTTTACAAAATATATTCTTGCTTGATACAGCTTTCCTAACTAATTATGACCATGAAATTGCTTCAATGGAATTTGTATAACTTTCTGTGAAACGTTGTAACAATACTGATCTCGAAAAGGACATTGACTTTGATTATATTTAAGCCAACATATTTTTCTAAGGAATGAAGGTATGTTAAGATGTATTAAGATTTTTTTTTTTTTACTCTATAGAGTTAATTAACATTAGATATACAATGATGTCCTGTTGCCATGTTAAATTATTTTATATGTTCACAAAAGCTACTCCCATATTTATATCCTACCCACAATATTTTACAGTACTTACAGGTCATGGAAAGCAACATATTATGATCACAGTATAATCTTTCTATGCCTGAAATATTAATATCACAGTGACTTTGGCCACCTGTTGCAAAGAGTTGACTCATTGGAAAAGACTCTGATGCTGGGTGGGATTGGGGGCAGGAGGAGAAGGGGACGACAGAGGATGAGATGACTGGATGGCATCACTGACTCGATGGATGTGAGTCTGAGTGAACTCCAGGAGTTTGAGATGGACAGGGACACCTGGCGTGCTGCGATTCATAGGGTCACAAAGAGTCAGACACTAATGAGCGGAACTGAACTGATGTGAGTCACAGGAGAGTAGAAAAAGTATTACAGATATTACAGATTCAAAGTGCTCTCACAGGTGAGAAAGAACATTGAAATTTCAGGGGATTATGGATGGCTCAACACAGATGGAGGCTACCATGTCTGCTGATCTAATGTGTAGTACAGAAGGGAGATAAAGATGAAAAAAGAGGCAATGGTCAGAACATGAAATGCTTTGCCTGCAAAGCCAAAGACTTAGAATATGACATATAATCAATTAAAAGAAGGTTTTATATATAGAGAATAATAAGAACAATAAAATGTTCATGGTTGGCATTTTTCTTCTGCAAATTAAGAGGGCTTTGTTGAAGCCCATGGATAATATATATTCTTATAACTTGAATGATCTATTTTATTGAATAGAAGAATGTTACTGAGAAATTGGCACTGCTCTTTAATAATGAAAGCTAATATTAATATCTAGAGATATGTTAGCACAAACAACAACAGAAGCAGCCTTATCATTCATTCTTCTCATTTGTGATTTGCCTTAAAATTTGCCGGGAAGGTGCACATGTGAAATCACAGAGCATGCTCACTTTTAGAGAAAGCAAGCAAAGTTCCGAGGCTTCAGGTTACTTTCTCAGTCTTGCACTGAAGAAGAGCTGGAGATGCAAGCAGATTCCTCTCAATGTAACACTTGTTAAGCAACCATTGAGTATCAGGTACCGTGCTGGACATATGGAGTTGTTGCTGTTGTTGTTGTTCAGTCGCCAAGTTGTGTCTGTTTTTGTGACCCCATGAAGTGCAGCATGGCAGGCTTCCCTGTCTTTCATTATCTTCCTGAGTTTGCTCAAACTATGTCCATGGAGTCGGTGATGCCATCCCATCATCTCATTCTCTGTCACCTCCTTCCCCACTTCCCCTCAATCTTTCCTAGCAACAGGGTCTTTTCCAATGAGCTGAAGCTTCCCATCAGGTGGCCAGAGAATTGAAGTTTGAGCTTCAGCTTCAGCATTAGCCCTTCCAATGAATATTTAGGACTGATTTCCTTTAGGATTGACTGGTTTGATCTCTTTGGTGTCTGCGGGACTCTCAAGAGTCTTCTGCAGCACCACAGCTTGAAAGCATCAATTCTTTGGCATTCAGCCTTTTTTATGGTCCAACTCTCACATTCATACATGGCCACTAGAAAAACCATAGCTTTGACTATAAGGACGTTTGTCTGCAAAGTGATTTCTCTGCCTTTTAATATGTTGTCTATGTTTGTCATAGCTTTTCTTCCAAGGAACAAGTGTTGTTTTTTTTTTTTTTTTTATTGTGTGACTGTAGTCACCATCCACAGTAATTTTGGAGCCCAAGAAAATGAAATCTGACACTTTTCTCCCACCTATTTGCTATTAACTGATGGGACAGGATGCCATGATCTCAGTTTTCTGAATGTTCAGTTATAAGCCAGCTTTTTCACTCTCATCTTTCACTTCTATCAAGAGGATCGTTTGTCTCTCTTCATTTTCTGCCATTAAAGTGTTATCATTTGCATATATGAAGTTGTTGATTCCAGCTTGTGAGTCATCCAGTCCAACATTACACATAATGTGCTCTGCATATCAGTTAAACAAGCAGGTGACAGTATACAGCCTTAACATACTCCTTTTCCAATTTCGAATCTGTCCGTTGTTCCATGTCCAGTTCTAACTATTGCTTCTTGACTTTCATACAGGCTTCTCAGGAGGCAGGTAAAGTGGTCTGATATTCCCATCTCCTTAAGAATATTCCAGTTTGTTGTGTTCCACACAGTCAAAGGCTTTAGTGTAGTCAGTGCAGAAGAAGTAGATTTTTTTTTTTTCTGGAATTCCTTGCTTTTTCTATTATCCAGCAGATATCCATTTGATCTCTGGCTACTCTGCCTTCTCTAAATACAGCTGTACATCTGGAAGTTATCAGTTCATGTACTACTGAACCCTAGTTTTGAAGGATTTTGAATAATGTCTTCCTAGTATGTGGAATGAGTGCAATTCTACTATAATTTGAACATTTTTTGCTTTGCCTTTCTTTGGGATGGGAATGAAAACTGACCAGTCCTATGGCCACTGTTGAGTACTCTTAATTTGCTGGCATGTTGAGTGCAGCGCATTAACAGCATCATCTTTTAAGATTTGAAATAACTCAGCTGAAATTCTATCACCTCCACTAGCTTTGTTTGTAATAATGTTTCTGAAGGCTCACTTGACTTCACACTCCAGGATGTCTGGCTTTAGGTGAGTGAGCACACATTTATGATTATCTGAGTCATTAAGAGATTTTTTTGTACCATTCTTCTGTGTATTTTTGCCATCTCTTCTTAATATATTCTGCTTCTGTTAGGTCCTTGCTGCTTTCTCCTTTATTGTGCCTATCTTTGCATGAAACATTCCCTTGATAGCTCCAATTTTCTTAAAGATCTATACTCATTCCCATTCTATTGTTTTCCCCTATTTTTTTTTCATTGTTCCTTGGATAAGGCCTTCTTATCTCTCCTTGCTATTTTCTGTAAGTCT
This sequence comes from Ovis aries, assembly GCF_016772045.2. Classification (NCBI taxonomy): domain Eukaryota; kingdom Metazoa; phylum Chordata; class Mammalia; order Artiodactyla; family Bovidae; genus Ovis; species Ovis aries. Next base: position 42,029,458 of record NC_056063.1, read on the forward strand.
GCATTCAGTTGGGTATGTCTTTCCCTTTATCCTTTACCTTTTGCTTCTCTTCTTTTCTCAGCTATTTGTAAATCCTTCTCAGCCAACCAATTTATCTTCTTGCATTTCTTTTTCTTGGGGATGGATTTGGTCACAAACTCCTGTACAATGTTATGATCCTCCATCGATAGTTCTACAGGCACTCTGTCTACCAGATCTAGTCCCTTGAATCTATTGTTCACCTCCACTGTATAATCATAAGGGATTTGATTTAGGTCACACCTGAATGGCCTAGTGACTTTTCCCTACTTCCTCTGATTAAAGTCTGAATTTTGAAGTAAGTAGTTGATCTAAGTTACAGCCAGCTGCAGATCTTGTTTTTGCTGACCATATAGAACTTCTCCATCTTTGACTGCAAAGAATAAAATCAATCTAATTTCAGTATTGATCTCTTGTGATGTTCACGTGTAGAGTCATCTTTTGGGTCGTTCAAAGAGGATATTTGATCTGACCAGTACATTCTCTTGTCAAAACTCTATGCTATGCTTCATTTTGTATTCCATGGTAAACTTTCCTGTTACTCCAGGTATCTCTTGACTTCCAATTTTTTGCATTTCATATGGAGCAGAACAATAAATAAAACATATGGAGTAGACCAATAAATAAAACAGTCTTCTTTCACTTCAGTCTTTCCATACCAGGCCCTTTTTTTCTTGTAAATGAAGGCTCTCTGTCACCTCAGCCTAGCCCACCTGAAGTATTGTTACCAACTGTGATTGCTATCATATTCTTGCTATCATCAGATTTCTCTCCAGATCTTAGACCCAAGTCCCAGTAGGGGCACAATGCAGCAAGATTCACAGATGGAGATATCTATCTATCTATCTATCTATCTATCTATCTATCTATCTATATTTTTTCCTGAATATCTTTTATTCTTGAAGTTGTGGTTTATATTCTGGTTGTACCATATTCACTCTACTTGTAGTGAATCTTTGCAAAGATTGAATGCTGCACTTTAAATTAGATTGTAAAGCTAAAAGTTTTATATGCTAGTGGTGGGCATTGAGTTTCTCTTGACTCTGCTGCTGGAGAGAAGGCTGCAGAACAACATGTACTAAGAGAGTACTCTAATTTAGAAAAATATTTGAACGTTATTTAGTACAAATTCATGTTTATACTTAGTGTAGGAAAGAAATCTAAAGAGACAAGACTAAATATCAATCGGAAATTAAGCTGGAAGGTCACTGCTGAGAGCAAAATAAGAAATGATAAGAGTCCAGCCAAAATAAAGGATACAGGATGAAGTTGGATGGAAAATACTTAGAAAATACAATCAAACACTTAATGACTGACTAGGTATAAATGAAAACAGAAGAATGTAGCATTATTTTTGTATTTCTGAGGTGTGCACTATAATGCCTTTAAAGAAAGAAAAAATGGAAAATGTGACTTGCTCAGTTCTTTAAAATTGAGTCTATGTATACGTGTTCACACATACAATGTTATTTCCTTGCTAACCTCACTCTCATTTGGATTCCTAGGCTATTCCATGGATTTTTGTTGTTTAAACTAGAACTTATATACTCATAATGAATAATTATAATATAAAATGAAATAATATAATATATGTAATATACTTATCTTGGTTTTTCCTCCTAAATTTTATACTCTTGATAAGATTGGGCACATTCAGGGTGGTATGGCTACAGACAGAGGTGGGTGCCATGTGGCAAGCTTCATACTCTTAACCCCAACTCCCTATTAAGCCTCTCCAACTATATTTCCCACTGGTGAGTTCACTCTAAATATATTTTCTTATTTATAAAATAGAAATAATAGTATCTACACTAGATTATTTCTATGAAGTTTAAAAGATACAAAATATTAGCATTATGCATTCATACCAATAAAAGCTCAGTGATTTGAAGGTGTTGATGATTTGTTCAAGCATTCAGTTATTAATTCTTAAATATGTATTGAGTTGCTACTTTTTGAGAGTATTATTATAAGCACTAAAGATAGAACAATAAACTAAATATGGGCCCATCTCACCTATAGTTTCATTCCAATTGGGGGAAAGCAAATAATTAAAAATAAATATCCAGTGAGGGTACTGATATAAGAGTTATAAAGATTAAATAAAGCAAACTTTGTCAGTTCAGATTATAAGGGTGGTCTTTTTGATAAAGAAATCACTGAAGGCCTTTTTGAAGAGGTGATTTGAGCAGAGACATGGTAAAGTGAAGGATAAATGGAAAGAAGAGCTTTCAAGGCAGAGCCTAAAGGACTGAAAAGACAGGACTATGCTTGGTGTATTTAAGGGTTAAAAGTGGAAAGATAAAGTGTTAGTCACTCAATCCTGTCTGACTCTTTGAGATCCCATGGGCTGTAGCCAGCCAGGTTCCTCTGTCTATGGAATTGTCTAGGCAAAAATACTAGAGCTGGGTATCTATTCCCTTCTCCAGGGGATCTTCCTGACTCAGGGACCCTGGTCTCGTGCATTGTAAGATTCTTTATTGTCTGAGCCACCAGGGAAGAAAGAGGCTAATATTAGACAGGATGAGCCCTGGGCCGTGGGCCCCTATGCTGCAGTGGTTACACCTGATGAAATGTCTTTTCCAGTAACAAAATACAAAGAAACTTTAAAGGACTAAAAATAACTTCAGTTCAATTCAGTTCAGTTCAGTCGCTCAGTCATGTCTGACTCTTTGCGACCCCATACGTGAGCAATTTGGGCAAATTATGAAGAGGATACAAGAAGACCAAAAACCCATGAAGCACCACCAAGGGATGGGGAGACCACCTAAGTCATCCCTCCATTTCAATCCATGGAACACCCCTACCCTCACCCCATATGAGGAACAGTTTGCCCCACTCAGGGAGTGAGTAAGCAAACTTGTTACTAATTTTTGCACTAATCCTTACTACAGCAAGGGTCTAAGTAAAGATTTGCCTGAATTTCTTGTTACACCTTGTATAAATATCTATTGATTCAGAAGGCCAGGAATCCTGGTTAGTAAAATATATGGTTGTTGTTGAGTGGGCAAAGGATGAAATCCATAGGAAATAGGTAAGAGAGAGTCACAGGCCAGATATTTTGGGGTTTATTATACTCCATCAGTTCAGTTCAGTTCAGTCGCTCAGTCGTGTCTAACTCTTTGCAACCCCATGAATCGCAGCACGCCAGGCCTCCCTGTCCATCACCAACTCCCGGAGTTCACTCAGACTCACGTTCATTGAGTCAGTGATGCCATCCAGCCATCTCATCCTCTGTTGTCCCCTTCTCCTCCTGCCCCCAATCCCTCCCAGCATCAGAGTCTTTTCCAATGAATCAACTCTTCACATGAGGTGGCCAAAGTACTGGAGTTTCAGCTTTAGCATCATTCCTTCCAAAGAAATCCCAGGGCTGATCTCCTTCAGAATGGACTGGTTGGATCTCCTTGCAGTCAAAGGGACTCTTAAGAGTCTTCTCCAACACCACAGTTCAAAAGCATCAATTCTTCGGCACACAGCCTTGTTCGCAGTCCAACACTCACATCCATACATGACTACTGGAAAAACCATAGCCTTGACTAGATGGACCTTAGTCAGCAAAGTAATGTCTCTGTTTTTGAATTGCTATCTAGGTTGGCCATAACTTTTCTTCCAAGGAGTAAGCATCTTTTAATTTCATGACTGCAATCACCATCTGCAGTGATTTTGGAGCCCCCCAAAATTAAAATCTGACACTGTTTCCACTGTTTCCCCATCTATTTCCCATGAAGTGATGGGACTAGATGCAATGATCTTCATTTTCTGAATGTTGAGCTTTAAGCCAACTATTTCACTCTCCTCTTTCACTTTCATCAAGAGGCTTTTTAGTTCGTCTTCACTTTCTGCCATAAGGGTGGTGTCATCTGCATATCAGAGGTTATTGATATTTCTCCTGGCAATCTTGATTCCAGCTTGTGTTTCTTCCAGTCCAGCGTTTCTCATGATGTATTCTGTGTATAAGTTAAATAAGCAGGGTGACAATATACAGCCTTGACGTACTCCTTTTCTGATTTGGAACCAGTTGATTGTTCCATATCCAGTTCTAGCTGTTGCTTCCTGACCTGCGTACAGATTTCTCAAGAGGCAGGTCAGGTGGTCTGGTATTCCCATCTCTCAGAATTTTCCACAGTTTATTGTGATCCACACAGTCAAAGGCTTTGGCATAGTCAAGAAAGCAGAAATAGATGTTTTTCTGGAACTCTCTTGCTTTTCCCATGATCCAGTGGATGTTGGCAATTTGATCTCTCGTTCCTCTGCCTTTTCTAAAACCAAGTTGAACATTAGGAAGTTCACGTTTCACACATTGCTTAAGCCTGGCTTGGAGAATTTTGAGCATTACTTTACTAGCGTGTGAGATGACTGCAACTGTGTGGTAGTTTGAGCGTTCTTTGGCATTGCCTTTCTTGGGGATTAGAATGAAAACTGACCTTTTCCAGTCCTGTGGCCACTGCTGGGTTTTCCAAATTTGCTGGCATATTGAATGTAGCACTTTCACAGCATCATCTTTCAGGATTTGAAATAGCTCAACTGGAATTCCATCCCCTCCACTAGCTTTATTCATAGTGGTGCTTTCTAAGGCCTACTTGACTTCACATTCCAGGATGTCTGGCTCTATGGATTGCTACATGTTTTAGAAATACCAGAGCAAGATGCAAAATAAATCTCTTTTAAAAATCTGTTATAAATATAATAAATAGAAACAAAAACAATGAAATCTCATCTAAATGAAACAATGGCAAAAATATTTTTATTAAGTCACAGTGATATTTTGATCAGCCTAAATTTAAATTTAGATTGGTGATTGTGTTCTGTAGATGTTCAGGTATATAGCACTAAATCACATTTTACTTTATTCTCTGTAGTTTGGCCCTTCACTTACATATTTTCCTTGAATACAGCTTAGTCCAGGAAGTTTTATTTATTTATTTTTTAATTACAAAAACTATTCTTAACAAGTGGTAAAAACTGTGCCTTTAGCCTATTTGAAGTTTTCCCTTTAAAACAAATTTGGCTGTTTGAATTATTTTATTTGCTATATCTTCTGGTTTCTCTTGGCCAATCATTTTAATTTGCCTGATTCACAGTCCATATTTGGTATATCTCAGGATTTTTCCATGTGTGCACATGTATCTTTTAGCCAAGATGGATTCTACCAAAGAGGCTTATGAGTAGAGTATCCTATAAAAATTACTCTACCTTTGACCTACAAGGAGCCTTTCTTTGTGGGAGGAATGAGAAATATGTGGTCTGGGCAGGGCACAGATGGCTCTCTAAATTGTCCTGATATTCTCATCTTAAAGTTTCAGTCCATAGGGGATGAATCTCCAATTGCTTTACACTCTGGAGCCAGGGTAGGGAATCTACCTCCTACCTCAATAGAATATTAAAACATTTAATTTTAATGAAACATTTCAGAATTAAGTACATTGATCACTTTAAAATATTGTTATTAGTATGTAAACAGAAAACATTCTGATATTACAAAACTCCTTGTTTAAAAAATATCATTAATTATACTATAATTTAAATATATGGGAATTTTCCCCATGAAGTATAATTTACTCTTTGCCAGAAAATGAACTATAAAATTGATTAACCTTATCTAGCAAATAATAGGAGCCTGATAGGTTGCAGTCCATGGGGTTGTGAAGAGTAAGATACGACTGAGCAACTTCACTTTCACTTTTCACTTGCATGCATTGGAGAAGGAAATGGCAACTCACTCCAGTGTTCTTGCCTGGAGAATCCCAGGGATAGGGGAGCCTGGTAGGCTGCCATCTATGGGGTTGCACAGAGTCAGACATGACTGAAGCGACTTAGCAGCAGCAGCAGCAGCAGCAGCAACAGCAATAGCAAATTATTATATTCCTGAGAATGCTTTTCTACATTTTAGTAATTTAAAATTTTAGTTGACATTTCAAAGTAACTGAATGCATTAACAATTTATTAGAAACAATTGTGCTTATTTAAATGTAATGTATCTCAAATTATATGCAGCAATGCTGTTCTTTGTTATGTAAATATCACTTGATGCATCCACTAAGCAGAATTTTCTTTACCTGAAGATTTGACTATTCCCACATTGTCAAGGATAAAAAAAATCCCCAATTATTATGCATTATCACCAGTGTAGGGTACAAAATAAAGGCACTGTGTAGCAAGGAGGAAGTGGTCAATATCTCATTAGTTCCACTGAAAAAGATTTACACTGCAGCACATCCTCAAGCTTCAGTCTATAAATTATATAGAACTTTTACCCCCAACTTGGGGACATATTGAAATCTGCTATTCAAACGTAGCAAAAATATCCTTTCATAAACTGAATTTAAAGAGAAATATGGGTTCTAAAAAAGCAAATTTTAGCATAAACACTTTGAAAAAGTATGTAGATGGCTAAATGGGATTTTTATAAAATTATATTTTATAATTGTGGATATATAATATGTTTTTGGCTGTAAATGCATAATAAACTAAAGGACAGATAATTATATGAGATTAGAACTTATTTTACAAAATAGAAAAGCAGCAATTATTTTTGAGTACCTTGTATAATACCCAGGCCTTAAGTGTTTCTGTGTTCTTCTGTACTATGGATTTATTTTTCCCCTAGGGTTCTTAAAAATAGAAAAACAGCATAAAACACATTCTATTAAAACAGCAGAAATATTTTAAAGAGGTACAATGATAGTTTATTAGAGTAAGTTTGGGGATTTATGTACCTTTAGCAATTCAAGTAAACATAAAATTCATTAACATCATTTGGAAAAAAGTTAGTGAGACCTGAATTTGACAGTTGATGTTGTTAAGGAAAGTAGAGATGGGCACGTGATTTAAAATTTGCTCATCTAATAAAATAGGGGTAACCATTTCTGATAATAATTATGAGCCAAAAACTTGTGTAAAATCCTTGACATATATGCATCCAGTTCAGTTCAGTTCAGTCACTCAGTTGTGTCCGGTTCTTTGCGACCCCGTGTATTGCAGTATGCCAGGCTTCCGGGTCCATCACCAACTCCTGGAGCTACTCAAATTCATGTCCATTGCATCACCGATGCCATTCAACCATCTCATCCTCTCTCATCCCCTTCTCCTCTCCTCTTTAATCTTTCCAAGCATCAGGGTCTTTTTAAATGAGTCAGTTTTTCACATCAGGTAGCCAAAGTACTGGAGTTTCCGCTTCAGAATCAGTCCTTCCAATGAATATTCAGGACTGATTTCCTTTAGGATGGACTAGTTGGATCTCCTTTCAGTCTAAGGGACTATCAAGAGTCTTCTCCAGCACCACAGTTCAAAAGCATCAATTCTTTAGTGCTCAGCTTTCTTTATAGTCCAACTTTCATGTCCATACTTGACTACAGGAAAAAACATAGCCTTGATTAGACAGACCTTTGATGGCAAAGTGATGTCTCTGCTTTTTAACATGCTGTCTATGTCAGTCATGGAGAAGGCAATGGCACCCCACGCCAGTACTCTTGGCTGGAAAATCCCATGAATAGAGGAGCCTGGTGGGCTGCAGTCCACAGGATCGCTAAGAGTCGGACACGACTGAGTGATTTCACTTTCATTTTCACTTTCATGCACTGGAGAAGGAAATGGCAACTCACTCCAGTGTTCTTGCCTGGAGAATCCCAGGAACGGGGGAGCCTGGTGAGCTGCGGCCTATGGGGTCACCTAGAGTAAGACACGACTGAAGCAACTTAGCAGCAGCAGCAGGTCAGTCATAGCTTTTCTTCCAAGAAGTAAGTCTTTTTTTTTTAATTAGTTAATTAATTAATTAATTATTATTATTATTATTTTTTTTTGCTGAGGCAAGGAAGAGACTTTAATTAGGGAGCAGACTAACTGAGAAGATGGCAAGCTAGAGCCTTAAAATAACCATCTTATTGGGGTCTGGATGCCAGGATCTTTTATAGATCAGAGAGAAAGAAGCGATGAGGAACTAAAGTCCAAAGACAGAATAGAAACGGAGATGCATGGGGGAAGTAAACTGAAAGGGTCTTCAGTCTTGCAAAACATCTCCAAGGGAATGTTCAGCCTTCAGAAATGAAAGTGAAGTCGCTCACTCTTGTCCGACTCTTTGTGACTCGTGAACTGTAGCCCACCAAGCTCCTCCGTCCATGGGATTCTCCAGGCAAGAATACTGGAGTGGGTTGCCATTTCCTTCTCCAAGAAGTAAGTGTCTTTTTTAATTTCACCATCTGCAATGATTTTGAAGCCCCCCCCCCAAAAAAAAAAAAATAGTCTGTCACTGTTTTCATTGTTTCCCCATCTATTAGCCGTGAAGTGATGGGACTGGATGCCATGATCTTAGTTTTCAGATGTTGAGCTTTAAGCCAATTTTTTCACTCTCCTCTTTCACTTTCAAGAGGCTCTTTAGTTCTTAGCTTTCTGCCATAAGGGTGATGTCATCTGCATAACTGAAGTTACTGATATTTCTCCTGGCAATCTTGATTTCAGATTTTGTTTCATCCAGCCCAGCATTTCACATGATGTACTTTACATATAAGTGAAGGTTCCTCAGACCATATACATCTGTAAATATATCCGTGATTGCTGTTTTACTTTTATTCTTGCCCTAACACGTCTCATCATTGCTGTTCATAATGACACCATAGTTACTTATTAATGTAATCTTTTAGAGCTTATTGATTGTATCACCACACTATTTGCAAGCTTTCTCTTAGTTTCTTTGATCAAATGTTTAAGTGCTTGACTCTTCTCCTTAATTTTTTTTTAACCTTTCCCCTGTTTCTGGTCCCAAAATATAGATTCCTATCAAACTATATGACTTCATATTTCTTAGATAACTCTTTCTCTGTGCCCTTACCCAGGTCATTGTTTTCTCATTTTCAATTACCTTTCCTTCAGTGCTGGTCTGGTCTATAGAAATTTCTCAATTTTTTTTTTTTTTTAAGGATCAGCACATTAATGTATATAAATTTTTACTGACACTCATCTTTCCCTCCCTATTCTGTTGTTTTGTGTATATTATCTATAGAACATGCATAATGAATTATTTTATGTTTCAATTATATAAACTTTTCTTTTCATTTTATAAATTATAAAATGTTTGAAAGCCCCACTACTGTCTTATATGTCCTTATAATCATAACCTCAAGTATAATTTATAAGTAAATTTTTTCTTTTTTTCTTGAAGAGTAATAATGTGCATGAGTTTACCTAAGAGATGTCTGCTCACAGAAATCAATCAGTTTCCAAATGAAAATCAGACAATTTGACCTGTTTTTCTCCTAAACTTAACACTTAAATGTGGAGTATATACTGCACTGCGTTCTATTCCCAGTTTTATGCCAATGGATTCTGACAATCTAGAAAGCAATGTGAATGTAAGAGTGATAACCTTGAAACAGAATTTTTAATTTTTTTAATATTTACAAAAGGTTAACATGTAACTTTTTCAAAATCATGTATATCTGGAATACCAAACACACATTTATTGAAAGTGTTCTACAGATGAAGGGGCAGAAAAACTTTACAAGAATTTATTTTTAGATGATTATAAGCTAAACTTGAGATTAATGGATAGTTTACTTAAGAGTACTTGGGGAAAAAAAAATCTTGGTAATACTCAGTAGGCTAATGTCACTAAATTTTCAAGGAAAAGGGGTCTTTTTATAATCAATATATTGTTTAACCTATAATTGTGTACAAATGAGAAAGGAGCACGAAAATATCCTCAGACTGACGTCTTTTGCAGGAAGAATCTGGCAGTGGCATCCAGTACCAGCTGGCATTTATGCAGGTTGCTCCTGGGCCAGAAGCCAGGAGAGGATTGCAGTAATCTAATCCTGAAATAACAAAAGCGTGAAAGACCACTTCAAGGTCTAATTCAAATAGACATGATTACAACCTAATAGGGGTTTCTTCAAGAGAAAGGATGATAGAATACTTTCCCTAGGAAATTAAATATTTTAAAACAAAATAAATCCAGGAACTATAGAAAGCTATAATATTTTATGATTATTCATTTCTACCAGCAATTAAAGCATTTAGCTCAATAGATGAGGAAAAGTTCAAAATAAAGTACCATATAAAAGATAATTAAGACAAAAAGGGGCATATTACAGCTTTGATTATTTCCATAAGTATTCTTCCACAGTTCATAGTTAATATAGGTCATACAGTTATAATGTACATAATCTTGCTGGCTAAGTTACAGGAACCAGGCAAATGTATACTGCTACTGACTAACCTGTTTGCTATTGATTGGAATTTGACCCCACTAGAAATACTTTAAAATGTGCAAACATAAAAAGGAATACATTACAATGATGTATTAACAGCTAAAAGCAAAATATTTATAACAAAATGTAAAAGCATATTTTTAAAAGCCTGTTGTATAACACAGACTGAATAAAGAAGAAAATAAAAGAACCCTTTTGTCAATAAAAATCATAAGTTAATGCTACAATGTGTGATCATAAATTGCTCTGATTGAAACAGCTGTATATATTATACTCAATGTGAGTAAGTGTGCATGTGCTCAGTCATGTCTGACTCCGTGAACCCATGGACTGTAGCCTGCCACTGTCCTCTGTCCATGGGATTTTCCAGGCAAGAATACTGGAGTGGATAGCCATTTCCTCTTCCAGGGTATCTTCCTGACCCAGAGATCAAACACAGTCTTGTCTCTGGCAATGCAGGCAGATTCTTTGCCATCTGAGCCACCAGTAAAGCCAAAATTTGTCAAATGATGATAAGAAATATCCAAATATTTAAACAATTAAATTTGAAAACATATCTGTTTGTCTATTCCTTCTTAAAAAAAGAAGAAATAGAGTCTATTGTATTAAATCACACCTAACAATTTCTAATTACTAAACAATCAATTTGGAAACAAGAATCATGAAACTGTAAAAACAGATGAAATCTTAATAGATGCTTGAAGCTTCTATTTAGTGAAAATTTCAGTCATTTTGAAAATTTACAGAGGAACAGTTCTACATTTACTTTTGTGAATTTTATGTAGAGCTTGAAGACCAATATATGGAATATTATTAAAGTCATACTAAGGTTAGCACTCAAATACAAAGAAAAAAGAGTATAAAAACAGCTCTTTCTAAAGAAAGTAGAGAAACAGAAGAGGAGGGGGGGGGGGGAAACTCAATAAGCTGAGTTCAAGCACATAAGCTCAGGAAGAATCGAAGCTTACTGAGTAAAGTGGTTAAAGTGTTCCCCCTGGACTGTTGTAATGAAGTCATGAAAGTAAACTATTTCTGGAGGGAAAAGTGGGTCTTTGATCTATACTTCACCTCAAAGCCTAAGGGATGCAGGTGGATTATATTTTGAAAGCAAGATCAGAAGACTGTCAAGAAACAACCAAAAAAGCTACCAGGAAATATTTGGTGTTGGTAAAGGAAAGAGATGTTCTCTTATTTATTCATATTATCAAAGGAGTCAAGATTCCCTGACTCTCAGGACAGTCTCTGATATAGACAAACCAGGGTCCTCTCATCTTATCTTTTATCATTGATTTTTGAACATAAAGACCTTCAGATTTATCATCAGAAAATCACTTTAAAAGGTAAAACCTTCTAGTTTGGGGAGTCTTGCTTTTGAAAAATCAAAAAGTAACAGAAGCACAATAGATTATCATCAATGATCTATCTTCCTTCAGCACCTAAACAGGGTAACTGTCGATTGGTAGGTGTTCTGTTGGGAACTATAAACCTCAGGTCTATCATTAGACTACATGTCTACCCTTCAAGCCAGGAGAATATTTTTTTTTTTTTAATTTTTTTTTCTGCCTTTCACTACGGCTTCTCAGGTGGTGTTAGTGTTAAGAATATGCCTGACAGTGAGCAGTGCAGGAGACACAAGAGATATAAGTTCAATCCCTGGGTTGGGAGAAGGCAATCTACTCTATTATTCTTGCCTGAAAAATGCCATGGACAGAGGAGTCCATGGGGTCACAAAGAGTCAGACATGACTGAACACACTCACATACACCTTTCACATGTTGCTGGAATTTTGCTGACAACATTGTCTGGCAACATGATTCCTCTTTGCCAGTATGGTTTATAATAGAAAAAAAAATCAAGAGGACATAGATGATAATTATATCAAAATACAGTAATTAGAAATACATAGTTGCTAGTTAACAATCAAAACAATATAGTCAAAAAATTGTAGAAAGTTTAGCTGCTGGATGTAAGGAGCACAGAAAGACCCATAACTTTTTTTTTTTTTTTAAGTCTAGCAGTACATATTGGCTAAAGTCTGGAGAGAAAGAGAAGGGAAAGATGAACATCAAGAAAAAAATTGATTTATAATACTGAATTTATTCAGTATTATTTAATACTGAATATTTATTCAGTAAATTCAATATTTATTCAGTATTTATTTAGTAAATTCGATGCTGAAATTATTGAGGGAATATTTAAGATCCCTCAATTTTTCTGCCTCCTGTATTATTTCTGTCTTGGTATGGGAACAATTATACCATTGTTGAGCACAGTTGATTTATTAAACAAATGACCTAATAACTTTCTTTCCACAAAATTACATACACTGGACAAGCCTGGGCTAAAGAGATGCTCTATCCCTTACATTTAATAAGTAGTAAATTAATACATAGGAGTAAAATGAGAAAGCCGTTCATTTCTACTGTTTGTAAAGAAACCATGTTAAATTCTTGTAGATAGCTAATTTCCTATTTAATAATAGATTTTTCCCCTAAATTCTGTCATATAATATAATTCACATAATTCCAAAACATTCCTTTGTGTATACAGTATGCAGTATAATTATTGCTATTTTCAATCAATCTTAATCATACAGAAATTGTTACCAGAGAATGGATACTCAGAATAGACGATCAGGGAAATGCAGACAAATCTGTAACATGATGGGAGAATAAAAGACAGTGAGATTCCACTAAATATCAATTCTGAGCTTATTTGAATATTTCATAAATCTGGATACCACTGCTATCCTTGAAGAAGACTGATGTATTACAGGAATCAGATGACAAATACAGTTAAATTTTGTAGTAATATCCTTTATCAAAACATTGTCATTTCCTCCATTCATGAGTACATAATAGAAAGCATATACTCAGCTCCTAGAAAAATTCTAGTATTAAATTATAGTAATTTTGATTTTTAGAGCTTAATAGAACATTTTGAATCTCTATCTATGATGCACATTCCTGAATAACTGCTTGAAACATTCAACTGTAAAGACTTCAAAATTAAATAAGGCAGTGGCTCCAACTGCAACTGCTGTTCCAGATATGGGCTTTTCATAAATTGATAAGGCCTCTGTCTTCTGATATATGGCTATCAGCTTGATAGAGATTTAATCTGCAAGGAAAGCATATAAACATAAACATATGTATACATTAAAATAATGTGTATGTGTATAATATATATATACACTATATTGGCAGATTGATTAAAGTTGATGAGCAGTTATACAGAAATAAGGGGTTTATTATAGATTATAGATATGCAATTGGGGGGAGTCTGATGGAGTAGTCTAAAAGGCTGTTACTTCTGCCTACCACATTAGAATTTAAGTCACCATGATAAATGAGGCTAGTAGTCATAGGGTAAGATGGCAGAATGTGTGGAAAACTGAAACGCAAATGGGAAAACTGAAACATAACAATATGGAACTATTAAGCACAAAATGAGATGATGAATGAAAAACTAGGGCTCACATATATCTGGTGGAGTTATGGACCTGACTCATTACCTCATGAAAGGCCAAATGGTAAATGTTGAGAATTTGTTAAGGTAGTTAGCATAAAATAAGCCATGGTGAGAAACTTTTCACCATGGAAATTGGCAGATTCTTCTCATTAGAGATTTTATTTTCTGGAAATCAAACTTCAAAACTTTATTACTATAGCACTACATCTACCTCCAACCACTTCCTACTTCAGTGTTACCACTGACTCATGTTACACCCTCTACCACTGCAGAGCCACACTGCTGTTTAGCCCAGAACTCCAAAAAGCTGAAGGAGAAAATCTGTGGGAGCTGGAGCTGCAACCTGGGTGGTCCCACCATCAAGGAGATGAGTCAGCAACAACATGTGATCTGATGTAACTAGAACACCTTGCCCTGACCATCAAAGCATAAAAGCAGCCACTGCTTCACTTCTTTCTCCAAATCTTGCTCAATGTTTCTGTACTATAAACCCTATTTCAGAAGTATTCAGGGAAAATAACTCCAGAAAATGTAGTTTCAACCAAGTAAGGTAACAAAGCACAAAGCTACTACACAGTCGGACACCGTACATTTGCTATATCTCTTTTCCATTCTGTTTCAGAGACATGTTAAATCTTTGAATATGTATAATTCTGCAGAATTGCTAATCATCTACCATGCTATGACACTGTTGATAGTATCTGAAAAATGTGGTATTTAGATTTCTAATTAGGAGTCTTAAAATAAGCCCTCTTTGTGGCCTGGATCACACTTACAAATAACACTGTGGTAGACTGAGTTTCATTTCCAATTCTTTGTTTCCCTTTAGTACTACAATAAGCCACACACTGGCAGTGGTTTCATTGTGAGAAGAGCACATTTCCATTTTCCCAAGCCATACTTTTGGTGAGGTCATTAACTTGCTTTAGCCCAATGAAATGAGTGCATCAACATGAAATATGTGTGGATGTTTGGACTTAGTACTCTCATGCTTCTGCTACTGGAAAGTGAAAGAAATACTCCAGACAGCCACTCTCTCTGATGTCTGGAGCTGAGGCCAGCTGAGCCCAGCTGAAGCCAGCTGAGTTCATAAAAATTTAGCCAACCTGCAGATTTGAGACTTGAAGAAGAATCATATTAGCTAAACCAGAGAGCTATGGAAAAGAGGATAAATGCTCATTATTGAATATCACTGATTTTCCAGTGATTAATAAGCATTATTGTGACAAGGGCTAACTAGCAGAGATACTTTATAAGGAAGCTTTCTTTTGATGAGCAAAACATGCTTGAAATTAACTGAAAAAATCTTTAATATATATTTGATAAAACTTGATTGTAACATATCAATTTGAATGTAGACAAAGACATTTCCATTTAAAATATTGAGAGTGACAGGACTTCCCTGGCAGTCCAGTGGCTAATACTCCATGTTCCGAGTGCAGGAGGCACAGGTTCAATCCTTTTTCAGGCAACTAGAGCTGCATGCCACTACTAACTGTTTGACTGCCACAACTAAACATCCAGTGCAGCCAAATAAACAGATATCTATTTTTTAAAAATATTAAGGGTGAGATTGGCTTTTAGTTTTGTATAAAATTAATGGTTTACTTACTAAGTCACTTCCCAAATTCATACTCAGTACTACTATCAATGGACTTCATAAATATAAAGAAGCAAATAGCTGTCTTTCCAGGACAGTGTGAAAGAACAGAACATGCATACAACTGATGGTAAAGATACAATATCTGTAAATAGACATTGTTAGAGGCATTCTACATGCTCCAGCTGTATCAAAAATGGACACGACTTGGTACCTGACAACACATCATTGTGGCCTCTCTCAGCATTCAGCAGGCACCTTCTGCTTTGAGTGGCAAGAATAACCTCTTTCATTACTTTTTTTTTTAACATCATCCTTATCTTTTGACCTGAAATCAGTGGAAATAGCTTTATAAATATATTTTTTCTCAAATCTCTTAAGGATCTATATTACTTTTTTCGCTTTTCTATAACAAATCACAACACACTAGGTGCCTTGAAGCAATAGACATGTATTCTTACATAATTCTAGAGACTAAAGGTGTGAAATGAAGATGTTTCTAGAGTCATGCTCTCTCTGAAGGCTTTAGGAAATAATCATTCCTTTTCTCTTCGAGCGTCTAGTATCTTCCAGGAACCCTTGTTGTTCTCTCACTTGTGGCTGCCTTCTAACATCTGCCTCTATCTCTAAACAGTTCTTTCTTTCTTTCCTCCTCTTTATAGACACTAATCACTGAGTTTAAGGTCTATCCTAATTCAGTACAATCTCATTTTAACTAATTACATCTGAAAAGATCCTATTTCCAAATAAAGTAAAATTCTGAGTTTAAAAGTGAACATGAACATTTGACCACTGGTCAACAGACTCTTGGTTCCCCTTAAATTCCCACACCCATTCCATGTGCAAAATGCATTCACTTTGGCTCAATATCTCACAAAGTCTTAACCTATTCCAGCATTAATCCTTGCAAACTCTAATCTAAATGACATCAACTGAATATATTCCAAATTTCATCATCTATATCATATATGGATGAAACTCTGGATATAAACTACCCTGGAGCAAAATGTTTCTCCACCTGTGGACCTGTAAAATCTAGGAGGCACAGCATCTGCATTCAAAATGTAACAGTGAAACAGGCATAATGTAGGCATTCCCATTAGGAAAAGAAGAAAATGAAAGAAACAAATGGGATTAATGCTCCAAAGCAAGTTTAAAATCAAGCAAAGCAAATTCCATTAGATTTTGTCTTTGGAAATATTTTTTGTGGCTTTATGCTCTGTCATCTGGGACCTTGACAGCAGGCTTGGCTTCACTCTGCAGACCGAACCACATATAAAACTTTTGTCTTAAATGATAACTTATTATTACCACTAAAGATTCTGGGGGTTGACTTGGCATAGCTTGCAGTACTTGCTTGGATTTTTCATGCTGTTACCAGTAATCTGCTGCTAGAGGCACCTTAATGCTAGACAAGCCAGTTGGTTTGTTGAAAAGACTGATAATTAATATTTGCCATAGGATGGGACTTTTGCTAACCATGATATGGCCTCTCTGTGTAGCCAGGCTCTTGAAAAAAGGCATCCATGCTCTAAGAACAAGAATTTTGAAAATAAGAAATCTCAGCTACTGAGAATATGAAGGGGTACTTCCAGAACTACTACTGTGCCACTCCTACCATGTGGGATTGGTCTTAGCAATTACAAGCCTGCTCAGATTCAAGAGGGCTGAGAATCAAGAGCCATATCTTGATGGAAGAGTTGCAAAGTCACATTACTGAAGAGCATATCAGATCAGAACTACTATTTGGACATCCTTTTAGACATACCGGTTAATTAATATATATGTACACATTCATGTGCATATCCCATGTTATCTTGTTATATACTATATAATTTTGATATATTAGTAAGGATTTTCCAGAGAAACAGAATAAATTATGTGTGTCTGTGTGCATATATATATATATATATATATATATATATATATAGAGAGAGAGAGAGAGAGAGAGAGAGAGAGTGAGAGAGAACTGACTCATATGATAATAAGAGTTGAGAAGTCCCATGATCTGTTATCATTAAGCTGTAGATCCAGAAAAGTTGGGGTGTAATTCTCATCCCATTCCCAAGGCCTGAGAACCCAGGGAACTTCTGCTGTAAATTCTGGCCCAAGGGAAGGAAAAGATAGATGTCCCAGCTCAGCAGAAAGGCAAGAAGCAAAAAGGGCAAACACCTCCTGTCTTTGCCTTTTTGTCCTGTTCAGGCCTCAATGAGTTGGAGGATGCCCACCCACATAAGAGAAAACAATGTACTTTGTTGATCCACAGATTCATACAATAAACTGATCTGGAAACACAGAAATAAACAAACACACTCAGAAATAAAGTTTAATCTGGGCACCTCTTGGCCCAGTCAAGTTGACACATAAAACTATCACAGTGGGTCACATTTTTTCTCCAACATCCAATGAAAGATTTTCTTTTTCCAATCTTCTGAAGGTTTTCAGATCCCGCCCCTATCCACAATCCTAATACAAATTTAATTCATTGATCTTTTTTAAATAACAATATCTCATTCGAGAATGTAATTTCTGGAATTTCCAACTATTATTGCATGCCAAGTTACCCTCAAACTTAATAGGTTAAAACAATTATTATTGTCTGTATTTTTGTGGATTGTCTCAGGCTAGCTAAGAGGCTTTTCTTAACTCTCTTATCCATTAGGTGACAGATAGGACTGAAGCCACCAAGGAGGGTCACTGATATGGCCTTTGATGCTCTTTGTCACTCAAGAATCTCAGCTGGAACTTTCAGCCATAGTACTTATCTTCTTAATGTGGTTTAGTCTTGAAACAGGATGGCATCTTTGTTCCAACTGTGGTGTTCTGTGTTTAGTCATTCAGTCGTGTCCAGCTCTTTGCAAGCCGATGGACTGTAGCCCACCAGGCTCCTCTGTCTACGGGGATTCTCCAGGCAAGAATACTGGAGTCAGTTGTCAGGCCCTTCTCCAGGGCATCTTCAAAGTCAGGGATCGAACCCAGGTCATCTGCATTGTAGGCAGATTCTTCACTGCCTGAGCCACCAGGGAAGCCCTTGTTCCATCTGAGAGTATCTTAAAAGTTAGCACCCCAAATTATAAGAAGCTCCAAACTTGATTGAGGACTACCCCCAGAACTGGCAAGGTGACATTCTTCCTCATCTATCTTTTAAAGCAGTCCCAAGGCCCGCTCATATTCACGGTATTGGAGAGATAAGCACACTTTCTTGATGAAAGAATGATAACGCCACTTAGTAGAATAGCACACAGGAATGACCATATGGTTGTGACCATCTCTGGAAAAGATGACTGAGGAAGTGGTTTCTCCTGTGAAAGAGATAAAAAGATAACTGTCATGTTCTGATGTTTTTGTCCCCTCAAAATTCATACATTGAAATCCTTGTCACCAAACATGATGGTATTGACACATAGGACTTTTAGGAGGTGCTTAAATCATAAGGCTGGAACCCTCAGGATGGGATTAATGCCTCATAGAGGGGCTCCACAGAACTCCTCTGTCCATTTGATCATGTAAGGATACAATGAGAAGTCTGTGACAAAGAAGAGAGCCCTCACTCAACTCTGCTGGTCTCACTCTTCCAGCATCCAGAACTGTGAGAAATGAATTTCTGAATCTTATAAGCTATGCAGAGTAAGGTGTTTTCCTGTAGTATTCTGAATGTACTGGGAAGAGTAACCATCTAAATTCATTTCCATTTCATTTGGGGCAGAATGTATTTCTAGTTTCTTTAACTTTTAGGACTGACTATATCACTGACATTGTAGAATGAACTTAGAAATGTGTCTACTATTTCCATACTTAATTATTTCCATTGTGCTATTGCTCAAATTTTTTTTTCTTCTTTCTGGTTTTAGTTGGCTAAGGCAGTGATACCCAGGGCAGTATGGGAAACAACAATATGTTAAAGACCAAAGAATTTGTGACTCTGTGTCCTTAAATGAGTGTGTTGATTGTTGTCATTGTTTTTCAGTCACTAGGTCATGTCTGACTCTTTGCAACCCCATGGACTGCAACACAGCAGGCTCCTCTGTCTCTAATATCTTCTAGAGTTTGCTCAAATCCATGTCCATTGAGTAGGTGATGCTGACAATCTCATTTACTGCTACCCTCTTCTGATTTTTCATTCAATCCTTCCCAGCATCAGGGCCTTTTCCAATGAGTCAGCTCTTCACATCAGGTAGCCAATGTACTGGAACTTCAGCAGCAGTCTTTCTAATGAATAGTCAGTGTTGATTTTCTTTAGAATTGACTGGTTTGATCTCTTTGCAGTCCAAGGGACTCTCAAGAGTCCTCCACCACCACAATCTGAACACACCAATTCTTCAACACTCAGCCTTCCTATCGGAGAAGGCAATGGCACCCCACTCCAGCACTCTTGCCTGGAAAATCCCATGGATGGAGGAGCCTGGTAGGCTGCAGTCCATGGTGTCGCTGAGTCGGGCACGACTGAGTGACTTCACTTTCGCTTTTCGCTTTCATGCATTGGAGAAGGAAATAGCAACCCACTCCAGTGTTCTTGCCTGGAGAATCCCAGGGATGGGGGAGCCTAGTAGGCTGCCGTCTGTGGGGTCGCACAGAGTCGGACACGACTGAAGCAACTCAGCAGCAGCAGCCTTCCTATGCTCTAACTCTCACATCTATTCATGACTACTAGAAAAATCACAGCTTTGACTATAGGGACATCTATTCATAAAGTGATGTCTCTGCTTTTTAATACACTGTCTAGGTTTGTCATAACTATTTTTCCAAGGAGCAACCGTCTTTAAATTTCATGGCTGCAGTCAACGTCAGCAGTGATTTTGGAGCCAAAGAATATAAAATCTGTTACTGTTTCCAGTTTTCCCCATCTATATACCATTAAATGATGGGACTAGGTATCATGCTGTTAGTTTTTTGAATGCTGAATTTCAAGGCAGCTTTTTCACTCTCTTTTCCACCCTCGTCAAGAGTTCCTCTTTACTTTCTGCCATTAAATGGTTATCATCTGCATATCTGAGGTTGTTGAAATTTCTCCTGGCAATGTTGATTCCACCTTCTGAGTCATACAGCCCAGCGCTTTGTGTAATGTATTCTGTATATCAGTTAAATAAGCAGGGTGACAATATACACCCTTGTCATACTCCTTTCCAAATATTGAACCAGTCTGTTGTTCCAGGTCTGGTTCTGATATTTCTTGGCTCATATACAGGTTTCTCAGCAGACAAGAAAGGTGGTTTGGTATTACCAACACTAAGAATTTTACACAGTTTGTTGTGATCCACACAGTCAAAAGATGATGCTAAAAGATGATGCTCTAAAGTGCTACACTCAATATGTCAGCAAATTTGGAAAACTCAGCAATGGGCCTTAGAAAGCATCACTATGAACAAAGCTAGTGGAGGTGATGGAATTTCAGTTGAGCCATTTCAAATCCTTGAAGATGATGCTGTGAAAGTGTGGCACTCAATATACCAGCAAATTTGGAAAACTCAGCATGGCCACAGGACTGGAAAAGGTCAGTTTTCATTCCAATCCCAAAGAAAGCCAATGCCAAAGAAGGCTCAAACTACCACACAATTGCACTAATCTCACACGATAGTAGAATAATGCTCAAAATTCTCCAAGCCAGGCTTCAGCAATACGTGAACCATGAACTTCCTGATGTTCAAGCTGGTTTTAAAAAAGGCAGAGGAATCAGAGATCAAATTGCCAACATCTGTTGGATCATCGAAAAAGCAAGGGAGTTCCAGAAAAACATCCATTTCTGCTTTATTGACTATGCCAAAGCCTTTGACTGTGTGGATCACAGTAAACTGTGGAAAATTCTGAAAGAGAAGGAAATATCAGACCACTTGGCCTGACTCTTGAGAAACCCGTATGCAGATCAGGAAGCAACAGTTAGACTTGGATTTGGTAGAAATAGGAAAAGGAGTATATCAAGGCTGTATATTGTCACCCTGTTTATTATCTTATATGCAGAGTACATAAAATGCTGGGCTGGAGGAAGTGCAAGCTGGAATCAAGATTTCTGGGAGAAATATCAATAACCTCAGATATGCAGATGACAGCACCCTTATGGCAGAAAGTGAAAAAGAACTAAGAAGCATCTTGATGAAAGTGAAAGAAGAGAGTGGAAAAGTTGGCTTAAAGCTCAACATTCAGAAAACTAAGATCATGACATCCAGTCCCATCAGTTCATGGCTAATAGGTGGGGAAACAATGGAAACAGTGGCTGAATTTATTTTTCTGGGCTCCAAAGTGGCTGCCAATGATGATTGCAGCCATGAAATTAAAAGATGCTTACTCCTTGGAAGGAAAGTTATGACCAACCTAGACATCATATTAAAAAGCAGAGACATTACTTTGCCATCAAAGGTCCGTCTAGTCAAGGCTATGTTTTTTTTCCAGTGGTCATGTGTGGATGTGAGAGTTGGACTGTAAAAAAAATCTGAATGCCAAAGAATGATGCTTTTGAACTGTGGTGTTGGAGAAGACTCTTGAGAGTCCCTTGGACTGCAAGGAGATCCAACCAGTCTATCCTAAGGGAGATCAGTCCCGGGTATTCATTGGAAGGACTTATGTTGAAGCTGTAGCTCCAATACATTGGCTACCTGATGTGAAGAGCTGACACATTGTTAAAGACCCTGATGCTGGGAAAGATTGAGGGCAGGAGGAGAAGGGGACAACAGAGGGTGAGATAATTGGATGGCATCACCAACTCAATGAACATTGGTTTGGGTAGACTCTGGCAGTTGGTGATGGATAGGGAGGCCTGGCATGTTGTGGTTCATGGGGTAGCAAAGTCAGACATGACTGAGTGACTGAAATGAACACAGTCAAATGCTTTAACATAGTCAGTGAAGCAGATGTAGATGTTTTTTATTTAATTCCCTTAGTTTTCCTATGATCCAATGGATGTTGGCAATTTGATCCCTTGTTCCTTTCTCTTTTCAAAACCCAGCTGTACATGTGGAAGTTTTGGGTTTGCTACTGATGAAGTCTAACTTGAAGGATTTTGAGCATAACCTTACTAGCATGTAAACAGAGCATAACTGCATAGCATTTTTTATTGTGTGGATTAAATCAAGCCATTGATGACATAAAGCCCTCATCCTGATTCTTCCATGTGTAATGTGTATAGAATTCTACTAGACATCCTCCATCCTATGATCATCATCTTTGTCTAATTCCCCTTTTTTTTTGAATATGGAAAGAATCTATAAATATGCTGAGATATTTCTTCCATGATTTTACTATTTTATAACAAATGAGATTTTGCGGATAGTTTTCAAAATCAGTCGACTTTCATATAGGACAATTATTATAAGTGAGCTGGACTAAAGGGGATCTTTCTTTTGAAAAATATTTAAAGACAGAAATTTGCAGCATAAGAGGGAGTTGATGTGATGAATATTCTCCATTGCTGGCTGTGGCAAGTAATCTATATGGCATTTAGGACCTAAGAGTGACTTCTGGATGACATCCAGCCAAGAAATTGGGATTCCGTTTTTATAGCTGCAAGGAACTAAATTTGGTCAACCTGAATGACTTTGGAAAAGTTCTCCAAGCTCCAGATGACAACACAGACTTCCAAAAGCTCAATTTCATCCTGACATGGTCGTAAGCAGAGATTGCAGCATATACAACCTTGCTTTCTGCTGTACAGAGTAATAAGAGTGTGTTGATTTTTTTGTCTTTTTTTTTTTAATTTATTGCACAGGTAAATTAAGTATAATTTTTAAAATTTAATAGGCATTTTTATATTTTTGAAAGTTTTAAGCTAACAAAAGCATTGTGCAGAAAGTTCAGGGAATTCTTTCTCTACAGAGTTTCTCCTATTAATGCATCATATCATTGTGGTATATTTGTTATAACTGATGAAACAATAATGATACAATATTATTAACTAAAACAGTGTTAAAGTATCTGCCTGTCAAGCAGGGGATGTGGGTTTGACCTCTGGGTAA
Source organism: Ovis aries (assembly GCF_016772045.2). Classification (NCBI taxonomy): domain Eukaryota; kingdom Metazoa; phylum Chordata; class Mammalia; order Artiodactyla; family Bovidae; genus Ovis; species Ovis aries. Next base: position 42,052,692 of record NC_056063.1, read on the forward strand.
GGAAGATCCCCTGGAGAAGGAATGACAACCCACTCCATTATTCTTGCCTGGGAAATCCTGTGGACAGAGGAGCCTGGCAAGTTACAATCCATGTGGTTGCCAAGACTCAGACACAACTTGGCAACTAGACACCACCACACTTTAGTTTCCTTAGGGTTTATTCTTTATGTTGTATGCTTTCATATGTTTTTACAAATGCACAATATCATGTATCCATCATTACAGTACTGTACAGAGTAATTTCACTGCTCTAAAAATTCTGTCTTCTGTTTATGCCTCCCTCTCTTAAATCTCTAGCATAGACTGATCTCTATTTTACTGTCTGTATAGTTTGTCTCTTCCAGAGAGTCATTTAGTTGAAATCATACAGCATAAAGTCATCTCCAATGGACTTATTTCAATTAAAAATATTGATTTGTTTCATCTACGCTTTTTTGGGATTTGATAGTTAATTTTATTTTATCATTGAATAATAGTGCTATAAAGATTTGTGTGGAGGTTTCTTGTGTAGATGTGTTTTCAATCCATTTGTACAGATATGTAGAAATATGATTGCTAGATGAAATTCTAAGACAAGATTTTACTTTGTGAGAAACTGTCAAACTGTTCTGAGGTGGTTGTACCATTTTGCATTCCCATCAACAATGAATGAGTGTGTTTATTGCTTCAAATCTTGGCCAAAATTGGATAATGACTTTGTTGTAAATTTTAATCAATCTAATAGGTATGCAGTGGTAACTTGTTATTTTCATCTACAGTTCCCTAATTACATATAATGTTGAGCATCTTTTCATTTGCTTATGTGACATTTGTATATCTTCTTTGGTGAGATATCTGTACAGATCTTCACTCTTTTTTTTTTTTTGTCCTTTTTATTGTTGAGTTTAAAAAGTTTTTGTTTTAAGATAAAATTATTTATTTTAATTGGAAGCTAATTACTTTACAATATTGTATTGTTTTTGCCATACATTGACATAAATCTGGCATGAGTTAGAATCAAGATTGCCAGGAGAAATATCAATAACCTCAGATATGCAGATGACACCACCCTTATGGCAGAAAGTGAAGAGGAACTAAAATGTCTCTTGATGAAAGTGAAAGTGGTGAGTGAAAAAGTTGACTTAAAGTTCAACATTCAGAAAACAAAGATCATGGCATCCAGTCCCATCACTTCACGGGGAAACAGTGGAAACAGTGTCAGACTTTATTTTTTGGGGCTCCAAAATCACTGCAGATGGTGACTGCAGTCATTAAACTAAGAGGCTTACTCCTTGAAAGAAAAGTTATGACGAACCTAGATAGCATATTGAAAAGCAGAGATATTATGTTGCCAACAAAGGTCCGTCTAGTCAAGGCTATGGTTTTTCCTGTGTTCATGTATGGATGTGAGAGTTGGACTGTGAAGAAAGCTGAGCGCCAAAGAATTCATGCTTTTGAACTGTGGTGTTGGAGAAGACTCTTGAGAGTCCCTTGGACTGCAAGGAGATCCAACCAGTGCATTCTGAAGGAGATCAGCCCTGGGATTTCTTTGGAGGGAATGATGCTAAAGCTTAAACTCCAGTACTTTGGCCACCTCATGCAAAGAGTTGATTCATTGGAAAAGACTCTGATGATGGAAGGGATTGGAGGCAGGGGGAAGAGGGGACGACAGAGGATGAGATGGCTGAATGGCATCACTGACTCGATGGACGTGAGTCTGAGTGAACTCCAGGAGTTGGTGATGGACAGGGAGGCCTGCCATGCTGCGATTCATGGGGTCGCAAAGAGTTGGACACGACTGAGTGACTGAACTGACTCACTGACTGACTGACTGACTGACTGATATCAATCTGACACGGGAGCACATGTGTTCCCCATCCTGAAGCCCCCTCCCATGTTCCTCCCCATACTATCCCTCTGGGTCATCCCAGTCCACCATCCCCGAACATCCTGTATCATGCATCAAACCTGGATTGGTGATTCATTTTACAAATGATATTATTCATATTTCAATGCCATTCTCCCAAATCATTCCACCCTCACCCTCTCCCACGGAGTTCAAAAGACTGTTCTATACATCTGTGTCTCTTTTGTTGTTTCTCATACAGGGTTATCATTACCATCTTTCTAAATTCCATATATATGCATTAGCATATTGTACTGGTGTTTTTCTTTCTGGCTGACTTCACTCGGTATAATAAGCTCCAGTTTCATTCACCTCGTTAGAACTGATTCAAATGTATTCTCTTTAATGGCTAATACTCCATTGCGTATATGTACCACAGCTTTCTTATCCATTCATCTGCTGATGGACATCTAGGTTGCTTCTATGTTTTGTCTGTTATAAGTAGTGCTGCGATGAACATTGGGGTACACATGTCATTTTCAATTCTGGTTTCCTCGGTGTGTATGCCCAGAAGTGGGATTGCTGGGTTGTATGGCAGTTCTATCCAGTTTTTTTAAGGAATCTCCATACTGTTCTCCATAGTGGCTGTACTATTTTGTATTCCCACCAACAGTGTAAGAGCGTTCCCTTTTCTCCACACCCTCTCCAGCATTTATTGCTTGTAGGCTTTTGGATAGCAGCCATTCTGACTGGCGTGAAATCATACCAAATTGTGTTTTTGATTTGCATTTCTCTGATAATGAATGATGTTGAGCATCTTTTCATGTGTTTGTTAGCCATCTGTATATTTTCTTTGGATAAATGTCTGTTTAGTTCTTTGGCCCATGTTTTTATTGGGTCGTTTGTTTTTCTGGAATTGAGCTGCAGGAGTTGCTTGTATATTTTTGAGATTAATTCTTTGTCAGTTGCTTCATTTGCTATTATTTTGTCCCATTCTGAACGCTGTCTTTTCATCTTGCTTATAGTTTCCTTTGTTGTGCAGAAGCTTTTGATTTTAATTAGGTCCTTTTTTTTTTTTTTTTTTTTGCTTTTATTTCCATTACTCTGGGAGGTGGGCCATAGAGGATCCTGCTGTGATTTATGTCAGAGAGTGTTTTGCTTATGTTCTCCTCTAGGAGTTTTATAGTTTCTGGTCATACATTTAGATCTTTAATCCATTTTGAGTTTATTTTTGTGTATGGTGTTAGAAAGTGTTCTAGTTTCATTCTTTTACAAGTGGTTGACCAGTTTTCCCAGCACCACCCTTTAAAGAGATTGTCTTTTCTCCATTGTATATTCTTACCTCCTTTGTCAAAGATAAGGTGTCCATAGATGAGTGGATTTATCTCTGGGCTTTCTATTTTTTTTTCCATTGATCTGTATTTCTGTCTTTGTGCCAGTACCATACTGACTTGATGAATGTGGCTTTGTAGTAGAGCCTGAAGTCAGGCAGGTTGATTCCTCCAGTTCCATTCTTCTTAAGATTGCTTTGGATATTCGAGGTTTTTTGTATTCCCATACAAATTGTGAAATTATTTGTTCTAGCTCTGTGAAAAATACCATTCGTAGCTTGATAGGGATAGCATTGAATCTATAGATTGTTTTCGGTAGTATACTCGTTTTCACTATATTGATTCTTCCAATCCATGAACATGGTATATTTCTCCATTTATTAGTGTCCTCTTTGATTTGTTTCACCAGTGTTTTATAGTTTTCTATATATAGGTCTTTAGTTTTTTTAGGTAGATATATTCCAAAGTATTCTATTCTTTTCTTTGCAATGGTGAATGGAATTGTTTCCTTGATTTCTCTATTTTCTCATTATTTGTGTATAGGAAAGCAAAAGATTTCTGTGTGTTGATTTTATATCCTGCAACTTTACTATATTCATTGATTACCTCTCGTAATTTTCTGGTGGAGTCTTTAGGGTTTTCTATGTAGAGGATCATATCATCTTCAAACACTAAGAGTTTTACTTCTTTTCCAATTTGGATTCCTGTTATTTCTTTTTCTGCTCTGATTGCTGTGGCCAAAACTTCCAAAACTATGTTGAATAGTAGTGGTGAGAGTGATCACCCTTGTCTTGTTCCTGACTTTAGGGGAAATGCTTTCATTTTTTCACTATTGAGGATAATGTTTGCTGTGTGCTTGTCATATATAGCTTTTATTATGTTGAGGCATTTTCCTTCTCTTCCTGCTTTCTGGAGAGTTTTTATCATAAGTGGATGTTGAATTCTGTCACAGGCTTTCTCTGCATCTATTGAGATAATCATATGGCTTTTATTTTTCAATTTGTTAATGTGGTGTATTACATTCATTGATTTGAGGATATTGAAGAATCCTTGCATCCCTGGGATAAAGCCTACTTGGTCATGATGTATGATCTTTTTAATGTGTTGTTGGATTCTGATTGCTAGAATTTTGTTAAGAATTTTTGCATCTATGTTCATCAGTGATATTGGCCTGTAGTTTTCTTTCTGTCTTTCTTTCTTTTTTTTTCCTGTGGCATCTTTGTCAGGTTTTGATATTAGGGTGATAGTGACCTCATAGAATGAGTTTGGAAGTTTACCTCCCTCTGAAATTTTCTGGAAGAGTTTGAGTAGGATAGGTGTTAGCTCTTCTCTAAAGTATTGAATGCAGCTGTGAAGCTGTCTGGACCTGGGCTTTTGTTTGCTGGAAGATTTCTGCTTACAGTTTCAATGTCTGTGCTTGTGATGGGTCTGTTAAGATTTTCTATTTCTTCCTGGTTCAGTTCTGGAAAGTTGTACTTTTCTAAGAATTTGTCAATTTCTTCCACATTGTCCATTTTTTTGGCATAATTGCTGATAATAGTCTCGTATGATCCTTTGTATTTCTGTGTTGTCTGTTGTGATCTCTCCATTTTCATTTCTAACTATATTGATTTGATTTTTCTCCCTTTGTTTCTTGATGAATCTGGTTAATGGTTTGTCAATTTTATTTATCCTCTCAAAGAACCAGCTTTTGTCTTTATTGATTTTTGCTACGGTCTCTTTTGTTTCTTTTGTGTTTTTTCTGCCCTAATTTTTAAGATTTCTTTCCTTCTAGTAACCCTTGGGTTCTTTGTTTCTTCCTTTCCTAGTTGCTTTAGGTGTAGAGTTAGGTTGTTTATTTGACTTTTTTCTTATTTCCTGAGGTATGCCTTTGTTGCTATGAACTTTTCCCTTAGCACTGCTTTTACAGTGTCCCACAGGTTTTGGGTTGTTGTGTTTTTATATTCATTCATTTCTATGCATATTTTGATTTCTTTTTTATTTCTTCTGTGATTAGTTGGTTATTCAGCAGCGTGTTGTTCAGCTTCCATATGTTGAAATTTTTTAATAGATTTTGTCCTGTAATAGACATCTAATCTTACTGCACTGTGGTCAGAAAAGATGCTTGGAATGATTTCTTTCTTTTTTTTTTTTTTGATAATTTACTAAGGCTAGATTTATGGCCCCGGATGTCATCTATCCTGGAGAAACCACCTCAAAACAAGGAACACATACAGACTGAAAGTGAAGGGTTGGAAAAATATATTCCATGCAAATAGAGACTAAAGGAAAGCAAGAGTGGAAGTAATCATATCAGATAAAATAGACTTTAGAACAAAGACTGTGAAAAGAGACAAAGAAGGACACTGCATAATGTCAAAGATCAATCCAAGAAAAGATATAACAATTATAAATATATACGCACCCAACATAGGAACACTGCAATATGTAAGACAAATGCTAACAAATATGAAAGGGGAAATTAACAATAACACAATAATAGTGGAGACTTTAATACCCCACTCACACCTATGGATAGATCAACTAAACAGAAAATTAATAAGGAAACACAAACTTTAAATGATACAATAGACCAGTTAGACCTAATTGATATCTTTAGGACATTTCAACCCTGAAAAGTATTTTGCATATTTGAAAAGAAGTTCTTTATCAGATAAAGGTTTTGCATATAATTTTCTCCTAGACTACAACATGTCTTCCCATCATAAGAGTAACTTCCACAGAAAGGACTGTTTAATTTTAATGAAGTTCAATTTATTTTTTCATGGGCTGTGATTTTAGTGTAGTATTTAAAAAGTTATCACATTTGAGGTCACCTACATTTTTTCCATTTTTATCTTCCAGACGTTTCATAGTTTTGTATTTCACTGCTATATCTATGCTCCATTTTCAGTTAATATTTATGAATGTTTTAAAGTCTAGGGAGCTGTGTCTAGAATTAGTTTCTTGCATGTAGATATCCATTTTTTCTAGGAGCAATTGTTTAAGAGAATATATTTTCTTCAGAGAATTACTTGTCCTTACTTTTTTGTCAAAGATCAGTTGACTATGTGTGTGTGTGTGTGTGTGTGTCTTTTTTTGTTGTTGTTGTCTATTTCTGGTGTCTATTCTGTTCTATTCATGCTTTTGCTATCCTTTCCCTAATATGAAAATTTCATAATTTTTGTAAACTTATACGAATATTTGAAGTCGGGTGGTGTCAGTCTTCTGACTGCTTTTCCTCTATGGATATTGTTTTAAGCATTCAATTTTACAGTTATGACTTACTCATCATTGAAATAGCTACATAAAGTTAGAAATGAGTACACATTACAACACTGTTGGGTGTATGTGTTATTGCAGTACAGACTATCCTATATACACCTCCTAACATTATCAAGAAAATTTTGGTAATATTGTAATTTTTTTTCATAAATGCCTTTTAGAAATTTCTGCTTAAAGCTTTCTAACTTTGAGTTATTTGTGTAAACATTGATTACTGATTTCAGTTTTCTGAAGTTTATAGGCATATTCACTTACATGTATTCGTGAGTCAGTAATGCAAATTATGGTTTCTAGTATTTGTCCACTTAATTTTGATATGCAAATATTTGGCATAAAATTTCACTTAATATGCGTCTTTACCATCTTTTCTGATATCCTTTTCTTGTTGTTAATATTTGTATATTCACTGTCATTTTCATGATTTTGAAAAAGAATTCTATTATTATCATATCACAGCTTTACAAGGACATTTTTGAGCAAGATGATGAGTTAATTAAAATTTGGTCTTTCTACATAGTCAAATACTTGTTCAATTTTTTGTAAATATTTCATGTGTGCATGAAGGAAATAACTATGTTATCATAATTGTATGCATTTTCATGTATGTATGCTAGATCAATCTTTATTTTTCATTGTGCAATTCTGTTATAATTTTGTCTTCTATCAATTACCAAAAAATAAATTAAAATCTCCCAATATGATTGGAGATTTTTCTCTTATTCTTTACAGTTTCTCTCTCTTGCTCTTTGTTTTCCTCTCTCTCCCTATTTCTTTCTCATTCTTTGTCTCTTTCTCTGTGTATGTATTTATATCTCTGCGTGGGTGTGCTCAGTTGCTCAGTCATGTCTGACTCTTTGTGACTCCATGGACTGTAGCCTGCCCGGCTACTCTGTCCATGACATTTTTCCAAGCAAGAATACTAGAGCAGGTTGCCATTTCCTACTCCAGGGGATCTTTCAACCCAGGGATTGAACTCACGTCTGTTGCACCTTCTGCATTAGCAGGTGGATTCTTTACCACTGAACCATCTGGGAAGCTATATCTATATCAATAGTGAGATAGATATAGATTGTCATTATACTTCTTATTATATATATATATATATATATATATATATATATGCAAGCATATATGTCTACCAGACTCCCCTGTCCATGGGATTCTCCAGGCGATAATACTGCAGTGGGTTGCCATGCCCTCCTCAAGGGGATCTTCCTGACTTAAGGATCAAACCTGAATCTCTTACATCTCCTGCACTAAAAGGCAAGTTATTTGCCACTAGCACCACCTCATATATTGTGGCTGAATAACATTCTATTATATGTGTATAGATACATATACATACATGTACCCATATATATCACAGCTTCTTTACCCATTCATCCATCAATGAACACTTGTTTCCAAGTCTTGATTAGTGCAAATAATGTTGCTATAAACATGAGGGTGCAGATACCTTTTTGAAAGGTATTTTTGTTTCCTTTGCATGTATTCCCAGAAGTAAAATTGCTAAATCATATAGGAGTTCTATTTTTAACTTTTTGAGGATCATCCATACTGCTTGCCATAGTAGCTGCAAAAATTTACACTCCTACCAACGGTACATAGCATTTCCCATTCTCCACATCTCTTGTCTTTTTAATGATGGTCTTCTAACAAGATTAAGTTGATGCCTCATTGTGGTCTTAATTTTCATTTTTCTAATAACAAGTGATGCTGAATATCTTTTCATATATCCATTGGCCTTTTATATAGCTTCTTTGGAAAAATACCTCCAGACTTTTTGCCCGTTTTTAAGTGGGCTATTTGTTTTTAGGTTTTGTTTTTAATTTTTTGTTATTGATTTGTAAAAGCTTTGGATGTTCACCCCTTATCAGATATATGACTTGCAAATATATGACTTTTCTATTCTTTAGATTGTCTTTTCACTCTGTTGGTGGTTACTTTTACTGTGCAGAAACTTTTTAGTTTGATGTAGTCCTATGACATATCATTTTTGAAGTATTATTTATGAGATATCTTTGAGGGTTGGGATAAAGATAATGTCTTCAAGAAAGTATTTGGATATGCTTCTTGTAGACTCAAATCAATACATATTTAGTTCATAATTTATAACTTGAAGTTCATGGTACCCTGGTGATGTAAGCTTGGGCTGTAAATCAGTGTGCATGCCAAAAGTATGTGCTACTTCTTAAAAACAGTTTTCTTCTTCTTGCTGTATATAAAAAACAAAGAATATGTGTCATAGTATGTACTACTAGTCCAGTTGTCTCAAGAACACTTATCCCTTGAGGATCCAGACTAAATATGGGGAAAATCTCTTTTAGGGTATTCAATTTGGTAGTATATGAACTATGATTTCTAAACTCCTTACTATACAAAGCCATCAAAATTATAATAAATCTCTCTTTAATATTGGCAAGTTCTCTCAGGAAAAATGTGGTTTTCTGTCTTTCCTTCCTCTCTGTAACCTAGCTTTCTCTTAACTGTAACCTTTTATAAATCTCCTATGATTTTAAGAAGACTTTTAACTTGCCCATCCACATTTCTATTTGTTTTCAGTTGGAGATTTGGTTTAAATATTCTAGTACATTCTATCTCTGAAAATTAATACCTTAAATAAAAATCTTGTTCACATTCACCCGGAGCAAAAGCTGAAGTGAGGCAAATATGCTAATTCCTTGACAGTGGCTGGTTATCCAGCTAGATGATAAGTAACCTGTCTGTAGCAAAAGTAGATGACTAATGTCAAAGGTGTTTTGGAAAAAAATAAACTAAACAGACCTTTTTAATTATCTCAGCATTAAAACTAGTTTACTGAGCATGTGTGTCAAGAGATTTAAATGGCATAATATGTTCTTAAATGTCTGCTAGAAAACGTGACCATTCTTAGATTAATGAGCTTGTGAACAGAATGTGAATTGTGATAAGAATTTTGACTACTAATGGACTACTTTCATGACATGTATTCTTAACTCTGCTTCAAAAAGTTTGCACAATTTCAATTTTCTTGAAACAATTCCCTCAAACATGAACCCCTGATATATTATAGTGGTCAGTGATTTGTCTTACATGTAATAAGTAATTATTTTGTAATTTTATTTAGTTCAATTTCTTTTGCACTCTTAAGATCTGGACATCCATTGAAGATCATTATGATGTATAGCATTGTACCTAAAAAGTAATTCATATCACAGTAGAAAGATAGTTCCTGTGAATTATATGCTTTCTAACATTTATCTTGACAGTGGAGGCCATTTTATTTTAATGTAAAATGTTAGTATGGCCTTGAAAATCAAGCCACAGCATAAACAATGTGACAACACATTGAGATTTTTGAGGCTTTCCAGCAGAACGTAGAATATGCTATAATAGATTTGTAACTTACATATCATTGTGTTCCTTCCATATCAAGACTACATGTTGCTGGGTACAAAGGCATAAGGGTAAATGAAGGGTCTATTATTATTATTATTCCTAAATATATTCCCTAAATATTAACTTTCCTATCAGTATACAATGGGATATGTTGGCATAAATAATTTCAGGAATACTTTCACCAGAGATACCTTTTGAAACAGCAACTTGGCCCTTCTCAAGTCTTCAGGGTCCCAGGTGAGCTGGGCAAAGCTGAGGTGATTGCAGCTGTTTGTTCAGATTTGCACATGGAAATAGAAATGCTCTCTGCAGTAAACACTGAGAAGCCCACCAGGCTTCTCTGCCTATGGGATTTCCCAGGCAAGCATACTGGAGAGGGTTGCCATTTTCTTCTCCAGAGGATCTTCCTGACCTAGAGATTGAATCCATGTCTCCTACATTGCAGGTGTAATCTTTAATGAGGAGCCACCAGGGAAGCCTGGTATTATTGACAGAGAGTTAAATATAATATTTTCAGAATGGCAGCATTGGAGTAGTTGACCATCTTTCCTGGTGATTCATGTTCTGGCAAACAATGCAGAATTCATATGACCTTTCTGACTTTGAAGTAATTTATACAATTTTGTGTGGGTCAGACAGTGGAGAACTCATTTATGTTTATGAATGTCTCCAAGAATTGGGGACCAAATTTAAAACTACCATAATTGAAATTACATTTTTATATATGAATTATCATGATTCTGTTTCTCTAAAAAATCTTGTTACAGATTTTAGTACTGAAGATGGTTCAAAGTACAGAATTTTTTAGATGATTTTTCTGAATTTGTTTTGAGGTATGTGGAATTACCTCTCTATCTTGATTAGATTAAAAGATGGCAGTGACTAATTCTAGTTGCAAAGAAAACACTAACAACCTATGGTATAAACTGGTCATAGATATGGAAAATGTTTATGTTACATAACAGTGATCTGTCACTTATAAGAAACAATAAATAAATGACTGTGTGTACTCAGAGGGAAACCCCTATATCCTATGGCTTCAATACTGTAATTGCTGAAAATCAAAAACAGTCTCATTCTGCAACTTGGTAAAATAAAATGCAAATTTAGCTCCAAGGTTGGCAGGGTGTTTACTTTTATTTATTTATTTTTCAATTTATCTTTAATTTGGGGGAAATTGTTTTACAAAGTTGTATTGGTTTTTGCCATACAAAATGCAAATTATCCATAATTATTCATATATTTCTTCCCTCTTGAGCCTACCTCCTCTTCCTGACCCTACCCCGCTAGGTAATCAGTGAGAGAGCCACAATGGGCTCCCTGTGTTATACAACTTCTCACAAGCTACCTATTTTACATATGGTGGTATATACTTGCTGATGCTACTTTCTCCATTCTTTCCACTCTCTCCTCCCTGTGCACTGTGTCCACAAGTTATTCTCTATATGTGAGTCCTCCATTCCTTCCATGAAAATAGAGTCATTAATACCATTTTTCTAGATTTCATATGTAGGTGTTAATATACATTATTTGTTTTTATCTTTCTGATTTACTTCACTCTGTACAACAGACTCTGGTTTCATCCACCTCACTAGAATTGACTCAAATCCATTCCTTTTTATAGCTGAAAAATATTCTATTGTATATGTGTACCATATCTTTTTATCCATTCAGCTGTTGATAGACTTATGTCCTAGTTATTATAAATCGTGTTGCTATGAACATTGGGGGTACATGTGTCTTTCTCAATTATGGTTTTCTCAGGGTATATACCCAGTAGTGGGATTACTGGGTCCTATTGTAGATTTATTCCTTCTTTTTCAAAAAGAATATCCATACTGTTCTCTATAGTGGCTGTATCAACTTATATTCCCACCAACAGTGCAAAAGTGTTCCCTTTTCTCACATTTTCTCCAGCATTTATTGTTTGCAGATTTTTTGATGATGTCCATTCTCTCTGTTGTGACGTGATATCTCACTGTAGTTATAATTTCCATTTCCCTAATGAGTGAGTTTGAGCATCTTTTCATGTGTTTATTGACCATCTGTATATCTTCTTTGGAGAAAAGCCTCTATAAATCTTCTGCCCATTTTTCTTTTTTCTTTTTTTTTAATTGGGCTGTTCGTTTTTCTGATACTGAGTTGTATGAAGTATTTACACATTTTGGAGACTTTGTCAGTTGTTTAGTTTGCAATTATTTTATCCCATTCTGAGTGTTGTCTTTTAACCTTGTTTATTGTTTCCTTTGCTATGAAAAAGCTTGTAAGTTTATCTACTTGCATTTGTTTATTTTTGTTTTTATTTGCATTACTCTAGGAGATTGCAGGTCAGGAAGCAACAGTTAGAACTGGACATGGAACAACAGACTGGTTCCAAATAGGAAAAGGAGTATACCAAGGCTGTATATTGTCACCCTACTTATTTAACTTCACATCATGAGAAACGCTGGGATGGAAGAAGCACAAGCTGGAATCAAGATTGCCGGGAGAAATATCAGTAACCTCAGATATGCAGATGACACCACCCTTATGGCAGAAAGTGAAGAGGAACTAAAGAATCTCTTGATGAAAGTGAAAGAGGAGAGTGAAAAAGTTGACTTAAAGCTCAACATTCAGAAAACTAAGATCATGGCATCTGGTCTCATCACTTCATGGGAAATAGATGGGAAACAGTGGAAACAGTGTCAGACTTTATTTTGGGGGGCTCCAAAATCACTGCAGGTGGTGATTGCAGGCCATGAAATTAAAAGATGCTTACTCCTTGGAAGGAAAGTTATGACAAACCTAGATAGTATATTAAAAAGCACAGATATTACTTTGTCAACAAAGGTCCATCTAGTCAAGGCTATGGTTTTTCCAGTGGTCATGTATGGATGTGAGAGTTGGACTGTGAAAAAGCTGAGCACCAAAGAATTGATGCTTTTGAACTGTGGTGTTGGAGAAGACTCTTGAAAGTCCCTTGGATTGCAAAGAAATCCAACCAGTCCATCCTAAAAGAGACCAGTCTTGGATGTTCATTGGAAGGACTGATGCTGAGGCTGAAACTCCAATACTTTGGCCACCTCGTGAGAAGAGTTGACTCATTGGAAAAGACCCTGATGTTGAGAGGGCTTGGGGGCAGGAGGAGAAGGGACGACAGAGGAAGAGATAGCTGAATGACATCACCAACTCAATGAACATGAGTTTGAGTGAACTCCTGGAGTTGTTGATGGACAGAGAAGCCTGGAGTGCTGTGATTCATGGGGTCGCAAAGAGTCAGACACGACTGAGTGACTGAACTGAAATGATAACATCCTGATTATTATAGCTTTGTAGTATAGGCTGAAATCAAGAATGTTGATTCCTCCAGCTCTATATATCTTTGTCAAGATAGCCTTGGGTATTCCAGATCTTTTGTGTTTCCACAGAAATTATGATTTTTTTTTCTAGTTCAGTGAAAAATACCATTGGTATTTTGATAGGGATTGCATTCAATCAGTAGATTGCTTTGGATAGTGTGGTCATTTTCATGATATTCATTCTTCCAGTCCAAGAACATGATATACCTCTCCATCTGTTTTTATTCTCTGTGTTTTCCTTTATTAATATCTTATAGTTTTATGCATATAGGATTTTTGTCTCTTTAGGTAGGTTTATTATTACATATTTTATTATTTATTACTTTTATTTTTTGCAATTGTGAATGCGATTGTTGCCTTAATTTCTCTTTATGATTTATCCTTGTTAGTGCATAGAATACAAGGGATTTCTGTGTATTAATTTTATATCCTGTGAATTTACATTATTCATTGATTAGCTCTAGTAAATTTCTGGTGGCATATTTAGGGTTTTCTATGTAGAGTATCATGTCATCTTCAAATAATGAGTTTTCCTTCATTTTTTTTTCTAATCTGGATTAATTTTATTTCTTTTTCTTCTCTAATTGCTTCAGCTATGAGGTTCAAAAATATGTTGAATAATAGTGGTGGGTGTGGGCACCCTTGTCTTGTTCCTGATCTCAGAGGAAATGCTTTCAGGTTTTTAACAATGAGAATGTTTGCTGTGGGTTTAATGTATATGGTCTTTCTTATGTTGAGAAAGGCTCCTTCTAAAGCTCCTTTCTGGAGAGATTTTTATCATTAACCAGTGTTGAATTTTGTTGAAAGCTATCTCTGCATCTATTGCGATGATATTTTTTTTTTCCTTAGTCTTTTGATTTCTTACTATGGTGTACCACATTGATTTGCACTTACTGAAGAATCCTTGGATCCCTGGGATAACTGCCACTTGATCATGATATATGATCATTTTAACATGCCGTTTGTTTCACTAGAATTTTGCTGAAGAGTTTTGCATCTATATTTATCAGGGCTATTGGTCTGTAATTTTTCTTTGATGGTGTCTTTGTCTGGTTTTAGCATCAGGGTGATGGTTTCTTCCTAGAGAGGTTTCCTTCCTCTGCAATTTTCTGGAAGATTTTGAACAAGATAGGTGTTAACTTTTCTTTAAACTTTTGGTAGAATTTGCTTGTGAAACCATCTGGCTATGTGCTATTTAGGGAAGATTTTTTATTGCAATTTCAATGTCCATACTTGTGATTGGACCGTTCATATTTTCTAATTTTTCTTGGATAAGTTTTTGGCAGGTTATACTTTTCTAAATACTTGTCAATTTCTTCTAGGTTGCCCATTTTATTAACATATACTTTCTCATACTATTATTTTATGACCCTTTGAATTTGTGTGTTATCTGAGGTAACTTCTTTTTCATTTATAATTTTATTGACTTGAGTCTATTTTTTTTTTTCTTTCCTTGATGAGTCTGGCTAATGATTTGTCAATTTTGTTTATATTTTCAAATAACCAACTTTTGGTTTTAATGATCTATGCTATTGTTTTCTTTGTTTCTTTTTCATTTATTTCTACATTGATCTTTATGATTTCTTTCCTTCTATTACCTTTGGTTTTTTTTTGTTTGTTTGTTTGTTCTTGTTGTTCTTGTTGTTGTTGTTCTTCTTCTTCTTTCCCTAGCTGCTTAAGGTGTAACGTTAGGTTGTTTATTTGTCATTTCTTTTGTTTCTTTAGATAAGCTTATATTGTTATAAATTTCCCTTTTAGCGTTGTCTTTCTTGCATCCTATATCGTTCCAGTTGACATTTTCTTTAATTCATTGTCTAGATAGCTTTTGATTTCCTCTTTCATTTCTTTAGTACTTCTTGGTTACTCAGAAGTATATTGTTTAACCTCCATGTATTTGTGCTTTTTACATTTTTTTTTTCCTATGAGTGTGTGCTCAGTTGCTCAGTAACGTCCAGTTCTTTGTGACCCCATGTAATGTAGCCCACCAGGCTCCTCTGGCAATAGGATTACCCCAGCAAGGGTACTGAAGAATGTTTCCATTTCCTCCTCCAGGGAATCTCCTGACCCAGGGATCAAATCCACATCTCTGGTGTCTCCAATATTTTTTCCTGTTGCTGATGTGTAATCTTATAGCCTTGTGGTCAGAAAAGATGCTTGAAATAATTTCAATTATATATTTTTTAAACTTACCAAGGCTTGATTTGTGGCCCAAGATGTAATATATCTTAAAGAATATTCCATGTGCACCTGAGAAAAAAAATGAAATCTACTCTTTTTTGGATGAAATGCCCTGTAGATATCAGTTAGGTACGTCTGGTCCAATGTATCATTTAAAGCTTCCGTTTCCTTATTAATTTTCTGTCTGGATGATCTGTCCATTAGTGGGAGTGATTTTTAACCCCCACATCCCACTATTATTTTGTTACTGTCAATTTCCTCTTTAATATTAATTAGCATTTGCCTTATGTATTGAGGTGCTCCAATGTTGGGTACATATATATTTATAGTTATTATATCTTGGATTGATTCTTTGATCATTGAATAATGTTTTCCTTTGTCTTTTGTAGCAGATTTTATTTTGTTTTGTTTTTATAATATAAATTTATTTATTTTAATTGGAGGTTAATTACTTTAAAATCATTTTATCTGATAAGAGCATTTCTTCTCCCATTTTCTTTTGATTTCCATTTGCATACTATATCTTTTTCCAGCCCTTCACTTTCAGTCTGTAGGTGTTCATAGATCTGAAGTGGGTCTCTTGTAGACAGCATTTATAGAGGTCTCTTTTCATACTCATTCAGCCAACCTGTGTCTTTTGATTGGAACATTTAATCCACTTGTATTTAAGGTAACTATAGATAAGTGTGCTCCTGTTGGGTTTTCCTGATAGCTCAGTTGGTTAAGAATTCGCCTGCAATGCAAGAGAACCTGATTTTATTCCTGGGTCAGGAAGATCTGCTGGAGAAGGGATAAGCTACCCAACCCAGTAATCTTGAGTTTCCCCTGTGTCTCAGCTAGTAAATAATTCACCTGTAATGTGGGATTTTTATCCCTAGGTTGGAAAGATCCTCTGGAGAAGGAAAAGGCTACCCACTCCAGATTCTGGCCTGGAGAATTCCATGGACTGTGTAGTCTATGGGGTCACAAATAGCTGGACATGACTGAACAATTTCACTTGACTTCATGTGATCCTATCACCATTTTCGTTATGGTTTTGGCTATGTTTTTTTAGACCTTTTATTTTCTTGTTCCTGTTTTTGTTTGTTTGTTTGTTTGTTTTTCTGTCTAAAGAAGTTCCTTTGGCATTTATTATAAAGTTACTTTGAATTCACTTAACTTTCACATATCTGCAAAGCTTTTGATTTCTCCTTTGAATCTGAATGATATTCTTCCTGGGTAAAATAATTTTGGTTGTAGGTTTTTCCCTCTCATCACTCTACCTATATCCTGCCACTCCCTTCTGGTCTGCAGTTTCCACTGAATGATCAGCTGATAACCTAATGAAGCTCCCCTGTTATTTGATAACTTTCCCTTGAAAGAAAATGAAGTCACTCAGTTGTGTCTGACTCTGTGACCCCATGAACTGTAGCCTACCAGGCTCCTCTGTCCATGGGATTTTCCAGGCAAGAGTACTAGAGTGGGTTGCCATTTCCTTCTCCAGAGTATCTTTCCAACCTGGGGATCGAACCAGGTTCTCCTTCATTGTAGGCAGAAGCTTTCACTGTCTGAGCCTCCATTTTTGCTCTGTGTTTAATCTTCATTAGCTTGATTAATATGTATTTTGGTGTGTTTCTCTTTGTGTTTATCCTTTATAGGATACTCTGGTCTTTCTGTACATGGGTAGTTATTTCCTTTCCTGTGTTAAGGACACTTTTGACTATAATCTCCTCAAAATTTTCTTATACACTTTCTTTTTCTCTTCTTCTTATTCTAGACCCTCTATAATTTGAATGTTGGTGTACTTAATGTTGTCCCAGAGGTCTGTGAAACTGCCCTTATTTCTTTCTGTTTCTTTTTCTTTATTTTGTGCTTCTCTACCATTCTGTCTTCCAGCTCACTCATCCATTCTTCTGCCTCAATTATTCTGCTATTGGTTCTCTCTAGTGTTTTTTTAATTTGTTATTCTGTTTTTTATTGCTGATTGTCATATATATATTCTAGGTCCTTGTTAAATATTTCCTTTTTCTTCTCAATTCATGCATCCATTCTATTTATCTCTGCCTTCATTTTATTTCCAAGATTTTGGATCATCTTTACTATTATTACTCTGAATTATTTTTTCAGGTAAACTGCTTACTTCCTCTTCATTTGTTTGGTCATGTGAATTTTTACCATTTTCTTTCATTGGCTAAATGTTTCTGTCATTTTATTTTGTTTAGTTTACTGTCTTTAGGGTCTCCTCTCTACAAGCTAGGGAGTTTCAGTTTCTCTTATGAGTGAAATCTTCCCCCTCATAGGTAAAGTTGGACCAGTGCCTTGTGAAAATTTCCTGGTTGAGGGACTTGTGCCTATGTTCTGGTGAAAGGAGCTTAATTTTGTCTCTCTAAAAGACAGTTTCATGTCCAATATTGTGTTCTGGGGAGAAGGCAATGGTACCCCTCTCCAGCACTCTTGCCTGGAAAATCCCATGGATGGAGGAGCCTGGTAGGCTGCAGTCCATGGGGTCGCTAAGAGTCAGACACGACTGAACAGGTTCACCTTCACTTTTCACTTTTGTGCATTGGAAAAGGAAATGGCAACCCACTCTAGTGTTCTTGCCTGGAGAATCCCAGGGACAGGGGAGCCTGGTGGGCTGCCATCTATGGGGTTGCACAGAGCCAGACATGACTGAAGCAACTTAGCAGAAGCAGCACTGTGTTCTGGAATGTCTACAGGCTTCAGGTCACCTGTCTGCTAATGGGCAGAGTTGTGTTCTCGTTTTGCTGAAAGTTTGGCATGATGCATCCAGCACTGGAAATTGTGGGTCTTTTGGTGGGTCTGGTTCTAGTGTTGAGAAGGAGGCCTTTGGGAGAGCTTTCACTGATTAAGGATCTATTGGGTCAGGAATTATTTGCTGGTTCAAAGTCCTGGACTTGGGTCTCCCACCATGGAAGTTCAGGTCCAACCCCTTACTGTAGCACCAAGACTTCCCAGCCCATGCAGCACAGAAGACAAAACCCCAAGACTCATGGTGAAAGCATTACTCAATATCCAATAACATCTAAAGAAACCCAAATATTTCTTTCTACAAAAAGAAATTAAGAGAGTAAAGAGAGAGAAAAAATTATAAAAACAGAAATCAAAAATGAAGAGAATAATCAAGCCCATAAGCAAACCCATAAGTGAAAATGAACACTAAAAACTAGAGCAGCAAAAATATAAAATCAAAAATATGAAAAAATGCAGTATAACTAAATAATATTGTAAAAATAGGAAAAATACATTTATTAAAAATAAGATTGTTTTAAAAAGGAAAAAGTAAGGCTAAAATACAAATTAAAGGATTAATAAAGAAAGAACAATATTAATAAAGTATGAAATAAAAAAAAAGAAAGAAAAAAAAATATAAAGTGGCAGTAAGAGTTTCCTCCCAATTCCTCCATTGTCCTCTTCACACTGACAGACAGTTTGCTTACTGTGGAAGTCCTCCAATATTTCTAGGAAGGTCTCTGGGCCTGCTGTGGATGCTGTGTGGTATCAACTCAGGTTGAATCTGGCCTTATTCCAGCTTGTACTTTCTCCAAAATTCTGCAATTGTCCCCAAAGTCCGCAGTCTCAGGATAATTGTGGGGTTTTAATCTGATGCACATGTGGCTACAGAATTCAATTCCCTTTCTCTTGTTTTCTCACACAGCCCCTGGTGCTTTGCTATGGTTCTGAGCCCACCTCTGCCTGTAGGCCACCGTCTGGTGTTTGTTTCCCTCCCAGATCAGAGGGGATAAAAGTAGCTGCTTATTAGGACTCATTTGCTCAGTTGGGCTGGGGAGATAGAGGGATATGGAAGCCACAACTGTGGTGTTTGTGAAGTGCTTGCTGCAGCTGAGGCTTGTGGGAAGCCACTGTATCAGAGGTGGGTTTTAATTAATTTAATTCCAGAGGAATTATCCAAAAGTTTTGTGTCCTTAGGCACAGCCAAGCTGCATAGGCTCCCAGGAAGTTTTGGGTCATAACTTGTGCCTGCTCAACACTCGGTGGCAGCTGCTACCTCTGGGGTCAGGACTGCAGCAGCAGCATTTTGTTCCCTAACTTTGGCCCTTGCCTTAGTTTTGGTAGTGGCCATTTTGTTTGCATTCCCCACTCTGGGATCATAAACTGAAGTTGCATCCAGTCCTATCTCTGACACTCATGCTGGCTTTGGTGATGACTAAGCATGCCTAACTCTGAGGTTTGGCAGTTCATAGCCATTACTCATTTCACTTATGGCATTCACAAAGTTTGTTCTTGTTTTATGAAAGCAAGGAGAGTTAGAGGGCCCCCATTGCAATGATTTCTTTCAGTCCAGACATTTTCCTGGACTCCCTCAGATGTGCTGCACTAACCCCCTCAGAGTATCCGTGGCATCAAACCCCAGTCTTCTCCCTGGTGTCCAATCCCTGAAGCCTGAGAATCAGTATCTAGCCCCTACTCACTGCAGAGGGCATGCAAGATGCTTGGCAATGATCCCTGTGGTGGATTCTCTACATTTTGGTTTCCAAGTGTGTGCTTTCTCCTCTGAAGTTCCAAAGCACCAACCCCCATCCCCACTCATGAGGGGGTTTCCGAGTATGAGAAAACTTTTCCTCCTTAACGATTCCCTTCCAAGGGCACAGGTCCCTGTCCTGACAGCCTTTGTCTGTCTCCTTTTGTATCTTTATCTTTTGCCCTACTTCATTCTGAGGATATTGGATTGTCACTTTGGAAGTCTGGTATCTTCTGCTAGCATTCAGAAGGTGTTCTGTAGACATTTTCCAAGTGCAGAGGTATTTTTGATATATTTGTGGGGAGGAAGGTGATCTCCCCTTCTTATTCCTCCACTATCTTGAAAGTCACCCCAAGTGCTTACTTTTAAAGAGAGGGGATTGATTAGGAAAGAATCTTTTAAGTTACTATGATGACATATTGGAAGACCCTGGGTCTGAACTGACTCTAAATCCAGGAAAAAAAAAAAAAAATCCCTGTGGTTCATTACTTAGAGTAGAGGCTTAAAAAGGTTAGATAATCGATAGAGTTTTAGCTCAGATTAATTTCACAGTAGTCCCAGCATGGCCTCCAAACCCATCCTGTGACAATTTACTCAGTCCCCAACTGGATTATTGGAAAAGACACACTTAGCAGTTAGTAGAAAGTCCTCATCAGTTCCCCATAGTGAGGGCTATGATGGTGAAAAGGGTAAAATGAAAGCCACTAGCTTGGCTCTGCCTAGGAAAATAATAAATTAAAAGCAATACCACATTCCTAGATGAATAACAGAGATTAGTGTCACTGTCATGGTTTTGAAGGATGTAGTGGTGCCAAGTCCCACCACATTCCTATTCATCCTTCCTAGTTGGACTGTGCAGATGATAGATGGATCTCCAATAAAGACAATGACTCTCCTAAGCTTAACCAGGTGGTAATTCCAACTGAAGCTGCTGTACCAGGAGTCGCTCCATTGTTGAAAACAAAAATTAATACACTCCTTAGTAACCAGTATTTAGCTATTGATCTGGGAAATAACTTAAAAAAATTTCTCCTTCCTATCAATAAAACCAGCGAGAAGCAGTTCCTACCCACCACACCCCCATCTCCAAGGGGCAGGGACAATAATATACCTTCACTGCCCTATACCAAAGGTATCAACTCTCAGCCTTTGTCATAAATTAGCTTGAAGGAGCCTTGATCATCTTTTCTTTTCACAAGGGGTTATGCTGATCCATTACATTGATTGAACCTAGTAAGCAAGAAGTAACAACTTATTCATTAAGCGAATATTGGTAGCAGTACTTACTAAGATATTTGTGCATCATGGGGTGAGAAATAAATCTGACAGAGACCAGGGACAACTATGTCAGTGAAATTTCTAGGGGTCTGTTGGTATAAGGCCTGCCAAGATTTCCCCCAAAGGTGAAGGAAAATTTGCTACACTTGATCCCTTCTATTCCCCCCAAAAAGCACAGTGCATCTCTTTGAATTTTGGAGGCAACATATCTGGGTGTGTTATATTGACCTGTTTTCTGAGTGATGTGAAAAGCTGCTAACTTTGAGTGGTGCCTAGAAAGAAGACTGCATCAGGCTCAGGCTGCCAAACAAGTTGCTCTATAACTTGGGTCATATGACCCAGCAGATCCGATGGTGCCTGAAGTTTGAGTGGCAGATAGGGGTAGCATATGGAGCCTTTGGAAGGACCCTCTAAGTGATTTTCAGAACAGGTCCTTCAAATTTTAGAGCAAAATCCTGCCATCCTCTGCAAATAACTCTTTGATAAACAGCTCTTTGTCTACGGGGATTTAGTGGAATCTCAATGCTTAATTATGGGCCAAAAGTCTCATTTGCACAGCAATACTCCATCATCGAATGGAAATGGTACATATATAATGAGAAAAAGGCAGGCCCTGTAACTGTAAGTATGTTACATGAAGAAGTGTCCATGATTCCCACTCCAGCCTACCACCTTCCCTCTTTCAGTCTGCACATGTGGCTGCATGAGGTATTTCCTGTGACCACTCAACAGGAAAAGAGAAAACTCAGATCTGCTTTACAGATGGTTTTGTACTGTATACAGGTACCACCTGAAAGTGGACAACTAAATCCCTATGCCCTTTTTCTGGGACATCTCTGAATGACAATGGTAAACGGAACTTCTGTTAGAGGCATAGCTCCAAGTGGTGCATCTCTTTGTTCATTTTCTTTGGAAAAATGGATGGACAAACATGCAAGTATATATTGATTTATGGACTTTGATCAATGGTTTTGTTGAATAGTCACAGACTTTGAAACAACATGATTGGATAACTGGTGACAAAGATTTTTGGAAAGAGGTGTGTGGATTGATGTTTCTTAATTGGTTAAAAAAAAAAAAAGTATGAGTATGTTCATGTTTTCTGTGAATGTTCACCAAAGGATGACCCTAGCTGAGGAGGATCTTAATAATCAAGTAAATGGGATAACCCATTTTGTGGATCCAATTTAGCCTTTCTAAAATCAATCCCATTATCATCCAATGTGCTCATGAAGAAAGTGGTCATGGTGACAAGAATGAAAGTAATTCACTGGCTCAGCAAAATATTCTTCCATTTACCAAGGCCGCCTGACTATGGCCACTGCTGAGTGTCCAATCTGCCAACAGCAGAGATCAACACTAAGTCCCTGATATGGCATCATTCCTTGAGATGATCAGCCAGCTACCTGGTGGCAAGTTGATTACTTTGGACCACTTCCATCATGGAAGGAGCAGCCTTTTGTTCTTAATGGAATAGATACTTCTGAACATGGAGTTGCCTTTCTTACACAGGTTTTGTTGCCAAAGCTAATACCCACGTAGTTATAGAATGTTTATGCAATGTCAAATTATTTCAAACAGCATTACTTCTGTTCAAGGAACTAACTTCACAGCAAAAACAAACAAACAAATCCTGCAGCAATGGACCCATGCTTATGGAACTCACTGTTCTTGCCATGTGAACCGTGTTGAAGCAGTTGGTTTGACAGAAGCATGGAATAACCTTATGGATAGTTACTTACAGCATCAATTAAGTGGCAATACAGTACAGGGCTGGGACAAGGTTCTCTATAGGGTTGTATATGCTCTGAATCGAGGAGAGCATGGCAAGCCACTCCAATTTTCTTGCCTGGAGAATCCCCATGGACAGAGGAACCTCATAGGCTACAGCCCATGGGGGTATCAAAGAATAGGATATAACTGAGTGACTAAGAACAGTGCATGCTCTGAATCAGCATCTAATATATTGTGTTATTTATTTCATAGCCAGACTCCACGGGTTTAGGAATCAGGCGATGGAAATTGGAGTTGCACCGTTTACTATTATTATTTTCCCTTCAAGTTTCCATGACTTTATACTCTGCTAGCCCTGAGGTCTTAGTTCCAAAGGTAGAAAGGCTTTCCACCAAGAGACAAAAAAATGACTCCATTACTCTGAAATTTAAGACTGCTGCCTGGTCACTTTGTGTTTCTCACACCTCTGAATCAAGGAAAGAATGTAAAGTAGTTACTGTGCTGGCTTCTGTCTATTAATGAAGAAATTGGACTGCTATTCCTCACTGGAGTAAAAAAGAATATGACCAGAGTACAAGATATTTCTTGAGGGTATCTCTCATTATTACTATGCTATGTGATTAAGATCAACAAGAAAAGATATAAGCCAATCCAAGCAGGGCCACTAGTGACCCAGATCCTTGAGAATAAATTTGTGGGTCACCCTACCAGGAAAAGAATCATGATTAAAAATGATGCTTGATGAAGGCAAAGAGAATATAGACTGGCTTATAGAAAAAGCAATTACAATGAGAAGTTAAAACCACATGAACAGTTACAACAGTTATTGCATTTCAATTGCTAAGTGATTGTCCAGCTCTTTGCAACTTCATGGACTGCAGTACACAGGCCCTTCTGCTTCCACTATCTCCCAGTATGATCAAATTTTTGTCTCTTGAGTGCATGCCTGCTCAGCTTCTTCAATCATTTTGAACTCTTTTTCAACCTCATGGACCAAAGTCCACCAGAAACCTCTGTCCATGGGTTTTTCCAGGCAAGAATGCTGGAGTGGGTTGCCACACTCTCTTCCAGGAGATCCTCCAAACCTGGGATGAAGCTCACTCCTCCTACACTGCACACATACTCTTTACAGGTGAATCACCTGGGAAGCCCCATCCATTGAATAGATATTTCTATCTACCAACTCTTCCTCTGCCACCCTTTTCTCCTTTTGCCTTCACTCTTTCCCAGCCTCAGGGTCTTTTCCAATGAGCCAACTTTTCACATCAGGTGGTCAGATTATTGGAGCTTCACTTTCAGCATCAATCCTTCCAAATAATATTCACTGTTGATTTTTCTAGAATTAACTGGTTTGATCTCCTTGGAGTCCGGAACTCTCAAGAGTTTTCTCCAGCTTCACAATTCAAAAGCATCAAATCTTTGGCATTTTGCCTTCTTTATAGTCACATCTGAACATGACTGCTGGAAAAACCATAGCTTTGGCTATATGGACCTTTGTTGACATAATGATGTCTCTGCTTTTTTAATACACTGCCTAGGTTTGTCACAGTATTCCTTTCAAGGAACAAGCATCTTTTAATTTCATGGCTGCAGTCACCATCTACAGTGAATTGGGATCCCAAGAAAATAAATTCTATTACGGCTTCCATTTTTTCCCATTCTGTTTGCCATGAAGTGATGGGACAGAATGCCATTATCTTATTATTTTTTAATGTTGACTTTCAAGCCAGCTTTTTCACTCTTCTCTTTCACCCTCCTCAAGAGGTTCTTTAATTCCTCTTCACTTTCTACCATTAGAGTTATGTCATCTGCATATGTGAGCTTGTTGATTTTTCTCCCACCAATCTTGACTCCAGCTTGTAATTACCCCAGCCTGGGATTTCTCAAGATGTACACTATGTGTAAGTTAAGTAAGCAAGGTGACAAGATACAGCCTTGTTGTATTCCTTTCTCACTGTTGAATCAGTCCTTTGTTCCCTGTCCCATTCTAAATGTTGTTTCTTGACCCATATATAAGTTTCCCAGGAGATAGTTAAGGTTGCCTGGTACTCCTGTCTGTTCAAGAGTTTTCCTCAGTTTTTTGTGATTCACACAGTCAAAGGTTTTAGTATAGTCAATGAAGCAGAAGTAGATATTTTTCTGGAACTCCATTGCTTTTTCCATGATTCAATGAAGATTGTCAATTTGATCTCTGGTTCCTCTATCTCTTTGAAACCCAGGTTTTACACCTGGAAGTTCTCATTCCACATATTGCTAAAGCCTAGCTTAAAGAATTTTGAGGATAATCTTGCTAGCACATGAAATGAGTGCAATTGTACAGTAATTTAAACATTCTTTGGCATTGCCCTTCTTTGAGATTGGAATGAAAACTGGCCTTTTCCAGTCCTGTGGCCACTGCTATGTTTTGCAAATTTACTGATATATTGAGTGCAGTACTTGAATAGCATTATCTTTTAGGATTCTAAGTAACTCAGCTGGAATTCCATCACCTCTACTAGCTTGTTCCTAGTAATGTTTCCTAAGGTCCACTTGACTTCACATTCCAGGATGTCTGACTTTAGGTGAGTAACCACACCATCTTGGTTATCCAGGTCATTAAGGTTTTGTTTTGTTTTGTTTTGTTTTTTCTTTCTTTTTGGTATAGTTCTTCATGTATTCTTGCCATCTCTTCTTAATCTCTTCTGTTTCTATTTAAGTCTTTAATATTTCTGTCCTTTATAATGTTCACCCTAGCTTGAAATGTTCCCTTTTTACCTCCTTGAAGGGAGGAGGTAAAGTTTTCTTGACGAGATCTCTAGTCTTGCCCATTCTATTGTTTTCCTCTATTTCTCTACATTGCTCATTTAAGAAGGTCTTCTTATCTCTCCTTGCTATTCTCTGGAACTCTGCATTCACTTGGGTATATACTTCCCTTTCTCTCTTGCTTCCCTTTTTGCTTCTCTTCTCTTCTCAGGTATTGGTAAAGCCTCCTCAGACAACCACTTTGCCTTCTTGCATTTCTTTTTCTTGGGGATAGCTTTGGTCACTGTGTCTTATACAAAATTACAAACTTCTATTCATAGATCTTCAGGCCCTCTGTCTACCTGATTTAATTCCTTGAATCTATTTCTTACCTTCACAGTATAATCATAAGGGATTTAAGCCTGCAGTTTACAATAAAGAGCTCATGACCTTAAGCCACAGTCAGCTGCATGTATTGTTTTTTGCTGCCTGTATAGATCTTGTCCATTTTTCTCTGCAAAGAACAGAATCAGCCTGATTTGTGTATTTGACAATATGGTGATGTTAATGTGTAGAGTCATCTCTTGGGTTGTTGGAAAAGGGTGTTTACTATGACTAGCATGTTCTCTTGATAAAATTCTGCTAGCCTTTGCCTTGCTTCATTTTGTACTCCTAGGTCAAACTTGCCTGTTATTCTGGCTATCTCTTCACTTCCTACTTTTCCTTTCCTATCCCCTCTGATGAAAAAGGCATTGGTTTTTGGTTTTAGTTCTATAAACTATTGTAGATCTTCATAGAAGCAGCCAACTTCAGCTTCTTTAGCATCAGTGACTGGGGCATAGACTTGAATTACTATGATGTTAAATAATTTGCTGTGGAAATGAACCAAGATCATTCTATCATTTTTTTCAGGTTGCATGCAGGTATTGCATCTTGGACTCTGTTGTTAACTATGAGTGCTATTCTGTTTTTTCTAGGGGGTTATTGCCCTTATAAGTAATAGATATAATGGTCATCTGAATTAAATTTGCCTATTCCCTCCAAGCATTCTCTGGTGGCTGAGATGGTAAAGAATCTTCCTGCAATGCAGGACACCCAGGTTTGATCCTTGGGTTAGGAAGATCCTCTGGAGAAAGGAATGGCAACTCATCCAGTATATTCTTGCCTGAAAATTCCATGGACAGAGGAGCCTGGTGGGCTACAGTCCACAGGATCCCAAAGCATTGGACATGACTGAACAACTAACACTTTTGCTTTCATTCCCCTCCATTTTATTTCACTATTTCCTAAGATGATGATATTCAATTTTTCCATCTCCTGCTTGACCATGTCCAATTACCGCATCCAAGTTACCACAGTCAAGACTGTAATTACCATGAGTAGTCCTCCTATATGTGTATATGTTCTTGACTGGATCACAGATATCTGATTCAACGTTATTTCTGGGTGTGTCTGGGAAGATATTCCTGGAGAAGATTCACATTTGAATCAGTACAGTAAAACAGATTGCCTTAGATAGTATGGTTGGGCATCATCCAATCCACTGAGGACCTAAGTAAAGCAAGAGCAAGAAGGATTCACTCTGTCTCTGCCTGAGTAGTACATTGATATTCTCTTTCTTCCAAGGTTCCTGTTTCTCAGGCTCAGATAGAAATCAGTATCATCTGGCTCTCAGGCCTTTGAACTACATCTCTAGTTTTCCTAGGTCTCCAGCTTACAGATGGTAGATTGTAGGACTTCTCCATGATTGCATGATCCAATACCATAAATCAAAATCAACCTCAATCTCTCTCACACATAATGTATAAAGAAGGTAATGTACATGTAAGGAACGGAATTTAGTTGATTTCCTCAGGACACCTAAACGAAGTATCAGAGCCAGGGCATGACCCTACATATTCTTTATATTTCTCTGTTATTTTCAGAATAGAGAAAATGGAAAAGAATGAGATATGGCTCAAATCACTTTTTTTTAATGTATCTAAACTCTATAAGAAGAAAAAATTTGATGAGACTGAAAGTCTAAAGAAAACTTATATCCATTATGTTCTTTCTGAATATTTTCTTGCACATAATTGAAGCTTTTGAGAAGTTCTTTCTTTTGGCATACTATGTTCTATTTGGTAAGTCTTTTCTTTTTTTCTACACATGCATTCTGCTTTACAAATATGCAATTTTCAAGAATAAGAAGCTGATTTGTTTATATCACTCTCCAACATTGCCCACAATGGGTTCATAAATGCCATTAATTCCATTTAAGCAATTATAATAAAATGTAAAACTTTTTAAAAACATTCTGGCCCTCTTATGTCTATTGTGTGTATATTTGCATTCAAATTTGAAATCTTCACATCACACTAATGACAGATTTTGCATATACAATAAATGCTTAAAATTACATATTAATTAAATTTTAGCTATCAACTCCTGACATTACTATTATTAAATTCTCATTTCATAATAATCAAGACAAAGTAAAATGTTGACATAGTATTTTAAAGACTTTTGTTTTCTTTCAAATAATCATAAAATCTAAATCTTATATGTATTAATATTCTATTATCTTGTAACAGGAAATAATCCACCATATTTTTCATATTTTTTTCTTTTTAAGTTATCTTCATTCACAGAGAGCTGTTGAGTAGATTTAAATATAAGTTTATATTTGTAAAACATTATAATTTGAATAAAATAAGTAAATTGAATGAGGTTTTATTAAAGATGGTGGAAAAACATTGCTCAATTCAGCAATATATGGGTTTGCCTCAGTTAACACAACACATAGAATCTGGTATGTAGCAGATGGTAGTATAAAAGCAAAGTAGTGTTTCCCTTTTGGTTCTTTTATATTTATGTGCTCATTTATTGGGGAAGAAAACAGCTAATCTGCTCTTTTTTTAAAAAGAGAAATGGAGTTATGAGAGAAAATTTCAAATGCATGATTGCTCTTTTGCATCTTATATTGGAGCTGCTACAAAACTGTAGAAATAAAAATAAAATTTCTTCAATTCACATAATCTGAGGGATAAAAGAAGTGGCACGGGTATTTTTAAAACTTTGACTGTGTTTGCAAAACCATACCTGAAAACTCCTTATTTGGAATCTTTCCACTAAAGCATAGTATATAATGAATTAACTGACTGAACTTTGTTTTTAACATTGAACAGCACCATAGCAAGTGAACTCTATATGTGCATAAAAGAGGCTCATATCTCTGAAATGAATGAACTCAAATACACAAATCATGTCCCTGTTTTTCTGTCTTGTATACAAATGTAGAGCACTTACATTTATATTGTTTCCTGTTATTTTTCACAATAGTTTCATCTTATTTTCTTAGATAAGGAAATTAAAGTTTAAAAAATAATTATGTTCATTAAGAATAAGCTTAATAAATATATCTTTATTAAAATAAATTCAAAATGAATTAAATGCTTAAATGTAAGACTTGAAACCATAAACTTTCTAGCAGGAAACGTAAGCATCATGCTTTTTGACATTGGTCTTCAAAATACTTATTTTCATACATTTTCTTAGGCCAGAGAAACAAAAAAAATCAATAAGTGTGATTATATCAATTTAAAACGTATTTGCACAGTGAAAGAAATTACAAGAAAACAAAATGTTTGCCTACTGAATGAGAAAAGATATTTGCAAACAGTATATCAGATAAGCGACTATATCCAAAATGTAACAGGAACTCATACAATTCAACATCAAACAAAACAAAACAAACAAACCCAACTAAAAAATAATTTGAGAATCAGAACAGACCTTCTCCCAAAGAAGACCTATATAAGGCTAATGGGGATATTAAAAAAAAAAAAATGCTCAACCTCTCTAATCATTAGAGAAATGCAAATCAAAATCATAGTAAGATATCACCTGAAACCTTTCAAGATCTCTATTATCAAAAAGACAACAAATGCAATCATTGCAAAGGATATGGAGAAAAGGTAATTCTCACCACTGTTGGTGAGATTATAAGTTGGTGCATCTGCTATGGAAAACAATATGGAGACGCCTCAAAAAATTAAAAATACACTACTATATGATCTAACAGTACCGCTACTGGCTATTTATCAAACAAATAAACAAAAACACTAATTTGAAAAGATACCTCTACCCTTAAGTTCATTTCAACATTATTGAAAATAATAAAGGTACTGAAACAACTGAAGTGACCATCAATAGATGAATGTATATATACATATGTCTCACATTTTCCGTATATTCTATAAAATGAAATATAAGTCACAAAAAAGGAAATGTCATTTATGACACCATGAACCGACCTATGATGTATTATGCTAAGGGAAATAAGTCAGATAGAGAAAGGCAAATACTGAATTATTTCATTTGTATGTAGATAATAAAAAGCAAAACGAATAAACAAATACCAAATATAAACAGAGTTATAGGTGCACAAAATAAATGTTTTACCAAGAGGAGAAGAAGAAAAAAAAAACATAAAAAAAAGCATAAACATCAGACACATGAAATGTACAATGTGGGGAGTAGATGCAGTAACTATGTAATATTCTTGTGCTACAACATACTGTAACTAAAGATCATGGTGATCAGTCTGAAATGTATGTAAATAACAAATCACTGTAACATGATGTCCTCAGCTCAGCTCAGTCTCTCAGTCGTGTCCGACTCTCTGTGAGCCCATGAATCATAGCATGCCAGGCCTCCCTGTCCATCACCAACTCCCGGAGTTCACTCAAACTCATGTCCATCAAGTCCATGATGCCATCAAGCCATCTCATCTTTGGTCGTCCCCTTCTCCTCCTGCCCCTGATCACTCCCAGCATCAGGGTCTTTTCCAATGAGTCAACTCTTCACATGAGGTGCTAAAGTGTTGGCGTTTCAGCTTCAGCATCAGTCCTTCCAATGAACACCCAGGACTGAACTCCTTTAGAATGGACTAGCTGGATCTCCTTGCAGTCCAAGGGACTCTCAAGGGTCTTCTCCAACACCACAGTTCAAAGGCATCAATTCTTCAGCACTCAGTTTTCTTCACAGTCCAACTCTCACATCCATACATGACCACTGGAAAAACATAATGTCCTAGGTAAATTAAATTTCAAAAATAAACAAAGTCATAGAAAAAGAGATCATATCTGTGGTTACCAGAGGCGGGAATGGGGATGAGGAAAATTGGATGAAGGAAATCAAAAGGTACAACCTTTCAGTTGTAAGATAAATAATTACTAGGGATCTAACATGTTGTTCAGTAGCTAAGTCATTTCTAACTGTTTGGAACCCATGGACTGCAGCAAGCCAGGACTCCCTGTTTCTCACTTTTTTCCAGAGTTTGCCCATGTTCATGTCCACTGAAATTGATGATGCTATCCAGCTATCTCATTCTCTGTCTTCCCCTTCTCCTTTTGTCCTCAATCATTCCCAACATTAGAGTTTTTCCCACTGAGTTGGCTTTTCACATCAGGTGGCCAAAGTATTGGAGCTTCAGCTTCAGCATCAATCATTCCAATGAATATTCAGAGCTGATTTCCTTTAGGATTTGCTGATTTGAATTCCCTGCTGTTAAAGGGACTCTTAACAGTCTTTTCCATCACCACAATTCAAAAGCATCAATTCTTCAGCTCTCAGACTTCTGTATGATCCAACTCTCACATCCATACATGGCTGCTGGAAAGACCATAGCTTTGACTATATGTACATTTCTTGGCAAAGTGATGCCTTTGCTTTTTAACACACTTTCTAGGTTTGTCATAGTTTTCCTTCAAAAGAGCAAGCATCTTTAAATTTCATGGCTGCAGTCACTATCTGAAGTGATTTTGGAGCCCAAGAAGAGCAAATCTGTCTCTGCTTCCACTTTTTTTAATGTTGATTTTTAAACCAGCTTTTTCACTCACCTCTTTCACACTTACGAAAGAGGCTCTTCAGTGAGGGTACTTCCTGCCATTAAAATGGTATTATAAGCATATCTCGGAGAAGGCAATGGCACCCCACTCCAGTACTCTTGCCTGGAAAATCCCAAGGGCGGAGCAGCCTGGTAGGCTGAAGTCCATGGGGTCGCTAAGAGTCGGACACGACTGAGCAACTTCACTTTCACTTTTCACTTTCATGCATTGGAGAAGGAAATGGCACCCACTCTAGTGTTCTTGCCTGGAGAATCCCAGGGACGGGAGAGCCTGGTGGGCTGCCATCTATGGGGTTGCACAGAGTCGGACACGACTGAAGTGACTTAGCATAAGCACATCTGAGGTTGTTGATATTTCTCCTGGCAATCTTTTTTCCAGCTTGTAACTCATCCAGCCTAGAATTCTGCAATTTAACTCACACTGCATATGAGTTAAATAAACAGGTTGACAATATACAGCCTTGTACTCATCTCCCAATTTTGAACCAGTCAGCTGTTTTATGTCCAGCTCTAACTGTTGCCTCTTTACCAGCATACGGGTTTCTCAAGACACATTTAAGGTGGTCTGGCATTTACATCTCTTTATGAATTTTCCACAGTTTGTTGTAATCCACACAGTCAAAGGTTTTAGCATAGTCAATGATATAGAAGTAGAAGTTTTTCAGAGTTCCTTTGCTTTTTCTATGATTCAATGAATATTGGATGAGCTTCCTTGATAGCTCAGTTGGTAAAGAATCTGCATGCAATGCAGGAGACCCTGATTGTGTGTTGGGCACAAAGTAGAAGATATTGAGAAGAGGTGGCAAGAATACACAGAAGAACTGTACAAAAAGATCTTCAAGACCCAGATAATCACAATGGTGTGATCAGTTATCTAGAGCCAGATATCCTGGAATGTGAAGTCAAATGGGCCTTAGAAAGCATCACTATGAACAAAGTTTTGGAGGTGTCAGAATTTCAGTTGAGGTATTTCAAATCCTGAAAGATGATGCTGTGAAAGTGCTGCACTCAATATGCCAGCAAATTTGGAAACTCCGCAGTGACCACAGGACTGCAAAATGTCAGTTTTCATTCCAATCCCGAAGAAAGGCAGTGCCAAAGAATGCTCAAACTACCACACAATTGCACTCATCTCACATGCTAGTCAAGTAATGCTCAAAATTCTCCAACCCAGTCTTCAGCAATACATGAACCATGAACTTCCTGATGTTCAAGCTGGTTTTAGAAAAGGCAGGGAACCAGAGATCAAATTGCCAACATCTGAAAAACATCTATTTCTGCTTTATTGACTATGCCAAACCTTTATCTGTGTGGATCACAATAAACTGTGGAAAATTCTGAAAGAGATGGGAATACCAGACCACCTAACCTGCCTCTTGCAAAATCTGTATGCAGGTCAGAAAGCAACAGTTAGAGCTGGACATGGAACAACAGGCTGGTTCCCAATAGGAAAAGAAATATGTCAAGGCCGTATATTGTCACCCTGCTTATTTAACTTATATGCAGAGTACATCATGAGAAACGTTAGGCTAGAGGAAGCACAAGCTGGAATCAAGAAGGCTTGGAGAAATATCAATAACCCCAGATATGCATATGACACCACCCTATGGCAGAAAGTGAAGAGGAATTAAAAAGCCTCTTGAGGAAAGTGAAAGAGGAGAGTGAAAAAGTTGGCTTAAAGCTCAACATTCAGAAAACTAAGATCATAGCATCTGGTCCCATCACTTCAATGCAAACAGATGGGGAAACAATGGAAACAGTGGCTGACTTTATTTGGGGGGCTCCAAAATCACTGCAGATGGTGATTGCAGCAATGAAATTAAAAGATACTTTATCCTTAGAAGGAAAGTTATGACCAACCTAGACAGCATATTCAAAAGCAGAGACATTAGTTTGTCAACACAAGTCTGTCTAGTCAAGGCTATGGTTTTTTCAGTGGTCATGTATGGATGTGAGTTGGACTGTAAAGAAAGCTGAGCTCCGAAGAATTGATGCTTTTGAACTGTGGTGTTGGAGAAAACTCTTGAGAGCCTTTTGGACTGCAAGAACATCCAACCAGTCCATCCTAAAGGAGATCAGTCCTGTGTGTTCATTGGTAGGCCTGATTTTGAAGCTGAAACTACAATACTTTGGCCACCTGATGTGAAGAGCTGACTCATTTGGAAAAAAAAAAAACTGATGCTGGGAAAGAGTGAGGGCAAGAGGAGAAGGGGATGACAGAGGAAGAGACGGTTGGATGGAATCACTGACTCGATGGACATGGGTTTGAGTGGACTCTGGGAGTTGGTGATGGACAGCGGGGCCTGACTTGCTGCAGTTTATGTGGCTGCAAAGAGTCAGACACTACTGAGTGACTGAACTGAGCTGAAACTTATTGTAATAATTATTTTATGATATAGACAAATCAAAACACTATGCTATGCACTTTACAGTTGTACAGTGCTACATGTCAATTATATCTCAATAGGCATGAAGAAACACTAAATTAAGTTTACAGATCAGGTATGTGATGGTCCTGGAATTATGCTTCATGATACTACTTTCAAAACTATGCCATAAAATCAAAATTTAGGTGTCAGCTTTGACTTTATATCTTGAGGTCTTGATGTCCTTCTTATTTTATGAGAATTCAGAATGAATTACTCAAACATGAGAAGTAGATGTGCTATGACATTAATAATATTTGAGTTTCAGGATCTATTTGCCCTTTCAAATATAAAGACTTGTAAAGTAGGCAAACTTTTCCTGATAAACCACCAGGTTTTAATTTTCTTGTACTTCAGAACCTCCACTTACCTCTCCATGACATCATATGAATATAATCATCTATATTACAGTGCCTTACTTTGGCTGTGCTCTAAGATAACCTATGGCCATCTGAGGACTGTGATTATAATCACTGATCCGCATCCCCGTTCCCCAGAATAATCTACTTCCTTTTTCAAGCAGTTCTCAGACTTCAGCTTGGTAGAGCTTTTCAGAACATTGGCCTTGAGTGTTAAAGACTTGACAGCAGAGGCTGTGTGTTATTCATCATTTTACTCCTACTACCTAGAATAGTGCTCATCAGTAAGTACCTTAATAAGGTTTCATCTTCAGATTTTACTGCCTCATAGAACAGTACATTTTTTTCCCACGTTTCTTTGTTTGATGCTGTATTTTCATTAACAGCAAATATCCACAAACGCACTCACACCTAATAGATACCTGGGCATGCTCTCCCATACACACTTTAAAAAATCTTTTGGCCCTATGCCTTTTATCTGTTGGGGTCTTTATGTATTTCTTTTTATTTTATTTTTTAATGATATTTCAACTTTATTGGAGTTTCATTAAAAGAACTTTAAGCTTGTAAGCTCAGTTAAAGAACAGGAACTTTTAAAGGGAAAATGTCTCAAATGTGATACTTTTAAACAACCCTCATTCATCAACTTTCTTAAAAGGAAATTCAGAGAAGGGCCTGATCAACCATGCAAAAGTTGATGACCACAATGGCAGGGAGAGGCAGAAGAATTAGACCTCTAGTTGAAAATTTAATATCTTATAAACACAAACACACACAAGGGCTCTTATATTTTAAGAATTTAAAGCATATTCAATTACATTGTTGAGGTTTAAGAAATAATAGTATCAGCAACCATAATTAGATCATTAAATATATTAAAACACAAAGCAGTGTGAATCAAAATTATGGTAATTTTTATGAAAGTATTTAAAAATATTGGTTTGGTATAATGTAGTAGATAATTTTATAATTACTCACTCTTACCAATTGAGTAAAGTATATTAATAAATGGCATTTGAAAATGTAACGTCCTCCATGAGCTGACCTTGACCAACCAAGTCCTTAGACTCAATACCTGACCAAATCAAGCCATGTTATTTCTCATTCTCTGACTTTGCACAAGATGTTCTTTTTATAGCAAATAACTGCCTAAGACTGGACTTAGCACTGCACTGGCCACAAGACTGGAAAAGGTCAGTTTTCAATTCAATTTCAAAGAAAGGCAACACCACAAGAAGGTCCAAACTACCATAAATTGGTCCATTTCACATGCTACCAAAGTAATGCAAATCCCTCAAGTTAGGCTTCAAAATCACTGTGGACAGTGACTATGGCCACAAAATTAAGACAGTCGCTTCTTGGAAGAAAAGTTTTGTCAAACCTAGACAGTTTATTAAAAAACAGAGACATCACTTTGCTGACAAAGTTTTGTATAGTCCAAGCTATGGTTTTTCCAGTAGTCATGTATGGATGTGAAAGCTGGACTATAAAGATGGCTGAACACTGAAGAACTGACGTTTTTAAGGATGGGATGATTTGGGAGAATGACACTGAAACGTGTATAATATCATATATGAAACGAATCGTCAGTCCAGGTTCGATGCATGATACTGGATGCTTTGGGCTGGTGCACTGAGACAACCCAGAGGGATGGTATAGGGAGGGAGGAGAGAGGAGGGTTCAGGATGGGGAACACGTGTATACCTGTGGCAGATGCATGTTGATGTATGGCAAAACCAATACAATATTTTAAAGTAATTAACCTGCAATTACAATGAATAAATTTATATTAAAAATTTAAAAAAAAAGAATTGACACTTTTGATACATGGAGCTGGAGAAAACTTTTGAAAGTACCTTGGACAGAAAGGAGATTAAACCAGTCAATCCTAAAGGGAATCAACCCTGAGTATTCACTGGAAGGACTGATACTAAAGTTGAAGCTCTAATGCTTTGGCCACCTGATGTGAAGGGCCAATTCATTGGAAAAGACCCTAACACTGTGAAAGATTCAGGGCAAGAGGAGAAAGAAGATAGTACAGTGAAGCCTGGCAAGCTGTAGTTTATGGGGTCACAGGGAGTTGGAGAGGACTTAGCAACTAAACAACAGCAATTGCTTAACCCCAAGTCATTCCTCATCCACATGATAAAACATCTGTGTCAGAATCTCCAAGGAAAGCTTTTATAGTCCATCACTGAGTTAAATACTTCTCAGTCTCCTCTACTAGAGGAGTAGTAGAGGAACCATCATGTCCCATGATGTCACAGGTTATTTCTTTCTTCCGTTAACCAAGGACAAAGTGAAGAGATGGTGTCCCATCCCATCACTTCATGGGAAGTAGATAGGGAAACAGTGGAAACAGTGTCAGATTTTATTTTTGTGGGCTCCAAAATCACTGCAGATGGTGACTGCAGCCATGAAATTAAAAGACACTCCTTGGAAGAAAAGTTATGACCAACCTAGATAGCATATTCAAAAGCAGAGACATTACTTTGCCGACTAAGGTCCGTCTAGTCAAGGCTATGGTTTTTCCAGTGGTCATGTATGGATGTGAGAGTTGGACTGTGAAGAAGGCTGAGTGCCAAAGAATTGATGCTTTTGAACTGTGGTAATGGAGAAGACTCTTGAGAGTCCCTTGGACTGCAAGGAGATTCAACCAGTCTATTCTGAAGGAGATCAGCCCTGGGATTCCTTTGGAAGGATTGATGCTAAAGCTG
The DNA here is from genome assembly GCF_016772045.2 of Ovis aries. Lineage (NCBI taxonomy): Eukaryota > Metazoa > Chordata > Mammalia > Artiodactyla > Bovidae > Ovis > Ovis aries. The sequence continues at coordinate 42,089,611 of NC_056063.1, forward strand.
AAGCTCCAGTACTTTGGCCACCTCAAGCGAAGAGTTGACTCATTGGAAAAGACTCTGATGCTGGGAGGGATTGGGGGCAGGAGGAGAAGGGGACGACAGAGGATGAGATGGCTGGATGGTATCACAGACTCGATGGACGTGAGTTTGAGTGAACTCCGGGAGATGGTGATGGACAGGGAGGCCCGGCGTGCTGAGATTCATGGGGTTGCAAAAAGTCGGACACGACTGAGCGACTGAACTGAACTGAAGTGAAGAGAAAAGCATCCTTTCTTACTTATCAATGTGAACATTTTTATCTTTTTCTGCTTTGTTCAGGACTCACCTTTTTCCAAAACAAACATTCATTCCTACAGTGAAGTAATACCTCTTTTTTGCAAATTTGCAGACCCAGCATAGGATATAAACAAAATATAATTAGTTGAAGTATAAATGAATTGCAGCTTTTCTTTCCTTACTTAACAAAAAGAGAAGATACACTAAATTATAAGAAAATAACAGTAACTTTGAAGAATATTTTAAATATTATTTTATAATGTGCTAGAATTCACTATGAATTAATGATTACAAATTACTCATGTTTTAGAGATATAGATTATTTGCTGAGTTGTTTTTGTTTCCTTCTCTCATTTGCTATGTTAGCAAATTTTCTAACAAATATACTTGAATTTCCCCAATGTTCATCGCAGCACTGTTTATAATAGCCAGGACATGGAAACAACCTAGATGTCCATCAGCAGATGAATGGATAAGAAAGCTGTGGTACATATACACAATGGAGTATTACTCAGCCATTAAAAAGAATACATTTGAATCAATTCTAATGAGATGGATGAAACTGGAGCTGATTATACAGAGTGAAGTAAGCCAGAAAGAAAAATGCCAATACAGTATACTAACATATATATGGAATTTAGAAAGATGGTAATGATAACCCTTTATGTGAGACAGCAAAAGAGACACATATATAGAACAGACTTTTGGACTCTGAGGGAGAGGGAGAGGGTGGGATGATTTGGGAGAATGGCACTGAAACATGTATACTATCATGTAAGAAATGAATCGCCAGTCTATGCCCAATGCAGGATACAGGATGCTTGGGGCTGGTGCACGGGGATGATCCAGAGAGATGATATGGGGTGGGAGGTGGGAGGGGGGTTCAGGATTGGGAACTCATGTACACCCATGGCAGATTCATGTCAATGTATGGCAATACCAATACAGTATTGTAAAGTAAAATAAAGTAAAAATAAAAATTAAAAAAAAAGAGAGAAAGCATGCATTTTCTTTACCTTTTAAAATTTGTTGGTGGGTAAGAATTCATTTAAACATGACTTACATGGCTTTGGTAGAATTATTTAGAAGAAATAAGATAATTTAGCAGTGAAGAGAAGTTGACAGGAAGTCAAGGTCTGAATTCAGATTCTTGCTCAAGTCTCACTTCTGTTTCCTCCTAACTTCTGACTTTGGACAAGATCATATTGAAGTTTCTTTCTCATAAGGAGGGAATAATAATAGCTTTTCCACTTGTGGTTGTTGGAGAGAGTCAATGAAATAAGAATTATAAAAAAAAAAATTTCCCAGTGCCTTGGATTTAATAAATGTTAAATAAATATTAGCTTCTACACTTTATTAATAAAGATGGAACTAGAATAGTCAACAATATAGGAAACAATGTGAAAAAATTAAAGCAATCCTAACTACTCGGGCTCTCTCCTCTAGTTGAGGATCTCAGGAAATATACAGTTATTAGGATTATGAATTACAAGACAGATGAAAGTCTAGGTGAAAATTGGAGACTGAGAAAGAAGGGTCTCACTAACAACCTTGGTGAGGAAAAACAATCAGCAGAGTCACTGATCCATAAAGCATGCTGCAAGGTAGCCTGGAGGAGATCTTTGAAAAGAGAGAATCAGCACAGAATAGAGACACAGGATTACAGAATCAATTTGTAGAAAACCATTTTGAAAAATTTTGAATTGGTTTTTATTGTTACTTTCAAAGACACCTTGATGAAAATTCTTTAAATGTATTCCGTAATTATTCTTTTAAAGTATAAAGGAAAGAAATAAAATACAAGAGTTGCTGACTGCAAAAGGAATTCTAAATAAAACAGAAAAATATCTTATTTTATTAACACATTTCATATCAAAAAGTATATAGGTAACAATATGCTTTCTTTGTTGTTGTGTCAATAACATATTAAATCACAAACTGGTTTTTAAAGGGAAGGTTAGCTGTTTGTTATTTCATGATTTTAAAATGTACTAACTTTTAGTTGACATCCATTGTCTAAGGAACTGATTCAAAGCTATTAATTATTTTTAAAGCAGCAGTGTGATAGTGGATTGAATAACACATCCAAATGCACATTGCATAAAATGAAAATATTAAATTAATATACCTGTAATACAACAGCATCCCTGTTACTGATAATCTGAGTTTTCATTACGTGTGAAACCAAGCAAAACTTCCATCTGGGAATATTTTTTTATTTTTAATGGCATGATAAAATTTCCAGCTAAAAGAGCCTCAACCCATTCATCTTTCAGATATCTGCCTTTTAATATAGTAGAGAAGTAAGATGATCCAGAACCTGGTAGTTACACTCAATCCTGAAGGAAAGACTGAGTTGAATTGTTTGGTTCAACATCGTGATAACCTCAGTTTTAGATAGTTTTTTTTCTCTGTGCCTTGAGTCTCAGGTAGTGCTGACACTTCTCTATCCTATAAGAATGAATAAAATACTTTTTAATGCCTAGATGTTAGAAGTCATTTAAGAAAAATTATATTATCTAGAAACAATTTTGAAAAAAGAAATTGCAAAAAAAATATAAATAGCAAGTAGAAAAATTAAGGTATAAAATGCAAGCTAGTTTTAATTTCAAATGAAACAAAAGAAAGATAATTTTTTAAATCATTATATTTTGAACTAACTTTATGATTATAGAAAGATTGCTTCCCTCCAAAATGTGCAGAGATCTTATGTCCTTCTTGTACTGTTACCCAGGAGACAAAAGTTTGAGGAGAAACAGTATTTGAAAAATCTATCCTAAGATATTTGCCATCTACCACAAGAGAAATGGTAACTCATGTTGCCACTGAGAAACATGTTAGACATCAAATGCACCACGTGCTTAAGATAAACATCTAATACAAGTTTCTATCAACAATGCCTGAAAAGAAAAGCTTATTTTTAACAAAGGGAAAACTATCACCAAGTGTTCCATAACATATCTTGAATATTATATAATGAGAATCTCAATTCCTGTCCAGTAATAAATTCTGCATCAGAAAACCCTAAAGAAAAACCATAAATACTATTTAAGAGCAATGATTCTACTTATAAATGTGTTTATGTGATCTTTATAGAGTTTTAAAAATGAAGATATTTTATAATAAATTGGGAATTTTTCTTTATTTTGTAATTTTTTTGGTCTTTTGAAAACCTATGTTTGAATTTACACATGGTAACTGCCTTCTTTAGAGAGAAAGATTCTGCACTGATGCCCAGTCCCTGTCACTTCCATGGCTTTACTTTGGAGTCACTTCACTTTCGTATGTAACTTGTCTGGTTACATATATACTTGATTTTATGTTCCCCAGTATGTACTATTATATTGTGCCACTTTGAATCCATTTGCCACCTTAAGTGAGTGTGTAAGTATGTGCATGTATTTGGAGATTTTGCATGTATACTAATTATTTATTTACTTAAAAGAGACTTACAACAGACTCAATATTTCTCTCAGAAGGTGCATAATTAGAATGGGATCATGGGAAGGTTACTGACTTTTTTTGTTGTTGTTGTTCTTCTCTATTTCTGCTTTTTAAAAATATGTATGTATTAATTTTGAATTCAGAAATTTCATAAGAAGGAATGAAAGACCTAAAAATAGAGATGAAAAAAGAAGCAAATTATCACTGGGACTAAGTAGCATGGATATACACAATCTACCAAGATCTAAGTGTGGGAAAGAATTCTACATAAACAGGTGTAGTTTTGTCAAATCTCAGCATATAGTTAATATTAAAAGCTTATACAGTAAGCACACACTGGAAAAAGAGAAATTTCTGGAGGCTGAAGAGTCTAAATCCTTTCTTTTTTTTTTTTTTTTTTTTTTTGAGGAATTTACAATTCATTGGGAGAATATGAATAAGAACAACAAATAAACCAAAAAAATTAAAAAAGAAAAACAGAAATAAGCAAATAGATCAGAGCATATATAATTAAAACTGTAAAAATATGAGTATAGTTTTCTAAATATGTGTAATATATATGCTTATAAGTCTAGTTTTCAAGTCTACAACTCTGTGAACTCAAATCATGTTCATAACATATTTAGGAAATAAAGAGGTATATGTCATCATTCTTGTATTTCAGGCAAAAAAAAAAAAAATGCTGAGAAAGGAATTTAAATCATCATACTTGCACCAAGCTGGAAGTAAAACCAAAAATTGTCTAATTTTTCCTTATTCCACTTTTACTACAGTCGTACATCTTAGAAAGTATTTTAAAAAATCATATAATTGAGTATTCCATTTCACCATCATAACATGGAGATGGATTCTTACAAAACTGATATCTGAAGTTCATTTTGAGTGAAGATCTATTAAGTTATCTTTAGAACTCTTTTTCCTGAAGCTATCTGGCATTGGTGTTGGTGATGGTGGTGGTGGTGGTTTAGTTGCTGTCATGTCCAACACTTGCAAACCCATGGACTATAGCCTTCCAGGCTTCTCTGTTCATGGGATTCTCCAAGCAAGAACACTGGAGTGAGTTGCCATTTCCTTCTCCAGGGTATCTTTCTGACTCTTGAATCGAACCCGGGTCCCCTGCATTGCAGGCAGATCCTTTTCTGACTGAGCTATGAGGGAAGCCCATTTCTGGCTTTGGTCCATTTCATTAGAATCTTCTGATGCTGATTAAAACAACAACAACAACAACTCAAATTTTCAGTTGATAAAATACAGGTGTCTAGCACCAGTCCCATATCTGAATTAACAGGTTTTAGGTTTGTATAAAGATATGCATTTTTTAACAAACTTAAAAAGTTTCCATGGCTAAGAAACTTCTGATTTTATACAAGACTTTTGAATGCTAAAATGAAAATGGGAAAGAAGAGACTTTGACATATGTTGAAAATGTGAGGAAAAATACATAAGGATTTTGAATAGGTTATTTCGGTGAAAGAAGAACTATGTGTAGACAAACTTGACCTAGTGTGGAAGGGGTAAAAGTTTAATCTGGACAACTACTGAAATTTAAAGTTATTGTCGACTGGGCTATATCTGGCTGTGATTTTGCAATTTTGAAAGTAACTTCTCTTTCAACTCAAGGTCAACTTCAATGTAGTCTTAAAACATCAATGGGAGTAAATTTAATTCTACAGCAACGTGAGGCTATTACTTGTATTTCTCTGGTTTTGTGTCTGTATCTGTCCCCAAACGACCATTCAAATAATCATTCAAATCATAGATTAATAGTAAAAACTTTAAGTTAGATACAAGGTTTTAAACAAGAGTGTCCTGAGAAAAAGTTATCCTGAATTCATTCTATAAACTTTGGAATAAAAGGAAACTCTTTAGTCAATGCTTAATATTTATGTTGCATTGTTTCAGTTCAAAGAGTTTTGCAAGGTGGAAGGTCAATTAAAGGAGAGAATGATCAAAAACTGGATAATCAGGAAAAAAATTATTTTGCAATCCACATATGATGCAGATTTGAACTAATGTTAAATGTAAATGGAATTAAAAAATATGTGAAAGAATTGTAAGAAGAAAGATTTGAAAATATTTGATAATAGAATAAATATGGAAGTGGATAATCAGATAAATGTCAATATTATCTCCAGTTTAATTTCCCAACAAAATCATGATGCTGTTTTTCTTTTCTAAAAAAATAAAAAAATAAGGTCCAGATAAGAATCAGATTTTTTTTAAAATTGATGTTTTCAGCATGTTTAGAAATTTAATATGAGAAGAGTTTAAGGCTAGGTGAAGATTAAAATTATTTATAAACTTGAATGTTCAAAATTGACTATAAATTTAAGAAGCAATTATGTATAAAATCTCAGACATCAGTTCAGTTCAGTCGCTCAGTCGTGTCCTACTCTTTCTGACCCCATAAATCACAGCACGCCAAGCCTCCCTGTCCATCACCATCTCCCGGAGTTCACTCAGACTCACGTCCATTGAGTCCATGATGCCATCCAGCCATCTCATCCTCTGTTGTCCCCTTCTCCTCCTGCCCCCAATCCCTCCCAGCATCAGAGTCTTTTCCAATGAGTCAACTCTTCTCATGAGGTGTCCAAAGTAGTGGAGCTTCAGCTTTAGCATCAATCTTTCCAAAGAAATCCCAGGGTTGGTCTCCTTCAGAATGGACTGGTTGGATCTCCTTGCAGTCCAAGGGACCCTCAAGAGTCTTCTCCATCACCACAGTTCAAAAGCATCAATTCTTTGGCACTCAGCCTTCTTCACTGTCCAACTCTCACATCCATACATGACCACTGGAAAAACTATAGTCTTGACTAGACGGACCTTAGTCGGCAAAGTAATGTCTCTGCTTTTGAATATGCTATCTAGGTTGGTCATAACTTTGCTTTGAAGGAGCAAGCATCTTTTAATTTCATGGCTGCAGTCACCATCTGCAGTGATTTTGGAGCCCACAAAAATAAAATCTGACACTGTTTCCACTGTTTCCCCATCTACTTCCCATGAAGTGATGGGACCGGATGCCATGATCCTCGTTTTCTGAATGTTGAGCTTTAGGCCAACTTTTTCACTCTCCACTTTCACTTTCATCAAGAGGCTTTTAGTTCCTCTTCACTTTCTGCCATAAGGGTGGTGTCATCTGCATATCTGAGGTCATTGATATTTCTCCTGGCAATCTTGATTCCAGCTTGTGTTTCTTCCAGTCCAGCATTTTTCATGATGTACACTGCATATAAGTTAAATAAGCAGGGTGACAATATACAGCCTTGACGTATTCCTTTTCCTATTTGGAACCAGTCTGTTGTTCCATGTCCAGTTCTGGCTGTTGCTTCCTGACCTGCATACAGATTTCTCAAGAGGCAGGTCAGGTGGTCTGATATTCCCATCTCTTTCAGAATTTTCCAAGTCTCAGACATAGGAAGAACAAAAAAAAAAAAAAAATGGCTCTTCAAATTTTGTATCAAATTTTATGGTCATTTTAAAACATTTCCCCTGAAATTTTGGACACTCTCCCATTGAGATGTGGAGTGTATGGGCCATCTCCTCAAATTTAGGTTATTCTGTGACTATTTGACAGAATACAGCAGAAGAGACACTATCTGACTGCAAAATCCACTTGGCAATCTTGGGATGCTCTCTGTACATCAACTCTCTCACATACTCTCCCTTTAAAACAACCACCATGATGCAGAAGTACAAGCCAATGTTGAAGCAATCTGTTGGCTTTTTTGTTTGCAGTCTCAGCTGAGCCCACTCCACAGTCATTACAGACCTGGTTCCTGACATATGGATGACATAGACACCTTAGAAGTAGCTCCTTCAGGTTTATGTTTTCTACTCCTTAGCCATCTGAATCTTTTCAGGTATAGTTCCATCTCTAAATTCAAAGTACACAGAAACTGTGAGCTTAATAATTTTTTAAAAAAAATGTGCTGTTTTACACAAAAAGATTAAGACACCGTGTTGCAAAATAACACTAGCAGAGCAGCCTCTTTTGGTCACCCTCAGTCTATCAGATCGTCTCAGCTAAAGCCCAGGCATTATGGCAACAAACAAGCCATGCCTACTGTGCCCTGTCAGAACTCCTGACCCACAGAATCCATGGGAATTATGAAACTTTTTATATCACTAAATTTGGGTGGTTCCTTATCCAACAATAATAAAAGCATATCATCTTTTGAAACTGTAATGAAATTTCATGTATGTCTTCCCTATATTGTAGCCATAATATTGTTTACTACTCTGAGGCATTCTCAAATATTCTTATTTTTATCACAGTAATAAAAACAGTTAACATTGAACAGATGCTTATGGGAAAATCTTCAAGAACAACTTCTCTGAAGAAACTGATTTGTCTCTCTTAACAAATTGTGGAGGTATGTACCCTAGTGATCTTAACATATACAGATCACTTCCCCAAACTCTATAACATAATTATTACTATTAATTCAAGCTTACATGCATAAAAAATTGAACTTCAAAGAGAATAATTTTTGTAAATTTCTTTGACGATTTAGCTATGGGGAAAGTGTATAAATATACAGTTTAACTTGAAGCTTTAAGCATCTAATTTTGTCCACATCCTACAGCTTGTGGGATCTCAGTTCCCTGATCAGAATTGGAGCCTCTGCAGTGAAAGCACACAGTCTTAACCACTGAACGACCAGGGAATTTCTGAGTCTCTCTACTCTTAACCTCTATGCTATGATGCTTCTCAACCTTAGAGAATAGACATACCTCAACTAGGATGAAACAGTTACAGACTGTGTCTAAACTAAATTTTAGTTTCTTAATTCTAATTCCATGCTTCATTCAGTCTGCCTCAACAAATATTTTTTTTTCCTTTTTTTAATTTTAATTGGAGGTTATTACTTTACAATATTGTATTGGTTTTGCCATACATCAACATGAATCCACCACAGGCATACACATGTTCCCCATCCTGAACACCCCTCCCTCCTCCCTCCCCATACCATCCCTCTGGGTCGTCCCAGTGCACCAGCCCCAAGCATCCAGTATCATGCATCGAACCTGGACTGGCGATTAGTTTCATATATGATATTTGATAACCCTCTATGCGAGATATTAAATTTCTAATTAATAATTATGCTTTTCTTTATGAGTTGGATAATAACTAAGTTAAGTTCAATGTCTTTTACTGAAAATATAAGACTGAAAAACCCATGCAAGAAGTATCTACATTGAGCATACAGGATACTGATTGGAGGCATCAAATAAGAGTAAGTTAATTAAGGACATTAAATTGTTTCTAGGCATGGTGATCTGACCTAAAACTATACAGACTTTTCCTGCACTGTTGTGCCCTTTTGGCTCTCTCCCTTTTGAACTGTGCCCTCTTTGTGAATTGTAAAAGGAATTGGAACTTGAATTGGATTTGTGCCTTTATAGATCTCTCCCTTTTGGAAAAAGCTAAAGTATATCTGGAAGAAAATAAGAATACCTGGGAATATTTACAATCTAATGAAATGTCTTGTTATTGAACTTGTCTTAAATTGTTTTCATTATGGATATTTTAACAAGAGATGAATACTTATCATGAAGAAAGAGTAACTTTTTTCTCAACGCTGATATTCCTTTAAAGAGGAAGAATACATGGGAACTGGGGACTAACAGAAAGGGAAGAGGTATGTCAGCCAAATCAACTGATTCTCATTCTGTTGCCAGAGGTACAGCTGTTCATCTTAATCACTGTGAAGCACTCTTTCACTTCGCCATATTTCCACACTATGATCTCCACAGTTCCCCTGGGCATGTGCTATCACTTCTGCACCAGCATGCCGTGTTTGAGCTAACACGGGTTGCTATAGAAGACAGTGTGCACATGACATTTGATGTGGCATAGTTTTCTGAGAATCATCTTCAGCATCATGCTGATTCTATTATTTGTGGTCCTGTTCATTTCAATCACACAGTTATAGATAAACTTTCAAAAATTACACCACTCTTCTATATTTAATGATTTTGTTGTCGTGCCTGTGCTAAATATCTTGTTTTGTGATAATATAGACCTGCAGTGCAATTAACTCTATTTCTACAGTTAAACTTCAATTCTTCATCACTCTTTTTACTATGATTCCCTTCTAGATATTTTATTTATTCTATAAATGATTTGATATTATTCATTCTATGCCTTTTTTTTTTTTACAGGAACCGATAGACAAACATTTTTATCAATTATTCCTTAAGTTCAGAATAATAGTTCCTTTACCATCATGACACACATATGTCATATGCAACAAAACTGGCATCAGAAGAACCTTTACAAAATCTTTTCTAGCTACTTACTAAGACTTTTCCCACTTCTAAGGTTTAGTTCTTCATTCTTTATATTAAATTGATTTTATTACTGGATTTTATGTCACTACAAAGTGAACATTAAGAATTCTCTAAGCCAGTCTTTATTTTTACAACTTTTGTAGCATGCATTTCTCTTGGACATCATTTATTTTTAAAATAAAGACTGGATTTCCACTTGACATTTTGACTTATTTTGATTTTGACTATTTATTTTTACATTTTATTGATTTTCTTATGATTTATATTATATACTACACTAGTGTATATATATAATTTGCTATTTATAACAATGTAAGAATAGACTTCATATTATATATTATAATAAACACATAATAAACTGTTTTCTTTTATTAAAATTTTACACTAATTCCTGTCTCTGCTAATGAGTAATTCAAAATGAATATCCCCTTTTGATCCCAAATCTAAATATCTCTTAATTATGATTTTTTTAATGAGCAAGTGTGCATCATTTTTAGAAGTATCAAGATGCACATCAAGATTGTTTCATTCTATACAAAACCTTTCATTATAGAATTCTTGCTCATTTATGCAGTCCCAATCCTTGTCACTATCCTTTCCTCTTTATACTACAATAATAATAAACTATTTGTGATTTCTGAGATATAATAATTACACCATAAATTGTAAATGGTGACATCAAAGAAAAGGACTGTGCTTTAACAATTGTTTACCCAGCAACTAGCAGCAGAGAGGTATAGATATTGTTGAAAAAATAATAAATAGCTTATATTCATAGTATTTTCTACATAGTTACTTATTGACAAAATTAACAAGTGAATTTCTTTTAGATAGTTTTTGTACTCAAAATGCTTCCATAAAATCTTTTTTATTATCTACCTGCTTTCTCCTAAGTATGGGTCACTTACTCACTGAATTGAGTTTTATTTAGTTCCTTAGTCTTGGAGCATTTCAACTTCACAAGATGGTTTGAATTGCCTGAGTGACAAGGTCAGGCCTGTGAGACAGCTTGCTAAACTCTACTTTTTACTTTTTCTTTCTTTCTTTTCTTTTTTTAAGAATTTCTAGGTGTCCCAGTTCATTATTTTGGAATACTGAAATTTTAAAAATATTAGTTTAATGTACTCGTATGTACAGATATTTTAATTCTGAGAAAGTGTTGATTATTCACAGTGAAAAACTTTTCCTAAGTGAAAACCAGCATCTTTACAATCCTTGTTGATAGCAAGTATTGACAACTTTACTTAGCAGTTTTAATGAAAGAATTGCAACAGTGAGCCTGTAACCAAATCTTGATAAAAGTGCTGCTCTTTGTGATGGGAATAATTATCACTCTAGAGTAGGCACAAAAATATCCAACAATAGTCAAACAATCAGAAATATAAATGCAAGTTAGAAAAATTTGTTGAAACATAATTGGAGGCACTATATAAAATGACTCAGTCCCAATAACCCTTATATTCTAATATGCAAAATCTAATCAACATATTGGGCTCACTGCTTTTCATATTTAGAGTCAAAACAGTGAGATAGAGGATTCACCTTCATCAGTACAAGTACTTAATTCAAACATCCACCTTTGAGTTTGCCAAGTCTTACTCTCCAACACTTTTCTGTCTCCATGCAGTCCTTTGATTAGATGGCCTTTTGTTCCTTCCAAAATGTTTCTGAAAAAGTTGGACTGGGGAGAGCTCAATGAAGCTCTTATAATTATAGATTCAGGCAGGAATTATGAAAAAATACAGTTCTTGACTGGTTAAGACTAATAATTTATCTAATATTCCTTATTCTTTTTAGCTTTGAAGATCAACTCTTACTAAGTAAAAAGCTTATTAACACTTCATAACGTATGATAAGGAAGATATGTGTCTGTCTGTATGTATGCTAGAATAATGTTTTAAGTTTTACATTAATTAAATGAATAAGATAAATTAAACACATTTTGTTTTGCTTCTTTATTATTTTTTGTAAAATATTTATTAAGTATGCCCCTAGTAAAGTAGAGAAGAATTAAAAAACATCTTGATGATAGTGAAAGAGGGGAGTGAAAAAGCTGGCTTAAAAACTCAACATTCAAAAAATGAAGATCATGGCATCTGGTCCCATCACTTCATGGTAAATAGAAGGGGAAAAAGTGGAAACAGTGACAGATTTTATTTTCTTGGGCTCCAAAGTCACTGCTGACAGTGAACACAGCCATGAAATTAAAAGATGCTTGCTCCTTGGAAGGAAAGCTATGACAAACCCAGACAGCATACTAAAAAGCAGAAACATCACTTTGCCAACAAAGATCTATGTAGTCAAAGATCTATGTAGTCAAAGATCTATATAGATCTGGTTTTTCCAGTAGTAGTGCATGAAGAGTAGGACCATAAAGAAGGCTGAAAGTCGAATTGATGTTTTTGAATTGTAGTGCTAGAGAAGACTCTTGAGAGTCCTTAGACAGGAAGGAGATCAAATCAGTCAATCCTAAAGAAAATCAACCCTCAATATTCACTGGAAGTACTGATGTTGAAGCTGAAGCTCCAATACCTTAATCGCCTGATGGGAAGAGCCCACTCATTGGAAAAGACACTGATGCTGGGGAAAGGTTGAAGGCAAATGGAGAAGGGGATAGCAATGGGTGAAATTATTCGAATATCATCACTGACTCAATGGACATGAATTTTACCATATTCTAGGAGATAGTGAAGGACAGCGAAGCCTGTTGTGCTGCAGTCCATGGGGTTGCATAGTCAGAAACGACTTAATGACTAAACAACAACAGGCCCCCAGTAAATTTTTTAGAGATACAGAATGTATCATCTTTATCATAAGAAAGATAAGAGAAAAAAAACCTATATTTTATTATGCATAATCCGGCAAGCACAAGCAGAAAGGATTTGTCAGAAAAAAGACCAAATGCAAAGATTTAAGGAGAAAATTCAGAAACTTGCTGGTTATAATTTTGCAGATAGTATCTGGATCTCAGGCTCCATTCTTTCACTCTTAATTTCTGGATTTTGATTTCATTCATTCCAAAGAGATTGCTTCATATCTTCCCAAACAATCTTCCTTAAGCATGGAATTCCACCAGCATCTCTCTCTCTCAGCAAGGTTTTCTGAAACCCTTTTTTTTTTTTTTAAGAAAATCTAGAGGCCATACCTTGAAACTGTTTTTCTTTTCCATCTTTAAACTTGCCCTGAAGAAATAGTATCTCCCTATAATGCACTTAATTATACTACTTTGCAACTTGTTGGCTAATTTGATCTTTCAGTTAAAATTTCCTTAAATTTCAGTTAAATTTTCAATCTCTCACTCTCCAATGAGTCTTATTTTCTCGCATGAACATACATTTTAAAAGCAAATGACAATAAACAACAAGAAGTACTCATGTTTTGAACTTCTGATGAGATTATATGCAATTTTATTTAACATCAAATTTACCAAAATTACTTATTAGCTCCTTCTCCTTATTTTATTTATTTCTTAATTACTTTTTAAGTTGCTCCCTTTCATTATGTATTTCTTAAGTTAAAAAATATGCATTAAGTACTTAATACACACAGGATATTCAGCTATGTCCTAGAACTGTGCAGCCAAAGGAAATATCATCCTTCTTATATGTCAGTTTATATGTCTGCCCAATTACAAATTACTACAACACATTGTAATAAGTACAATGAAAAGACAGATATGAAAATAATTGAGATATATATTTAGTTTCATAAATTAAACATTATTTAGTTATCAACTGGAGAAAACAAACACATCCAACATATAATCAGGAGTTACACATTTATTTATTCCTTTCATTAAATGAACACTTATTGGAAAAAATTATATGCTGAGTGTTGTCTTGGCAGTGAGTATGGAGAGGAGAATGAAGCAATGCCCTGGCCCTCAGATAAATAAATATTTAGTGAGGGTGATGGAGTAACTATGAAGGCAAAAGGGAGGGAACTGTATTAGCCTGAGGATAGCATAGGGAGATTCTGGGAGAGGGGGTCATTTGTGATTGAGCTTGGAAGTTCTAACAGGTGAGGCTATAGAGAGATCAAGTATGACACTGCAGAGGGTGTCATTGGCACAGGCGCTCACAGGACTTCCATTTTCCCATGAAGATATGTTTATCTCCAGCAGAAAATGGCTTAAATGCCCAAGGTCTCAAAGCGATTTTGTATTGGGAACAATATTTCTCCATTTTCCTTTAAAAATACATGCAAACTGTACATATTCATGATAAGGATTTTAGTTTTTGTTTGTGCGATTTCATGAATGCTACACTGAGTGTTAATAGCAGAGGATATTTGGATTGAAAGTGATGTGATTAAACATCACCCATCATTAGAGAAATACAAACCAAAACTACAATGAGGCGTCACATCATACCACCACTCAGAATGGCCATCATCAAAAAATCTACAAACAACAACTACTGGAGAAGGTGTGAAGGAAAGGGAACCCTCTTGTACTATTGGTGGTAAGGTAAATTGATTCAGCCACTATGGAGTACAGTATGGAGATTCCTTAAAAAATCTAGGAATAAAACTACCATCCAACCCAATAATCCCACTACTGGGCATATACCCTGAGGAAACTGTATGAAAAAGGGGTAACTACCCCAATGTTCATTGCAGCACTATTTATAGTATCTAGGACATGGAAGCAATCTAGATGCCCACCTACAGATGAAGGAATAAATAAGCTGCAGGACATATATACAACAGAGTATTACTTGGCAAAAAAGAAAAAAAAAAAGAGCACATTTGAGTCAGTTTCAATAAAGTGAATGAAGCTAGAATCTATTATATAGAGTGAAGTAAGTCAGAAAATGAAAAACAAGTATCATATATTAACACATATATCTGGAATCTAGAAAGATGGTACTGAGATGCAGACATAGAGAGCAGACTTGAGGACACAGTAGGGGAAGGAGAGGGAGAGATGAATTGGAAGATTAACATTGAAACATATACCTTACTATATGTAAATAGATATACAGTGGGAATATGCTGTATGACACAAGGAGCTCAAACCCAGTGCTCAGTGACAACCGAGAGGTGCAGGATTAGATAAGAGGTGGAACGGAGCTTCAGGGGACAGAGAACATATGTGTATCTATGGTTGATTCATGTTGATATATGGGAGAAAGCAACACAATATTGTAAAGCAATTATCTTCCAATTAAAATTTTTAAATATTATAAAAAAGAAAGCAACATGAATAGAGTTGATATTTAAATGCATCATTTTCTGAGCCTTGTTTAAAATAGGCTCAAGTCAGAGTAGATATGCATGCATGCTAAGTCCCTTCGGTAGTGTCTGACTCTTTGCAGCCCTGTGGACAGTAGCCCACCAGCCTCCTCTGTCCAAGGGATTCTTCAGGCAAGAATACTGGAGTGGATTGCCTTGCCCTCCTCCAGGGGATCTTACTGACTCAGGGATCAAATGACATCTCTTATATCTCCTACATTGGCAAGCAGGTTCTTTACAACTAGTGCCACTTGATAAGCTTCAGATGAGGTGTAGTTTGCTGTTAAGCTATTTAAACAACACAAATGCACATCGTAAGAGTTGAGGATGAAGTTTGTGGCCCTAATAACCAAAAGAAGGGTTAAGATTTGAAGATTAAGGATTATACATGATTTTCTCACTGAGGGCTATATGGGCAAAGATTTAAGAAAGAAGGAAAAATACCTGGGAACTCATAAGTTTCTGACCTGTGTTTCTTTTTCTATTTTATTTATTTATTATTTTAATTGAAATATAGATGATTTATAATGTTGTGTTAGTTTCAGGTATACAGCAAAGTGATTCAATTATACATACATATGTATCTCCTTTTTTCAGGTTATTTCCGCTTACATATTATTTATTACAAATTATTATATACAGTTATTGTGTTGTACAGTAGATCTTTATTGGTCACCTATTTTATATAAATTATTGTATATAGGTTAAGCCTAAGCTTCCAATTTATTCTCCCCCTACCGTTTGCCCTTTGGAAACTCCTAGAGAAAAACACAGGTAGAACACGCTCTGATCTAATATCATAGCATTACCTTTTTGGATCCATCTCTTAGAATAATAGAAATAAAAATAAACAAATGGGACCTAATTAAACTTTAAAGTTTTTGTATAGCAAAGGAAACCATAAATAAAAGCAAAAGACAAGCTACAGGAGGGGAGAATATATTTGCAAATAGTGTGACCAACAAGGGATTAATCTCCAAAATACACAAACACCTCATACAGCTCAATATCAAAAACACAAAGAAACCCAATCAAAAAATGGACAGAAGATCTAAATAGACATTTTCCCAAAGAAGACATACAGATGGCCAAAAGGCATATGAAAAGACACTCAACATCACTAATTACTAGAGAAATATAAATCTATACTATAAAGAGTTTAATCCTAATCTTCACAACAGTCAGAATCAAAATGATCTACAAATAACAAATGCTAGAGAGGATGTGGAGAAAAGGGAACCCTCCTACACTGTTGGTGTGAATGTAAATTTGTATAGCCACTGTGGATAACAGTATTGAATTTCCTGATCTGTGCAGCTGAGTGAACTGATCCTTATGGAACTAGATAGCAGAAAAGAGGTTTTGGAGAAGGAGAGGGATTCTCTTATTATCCATACACTGTTTCCTAAATGAATATATAATAATCACTTATGTACTTGTTAGAACTAATTATTCCCAGACCTCAGTTTAGACTTACAGAAACAAATATCCAGAATTAGAACCTGGGAGCCTACTTAATCTCTCCCTATGCTGATGCTGCTGCTAAGTCGCTTCAGTCGTGTCTGACTCTGTGCGACCCCATAGACGGCAGCCCACCAGGCTCCCCCGTCCCTGGGATTCTCCAGGCAAGAACACTGGAGTGGGCTGCCATTGCGTTCTCCGAATCTCTCCCTATAAGAATCTTATTAACAGTTTACTGAACACTGAGAGTCTATCTTTGCAAGAATATAATATATAAAAATATATCTAAATTTCTAAAACTGATCACAACATGACCACTTATACATTTAACAATCCCAAGTTAGTTTTTGCAATAACCTCTATTTCACAGTCTATATCCAAACTTTGTCTCCTTAGAGATTCCCTAGTGGTCCAGTGGTTAAGACTCTGTGCTACTACTAGAGAGAGCACCAGTTTGCTTACTGGTAAGGGAAATTCTGTGTGGTGCAACCAAATAACCCCAAAATTGGTCTTCCTAATGGGATAACTTTAAGTATGGATTTGTTATTAGCTGTTGGTAAATTACTAATTTGTGAGAGATAATTACACACTTACATTGTATTCAAAAAGAAATCCATGAAAGATTAGTGATAGCTATAAAAGTATTATGGGTGAAAGGAGATAATGTTAGACCTGTATTTAAAAGGGCTTCCCTGGTGCCTCACACTGTAAAGAATACACCTGCAATTCAGGAGACCAGAGTTCGATCCTTGGGTTGGGAAGATCCCTTGGAGTAAGAAATGGCAAACCACTCCAGTATTCTTGCCTGAAGAATTCTATGGGCAGAGGAGCCTGGTGGACTACAGTCCATGGGGTTGCAAAGCACTGGACACAGCTGAGCAACTAATGCTAATACTGTAATTAAAAAGTGGATGGAGACTACATTAAATAAGATTGACACAATGCTGTATATATTCAAAATGTATACATGAAAATTTCTTACATTCCTTACTTTTATAAATGTTTGAAATTTTCTGAAATATACTTTAAAAAGCATTAATGTTGTTGTTGGTAGAGGTATCTGTTCCTATACTTCTTGGTTCAGCAACAGAGTATAGTTGCCAATCCTGTTGCATTTTAGGGATAGCTATCAAGTTAAATTCCCGACAACGAAATATGAGCAAATGTGATCTTTGCTGTGTTTCCCAAAGAGAAAAATTCTCCCCCTGGTTTATTCTCTTTCATTTCCCGCCCCCCCCCCCCAAAAAAAAGAGCCTGGGTGCGGGTGCGGTGATCCAATCTCAACAAGACATCCTCCATGGCAATACCTTATGACACTGTTGGAGCTCCAAAGGAAAGACTGGGTTTAGTTCAACAATTGGAAAAGAGTCTCCTTCAAATCTTAAATATATATATATATATATATATATATATATATATATATATATATACACTTTGCATGGCTATGTGAATAAGACATTTTTTAAAAAAACGTGTTTGAGCCATTATACTTTTGAGTCAGTTTTACAGCAAAAACGAAAGTGTTAGTCGCTTAGTTGTGTCCGATTCTTCGAGACCTCATGGACTGTAGCCCACCCGGCAGTTTAGCCTTTTTAAATGAACATGAGAATTTGTTGTGTATGCTTCTCTGAAGACAAGATGAAACCAATTTAAAAGTTCAGAAATGTTATAGAAAACATTAAATATTAATCAAAAATAATACTAATAGGGTAATTAGTAGATTATTTACAAAATTCATAATACATTTTGAGATATAAGTGACTAAATATAGGTCATGTTAAATATAAGGAAATCATGTTAATGAAGATATACTATTAAACTAGTTGTGATAAAATTACATGATCAAATTATTGCATCATATATATTTGTTATAAAATTTAATTATAAAGCTCATGTTCAGAGGACATAAACTGTTGAGTTTTTAGGGAAAATAATGTTAATAAGGAATAAGAATATTTTATGTCATGCTTATTTTTATATTTTTATTCATTTACTCAAAATACTTTATTGAACACATGGTATAAGCAAACCACTCATCACACAGTCCTAGCAAAAAGGAAAAAACTTAAATATGGAAATACAGTGCAAAAGATTTAGTACCACATAGGGCTAAATGCAAGTTACCACAAACTCAACAGTCAGATAAATTTGAGACTTGGTAGGATAAGTTTAATTATGTTCTGTCCAAGAAATGAATGCTCAGAATTTTTGAACATTTCAGTAATATAATATATACATATAAATGTGTGTACACACACATGACAGTAATGAAAAGCATTTTATTATCAATGAATTTTAACTGGATCCTCAAAACAATAGATGCTAAAATCCAAAATGAATGTGAAACTATTGCACAGAATGTCTCAGGTTTTGTTGCTTGGCAATAGATGCCCTGATGGAATTTAGCAGGCAGGATATTTGTTAGGGATAAGTCTCAAGGAAAAGAAAGGGAATGCAGCAGGATTGGGAAGAAGTTATCCTGAAATGAAGGCTCTGCAAACCCTCAGTCAGTCCCATCAAGAGCTCTGTAACAGTATGGCCTGTCAGAGGTGTACTGCAGGGACTCAAAATAGCTGAATTTTTATATCTCTAGCTGATGCAGGCTTTTAGAGAGGGGACTCATTGGTAAAAGTGGCTCTATGAAGTTGAGAGAAATGAAACATCAGATGAAAAATATATTGGTTCCTGAGGCAATTTAACAGGGATCTAGGTGGCACATCCCCATGTTCTCTTGAACTTGAAAGATGTAGTGAACTAGTCTTCCTCTGAACCAATATAATGAAAGAATGTGAAGTGAAGTGAAAGTCGCTCAGTCGTATCTGACTCTTTGAGACCACCATGGACCCTAGCTGCCAGATTCCTCTGTCCATGGGATCTCCCAGGCAAGAATACTGAAGTGGGTTGCCACTTCCTTCTCCAGGGTATCTTCCCAACCCAGGAATAAAGCCCAGTATCCCACATTGTGGGCAGACTCTTTATCATCTCTATTACCAGGGAAGCCTAAAGAATGTGAATGCTTTACAAATGAACTGCCTATGAAAGAAGAAGAGGAGGCTGGGTTCTAATTGTCCCCATATCCCATGGTTTCCAGAGAAAAGAATGCTTAGAACACATACTCCATGTACCAGATAAGAGCTATGAACTCTACAAAACTAGCATGGGTTGTCATAGAACTCTTCAAGATAGCTTGGTTCCTAAGGGGATGAGAAGACCTAAGTAGAAAGCACTGAGGTATACCTCCAAGTATCTAGGTGTCAACAAAGGAGTTGAAAACAACAAACGAGAAAAAAGAAACACACGTTAATTACTGAACTCAGTTTGTCTTTATAAATAGAAGTGCCTAAAAAAATCTCTTTTATTATCTGAAAATAATCAGGATAATATAGAATCCATCCTAGTTTTCTTCTAGAATGATAAAGAAAATTTCATCTTGCTGAATAAAATAAATGGAGAGTGATAGAAACATATCAGGTTCTTTTTTCATCATTTTCTGTACATCCTACTTGTTCAACAAAATGATTACGTACATTAAACTTCATATTTCTTTTTGCTTACTTCCGTTATTTTGCTTAAACTATGTGTAAAACATATTTTCTGAAATAGGAACAGATGTTAAGTTTATGATATGGAGTTATTCTAATTCATTTTTTCTTTATATACCTTCAACACTTTCATATTTTGAGTTATTAAAAAAAATTCCAGTAAAGAAAACTTCTACATAGCTTGCACTTTAAAACCACTGGAAATATAAAAATTAGGATGAGCCAAATGTCATGTTAAGCACATTCAAGTGGATGTACTTGTACTGTTGCTGGGGTCCAGCCCCCGCAGGATCCAGGGGAACCTGAAGGAAAAATGGCATCGGTGATTGATTTAGAGTGAGATAAGGAAAGAATATTGTAGATAAGAAAATAGAGGAGAGAAAGAGGCTGATATTCCTTGGTTTACATAGAAAGCCAATAAAACTTCGAGACAAGAAGTTTGCCCTGTTCACGGAGGCCACAGGTGCCTTCCCAGTCTCCTGAGGGAGTGAAGACGCAGAACATCCTTCCTGTTCAGGTCTTAGAAACCCGGGCAGATAAGTGAAAACAAGGAGCCTCTATGCTTCAAGGGATCAGCCTGAAAAAAAGAGGGAAGGAGAGGGAGAAAATGATTGACGCGGGGAGACCAAGCCACTTCAGTAAGCAAGGCCCCATAGCTTTATTTTTTAAAGGTGCTTTTATACCTTGTCTTATACATAGAGGGAAATGAAAGATGCAAAGTCGTACAGAGTCAGCCCAAACATTGCATCTGTTTTGTCTTTATAGAAACCAGGATTTTTTCTGCAAACCTTTCCCATAAACAATGTTGTGTACATTATCTTCTGGCCTTCAAGGCCTGTGAACACTTTATGACCCTCTTTTGATAAAGGCTGCTCAACCAGAAAACTTATTTTCCCTTGAAATGTTTTTTCTTATATTTCTAATCTATGTCAGCCTCAAAAAAGTATTAAACAGAGTTACATTCTCACGTAACAAAGGTGCAGAGTTACAAGAAAGAACCAATTAGCTCAAAATTCTGATGTGGTTAATTTCAAGGCTGCACTTGTTTTTCTTACTTTCCAACTATGTTAACTAATGCACTCCCAGGTGCACAGTGGATCAGAGATATGGGAACTTAGTAACAAGCATTGGCTCAATAACAAAATCCTACATTAGCACTACTCTAATAACTTTTAACTCTTTTAACAAAACTGACTGTATATTGCCTTTTTTTCACCCACTTTTGTAAGTTACCATAATTCATAGTGAGTGAGTAACATTATTTCTGGGAATATTCACCATGTGTAAAAATAGAAATCAATCACTAGAGTAATCATATCTTGAGGGAATAACAGCATAATAGATCTGGAAGGACCTTCAGTTCAGTTCAGTGGCTCAGTTCTGTCCGACTGTTTGCAACCCCATGAATCGCAGCATACCAGGCCTCCCTGTCCATCACCAACTCCCAGAGTTCACTCAGATTCACGTCCATCGAGTCAGTGATGCTATCCAGCCACCTCATCCTCTGTCGTCCCCTTGTCTTCCTTCCCCCAATCCCTCCCAGCATCAGAGTTTTTTCCAATGAAAAAAAACTCATCTCTTTGCATGAGGTGGCCAAAGTACTAGAGTTTCAGCTTTAGTATCATTCCTTCCAAAGAAATCCCAGGACTGATCTCCTTCAGAATGGACTGTCGGATCTTCTTGCAGTCAAAGGGACTCTCAAGAGTCTTCTCCAACACCACAGTTCAAAAGCATCAATTCTTCAGCGCTCAGCCTTCTTCACAGTCCAACTCTCATATCCATACAGGACCACATGAAAAACCATAGCCTTGACTAGACATACCTTAGTCGGCAAAGTAATGTCTCTGCTTTTGAATATGCTATCTAGGATGTTCAAAACTTTTCTTCCAAGGAGCAAGTGTCTTTTAATTTCATGGCTGCAATCACCATCTGCCGTGATTTTGGAGCTCAAAAATATAAAGTCTGACACTGTTTCCACTGTTTCCCCATCTATTTCCCATGAAGTGATGGGACCGGATGTCATGATCTTCGTTTTCTGAATGTTGAGCTTTAGGCCAACTTTTTCACTTTCCACTTTCACTTTCATCAAGAGGCTTTTTAGTTCCTCTTCACTTTCTGCAAAAGGGTGGTGTCATCTGCATATCTGAGGTTATTGATATTTCTCCTGGCAATCTTCATTCCAGCTTGTGTTTCTTCCAGTCCAGCATTTCTCATGATGTACTCTGCATATAAGTTAAATAAGCAGGGTGACAATATACAGCCTTGACATACTCCTTTTCCTATTTGGAACCAGTCTGTTGTTCCACGTCCAGTTCTAACTGATGCTTCCTGACCTGCATACAGATTTCTCAAGAGGCAGGTTAGGTGGTCTGGTATTCCCATCTCTTTCACAATTTTCCACAGTTTATTGTGATCCACATAGCAATTATCTAATCCAGTGGTTTCTAATTGGATGTGTGAGAATTCATTTCTTCCAGAAATCCCACAAGGACTGCCTTGGGAAGAGGGAACCAATTTCTGGGTTTCTTTCTGTTATCTCACCGAAAACTCTTCAAATTTTTATGTTTTCAATAGAATGGGGGGAGATCAATTTGATTCACTAAAAAGAAAAAAGAAAAAAGGAACAAAACCAAAGCTCAGGAGGAAAAGTCTCCCAAGCAAGGATAAAATAAAGTAGTAGAAGAGAAAAGCTTACAGTGACACAGTCATGGATTGGTGGTCTGTGGTTTATTTAAGCAAATTTATAATTTGAAATACTTCTTCATCACCAAAAAGTTTCCTATATCCCCACTTTAACTCTTAGTGTTGTCCTTTTATTATTTTTCTTTGTGATAATCGTAATAGTTTCCTAACTTCCCTTATTGCCTATGTCCTCTCCATCTCTGTTCCATCACCTTTATACTACTTATTCCATTAAACTGCTGCATCACTGACAAGATGCCTTTGTAATGCCACAACAGAACTGATCAGTTATTTTATAATTAGTACCCACCACTCTTTCCAGTCTTAGTTTTAATCATTCTATCATTTTTTAATAGAGGTTAATTTATTTTATTGGAGGCTAATTACTTTACAATATTTTATTGGTTTTGCCATATATTGACATGAATCTGCTGTGGGTGGACATGTGTTCCCCAGCCTGAACACCCCCTGACCTCCATCCCCATCCCATCCCTTTGGGTCATCCCAGTGTACCAGACCCAAGCACCCTGTCTCATGCATCAAACCTAGACTGGTGATTCATTTCACATATGATAATATACATGTTTCAATGCCATTCTCCCAAATCATCCCACCCTCGCCCTCTCCCACAGAGTCCAAAAGACTGTTCTAGACATCTGTGTCTCTTTTTCTGTCTTGCATACAGGGTTATTGTTACCATCTTTCTAAATTTCATATTTATGTGTTAGTATACTGTATTGGTGTTTTTCTTTCTGGTTTACCTCACTCTATATAACACACTCCAGTTTCATCCACCTCATTATAACTGATTCAAATGTGTTCTTTTTAATGGCTAAATAATACTCCATTGTGTATATGTACCACAGCTTTCTTAACCACTCATCTGCTTATGGACATCTAGGTTGTTTCCATGTCCTGGCTATTATAAACAGTGCTGCAGTGAACATTGGGGTACATGTGTCTCTTTCAATTCTGATTTCCTCAGTGTGTATGCCCAGCAGTGGGATTGCTGGGTGGTATGGCAGTCCTATTTCCAGATTTTTAAGAAATCTCCACAGTGCTCTCCACAGTGACTGTACTAGTTTGCATTCCCACCAACAGTGTAAGAGGATTCCCTTTTCTCCACACCCTCTCCAGCATTTATTCCCTTTTCTCCACACCCTCTCCACCCTCTACAAGTATCAAAAGCTTGTAGACTTTTGGATAACAGCCATTCTGACTGGCGTGAAATGGTATCTCATTGTGGTTTTGATTTGCATTTTTCTGATTATGGGTGATGTTGAGCATCTTTTCATGTTTTCATTAGCCATCTGTGTGTCTTCTTTGGAGAAATGTCTGTTTAGTTCTTTGGCCCATTCTTTTATTGGGTCGTTTGTTTCTCTGGAATTGAGCTGCAGGAGTTGCTTGTATATTTTTGAGATTAATTCTTTGTTAGTTGCTTCATTTGCTATTATTTTCTCCCATTTTGAAGGCTGTCTTTTCACCTTGCTTATAGTTTTCTTTGTTGTGCAGAAGCTTTTAGTTTTAATTAGGTCCCATTTGTTTATTTTTCCTTTTATTTCCATTACTCTGGGAGGTGGCTCATAGAGGATCCTGCTGTGATTTATGTCGGAGAGTGTTTTGCCTATGTTCTTCTCTAGAAGTTTTATAGTTTCTGGTCTTACATTTAGATCTTTAATCCATTTTGAGTTTATTTTTGTGTGCAGAGTTAGAAAGTGATCTAATTTCATTCTTTTACAAGTGGTTGACCAGTTTTCCCAGCACCACTTGTTAAAGAGATTGTCTTTTCTCCACTGTATATTCTTGCCTCCTTTGTCAAAGATAAGGTGTCCATAGGTGAGTGGATTTATCACTGGGCTTTCTATTTTGTTCCATTGATCTATATTTCTGTCTTTGTGCCAGTACCATACTGACTTGATGACTGTGGCTTTGTAGTAGAGCCTGACGTCTGGAAGGTTGATTCCCCCAGTTCCCTTCTTCTTTCTCAAGATTGCTTTGGCTATTTGAGGTTTTTTGTATTTCCATACAAACTGTGAAATTATTTGTTCTAGCTCTCTGTAAAATACCGTTGGTAGCTTGATAGAGATTGCTTTGAATCTATAGATTGCTTTGAGTAGTATACACATTTTCACTATATTGATTCTTCTGATCCATGAACACGTTATATTTATCCATCTATTAGTGTTCATTTGATATATTTCACCAGTGTTTTATAGTTTTCTATTTATAGGTCTTTAGTTTCTTTAGGTAGATATATTCCTAAGTATTTTATTATTTTCGTTGCAATGGTGAATGGAATTGTTTCCTTAATTTCTATTTCTGTTTTCTCATTGTTAGTGTATAGGAATGCAAGGGATTTCTCTGTATTGATTTTAATCCTGAAACTTTACTATATTCATTGATTAGCTCTAGTGATTTTCTGGTGGAATCTTTAGGGTTTTCTATGTAGAGGATCATGTCATCTGCAAACAGTGAATGTTTTACTTCTTTTTCAATTAGGATTCCCTTTATTTCCTTTCTGCTCTGATTGCTGTGGCCAAAACTTCCAAAACTATGTTGAATAGTAGTGTTGAGAGTAGACACCCTTGTCTTATTCCTGACTTTAGTGGAAATGCTTTCAAGTTTTCACCATTGAGGATAATGTTTGCTGTGCACTTGTCATATATAGCTTTTATTATGTTGAGGAATGTTCCTTCTAATCCTACCTTCTGAAGGTTTTTTTTAAAAAAGTATTATTATAAATGGATGTTGAATTTTTTATCAAAGGCTTTCTCTGCATCTATTGAGATAATTTTGTTAATGTGTTGTATTACACTGAATGGTTTGCTGATATTGAAGAATCCTTGCATCCCTCGGGTAAAGCCCACTTGTCATGATGTATGATCTTTTTAATGTGTTATTGGATTCTGTTTGTTATAATTTCGTTAAGGACTTTTTGCAGCTATGTTCATCAGTGATATTGGACTGTAGTTTTCTTTATTTGTGGCATCTTTGTCAGGTTTTGGTATTAGGTTGATGGGGCCTCATAGAATGAGTTTGGAAGTTTACCTCCGTCTGCAATTTTCTGGAAGAGTTTGAGTAGGATAGGTGTTAGCTCTTCTTTAAATTTTTGGTAGAATTCAGCTGTGAAGCCATCTGGACCTGGGCTTTTGTTTGCTGGAAGATTTCTGATTACAGTTTCAATGTCTGTGCTTGTGATGGGTCTGTTAAGATTTTCCATTTCTTCCTGGTTCAGTTTTGGAAAGTTGTACTTTTCTAAGAATTTGTGCATTTGTTCCAATTTGTCCACTTTATTAGTATATAATTGTTGATAGTAGTCTTTTATGAGCCTTTGTATTTCTGTGTTGTCTGTTGTGATCTCTCCCTTTTCATTTCTAATTCTACTGATATGATTTTTCTCTTTCTTTCTTGATGAGTCTGGCTAATGGTTTGCCAATTTTATTTATACTGTCAAAGAACCAGCTTTTGGCTTTATTGATTTTTCTTATGGTCTCTTTTGTTTCTTTTGTGTTTATTTCTCCCCTAAATTTTAAGATTTCTTTCCTTCTACTAACCCTCAGGTTCTTCATTTCTTACTTTTCTAGTTGCTTTAGGTGTA
Source organism: Ovis aries (assembly GCF_016772045.2). Taxonomy (NCBI): domain Eukaryota; kingdom Metazoa; phylum Chordata; class Mammalia; order Artiodactyla; family Bovidae; genus Ovis; species Ovis aries. Next base: position 42,116,137 of record NC_056063.1, read on the forward strand.
GAGTTAGGTTATTTATTTTACTTTTTTCTTGTTTCCTGAGGTACACCTGTGTTGCTATGAACCTTTCTGTTAGCACTGCTTTTACAGTGTCCCACAGGTTTTGGGTTGTTGTGTTTTCATTTTCATTCATTTCTATGCATACTTTGATTTCTTCTGTGATTAGTTGGTTATTCAGCAGGGTGTTGTTCAGCCTCCATATTTTGGAATTTTTAATATTTTTTCTCCTGTAATTGACATCTAATCTTACTGCATTGTGGTCAGAAAAGATGCTTGGAATGATTTCAATTTTTTTGAATTTACCCAGGCTAGATCTGTGGCCCAGGATGTGATCTATCCTGGAGAATGTTCCGTGTGTGCTTGAGTAAAAGCTGAAATTCATTGTTTTCAGGTGAAATGTTCTAAAGATATCAATTAGGTCTAACTGGTCTATTGTATCATTTAAAGTTTGTGTTTCCTTGTTAACTTTCTGTTTAGCTGATCTATCCATAGGTGTGAGTGGGGTATTAAGTCTCCCACTATTATTGGTTATTGTTAATTTGCCTTTTCATACTTTTTAGCATTTTACCTATTTTGGTGCTCCTGTGTTGGGTGCATATATATTTATAAATGTTATATCATCTTCTTGGATTGATCCTTTGATCTTTTGGTTGGGGCATTCAGCTCATTTACGTTTAAGGTAATTATTGGTAAGTATGATCCCATTGTCATTTACATTATTGTTTTGGGTTTGAGTTTATACACCCTTTCTGTGTTTCCTGTCTAGAGAAGATTCTTTAGTATTTGTTGGAGAGCTGATTTGGTGGTGCTGAATTCTCTCAGCTTTTGCTTGTCTGTAAAGCTTTTGATTTCTCCTTCATATTTGAATGAGATCCTTGCTGGGTATCATAATCTTGTCTGTATGTTATTTTTTTCATCACTTTAAGGATGTCTTGCCATTCCCTCCTGGCCTGAAGAGTTTCTATTGAAAGATCAGCTGTTATCCTTATGGGAATCCCCTTGTGTGTTATTTGTTGCTTTTCCCTTGCTGCTTTTAATATTTGTTCTTTGTGTTTGATCTTTGTTAATTTGCTTAATATGTGTCTTGGGGTGTTTCACCTTGGGTTTATCCTGTTTGGGATTCTCTGTGTTTCTTGGGCTTGGGTGTTTATTTCCTTCCCTATTTTTGGAAAGTTTTCAACTATTATATCCTCACATATTTTCTCATGGTCTTTCTTTTTGACTTCTGGGATTCCTATGATTCGAATGTTGGGGCATTTAACATTGTCCCAGATGTCTCTTAGATTGTTTTTATTTATTTTAATTCATTTTTCTTTTTTCCTACCGTTTCATTTATTTCTACCATTCTATCTTCTACCTCATTAATCCTATCTTCTGCCTCCATTATTCTACTCTTGGTTCCCTCCAGAGTGTTTTTGATCTCATTTATTGCATCATTCATTATATATCGACTTTTTTTATTTCTTCTAGATCCTTGTTAACCCTTTTTTGCATCTTCTCAATCCTTGTCTCCAGGCTATTTATCTGTAACTCCATTTTGTTTTCAAGATTTTGGATAACTTTCAGTATCATTATTTGGAATTCTTTATCAGGTAGATTCCCTATCTCTCCCTTTTTTGTTTGGTTTGGTTGGCATTTATCCTGTTCCTTTACCTGCTGGGTATTTCTCTGCCTCTTCATCTTGTTTATATTGCTGTGTTTGGGGTGGCATTTCCATATTCTGGCTGTTAGAGGAATAATCTTTATTGTGGAGTTTCCTCACTGTGGGTGGGGTTGGATGGGTGGCTTGTCAAGGTTTCCTGGTTAGGGAAGTTTGTGTCTGTGTTCTGGTGGGTGGAGCTGGATTTCTTCTCTCTAGGGTGCAATGAAGTGTCCAGTAATGAGTTATGAGATGTCAATGGGTTTGGTGTGACTTTGGGCAGCCTGTATATTGAAGCTCAGGGCTATGTTCCTGTGTTGCTGAAGAATTTGCATGGTATGTCTTGCTTTGGAACTTGTTGGGTCCTGGGTTGTTTTTCGTTTCAGTGTAGGTATGGAGGCATTTGATTAGCTCCTATCGATTAATGTTCCCTGGATTCAGGAGTTCTCTGGTGTTCTCAGGATTTGGACTTAAGCCTTCTGCCTCTGGTTTTCAGTTTTATTCTTACAGTAGCCTCAAGACATCTCCATCTATACAGCACTAATAAAACATCTAGGTTAAAAATGAAATTTTCTCCACAGTGAGGAACACCCAGAGAGGTTCACAGAGTTACATGGAGAAGAGAAAAGAGAAGAGGGAGATAAAGGTGGTCCAAATGAAATGAGGTGGACTCAGTAGGAGAGTAAGCTAGCCAGTAATCACTTCCTTATGTGCTCTCCACAGTCTGGACTGCTCAGAGATGTTCACAGAGTTATACAGAGATGAGAAGAAGGAGGAAGGAGACAGAGGTGGCCAGGAAGATAAAGGGGGGGGGGTCAAAAAGAGAGAGACAGAGTCAGCCAGTAATCAGTTCCCTAAGTGTTCTCCACAGTCCAGAACACACAAAGAGATTCACAGAGTTGGGTAGAGAAGAGAAGGGGGAGGGAGGAGGTAGAGGTGACTTGGTGGAGAAGCAGGAGAGTCCAAAGGGGGAGAGAGCAGTTAAGCCATTAATCTTGCTCCCAAGCAAAAATGGGTACAGAAGATTGGGTTCTTAAATGTACAAAATTGATAACAAATACCAGAAAGCAAAGCCTAAAAATCTAGAGTAGATGTAGGATTCTCAAAATACAATATTAAAGAAAAAAAATCAGTCACAAAAATTATAATATATATATATATATATATATATATATATGAAGTTTGCTTTAAAAAATATGGTCTTATTTTTTGCAAAGTAATATTAGGTTATAAAAATGAAAATTCAAGGAGTAATAGAGGACTTTATTTTTTTTTTTTAATTTAAAGAATGATAATAGTAAATATATATCTAGAACTTTCTCTGGTGTTGTTGTGGACAGTGTGGGGTCAGTTCATTTTTAGATATTTCCTTAATCCAGCTTATACTTCTCAAGATCTATAGCCCCCTTCCTATGTAGTTGGTTCTAAACACAGGGTTTTAACCTATTGCTCCTGTCACTTCCATGACCTTTCCCTTTGTTTTAGCTTCTTCTTATTGTTGGTCTCTTCAGTGTCTAATTTCCACGCTGACACAAGGGGGCGGTGGTGGACACTTTTTAGGCTCACTTGTTCAGTCGTGCTGTGTGGAGGGAGGAACACTACAAACAAATAACACTGGTGTGTGCTCGCAGTGTCTTGGCCACACTGGGTTTGCCCCTGCTCACGGAGTGTGTGCTTTCCCTCTCTACACTGCTTAGGCTCTAGGTTGCTATGCCGGGAACTGTCTGAGACCAACCCTGGGTTGTATGCACTTCCCAGGTCTAAGCTGCTCAGGTTCAGGTACTCGGGTACGCCACAAAGGTATAGACTTGGTTGGGCCTGTGTTTTGTGCCCTTCCCAGGTCTGAGCAGCTCAGGTGGCCAGGTACTTGATGAGCACAGTGGCAGCGACTTATGGCCTCCCCTATTCCTGCCACTTGGCTTTCTGGGTGTACAACTGGCCCACCTTCTCAGGTGTGCCGTGTGTCTCTTCTGGGGAGCTGATATCTGGCTGCGACCCTCCCAGCAGATGTCAACCGTCCAGAATCCCAAGAAGTCTTTGTTAACAATGAAGCCTGCTAGCAGTTTGGTAGATGATGCCTCTCTGGGGCCATGATTGCCCCCTTCTGGCTCTGGCTGCCCTCACCTGCCTGTCCCTGGCAGGGGATGGGCAAATCCACAGCCAGCTAACTCTGCTCAGTCCTTTGTTCTATGAGCGGGCATAGCGGTGTCTTAGGTTAGGGCTTTTCGCAGGATAGCTATCCCACAGTCTGGGTTGCTATCTCAAGTTAGTTCCCTCAGATTGGCCTCAGGTCATTCAGGCCCTGTCCCTACTCTAAGCAATGTAGCCTGGGCCTCCCTATCCAGCCCCCACTTGCTAGTGGCAGATGCGGGTGTCTGGGCTGCTTCTGCACTGGGAGTTACCATTGGGCATGTAATCTGTGGGCCTTATTTATTTATTTATTTTTCCTCCCAGTTATGTTGCCCTCTGAGGTTCCAATGCTCACCACAGACTCACCAGTGAGAGTGTTTCCTGGTGTTTGGAAACCTCTCTTTTTTAAGACTCCTTTCCTGGGATGGATCTCCATCCCTACCTCTTTTGCCTCTCTTTTTATCTTTTATATTTTTTCCTGCCTCCTTTCAAAGACAATGGGCTGCTTTTATGGGTGCCAGATGTCCTCTGCCAGAATTCAGAAGTTGTTTTGTGGAATTTACTCAGTGTTCAAATGTTATTTTGTTGAATTTGTGGGGGAGAGACTGGTTTCCCCGTCCTATTCCTCCGCCATCTTAGGACTGCCCCTAATCATTCTATCCTATACTCCCTATGCTATATTCCAAGTGTTCCCTGTTCATTCAGTGTTTTTCCATATGATGCCCAGACACATTATTTTAATTTCCTGGAATAATAATCAGAGATCTTTGCCTGTTAATTTTTCATTTCAGAATCAAGTGTAAAGTCCACCATGAGGCTATCTCACGCAGGTCTAGACACTGCTGCCTGTGTCTTCACAGATGCTTTAGTTAAACAATACAATCCACCCTCAAAAGTATATGTGTGTCTGTATATTGAGTTGTGTCCAACTTGGTGTGATCCTATGGACTGCAACCTGGAAGGCTCCTCTTTCCATGGGATTCTCGAGGTAAGAATATTGGAGTGGGTTGCTATGACCTTCTCCAGAGGATCTTCCCAACCTAGGGACTGAACCCTTGTTTCTTATGTTTCTTGCATTGGCAAGTGGGTTTTTTACCACTAGCACCATCTGGGAAGCCATATACATATAGGTATATGCATATGTCAATATATGCACATATATCACTTCATATTTGTGAATGATATGCAAGCCGCAAAGAATATGAAATTCACTGACCAATTAATTAGCACATAACCATCCATTTGACCCCTTTTCTGGATCAAATTTGTGTCTCCTTCCAGGCAACTAATGAAAGGTAACAATATATAAGGAACTCCCAGGTTGCTCACTGGTAAAGAACCTGGCTATCAATGCAGGAGACACAAGAGACACAAATTTGACTGTGGGCCTGGAAGATTACTTGAAGAAGGAAATGGCAACTCACTCAAGTATTCTAACCTGGAAAAATTCCATAGACAGAGGAGCCTGGAGGGGCTACAGTCCATAGGGTTGCAAAGAATCAGACACAACTTAATGACTAAACAACAACATAAAAAGTAGACTTAAGAGCAACAAAATGTGAAGTAAAGGGTCAGGACTGTCTTATAAACAATACCTTGGCAACTTGAATCAAGGATATTGAGCTAACTGGACTATATCAGGCCTGGGACATCTTTTGAATACAGAAAGAAAGAAGAAAGAAAGTGAAGTCGCTCAGTCATGTCCAACTGTTTGCAACCCCATGAACTGTAGCCTACCAGGCTCCTCCGTCCATAGGATTCTCCAGGCAAGAATACTGGAGTGGGTTTCCATTTTCTTCTCCAAGGGATCTTCCCAAGCCAGGGATCAAACTTTGGTCTCCTACATTGGAGGCAGACACTTTAACCTCTGAGCCACCAGAGAAGCCTTTGAATACAGAGTGACCAGTAATAATTCACATGAGAAAAAATTTAAGCTAGAAGAATACCCTCAAGCATCATCATAGACTTGTATTGTTTTGATCTGGTAATATATAATTTGTATTAAATCTAGTATCATTGCTTTAGTCCATAGAGAAAAGCTGGTAGATTTATTCTGGTTTGCAGAAATCTCTAAGGTACATTTTCCTACATGTCTCTGGCAGAAAAGATTAACAGTCTGGAGAACAGAGGTATGATCACTCCACTCTGGCAAAATTGAGTGGGATGTGATTAGAACATGTGCCTTTCAATGATTTCCTATTTATCTTCCTTCATGAGCTGAAGCTCCCAGTGAAAATTTGCTTTCTCACTCTTCAGAAAGAGGGGGAAACTTTTCATTGCCTGACTCTTCCACTTTATACTCAAAATAAGTACATGCACAAGCTAGAATCAAGATTGCCAGGGGAAATATCAATAACCTCAGATATGCAGATGACACCACCCTTATGGCAGGAAGTGAAAAAGAACTAAAGAGCCTCTTGGTGAAAGTGAAAGAGGAGAGTGAAAAAGTTGACTTAAAGCTCAACATTCAGAAAACTAAGATCATGGCACCTGGTCCCATCACTTCATGGCAAATAGATGGGGAAACAATGACAGATTTTATTTTGGGGGGCTCCAAAATCACTGCAGATGGTGACTGCAGCCATGAGATTAAAAGACACTTGCCCCTTGGAAGAAAAGCTATGACCAAACTAGATAGCATATTAAAATGCAGAGAAATTACTTTGCCAACAAAGGTCCATCTAGTCAAAGCTATGGTTTTTCCAGCAATCATGTATGGATGTGAGAGTTGGACTGTAAAGAAAGCTGAGTGCTGAATAGTTGATGCATTTGAACTGTGGCGTTGGAGAAGACTCTTGAGAGTCCCTTGGACAGCAAGGATATCCAACTAGTCAGTTCTAAAAGAAATCAGTCCTAAATATTCATTGAAAGTACTGATGCTGAAACACCAATACTTTGGCGACCTGATGCAAAGAACTGACTCATTGGTAAAGACCCTGCTGCTGGGAAAGATTCAGCCAGAGAAGTGGACGACAGAGGATGAGATTGTTGAACGGCATCACTGACTCAATGGACATGAGTTTGAGTAAACTCCAGGAGTGGCTGATGGGCAGGGAGGTGTGTTGCAGGGTCACAAAGAGTCAGGCACTACTGAGTGACTGAACTGAACTGGACTGATACTCAAACTATGACTTATCCTCCCCCCCCCCCTTAATATTATATTTAAAGAAAAACATCTATATCTTAGAGCAAGAGCACAGAAGAAGTTATATGACCAATAAGTAGATTAGATTCCAGCCACTAGTGTTTTGTGATACATCTCTACACACACTGAGAATATTTTAAGTATTTAGACTCATCAGATCAGTTGATGCTAAGCAAGCATGGACTGATCAAATGCCAAAACATGCAAAAATACTAAATCTCCCTATCACATGATACAAACATATTTTAGCTATTTAACCTTAAAACATGTAATATATATTATATAGACCATAATATACATACTGCAGTTCTTCAAGAGTTGTATTTATATTTATTTATTTATTTATTTATTTATTTTACTCATCTCTGTACTCTGTGCCAAGCATACATAGATATTCTCCCAAAGTTTATTAAATAAAGATATAGCTTTTTTATCTTCTAGGATTTCATTACCATCTGCAGTGATTTTGGAGCCCGAAAAATAAAGTCAGGGGCGGCGGCTGAGAGGAGCAATCCCACGTCCAAGGAATGGGGCTGCACGGGTGCAGGAGGGCCAAGAGTAGCTACTCCATGTTCAAGGTCAGGACGTAAGGGAAGCAGGGAGGAGATATCCCTTGTCCAAGGTAAGGAGCAGCAGCTGTGCTTTGTTGGAGCAGCTGTGAAGAAATATCCCACGTCCAAGGTAAGATAAACCCAAGTAAATTTAGAGAAATAAATTAAATTAAAATAAAATGTTACGATTTATGTAATTTTAATGCCTAACTTTCCTATTTGTGTGGAAGTGCTTTAATGTAATAACATCTTGCTCTGTATATACCCTACGTCCAAGGTAAGAGAAACCCAAGTAAGACAGTAAGTGTTGAGAGAGGGCTCAGAGGGCAGACACACTGAAACCATAATCACATAAAACTCGTCAATCTTACCACACGGACCACACCCTTGTCTAACTCAGTGAAACTAAGCCATGCCCTGTGGGGCCACCCAAGATGGGTGGGTCTTGATGGAGCGGTCTGACAGAATGTGGTCCACTGGAGAAGGGAATGGCAAACCACTTTAGTATTCTTGCCTTGAGAATCCCATGAACAGTAAAAAGCCCTAAACAGGAAATTATCTTCAATTTTCAACTAGTCTTAAAAACCCCCTTGCACACTCCACCTAATAGGTTCACCTATAAATTAGAATATTTTATGTACAATTTTATTTCCCATATAGTCTGTTCTGCATCTTTATGCATATTCAAGAGGCTTGAGCTAATACCCAGGCTCTAGTTTTGTTCAACTATCCTACAAATCATATATTGTTAAACAATCACAGATATCAACTATATATATCAAAAATTCCAGTTTGTGGTAGATGTTAAATATGTTGGTTCATATGTGACTAAGAAATATTCTATAGTCTTAATTAAGCTAGAAATAGTATAAGACATCAACATAAAATAAAGAAGAAAAGTTCAGTATAAAGGCCTTGTCTAAATCAAGACATAGTAAATGCAAAATAAGCTCCATAGAGTTAATTTTATATTTTCCATTCCATGACGTTAATATTAATATAAAAATACTGGTCTAGGAGTTTCTAGATCAAACACTAAGATGCTTTATAAATTAGGGCATATTAATAGAATGTTTACATCGTATAGTACCAATATCACTAAAATTCTTTCCAAATATCAGATTCTATGATATAATTTTCGGAGAAGGCAATGGCACCCCACTCCAGTACTCTGGCTTGGAAAATCCCATGAATGGAGGACCCTGGAAGGCTGCAGTCCATTTCATCTATCACTTAAATTTAATTGTTAAACAAAATAAGTATGATAATAATGTACAAATCATAAACATAATCACATAGAGTTAAGTTTAGAAAGAAATTTCTACTTTTATTTTTCCCTTCTACCTTCCCAAAATTCTCAAAGAGGAATTATCTCTTGGTGGATTTAAATGCTGTGACTCTTTTGTAGTTTAAGCAAAATTTCACTAGCAGAAATTTAAAGAACTATATGATAAATAAAACTAAACATCCACTGTTGGATTCTATGAAGATGTTTTAATTGTCTTGTTTTATGATTTATAAAACTAAGAATCCACAGTTGAATTCTATGAAGAAGATATTCTAATGGTCTTTTTTTAAGGATATACCATTTTAATGTACATCTTGAATTGTCTATTAGAACAAAAAATAATAAATTATTTAATCAATGCTTGCTAATTTTTAAAAGCTACTGCAACTGTATCAACAATATCATGAAAAAAATATCAGTTCTCAATCACACAATTTTCTTTAGCTAAATATTTCAAACTGTCAATTTGATCCCCTCCATATTTTGTGTAATTTGAAGTATAAAATGTGATATTTTATAAACTGATAATACATTTATTCTTCATCTTCTGACATAAAATGAAAAATTACATTGAAATATATGTGTTTGACTAACATTGAACAATAAAGTTTTCATAGTAATCAAACTGATTTAAGTAAAATAAAGTAGCTGTTGCTTAAGAGCTATCATCTTATTACAGAAGGCAAATTTCTTTTGAAAGAACTCAATACTATACAACATTATAACAATCTGGTTGTGTAGTACCTGGTTTTTCTTATGTAAGTATATGTAGATACACATCTGAAGTATTTACTCACATATCCTTCTCACTAAATAATATACATATCATAAATGGAAAAAAAAAACATAAACAATACAGTCCATGACTGAGGTATTGCATAAGTTTTCAGGGGTGAAGTGACTTACAACAAAGATCCCCTGGAGGAGGACATGGCAGCCCACTCTATTATTCTTGTCTGGAGAATCCTATGGACAGAGGTAAGCCTAGCGGATTACAGTTCATATGGTCACAGTCAGTCACGACTGAAGCAACTGAGCATGTACATACAAAGATAAATAAGGCATACTTCTTCTCTCAAATAAGAGTAATACTGGGACTAGACTAAATTATTGTACAGTGTGATGTGTGTTATAATTGAAGTCTACCTAAAGTGTTAAGAGACAACAAAAAGCAGACTGTTGAGTATGCTACCAAGACAGAGAGATTCAGATGTGTGTTAAATCTTTACTCTTATATGATTTTCAGGGATTCTCTGAATGATTGTGGTGAAGGATTTGCCAAAAACACTAAAAGATCTGGAGAAAATAATAATTTCAAAAGGGTTCTTCATTGCAGCACTATTTATTACACAATAACAAAGACATGGAAACAAAATGTCCATTGACAGAACAATGTATAAAGAAGAAGCAGTCCATATATACAATGAAATATTACTCAGCCATAAAAAAATAAAATAATGTTATTTGCAGCAAAATATACGAACCTAGAGATTATGACAGTAAGTGAAGTAAACCAAAGACAAGTATTATATGAGATCACTTATATGTGGAATCTTAAGAAATGATGCAAATGAACTCATATGCAAGGCAGAAACAATCCGAGAGACATGGAATATGAATTTATGATTACCAAAGGTGGAAGATGTGGCAGTTCAGTTCAGTTCACTCAGGTGTGTCTGATTCTTTGCAACCCCACAGATTGCAGTATACCAGGCTTCCCTGTCCATCATCAACCCCCAGAGCTTACACAAGCTCATGTCCACTGAGTCAGTGATGCCATGCAATTATCTCATCCTCTCTCATCCCCTTCTCCCTTCAATATTTTCCAGCATCAGGGTCTTCTCCAATGAGTCAGTTCTCCACATCAGGTGGCCAAATTATTGCAGTTTCAGCTTTAGCATCAGTTCTTCAATGAATATTCAGGACTGATTTTCCTTAGAATGGACTGGTTGGATCTCCTTGCAGTCCAAGGAACTCTCAAGAGTCTTCTTGAACACCACATTTCAAAAAAACATCGATTATTTGGCACTCAGCTTTCTGTATAGTCCAACTCTCACATCCATACGTGACTATTGGAAAAACCATAGCTTTGACTAGACAGACTTTTTGGCAAAGTAATGATTCTTCTTTCTAATATGCTATCTATGTTGGTCATAGCTTCTCTTCCAAGGAGCAAAAGTCTTTTAATCTCATGATTTTGGAGACCCCAAAATAAATCACTGTTTCCATTGTTTCCCCATCTATTTGTCATGAAGTGATGGGGCCAGATGCCATGATCTTAGTTTTCTGAATATTGAGTTTTAAGTCAACTTTTTCACTCTCCTCTTTCACTTTCATCAAAAGGCTCTTTAGTGTTTCTTCACTTTCTGCCATAACGGTGGTGTCATCTGGATATCTGAGGTTATTGATGTTTCTCCTGGCAATCTTGATTCCAGCTTGTGCTTCATCCAGCCTGGCATTTCTCATGATGTACTCTGCATATAAATTAAATAAGCAGGGTGACAATATGCAGCCTTGGCATACTCCTTTCCTGATTAGGAACCAGTCTATTGTTCCATGTCCAGTTCTAGCTGTTGCTTCTTGACCTGCATACAAATTTCTCAGGAGGCAGATCAGGTGGTCTGATGTTCCCATCTCTTTCAGAATTTCCCACAGTTTGTTGTGATCCACGCAGCCAACGGCTTTGTCATAGTCAATAAAGCAGAAGTAGCTGTTTTTCTGGAACTCTTTTGCTTTTTTGATAATCAGTTTGATCTCTGGTTCCTCTGCCTTTTCTAAATCCAGCTTGAACAACTGGAAGTTCACAGTTCACATTTCACAGTTCCCCATGTTGAAGACTAACATGGAGAATTTTGAGCATTACTTTGCTAGTGTGTGAGATGGGTGCAATTGTGTGGTAATTTGAGCAATACTTGGCATTGCTTTTCTTTGGGATTGAAAAGAAAATTGGGGAGAGGTGTAGGGAGGGATCAATTTGGAGTTTGGAATTAAATATACACACTACTATATATAAAATGGATAACCAATAAGATCTACTGTATATCAAAGGGAACTAAATATTTTGAAAAACTCTATTAGAAGAAATGTAAGAAAATAATATATATATACATATATATTATATAACTGAATCACTTTGGTGTACACCTGAAACCAACATGGTATAAAATCTCTAATATTTCAATAGCTATGAAATTAAAAGATTTACTCCTTGGAAGAAAAGTTATGACCAACCTAGATAGCATGTTCGAAAGCAGAGACATTACTTTGCTGACTAAGGTCCGTCTAATCAAGGCTATGGTTTTTCCAGTGGTCATGTATGGATGTGAGAGTTGGACTGTGAAGAAAGCTGAGCGCTGAAGAATTGATGCTTTTGAACTGTGGTGTTGGAGAAGACTCTGGAGAGTCCCTTGGACTGCAAGGAGATCCAACCAGTCCATTCTGAAGGAAATCAGCCCTGGGATTTCTTTTGGAAGGAATGATGCTAAAGCTCAAACTCCAGTACTTTGGTCAGCTCATGTGAAGAGCTGACTCATTGGAAAAGATTCTGATGCTGGGAGCAATTGGGGACAGGAGGAAGAGGGGATGACAGAGGATGAGATGGCTGGATGGCATCACTGACTTGATGGACGTGAGTCAGTGAACTCTGGGAGATGGTGATGGACAGGGAGGCCTGGCATGGTGCGATTCATGGGGTCTCAAAGAGTCGGACACGACTGAGTGACCGAACTGAGCTGAATATTTCAACAAAAAATAAAGAAAGATAGAAATAAACAATAGGTACAGAAACTCAGAACTGTGAAAATTTCTGGCACTTTCTGGAAATATCATTAATATCTTGACTAAAGCAAACAATCTGAGGGGTAATGTAGCAGGGGATGAGCCAAGGGACGCAGGACTGTGGCCAGAATGGGAAGCACTCTTTACATAGAAATACACTGCAGTTTTCATCTGTGACATGAAGGATCATGAACATTTCCACAGTAGTGGTGTATGGGGACTAGTGTCATATTTTGGAAAATCAGCTTAAATTCAGGAAAGATTGGTTTGGTACAAAGAATGGAGACAGCAAAATAAGTTAAGAAAATTTTCAAAAATTCTAAGCCAGAGGTGGATGAGGAACTGAATAAACGTATTGATCAACTTGAAGAGAAATTAATGTATTTGAGTTATCTTTGGAATATTGATTATAAAACTTTATTTACTATCACAGGTGAGGTGAGGGAGGAGAATTGTTCATTACACCTTGATTTAATGCACTGAACATATCAGCATCTAGTCTGTTTGACATCACTATTATATGCTCATGGAGAATTTGAAGCTGAAACGGTTGAGTTGCATAAGGTTAGTACAAACAGTAAATATTAGGTCTTCATGCATATTTAACTCTTTGCAATTAGAGTTGAGAAGAATTTGTGTATGTGGGCTGAAAAACACAGCTATTTACCAAAAACTTTTTAAAAAGATCTAAAAGTTTTTGACTTTTAGGCAGAGTTAAAAAATAATAATTAGCTTCTGATTCATCTTGTTTGTCTCTCAACATCATTTTTCGTTTTACCAAGAACTGATTTATTGAGAAAACTCAGTAATCAGAAATTGACATGCTTTTTCTCTCTCCTGGAAGTGAAACCCAGACTCTGAAGAATAGATTTCTAGAAATAGCTTTTTGGAAACTCACAGGCAATCTTTACAGAATGTTAGCTAATTCCCATAACTTTAGTCTCCTAGGACATAAACTGTTGGCTATTCTTTCTCTGTGGTTTTGCTTTACTAAAAGCATTATAAGATCGATCATATAGGGTAATTAGAATACTCAAGCTCATAAGGTGTCAAAACTTTAAGAGTGGTCAATTTATATGAGATTTCAAACCAAAACTGATCGTATTTTGTTATTCTGTGAATTAACATAAAATTCAACCATACGTAAAAATAGCTAGTAGTTCTGGGTCTTAAAAATAAGTGATATTACAAAAAGAGCAAGTGCTTCTCCTTAAAAGTGGAGATCGTTGTCAAAGACAACTTACTATTGCCCTTGTAGGATAAATTTAAGTATAGATATTTTAAAATGCTAATTTTGGATGATCTGAGTATTCCTTGGGACAAAACCAGCAAAGTTGATTGCAAAAATTGGGAGCGGAAAAGGTAGCAAAAGATGTGGTTAAGAAATATTTGCCAAAATAATTCTAAGAAAGTAGGAATGAAGTAATTAAGAGGTTATGCAAATGCTGAACTAGGGAGAATTTTTGAGGGGGCTCTATTTTCATGTTTAGGAAAAGAAAATAGCAATTCCCTTTTGTGAGAACTAGATGGAAAAATAATTCATGTTCAGTTCATGCTGTCAGAGACCTTCTGGAAAGAGCAATTTCAGTGAAAACATGAGAGTTCTTTCTCTAAATAAAAAAAAAAAAAAAAGCAAGAATAGCAAAACAAAACAAAATAAATAAGGAACACAAAAAACATTCCATCTTGTCAGTGATAAAGGCTCTTACAATGAACCTTGTTACTTCTGAAGCATAAGCCAGGGGAAACTAATTCAATAAATCAAGCTTTTTATTTGCACATTGCAAAGCTATCTCTGGGGCTTTCCATATGGTACTAGTGGTAAATCTTGCTTGGAGAATCCCATGGACAGAGGAGCCTGGTGGGCCACAATCCATAGAACTGCAAAGAGTTGGACATGACTGAAGCAACTTAGCACACATGTATGCACAATACTATCTCTACTGACTGTCCTTCATCTGAAGTTTGTTTGAATTTTGGAATTTGAAATTGTCCTGAAGAAGAGATGCCAGCTTTCCAAGTGGCTATAGAATCTGAAAAAGCACCATGGCTTCTGGTAAGTATCATTCTTTTCTGCTTATTTGTATCTCTTACAGTATCAAAAGTTCCTCAAAGTGAACTTGTTTTATTTGCTTAACTTCTATGCTCAGATCAGCATTACTTGTTAGTCATTCCTGACATGAATCACTTTTATTTTATTTTTAAAACTCACTTTTCCTCTAGTGACCTCAGTTGATGTTTGAACAATTTTGGCTCTTGTGTTCCCATCACCTATCTTAATTCTGTGATTGAGTTAATCTTGGAAAAATCTCCAATATTACTTAACTTTACCACAAACAGCAGGTCGCCATTTATGTTATGTGTTGCTATTGTTGGCAGCATTTCATCTAGGCAAATGTAGGATAATTTTCTTAGAGATTTCAAGTAATATTACTATTGGCTGCTTATATACTATCTACTAACTTATCTGAGGCCAAGACTGAAATTCTAAAAAGGTCTGAAGAATCCAGATATATTTGTGGACTTCTCATTTTACTTGATTTGGTAAATACCAGTAGAAAATAAGGCAATACTTCATAATGATCTTGATAATGACCTGATTACATTTTATAAGCCCACTGACAAGCTAGGCAGAGAAGTAGGTTAGGCCAGATATAGAACTAAAGGTCCTATAGATCAATATGAAAAAATATGAAATATGACAAAGTTTTGAATATGTCTACATTCTAATGATATACACAATTGCAAGCATATAGTTATATCATGGGGCCAGGAATTATTTTGGCAGCTCAGAACTTGATTAAAACAAATCTATGGCCACCGCTTACACTTAGTGAAGAGAGTTTATGATAATTTTCTTGAAATGAGTTTCTTTTAATATGAATAATAAATAAATTCCTCAACCTCATAATTCATGTATCTTGGTGGAAGTAATGTTCCTATCTTAGATATAAGTCTAAGCTGTCATCCTGTGTTAGCAATATTGCCCAATGGGACCAATTTCAGATATTTCATTGGTATAGTTCTGCATGTGGGCTTAGCGTGAGAGAAATCTAGCTCCTAATGTAAACCCAATACCAGTTAGTGGAAGACCAAACTTTGTTTTCACTGGTGCCAAACTGATCATTTTATTTGGGTATTATTTGAAACTTTATATCTCTGCAACCTAAAATTAATACAATTTGCCCTCTCTGAATAAATGTCTACATCCCTATTTGTTTTGCCTTCTACAATGTCCTAAGTCTTATCTGGCTCTTGAAGTTTCTCAATAATTTTTGGCTTAAGAATCAGAAACTCTCCTATATATTGGCCACACACACCCTGCCCCAGTTCAGACTGTAACCAAAGCAGGACAACTATGAATCTTTTATGACAGCTAATAGGTCAGTGTGGCCTGAATCCAAGACTGCATCTAAACGACTGG
The DNA here is from genome assembly GCF_016772045.2 of Ovis aries. Lineage (NCBI taxonomy): Eukaryota > Metazoa > Chordata > Mammalia > Artiodactyla > Bovidae > Ovis > Ovis aries. The sequence goes on from NC_056063.1 coordinate 42,132,088, forward strand.
CCACTGACATTATGCATACATAGTAGAAAACATAGATTATGGAATTCATGTTGTTCAGCCTTGTGAGATTTTAGAAGCATGATGAATTCAAGGATCTCCAAGATATAGTCCATTCTAATCTAGAATGGCTGAGAATGCACTACTGAATCTTTTAATTCAGTAGAGTACATTTACTAAGGGGCTTCCCTGGCAGCTCACATGGTAAAGAATCTCCCTGCAATGCAGACCTGGGTTTGAACCCTAGGTCAAGAAGATCCCCTGGAGAAGGCAATGACTATCCACTCCAGTATTGTTGCCTAGAGAATTCCATGGTAAGAAGGTCCTAGCAGGCTACAGTTCATGGGGTCCCAAAGAGTTGGAAATGACTGACTGAGTGACTAACACACAACTTAGAAGTTATAATAGTCACATGACCCAGAAATGAATGACCAACTAATGCAAACTGTTATGGGATATTTTTAATGGAATCACATATACTGAGATGAAGATTTTCAGATTTGTCTATCAATGCTTCAGTAAGGAAGCATCTTCTCACACATTACATTACCTCCATCTCCTTCTATTTTCCTTTTTGCGCAAAACACTGGTGCTAGAGAGGGGAGTGTTCTCCTATGACACAAATTCTGCTTTCCATAGATGATATATCCTCTCTGTTTTCCCATTTTTCTGAACTATAATTTGAAAATAAATGAGGAGAGATGAATTTTAGCTTATATATAAAGGAATATAATTCTGAAGATATTTTTGAGTAGTATATATTCATATTATCAACAAAATATTTGCCCATATGTCAAAACATATCCAGAATCTGATATATTGCCACTAGTGCTGCCACATCCAGGTCCAAGCCACTGTTATATTTAGCCTGGATTATTAGAAGAGTCTCAAAACTGTTTTTAGGCTATTGTTCCTGTCCCTATCTAATGTATTCTCAAACTAAGAAACTAGAGGGATTCTTTTAAAACATGAACCAGACAATATTGCTTCTATGAGCAGGTAACTGCCACCATCTCCCACCATCATGAGTGTAAGAGGAAAGATTTTACTGTGGCCTGTATTACCATGGCCTCTCTGCCAAGGAACTTCACACCTGTAATTTTTCTGACTTTCCTCACAGCTCACACAACACTGCTACCCCTGCCTTGTGCATTCTGCTTCAGTTTTACTAATCTTCCCCTTCTTAGATCTCTGTAAACACATTCCTCCCTCACTGCCTTTATACTTGCTATGAAACTGTTTGCACATGTACCTCATCCACCAGTCTCACTCATTCACATCCTTTGTGACTCTATTCATATATTACCTTAAAGAGAAATCCTTCCCGACAACACAAAATAAAACAGAAATCCATTGCAACCCACTACAGAGCATGCCTTTATCCATTAATTGCTGTATTTTTCTGCAAAATGCTAATGTAACTGATAGCTTTGTCTGCTTTTATTATAATACAAAAGGCAAGAACTTTGTCCATGCTACTTATTCATGTTCCTGTAGCACCTGGGATGATGCTTATCATATGATTGTTATTTAATTAATGAATGAGATTTGTTCAATAAATGAGTGAAATTATTGCTTAATGATAGAATACCACAGCTATTGGATTTAATAATTGCTTTTCAAACAACTTTAGGTTGAGTTTGGGAAACTTCTTCACTTTAAAACCAACTTAATCCCTAGATGTCAAAATTATCTGAAGAGAAACCAGATTATATATTTATGTGAAGGCATATTTTTTTTCAAAAAGGTTTCTTTACCCATAAATAACTCTAGATTATTATATTTTCAGAAAGTGAAGAGGAACTGAAAAGCCTCTTGATGAGAGTGAAAGTGGAGAGTGAAAAAGTTGGCTTAAAACTCAACATTAAGAAAATGAAGATCATGGCATCCAGTCCCATCACTTCATGGGACATAGATGGGGAAACAGTAGAAACAGTGTCAGACTTTATATTTTGGGGCTCCAAAATCACTGAAGATGGTGAATGCAGCCATGAAATTAAAAGACGCTTACTCCTTGGAAGAAAAGTTATGACCAACCTAGATAGCATATTCGAAAGTAGAGACATTGCTTTGCCGACTAAGGTCCATCTAGTCAAGGGTATGGTTTTTCCAGTAGTCATGTATGGATGTGAGAGTTGGACTATGAAGAAGGCTGAGTGCCGAAGAACTGATGCTTTTGAATTGTGGTGTTGGCGAAGACTCTTGAGAGTCCCTTGGACTGCAAGGAGATCCAACCAGTCCATTCTGAAGGAGATCAACCCTGGGATTTCTTTAGAAGGAATGATGCTGAAGCTGAAACTCCAGTCTTTGGCCACCTCATGCGAAGAGTTGACTCATTGGAAAAGACTCTGATATTGGGAGGGATTGGGGGCAGGAGGAGAAGGGGACGACCCAGGATGAGATGGCTGGATAGCATCACTGACTCAATGGATGTGAGTCGGAGTGAACTCTGGGAGATGGTGATGGACAGGGAGGTCTGACGTGCTGCGATTGATGGGGGCGCAAAGAGTCAGACACAACTGAGCGACTGAACTATGAACTATTATATTTGCTTCTCATAAATTTTGTCTCCAGAATACTCAGTTCACTGGCATAATGTGTGTGATACCAAGTAGTTTTTAATGAGCAGATGAACACATCCTATGCTTTTTCATTATGTTACAAGTGTGTTTCTGAGAAGTACCTTATAAATGCAATGTGATTAAGATGTAAATAAAGGAACATTCAAGTATAACTGATTATTCCTTAAAAAATTGTGTTTTATAAAGTGAAAACCTGTAGTATCTGTGGGAAAAAAAAAAAAAAAAAAAAACAGAAAACTTTGGGATGTCTTCTTCTATTGACCCCTAGATGGCCTTTGTTACCGAATTCATTCCATAGTCCTGTTCCTTTTACCATAGATTAAATTGTGACACATTTTATTTCAAATCTCTTCAGACCCTATCTCCTCCTAGATTCCACACATTTATAGAAAGTCAGCTTTTGATGGTCTTTCTTTATGAATCAAGTTATATCAATTTTTCACTATTGAATGCCTTCCCAAGGCCTTCAAAAATGATGACACATTTGTACAGTGACAATTAAAGTGCTTTGTCTACCATACAGTTCTTACAATATTAATTCTAATTCATTCTAGAACCTGAAGTATCAAGGGGTGTTGTCTGAGTTATGCTGTCCCTTTGGGTGCCACCAAAGATTGATATGTTCAGCTAATTTCATAAGGGAAAATAATAAAATTAGTATAAACTTGAGCGAGGACTCTTTTTTTTTGTTTTTTGTTTTTGTCTTTCTTAGCAGTTCTCAAAGTGATGGGGTCATCTCACTACACAGTATAGAATGCCACCTCAAAAGTGATGGGTCTTCTGAGAAAAACTTTTATGATAGCTTTAGCTCATCTTTTCATCTTTATTTTTATTAATGCTGATATTAATTCATATTCTTATACATAGCAATTTGGATTATACATAAAAAATGAAAAGTCCATTTCTCAAAAATGTAATTTTGGTGAGGAACATATCAGAAGCTTAGTGGAAACAATTTCAGAATGATAAACAATAAATATTTTCATGTTTTATTCAATAAAAAAAAATTATGACTACTCCATTATAACTATCATAACCTGAAGGGATACCTATAGTATGAACTAAATAAAACCAAATGAAAGCTTAAAAGATTATTTATTGAAACCTTAGCTTTTCACTGGATCTAAATACTAAAAATAAAAGCAGTTTTTCACTGAGGAGTTTTCTTGAACAGATCCTAATTCTCCTCTCCTGAACTTTGTTGCATGGTTTTCCTTAGTGCTCTGGATCAATGATTTGAGATTTTTCTTTGTTCTTATATTTGGGCTTATCTGAAAAGCTGTTGGAAAACACACTCTCCTTGTAGGAGAATAATCAAGATGGTAAAGTAGTAGGACATGGAGCTCACCTTCGTGTCAAAAAAAAAAAAAAAAAAAACAAATATATCAAAAATATATCTACATGTGGAATGAGCCACACAGAATATCTCATCTGTCTTTGAATGAAGACTATTTCTCTTCTGATAGCTGATGTTGAATGGTGCCACCAGATCATGGTCTCCAAAGGAGAAGATTTAAATCCAAAACCAAAGACAGTCTCAGTCACTAATACCTTTGCGTAGATTTTGTTTAAAGTGGAAGTGACAGGAAAAGCTTCTAACATAGACATCAGAAGGGCGCAGGAGAGTATCCATCTCACCAGTTTAAGCAGTGCCTTATATACTTCTTAACTAGCTGCTGAGAGTAGATAAAAAGTACCTCAAGGCTGTGAGAATTTCACCCAGACCCTTTCCTGGTAACATACATCCTGGGATGACATCAGCACAAAATTAGCCAGAAGGAACAGGTTAACCCAGAGTTTCAGGCTGTGGAAGTTTTACTCCTGCCTTCTCCCATAACATTCATCCAAAGCCCCCCCCCCCCCAAAAAAAAAGAAAAGAAAAGAAAAGAAAAAAGGGGTGGGGGCGGGGCATGACATGTCTTTAAACAAGAGCTATTGCTGCCTTTGAGATCTATTTGTCTAAGGCAAAAGAATGAAAAAATGTCTACCTCGTTCTTAAAGGGGCCTTTGACTCAGACTCCTATAAACCTGCCTAAGTTAACTCTCAGTCCCATGGTTTGGTGGCCTGAAAGCTACTAAAAAGCTACTACCTTTTGAGTCTTTATTTTTTGCTTCTTAGTTAATATGGGTCTATAATTGGCTTCTGATTTATTCACTCTCATTCAGTTCCTTGAACAACTAATCATTCTCAAATGTTCTTCTTTTGCTATGGTTCTCAAATGCATTTGATTCCTTTTTTATTTTTAAACATCCATGTGCTTCTCCCCTATCTTGATGTGGCTGCCTTGCAACTAAGAGTCTTGCATTAAAGGTTATATCTTCTTTGGTTACTGTCAGTTTTCTAACTAAAATGTTTTATTGGGTCTTTATCACTGAAAAGATGTTTAAAACTCTATCAAAAAAGCAGTGAGTTTTCCCAAAGCTGCAAAATTCTGAATCTATATGCTATTTTTTGCATTTTTGCTTGCAGACTGGCTCATATCTATCTTGCCAACCTTGGAGAATGTGGCCAGTAATAATGCAATACACTAGAAACATGCTTTTGAAACATTTTCTCTAAAGTTAAAGTAAGCATGTGATCTGCCTCACAAGTGATTGCAGTTTTCCCTTTACCAAGTGTGTGTTCCACTATACAACATGTGTCATGGTCTTTCTAGCCCCTAATATTGATTATTCACTGCGTAATATTTCTCTCCTAATTAAATAAGAAATATTTTTTAGAATTTTTCTATAACTATATCTCTCTTCTGATACCAATTTCTGTTTTAAGTAATGCTAACATCACCAAATTTTAAAAGCCCTAATTTTCAGCTTATTATCCCCCACCCAGAGGGAAAGAAATAAAGTCTAATGCAAGTTGGGGCCTCCCAGGTGGCTCTAGTGGTAAAGAACCTGTCTGATAATTCAGGAGACATGAGACATCCCTGGATTGGGAAGAACCCTTAGAGGAAAACATGACAACTGAATCAAGTATTATTTCCTGGAGAATACCATGGACAAAGGAGCCTGGCAGGCTATGGTCCATAGGGACACAAAGAGTTGGACAGAACTAAAGTGATTTATCACACACAATGTAGATTGGGCTGTCTTCTTTCTTCTAACTATGCCTTCTAAAGCTGTTTTCAAGATATCTCTAGCAGATAAAATGAAGACAGAAAGATTGCATGAGATGATGTTAAGAGCCATGCCTAGAAGTGGCTTTAATTACCCCCACTCAAATTGAATGGGCCAAAATCTTGTCTTTTGGGATCAACCTAAAAGCAAGAAGTCTGGGAAATATAGATGAGTACATGATCATTGTTGAGAACTATAAATGTTTGCCACAGTATTTCACTTATAAAAGAAACACAGAAAAATAAAAAAATAAAGCAGCTGTATTCAAAGATGCAAGGTAAACTGATTATTGACTGCATTGATTGTAAGGTATTTCTGATATTCAAGGAGAAGGTAAAAAAAAACGAAGAAGATAGGTTACTTCCCTGGCTCATTGCAATTGGCACAAGTTGGATTCCTGGTTGAGGAACTAAGATCCCACATGCCATGCAACACAAAAGCGGGGAAAAAAAGGAAGATTAAAAAGAAGGAAAGAAAGAAAATGCTCTAGAACAGAAGGCTAAAGAGCTTATGAAAGAGACTCACAAGTTTTTCTCCTGTAATTGACATCTAATCTTACTGTATTGTGGTCAGAAAAGATGCTTGGAATGAACTCATTTTTTTTTTTTTTTAATTTACCAAGGTTAGATTTATGGCCCAGGATGTGATTTATCCTGGAGAAGGTTTCGTGTGTGCTTGAGAAAAAGGTGAAATTGATTGTTTGTGGATGAAATGTCCTATAGATATCAATTAGGTCTAACTGGTCTATTGCATCCTTTAAAGTTTTTGTTTCCTTGTTAATATTATGTTTATTTGATCTATCCATAGGTGTGAGTGAGGTATTAAAGTCTCCCACTATTATTGTGTTATTGTTAATTTCCACTTTCATACTTGTTAGCATTTGTCTTACATATTGTGGTGCTCCTATGTTGGGTGCATATATATTTATAGATGTTATATCATCTTCTTGGGTTGATTCTTTGATCGTTAGTAGTGTCCTTCTTTGTCTCTTTTCACAGCCTTTGTTTTAAAATCTATTTTATCTGATATGAGTATTGCTACTCCTGCTTTTTTTTGGTCTCTATTTGCATAGAATATCTTTTTCCAGCCTTTCACCTTCAGTCTGTATGTGTCCCTTGTTTCGAGGTGGGCCTCTTGTAGACAACATATATAGGGACCTAATTTTTGTATCCATTCAGCCAGTCTTTGTCTTTTGGTTGGGGCATTGAACCCATTTACATTTAAAGTAATTATTGACAAGTATGATCCCATTGTCATTTACTTTATTGTTTTGGGTTTGAGTTTATACACCCTTTCTGTGTTTCCTGTCTAGAGAAGATCCTTTGGCATTTGTTGGAAAGCTGATTTGGTGGTGTTGAATTCTCTCAGCTTTTGCTTGTCTACAAAGCTTTTGATTTTTCCTCCATATTTAAATGAGATCCTTGCTGGGTATAGTAATCTGGGCTGTAAGTTATTGTCTTTCATCACTTTAAGTATGTCTTGCCATTCCCTTCTGGCCTGAAGAGTTTCTATTAAAATATCAGTTGTTATTCAAAATGGATTAAATATCTAAATGTAAGAAAAGAAACTATAAAACTCCTAGAGGAAAACATAGGCAAAACACTCTCCAGTGTAAATCACAGCAGGATCCTCTATGACCCACGTCCCAGAATATTGGAAATAAAAACAAAAATAAACAAATGGGACCTAATTAAAATTAAAAGTTTATGTACAACAAAGAAAACTATAAGCAAGGTGAAAAGACAGCCTTCAGAATGGGAGAAAATAAACGAAGCAGCTGACAAAGAATTAATCTCAAAAATATACAAGCAACTGTTGAAGCTCAATTCCAGAAAAATAAATGACCCAATCAAAAAGTGGGCCAAAGAACTAAACAGACATTTCTAAAAAGAAAACATACAGATGGCTAACAAACACATAAAAGGATGCTCAACATCACTCATTATTAGAGAAATGAAAATCAAAACCACAATGAGGTACAATTTCACAGTCAGAATGACTGCTATCGAAAAGTCTACAAGCAATAAATGCTGGAGAGGTTGTGGAGAAAAGGAAACCCTCTTACACTGTTGGTGGGAATGCAAACTAGTACAGCTATTGTCGAGAACAGTGTGGCGATTACTTAAAAAACTGGAAATAGAACTGCCACACCACACAGCAATCACACTGCTGGGTATACACACCAAGGAAACCAGAATTGAAAGATACACGTGTACCACAATGTTCATCACAGCACTGTTTATAATAGCCAGTACATGCAAGCAACCTAGATGTCCATCAGCAGTTCAGTTCAGTTCAGTTCAGTTCAGTCGCTCAGTCATGTCCAACTCTTTGAGACCCCATGAATCGCAGCATGCCAGGCCTCCCTATCCATCGCCATCTTCCAGAGTTCACTCAGACTCACGTCCATCGAGTCCGTGATGCCATCCAGCCATCTCACCCTCGGTCGTCCCCTTCTCCTCCTGCCCCCAATCCCTCCCAGCATTAGAGTCTTTTCCAATGAGTCAACTCTTCGCTTGAGGTGGCCAAAGTACTGGAGCTTCAGCTTTAGCATCATCCCTTCCAAAGAAATCCCAGGGTTGATCTCCTTCAGAATGCACTGGTTGGATCTCCTTGCAGTCCAAAGGACTATCAAGAGGCTTCTTCAACACCACAGCTCAAAAGCATCAGTTCTTCAGCGCTCAGCCTTCTTCACAGTCCAACTCTCACATCCATACATGACCACAGGAAAAACCATAGCCTTGAGTAGACGGACCTTAGTTGGCAAAGTAATGTCTCTGCTTTTGAATATACTTTCTAGGTTGGTCATAACTTTCCTTCCAAGGAGTAAGCGTCTTTTAATTTCATGGCTGCAATCAACATCTGCAGTGATTTTGGAGCCCAGAACAATAAAGTCTGACACTGTTTCCACTGTTTCCCCATCTATTTCCCATGAAGTGATGGGACCAGATGCCATTATCTTCATTTTCTGAATGTTGAGCTTTAAGCCAACTTTTTGCTCTCCTCTTTCACTTTCGTCAAGAGGCTTTTTAGCTCCTCTTCACTTCCTGCCATAAGGGTGATGTCATCTGCGTATCTGAGGTTATTGATATTTCTCCTGGCAATCTTGATTCCAGCTTGTGTTTCTTCCAGTCCAGCGTTTCTCATGATGTACTCTGCATATAACTTAAATAAGCAGGGCGACAATATACAGCCTTGACATACTCCTTTTCCTATTTGGAACCAGTCTGTTGTTCCATGTCCAGTTCTAACTGTTGCTTCCTGACCTGCATACAGATTTCTCAAGAGGCAGGTTAGGTGGTGTGATATTCCCATCACTTTCAGAATTGTCCACAATTGTCCACTGTGATCCACACAGTCAAAGGCTTTGGCATTGTCAGTAAAGCAGAAATAGATGTTTTTCTGGAACTCTCTTGCTTTTTCCATGATCTAGTGGATGTTAACAATTTGATCTCTGGTTCCTTTGCCTTTTCTAAAACCAGCTTGAACGTCTGGAAATTCATGGTTCATGTATTGCTGAAGCCTGGCTTGGAGAATTTTGAGCATTACTTTACTAGCATGTGAGATGAGTGTAATTGTGTGGTAGTTTGAGCATGCTTTTGTATTGCCTTACTATGGAATTGGAATGAAACTGACCTTTTCCAGTCCTGTGGCTGCTGCTGAGTTTTCCAAATTTGCTGGCATATTGAGTGCAGCACTTTCACAGCATCATCTTTCAGGATTTGAAATAGCTCAACTGGAATTCCATCACCTCCACTAGCTTTGTTCATAGTGATGCTTTCTAAGGCCCACTTGACTTCACATTCCAAGATGTCTGGCTCTAGATTAGTGATCACATTATCATGATTATCTGGGTCGTGAAGATGTTTTTTGTACAGTTCTTCCATGTATTCTTGCCACCTCTTCTTAATATCTTCTGCTTCTGTTAGGTCCATACCATTTCTGTCCTTTATCGAGCCCATCTTTGCATGAAATGTTCCCTTGGTATCTCTAATTTTCTTAAAGATATCTCTAGTCTTTCCCTTTCTGTTATTTTCCTCTATTTTTTGCATTGATCACTGAAGAAGGCTTTCTTATCTCTTCTTGCTATTCTTTGGAACTCTGCATTCAGATGCTTATATCTTTCCTTTTCTCCTTTGCTTTTCACTTCTCTTCTTTTCACAGCTATTTGTAAGGCCTCCCCAGACAGCCATTTTGCTTTTTTGCATTTCTTTTCCATGGGGATGGTCTTGATCCCTGTCTCCTGTACAATGTCGTGAACCTCATTCCATAGTTCATCAGGCACTCTATCTATCAGATCTAGGCCATTAAATCTATTTCTCACTTCCACTGTATAATCGTAAGGATTTGATTTAGGTCATACCTGAATGGTCTAGTGGTTTTCCCTACTTTCTTCAATTTCAGTCTGAATTTGGTAATAAGTATTTCATGATCTGAGCCACAGTCAGCTTCTGGTCTTGTTTTTGTTGACTGTATAGAGCTTCTCCATCAGAAGAATGGATAAGAAAGCTGTGATGCATATACACAATGGAATATTACTCATCCATTATAAAGAATACATTTGAATAAGTTCTAATGAGGAGGATGAAACTGGAGTCTAGTATACAGAGTGAAGTAAGCCAGAAAGAAAAACATCAATACAGTATACCAACACATATATATGGAATTTAGAAAGATGGTAATGATAACTCTTTTTGCAAAACATGCAAGAGACACAGATGCATAGAACAGTCTTTTGGACTCTGTGGGAGAGGGTGAGGGTGGGGTGATTTGGGAGAATGGCATTGAAACATGTATATTATCATATGTGAAACGAACAGTCCAGTTTCTATGCATGAGACAGGGTGCTTGGGGCTGGTGCACTGGGATGACCCAGAGGGATAGGATAGGGAGGGGTGTGGGAGGTGGTTTCACGTACACCTGTGGTGGATTCATGTCAATGTATGGCAAAACCAATACAATATCATCAAGTAATTAACCTCCAAATAAATAAATAAAATTTATTTGTTAAAGTAAAAAAAAAAAAAGAAGAAGAAGAAGAAGAAAGAAAGATACTCACAGCCTCAAAGTCACAAATGCACATGAAATAAAAGGAATTCTTGAGATATCAGAGTAATAGATAAGAAAACATTGTGAAAGTGCCTCACACTGCAAAAGTCGTATACCAAAACTTGGATGATATAAACGGAAAAGTCAGCAAGAGTTTAGGAGACACAGCTATTATCACCAAAATATGCATTCATTATACTTAAAAAAATGTATTTATTTTTTATAAATTATTTGGAGAACAATTTTCAACACTAATGATTTTGCAAAAGTGGTGTTTCATCATTTTGCTAATTTTAAAGTCAGTATATTTAGGTATATTCAATAAATTTTTAAGTCTCATTTTAAAATGCCATCTTTTCAATTGAGACAAGAAAAAACTCTCAAAGAAAAAATATTATATTTGTTTCCAATGAGAGATGAAAGATTCCCTTTATATGGTACTATATAATAATCTTGCAAGTATTATATATATCATTATGCTAGGAAATTTGAGTTGTAAAAGCATTACACATTCCACAAAAATGTATCCATACAATAATTCTATGCCGGTCTATAAAATAGAAATGATCTTCTAAGAAATGTAAGGGAGAAGAAAGGAATGATATTTAACTTAGTTTACAGAATATTTGTATATGCTATGCATATACCTAAGAGAAAGGCACCAAGAGAACTGAACTTTGCTGTGAAACAAAAAGATGGCTGAGCAGTAACTTGTGGATCATGTGTCATCTATCATTTTCTTGAAGAATATTTTGATATGAAGTTTAATTTGAGACATCAGTTACCATCTTTAAAAAAAAAAAAAAAACAGAGTGCTTGTTTTCTACCATCCCTTCATATCAATTGTCAGGAATGAAACTAATCCAAAATGCTTTTATGATCTACAATTTCAAAAATAATGCTCTTCCACAAAACTCAAATATTCACATGTATTTCTCTGACTTGCTTAAGAAACAATTTTTGTTATTAAGTTAAAAAGTGAACATTTCTTTCTCAGTGAAGTAAGCCAGAAAGAAAAACACAAATACAGTATACTAACACGTATATATGGAAATTAGAAAGATGGTAATGATAACCCTGTATGCAAAAGAGACACAGATGTATAGAACAGAGTTTTGGACTCTGTGGGAGAGGGAGAGGGTGGGATGATTTGGGACAATGGCACTGAAACATGTATACTATCATGTAAGAAACGAATCACCACTCTAGGTTCGATACAGGATACAGGATGCTTGGGGCTGGTGCACTGGGATGACTCAGAGAGATGATATGGGGAGAGAGGTGGGAGGGGGATTCAGGATTGGGAACTCATGTACACCCATGGCAGATTCATGTCAATGTATGGCAAAACCAATACAGTGTTGTAAAGTAAAAAAAAAAAAAAAAGAAAGAAAGAAAAAGAAAGAAAGAAATCAATACAATGAGATATTGTGTATGTTTAAAAAATGAAATAAAAGAATATCTAATTCCTTGAAACAAACAAACAAAAAAGAATAAATACAATATGCCTTCACTATTTAAGACAATGTTGAGTCTGTGGTGATGTTATTTTCTAGGCTATGACTGACAAAAGATGATAAGAATATTTTATATTCAAGACCAAGAATGATATTTAAAAGAAATGGGGACATGTCTCAATGTTACCTTTGAAATTAACATGTTTATTTCCAAATAAAGTGACATTGTCTTATATTACACAAAATATTAGAATGCATGGATTGAATGCAGATAAAGAATTGTATAAGGGAAACACATAGGTTTTCATATTAAAAATTGATATTTGAAATTTTCATTAGCAACTAAATAATTCAATTTTATTATCAAATAAAATACACTAAAATACAGAAACCTAGATAGTGTTTTGAAAAGCAAAGACGTTATTCTGCCAACAAAGGTATGTATAGTCAATATGATGGTTTTCCCAGTAGTTCCATATGGTTGTGAGAACTGGACCATGAAGAAGGCAGAATGCCAAAGAATTGATGCCTTTAGACTGTGGTGCTGGAGAAGACTCCTGAGAGCCCCCTGGACAGCAGGGAGATCAAACCAGTCAATCTTAAGGGAAATCAACCCTAAGGAAAATCATCATTCACTGGAAGGAATGATGCTGAACCTGAAGCTCTAGTATTTTGGTCATCTGATGTGAACAGGTGACTCATTGGAAAAGCCCCAGATGCTGGGAAAGATTGAGTGCAGAAGGAAAAGAGGGAATCAGAGGATGAGATGGTTGGACAGCACTACTACTGATGCAATGAACATGAACTTGAGTAAACTCTGGGAGTTGCTGAGGGACAGGGAGGCTGTCATGCTGAGTCTGTCGTGTCCCAAAAAGTCAGACACAGCTGGATGACTGAACAACAACAATGTACAAGTTAATTTTGAAAGTAAGTAAACAAAACTAAATAAATTTTGAAAACTCAAAGATGCTATATGTTCAACCAAGTGAAGCTAATATTTAAACACTGCAGGATAATCTTTATTCCAAACACATATTTGAGTGATAATAATCTTAGATTATTCCCTGGGAATTTTCAATAGTATAGAAATCATTATATTGCTTAAATGATAAGTTTCATATTATCCAACAACATAGTTACCTGATTTATGTTAATATAAATGATTAATTGCTTCTATGCCAAGATAATCAAAATTGTTCTCCTCATATATCAATAGTGATACCCCAGTTCTTGAGCATATCCATATAACCCATGCAAGTAGAAAATAAGCCATTGGCAGCAGTAATTTGTATTCAAAATTTTTCTTTAAAATTCCAGCAATGAGATATAGACTCCCAAGAAGCAAATTAGAGAAGGCATGAAACATTGCTTATCATTTCTTCATCACAACAAACATCATTAAATGTCCATTTACACATGTAGGAATAATATTTTGAATTTTTATTGCTTCTATATTAATGGCACTATCATAAAAAACTAGAAAAATCATTGAGTCAATCAACCTAAAACTAGTAACAATTTTACTAACCAACACTATAGCTTCTGGTAATTACTTAATTTATTTGGACAGTGTATAAATGCATTCAGTTCAGTTCAGTTCAGTCGCTCAGTTGTGCCTGACTCTTTGCGACCTCATGAATCGCAGCACGCCAGGCCTCCCTGTCCATCACCATCTCCCGGAGTTCACTCAGACTCACGTCCATCGAGTCAGTGATGCCATCCAGCCATCTCATCCTCGGTCGTCCCTTTCTCCTCCTGCCCCCAATCTCTCCCAGCATCAGAATCTTTCCCAATGAGTCAACACTTTACATGAGGTGTCCAAATTACTGGAGTTTCAGCTTTAGCATCATTCCTTCCAAAGAAATCCCAGGGCTGATCTCCTTCAGAATGGACTGGTTGGATCTCCTTGCAGTCCAAGGGACTCTCAAAAGTCTTCTCCAATACCACAGTTCAAAAGCATCAATTCTTCAGCACTCAGCTTTCTTCACAGTCCAACTCACATCCGTACATGACTACTGGAAAAACCATAGTATTGACTAGACAGACCTTAGTAGGCAAAGTAATGTCTCCAAGGAGTAAGCGTCTTTTAATTTCATGGCTGCAATCACCATCTGCAGTGATTTTGGAGCCCCCCCAAAATAAAGTCTGACACTGTTTCCACTGTTTTCCCATCTATTTCCCATGAAGTGATGGGACTGGATACCATGATCTTCATTTTCTGAATGTTGAGCTTTAAGCCAACTTTCAAGAGGCTTTTTAGCTCCTCTTTATTTTATGCCATAAGGATGGTGTCATCTGCATATCTGAGGTTATTGGTATTTCTCCTGGCAATATTGATTCCAACTTGTGCTTCTTCCAGCCCAACGTTTCTCATGATGTACTCTGCATATAAGTTAAATAAGCAGAGTGACAATATACAGCCTTGACGTACTCCTTTTCCTATTTGGAACCAGTCTGTTGTTCTAGGTCATTTTAAAATTTCTTTATTATTTTATAAATTAGTGATTCTTTTACTAGATAACTTACAACATGCATAGATCATTAAATAATTGTTAAAAAGACCATCTTTTAAGGCTTTAAACTACCTATATCTAGCTGAATAGAATGATTAAATGCATTTAATCATTTGCAGTCCCCCAAAAAAAGAGTTGCATCTAACAAAAGAGTCATAGCTTCCTTTCTTCATATTGTAGCTTTATTTATATGATATAGAGACTCTAAAATGATAACACAGAGTAGAGGTTAACAGTGTGTACTTAGGGAGCTGGGGAAAGGAGTTTTGAATCCCAACTCTGTATCTTATTAGTTCTATCATGTTAAGAAAGCTATTAAACTTCTGTTCTTAGAGTTTTCGCATCTGTGAAGGAAAAAACATTAAATACCTTTAGCTCACAGTATTGTTGTAGGTAGTATATGATAAGAGCCTTTTGGAGTTTAAGTATTGTTTCCATGATTACTATATACATTTTCCCCACATTTATAAGTACTACCTAAAAAAATACATTTTTTTGTCTTAAATGTTTATAATTTGAAGACAATTTTCAATATGGTTTCACAGAAGTAGACCTGTACATAATTAGTTTTTTTTTTTTTTCCAGCAAGTCGAGAGTATGGAATTGCATGGATAATAGAATGTCTTAATTTTTTTTATAAACGTTCCATTTATTTCTACTTCTTTTTCCCCATCTATGATACCTAGAGAATGCTGTGCAAACAATAAAATACTGTGAATACATATTACTTTTTATTGTACTGCATGGGCTTCGGTGAAACTAAAATTTATTTGTTAAGTTAGACAATGATTGCATTTATGTGTTTTGACAAGCAAAGGTATACAGGTGTCTTGGAATTTAGCTAGATAAATTGGATAATAAAGGATAGTTACCTCATACTCTCATACTTACCTAATTCACCTACTTGGCTTCAACAAAGCAGGGGCAGTGCCAAAAGGCTGTTTCAGAGGAGCTGACGAAAAGAATGGAGTGTAAACAGCTGTCATTCTTTGCTTTGTATTCTCAGGCTAAGATTCTCTTGATTCTTTTGTATGTATTGGCTGATCATATATGAAGTGGTAATGACTTATTTGGACCAGGCCTCAACTTTATTTTGGCTGTCATGTTTTAACCATCTGTTCAAAGAAGAAGCTGAGTAAATGATAAAGGTCTTAAAGAATTATGTAAAAGCCTTAACACAGCAACTTCTTATTTCTTTTGTCCTTTTGAAGAAAGCTTGTCATAATCACACCATTCTTGATTGAGAATTTCTCAGGAATTTTTTTTATATGTCCTAAAATATAAAGAGGGTAACCATAATGCCTTTTGTTTTATGGATCTTAAAATTGATTGTTTAACTAGTGGGATAAATAATAATAAAAATGTCAAATATTGAATTGCTCCATTTGTTCCCTTTATCTGTACTCATAGAACTGGCTTCACTGATCTTCTTCTGAAAATGTGGACTCCCCACAAAACTGAAATTTTATCTATAAAGAATATGTCAAAACTGATTCTGGTTATTACCTGTGTATTAATGTCAATCTGAATATATTTAGTTATGGCTTAATTGCTCAAGACACAGTCTAGTCTGAGAAAATTACACTGATAAATGACTATGGAAACAATCTCCCTTTAGAATTTCACTAAACACTTTTATTTTAAGGGTAATCATTTCCTTGATCATCTATTTCCTGGGAGAGTTCCTCAAATGAGAACATGTGAGATTATTTTAGGTTGACAGCTCTCCAGTGGCAGCTTACTTAAACCAGTAATAAGCTCATTAAATCTAAAGATTTCACAGAAACTGTGATAAGAGACCCAATCAACTTAAGAGCTTTCCAGGGGAAAAAAAAAATCATAAAAGTATACTTTAAAACAACTGAATAAGAGCTATTTAATTGCCATCTTTCCAAGTATCACCAAGTTACTCTTAGACTGAAGGATAATGAATACCAGAAATTCACCTGGCCCACTGATCATTTCAGCAATTTACTCCTTGGTTGGAATGCTCTTCATTCCTTTCATCTATCAAAATCCTGTCCACTTACCAAGGTTGAGCTCAATATTTCTTTTCCATAAAAATCTATCTGAATCTGACAATCTTCAGTACATTTTTTTTTCCTTCTCTAAACTTCTATGTCCATTTTAGTTCTCATGATCTTATTTAGCATTTCATCATGAATTTTGCTTTCAAGTTCTTTTATAGTGCTATAATCTTGCTTAGCATAATAGCAGTTCATGCCAAATTGTCTGAGCTTCTCAAGTCTGAAAATATTTTGATCTTTTGTATGTTGAATTCCCTGGAAAGTAAACTCAGATTCAGAGATTATCATAAGGGGTATTTATTAGAAACATCTATTTTAAGATAAATGTCTGTGGAAGAGGGGGGACGTAGATTGGAGGGAAAAAGAAAAATAATAAGGTTGTGATTTAGTCTCACAGTGATCTCATATAACCCTACAGGGAGCTCTGAAATTGGGATGACCCTTTAGAAGTGTCTTACATTGGAACAAGAGGTAAGTCTGTACACTGAACAGAGAGTTGGTTATACAGAGAAGGTAAGGGAGGCAGCTCTCGCTAGTGAAGACCAGTATATGAAAGTTGTCAGCAGTATTGTCTGCTGACAGTACCAACAACTGAAGAATTAAGTCCTTCAGTTTTGCATAGAGATTTAGGTGGCATGTAGCAATACCTTACTATATGTCTTGAAATAAATATTGGAAAAAAGTCAGGAAACAACAGTTAAATGTACCAATATTGAAGAGAGAATATTGTGCTGTGGGAAACTTTACCCAAATAAATAGAAGATGTAAAATGGATCTATATGTGCCCCTCTGCAAAGCAGATTGATACTGTAGAATCATACTGTCTTCATAGTTCTTCGTGGGATTGCGAGAGTGACTAGGCTACAACCCAACTTCTTTATCTGCCTAGATCTTTTTATTTTCCTTCTTTTACATACATTTCCCAAGAACAAAATCCTAAATAAAATTCTTGTTTGATAGTCTGCATCTCAAATACTTATAGTATATAGGTGGTTTCCTGTGCACAGAAAATGGAAATATGGCTTGTTGCTTCTTTTCAACTTCCTGGGGCACTAGGATACGTCTGAGAAAGCACTGCAAATGACTAAGGAAAGTTTAATTTTAAAGTACTGTATTGAAGATATGACATGAACGAATCCACTACACCATATATTCCATACTATATTTAACAGAAAAGTAGATTTTGGACTGCTAGATCTTTCCTTAAAACACTGCTAACTACTACTGATATGAAAATAGGAGGCTACAACCACAGGATACCTGTTTCTAGAAAATATTCTATCTGATCAGTATCACTTTAATGAAGTATCAACACTTAATGACAGCCTGCAGGTAGGGCCTCAGTGGGTGATCTGACATTTTGAGATGTTACAAAGCAAAAATCCATTATCAGAGGGTTGTGAGGGATATGGTAGTTCTAAAAATGAAAGTAACACTGTTTTCAGAGAAGAGAAGAATTCAGAAGGGGAGTTCAGTTCAGTTCATTCGCTCAGTTGTGTCCGATGCTTTGTGACCCCATGGAGTGCAGCATGCCAGGCCTCCTTGTCCATCACCAACTCTTGGAGTTTAGGCAAACTCATGTCCAGTGTGTCGGTGATAACATCCTACCATCTCATCCTTTGTCGTCCTCTTCTCCTCATGCCCTCAGTCTTTCCCAGTATCAGGGTCTTTTCAAATGAGTCACCCCTTCACATCAGATGGCCAAAGTATTGGAGTTTCAGCCTCAGCATCAGTCCTTTCAATGGACACCCAGGACTGGTCTCCCTTAGGATGGATTGATTGGATTACCTTGCAGTCCAAGGGCGTCTCAAGAGTCTTCTCCAACACCACAGTTCAAAAGCATCAATTCTTTGGCACTCAGTTTTCTTCACAGTCCAACTTTCACATCCCATACATGACCACAGGAAAAACCATAGCCTTGACTAGATGGACTTTTGTTGGTAAAGTAATGTCTCTGCTTTTGAATATGCTATCTAGGTTGGTCATAACTTTCCTTCCAAGGAGTAAGTGTCTTTCAATTCCATGGCTGCAGTCACCATCAGCAGTGATTTTGAAGTACAAATGATAAAGTCAGGCACTCTTTCCACTGTTTCCCCATCTATTTCCCATGAAGTGATGGGACTGGATGCCATGATCTTAGTTTTCTGAATGTTGAGCTTTAAGCCAACTTTTTTACTCTCCTCTTTTACTTTCATCAAGAGTCTTTTTAGTTCCTCTTCACTTTCTGCCATAAGGATGGTGCCATCTGCACATCTGAGTTTATTTATATTTCTCCCAGCAATCTTGATTCCAGCTTATGCTTCCTCCAGTCCAGCGTTTCTCATGATGTACTCTGCATATAAGTTAAATAAGCAGGATGACAATATACAGCCTTGACGTAGTCCTTTTCCTATTTGGAACCAGTCTGTTGTTTCATGTCCAGTTCTAACTGTTGCTTCCTGACATGCATATAGGCTTCTGAAGAGGCAAGTCAGGTGGTCTGGTATTCCCATCACTTTCAGAATTGTCTGCAGTTTATTGTGATCCACACAGTCAAAGGCTTTGGCATAGTCAGTAAAGCATAAATGGATGTTTTTATTGAACTCTCTTGCTTTTTCGATGATCTAGCACATGTTGGCAATTTGATGTCTGGTTCCTCTGTGTTTTCTAAAGCCAGCTTGAACACCTGGGAGTTCATGGTTCACATATTGCTGAAGACTGACTTGGAGACTTTTGAACATTACTTTGCTAGCATGTGAGATGAGTGCAATTGTGTGGTAGTTTGAGCATTCTTTGGCATTGCCTTTCTTTGGGACTGGAATGAAAACTGACCTTTTCCAGTCCAGTGGCCACTGCCGAGTTTTCTAAATTTGCTAGCATATTGAGAGCAGCACTTTCACAGCATCATCTTTTAAGACTTTAGAAGAACAGATGGGGAGAGGATCAGTAAAATGAAAATTTAGCGGTGGAGAGGCATATTAAATATTCGAGGGACACTGTATCACAGGCAGGGAAATAAGTAGATAAAGGTATTGAGAACGTAAGAGATATGAGAAATAGATTTTGACACATCATAGATGTTAAATAAAAGGACCAGTTAGTAAATCCATAGGTAATAGAATGATATTCCCAGTTTAGTTTTAAAATTGTGTGTATATTTGTGCTATGTGTTTTTGTTATGGATTATGGGAAATTCACATAAAATTTAGTAAAACAGTAACACCTATCTTTAGTTGCTAAGTCATGTCCAACTCTTTGCAATCCCATGTACTATAACTGACAGACTCCTCTGTCCATTGGATTCGCCATGCAAGAATACTGTAATGGGTAGCCCTTCCCTTCTCCAGGGGATCTTCCCACTCCTGGGACTGAACCCAGGTCTCTTACATTGCAGGTGGATTCTTTATTATTTGAGCCACCAGAGAAGTCCAAAGAGCAACATTAATACTGAATACCTAGTGAAGATGTACCATAAGGGGCTTCCCTGGTGGGCCAGATGATAAAGAGGCCACCTGTAATACAGGAAACCTGGATTCGATCCCTGGCTTGGGAAGATCTTCTGAAGAAGGGAATGGCTACCTACTCCAGTATTCTTGCCTGGAGAATTCCATGCACAGAGCAGCCTGGTTGGCTACAGTCCTTGGGGTCACATGCACCATATAATGTACTAGACATTGGGGATTCAATGAAATAATCACTAATTAAGCAAGTACTTACTGAGTGTCTACCATGTGCCTAAGTGTACTTGAGGTTGCACAAAATAGGCAAATATTCCTGCCCTTATGCCCTTTACATTCTAGTGAAAAATTAACTGCATTCTTGTAGATCTCTTATTCAGTTATTTTCTAAAGTATTTCACATATTACAAAGGATAAAATATTAAAACCCATATGCTATATACTCTCTGTAGCTAGGATTCTAGGTGAAAACTAATGTGTTCTGCTTAGATGAACTTTCATGAGATTTGGAATCAGAAATGAAATGAAAGCCATCTTCTGTTCTCTTCTTTTTTTAGCTCTCTTTCTTCTGTTAAGAAAGTTGATGAAAGTTTTTCTACAGAATTTGAGTTCAAAATTGGATGTTGAGAGGCAATTGCAACAGCAGAAAGAAAGATTCCTTTTTTTTCCTTCTAATTTTATCGAGATATAATTGACATCCAACACTGTATAAATAAGATGTACATATAATGATTTGACTTATGTACATCACGAAGTGCACGCCACAATTAGTGAATATCCATCATCTCATATAGATACAATATATAGAAAATAGAAAATTTTATTGTGATGAAAACTCTTAGGATTTACTCTGTTAATAATTTTCATATATAACATAAAACAGTGTTAATTATATTTATCCTATTGTATAGTACAACCTTTCCAGAGTAGGAAATGGCTGCCCATGCCAGAATTCTTGCTGGGAAAATTCCATGAACAGAGAAGCCTAGAGGGCTACATGTAGTTCATGGGGTTGCAAGAGTCAGACACGACTGAGCACACACATGCACACACACATACACACACACACACAGAGTACATTCCTAGTAACTATTTATCTTAGAAGTGGAAATGTGTACCTTTGATCACCTCCATGCAATTTCCCCTGCCCCACCCCATCTCTAATAACCACAAATCTGATTTTTCTTGTTTTTGTTTTTGATTTATGTTAGTGTTTTTTTAACAAAATAGAGTTATTTTATGTCTCTTGTACATTTCAAACTAATTGCCATGATAAATTTAGTTACAAAATGTCACCAAAGATATTGCATAGCTATTGACTGTATTCCTCACACTACTTATTGCAATCTATATGTAATGTAATTATTTTAATTTGTTGACCTGTTAAGTTCAAACACATTTTAAAAGCCTGTATTTTAACTTCCTCACCCTCACTGTTTACTCTTTTAAAATCATATTTTATATCTTTATTTTGTGTATCCCATTATTACTTATTGTGGGTATGCTTTCACTACTTTTATCTTTTAGCCTTCTTATTAGCTTTAAAAATGACCGATTTATCAACTTTACTGTATATTTGCCTTTATCAGTGAGATTTCTGCTTTAATAATTTTTATGTTTCTGGTTGTGACCTTTTCTTTTTCACTTAGAAAAGTTCCTTTAACATTTCTTGTAAAGCTGGTTCAGTGCCACTGATCTTTATAAGTTTTTCCTTCTCTGTATAACCTTTGATCTCTCCATCAAATCTGAATGAAAGTCTTACTGCTTAGGTGTTTTGGTTTTGATTTTTTCCCACTTATCACTTTGAATGTATCATGCCACTCCCTTCTAGCTGCAGACTTTGTGCTGAAAAGTCAAATGATAGCTTTATGGAAGTTCCCCTGTACGTAACTTCTTGTTTTTCCTTTTCTGCCTTTAGCATTCACATTTTATCTTTAATTTTTTTTTTCATTTTAATCACATTGTAATTTGATGTGGTTCTTTTTGAGTTGATCCTGTTTGGGATCAGAAGGAAAGATTCTTAATTCCAGCTTTGGGATTTCAGTTAAAGGTATATGTTCTTGATTTCATGACTTGTGTTGCGGTCTCATGGATCATAGATTCCGAGGTGAGTCTGCTGTTTTGATTTTACAGAATTTATCCTACATACACAATTTTTGCTGTTCTTAGAGACATTGAAACAATTTTATTAGAATCTAATTGCCAGGATAAAAATAACTTTTTGCTCAAAATGCCAACAGTGATTTCTGTTTCTCTCACTGAACTTGTGCTCATGGCGTAGGCATAGCATTATCCTGTCATTCAAGATTTTTCAATGGCATCCCACTCCAATACTCTTGCCTGGAAAATCCCATGGACGGAGGAGCCTGGTAGGCTACAGTCCATGGGGTAGCTAAGAGTCAGACACAACTGAGCGACTTCACTTTCACTTTTCATTTTCATTTTCATGCGTTGGAAAAGGAAATGGCAACCCACTCCAGTGTTCTTGCCTGAAGAATCCCAGGGACGGGGAAGCCTGATGGGCTGCCGTCTATGGGGTCGCACAGAGTCGGACATGACTGAAGCGACTTAGCAGTAGCAGCAAGATTTTTATAGCTAGAGAATTAGGTTAGCATATACCTCTCATTGGAGGTTGAATATATTTTCTGCTTATTTCATTAATTCAATTAAATTAAATTATTTACATGAGAGCAAAATTAACCCAAATATGTAGAAAAAATAGTCTAATTTGTTTTGCTAGACCAAATAAAATATAATATAGTTTTAGTTATAACTATACTCAACTAGTTTCAGTGATAACAAAACAATACTGAACAGCTTCTGTACTCTTCTCAGTGGTCTTTATGTTTCCAGTGTTAATAAATAATCCAACTATTTCCTAATTACTCAATAAGAAGAATTCTTTCTCGTCCACTATTTGATTAGTGTGTGTGTGTGTGTGTGTGTGTGTGTGTGTGTGTGTGTATTTAGACTTTGTCATATTCAGCTCTTCATTTCCAGGTTAGTTAGGTTGCTTTTAAAAAATCTCTTAGGAAAATAAGAATAAAAGAGAAATAAATACCTGGCAGATATCAAAAGCATTTGATAAAAGGTTAACCTCAAAAATATAAGGAACTCTTACAACTCAATAGCACACACACACAAAAATAATAAACTGATTTAAAATTCAAATAATAACTTGACTAGAATTTTTCAAGATAAGCTTTACAAATGACCATCATATATATAAATATATATATTTATTTTTATATATAAAAATTCAACAGTACCAATTGTCAGAAAAAATGAAAATCAAAGTCATAAGGTTTTACAAGAGATTTGACAAGAAATCTGTTAAAAAAAAGACAAATGTTAACAGGAATGTGGAGAAATCAGTATGCTTGCACACAACAGAATGTAAAATGGTGCAACCATTGTGAAAAACAGCGTGGGAGTTCCACAAAAACTTAAAAAAAATAGAATTATCACATGCTTTAGCAATCCCACTTCTAATTACTTGTCCAGATTGCAAGCAGTCTTCAGTGAGATATTTGCATACTTATGTTCACTGAAGCACTATTCACAATAGCTAAGATGTGGAAACAACCAAAATGTTCACCAACAGAAGAAAGGATAAAGAAAATGTAGAATATACATAACAACAGAATATTATCAGCCCTTAAAAAAAAAGAAAATTTTACAATGCATGGCATTACATATAAACATTGAGGATATTATGTTTAGAGAAATAAACCAGTCCATCAAAGACATGATTTCATGATTCTACTTATCTGAGCTAATTAAAATAACCAAATCCATAGATTAAAAGAGTTGAATAGTGGTTTCCGAAGGCTGAGGACAGGGAAAAATGAGCATAAAATTTCAGTTGCACAGGATGAAGAAGCCCTAGAGAGTTGTTGAACAATATTTCATTTATGGTCAACTATAACATAAACTTTAAAAAAGCTAAAAGGGTAGAGCTCATGTTTAAGTGCTTTTGCCAAAATATTTTTTTTTTAAAAAGAGCAGATTATTTTTAATACTTAATAATGACACTATGTAAGCTTTCACATCAAAATAATGAAAAAGTATAGATGCCTTATACGAATGTTATTTTAACAAAAATATTCTGATAAATACAATGAGAAAGAAAATTATTTGGGAGAGAATGTTTAGGTTGAAACAGATTACAGATACTTCTCTTAAGAAATCAAAACAGAAGAGTAGTATGAAAAGACTGCAACATGATTGTCCACAAAAACTTTCTAATAAATCTACTACCCAACATGAATCAATGAGTGTATCAGAGTCTTTTAAAATCAGTGGAGAAAGGATAGCTTTTTAAAAAATATAATACTGGTACAATTGACTCTATAGACAATGATTACATTAAATTTATGCCCTATACAAATAGAAAGAGCCTTAAGTATGAAGATCAAATCTTGGAAACTAATAAAATTTATAGAAGACCACCTTATA
Organism: Ovis aries; assembly: GCF_016772045.2. NCBI lineage: Eukaryota > Metazoa > Chordata > Mammalia > Artiodactyla > Bovidae > Ovis > Ovis aries. The sequence goes on from NC_056063.1 coordinate 42,156,722, forward strand.
TCCTCAATAATAGTACAGAGAAAAATACAACTCAATGAGGTGAGAATGGTTTATTTTGAGTATACTATTTTTTTATGTAAGAAAAGAGAAATTACAAGCCTCAGAATTTGACAATTTATTTTTTCACATGTTAATCCAAGCAAAAAGTCAAACAATCCAAGTTACTTATAGGTAAAAAGGAAATAAACAATTCTTCCCAAAGAGAAAGATTTATGTGAAATGAAACACAGCCTCACAAATAATTAGAAAAAGATAAATCAAAATCTTGAAATATTGTTCCACATACTTTTAATTAACAATCTTTAATGATAAAAAATAAGTATTTGAAATACACTTAAATAATACCAGTGTAACTCAGAATTTGTATAGCTTGTTCGGGTAGAAAAGTAGGAGTTTTTAATGCTGGATGATGTTGAGCAAGCATATCTGCTTCTGAGTAAAAACCCTAAAGAAATTCTCAGTCACCTACCCAAATTGATGTCATAGCATTGTCTGTAACAGCAAAAGTGATAAATAATTTAGTACAATAAAAAATTGATAACCAAATCATACATTTTATAATAAATCATATGAAGAAATTAAGTGATATGCAATATATATCAGAATAGACAAATTCTAAAAAAGCATGATAGTGATGAAAAATTACACCAGTGATAACTTTTCAGCAAAATTCAGCTTTTAAAAATATTTAATGTAGAAATAGTATAAAGCATACAAGGAAATGACAAATATCAAATTTACTCTGGTAATTAGATGTAGAAAAAAAATGAGGGTAACATCTGAGTGTTTCTATTATCTTGTAGTATTAAAAACCTAGAAAGGAAAATATTGAATATCATGGTTACTTTTTGTTTCTTTGAAGATTATTTTAATGAAGATGATTTCAGCAAACAATAATTACAGTTTTAAGATAGGCAATTAGTTACTAGGCATTTGCTGTGACATAAAGTTCTCTAAAAGCAATAAACACTTGCTTCCAGTTAATTTTAAAGACCTTTGTTTCATAGTTACTATTTAATTTCAAATGTAATTTCCATGCTAATTAAAACATTTAATACCTGCACTGAAGAATCCTATCAAAAGCAACTTAAATTTTTACGAATCTAGCAAATAAATACAGCCTTTAGAAAATTCAAAGTAACAAAATGTAATATTAGAGGAAACATTAGATTATAAGGATAAGCACAGTTTTCTCATAAGCCACTTCCTCATCCTGATCTTTCCCCTCAGGCAAAATTAAATACCAAGAATCTATTAAATGATATATGAGTATAAAAGAACTAATGTTTGGGGAAAAGTTCTCATGATATTTCCTTATTTTCAAAATAATCATGAGCTGTTTACAAAAGAGATATTTATGATTAGCTACAAAATCCCATATTAAAAAGGAGCTAAATGATTTGTATCTAAAATGTATTCAATTAAATTGTTTTGAGTAACAAATAGGCACACACATTGTGCTGGAATCTGAGGCTAAAAACAGGGGAAAAGTATAGTCTTTACCTTCAGGCACTCAATTAAGTTTAATTTATTTGATGGTGGTTGATATTAGAATAATTAAGGAAGTGTATTCATAGGAGGAGAATCTGTTTTGTAGCTGCTTCAACAAAAGCATCAAATCTAACCCTGTGTAACACTGCGATTTGAAACATCAGCTTTGGCCTATGCCTCCCACGGTTACATGACCAGAAAAATTATAAAGCTCCTTTAAGCTTTGATTTTCTCTCACAAGATTGTTGAAATGAAATTATATGATCCATTAATATATGGAGTACAGTGCTGTAAACAAAGACAACATTATTACTAAGTTCTCAACTCAAAAATTTACAATGCCAGCAAAGTTATTTAATAAGCTGACTATTTACCATGTAATATACTATGGGCTGATTATAAACTGAAACCTCAATTTGTGAATAAAAACGTACTTTCAATTATGCTTCTTTTTTTTTCTCTTTAAGTTAAAATATACAGCTTATCCCACCAGTGTGATCATAATTGAACTGCCTTTTAATCTCTAAGCCAAATGCAATTTTGAAATATATTTTGCAATATACATCAGTTATGTAGAAAAATTCAGTCTTAGTGTTTAAACAAATTAAAAAGATCAAAAGCATAAATAAAAGAGAAAACAAACCATTTACCATGCCCTAAAGAATATAGGTAAATTTTAACAAAAATAGTGTTATAGGCACAAGAATTATGTTTTGGTTAAATATTGATTATCAGACTTCAGAGTTGATACTACCAGATGAACATTTACATTAAGATAATAAACAAAGTCAGAGAAGGCGATGGCAACCCACTCTACTACTCTTGCCTGGAAAATCCCATGGATGGAGGAGCCTGGTGGGCTGCAGTCCATGGGATCGCGAAGAGTCGGACACGACTGAGCGACTTCCCTTTCACTTTTCACTTTCATGCACTGGAGAAGGAAATGGCAACCCACTCCAGTGTTCTTGCCTAGAAAATCCCAGGGACGGGGGAGCCTGGTGGGCTGCCCTCTATGGGGTCGCACAGAGTCAGACATGACTGAAGCGACTTAGCAGCAGCAGCAGCAATAAGCAAAGTAGAAAAACCTACAAAAATAGGAATTTTGAATGAGTGAGTCTTGAATCACACTGACACTGAAAAAGAATCTCCAACTCTGAAATGACATATTCACTACTAAGAATGGCATGTGAAAATATCACAGTGAAAATGTCTATGACTATATAGCATACATTCCTTAGTGTAATATGTATGAAAGTGAAAGTGAAAGTCCCTTGTCCTGTCTGACTTTGGGACACCATGCACTCTACAGTCCATGGAATTCTCCAGGCAAGAACACTGGAATGAGTACACTATCCCTTCTCCAGAGGACCTTCCCAACCCAGGGATCAAACCCATGTCTCCCCCATTACAGGCAGATTTAATATGTATAGTTGCTTTCTAAATCTTTGTTTAATTCTTTAAGATGTGAACTAAACATCTATACATGTAACATTTACGAATTTAATAAACATTCACTAGGTGCCCACTATGTATCTGACATCCTAACAGATGATTTAATAGAATTTTAGATTTATTTTGAAAACTCTATAACTGCTACATGTCTTGATGAATAGCAGATACTCAGCAAATATTTGTGATGGCCACCAATGAGTAAAGGTGAAGTGGTAGACTGAAATTTTTACAAAAAAATATCAAACATCGCCATAGTAGATCAATTATCAACCAAAATTACTTTATGTTAAATATATATATATATATAGAAAAAACATATGTTTGTTAGCCATCCGTATGTCTTCTTTGGAGAAATGTCTATTTAGTTCTTTGGCCCATTTTTTGATTGGGTCGTTTATTTTTCTGGAGTTGAGCTGCAGAAGTTGCTTGTATATTTTTGAAATTAGTTGTTTGTCAGTTGCTTCATTTGCTATTATTTTCTCCCATTCCGAAGGCTGTCTTTTCACCTTGCTTATATTTTCCTTTGTTGTGCAGAAGCTTTTAATTTTAATTAGATCCCATTTGTTTATTTTTGCTTTTATTTCCAGAATTCTGGGAGGTGGATCATAGAGGATCCTGCTGTGATTTATGTCTGAGAGTGTTTTGCCTATGTTCTCCTCTAGGAGTTTTATAGTTTCTGATCTTACATTTAGATCTTTAATCCATTATTAGAGAAATGCAAATCAAAACCACAATGAGGTACCACTTCACACCAGTCAGAATGGCTGCGATCCAAAAATCTGCAAGCAATAAATGCTGGCGAGGGTGTGGAGAAAAGGGAACCCTCCTACACTGTTGGTGGGAATGCAAACTAGTACAGCCACTATGGAAAACAGTGTGGAGATTCCTTAAAAAATTGCAAATAGAACTACCTTATGACACAGCAATCCCACTGCTGGGCATACACACCGAGGAAACCAGAATTGAAAGAGACACATGTACCCCAATGTTCATCGCAGCACTGTTTATAATAGCCAGGACATGGAAACAACCTAGATGTCCATCAGCAGATGAATGGATAAGAAAGCTGTGGTACATATACACAATGGAGTATTACTCAGCCGTTAAAAAGAATTCATTTGAATCAGTTCTGATGAGATGGATGAAACTGGAGCCGATTATACAGAGTGAAGTAAGCCAGAAAGAAAAACACCAATACAGTATACTAACACATATATATGGAATTTAGGAAGATGGCAATGACGACCCTGTATGCAAGACAGGGAAAGAGACACAGATGTGTATAACGGACTTTTGGACTCAGAGGGAGAGGGAGAGGGTGGGATGATTTGGGAGAATGACATTCTAACATGTATACTATCATGTGAATTGAATCGCCAGTCTATGTCTGACGCAGGATGCAGCATGCTTGGGGCTGGTGCATGGGGATGACCCAGAAAGATGTTATGGGGAGGGAGGTGGGAGGGAGGTTCATGTTTGGGAATGCATGTAAGATTTAAAGATTTTAAAATTTAAAAAATAAAAAACTAAAAAAAAAAAAATCCAGACATTTACAAAAAAAAAAAAAGAAAAAACATAAAATACAAAAATAATTAATAGTAAGTCTGTATGTTAAAGAATATAGTTCTAAAAAAGTATGAAAACTTAAATAGTATGCAAATTAAAAGACCAAACAGATTGTTCAATAATAGTGCAGTGAACATTTGTGCATAACCTTTGAATTGACATTTTTATTTCTTCTGAGTAAATACCTAGGCATATATTTGTTGAATAATAGAGCCACCCTATGTTTAACATTTTGAAGAAAAGCAGAACTGTTTTCCAAAGAGTCTGCATCATTATGTAAACCAACCAGCAACCTGTCAGTTCAGTTCAGTTCAGTCGCTGAGTCTTATCCGACACTTTGTGACCCCATGGACTGCAGCACGCCAGACCTCCCTGTCCATCAATTCCTGTAATATACTCAAAGTCATGCCCATTGAGCCGGTGATGCCATCCAACCAACTCATCCTTTATCATCCTCTTCTCCCACCGTCAATCTTCCCCAGCATCAAGGTCTTTATGTAAGAATTAAAGATTTTAAAATTTAAAAAATAAATAAATTAATTAAAAAAAAAAAAGAAAGAAACAGTCCTTCACACCAGATGGCCAAAGTATTGGAGTTTCAGCTTCAGCATCAGTCCTTCCAATATATATTCAGAACTGATTTCCTTTAGGATGGACTGGTTGAATCTCCTTACTGTCCAAGGGACTCTCATGAGTCTTCTCCAACACCACAGTTCAAAAGCATCAGTTCTTAGTGCTCAGCTTTCCTTATAGTCCAACTCACACATCCACACATGACTACTAGAAAAACAATAGCTTTGACTAGAAGGACCTTTGTGGGCAAAGTAATGTCTCTGCTTTTTAATATGCTGTCTAGGATGGTCATAACTTTTCTTCCAAGGAGTAAGAGTCTTTTAATTTCATGGATGTAGTCACTATCTGCAGTGATTTTGGAGCCCCACAAAATAAAGTCTGTCACTGCTTCCCCATCTAATTGTCAAGAAGTGATGGGGCCAGATACCATGATCTTAGTTTTCTGAATGTTTAGCTTTAAGACAACTTTTTCACTCTCCTCTTTCACTTTCATCAAGAGGCTCTTTAGTTCTTCTTTGCTTTTTGCCATAAGGGTGGTGTCATCTGCATATCTGAAGTTATTGATATTTCTCCTGGCATTCTTGATTCCAGCTTGTGCTTCATCCAGTCTACCATTTCTCATGATGTACTCTGCATATAAGTTAAATAGGCAAGGTGACAATATACAGCCTTGACGTACTCCTTTCCTATTTGGAACCAGTCTGTTGTTCCATGCCCAGTTCTAACTGTTGCCTCTTGGCCTGCATACAAATTTCTCAAGAGGCAGGTCAGAAAATTAGGGATACCAAAAGATTTTCATGCAAAGATGAGCACAATAAAGGACAGAAATGGTATCGTCCTAACAGAAGCTGAAGATATTGAGAAGAGGTGGCACGAATGCACAAAACTATACAAAAATATCTTCATGACCCAGTTAATCATGATGGTGTGATCACTTACCTAGAGCCAGCCATCCTGGAATGTGAAATCAAGTGGGCCTCAAGAAGCATCATAATGAACCAGCAACCTATGAGGTGTCTAATTTCTGCACATCCTCATCAAAGCATGTTATTCTTTTTCATTATAGGTATTCTGATGAATCTGAAGAAGTATCTAACTGCAGTTTGATTTTTGCATATCTCAAATATCCATCAACTAAGGAATGAATAAATTAAATGCAGTAAATCCATGTAATAATGGGAAATTATTCAGCAATACAAAAAAGGAAAGAAGTAATGCCACAGTTTGGGTGAACTGAAAATGTATACAGTAAGTGGAAGAAAGAAGCCAACCACAAGAAGCCATACAGTGTAGGGTTTCATTTATATAAAATGCCTACCTAGATAATCTAGGTGACAAAAAAGTGGTTTCTGATTGACTAGGATTGGGAGAGGAGTAGGTGTTGATGGGAGGGAGAAGGGAGTGATGACAAAGTGGTACAAGGTCTGTTCTGAGAGTGATGAAAATGTTCTAAAATTAAATTATGGTGGTGGTTACACAGCTCTGTAAATGAGCTGTATATTTTAAAACGGTGAACTTTATGGTATTTAGCTACACATCAGTAAAGTATATAAAAATAAGATTTTTTTAATTAAATAAACTGTAATAGAAAAGCAATTAAATACTGTAAATTATTTCAATATTGATTTTTGGATACAACAATGTGATTACAAATTTTCTAAGTAATCCACTCATTGACTTAATGAATATTGATTGAGAACCTATAACACGTCAGCTTCTACAGTGATAGTATAACAATAAAGTAGACATTTTCTTATCATTATCCAAGGTAGAAATTCTTAACACCTCTTCAAACATCGCTGATTTTTATATTTTTAAACAGAATAACACTTTCTTCAATGGTACTTTTATATATATGAACATATAAAGGAACTACTGTTCTTACTGAATCAAGGAAACCCTATCCATTCATCTTGCTCCAAGCCACCTTGTGTGCCCTGTGAAATCTTGAATGTTTATGCCACAAGTGAAAATTACTGTACCATCATATAGTTCATTGTCCAGTTTTATCTAAACATTTATGATATAATAAAGAGAACACTTTGTACTTCCCTGGTGGCTCAGACAGTAAAGCATCTGCCTACAATGCAGGAGATAGTACGTAGGTTCGATCCTGCCTACAGAGATCAAGGTTCAATCCTTGGATCAGGAAGTTCCCCTGGAGAATGTAATGGCAACCCACTCCAGTTCTCCTGCCTGGAAAATCCCGTGGATGGAAGAGCCTGGTAGACTACAGTCCATAGTGTCACAAAGAGTCAGACATGACTGAGCGACTTTACTTTCATTGATTTTTTTTTTTTTTGAAATGTGAGTCAGAGACAGCCTTTATTATAGGAATGTACAGAATAATTCATCCTCTAGTTTATTTTATTTTTTTTGTCTTTGCTTTTTTAAAATATTTTATTTTATTTTTAATTTTTTAAATTTTAAAATCTTTAATTCTTACATGCGTTCCCAAACATGACCCCCCCCCCCCACCTTCCTCCCCACAACATCTCTCTGGGTCATCCCCATGCACCAGCCCCAAGCATGCTGCACCCTACGTCAGACATGGACTGGCGATTCAATTCTTACATGATAGTCTACATGTTAGAATTCCCATTCTCCCAAATCATCCCACCCTCTCCCTCTCCCTCTGAGTCTGAAAGTCCGTTATACACATCTGTGTCTTTTTTCCTGTCTTGCATACAGGGTCGTCATTGCCATCTTCCTAAATTCCATATATATGTGTTAGTATACTGTATTGGTGTTTTTCTTTCTGGCTTACTTCACTCTGTATAATCGGCTCCAGTTTCATCCATCTCATCAGAACTGATTCAAATGAATTCTTTTTAATGGCTGAGTAATACTCCATTGTGTATATGTACCACTGCTTTCTTATCCATTCATCTGCTGATGGACATCTAGGTTGTTTCCATGTCCTGGCTATTATAAACAGTGCTGCGATGAACATTGGGGTACATGTGTCTCTTTCAATTCTGGTTTCCTCGGTGTGTATGCCCAGAAGTGGGATTGCTGTGTCATAAGGTAGTTCTATTTGCAATTTTTTAAGGAATCTCCACACTGTTCTCCATAGTGGCTGTACTAGTTTGCATTCCCACCAACAGTGTAGGAGGGTTCCCTTTTCTCCACACCCTCTCCAGCATTTATTGCTTGCAGATTTTTGGATCGCAGCCATTCTGACTGGTGTGAAGTGGTACCTCATTGTGGTTTTGATTTGCATTTCTCTAATAATGAGTGATGTTGAAGCATCTTTTCATGTGTTTCTTAGCCATCCGTATGTCTTCTTTGGAGAAATGTCTATTTAGTTCTTTGTCCCATTTTTTGATTGGGTCGTTTATTTTTCTGGAATTGAGCTGCATAAGTTGCTTGTATATTTTTGAGATTAGTTGTTTGTCAGTTGCTTCATTTGCTATTATTTTCTCCCATTCAGAAGGCTGTCTTTTCACCTTGCTTATATTTTCCTTTGTTGTGCAGAAGCTTTTAATTTTAATTAGATCCCATTTGTTTATTTTTGCTTTTATTTCCAGAATTCTGGGAGGTGGATCATAGAGGATCCTGCTGTGATTTATGTCAGAGAGTGTTTTGCCTATGTTCTCCTCTAGGAGTTTTATAGTTTCTGATCTTACATTTAGATCTTTAATCCATTTTGAGTTTATTTTTGTGTACAGTATTAGAAAGTGATTTAGTTTCATTCTTTTATAAGTGGTTGACCAGTTTTCCCAGCACCACTTGTTAAAGAGATTGTCTTTACTCCATTGTATATTCTTGCCTCCTTTGTCAAAGATAAGGTGTCCATATGTGTGTGGATTTATCTCTGGGGTTTCTATTTTGTTCCATTGATCTACGTGTCTGTCTTTGTGCCAGTACCATACTGTCTTGATGACTGTGGCTTTGTAGTAGAGCCTGAAGTCAGGAAAGTTGATTCCTCCAGTTCCATTCTTCTTTCTCAAGATTGCTTTGGCTATTCGAGGTTTTTTGTATTTCCATACAAATCTTGAAATTATTTGTTCTAGTTCTGTGAAAAATGTGGCTGGTAGCTTGACAGGGATTGCATTGAATTTGTAAATTGCTTTGGGTAGTATACTCATTTTCACTATATTGATTCTTCCGATCCATGAACAGACCCATCACAAGCAAGGAAATTGAAACGGTAATCAGAAATCTTCCAGCAAACAAAAGCCCAGGTCCAGACGGCTTCACAGCTGAATTCTACCAAAAATTTCGAGAAGAGCTAACACCTATCCTCCTCAAACTCTTCCAGAAAATTGCAGAGGAAGGTAAACTTCCAAACTCATTCTATGAGCCCACCATCACCCTAATACCAAAACCTGACAAAGATGACACAAAATAAGAAAACTACAGGCCAATATCACTGATGAACATAGATGCAAAAATCCTCAACAAAATTCTAGCAGTCAGAATCCAACAACACATTAAAAAGATCATACACCATGACCAAGTGGGCTTTATCCCAGGGATGCAAGGATTCTTCAATATCTGCAAATCAATCAATGTAATTCACCACATTAACAAATTGAAAAATAAAAACCATATGATTATCTCAATAGATGCAGAGAAGGCCTTTGACAAAATTCAACATCCATTTATGATAAAAACTCTCCAGAAAGCAGGAATAGAAGGAACATACCTCAACATAATAAAAGCTATCTATGACAAACCCACAGCAAACATTATCCTCAATGGTGAAAAATTGAAAGCATTTCCCCTAAAGTCAGGAACAAGACAAGGGTGTCCACTTTCACTGCTACTATTCAACATAGTTCTGGAAGTTTTGGCCACAGCAATCAGAACAGAAAAAGAAATAAAAGGAATCCAAATTGGAAAAGAAGAAGTAAAACTCTCACTGTTTGCAGATGACATGATCCTCTACATGGAAAACCCTAAAGACTCCACCAGAAAATTACTAGAGCTAATCAATGAATATAGTAAAGTTGCAGGATATAAAATCAACACACAGAAATCCCTTGCATTCCTATACACGAATAATGAGAAAGTAGAAAAAGAAATTAAGGAAACAATTCCATTCACCATTGCAACAAAAAGAATAAAATACTTGAGAATATATCTACCTAAAGAAACTAAAGACCTATATATAGAAAACTATAAAACACTGATGAAAGAAATCAAAGAGGACTTTCATTGATTTTAAGATGATTGTTTACTGTCTTCAAGGAAATAATGACTAGTTTGAGATTTTCTTCAGTGAACTGGAATCAATGCTACAGAACCAAATGGACATTCTAGAACTGAGAGACACTTAAAACTCAGCGGATGTATTTAATAACAGATTCATTTAAAATGAAAACTAACAGGAACAAGTAAACTGGAAAATAGGTTAACAGGTGCACTGAACCACAGAGAGAACAAAGAGTGGAAAATATGAACATGAGACATAGATGTTAATAGTGTAAAGTTTAATGTGTATACTTGAAATTCCAGAAGGACTATTTTGTTTCTAGTTATATTTGTTTGTGATTAATGTCTTTATTTAAATAATAATAATTAAATGATATTTAACTATTAAAAACAACTTTCTGTTTAACTCTATTGATATTTTTACCTTGTTTCACCTCATATTCTTTTTTTTTTTTATTGTTTATTTAAGCTTTAAAGTAAAAACAGAACTTTATTTACATGCTCCAGCCCTCATAGGATATGTCATTCAGGAACCTTAACTTTTCCATCTTAAATTTCTGGAAAGACAAAATAATTTATGTAATCAAAAATGCATGTAATTGAGAATATCTCTTGCACATTTTGATACTTTTGGTTTAAAACTACCAAGACTCCTACCTTATCTAAATATTTTCATCTAAGATTTAGTCTTTTAAAATAAATCAAAGAATAATAAAACTGGAAATAAGAAAAGTAAGAACATATACATAGACATATGTTATATATACAATATATGTGATAATATGTTACATATACATATAACAGTGTAAACATATACACATGTTTCCATATGTTTATATACATATACAAATATGTTACATATATAGTATATAATATGCACATTATAGTATACTATAAAATAATGTTTAGGAAATGTGCACATAAATAACTTAAGATATTAAGAATATACAAGTTTTTATAGATTTAAGTTCTTGTAAAATTAAAGTAATATGTTTTAACTTTTCAAATCTATGACATTTTGTTATTAGAAAAAAGTGTGTGCCAGAGCCGTCTTACTTCCTAATTCAAACCTAACAAGTTATTTTAGTCACTGAATCCCATGATCTGTGCATATGAAAAGATTTTAGGAATTAGGGAATTATGACAAATTAATAATTATAAATTACATTTTCATTCATATCCTTCAATGTTTTTTGAACATTGTTTTTTATGTTTTAATGTTTAATCCTTCTAAATGTTTTTTGAACATTGACTATGGTAGTTTAACAATAAATTGAATATACTTATTAATTTTTGCCTCATATTCTTTAAGGTTCCCTCAAACATAGTTTTCTTTGTCAAGAGTAAAGAGTTTTTTGAATTCTGCCTGCTGGATGAGCTGGAAGAAACTAATTGCTAACCTACTAGGTCTTTGGTTGAACCTAGGGATAGGTATTGGTTAATTTTGGTCACTCCAAGACAGGCTCCACTAAAGCTTTCTGTAAATGGAAGATGTTTCTGTGTTTATGATTATTCAAATCTTGAATGCTCAACCAGCAAATATTAACCGCTTCGTATCACCTCCATTCTCTCCAGTTTAAATTTTGATTCCTGTGGCTCCTGGTTTTAAATTTTTTGATTGAGTGGGAATAGAAAAAGACTGGCTTTCTCTGTTGTTGATATTTGCTTGCTGGTTGGTTTGTCTTTGTATTTTGTTGATGCTATTGTTGTCCGTCTTTCCCTTTGATTATGGCTTTGTGTATCTACAACAAATCTGGGGTGCACTGTTTTCAGCTCAACATGGGTATTGAGATTCTGTTTTCATTTTAATGTACAACATTCCTCATTGTTGGATCTGGGCTCCTGGACAGAAACTGTACGGTGTCAGTGGAATCTCTAAAGATAAAACAAGTTATAGATTTCTAAATTCAAGACTTCATTCATTTAAAAATCATTCCTGGCATTTCTAATTGAACTTTAAATAAAAATGCAAAAATAAAAAAAAGATATACTGTCTTGCTTCAAGACAATTTCTGTCAAGGACATCAAAGCAATAAGTAAAGAAATTACAACACAGTAAAGTGTTTTCTTTGGATTGAATGATGGACAAGATATCATGAAAATGTACACATTTTTTATTTATAATCCTAAAAGTACAAGAAGACTTTGGTGTATGTTATTTCATGATCTTCCAAGGAATAGTAATTTAGGAAAAGTGAAAACTTAACAACAAAATATCCTCCCCCCCACCCCCTGTCCCAGTAAATGTCCCCTTCTAAGACATCTGAAGGGATGAAACTGTCTTTCATTCTATGATAATTTAAGCACTGAAATCCTAGAAATGCATGCCTTTTTTAGTTATGCTGCCCAACTACCAGATAAAATCTACAGTCACTATCTTTTATCTGGGCATCCTGTCCTGGCAGTTGCATTTAATTTGGAACAATTTCATTACTGTAGCAAATTGGCAGTCAACCAACAAAAATGACAATTTCTATGAAACAAAATATGTGGACTGTGGGGAGGTGAAGTAGGAGGGTATACTGTAATGAGACTCATTACATAGAGTTCCTGCTACTAATCAGTTTCATAATGGGTTCGAGGCAGTGAAGATTTCCAGGCCCGCACAGCCTGTACCTAATGAATCTTTGGCTGGCTTAAAACTTGACCTTCATTTTAATAGAACTGCATTAATACCAACTTTATCCCTTTCTTGGGAATTTCCAACAAGTTGAAGTTTTAACTAGAGAAGGCTTCTAATATTAAATAAAGTTGCCTTGGGAAAGATTATTATTAACATTCAGTCTTAACAAGGTAACTAAATATTGTGTCACTGCATAAGGGTGAAGCATGTCTTTTTGTTATTGCTGATTGATAGACTTAGAATTGTGAAAGCCTTCTGTAACTTTATAACTCAGTCTGACAATCTTACCTTTTTATATATATATTTATGAACACACGCACACATACAGACTTGTAAGAGATATTCAGTACAAATTGTATTTATATATACTGTAAAGGCTTGATTTAATCATGTTATTTTAACATATACTCTATAAATGACCTCGGAGTGTCAAGAATTGTGAAGGGCCTGAAAATTTACCTTGCTTGCATCTATTATCTTTGTCTGCAACATTTTCATGGATGTTGGCTGAAAACATAAGACTCCTGATTTGAGACCAAGGACTATCTTATTCATGGCACAGAAAGCATCATAAGCATATTTCCATGAGTGCAGCTTCTCCCCACTTCCTAAAGGGGCAAAGAGAGGGGCACAGATGGATACTAACCCATATATTGGACTGTGTTACAATAAAGGCATAATAAACTTAGGGGACCTGTTTTCTTTAGTGTGTAGTAAGGGCTTCCATGGTAGCTCAGAGGTAAAGAATCTGCCTGCAATGAAGGAGGCATGGGTTTGATCCCTGGGTTGGGAAGATCCCTGGAGAAGGGAATGGCAACCCACTCCAGTATTTCTGCCTGAGGAATTCCATGGTCAGATGAGCTTGGTGGGCTACAGCCCATGGGGTTGAAAAGAGTCTAATGTGACTAAAACACACACACATACACATACACAAACACACACGCACATGCACAAGTATGCTTACCCCCTCTCTAAAGAAGGACATCAACATCATCAGCTAGAGAATAATCACACTTGTCTTTTCCTCTGAAGGGAGATTATATATCTTCTAAGGCTGTCCATTTTGCAAAAATTTTTGAAAAGATGGTCTAAAAAATGGAGATCATTAGTTAATGTCTTGCTCACAAGAAATGAATAAGCATGAAGCATAGTAACACAGGGAACATTGTCTCATGAGCCTGCAGGGCTCAACCATTCTAATTAACCTGTCCTAAAGAGACAGGTGGGCTTCCCAGGTAGCACTAGTGGTAAAGAACCCACCTGCCAATGCAAGAGACATAAGCGACCTTGGTTCAATCCCTGGTCAGGAATCTCCTGAAGGAGGGCATGGCAATCCACTCTAAGATTCTTGCCTGGAGAATCCCATGGACAGAGGAGCCTGATGGGCTACAAGCCATAGGGTCGCAGAGTCCAGCACAACTGAAATGACTTTGCATGAATGCATGCAAAGAGACTGGTACTGGGAAAGATTGAGGGCAGGAGGAGAAGGGGGCAACAGAGAATGAGATGGTTGGATGGCATCGTTGACTCAATGGATATGAGTTTGAGCAAACTCCGGGAGATAGTAAAGGACAGGGAAGCCTAGCATGCTGCATTTCATGGTGTTGCAAAGAGTCAAGCACAATTGAGAGACTGAACAACAGGTACTGGGACAATATTTGTCCAATTGTCTCATCTAACCTTTAATTAAGGCTACTATCAGCAGTCCCCAAAGTAGTAGGATTAGGTCAACTTAAGTAATGACATCAACCATCCCCTCAACGTTCTGAACAAAATCAGCTGAATAAATTCCATAAAACATCACAGTGTATCTTTAAAAAATCATGTGACTTCTTGTTAAGTTTCTGTAGTGATCTTTCCACCTTCCTCGAGGCATTCATCTATATTAGAAGGTTGTTTTAGCAAATGCCTGGACTCCACCTTGATCTGGAAAAGAGAAAGGAGGGATAATTCCATCATTCATAACAATCCTGGATAATAAGTTGAGACTGACTTAAATCCCTTCCAGTTCAAAAGTCCTAATACTTAAAATTCCATTTAAAGTCAGGGACAAATTCCATTACACCTATTTAATTGGTTGACTCTCACTACAGGAATACCTTTACATAGACTGCCCATTAATAATTTGTTAGCTGTCCTCCTAGGAACACTGACTAAATTGCCAAAAATAGCTTCACTTTGGAGAGGTCTTTTCAGTCATCTGAAGGCTTGATGATCTACTGGTACTGTTTATCAAAATGCTTGAAGATCTCTATAACCCAGTGAGTAAATCATCATGTTTCCAACAGGGAAGCAAATTAATATCTTGTGTTTTACACAAAACGTTCATCCTGACTGTGCATATGATCACTCTGAAAAGAAAGTCATGTATCATTAATTCTTAGAGCTTTTCAAGTGTGATCTATAATTTGAAGACATAGATTGATAGGGGTTCCAACTTAATTTCAGGAATAAGAATTCATCTGAAACATGTAAGCCAAGCCCTTGATTTCATTGTTAACTTGTGGATCCTGATGGAGTGACAGGGAGAGGATGAGCTGGGATGTGCTGAGCCTCAGGGAAGGCTCACAGAATGGCAGAATCAAGTCACAGACATTGTAGCCACAACCATACTTGCCAGATAAAGTCTGACCTTTATCTACAGGGACCAGCAGTTGTGTTCCCTCAAGCTGAAAGGCCTCTTCTCTTGGACTCATAAGTAAGGAACCATGCTCACACCATCTATCACTCAGTCCTAGTGCTCCTGGGCTCCTCAGCCTTCCAGTCAGTCACAGTGCTGCAGTGTCCCTGGAAGGAGCCAGCTCTGGTCCTGAAGCTGTGCTCAGAAGGAACTTCTAAGCCACAACTGTGGAGTGAACTGTGCATGTGAAAGCCATAAACCAATATCCATCCAGGAGCCCTCAGTGGACCCAACTTTGTTTGTCCACATTTCTAGCCACTTCATGCACCCATGCTCTGATGGTTGCATGTGGAAACAAAGCAGGAAAAACATCAGAGAATGTTGGCTTATGTTTTGTGTGGAAGCCTTGCTGTTTCTGATAGGTATATCAGCAAGAACAACATAGTGATGACATCATGGTCAGTGAGATCTTTCAGGGATTAATATTGTGCTGTAAGGATTGGAAAACTTGCTCCGTAGTGCTTTTCTAACATGAGGAACACTTTTGGGTGAATTGTAAAGAGATAGATCATTAATGTTCATCCTTTAGATCTTCTTGGGTCTAATATTGTCGAGGTAAAGGGCAGAGGCCTAGAAGAGCTTCCCCATGCCCAAGGTTAGGGCAGCGGCCTAGAGGAGCCACCACATGCTCAAGGTCAGGGGAGGCAGCCGAGAGGAGCAACCCCATGTCTAAGGAGCGGTGGCTGCACGGATGAAGGAGGGCTGAAAGGAGCTACTTAACCTTCAGAGTCAGGAGGTGCAGTCAAGAGGAGATAACTCTCATCCAAGGTAAGGAGCAGTGGCTACGCTTTGCTGGAGCAGCAGTGAAGGGATACCCCAACTCCAGGGTAAGAGAAACCAAGGTAAGATGGTAGGTGTTGCTAGAGGGCATCAGAGGAAACCATAATAACAGAAAACTAGCCAATCTGAACACACAGAACACTGTCTAACTCAATGAAACTAAGACATGCCATGTGGGGCAATACAAGACGGAAGGGTTATGGTGGAGAGGTCTGACAGAATGTGGTCCACTGGAGAAAGGAATGCCAAACCAGTTCATTATTCTTGCCTTGAGAGTCCCATTAACAGTATGAAAAGGTGAAATGATAGGATACTGAAAGGGGAATTCCCTGGGTCCCTAGGTGCCCAATATGCTACTGGAGATCAGTGGAGAAATAACTCCAGAAAGAATGAAAGGATGGAGTCAAAGCAAAAACAATATCCAGTTGTGGATGTGACTGGTGATAGAAGCAAGGTCTGATGCTGTAAAGAGCAATATTGCATAGGAACCTGGAATGTCAGGTCCATGAATCAAGGCAAATTGGAAGTGGTCAAACAGGAGATGGCAAGAGTGAATGTTGACATTCTAGGAATCAGCGAACTAAAATGGACTGGAATGGGTGAATTTAACTCAGATGACCATTATATCTACTACTGTGAGCAGGAATATCTTAGAAGAAATGGAGTAGCCATCATGGTTAACAAAAGAGTTGGAAATGCAGTACTTGGATGCAATCTCAAAAACGACAGAATGATCTCTCTTTGTTTCCAAGGCAAACCATTCAATAACATGGTAATCCAAGCCTATGCCCTAACAAGTAATGCTGAAGAACCTGAGGTTGAACGGTTCTATGAAGACCCACAAAACCTTTTAGAACTAACAACTCAAAAAGATGTCCTTTTCATTAAAGGGGACTGGAATGCAAAAGTAGGAAGTCAAGAAACACCTTGAGTAACAGGCAAATTTGGCCTTGGAGTATGGAATGAAGCCGGGCAAAGACTAATAGAGTTTTGCCAAGACAACGCACTGGTCATAGCAAACACCCTCTTCCAACAACACAAGAGAAGACTCTACACATGGACATCACCAGATGGTCAACACCAAAATCAAATTGATTGTATTCTTTGCAGCCAAAAAATGAAGAAGCTCTATACAGTCAGCAGAAACAAGACCAGGAGCTGACTGTGGCTCAGATCATGAACTCCTTATTGTCAAATTCAGACTTAAATTGAAGAAAGTGGAGAAAACCACTAGAACATTCAGGTATGACCTGAATCAAATCCTTTATGATTGTACAGTGAAAGTGAGAAATAGATTTAAGGGACTGGCTCTGATAGACAGAGTGCCTGATGAACTATGGACAGAGGTTCATGACATTGTACAGGAGATAGGGATCAAGACCATCCCCATGGAAAAGAAATGCAAAAAAGCAAAAGAGCTTTCTGAAGAGGGCTTACAAATAGATGGGAAAAGAAGAGATGCAAAAAACAAAGGAGAAAAGGCAAGATATAAACATTTGAATGCAGAGTTCCAAAGAATATCCAGGAGAGATAAGAAAGCCTTCCTCAGCAATCAATGCAAAGAAACAGAGGAAAACAACAGAATGGGAAAGACTAGAGATCTCTTGAAGAAAATTAGAGATACCAAGGAAACATTTCATGCAAAGACGTGCTCAATAAAGGACAGAAATGGCATGGACTTAAAAGAAGCAGAAGATATTAAGAATAGGTGGCAAGAATACACAAAAGAACTGTAAAAAAAGAGCTTCATGACCCAGATAATCACGATGCTGTGATCACTCACCTAGAGCCAGACATCCTGGAATGTGAAGTCGAGAGGGCCTTAGAAAGCATCACTATGAACAAAGCTAGTGGAGGTGATGGAATTTCAATTGAGCTATTTCAAATCTTGGAAGATGATGTTGTGAAAGTGCTGCACTCAATATGCCAGCAAATTTGGAAAACTCAGCAGTAGCCACAGGACTGGAAATGGTCAGTTTTCATTCCATTTCCAAAGAAAGGCAATGCCAAAGAATGCTCAAACTACCACACAATTGCACTCATCTCACACGCTAGTAAAGTAATGCTCAAAATTCTCCAAGCCAGGCTTCAGCAATACGTGAACCATGAACTTTAAGTTGTTCAAACTGGTTTTAGAAAAGGCAGAGGAACCAGAGATCAAATTACCAACATCTGCTGGATCATCGAAAAAGCTAGAGAGTTCCAGAAAAACATCTCTTCCTGCCTTATTAACTATGCCAAAGCCTTTGACTGTGTGGATCACAATAAACTGTGGAAAATTCTGAAAGAGATGGGAATACCAGACTACCTGACCTGCCTCTTGAGAAATCTGTATGCAGGTCAGGAAGCAACAGTTAGAACTGGACATGGAACAACAGACTGGTTCCAAATAGGAAAAGGAGTACTTCAAAGCTGTATATTGTCACCCTGCTTATTTAACTGATATGCAGAGTACATCATGAGAAACGCTGGGCTGGAAGAAACACAAGCTGGAATCAAGAATACCAGGAGAAATATCAATAACCTCAGATATGTAGATGACACCACCCTTATGGCAGAAAATGAAGAGGAACAGAAAAGCCTCTTGATGAAAGTGAAAGCGGAGAGTGAAAAAGTTGGCTTAAAGCCCAACATTCAGAAAACTAAGATCATGACATCCGGACCCATCACACTTGACAAATAGATGGGGAAGCAGTGACAGACTTTATTTTGTGGGGCTCCAAAATCACTGCAGATGGTGACTGCAGCCATGAAATTAAAAGACTCTTACTCCTTGGAAGGAAAGTTATGACCAACCTAGATAGTATATTCAAAAACAGAAACATTACATTGCCATCAAAGATCGATCTAGTGAAGGCTACATTTTTTCCAGTGGTCATATATGGATATGAGAGTTGGAATGTGAAGAAAGCGGAATGCCAAGGAATTGGTGCTTTTGAACTGTGTTATTGGAGCAGACTCTTGACAGTCCTTTGGATTGCAAGGCCATCCATCCATACATCCTAAAGGAGATCAGTCCTGGGTGTTCATTGGAAGGACTGATGCTGAAGCTGAAGCTCCAATACTTTGGCCACCTTATGCGAAGTGCTGACTCATCGGTAAGACCCTGATATTGGGAGGGATTGGGGGCAGAAGGATAAGGGGAGACAGAGGATGAGATGGCTGGATGGCATCACTGACTCAATGGAAGTAAGTTTGAGTAAGCTCCAGGAGTTGGTGATGGACAGGGAAGACTGGCTTACTGCAGTCCATGTGCTCACAAAAAATTGGACATGGCTGAGTGATTGAAATGAACTGAGCTGAAAAAACCTCACAAAGGTATTTGCCATGGCTGTTTTGGAGAGTTACTTAGTTCTCCCGGGTCTGTCTCATGTATGCTTGTGTGCTGAGTCAGTTTAGTCATGTCAGACTCTTTGTGACCCTATGGATGGTAGCCCACCAGGCTCCTCTGTCCATGAGATTCTGCAGGCAAGAATACTGGAGTGTATTGCCATGTACTCCTCCAGGGGATCTTTCCTACCCAGGGATCAAATCTGGGTCTCTTATGTAAGTCTCTTCCATTGGCAGGCTAGTTCTTTACCTCTACAGCCATCTGGGAAGTCCCCAACTTGTCTCATGTGAATTTAATTCTTAAGCCAGCAAGAAGGACATAGAAGAACAGAGGAAAATTTCTTCCTCCCCAACAATTGTAAACTTAATACAGTATTCATTATTAATATTATTAGGTCTTCATATACAAGCCAATTGAAATTTCTGGTACTCCATTTATTTAACTTATCTTCAAAGACATCAAATGAAAATTCCCAGAAGGTTAGTAAATAATGTAAGAAGTTAATCATACTATGTTTGTTTCATAATGGTGAATCAAGTGTATATTAAAGCTGAAGAAAGAGAAATATATTTTACTGCTCTAAAGTAATATGTCTTCTGTTTTTTCTTACTAATATTTCCACATATTGATGCAAAATATACTTCAATTTCCTCTTAACTTCAGTGTTTGAAAAAGAAAATATTAATAAAAGAGATCAGTGCAAGGTTGGTGATAAATGATGATTCCAAGTTTTTTTGTCAGGGACACAGAAGGGAATATTGGATACTATAATAAGCATCAGAATGAATGCTTCATATAAATGATGTGTGTGCTCCCAAGATTCAGAAAAATTTTGTTATGAAAGAATATAGGTCTGGTGTTATAGGATCTTCTTAAACTTTAGAAACATAGAGAGTTAAGGGATAGTCTTATGCACTTGGGATTAAGTAGTGATACAGATAGAAAGTCATACCTCATATAATTCAGTCTACTGGGGAAAGTACCAGCAATATGCCTATTAAATGAGTGAATTATATAATCTTTTAAAATATGATAACAGCTCTGAAGAAAGAATAAGAGACAGTAAAGTAGATAAAGGATAATCAGTGGGGCTGTAATTTTAAAGAGAGTAGTCAGTGTGATGATAAATTCAGGAAATGAGGGAACAAGTCATGTTGGTATCTGGGGATAATAGCTGCAGACAGAAGCTATTACTGTACAAAAAGGACAAGGAAGCCAACGTGGCTACAGCAGAGGAAGAGAAATAGGCAATGAATTGGGAAGATCCTCAGGTGAAGGGAAAGGCTATCCACTTCAGGATTCTGGCTTGGAGTATTCCATGGAGTATACAGTCCATGGGGTCGCAAAGAGTCAGACACGACTGAGCAACTTTCACTTTCAGAGAGGTAAGGTTAAGATGTGGGCAATTTTAGATTCCCATACAGCACTGTAAGGAAATTTGTTTCTGAATGAAATGGGGATCCATTGAATAGTGTATATATATATATATATATATATATATATATATATGTGAAATCACAAGTTTTTAAAGTTGGCAATTGTTTTTAACACTGTGAGTGTCAATCTGAATACACTTATGTGCAGCCAAATTCATGTGGCAGACAACCAGTCTAAGGTTCTGCCACTAAAATGCATTTTATTGCCTCATTCATTCATAATTATATCCTGCCTTTTGTACATTCTTTATCTTGCATTTAAAATATTTCTTATCATATTAAGCTCAATTGTTACACAGTCTGTTTCTATTTCTTAATGAATTTAGAGGATTCTCCAGTCCTACCTACTGTGCCCTGTCTAAATTTTCTTCCCTGTTATGTCATGCATCCTTGGGCCAAACCTTGCTCTTTTCTGTGACTTTGGTTCCCAATTAGACTGCTAGCCAGAGTCCTTTCCCCAGCTTACTTGCAGTTCATTATGAGTGGAACATGCTCACTGATATCTAATAAATCTGTACTGCTGGCAGAGGCAGCTTCTTCTTCTGACACCTCTTGTCCCTCTGATTTCTCCCATTATAAATGTTGGCTCTTTAATCAATTTCTCACACGTTTGGCACTATTAAGTGAAGTCAAGGAAATTAATCCACCCTGCTTCATTGCAAAACTCAAGTGACCTAAAGTGGGCTTAACTGAAATATTTTTAAACAGAAGACAGTAGAGATAGGTTGGGAATAGTTATCAGCAATTTTATCTTACTTTTTAGTTACAAAATGTTACCAGTAGAAAATGGAGCAGCTACACATTTTGATGAGGCACTTTTGTAAGTAATGAGATCTTAGAATTTAAATGAGAGAGACATTTAAGCTCTACCACTTCTAAATTTTTAAGTTAAATGGTCAAAACAGTCATCACACATATATCTCTGCTTAGGGTAATCAACCTGCCCCAGGCCATCAGAGTCAGAGCTGGAGTCTTTGAATTTTGCTTATAATTCATTTGCTGCTAAAAAGACAATATTTCATTCTCAATTAAGATGAATAAAATACTACTTTCCAACTTCATTTGAAAAGAAATGAGATTAAGTGAAATAGATTATATTGAGTATTTGCTCAATAAGATGTTTTAAAATTGGTAGCATTTTGGAGATAAAACAATAGTGGATTCCACTTTTACAGAAATCCGGCTGTGGTCATTTAGAGAAGAAATATAGTCTAAAGGAATTCCTAGGTCAAAAAGGTAAGTTCCATTTCCCTGAAAGAGGTAAAACCACATAGCAGAAAAAATGACATATCACTGTGCAAGTTTGGATTAAAGAAATAATGTAATGAAAAAAATTTAGAAAAATCTTCAGTTCAGTTTAGTTCAGTTCAGTCACTCAGTTGTGTCCGACTCTTTATGACTCCATGAATCGCAGCACGCCAGGCCTCCCTGTTCATCACCAAATCTCAGAGTTCACTCAGACTCACATCCATAGAGTCAGTGATGCCTTCCAGCCATCTCATCCTCTGTCGTCCCCTTCTCCTCCTGCCCACAATCCCTCCCAGCATCAGAATCTTTTCCAATGAGTCAACTCTTCACATGAGGTGGACAAAGTACTGGAGTTTCAGCTTTAGCATCATTCCTTCCAAAGAAATCCCAGGGCTGATCTTCAGAAAATGGACTGGTTGGATCTCCTTGCAGTCCAAGGGACTTTCAAAGTCTTCTCCAACACCATAGTTCAAAAGCATCAATTCTCCAGTGCTCAGCCTTCTTCACAATCCAACTCTCACATCCATACATGACCACAGGAAAAACCATAGCCTTGACTAGACGGACCTTAATCCGCAAAGTAATATCTCTGCTTTTGAATAGGTTAAAAAGGTTGGTCATAATTTTTCTTCCAAGGAGTAAACATCTTTAAATTTCATGGCTGCAATCACCATCTGCAGTGATTTTGGATCCCCAGAAATAAAGTCTGACAGTTTTTCCACTGTTTCCCCATCTATTTCCCATGAAGTGATAGGACCAGGTGCCATAATCTTCGTTTTCTGAATCTTGAGCTTTAAGCCGACATTTTCACTCTCCTCTTTCATCAAGACGCTTTTTAGTTCCTCTTCACTTTCTGCCATAAGGGTGGTGTAATCTGCATATCTGAGGTGATTGATATTTCTCCCAGCAATCTTGATTCCAGCTTGTGTTTCTTCCAACCCAGGGTTTCTCATGATGTACTGTAATAAGGAGGGTGACAGTATACAGCCTTGACGCACTCCTTTTCCTATTTGGAATCAGTCTGTTGTTCCATGTCCAGTTCTAACTGTTGCTTCCTGACCTGCATACAGATTTCTCAAGAGGCAGGTCCAGTGGTCTGGTAGTCCCATCTCTTTCAGAATTTTCCACACTTTATTGTGATACACATAGTCAAAGGCTTTGGCATAGTCAATAAAGAAGAAATAGACTTCTTTTTCTGGACTCTCTTGCTTTTTCCATGATCCAGCGGATGTTGGCAATTTGATCTCTGGTTCCTTTGCCTTTTCTAAAACCAGCTTGAACGTCTGGAAATTCATGGTTCATGTATTGCTGAAGCCTGGCTTGGAGAATTTTGAGCATTACTTTACTAGCATGTGAGATGAGTGCAACTGTGCGGTAGTTTGAGCATTCTTTGCCATTGCCTTTCTTTTGGATTGGAATGAAGACTGACCTTTTCCAGTCCTGTGGCCGCTGCTGAGTTCTCCAAATTTGCTGGCATATTGAGTGCAGCTCTTTCACAGCATCATCTTTCAGGATTTGAAATAACTCAACTGGAATTCCATCATCTCCACTAGCTTTGTTCATAGTGATGCTTTCTAAGGCCCACTTAACTTCACATTCCAGAATGTCTGGCTCTAGATGAGTGATCACATCATCATGATTATCTTGGTCGTGAAGACCTTTTCTGTATAATTCTTCTCTGTATTCTTGCCACCTCTTCTTAATATCTTCTTCTTCTGTTAGGTCCGTACAATTTCTGTCCTTTATCAAGACCATCTTTGCATGAAATGTTCCCTCGGTGTCTCTAATTTTCTTGAAGAGATCTCTAGTCTTTCCCATTCTGTTGTTTTCCTCTATTTCTTCGCATTGATCGCTGAAGAAGGCTTTCTTATCTCTTCTTGTCATTCTTTGGAACTCTGCATTCATATGCTTATATTTTTCCTTTTCTCCTTTGCTTTTTGATTCTCTTCTTTTCACAGCTATCTGTAAGGCCTCCCCAGACAGCAGGCTTTAGTAAAATAATTTTTTCTCAGAATTTTAAAATTAATTCCATGGATACTTTTTTAAAAACATATCTTTCTGAATATAATTTTGTATGATTTAATAGCAATAGATATTCTAGAAATACTTTGAAACCAAGAGACATTTATGGAAATCTAATTTTTTTTAAAATAACAAAGTATCATAATAAATGGCATTCACCAATTATATATGAAGATGAATAAATTTTTTAAAAATAGACAAACATTCTCAAATGTTTTCAACATTAGTTTTGGAAGATTTATCCTGTGACTGTTTAAAATGTTATCACAAACTCTGTTTTATTATTGTTGTGCTGTTTGTTTTGATGCACGTAGGCTAAAAACTTACACTTAGAAGAGAAAATGCCTCACTCAATCACTTATGCCACATAAAGTAAAACCATGCAGTTTGAGTGCAAGTAACATGAAAAATGTAATAAATGTAAAAACTAATCTCAGTGGCAAGAAATCAGATTATTACCAACAAGAAATAATGCTAGATGAATTTTCCTAGGCTAAAAAACATGTTAGAAGTTAATTTATAACTCATTATGCAGTAAGAAAGATAGAGAGATTTACTTCTTCATAAATCTGTGTTTCTGTGTCTGTATTTCAAAGGAAGATATATCATGGAAGAAGGAGACATTCCCTGGCTTGTAAAATTGGAGCATGGGTGAATATTTAGTTGCTTCTTTTGGGCCCCATTCTTTGCAACCCTAGGGACTGTACCCCACTGGCTTCCTCTGTCCATTGGATTTCCAGGCAAGAATACTGAAGTGGGCTGCTATGCCCTCCTCCAGGAGATCTACCCCACCAAGGGATCAAATCTGACTTTCCTGAATTGGCAGGTGGGTTCTTTACCACTAGTTCCACCTGGGAAGCCCTAAAGTTGGAGACACTGATCTTTTATTTCCTTGAACAGATTTATTAATCCTTGCATTCCAAAGGGTGAGGGTTCATCATCTTTCCCCTTACATTTCTCAAAAGACTCTTTAAAGGAGATGGGAGACTTTCCTGTAAAAAGTCCAGATTTTTGTCCTTGGTCCTTCACCTACAATACTGAGTCTGTGTTTACAGGGTGACATCTGGTTTCATCATACCACTGCATTAATAAAAAACGGGGCACAGAGGAATCACATGGTTATTATGTACTGTAAGTAGATAATCTGCTTTGCCCCCAGAAACTTTGTACATATCTTTAGGATACTAATAATAAATATAGATATTAAAAAGCTAACTGTGTGAAATATATTGTCTACTTAAAGTTAGAAATCATGATCTTGAAACACAACATAGTTACTAGTTAGATTATCTTGCTTTTTTTTTTTTAATTTCCTTGGACTTTTCTTGCTATATATAAGATGGTCATTTTTTCAGTGTCATTACAAAATTCAATGAAAACATATGTGAAAAATGGTAATTTCTCAAGAACTATATAGAGAAAAGGAAAGATAATGAGGAGAAAGAAGGTGGCGATAATATTGATGGTGACAAAAAATAAGTAGAAATGATTTGGTAAATTACATTAATATCTTCAAAAGCCTTAATTAGAGAAAACAAACAATTTGATATTGGCTTTCTTTTTCAAAACCTTTCTTCCTTCAAAACCTGCCTTCTTGAACTTAGATTATTAAACATGCTAAACTGCCAAATTATTGTCAAGCCAAAGACCTGCACATATTAATCTATAAATGGTTTAGTATGTTGCTTATCATGATGTTATGCGTAGATGAGACAAGAAGAAAAAATGTTACAACTTTTTTTCAAATGATGCTTGACGATAAGAAGGTTGACCAGAGAATTATGAGAAGCCAAGCCTGGATGGCAGGTGTTTGAGAAAAGCATCGTTTTGAAGGTAGGGAGCAGATTGGTACCCTTCTAGTTTAGTCACTCTAAAATTTCATTAGAAATGTTTGATTTGGCATTATGATGGTTTCAATAATGATGAAACTTTATGTTGGCTAATAAAATGTCTCTCACACTGAAATGAGCCCATAAGGTCCTAAAACCCCAACAGATATTTAGATACTAAAAACCAGTGAAAATGTTTCCTTTTTTCCTTCTTTTTATCGTCTTAAATTTCCACTTCCTAAGTTGAAAGAGTGTCAGAATTTATTTATTTTTGTGCTTCAAAATAACTGCAGATGGTGACTGCAGCCATGAAATTAAAAGATGCTTGTTCCTTGGAAGAAAAGTTATGACCAACCTAGATAGCATATTCAAAAGCAGAGACATTACTTTGCCAACTAAGGTCGTCTAGTCAATGTTATGGTTTTTCCAGTAGTCATGTATGGATGTGAGAGTTGGACTGCGAAGAAGGCTGAGCACCAAAGTATTGGTGCATTTGAACTGTGGTGTTGGAGAAGACTCTTGAGAGTCCCTTGGACTGCCAGGAGATCCAACCAGTCCATTCTGAAGGAGATGAGCCTTGGGATTTCTTTGGAAGAAATGATGCTAAAGCTGAAACTCCAGTACTTTGTCCACCTCATGTGAAGAGTTGACTCATTGGAAAAGATTCTGATGCATGGAGGGATTGAGGGCAGGATGAGAAGGGGACGACAGAGGATGAGATGGCTGGATGGCATCACTGACTCGATGGACTTGAGTCTGAGTGAACTCTGGGAGTTAGTGATGGACAGGGAGGCCTGGCGTGCTGCGATTCATGGGGTCACAAAGAGTCGGACACGACTGAGTGACTGAAGTGAACTGAATTGAATGTATACCTGGGACTTATTGAGTGGAAAGCAACAGAGTTTTCTTATCCCTGAATTTTCATTTATTTCGAGTATCATAATAGGTTAGCATCATCAAGTGTAATAATCCACTGGATATGGTCTAAAGAGATCCACATATATCTCAAAATGCACAGTGCTTTTCCTTGAGGTACAGAAAGTAAGCTCGATTAAATTGATATATATCTAATCACTTTTCAAAGTTTCGTTGTCTGAAAGTTTAAGAAACAGTTATGTCGTGAATTATGCTACATATAAGTACTATATATTTTACACTAACCAGACTGGATCACTTAGGCCCCAAATTAATGCTATTCATAGAGCCATTTGTTCAGTTACTACTACTGCTGACAGGGCCTAAATCAAACAAGGCATAATTAAACCAACAAAGTCTGTCAGTTCAAAAAATTGTACCAGTACATACACTTGCTCCTTGGATGAAAAGCTAAATAAAGTGATAACCAACCTAGGCAGCATATTAAAATGTAGAGACATTTCTTTGCCAACAAAGTTTTGACTATTCTAAGCTATGGTTTCTCTAATACTCATGCAGGAGAATTGGACTATAAAGAAAGCTGAGTGCTAAATATTTAATGGTTTTGAACTGTGGTGTTGGAGAAGACTTTTGAGAGTCCCTTGGACTACAAGGAGATCCAATCAGTCTGTCCTGAAGGAAATCAGTCCTGAATGTTCATTGGGAGGACCAATGATGAAGCTGAAAATCCAATACCTTGGCAACCTGATGTGAAGAAATGACTCATTAGAAAAGACCCTGATGCTGGGAAAGACTTAAGACAGGAGGAGAAGGGGACAATCGAGGATGAGATGGTTGGATGGCATCACCAACTGATTGGACATGAGTTTGAGTAAGCTCCAGGAGTTGGTGATGGACAGGGAAGCCTGATGTGCTGCAGTTTATGGAGTCACAAAGAGTTAGATACGACTGAGTGATTGAACTGAACTGATACAATTTTCATCTGCTCAAAGCAGTGACTCATTTGGGAGAAAGTCCTAAGCACCTAAACTTCTAGGGCTGACTATGCCATTGGGATTCATAGTCTGGTTTGCCAGACACTTACCTGATTTTTATCAATGTGTCTTCTCCTGATTTTTAGACTGGGAGTTGTATGGAGATTTGTTGATTTCAACATCTTAATTAAAAGCCCTGTTTCAAAATATTCTGAGAACTGTGTCATGATATCATAATATATATTATGGTATGTGATGAAAAGCAACTGGGCAAGTAATGTGTGAATATAGTTACTGCCATATGGTAATGGTAGTGATAAGAGAGAAACCATATATTGAATGATTGCTGTATGCCATATGATAGCTATATTACTATCTTAATCAGTTTATGTTGCTATAACAAACCACTCTATACTGGATAGCTTATAACCAACAAAAATTGTCTTGAGCAACAGCTGCTGGTGTCAGTTGAGATGGCTGACTAGTCTACTTATCAAACAGTTGTTTGGACATACCCTCAGTTTTTGCAATATGAATAAACTGAGAGTTTTCCAGATCTTTACTTTTGCTTCCTTATTGATGAACAGTTCAATCTCTAAGTACTTTCTCCCCTCTCATTTTGCTATAAGCATTGCAGAGGAAACAGGCTACCCCATCTAAATTTCTAGACATTTTGTTTAGAGATTTCTCGCTAACTATCCAATTTCATTGCTCACTACCCTAGAGCATGGCAATCTATTCAAGTTCTTCGTCACTTTATCAGAAAAATGACCTTCCCCCCATCGTTGAATAACATTTCTCTCATTTCCAACTGAGAGATCATTTGAATACCGTTTAATATTCATATTCCTACAAGCTTTTTTTTTTTCAGAATTCCTTAAATATTTTCTAAGATTAACGCTCTTTCTATAGCTCTTTGTTTTCCAACTGAACCCTTACCAGAATCTCTTAATGGGTCATTCATAGCAATGTAGGCTTTTGCTAGCATGCACCTCCAAAATCTTTTACTCTCTACCCATTACCCAGTTCCAGAGCTCCTCCACATGTTTAGGCTTTTGTTAGAGAAGCATCCACTTCTGGTACCAATCTCTGTCTTTGTCTGTTTGGGCTGTTGTAAGATACTATCGTAGACTGGGTGACTTATAAACAATAAAATGTTTTTCACAGTCCTAGAGACTGGGAAGTTAAAGATCAAAGTCCTGGAAGAGTTTGGTGAGGATACCCCACTTCCTAGTTAGAAAAGGTAGTTATTGAGAACTCCCATGATAGAAGGGATAAAGGCACTCTCTGAAGCCTCTGTTATGAGGATTCTAATCTCATTCCTACTGACCTGGAGAGTTCCTCATTCAGTATCCTATTATTTTGCCTTTTCATACTGTTCTTGGGGTTCTCAAGGCAAGAATACTGAAGTGGTTTGCCATACCCTTCTCCAGTGGACCACATTTTGTCAGAATGTGGCACCCTTATGGCAGAAAGTGAAGAGGAACTAAAAGCCTCTTAATGAAAGTGAAAGAGGAGAGTGAAAAAGTTGGCTTAAAGCTCAACATTCAGAAAATGAAGATCATGGCATCCGGTCCCATCACTTCATGGGAAATACATGGGGAAATAGTGGAAACACTGTCAGACTTTATTTTTTTGGGCTCCAAAATCACTGCAGATGGTGACTGCAGCCATTAAATTAAAAAAAAAAAAAAAGTTTACTCCTTGGAAGAAAAGTTATGACCAACCTAGATAGCATATTCAAAAGCAGAGACATTACTTTGCTGACTAAGGTCTGTCTAGTCAAGGCTATGGTTTTTCCTGTAGTCATGTATGGATGTGAAAGTTGGACTGTGAAGAAGGCTGAGCACCGAAGAATTGATGCTTTTGAACTGTGGTGTTGGAGAAGACTCTTGAGAGTCCCTTGGACTACAAGGAGATCCAACCAATCCATTCTGAAGGAGATCAGCCCTGGGATTTCTTTGGAGGGAATGATGCTAAAGCTGAAACTCCAGTACTTTGACAACCTGATGTGAAGAGTTGACTCATTGGAAAAGATTCTGATGCATGGAGGGATTGTGGGCAGGAGGAGAAGGGGACGACAGAGGATGAGACACCTGGATGGCATCACGGACTTGATGGACGTGAGTCTGAGTGAACTCTGGGAGTTGGTGATGGACAGGCAGGCCTGGCGTGCAGCAATTCATGGGGTCGCATAGAGTTGGACACGACTGAGTGACTGAACTGCACTGAATCCCATTCCTGAGAACAGTGTCCTTATTACCCTAATCACCTTCCAAATCTCCCCGATATCATCTCATTATGGAAGATTTCAGCATACAAATTTTGAGGGGACACAAACATTTAGTCCATCATATCTACCCTTATCATCCAAAATTTTTTAAATATATGTTTTATTATTTAGAATTAAGGGACTTACCTAGAATTATACACTTAGTAAATGACATAAAATTTCATCTCAGGTATCTCTTGCTATAAGCCTACAATATTTTCCCAACATTAGGCTTATTTCCTCCACTCTGAAGCAGGACAGAAATGAAGGGTGATTTTTAAAAAAATTTCCTCCTCTACAATTAACAACTTGTAATATAATACCTCTGAAAACAACCCATTAACCTATGCATTGTTTAGCAAAGCTCTATAAAAGTCAATTGCATGATAGCATTCAAAAGTTTAGCTGAAATACTTTTTTCCTAGATAAACTGAAATAAAAACAATTGCTCTGCAATATCAGAAATGGAAAGTATCTTTGACATATCTTTCTATTTGAAAGTAACCCTTTAATCTCAAAGAAATATTCATTTATTTCATAATATTTTGTTAATAAAACAAATTTTTATTGTAGAAAATGTGCCATTTATTATGTTTAGTGTGTGTAAGACCTGCCAAGTAGTGAGTATATCAGGCCCATGAAGATATACTAGAAATTATTCCATAAAGTCAACACACACACCTGCTTAGATAAGGGATTCAAACCTGGGAGACTCAGGGTTTCTTGAGATTTTAAAGGAAAAGCATTGTGTTTACAGGGGTTTGTGTCCTGGTTACTTCTCCTTGAAGCACTATTTATCTAAAGGATTAAAGGTCTAGAACTTCAGCCTTGTATCCAGGTTGCAATCATTTCTCCAGGTTAATAGCAGCCTATCTGCTTATATTTCTCTGCAGAAGAAATATAAGAAATTATATTTCAGTACCACAAAAGCCCTACATAGATATTGATTAGTCAACAGATTTGCTCTGGATGCATGCTCTCATCTCCAAGACATGGATTAACCTATTTTTTCCTGAATGACTAGAGAAAGTGGGGGAGGGCGGAAATCAGGGAAGAAAGTGAAGAAGATGAGAGTAAAGAGGCAAAGAAGAGTACAGTCTTTGTCTTTACAGTTGTGCTGTATGAAGTTTATTTTCTTTCCAAACTGTTTGCAGCTTATGAGGGTTGGTCAATATTTTTGGTAGAAAGTATAGTCAACTATTGATTTAATTAAAGAGAGCTGAGATTAAGTTCAGTTATGCACAAGAAAAAGAAATTGCAGGAAAGATTCAGATAAAGTAAAAATGTGTGCCAAAGAGACTACAAAGGAGAATCTGCAAAGGGAGTAGATGACTTTAAAGTGAGAGGGTAAGAAATTCACAGGAGGAAATTCTTATACATTGCACAACCGGCTAAAATCTTAAGTGCTTCATAACATAGGAAGAAAATTTTCAGTAAGTGTAGTAAATGCCCCCCCCCCCCCATTGGTGCTGTTTTGTCATTCCTTACAATAGACTCCTTAACAAAAAATTGAGCTTCATTCAGTTTTCTTTTTCAAAGACACAGAGATCATGGCCACTGCATTATAAAGTTGTAAAATATCAACATAGTATTATAATATAAACACATGGGAAGGCACTATTGTTATCTTAGTACAAAATAATTCAAATAAATGTTTATATTCCTGTATTGAAACAGAAGGGAAGAGGGCAGGGCATAAAGTTTTTAAAAATGACATAGCTTGAGGATACAACAGAAACTGATTAGAATCAAATAGGTACAAGGTGGTAAA
Organism: Ovis aries; assembly: GCF_016772045.2. Taxonomy (NCBI): domain Eukaryota; kingdom Metazoa; phylum Chordata; class Mammalia; order Artiodactyla; family Bovidae; genus Ovis; species Ovis aries. The sequence goes on from NC_056063.1 coordinate 42,188,806, forward strand.
CAAGTCAACTTCCACTAGACTTTGAACTTCAGTATACACTCATTGTAACACAAAAGCAAGCTAAATGATACACACATAGGCACCATTGATAGCTCCAAGATCAACCCTCAAAGACCAAAAAGTAGGCTGTGTCTCAATTCCTAGAAATATCCCCTCTTTCCCCAAAATAGTTGAAAGAATCTTCCCATTAATTAGCCTATGAAATTACACAGCCCATAAAAGCTAACCACATCGTACTTTGAGACAGCACTCTCCTTCTGAGATGACCCACATCCTGTCTGTGGAGTGTTTGTCTCTAAATAAATCCACTTCTTATCTACTACTTTGTTTCTCACTTAATTCTTTCTTCAGTGAAACAACAAGAACTTTGTTGTTTCTCTTCCGTTGCTAATATGCCAAACTCTTTGCAACTCCATACACTCTAGCATGCCAGGCTCCTCTATTTTACACTATTTTCCAATTGTTCCAATTCATGTCCATTGAGTCTGTGATGCTATCTAAGCATCTCTTTCTCTGCTGCTCCCTTCTTTCATCTTCAATCTTTACCAATGTCAAGTTCTTCTCCAATGAGTCAAACTTTTGCATCAAGTGCCAAAGTATTGGAGCTTCAGGAACCTAAATTTAAGTCCTGAAACCAAATGTGTAATCTCAGTTGTAAGACTGTGGGTTTTGGCCAGGTTCTAGTCTTGGCCACGTGGATTCAAGCCTCAAACTGAGTTACCTGTCTTTAGCATAACATGTCATGAGTTAAATATATGAGAGACAACACAGTGAAAAACTTCAACAATTGTATGCTATTAGAAACCCATGTTTTTAATTCTGTCATAAGAGGGAAGAAATTTAACGTTAAAAAAATATAATTGAAAAAGAAAATTTTAGTCAGACTGTCACTTGTTTGAATCATAGCTCTCTTCCTTATTTTTTGTGATCATGTGCTGATTACTCCAGCTCCAGGTTTAAATTTCTTATTGTAAAATGGACAGTAAATACGACCTATACCTTCAAGTAATTTCTGATTGATGAATGAAATGATACATTAAAGGTTTCCAGCATGGAGACTGGCCAGAAGAAGTTATACATAGCTAAATATCTATAACCATAATTGACATTATTATTGTTTTAAATATCATCCATCCCTCTGACACACAGATCTCTATCTCTACTATTAATTTCTCCTTTGCGATATGTGATTGATTGTGTATGCATGCTCAATTGTGTTTGACTCTTTGTGATCCAAAGAGTGTGATCCACACTCTTTGTGTGCCAGGCTCCTCTGTCCATCGGATTATCCAGGCAAAAATATGGAATGTTTGTATTTTCTCCTCCAGACGATCTTCCCAACCATTGGCAGGCAGGTCCATTACCACTGAGTCACTGGGAAAAGCCCCTTGAGTTACATATTGAATTTAATATCCAACTGTCTTTTTAAATATGCCCATTTGGGTATAAAATGCACAACTTATATGAAGATATTCTAAATACTATATTTCAACTCCTGTCTTGTTTTCATCTCCTTCCTTCTTCCCATTGTTCTGAATGACACTATCATTTCCACATTTTGCTAACACCAGAAAGTCAGGGGGGATCCTTGAGCTTTCTTTTTCTCATTATACACATCTAATCTATCAGCAAATCCTATCAGCTCTGGTTCCAAAACACAGCCTATTTAAAATCAAATTTCACTATTCCAACTGAAAACCTCTAACCCAGGCCTGTATCACATAGGTGCATGCAACAACTTTATACCTAGTATCCTCCTTTGCGGTTTTTCTCAGCTATATTTTGTTTACCAGCAGAAGCCAGATAATTTTCTAAAATGTACATTTTAGTGTGCCATTGCCTTCTTGAATCTCTCCATTAGTGTTGACTGAAAAAAACAAAACAAAACAAAACAAAACAAAACAAAAACAAAAACAAAAACAATACACAACGTAACATTTGAGAATTATGTTTTATTTTGAAGACATACTCAGGACTTAAGCCTGAGAGACAACCTCTCAGATAGTTCTTAGGGACTGAAAATATAAGGCAGGGGCCAGGATATATAGGGGTTTATGCAAAAGCAAACAAACAAACCCAGATAGTTGGAACATCAAAATACTACTGCTAAAGAAACCAGGAATCTTATGTTAATGAACATGTCATTTTTCTGTGTATGGGAAGATATAGGAGTCTGGACATTCAAAATCATTTCTTTGGCATGCACCTTGAATATCTAGGTGCGTAAACACAATATTTTGCTTTTTTTCACCCTGTATTCCTTCAGGGTAGACATTTAAGGGTGGCTTCACTGACTGATGGTTGAAGTCTGCATTGTCCTTTGTTTACTGATATGACTGGTGAAATTTTTTGTCTACATTAGTTCACAATTACAGTTATGTTAAATTCCAAAAGATTCATCATGCTCAACAGGACCACTAATTGCCCTGTGTCTGCCTTCCTCCACTGCATTATCTTGTCCCACTCTTACCCTTTACCACAGTTTTCCTATCACAATAGTCTTCTTTACTGCTCTTATTTCCTCTATTCTTGAGTAATGGCATCTAATGTTTATCGGGTGCTAAATATGTTCCAGACACAACTAAAAACACTTTATATGATTTAATTAATTCATTTCTTACAAAAATTTAATCTAATAAGGTAGCTACTATTACTGGCAGCAATTTATGCAAAGTGAATTTGAGGCTTGGAAGGGTTCAAAATATGTCCAAGGTCATAAAATTAGTAAATGACAGAATCTGAATTCAATATCTGGGCACTATTTTCCAGAACCTGAATTTATTCACTTCTACTTTATGCTATATTTCACATTTATTTTTCAGACCCTTGTAGACTTTATGCTTTGTATTCTTGCAATTGAAATTTTTAGTCATTAATAGTCTTAATGTGGTAAATGATGTTAGTGAGGTTTTCTTCTTACTCTTTAAAGTTATCTAGACTTTTGGACCTTGTTAATTTCCATGTAAATTTAAAGTCCATTTCATCAAATGTGATTAAAACTTCTTGGATTTTGACTAAGACTTAAGTAAATCTATAGATTAATTGAGAGAAATGAGATATTTACTGTTTAGTTTTGCAGAACATGAACACACTATATGTCTGTTCCTTCATTTGAGACTTGCAGTTGTTCTGTCACATTTTGTAGTCTTCAGTACATAAAATTTGTATATCTTTTGTTAGATAATTTCCTAACCATTACAACTTTCATGATTCAGATCAGTTCAGTTCAGTCGATCAGTCATGTCAGACTCTTTGCAACCCCATGAATCGCAGCACTCCAGGCCTCCCTATCCATCACCAACTCCCAGAGTTAACTAAAACTCATGTCCATTGAGTCGGTGATGCTATCTAGCCATCTCATCCTCTGTCGTCCCCTTCTCTGCCTGCCCCCAATTCCAAACAGCATCAGAGTCCTTTCCAACAAGTTAACTCTTCACATGACGTGGCCAAAGTATTGGAGTTTCAGCTTTAGCATCAGTCCTTCCAATGAACACCCAGGACTAATCTCTTTTAGAATGGCCTGGTTGGACCTTGCTGCAGTACAAGGGACGCTCAAGAGTCTTCTCCAACACAACAGTTCAAAAGCATCAATTCTTCAGCACTCAGCTTTCTTCACAATCCAACTCTCACATACATACATGACCACTGGTAAAACCATAGCCTTCACTAGACGGATCATTTTGGCAAAGTAATGTCTCTGCTTCTGAATATGGTATCTAGGTTGGTCATAACTTTCCTTCCAAGGAGTAAGCATCTTTTAATTTCATGGCAGCAAACACCATCTGCAGTGATTTTGGAGCCCCCAAAAATAAAGTCTGACACTGTTGCCACTGTTTCCCCATCTATTTCCCATGAAGTGATGGGACCAGATGCCATGACCTTAGTTGTCTGAATGTTGAGCTTTAAGCCAACTTTTTCACTCTCCTTTCACTTTTATCAACAGGCTTTTTACCTCCTTTTCACTTTCTGCCGTATGGGTGGTGTCATCTGCATATCTGAGGTTATTGATATTTCTCCCAGCAATCTTGATTCCAGCTTGTGCTTCTTCCAGCCTAGCATTTCTCATGATGTATTCTGCACATAAGTTAAACAAGCAGGGTGACAATATACAGCCTTGACGTACTCCTTTTCCTGTTTGGAACCAGTCAGTTGTTCCATGTCTAGTTCTAACTGTTGCTTCCTGACCTGCATATAGGTTTCTCAAGAGGCAGGTCAGGTGGTCTAGTATTCCCATCTCTTTCAGAATATTCCGCAGTTTATTGTGATCCACACAGTTAAAGGATTTGGCATAGTCAATAAAGTAGAAATAGAGGTTTTTCTGGAAATCTTTTGCTTTTCCAGTGATCCAGAGAATGTTGGTGGTTTGATCTCTGGTCCTCTGCCTTTGCTAAAACCAGCTTGAACATCTGGAAGTTCACAGTTCATGTATTGCTGAAGCCTGGCTTGGAGAATTTTGAGCATTACTTTACTAGGGTGTGAGATGAGTTTAATTGTGTGGTAGTTTGAGCATTCTTTGACATTGCCTTTCTTTGGACTTGGAATAAAAACTGACCTTTTCCAGTGGTGGTCACTGCTGAGTTTTCCAAATTTGCTCAAATAAAGAGTGCAGGCTTTCACAGCATCATCTTTTAGGATTTGAAATAGCTCAACTGGGATTCCATCACCTCCACTAGCTTTGTTCATAGTCATGCTTTCTAAGGCCCGCTTGACTTCAAATTCCAGGATGTCTGGCTCTAGGTGAGTGGTCACACCATCGCGTTTATCTTGGTCGTGAAGATCTGTTTTGTACATTTCTTCTGTGTATTCTTGCCACCTCTGCTTAATATCTACTGCTTCTCTTAGGTCCATACCATTTCTGTCCTTTGTCGAGCCCATCTTTTCATGAAAAGTTCTCTTGGTATCTCTAATTTTCTTGAAGAGATCTCTAGTGTTTCCCATTCTGTTGTTTTCCTCTATTTCTTTGCACTGATTGCTGAGGAAGGCTTTCTTATCTTTCCTTGCTATTCTTTGGAATTCTGCATTCGATGTTTATATCTTTCCTTTTCTCCTTTGCTTTTCTCTTCCCTTCTTTTCACAGCTATTTGTAATGCCTCCTCAGAAAGCCATTTTTCTTTTTTACATTTCTTTTTCTTGGGGATGGTCTTGATCCCTGTCGCCTGTGCAATGTGACAAACCTCTGTCCATTGTTCATCAGGCACTCTGTATATCAGGTCTAGTCCCTTAAATCTATTTCTCTCTTCCACTGTATAATCATAAGGGATTTGGTTTAGGTCATACCTGAATGGTCGTGTGGTTTTCCCCACTTTCTTCAATGTAAGTCTGAATCTGACAATAAGGAGTTCATGATCTGAGCCACAGTCAGCTCCCAGTCTTGTTTGTGCTAATTGTATAGAGCTTCTCTATCTTTGGCTGCAGAGAATGTAATCAATCTGATTTCGGTGTTGACCATCTGGTGATGTTCATGTGTAGAGTCTTCTCTTGTGTTGTTGGAAGAGGGTGTTTGCTATGACCAGTCTGTTCTCTTGGCAAAGCTCTATTAGCCTTCGCCCTGCTTCATTCCATATTCCAAGGCCAAATTTGCCTGTTACTCCAGGTGTTTCTTGACTTCCTACTTTTGCATTCCACTCCCCTATAATGAGAAGAACATCTTTTTTGAGTGTTAGTTCTAAAAGGTCTTGTAGGTCTTCAAAGAATCATTCACCTTCAGCTTCAGCATTACTGGTTGGGGCATAGGCTTGGAATTCCGTGATATAGAATGGTTTGCCTTGGAAATGAACAGAGATCATTCTGTCATTTTTGAGATTTCATCCAAATATTGCATTTCAGACTCTTTTGTTGACCATAATGGCTACTCCATTTCTCCTAAGGGATTCCTGCCTACAATAGTAGGTATAACGGTTATCCGAGTTAAATTCACCCATTCCAGTCCATTTTAATTCGCTGATTCCTAAAATGTCAACATTCACTCTTGGCGTCTCCTGTTTGACCACTTCTAATTACCCTTGATTCATGGAGCTGACATTCCAGGTTCCTATGCAGTATTCCTCTTTACAGCATCGGACCTTGCTTCTATCTCCAGTCACATCCACAGCTGGGTATTGTTTTTGCTTGGCTCCATCCCTTCATTCTTTCTGGACTTATTTCTCCACTGATCTCCAGTAGCATACTGGGCACTTACCGATCTGGGGAGTTCCTTTTTCAGTATCCTATCATTTCGCCTTTCCATCCTGTTCATGGGGTTCTCAAGGCAAGCATACTGAAGTGGTTTGCCATTCCCTTCTCCAGTGGACCACATTCTGTCAGACCTGTCCACCATGACCCATCCATCTTGGGTGGCCCCACACAGCATGGCTTAGTTTCATTGCATTAGACAAGGCTTTGGTCTGTGTGATCAGATTGGCTAGTTTTCTGTGAATATGGTTTCAATATGTCTGCCCTCTGATGCCCTCTTGCAACACCTACCATCTTACTTGGGTTTCTTTTACCTTGGAAGTGGGATATCTCCTCGTGGCCGCCCCTCCTGACCTTGAACATGGAGTAGCTCCTTTCAGTCCTCCTGTGCCCGCACAGTCACCCCTCCTTGGACATGGGGTATCTCCTCTCAGCCACTGCCCCTGACCTCTTTCAGCAACATGCAACTTTCATGCTATGTATGATTAAATTTCTTCCTTGAGTTTATCATTGGTATGTAGTGGCACAATTGATTTGTAGTTATTGACCATGTATCTGCCAATGCATGAGACATAGGAGATGTGGGTTCAATCTCTGGGTCGGGAAGTTCCTCTGGTGGAAGCATGGGAAACTATTCTATTATTATTACCTGGAGAATCCCATGGACAGAGGAATCCAAGAGTACATAGGGTTGCACAGAGTGAGACACCACTGAAGTGGTTTAGCATGCATGTGTTCAACAGAATAGCTAAATTCACTTTTTTATACAACTTAGTTTCTTTCTTTCTCATTCAATCTATTTCTGACAATAAATATGAGTGTTCTGGATCAGAAACAAGTCATTTTCTACTTAAAACATATTTTATTGTCAATTATTCATGCCCATTTTCTCTCAAATGTTGATCTGGTGTGAATCGGTTCAGCTGTGCATGTTCAGGTTCAGTATGCTAAAATATGATGCTGTGAAAGGGCTGCACTCAATATGCCAGCAAATCTGGAAAAACTCAGCAGTGGCCATAAGAGTGGAAAAGGTGAGTTTCCATTCCAACCACCAAGAAAAGCAAATCCAAAGAATATTTACACTATTGCACAATTGCAATCGTGTCATACATTAGCAAAGAGTAATGCTCATAATTCTTCAAGAGAGGCTCCAACGGTATGTGAACCATGAACTTCCAGATGTTCAAGTTGGATTTAGAAGAGGCAGGAAACCAGAGACCAAATTACCAACGTCCACTGGATCATTGAAAAATGAAAAGAGTTCCAGAAAAACATATACTTTAGCTTTATTGACTTCACCAAAGCCTTTGACTGTGTGGCTCACAACAAACTGTTGAAAATTCTACAAGAGATGGGACTATCAGACCACCTGACCTGCCTCCTGAGAAATCTGAATGCAGGTCAAGAAACAACAGTTAAAACTGGATACGCAACAACAGACTGTCTCCAAATTGGGAAAAGAGTAGGTCAAGGCTGTATATTTTCACCCTGTTTATTTAACTTATATGCAAAATACATCTTGCAAAATTCCAGGCTGGATGAAACACAAGCTGGAATCAATATTGTTGGGAGAAATATCAATAACCTCAGGTACACAGATGGCACCACGCTTATGACAGAATCAAAGAAGAACTAAAGAGCCTCTTTATGAAAGTGAAAAAGGAGTGTGAAAATTGACTTAAAACCTGAACATTCAGAAATCTATGATCATGACATCTGGTCCCACCATTTCATGGCAAATAGATGGGGAAACAATGGAAACAGTGACAGACTTTATTTCAGGGGCTCCAAAATTATTGCAGATGGTGATTGCAGCCATGAGATTAAAAGATGCTTGCTCCTTGGAAGAAAAGTTATGACCAACCTAAACAGTATATTCAAAAGCAGAGACATTACTTTGCCGACTAAGGTCCGTCTAGTCAAAGCTATGGTTTTTCCAGTAGTCATGTATGGATGTGAGATTTGGACTATATCTCAGAAAGCTGAGCACCAAAGAATTGATGCTTTTGAATTGTGGTGTTGGAGAAGACTCTTGAAAAGTTCCTTGGGCTGCAAGGAGATCCAACTAGTCGATCCTAAAGGAAATCAGTCCTGAATATTCATTGCAAGGATTGTTGCTGAAGCTGAAACTCCAATACTTCAGCAACATGATGCAAAGAACCAACTCATTTGAAAAGACCCTAATGCTAGCAAAGATTGAAGGTAGGCAGAGAACAAGACTACAGAGAATGAGATGGTTGGATGGCATCACCAACACGATGGACATGAGTTTGAGTAGGCTCCTGCAGTTGGTCATGGACTGGGAAGCCTGACCTGCTGCAGTCCATGCGGTCACAAAGAATCGGACACAACTGAGAGACTGAACTGAATGTTGTATGGGGGAGGAACCTCAGTATTATGAAAATTGAAACTCATAATTCTGAATATACGACAGCTTGTACAGCTACACCTTTCCCCTCGAGAGAAAAGGAGAAAGAGAGAGAGGCCAAGAAAGAGTGAGCTTGAAAGGGATCATAGTCACTCATATTTCTAAGATCTACAGAGTCTCTCTAAGAATAGGAAAGAAAATACACACACACACACAAGCTTTAATCAATCACCCTTTGAAATGTAAATAAATGGCTTCAGGGGAGATTAACCTGCAAATTTTTCTGACTTTATTCACTGTCTCTATTCCCCAAGGTTTAGTTTCCCATTCAAGTATCCTTTAAGCCATATAGTCAGTAATTTTGCTCTGAGAGTTCTGCCCATGAGAAGACTTAGAAGAATTTACATTCAACCTCAAGAGGTATAGCTATAGATTTGCTTTTAGATTTTCTTTTTTCACTGTTTTATTTCATCTATTCCAATCCAACATTTTAAAAGGATTTTCTTCCCTTATTGCACTGCCTTAGAATTCCAGTATAATATTTAATAGAGCTTAATTTTCTCATTTATCATCTGAGAAAAGTGTTTAATATTTCACCATATAGTATGATGTTTGCTGTAAGACTTTTATTTTTTATTTTATTTTATTTTATTTTTAATTTTAAAATCTTTAATTCTTACATGCGTTCCCAAACATGAACCCCCCTCCCACGCTGTAAGACTTTTAGAGTCGCAGAGATTCAGACACAGCTGAGCAACTGAAGTGAGCTGAACTGATGTTATTCTTCCATAGATATTCAGAAGAAATTACTAGTGAAACTATGAAGATCTAGGTAGTTTATGCTGCTACTTTGATTTTGTTTATTTGAGTTTAAGGCTATCCTTTATTTCAGGATATCTTTGAGATACAAATTAGTTCATTATATTTCAGTGTTGCTTTTTTACCTGTAATATTTAAGTCTATGCATTTCCTTGATGTTTATCTATATTTGTCCAAGTTTTGATACTTCCATCTTTAATCATGTTAAAATATTTTCTGATTGTTTTAAATAATTTTTTAATTACCTGATGGCTGAAAACTTTAGTTATCTTTTCAACATTTTTATTAATTTAATTATACTATGCTTAGAGAGAATATTTGAATTGATTTAAACTCATAAAATCTGTTGAGGTTTTATATCATTAGTGACTATTTGTTATCAATACGTAAGGCATGGGTTTTTCTGTTTGTTTGTTTGTTTTCTTTATTATATTCAGTAGTGCAGAACAAATCATAATGATCTGATTTATCATCAGAAAATATTGTCAGTGAATACCAATAACATTTCTGATAGACACTGATACAGAAAAATGAAAAAGAATTGAAAATGAAGAAGAAAAAAATTAGAAAAGTATCACTATTTGAAAATGATACCAAAGCAGTCATTTATGAAAAATGCCTAAGCACTTTTTTACCATAATACTTATTATTTAACAGGTTTTATATTACCATTGATGCTTCCCAGTGGCACTAGTGGTAAAGAACCTGCTTGCCAATGCAAGAACCAGAACAAGTGCGGGTTCAATCCTTGGGTCGGGAAGATCCCCTGGAGGAGGTAATGGCAACTCACTCCAGTATTCTTGCCTGGAGAATCCCATGGACAGAGGAGTCTGGACAGTTACAGTCCATAGGGTTGCAAAGAGTCCAACAAAATTGAAGCATCTTAGCATAGCACAGAACAGAGTATTATCATTATTGTAAGTTTGATGAGAATGTAAGTTATGTGCTCATTTGTTGTTTGTCACAAATCTTGTACTTTCATTCATGATTTTAAACATTATTATTATGATTATGATCTATATAATAAGATAGCTCAATATAAGCTTTTATTCTCTTACAAGTTCAAAATACTTTTAAAAAATAACAATCAACACAGTTTTTAACCTAAATAAAAGAAAAATTAACATTAAAATTTGATGTTCTTAACCCAGGTTAAAAAAAGTTTCAAGAGAGTAACTGCCTCATTGGTAGAGTTTCTGTTGGGAATGTAGAAGAGTACAAATCTCTGAAACTCATTATTACTGAGGCATTCATTATATTGCAAATTAATAATATCTTAATGTTTAAAGGTACTATTCAATTCACAAAAATGGTTTTACTTGTATTTCTGGATTTTACTTAAGCTGTGCAACAATACTCAGTTTGGAAAGGCTAGTTGGAAGAAGCTGGTGATTTCAGTATTTTCTTATAGTTCCTCACCTAAAAAGTGCTAGAGTTGGAGTGTGATGAATATATCTGAAGTAAATGCATGTTCCAGTTTGCTATTCCTGCTGACTGCTGAAGTGATATTCTGCTGACTAATATCCAAGTTTATGTTCATTCACATCATGAATATTTATTAAATGCTGATTATGTGCATAAACAAAGTTTTAATATTAGTTACTGATCATCATTTATAACTTCATGAATGTGTATATGCATTTTAAGAGCTGACAGTTACTTCCACTTTACTAATTTTCATCATTTGGTTACATTTTCACATGTTAGTTTTGACTCAAACTCAACTTATGTTGCTAATCCATGTTCCCTGTAATATGATTAACAAATTACTCATGTAATTTATTCTTTGGTAGGATAGGAAATATAAATGTTATTCTTGTCTTAAAAATGAGATGCTTATACATTTCCTTTTGGTTTGTATCTGGGTTTTTTAGTGGGCCTGGAATAAGAAGAATAAATTATCTGATTTTACTTCACTTCCTTCCTTTGGGATGATTTGGGGTAATTTTTTGCTTGGGAAATAAGGATCACATAGGAGCAAGACTAGAAGCTAAAGAAAGGGAAATAAGAGAACCATTCTTTTTGGTACTGTCTTGGTCATTGAATTAAACTCAAGTGATTAAAAAAAGAAAATTAAAAAAAAAATGCTAGCTTTAAGTTCCACACATTATTCAAATTATTTTACTAAGGGTAGAAAGGAAAGTTTATAGAATGAAGCCAAACTAAGTAACAAAAGAGGTTCATTTTCCTTAAATACAATTCTAATATTAAGTAGTTAGGAAATTAGGATTTGTAATAAGCTAAAATCTAGACTGATGGTTTCCAACCTGGCTCCACATTAAAATTATTGATAGTTCAATTCAGTCACTCAGTAGTGTTTGACTCCTTGCAACCCCATGGACTGCAGCACACCAGGCCTCCCTGTCCATGGCCAACCCCTGGAGTTTACTCAAATTCATGTCCATTGAGTCAGTGATGACATCCAACCATCTCATTCTCTTTTGTTCCCTTCTCCTTAAGCCTTCAATGTTTCCCAGCAGTGGTCTTTTCCAATGAGTCAGTTCTTTGCACCAGGTGGCCAAAGTATTGGAGTTTTAGCTTCAGCATCAGTCCTTCCAATGAATATTCTGCACTGGTTTCTCTTAGGATGGACTGTTCTTCAACACCACAGTTCAAAAGCATCAATTATTTGGCATTAAGCTTTCTTTATAGTCCAACTCTCACACACATACAAGACTACTGGAAAAACCATAGCTTTGACTAGATGGACCATTTTTGGCGAAGTAATGCCTCTGCTTTTTAATATGCTATATAGGTTGATCATAACTTTTCTTCCAAGGATAAAGTGTTTTTTTAATTTCATGGCTACAGTCACCATCTGCAGTGATTTTGGAGGCCCCCAAAATGAAGCCTTTCACTGTTTCCATTGTTTCCCCATCTATTTGCCTTGAAGTGATAGGGCCAGATGCCATGATCTTAGTTTTCTGAATATTGCGTTTTAAGCCAACTTTTTCATACTTCTCTTTTTACTTTCAATAGGCTTCTTAGTTCTTCTTCCCTTTCTACCATAAGGCTGGTATCATCTGCATATTTGAGGTTATTGATATTTCTCCCAGCAATCCTGAGTCCAGCTTGTGCTTCATCCAGGCCAGTACTTCTCAAGGTGTTCCCTGCATATAAATTAAATAAGCAGGGTGACAATATATAGTCTTGACTAACTCCTTTTCCTATTTGGAACCAGTCTGTTGTTCCATGTCCAGTTCTAACTGTTGCTTCCTGACCTCATACAAGTTTCTTAAGAGGCAGGTCTGGTGGTCTGGTATTCCCATCTCTTTCAGAATTTTCCAGAGTTCGTTGTGATCCACACAGTCAAAGGCTTTGGCATAGTCAATAAAGCAGAAATAGATATTTTTCTGGAACTCTCTTGCTTTTTTGATGATCCAATGGATGTTTGCAATTTTATCTCTGGTTCCTCTACCTTTTCTACATCCAGCTTGAACATCTGGAAGTACATGGTTCATGCGTTGTTGAAGCCTGGCTTGGAGAATTTTGAGCATGACTTTACCGGCGTGTGAGATGAGTGCAATTGTGCGGTAGTTTGAGCATTCTTTGGCATTGCCTTTCTTTATGATTGGAATGGAAGTTCACATTTTCCAGTCCTGTGGCCACTTTTCAGTTGTCCAAATTTGCTGGCATATTGAGTGCAGCACTTCAACATTATCATCTTTTAGGATTTGTAATAGTTCAACTGGAATTCCATCACCTCCATTAGCTTTGTTCATACTGATGCTTCCTCAGGCCCACTTGTAGTGGTGCTTTCCTAAGGCCCAAATCATTGATAGCATGTCTTAAAAATATTCATTACCAATTCCTAAGTTCCCCCACAGACCAACTTAAACCAGTTCTCTGAGGGCAGGGCCCAAGCAATTATGGTTTTTAGATGTTTCGCAAATGATAGAAATTACTCTCTTACTCAATATGTAAAAAACATAGGGACCTCAAATCACGTGCTCTGTGACAGCCCAGCGGGGTGGGAAAGGGTAGGAGGTGGGAGGGAGGTTCAGGAAGGAGAGGACATATGTATACCTATGGCTCATTCATGTCGATGTATGGCAGAGACCAACACAATATTGTAAAACAGTTATCCTCTAGTTAAAAATAAATGAACTTTTTTTAAAAAAGTTGAGCACTCTCCCACCCAACAAAAATAAAATCTAACAGTCTTGTGCATATGACAACTCTAATACTAGCAGAAACAATGAAAATAAATAGATTATTGGTTGAAGGCAGGACATTGTGTGTGTGTGTGTGTGTGTATGTGTGTGTGTCTGTGTGTGTGTATGCATATATAATATGCTTATAGAACAGTTCTGTACAATTACAGATAAGCATTTATGGCCTTTCAAGACCAAAGCACATTGATAGTTTAAAGAGGTTTAGTGCTGTTGTAACACAAGTGTCAGGGTACTTCTCATATTTATTAGAAAAGCAAACAAAACAATGAAGCCATGTCTATGTAGTTAACAAAATTCAGTTTCTGTGAATTTTGCTTAGATGATTTTTAAAAGCAAAGAAAGGTGCTTTTCACTTGTAAAGAGGCTCATTTATTCTATTTAGCTAAATGTCAGCTCAAAATATTTAATGGTTTTGAATGGGCCTAAATTGGCCTTCGAATTAAATATATGCATGAAGCAGTTTTTCTAATACAGAAAATCTAAAGAGAAATTTCTTCTATTCATCAAATGCTGTGCTATCTGCTTAACTACTTAAAAGTCAGAATGTGAGAAAAAACAGTTTAGTGACACAAGCTAGCAAGATATTCAGAAATTTACTGTGATATCTGCAACTAAGTATATAAGAGACAATAGAATTTTCTTCTATAAATGGAAAACAGAGAAATCAAGTTTTTTTGTTGTTGTTCCTATGATCTATAATTTAAAACAGCATGGGCTTTTTTGCTAGAACTTCTTAATCTAAAGCTATCTAAAAGAATGAAACAAAGGTCTTTGCCAACCAACTGATGTTGTGACTTTGCCCCAGCAGTCTTTGAGAGATTTTGTAAAGAACTACAGCTTTTTGATTAGCAGCATGATTTTCTAAACATTCATCATTTCCCATTTAGACTCTGGAAAATTTTGTTTCAATGTATTTGGGAAACAGACAATTTTAGGTGATTAGATAACTTAAAATCTAAAATAGAAAAATGTATTACCATTTGCAGTCCTTAAAAATATTTAGTAACAACATAAAAGCATATTTGTAAAACAAAGCTATAAAATTCATTATGCTCATTTATATCTTGATGTACTATTTTAAAAAGTTCATTTCACTATTAATATTTCTATCAAAAGTATTTCTCTGAAATTCTTTCTGAAAGTTCAGATTCATTGAACTATGAAACTGAAGAATAAATCTGAATGATGTTTAATTCATGAGTTCACTTGTTTTATATGTATTACTGCCTTTCCTTTAATTTTAATTTTGTTAAAATGTATTTTTATATTTTTCCAGTATATTTTAAAAGATTATATGCAGAAATAGCACATAAGGCTAAAAGTTAAAAAAAAATTAAAATCAATTTTCACATGTATCATAATAAATTAAATCAGGACCACCTGCACCCTTATGAAAGTGAAAGAGAAGTTGCTCAATCATGTCTGACTCTTTGCGACGCCATGAACTGTAGCCTACCAGGCTCCTCTGCCCATGGGATTTTCCAGGAAAGAGTACTGGAGTGGGTTGCCATTTCCTTATTCAGGGACTCTTCCTGACCCAGGGATGGAGTCTCCCACATTGCAGAAAGACTTTTTACGATATGAACCACCAGGGAAGCCCCTTGCCCCTATCTTCCTTGTTTAATATTTTCACTCAAATCATAAATAACTCGTTTCTCCTTGACTCTTTTTCCTTTGAATAGGGGTCTTCTCTTCCCTGATGGATCAGACAGTAAAGCATCTGCCTACTATGTAGGAGACCCAGGTTCAACCCCTGGGTTGGGAAGATCTCCTGAAGAAGGAAATGGCAACTCACTCCAGTATTCTTGGCTGGAAAATCCCATGGATGGAGGAAGCTGGTCGGCTACAGTCCGTGGGATCACAAAGAGTCGAAAATGACTGAGGGACTTTACCTTCTTTCCTTTCTGTGTGTTGGCCATGCTGTCAGGGGCAAATGTATGGTGGTGTTTCATTGTCAGGTGAAAATCATCATCTAGTGGGAAATTCCACTATTCAGGTCACCGATATGTATTGGTACCAAGTGTGAGACGTTTTATACAACCGAATACAATGAAAAAGACTCTATAGCACAAAAGGGGGAACATCAGACGTTTCACTGTTACGTTCATGGCAGAATTTTTTTTTAAATCTCCATTTCCTAAATCCCAACCTTAGTGCCTCTGCCCTATCCAGGCAATAGTCAGGATGTCCTAAAACTTAACCAAGGTTAAGTTCAATAAGAATAAAACAAAGTGTTTAGTCTCAGATTTTGAATTTCTGCAGAGATTTTCAGAGTTGAGACTTCACATATGGCAGAGTGAGGATCTCAGCAAAACTTTTCCCCCCAAATTAACTATAAATTTAGACAAAGTTGTCAATAAGAACAATTTCAGGGCTCTGAAACTGATGGAAAGTTTACAATGGTTGAGGCATGTTATTCTGAAAAATCTACTAAACGTTTGATCAGTGGGTGCTCATGGCATTCTTGGCTAAACATCTTCCCACAGTTTGGTGAGAGAAGCTAGAAAAACCAGCCACTTTGCTGATGAATGGAGTTTACTTGACTTAGATTGAAGAAGAATAGCTACCAAGATTTCAGTACCTAACAAACAGGAATGACAAGTGACTCAGCTAGTTTTAGTCTGTAATCCTGATACAAATATTTAAAAGTGAGGTCTTGGAAGTGAGAAATCCATTGAAAGTTGTGAGGAGGTCTCCACACCTTCTTGGCTTTCTGTGAACCCTAAATATTTGTGCAGAGGAGATGCGAGTCATGCAAAAACCAAATCTGGGAAAAACTTGAAAATTGGCTCAACTTTGAATCTACACCCAATCCACACACAGATCTGTTGGAGTGATGAAAATATTCTAATTTTTTATTGTGGTTTTTATTGTACTAATCTCAGTATTTACTAAAAGTCATAGAATTGCATGCTTACAATGGGTGAATATTATGGCATGTAAATATTTCTTTAATAAAAGTGATAAAGAGAATGGGAAAAGAAAATATATCTAAAGGGTTTTTTTTGTCCCTTTAATAAAGCAAACAGGCAAATTCCTTGTTTTACTGGAAATTGAGGTGAAAAGGCAGACACAAAAATGTAAATATGGCATATCAATTTGAGAAGATCCCTGTAGCAGATTTTGAAACTTCTCACAAACTCCAAAACTATATGGACTGCATAAGTGCTTTCCAAAAGCCATGGGTGGATAGATGCCATAAAACCAACAGAAATGAGTTATAATTGCAAATACCATTAAACATAAACAAGGGGATTACACCAAGCATGAACAGTGGATTATAAAGTACTCTGTGTCACTCCCCAACACCTTGACCACATGTAATCCTCCCCAGAATTTAATAGAACTATAATCTAGGGGAAACAATTAAGTTAACTAGTCAGCGTATATTCAAATTGAATAATATTAATTTCCAACAATCATTGAAACAGCACTTAGGTGAAAAAGAAGTCCAGAAATATGAAAATAGAAAAATTTATATATCTTGTAAACATTTCTTTTAGGCCAAGGATTTATACTGTCTCTATACTAAAATGTACACAGGACAATGCTCAAGGAAACAAGTACAGAAAGACTGTTCAGTGAATTAAAAATAGTTTTATGACTCTTCATCACCTGATATTAAATAAGAAAAAAAAATAACTAAGCATCATCATCAGGAAATACCTCTGAAAATTTTTATTTTCATATTAATGTGTTTTGTCAAGTGTATAACAGTAAAGTTGTTGTTGTTGCCATTTGCTATTGTTGTCATTTTTTTTTTTAATATTCAGTGTTGAAATGTCACCGATTTAAGTTAGAAGAATTAGGTTCCGAATGACATTTTATTACTAACTAAACCTGAAAAAAACAATTAAAATCCCTGAGCCAATGTTGTTTTTTTTTTTTTTTCTCAATTTTGTAAATGAGACATGAAGCCAGATGATCTATAATCCTCCATTCTGAAATTTTATTACTAAAATATGGGCTATATGCTGCTTCAAATACTTCATGCAGCAAGAATGGGTATTTAATTAATCAATCAATTAAATAATCACTCAGCATTGTCAGAGATAACTAAACTGACACTGACAAATTCATAACTTAAATAGAATGAATTGTTATTTATATTAAATTTATTATATGAATTAAAAGGTATTAATGATATTAAGAGACAATGGTGTTTTGTGACATGATTCATAATAGTCAGGTGATAATCTGAATGCAGGATATGTCACCTATTTTTCTGAATGAAAATATTTATGAGCAATAATCTTGTTAGTAGTTTGGCTTCTAAAAATATTTGTACTCTCCATAAACAGTAAAAAATATATATACATTTAGATTGATATCACCCTTATAAGTAATTTCTGAAAATGTACAAGGCTCTTTTCCAAAGAAATGCAAATAAATATGTTTAACAATTTCCAATGAAAAGAAATGTTATTGACAGAGGTTACAAATGTGGCCTGAAGCTACTGAGGCCACAACTACATTTAGTTATGTTCCAAACAATGAAACACAAATGAAATTAATCTAATGAGGAGACAATTGGATAACTAGGAGAAAGTTCCGGAAAACTTAGTGATAACTCGGCAGAAAAAGTATAAAAAAATGCTACTCCTACTTACTGAAACACAAAAAGGCAATTATGCAAAAAGACATTTAAAAGCTGTGCTGCCAAGAATATAGTCCTAATCTTTCTTAATGCTAATACCTCTTCCTTTCAAGTACAATTTCCCCCAAATTTTCTTCATTTTAAATTCCTTTTAGAAATATATGTTATGTTCACTCTCAGGTAGCATTTAGTGAATCAATTTTTCTGTCTATTGTAAAATTTAAATAATACCCCTTTCACTGTTCTAAAACTCATACTTGTTTCTTCTGAATAATTATCTTAATTTTTTTTTACATATTCTTTCACCTTTTCCCTGTACAGGTACAGGATTTTAGGAATCCATAAAACAGAAATAGCTGTTCTCTCTTTTAAATTTAATTTAATATTCTTGTGGAATTGTGGAAATTTGAAAATAAGCCTTTCAGGGTTCTATTTCATATCTCACATCTTATTCATATCTAATATCCACCACCTATAATCAGGCCTAACATAAAATACATGTGTAGGGGAGTAAAACGTGCCACCCCAAGACGTGTCTAATTTAGGCTGATTATTTTTTAAGAAACAAAAGCTCAGGAAGTTTTTCTTTTTCCTCCTCCCTTAACTGTCTAAAAGAATTTAGATAAAGGGCCTATTCGTGGAACAGAGTTAACACCAGAGATATCTACAAAGAACATGGGCTTCCCTGATGGCTCAGCAGTAAAGAATCTGCCTGCCAATGTAGGAGATGCAGGAGATGTGCATTTGATCCCTGAGTTGGGAAGATCTCCTGGGGGAAGAAATGGTAGTCCACTTCAGTATTCTTGCCTTGGAGAATATCATGGACAGAGGAGCCCGGGAAGCTACAGGGTATGGGGTCACAAAGAGTCAGACATGACTTAGCAACTAAACAACAAGAGATCAGAGTCTGTTACATTGTCTCTGCATGGCCCAACAAGCATTTGTTCACCAAACATTTGCTTTTCTTGGGTTTCCTAGGAGATGCTAGCACTAAAGAACCTGCCTGCTAAAGCAAATAAGAGCCACTGGTTCAATCCCAGGGTCAGGAATTTCCCCTAGAGGAGGGAATGGTGATGCAATACAGTATTTTTCCCTGAAAAATCCCATGAACAGAGGAATCTGGCAGGCTACAGTCCACACAGTCACACAGAATCAGACACGACTGAAGTAACTTAGCATGCATTGCATTTCTACTTCTTTATGAATTGCCTTTTTCACCTTTGAAGTCTCAGCCACTAGCTACAACATTCTTTTTTGTCTTTAGCTGAAAATGGTACTTAAGGTGAGGGTTTTGGCCATTTTTTAATTTACTCCATTTTCCTAGGTCTCTTCCATGTAATCATGTAATTAAACATTTAATTTATGTTAATTTAGTTAGTGACCAGCCAGAACTTAAGAGGGTAGAAGAAAAATTCTTCCTCTCTAGCAAATGCAACCTTAGCATTTATTAATAACAGCTACAATTTTGTCTATTACAGCTTTATGTTAGTCACTAAGTCATGCCTGACTCTTCCATCCCATGCCCATCAGGCTCCTCTGTCCATGGAATTCTCCAGGCAAGAATACTGAAGTGGGTAGCCATTCCATTCTCCAGAGGATCTTCCTGACTCAGGGATCAAGCACAGGACTTCTACATTAAAAGCAGATTCTTTACTGTTTGAGCCTCCGGGGAAGCCCATAATAAATGTAACCAAATGAACACTGCCATAGACAAAACTGAAAGCCAAAGGATTTTACCGAAATTGAATATATTGCTGAGTATATGAGGGCATCTCAAATGGTATGAGGATGCATAGAGTGAAACTAAGCAGGACCCTGTGGGGTTTCTGGGTATGAAAGCCTTTCTGTTCCCCGTTTCTCATTTGTGGGGATTAGACTTCAGCCTCCATGACCTTTCCTGAGTTTCGAAGAGTAGATAGGAACCGTTGCTAATCAAGGGACAACTGGCCAAGAGACCACCTGAGACAAGATTAATGGAGTGTGTCCTTGTAAACACTCCCATCTTTGAACCATAAAGCACCTCATTAAATCTTCCTGGGTCGGGACACATAGTTTTTGAGAGCAGGAGGTGCTGTGTCCCTCTTTGCCTGTCAAAGAATAAAGTTATTTTTTTCTACCTCAACCAAAACCCTTTCAGAGATTTGAATCTGCACCAGCACACAAAGAAGGAGATTTCAGTATGAAGTCCACTAATTTAAGAGGCCAATACACTGTATAAATTCGACTGGAAAGAAACATGTGCTCAGAGAAGATAATTGATTTTAGCAATGAAGTATATCACAATTATAGCTTTGTAGCTGGTAGTGCGCCTCATTATTTTTCAAATCATCAGCTCAGTAACTTGTTATTTACAGTTTGATTAGATTAACTTCCTTGTAACAAATTAGCAAATGTTTTATTATGTATATGTAACATTTTTGATAGATGGTTTTCATTAACTTTGCCCTTGAATCTTTCTACTTGGTTGCTTGATTTACTTTACTCTCTTTTGAAGTTTTTAGTTCCTTCACTTAGTAAAAGACTATCTATGTGGTTTAATAAATATGTTTAATTGTAATTTCCTCTGCCTCAAATTTCAAAAGTGATTATGAAATATAATTGAGTTTAATTAGGAAAAATATTACCTTTTCTTAGCTACAATAATATATATTATTACTGATACTTATGAAAAAACCATTTACCCACCCCTCTCTTATAGTATAAAATCTGCTTCATATATGACAACTAATTTAGCACTTTATAAGTCTGTTTATTTTTTGTTTAATGACATGTTTTTAGGCATAATTATTTTATTCAGTTTCAACTCAGGTTGAGAAATAAGAAAAAAAATAAACATTTATCTCATAGTTTAGCTTTTTGTGAAAAGCAGTGTAATGGAATGACTGGGCACAAACTGAAGTTAAACTACAGTTTGAGTCTAGCTAAATCGGTTCTCAACACTGTGACATTCAGGAAGTTACTCAACCTTTGTGTGCTTTAGTATTTACTTCCTTAAAATTGATCTAATTATAGAAATTATTTCATATAGTTGTTAAGCTAAAAAGGTATATGAAATACCTAGAAGTATCTGACACAGAGAAACTACTGTCAAGTTTCTCCTTACTTCAAATCTAGGTTTATAAAAATATATTTCAAGCTTTCAATGTGAAAAGATTAAGATTAAAAATCTTGGAATTTGAAAAACAAAACTTAAAGTTAAAACAAACAAACACAAAAAAGTGAACATGAGAAGATTTTCTCAGTCAGTCAGTTTACTCAGTCCTGTCTGACTCTTTGCAACACCATGGACTGCAGTGTACCAGGCTTCCTTGCCCATCACCAACTCTTGGAGCTAACTCAAACTCATGTCCATTGAGTTGGTGATGAAATCCAACCATCTCATCCTCTATCATTCCCTTCTCTTCCTGCCTTCAATCTTTCCCAGCATTAGGGTCTTTTCCAATGAGTAAGTTCTTTGCATCAGGTGGCCAAAGTATTGGTGTTCCGCCTTCAACATCAGTCCCTCCAATGAACACCCAGGACTGATCTAATTTAGGATGGACTGGTTGGATCTCCTTGCAGTCCAAGGGACTCTTAAGAGTCTTCTCCAACACCACAGTTCAAAAGCATCAGTTTTCCAGTGGTAAGCTTTCTTTATAGTCCAACTCTCACATTCATACATGACTACTGGAAAAACTATAGTTTTGACTAGAAAGACCTTTATTAGCAAAGTAATGTCTGCTACTAAGTCACTTCAGTCATCTCCGACTCTGTGCAACCCCATAAACGGCAGCCCATCAGGCTCCACTGTACCTGGGATTCTCCAGGCAAGAATACTGGAGCGGGTTGCCATTTCCTTCTCCAATCCATGAAAGTGAAAAGTAAAAGTGAAGCCTCTCAGTTCTGTCCGACTCTTCACCACTCCATGGACTGCAGCCTATCAGGCTCCTCCATCCATGGGATTTTCCAGACAAGAGCACTGGAGTGGGGTGCCACTGCCTTCTCCAAGTAATGTCTAGGCTTCTCCAATTTGAAGAAGCCCAGAAGTGTCAGATGGAGAAGGCAATGACATCCCACTCCAGTACTCTCGCTTGGAAAAATCCCATGGATGGAGGAGCCTGGAAGGTTGCAGTCCATGGGATCGCTGAGGTCAGACACGACTGAGCGACTTCACGCAAAGATTATTATTAATGAAGGAAAGGAAAAACAAAACATTTAAACGACTCCCAAATGGTGCAGTGGTAAAGAATTCCCCTGCCAATGCAGGTGATGTAAGAGACACAATTGCGTCCCTGGGTCAGGAAGATCCTCTGGACAAAGAAATGGCAAACTACTCCAGTATTCTTGCCTGGGAAATCCCATGGACAGAGGATCCTGACAGATTACAGTTCATGGGGTTGCAAACAGTCAGACATGGCTGAGCAGACAAGATTACAGTTCATGGGGTTGCAAACAGTCAGACATGGCACACAGACAAGAATTATAGAGGCTCTGCTCCAGTGTTAAGCAAAATAGATAAAAAAATAAACATGCAAAAAAGAAAGAAAAATGTTTTAAAAAAGGAGTCCATCAGAGACTAGGCTATGAAAGACACAAAAGATAAAATTTTCTATTTGAGTTTTAAAAGATAGTCTCATAAGAATTATTCCCTGTAGTATTTTAAAATATTACAAATCAAGCTTTTTCTTTTGCCTTTTTTTAGATAACTTTTATATTCCATGTGATGCTTTTTGTAAAAAAGTTGCATATAGTGATGAAAAATGTACATTCTTTCATTTGTTCATTTCAAATAGATCAAAAAACATATTCAGATAAAATAGATAATATATGAAAAAGTGATAGGCAAGCTAATCAAAATGTTTAAGTGTCTTTTTGCTGATCATCATTCAATTTAAATTTAAAGCTATTTCTCTATGCTTTCTTCAAGATAATAATAGAAAATAAAAAGTCTACCATTTTCTGTGTTTTTATGTATTGGTTCATTTAATCATTCATTCATTCATCCATCCATGCATTCATTTCAGAAGTTCATAACCAAACACAGGAAAAGAAGCACAAGATAGAAATGGATACAGCATTTATCCTGAGCTGCTTAAGATTCAGACATCTCTAGAGCTACAATTTACCTTTCTCTCACCCTTACAAAAACATTTAGAAATATATTATCAGAAACAAAACCAATATATTTTCATTTGCTTATGTTAAACAAAACAGGCAACAAAGACTATTACGAATAACTTATTTATCTGTTCCAGTTACAGTCACTCCTGGAAGATAAGTCTGAGGGTAAAATCACAGTTCCTAACTTTAACTGTTAAGACTGTATAGTCTAACTCCCATTGATTTACACAATCTTATTTTTGTCTTTGCTCCCCTTGCCTGTTTTCCATTCCTCAAAAAAAGCCAAATCCTTTACACTATTTTTCCCTACATGTAGAATATTTACCCACTTGTCTTCAATGAATAATTTATTCATTTTCTATAGGACTCCACTCAAACATCGCTTGTGGCTATTTCACTTAAAGTACCTTTTCCTGTATCTTTGTGGACTACATTTTTTAATTTCCTTTTATTGGATGATTAACAATCTGTAATCATTGTCATTACTTAACTGTTTTGTCTGATCAAGCAGATGCAATCTAATGGGTCAGAGACTTTGTCTCTTCTCCTGTTTTGTGTACAGCATCTACCACACTTGTATGTTATAAAGAATGGAGCTCAACAAATATTTATTGAATAGGACATAATTACAAAGCAGCTCTCTTCCCATTTTGTGAATTTACACGAATTGAGTCAGGAGAAATTATATTCAGAGAATGAAGAAGTTTGGAAGTAACAGCACACTTTTTTTTTTATCTTCAGCATGTTTGAAATAACATGTGTTTTACATCTCATGCATGAACACATTTATAATATAAAATTTCCTATAATGAATATGTCTATAGGTCAAAATATTAAAAATTTACTACTCACCCTCTTTATATTTCTTCCTCATTTATGAGTTAACTTGATTTAAACATGTGACATACATGTTTGAGTTCATTGTTTTCATACATAAATATGTATATATACTCAGCCATATTGTAAACATAGCATAAAGCATAGTAAATACATTGTAATTAGTTTAATAAAATGGAAAGAAGATATGTGTATATTTATGTTTTTGTTATTGATGACATAGTAGAAATCCACACAAGAATGAAATGAGATGCTCTGTAATATTTCAAAGTCTACACCTTTAAAGAGATGTAGAATAATTGTCATTGTTGTTGCTGCTATGTGTCTTCGTTTTCTTTCAGGAAAAGAAAAACTTTTTAAAAAATATTACATAAGTTTCAGGTGTACAACATTATAGTTCAACATTTGTATAAACTACAAAGTGGTCATCACCGCAAATCTAGGGGTGACCCACCCTTTTCACTCAGCCCTCAACTGCCATCCTCTCTGGTAATCACTTATCTTTCACTATACCAATAAACTTTGTTATTTTTTCTCAAGATTGTTTTGGCTATTTGGGATCTTTTGTATGTTAAATATAAGAATTAGGCACAGATGTGTATTTTAAAAAATTATTATTGTGTTGGTATGTTTATGCTAGATTTTTACAAGAATAATTAGACTCAGCATACTTTACTATTTTTACTTCACCAAATCTGAGACCTATTTTTCAAAAATTTTGTCTGTGACATAATATGTCCTATAAAATAGTGCTACTCTGAAAGGCAAGATATAACTCATTGTACCTTTCTAGTTGTGAGTAAGATTGCATATCACTTGTTACACACTGACCACCTATAAGTCTTATTTTCCTATGAGATTTGAATGTTAACAGTTTTGCTCCATTTTTTCCAATGTTTATTTTACTTTGGACATTCTTTCTGTATAATGGGTAATAATTCTTTGTCATTGTGCCTTTAATGGGTTAGTGGTTTTATGCTTTCTGAGGTCTTTTTTTCTTTATTTTTAGATCTATGTCATTACTGTTTTAAGAGCACTTGAAAATGATCTCTTCCTGATGCTTTTTGATCTTTAGATTTTACTTTCTGAAATATAACTGACATGCAACTTGTATAAATTTAAAGCATATGATGTGTAGATTTGAAGAATGTACACATTACAATATGATTACCACCCACCATGGCATTAACTAACACTTCTATCAGGTCACATAATTATTGTATTTTTGTGTGTGTGTTGGGAATAATTAAGATCTAGTATCTTATTGTTGTCTATGTTATGCATTAGATCTACCAGACTTATTCATCTACTTTTTACAAGTGTAACTTTAAAATATATCTCCTCAGTTCCCTCAAACCTCATCCTCTGGTAATCATCATTTTACTGTTTTTGTGTTAAGCTTCTTTACATCCCACATATAAATAAATGATATAGTACAGTATTTGTCTTTCTCTGTCTGACATTTCATTTAGCATAATGTCCTCAAAATCCATGCATATTGTCACAATGGTCAATTTCTTGATCTTTCCCCTATTTGTTATTCAGTCACCACTAGCTGAATCCTGCTATTTGCAACACCATGGACTGCAGCACACCAGGCTTTCTTGTCCATCACCAACTCCTAGAGATTACTCTAACTCATGTCCATTGAGTCAGTGATGGCATCCCACCATCTCATCCTCTGTTGTCTTCCTCTCCTGGTGCCTTCAGTCTTTCCCAGCACCAGGGTCTTTTTCAATGAGTCAGTTCTTTGTATCAGGTCACCAAAGTATTGGAGTTTCAGCTTCAGTATCAGTCCTTCCAATGAATATTCAGGACTGATTTCCTATAGGATGGACTGGTTGGATCTCCTTGCAGTCCAGGGGACTCTCCTTCAGCACTCAGCTTTCCTTATAGTTCAATTCTCACATCCGTACATGAAAAATGGAAAAACCATAGCTATGATTAGACAGACCTTTGTTGGCAAAATACTGTCTCTGTTTTTTAATATGCTATCTAGGTCGATTATAGCTTTTCTTCCAAGGAGCAAGCTTATTTTAATTTCATGACTGCAGGCACTATCTACAGTGATTTTGTAGTGAGTGACTGAGCTACAAGGGAAGCCCAAATCTAGCTTATTGTAAATATATAGTCAGTGTCCCAGAGGTAAAGATTCTGTCTGCCAATGGAAGAGAAGCAAGAGATATGTATTCATTCATTGCATTGGGAAGATTTCCTGAGTAGGAAATGACAACTCTCTCCAGTATTTTTGCCTGAACAGGCAGAGGAGCCTAACGAGCTACAGTAGTCCATAGGGTCACAAATAATCAAACACGACTGAGCAGTTCAGTTCAGTCGCTCAGTCATGTCTGACTCTTTGTGACTCCATGAAAAGCAGCACACCAGGCCTCCCTGTCCATCACCAACTCCCAGAGTTCATGCAAACCGATGTCCATCAAGTTGATGATGCCATCCAACTATCTCATTCTCTGTCATCTCCTTCTCCTCCTGCCCTCAATCTTTCCCAGCATTAGGGTCTTTTTCAAATCAGGTGGCCAAAGTGTTGGAATTTCAGCCTCAACATCAGTCCTTCCAACGAGCACCCAGGACTGATCTCCTTTAGCATGGACTGGTTGGATATCCTTGCAGTCCAAGGGACTCTCAAGAGTCTTCTCCAACACCACAGTTCAAAAGCGTCAATTCTTTGGCGCTCAGCTTTCTTCACAGTCCAACTCTCACATCCATACATGACTACTGGAAAAACCATAACCTTGACTAGATGGACCTTTGTTGGCAAAGTAATGTCTCTGCTTTTTAATATGCTGTCTATGTTGGTCATAACTTTCCTTCCAAGGAGTAAGCGTCTTTTAATTTCATGGCTGCAATCACCATCTGCCATGATTTTGGAGCCCAGAAAAATAGAGTCAGCCACTATTTCCACTGTTTCCCCATCTATCTGCCATGAACTTTACAGCAAAGTGATCACCAATTTACACTTGCTTGTTATCTTTTATATAGCTTATAAACTTAAATAATGTATCGAGAAAATAACTTTCTTTGAAAATATGTTAAATTGAGAAATAATTTCAAGACAATTAAAATGAAATCAAAAATCTGTCAGTGAATTTACTTTAAATAATTTCTGTATATTTATTTCTAAATTTAATGGGTTCTTCTCTGGTAGCTTTGTACAGTTTGTGTGTTTTTTTGACTGTTTATTAAACAAAGTATGTTGAGTTTTGTCAGATACTTATAATAATATTGATCAGTATTTAAATATTTTAGTTGTTATTTTTCATAATTCATTCAGCATTTTTCACATCTTTGTTCATACTTATAGACTAGTCAGTGCAATGATGTAATGAGAACAGGATCTCTGGGTCAGATGGCCTAGGTTTGAGTCCTGTATTCTCCATTTATTGACTTGTCATGTTGAGCTGATAGTCATTCCACTGAACCACAGTTTTCTTCCCCCCCCCCCCCCACTGGTTTCTTTTTATTTTTTTTTTTAATTTTTTTTAATTTTTCTTTTTATTTTTTAAAATTTTAAAATCTTTAATTCTTACATGCGTTCCCAAACATGACCCCCCCTCCCACCTCCCTCCCCGCAACATCTCTCTGGGTCATCCCCATGCACCAGCCCCAAGCATGCTGCACCCTACGTCAGACATGGACTGGCGATTCAATTCTTACATGATAGTCTACATGTTAGAATTCCCATTCTCCCAAATCATCCCATGCTCTCCCTCTCCCTCTGAGTCCAAAAGTCCGTTATACCCATCTGTGTCTTTTTTCCTGTCTTGCATACAGGGTCGTCATTGCCATCTTCCTAAATTCCATATATATGTGTTAGTATACTGTATTGGTGTGTTTCTTTCTGGCTTACTTCACTCTGTATAATTGGCTCCAGTTTCATCCATCTCATCAGAACTGATTCAAATGAATTCTTTTTAACGGCTGAGTAATACTCCATTGTGTATATGTACCACTGCTTTCTTATCCATTCATCTGCTGATGGACATCTAGGTTGTTTCCATGTCCTGGCTATTATAAACAGTGCTGCGATGAACATTGGGGTACATGTGTCTCTTCCAATTCTGGTTTCCTCGGTATGTATGCCCAGAAGTGGGATTGCTGGGTCATAAGGTAGTTCTATTTGCAATTTTTTAAGGAATCTCCACACTGTTCTCCATAGTGGCTGTACTAGTTTGCATTCCCACCAACAGTGTAGGAGGGTTCCCTTTTCTCCACACCCTCTCCAGCATTTATTGCTTGCAGATTTTTGGATCGCAGCCATTCTGACTGGTGTGAAGTGGTACCTCATTGTGGTTTTGATTTGCATTTCTCTAATAATGAGTGATGTTGAAGCATCTTTTCATGTGTTTGTTAGCCATCCGTATGTCTTCTTTGGAGAAATGTCTATTTAGTTCTTTGTCCCATTTTTTGATTGGGTCGTTTATTTTTCTGGAATTGAGCTGCATAAGTTGCTTGCATATTTTTGAGATTAGTTGTTTGTCAGTTGCTTCATTTGCTATTATTTTCTCCCATTCAGAAGGCTGTCTTTTCACCTTGCTTATATGTTCCTTTGTTGTGCAGAAGCTTTTAATTTTAATTAGATCCCATTTGTTTATTTTTGCTTTTATTTCCAGAATTCTGGGAGGTGGATCATAGAGGATCCTGCTGTGATTTATGTCTGAGAGTGTTTTGCCTATGTTCTCCTCTAGGAGTTTTATAGTTTCTGGTCTTACATTTAGATCTTTAATCCATTTTGAGTTTATTTTTGTGTATGGTGTTAGAAAGTGATCTAGTTTCATTCTTTTACAAGTGGTTGACCAGTTTTCCCAGCACCACTTGTTAAAGAGATTGTCTTTACTCCATTGTATATTCTTGCCTCCTTTGTGAAAGATAAGGTGTCCATATGTGTGTGGATTTATCTCTGGGCTTTCTATTTTGTTCCATTGATCTATATGTCTGTCTTTGTGCCAGTACCATACTGTCTTGATGACTGTGGCTTTGTAGTAGAGCCTGAAGTCAGGCAAGTTGATTCCTCCAGTTCCATTCTTCTTTCTCAAGATTGCTTTGGCTATTCGAGGTTTTTTGTATTTCCATACAAATCTTGAAATTATTTGTTCTAGTTCTGTGAAAAATGTGGCTGGTAGCTTGACAGGGATTGCATTGAATTTGTAAATTGCTTTGGGTAGTATACTCATTTTCACTATATTGATTCTTCTGATCCATGAACATGGTATATTTCTCCATCTATTAGTGTCCTCTTTGATTTCTTTCATCAGTGTTTTATAGTTTTCTATATATAGGTCTTTAGTTTCTTTAGGTAGATATATTCCTAAGTATTTTATTCTTTTTGTTGCAATGGTGAATGGAATTGTTTCCTTAATTTCTTTTTCTACTTTCTCATTATTAGTGTATAGGAATGCAAGGGATTTCTGTGTGTTGATTTTATATCCTGCAACTTTACTATATTCATTGATGAGCTCTAGTAATTTTCTGGTGGAGCCTTTAGGGTTTTCCATGTAGAGGATCATGTCATCTGCAAACAGTGAGAGTTTTACTTCTTCTTTTCTAATTTGGATTCCTTTTATTTCTTTTTCTGTTCTGATTGCTGTGGCCCAAACTTCCAGAACTATGTTGACTAGTAGCGGTGAAAGTGGACATCCTTGTCTTGTTCCTGACTTTAGGGGAAATGCTTTCAATTTTTCACCATTGAGGATAATGTTTGCTGTGGGTTTGTCATAGATAGCTTTTATTATGTTGAGGTATGTTCCTTCTATCCCTGCTTTCTGGAGAGTTTTTATCATAAATGGATGTTGAATTTTGTCAAAGGCCTTCTCTGCATCTATTGAGATAATCATATGGTTTTTATTTTTCAATTTGTTAATGTGGTGAATTACATTGATTGATTTGCGGATATTGAAGAATCCTTGCATCCCTGGGATAAAGCCCACTTGGTCATGGTGTATGATCTTTTTAATGTGTTGTTGGATTCTGATTGCTAGAATTTTGTTGAGGATTTTTGCATCTATGTTCATCAGTGATATTGGCCTGTAGTTTTCTTTTTTTGTGACATCTTTGTCAGGTTTTGATATTAGGGTGATGGTGGCCTCATAGAATGAGTTTGGAAGTTTACCTTCCTCTGCAATTTTCTGGAAGAGTTTGAGGAGGATAGGTGTTAGCTCTTCTCGAAATTTTTGGTAGAATTCAGCTGTGAAGCCGTCTGGACCTTGGCTTTTGTTTGCTGGAAGATTTTTGATTACCGTTTCAATTTCCGTGCTTGTGATGGGTCTGTTAAGATTTTCTATTTCTTCCTGGTTCAGTTTTGGAAAATTGTACTTTTCTAAGAATTTGTCCATTTCTTCCACGTTGTCCATTTTATTGGCATACAACTGCTGATAGTAGTCTCTGATGATCCTTTGTATTTCTGTGTTGTCTGTTGTGATCTCTCCATTTTCATTTCTAATTTTATTGATTTGATTTTTCTCTCTTTGCTTCTTGATGAGTCTGGCTAATGGTTTGTCAATTTTATTTATCCTTTCAAAGAACCAGCTTTTGGCTTTGTTGATTTTTGCTATGGTCTCTTTTGTTTCTTTTGCATTTATTTCTGCCCTAATTTTTAAGATTTCTTTCCTTCTACTAACTCTGGGGTTCGCCAACTCTTCCTTTTCTAGTTGCTTTAGTTGCAGAGTTAGGTTATTTATTTGACTTGTTTTTGTTTCTTGAGGTATGCCTGTATTGCTATGAACTTTCCTCTTAGCACTGCTTTTATAGTGTCCCACAGGTTTTGGGTTGTTGTGTTTTCATTTTCATTAGTTTCTATGCATATTTTGATTTCTTTTTTGATTTCTTCTGTGATTTGTTGGTTATTCAGAAGTGTGTTGTTCAACCTCCATATGTTGGAATTTTTAATAGTTTTTCTCCTGTAATTGAGATCTAATCTTAATGCATTATGGTCAGAAAAGATGCTTGGAATGATTTTGATTTTTTTTAATTTATCAAGTTTAGATTTATGGCCCAGGATGTGATCTATCCTGGAGAAGTTTCCATGAGCACTTGAAAAAAAAGGCGAAATTCACTGTTTGGGGGTGAAATGTCCTATAGATATCAATTAGGTCTAACTGATCTAATGTATCGTTTAAAGTTTGCTTTTCTTTGTTAATTTTCTGTTTAGTTTATCTATCCATAGGTGTGAGTGGGGTATTAAAGTCTCCCACTATTATTGTGTTATTGTTGATTTCCCCTTTCATACTTGTTAGCATTTGTCTTACATATTGCAGTGCTCCTATATTGGTTGCATATATATTTATAATTGTTATATCTTCTTCTTGGATTGTTCCTTTGATCATTATGTAGTGGCCTTCTTTGTCTCTTTTCACAGCCTTTGTTTCAAAGTCTATTTTATCGGATATGAGTATTGCCACTCCTGCTTTCTTTTGGTCTCTATTTGCGTGGTATATCTTTTTCTAGCCCTTCACTTTCAGTCTGTATGTGTCCCTTGTTTTGAGGTGGGTCTCTTGTAAGCAGCATATAGAGGGGTCTTGTTTTTGTATCCATTTGGCCAGTCTTTGTCTTTTGGTTGGGGCGTTCAACCCATTTACGTTTAAGGTAATTATTGATAAGTATGATCCCGTTACCATTTACTTTATTGTTTTGGGTTGGGGTTTATACACCCTTTTCGTGTTTCCTGTCTAGAGAATATCCTTTAGAATTTGTTGGAGAGCTGGTTTGGTGGTGCTGAATTCTCTCAGCTTTTGCTTGTCTGTAAAGCTTTTGATTTCTCCTTCGTATTTGAATGAGATCCTTGCTGGGTACAGTAATCTGGGCTGTAGGTTATTGTCTTTCATCACTTTAAGTATGTCTTGCCATTCCCTCCTGGCCTGAAGAGTTTCTATTGAAAGATCAGCTGTTATCCTTATGGGAATCCCCTTGTGTGTTCTTTGTTGTTTTTCCCTTGCTGCTTTTAATATTTGTTCTTTGTGTTTGATCTTTGTTAATTTGATTAATATGTGTCTTGGGGTGTTTCGCCTTGGGTTTATCCTATTTGGAACTCTCTGTGTTTCTTGGACTTGGGTGATTATTTCCTTCCCCATTTTAGGGAAGTTTTCAACTATTATCTCCTCAAGGATTTTCTCATGATCATTCTTTCTGTCTTCTTCTTCTGGGACTCCTGTAATTCGAATGTTGGAGCGTTTCATATTTTCCTGGAGGTCTCTGAGATTGTCCTCATTTCTTTTAATTCGTTTTTCTTGTTTCCTCTCTGATTCATTTATTTCTGCCATTCTATCTTCTATTTCACTAATCCTACCTTCTGCCTCCGTTATTCTACTAATTGTTGCCTCCAGAGTGTTTCTGATCTCATTTATTGCGTTATTCATTATATTTTGACTCTTTTTTATTTCTTCTAGGTCCTTGTTAAACCTTTCTTGCATCTTCTCAATCTTTGTCTCTAGCCTGTTTATCTGTGATTCCATTTTGATTTCAAGATTTTGGATCATTTTCACTATCAATATTCGGAATTCCTTCTCCGGTAGATTCCCTACTTCTTCCTCTTTTGTTTGGTTTGGTGGGCAACTCTCCTGTTCCTTTACCTGCTGTGTATTCCTCTGTCTCTTCATCTTGGTTATATTGCTGCGTTTGGGGTGGCCTTTTTATATTCTGGTAATTTGTGGAGTTCTCTTTATTATGGAGCTTCCTCACTGTGGGTGGGGTTCTATCAGTGGCTTGTCAAGGTTTCCTGGTTAGGGAGGCTTGTGTTGGAGTTTTGGTGGGTGGAGCTGGGTTTCTTCTCTCTGGAGTGCAGTGGAGTAACCCGTAATGGGTTATGAGACATCAAAGGTTTTGGGATAATTTTGAGCTGCCTGTATATTGAAACTCAGGGGAGTGTTCCTGTGTTGCTGGAGAATTTGCGTGGTATGTCTTGTTTTGAAACTTGTTGGCCCTTGGGTGGAGCTTGGTTTTGGTGTAGGTATGAAGGCATTAGATGGGCTCCTATTGCTTAATGTTCCCTGAATTCAAGAGTTCTCTAATGTTTTCAGGCTTTGGATTTAAGCCTCCTGCTTCTGGTTTTCAGTTTTATTTTTACAGTAGCCTCTAGACTTCTCCATCTATACAGCACCAATGATAAAACATCTAGGTTAAAGATGAAAAGTTTCTCCACATTGAGGGACACTCAGAGAGGTTCACTGGGTTATAAGGAGAAGAGAAGATGGAGGAGGTAGTTAGAGGTAACTGGAATGAGATGCGGTGAGATCAAAAGAGAAGAGAGCAAGCTAGCCAGTAGTCACTTCCTTATGTGCGCTCTATAGTCTGGACCGCTCAGAGGTATTTACAGAGTTATACGGGGAAGAGGAGAGGGAGGAAGTAGACAGAGGTGACCAGGAGGATCAGAGAGAGGAATGAGTAGGAGAGAGACAAATCCTGCCAGTAACCTGTTCCTTAGGTGTTCCCCACCGTCTGGAACACACAGAGATTCACAGAGTTGGATAGAGGAGAGATGGGGGAGAAAAGAGACAGAGGCCACCTGGTGGAGAAAAAGGAGATTCCAGAGGAGGAGAGAGTGGTCAAGCCAGTAATCTCGCTCTCAGGTAAACTGGGGTAGTGAAGTTTGGGTTTTTAAATGTACAAAATTGGCAACAAACACCTAAGAGCAAAGATTAAAAATCTGTTTTTGAAGACAATGGTCTGCTTTTCTGGTTGCCTGATATCCTCTGCCAGCCTACAGAAGTTGTTTTGTGAAGTTTGCTCAGCGTTGAAATGTTCTTTTGAGGAATTTGTGAGGGAGAAAGTGGTCTTCCCGTCCTATTCCTCTGCCATCTTTCCCCTGCAGTGTTCTGAACCACAGTTTTCTTGCCTAATAGGATCTATAGTTACTATCTAAATAATCTGATGAGTACTAAATTGATTAATACAGGTATAATGGTTAGCAAAGGCCTCAAATACAGTAAGAATATAAGAGATGCTAAGAACGATTGTTTAAATGGACTCTTAATTTTCCTTTCATCATTAATTTTAAAATTTTTCTTATTGGTTTTTAGTCCCGGAAATTTTCAGTTTATTCCCTTACAATGTTGCTTGTGTCTTTTAGTGATAGCTCTGTCTAATTGCTGATGCTTTTTCTCATTATTACATATCCTTGAGGAAAAATATGATAAAATATGATATTTGCTTGGGAACATTTACTTTATACAGACATTTAAATACTTTCAGCATAAAGTAATTAATCATAAAGTAATTAATCAAATACACACTTGAATATACAGATCTATCACTTCATATAAATAATTTCCAAACCCTCTAGTGAAAACCACTATAGTCTGGTACATTTATGAAGAAAGCAAAAGAAATCACCTCTGGTATTGTGAAATTCTTAATATGATAAAAACAGGGAGAAAAATTACCACCTTGCACTATGTAGGAAGGGCGTATTTAAGATTTTTCAGTATGGCAATGGTGCATGTGCTGATTATACTCAGGAAAACAGTGAACAAAATGTATCATTGTAGTGATAATCGTAGATGTGAAGATTGCTAGTGCAAGCAAGCTTTGAAAAGAAATAATTATATAAGGAAACAAATGAATCAGATAATAATATGACAGGTTACAAGAACTACTTCAGAAAATCCATCATCAATCAACAGTCTTCCTGATGTACTAGCAGTCTTAAAGGGCTTCCCTGGTGACTCAGATGGCAAAGAACCTGACTATAATGCTGGAGACCTGGGTTTGATCCCTGGGTTGGGAAGATCCTTGGAGAAGGGAAAGGCTACCAACTCCAGTAGTCTGGCCTGGAGAATTCCATGGACTGTATAATCCATGAGGTCACAAAGAGTCGGACACAACGGAGTGATTTTCACAACACATCACACATCTTACCACATAAACTAGGATACATGTCTTTTCTTTTTTTTCCCACAAGTCTTGTCATGATAATTCATTTTATTAAAATCTAATTAAATTTGACTTTGCTTCTTATCTAATCAAAGTACAAAAAGTTATAGAATTAATCATTATTATGGCCTTTTAATTTTCTCATGGTTTATAATATATACCTGTGACATTAGGCAGAACAGGAAAAGTAACCCATACACATACCACATATACACTCTTTGGTTTACTATGGTTTTTACTCCACGAGCACTTCCAAGTCACCACTGCTTTATGAAGGTTTATGACTTTCCTGGTAGCTCAGATGGTAAAGCATCTGTCTACTATGTGGGAGACCTGGCTTCGATCCCTAGGTAGGGAAGAGTCCCTGGAGAAGGAAACGGCAACCCACTCTAGTACTCTTTCTTAGAAAATCCCATGGATGAAGGAGCTTGGTGCAGGCTACTGTCCATAGGGTCGCAAAGAGTCAGGCATGACTGAACGATTTCACTTCTCTTCCTTCACGTCACTTCGTTTCATGATCTTTGAGTATATGCTGGTATCATAAAGCAATGCTTACCAAGTATAATAATTCTGGACTCATCCTTCTCTTGGTGTTTCCTACTGCCAGTAGTCACCTCTCTTCATTTATGTTTTGATGCTCAAGGTCTTACTCTTGGGGAACCAAGGATGCATTTTTCACTTTGATAGAGAACCTGTCACTGTGACTTCTCTGTGTATTACTAGGGAAGGAGACCAAAAAATCCCATTTCTTCCAGATACAATGGAATTCCCTGCCCTTCTGAATCTTAGAGTGTCTCTCTCTCTCTCTCTCTCTCTCTTTTTTTTTTTTTTTCTTGCTTTACTTGTGCGAGACAGCAAAAGAGACACAGATGTATTCTTAAGATCATAGTTCTTTCAATGTGATGCAGGTCTACCTCAACCTCCATCAAACTGAGAGGAAAACAAATTGTTTTAGAAGAGTTTCTGTTTTGGGCCCTACAACTTAATCATCTTCTGAGGTACACATGTCTAAGGGGCCTGGCTAATTTCTTTAATATGGCAAGATAACCTTGTGTGTGTGTGTGTGGGGGGCAGGATATAGTGAAAACAAACAAAATATTTATATAATTACATGACTTTATATTTAATAAATAGTGTGGTAAATAAATACAACATTTTAGACTCTAGGCCAATATGGAGAAAAATAGTGAGCTATATGAGGAGATATAAAATCCTAGGCTCAACACAGCTGATTTGAGTTAGTTGATCAGTTGTGTTCGACTCTTTTTGACCCTATAGACTGTCAAGGTTCCTCTGTCCATGGGATTCTCCAGGCAAGAATACTGGAGTGCATATCCTTTCCCTTCTCCAGGGGAATCTTCCCAACACAGAGATCAGACTCAGGTCTCCCACTTTGCAGGCAGATTCTTTACCATCTGAGCTAGGATGAGTACCAAAGGAAGTGATTACTGTAAACATTTTACTTGCATTTACTTTAACAAAGTATTTATAATATTAAATTTGACAAATACCATACAGCCCCCATGAAATAAGATGATTAAAATTCAAGTAAGGAAACTTTTTTAAATATATTAATTGGATTTATCCACCCCCAAAATTAACAAGTGAATATATGATCGAAAATATCCTTTCCAGAGGCAACTCAGAAAATTGCCATAAACTGCTGGGACAAAAGCAAGCATGTGTTGTCTTCACATCTTTATGATTTTCAGTTTTCACTGCAGTTCATCTTGAATGATGTATTGTGATTTCCTTCTGTACTGAAGATTTGAGAAACTATAAATGGTGAATATCTTACTGAAATGTATTTCATTCTTACTTTAATTTTAACACATCAAGGAAAAATAGGTTTTTTGTTGTTGCTGTTCAGTCACTAAATCAGGTCCGACTCTTTTTGACCCCATGGACTACAGCACACCAAACTTCCCTGTCCATCATGGAGTTTGCTCAAATTCATGTCTATTGACTCGGTGATTTCATCCAACCATCTCATCCTCTGTTGCCCTCCTCTTCTCCTGCCTTCAGTCTTTCCCAGCATCAGGGTCTTTTCTAATGAGTTGTCTCTTTGCATCATGTGGACAAAGTATTGGAGCTTCACCTTTAGCATCAGTCCTTCCAATGAGTATTCAGGGTTGATTTCCTTTAGGATTGACTGGTTTGATGTCCTTGCTGTCTAAGGGACTCTCAAGACTGTTCTCCAGCACCAAAATTCTAAAGCATCAATTCTTATGCACTCTTACTGTTGATTTTTTTAACTAGACAGCTAGAGAAAAATAATGTTTACCTTTTATTCATGATCCATTCATTTATAACTAGTAATATATTTTCTTATAAAATGAAAGAAATAAATATCCCCTATTGTCTGTTTCTTTATCTTTGTTCTATATACAATGAAACCTGAAGGGTAAATTGTTCATTCATCAAAATGGACACTTGGTAACACAGATACTCAACATCATATTTACCATGGGTATCATCCAGTAAAACCATTAGCAAAATATAATAACATCATTCTAAAATATATTAAAAATATTAAAGACATTTTATGTAACAGCAATAAATACAGTCATGAGAGAGACAATGGAGTCAGTAATATCATTAAACCAGTTTTGTTCAATGAGGAAAACAAAAAAAAAGAACATAATGAGAAAACTTGGTAATATAAAAATCAAACTGACTTCTGCATTGAAGTGTTTAACATATGAAATGAAAAATTGATTATGATTATGTAAGATAAAATAAATGAGAACACAACATAAAAACAATTATTAAAGCTAAAGCACAGACAAAAATTGCACAGAAACTTATTGAACTATTGAGCTACATCAAATGATGTAGTATTTTTAGTAACTGGAATTCCAAAAGAATATAAAGTTCAGGTAAGAAAAATATTTGAAAAATTAGTCAAAAAACTTTCAAATTTAAAGCAAAATAAATACCTACATATACGGAAAACTCAAAGCACCCAAAGGAAGATTTAAGAAAGACAGAAGAACATAGAGACAGATGGAAGTAAAGAAAAAGAAAAGAAATAATATAATAATGACAATTATACCAAGGAACATCATAATTACATTTCTGGAAATCTGAGATAAAGAGAAAATCTTAAAGAGGCCTTGAGGGAGGGGAAAAGCATTGCACAAACCAAAAAGCAAAATAATGGAAGAAACTGACAGTGAAATGACATCTCTAAATTTCTGAAAGTAAAATATGAACTCTTAAACTAGAATTTTATTACTGAATATATAAACTTATTCAGTAATAAGTCAAGATGAAGGCTACTAATGATAAAATGGAAGAAAAAGATAAGAATATATATTAATAAGACTATGTGCTAAAATAAATGTTTTTAAAAAGTTTTCCAAATAGAGAGACTAATATCAGATGGAAATAGATAACTTTGTAGCTAGTTGAAAAACACCGTAATTATAAATATGTGACTAAATATAAAATACATTTCAGTTACAATAAAATCACTGAAGACGTCAATGCCTTTATGTTAATTTTCTTCAAAGATACACTTAAAATATAGTGATACAGGTTTTTATTTTTTATTTTTTTACTTTATATTACTGTATTGGTTTTGCCATGCATTTACATGAATCTACCACAGGTGTACATGAGTTCCCAACCCTGAACCCCTCTCGCACCACCCTCCCCATATCACCTCTCTGGGTCATCCCAGTGCACCAGCCCCAAGCATCCTGTATCCTGTATCGAATCTAGACTAGTGATTCGTTTCTTACATGATAGTATACATGTTTCAGTGCCATTCTCCCAAATCATCCCACCCTCTCCCTCTCCCACAGAGTCCAAAAGTCTGTTCTTTACATCTGTGTCTCTTTTGCTGTCTAGCATACAGGGTTATCATTACCATCTTTCTAAGTGGTATATATATCTTGTTCTGTCAATGCCATTATAATGATATATTATATACTGGGTGGCTTATAAACAGCAAAGATGTATTTCAAAGTTCTGGAGACCAAGAAGTCTAAGATCAAAGTGCAGACAGATTCAGTGTCTGGTGAGAGATCTTGCTTCCTGATACACAGACAGCTGTCTTTTCCCCATAACCTCATGTGATGTAAAAGGCAAGGGAGCAGTCTCTCAGACCTTCTATAAAGTCACTAATTCCATTCATGAGGACTCCACCCTAATAATCCAAACATCTTCCAAAGGTCCTGCATTCTAATACTATCACATTAAGGTTAGGATTTCAGCATATGAATTGAGGGGACACAAACATTGAGGCAACAGTATTCTATTCAACCCAATCCAAATCCACGTCCTTCTTGCATGTGAAATTCATTTACTTCATCCTAGAAGGAACTGGCAACCCACTCCAGTGTTCTTGCCTGCAGAATCCCAGGGAAGGGGGAGCTTGGTGGGCTGTCTTCTGTGGGGTCACACAGAGTCGGACACGACTGAAGCGACTTAGCAGCAGCAGCAGCAATATGCCCAAAAGTCCTAAATGGTTCTAGTATCAACTTTAGAATCTAAATCTAAAATCTCATGTGAAAGTCGCATCTGACTCTTTGCAAACCAATGTACCATACAGTCCATAGAATTTTCCAGGTCAGACTACCAGAGTGGGTAGCCTTTCCCTTCTCCACGGACTCTTCCAATTCCAGGGATCAAATTGCAAGCAGATTCTTTACCAGATGAGCCACAAGGGAAGCCCTTTAAATCTCATCTAGAACAGATACTGGTAAGACTCAGATATGATTCATCCTGAAAAATTGCTTTGCAGCTGTGAATCTGTAAAATCAGACAACTTATGTGCTAAGAAAATATTATGGTAGCACAGGCAAAGGATAAACATTCTGATTCCAACAGGGAAAACTAAGGGGAAAGAGAAATAAAGAAAGAAAGAGGTAACAGATTCCAAACCCAAACTGTAAGACAAATTCCATGAGATGATGGCACTTGAGAATAATCCTTTGGCTCATTAAGCATTCTCTGCCCTGCATGCTGAGAGGCAGAGGTTGTGCCTTTCTATGTCAAGTGTATACTCTCTGGAACTCACTGGAGCAGAGGTTCCCTTCTTTGAAGCTCCATTTCACAGATTTGGGCCACGAAGGCTCTGCACGACCCTGTTCCCATGACAATCCTCTGCTTGGGCCCTGTCCCCACAGCTCTGAGGGGCCTTGGCCCTGTAAAGGTAACCTTGTCCCCTTGTCCCTCTGGGCCTGCGATGGGAGAGGCAGTCCTAGTGATATCTAAGATTACCTTGTTAGTCATTTTTCTATTGCCTTTGGAGGTAGATCCTAGGGTGATTCATACTAATTTCCTTATCAAATGGTCCCTGGCTACACCTTTACTATTTTTTCCCAAACAAGTTTTCCTATTCTTTTCACTATGGATAAGTTAAGAATTTCCAAAATTTTCAGTTCTGCTTTCTTCTTAATTAACAATTCTGTCTTCAAAATTATTTCTTTATCCTTATATTTTACAATAAGCCGTCAGAAAACAAAACAAAACAAAAAACACAGACTATTTCTTCAACACTTGCTTAGAAATTGTTATATCTGATTTCACAGCTGACAAGCTCTACCCAAAATATGAATGCACAAACACAACTCCAAGTCCATTTCCACTTCATAATAAGATGACCTTTCCTCTGTTTTCCAATAACATTTTCTTCATTTCACACATAAGATCATCAGAATGGGCTTTATCATCCACATCTCTACCCAGGCTATGTTCAAGATTAGTTAGGTATTCACTAACAAGATTGAGGCACTCTCTTCAGTATTCCTCTTTTTTTCCTGGGATCTCACCATAATCACCCTTAATAGTTCATTCACAACCATGTATGCTTTTTCTAGTGTGGATCGATGCTTCCAAGTTCTGTTCATCACCCAGTTCCAAAGCTGCTTCCATTTTTTAGATACTTGTTTTTTAGAAAGAACATCGTACATCTTAGTACCAATCCTGTCTTAATCTGTTTAGGCTACTATAACAAACCACACTAGATTGTGTGGCTTCTAAGCAATGTAATTGAATTTATTAATCTTCCAGAGGCTGAAAAAAAATCCAAAACCAAGGCACCAACAAATGTGGTATCTGGTGAGTACCCAGTACCTTGTTCATAAATGGCTGCCTTCTCAATGTTCTTTTATATGGTAGAAAGATGGGAGAGCTCTGTAAGGTCACTTTTATAAAGGCATGAAAATCATTAATAAGTCTCCACCTTCATTCTAGTTATCTCCCAAAGTCCTCACCACACAATACCATAATGGGGATTGTCCAGCGACTTTTCCCTACATTTTTTTTTTTCTTTTTTAAGAAATCGAATGCCTTGCCATGCATTGTCACTGAAGTCCTTGTTTCTTTGAGTATGCTCACCTTTGGTTCTCTAAAATTTCTATATCTTTTATTGATGTTTTCTAATTTTGAGCTACTTTCAAACCTTCCTTTACTTCTTTAAGCACAGTTTTCTTAGCCATAGTATTCTTATCCACCATTTATGAAGAGCTGAGGGTAAACTTCAGGAAGAAAAGAAGAATGGAAAAAAGTAAAGAATTTAAGCAAGCTATAGGACATCAAAAGTGAGTGAGTCAAGTCGCTTAGTCATGTCCAACTCTTTGCGACCCCATGGACTGTAGCCTACCACGCTCCTCTGTCCATGGGATTTTCCAGGCAAGAGTAGTGGAATGGGTTGCCATTTCCTTCTCCAGAGGATCTTCCTGACCCAGGGATTGAACCTGGGTCTCTGACTTATAGGAGATCAAAAATGGACCAGCATACACATGGGAGTTCCAGAAGAAAAAGATAGAGGCAGCACACAGAATAATTGAAGTAATAGCTGAAATACTGTGATATTTGATGAAAAATATACATTTAAACATCTAAGTAGCCTGAAGAAATAGAAATAGAATAAACATAAGGACATTAAACCACAAAAGACAAAGAGAATCAAGAATAGAGAAACAGATAAAGGACTAGTCACATACCAGGATCCTCAGTAAGAAATTACAAAGGAAATTGAAAGATATAAATACAGCTGACCTAAAAAATCAAGAGAGTCTTTATTAACAGATAACAGGATCTTACATATAAATGATTTTATACAATATGCAAAAGGAAAAAGCCACTTACATACACACTCACATGCACAAAACCCTAAAACTGAGTGAGAATAGCAAGGTTGCAAGATACAAGATTGATATATATAAAATAATTATATTATTAAATAGTAGCAATGAATAATTAGAAAATGAAAATATTTAAAAATAATGTTACAATAGCAAACCCATAAAACACCACCATAATTTTAATTAACTTTGGATAAATTATATTAATTGAAAATTAGAACACTTAGAAGACCTATGTAAATAGGACAAATATCACATTTATTTATTCAAACACTCAGTATTCTTAAGAGCT
This sequence comes from Ovis aries, assembly GCF_016772045.2. Classification (NCBI taxonomy): domain Eukaryota; kingdom Metazoa; phylum Chordata; class Mammalia; order Artiodactyla; family Bovidae; genus Ovis; species Ovis aries. The sequence goes on from NC_056063.1 coordinate 42,231,140, forward strand.
TCAGTTCAGTTGCTCAGTTGTGTCCAACTATTTGCGACCACATGAAATGCAGCACGCTAGGCCTCCCTGTCCATCACCAACTCCTGGAGTTCACCCAAACTCATGTCCATCGAGTCAGTGATGCCATCCAGAGGATGCCATCTCATACTCTGTCGTCTCTTTCTCCTCCTGCCCCCAATCCCTCTCAGCATCAGAGTCTTTTCCAATGAGTCAACTCTTCGCATGAGGTGGCCAAAGTACAGGAGTTTCAGCTTTAGCATCATTCCTTCCAAAGAACACCCAGGACTGATCTCCTTTAGAATGGACTGGTTGGATCTTCTTGCAGTCCAAGGGACTCTCAACAGTCTTCTCCAACACCACAGTTCAAAAGCATCAATTCTTCAGCACTCAGCTTTCTTCACAGTCCAACTCTCACATCCATACATGACCACTGGAAAAACCATAGCCTTGACTAGACGGACCTTAGTTGACAAAGTAATGTCTCTGCTTTTCAATATGCTATCTAGGTTGGTCATAACTTTCCTTCCAACGAGTAAGCATCTTTTAAATTCATGGCTACAATCACCATCTGCATTGATTTTGGAGCTCAAAAAAATAAAATCGGACACTGTTTCCACTGTTTCCCCATCTATTTCCCATGAAGTAGTGGGACCAGATGCCATGATCTTCACTTTCTGAATGTTGAGCTTTAAGCCAACTTTTTCACTCTCCTCTTTCACTTTCATGAAGAGGTTTTATAGTTCCTCTTCACTTTCTGTCAGAAAGGTGGTGTCATCTGCATATCTGGGGTTATTGATATATCTCCTAGCAATCTTGATTCCAGCTTGTGCTTCTCCCAGCCCAGCATTTCTTATGATGTACTCTGCATATAAGTTAAATAAGCAGGGTGACAATATACAGCCTTGATGTGCTCCTTTTCCTATTTGGAACCAGTCTGTTGTTCCATGTTCAGTTCTAACTTTTGTTTCCTTATCTGCATATAGGTTTCTCAAGAGGCAGATCAGGTGGTCTGGTATTCCCATCTTTTTCAGAATTTTCCACAGTTTATTGTGATCCACACAGTCAAAGGCTTTGGCATAGTCAGTAAAGCAGAAATAGATGTTTTTCTGGAGCTCTCTTGCTTTTTCGATGATCCAGCACATGTTGGCAGTTTAATGTCTGGTTCCTCTGCCTTTTCTAAAACCAGCTTGAACATCTGGAAGTTCATAGTTCACATATTGCTGACACCTGGCTTGGAGAATTTTGAGCATTGCTTTACTAGCATGTGAGATGAGTGCAACTGTGCCACAGTTTGAGCAATTTTTGGCAGTGCCTTTCTTTGGGATTGGAATGAAAACTGACCTTTTCCAGTCCTGTGGCCACTGCGGAGCTTTCCAAATTTGCTGGCATATTAAGTGCAGCATTTCCACAGCATCATCTTCCAGGATTTGAAATAGCTCAATTCCTCCCAAATAAAGCTTATAATGCCATTATGTTTTGTTCTCAAAACTGACAAGCAAATTCTAAAATCTATGTAGAAACTCATGGAGACTTAGGAGAACTAAATGAAGTTTGAATAATATTCAAGTTGGATGACTTAAATGGTTTCACTTTTAGATTTCTATTATTTTCCATAAAAACAGTATGATAATGATATAAAAATGGGCATGTAGATAAATATGATATTATTTTCTTCTCTGAATTCATATGGAGTTAACTCCCTTCTGTCTCCTAATTTTACTTATTGTTATGAATTTTACTTCAATCATTAAATATCTTAATAACAATTGGATGTCTCTGTAAAGACAGACATGAGAAACACAAATCATCTTATGATAATCCTCCTCAAAGCTGTTCATTTTTTCTTCAAGAAACAGAAGCAAAAATATCATTAAAACAGAGGAAAAGAAGGAAGGATGGAAGGAAAAAAAAAAAGGAAAATATCAATAGTCAGTTCCGTTCAATTCAGTTTCTCAATCGTGTCCGACTCTTTGCGAGCCCATGAATCGCAGCACGCCAGGCCTCCCTGTCCATCATCAACTCCTGGAGTTCACTCAGATTCACATTCATCGAGTCAGTGATGCCACCCAGCCATATCATCCTCTGTAGTCCCCTTCTCTTCCTTCCCCAATCCCTCCCAGCATATGAGATAGGCCTATTGAACATTTCCGTGATTTGGGACTTCTGTTGTCAACATTGTAGCTAAAAACACACATTATTTTCCAAAAGTTCAAATATCTATTTCAGAAAAAATCATTAAAAAAATTAGGAAATGTTATGTTTTAAAATTTCATTAAACGAGTTTCACCAGAGATTTCACTGCTGTTTTTATAGTCACTACTTTAAAAATATAGCTCTTTTACAATATGTGATATTCCTTCTGTTATAGGTTATCATGTATACTTTGGCAAAATGTTATTACAAATGCTGATGTAATATATTACTTTAAATTTCTCAAATGTCCAAAACTAAAGAGCAGGAAGAATATAAGGTAAAGAAACAGAATGAAGAGCACATAGAGAGGGTAATGTAGGAGGTTTAAAGTTGCATGATTAATATCTTAGCATAAATAAAATATTCTGTAGCCTTATTTTCATAATGTAGCATTTCTGATGTAAATAGTTTGCCATAATAAATGTCAGATAACATCGGGTCTGTGTGGGATGGAGTTACACTTGGGTCTAAAATGAGATTTGTCTCCTATAATGAGGGACAGTGAGAAATACTGTATGTTTGTTGCCTTCAAATTAGTAGTTCCATCTGTTGAACTAGTCAGTTTCATCTGAAGAGTGTGATATGTATGGTGATCTGCAAGGAAGCTGGAATGTGATAAACACCTTCCTTTTAGTATGTGATGACTTAGAGGCCACTGAATCCAGAAAGGAGTTAATGCAAACTGAAGCTAAGGACACAAGTAGAATATACCATAAATCATAACATTTGAATACAAATCCTGACATACTAAATCATACATCAATAATTATGCCAAACATTATAGTCACAACTGTTTCAGTTGTGCTGCCTATTGCAAAATGAAAATAGTTGGCTCTGTATTCATTCTTATTAATCATTTTAAGGCAGCAACACCAGAGTGTCTAATCAAGACTGGGGCAATTTTACACATAGGGTCTTATGTGACTACACGTACTTTGTGTCCAGGAAACCAGCCCTGATAGTAGTCCTATATTTCAAATACAGCATTAAATGTAAGCTTTGACATCAAAACCAAGATGTGACATCAAAAGTAAACAACATTTCAGAGGTTAGTAAAAAGAAATAATAGCTATCACTAATCCTGTTAGTGACACCAATTGTCTCGGTGTATCACACTGTCTTTACTGTTCACTGAACCCATGATAGGCAAGGTGCCGGCTAAGAGGCTGAAAGAAAATGTGAGGAGCCTTAGGAACTGCAAACATATTCATTCTTTCCTAGCTGGCACAGCAGCTTTAGCAGCAGACATAACATAACACAACATAACCTCACACAAACCTTCAGGGCTTTTCCAGGTTGAGCTCATACAGGCATACCTCACAAATTAGCCCTTGACCAAGCGAGTACCTCATGATGCCCATGCACAGTGCTGTAAGTGAGCTTAGCTGTTACATAAGCATTATTTACAAAACGTGGGGCAAGAGCTACAGGCCATGGAGTGGGAGAGCCTGACCTTGCCATCTTAGCTAATTTTCTCTTTCCCTACACTATCCCTCAGTATTCAATATAAAATTTAAACAAAAGAACAAGAATTATACAGATATTAAATGGGGAACTGTACAAAATGCCTCAAATTTAATTGAATGTGAAGTTTAATGTAGTTTCTGAAATTTACACATTAAACCTATGTACATAAAGTAGTGCGTTCTCCTCTTTCCTCTTTTTGCTTCCTTCTACTTATATCTTTTTACTTTGTAAATTGAATCGAGGTCACATGTATGGCTGCAGAATTGTATCCTTTTATAAACTATTAACTGGTGAAGAGCTTATTGATGGGACATTTCAAAATCTCATACGAATATTTGCTAAGTTCCCTCAAGATTTTATGTGTCTTTAGCACATAAAAGGCCAATGCTCTGACCTTCTATTAATTGTTACAATTAGTGTATTCTAGAGTTACATGAAGTTTATTAGTTGCTCAGTTGTGTTCAACTCTCTGCAACCCCGTGGAGGAGGCAGCCAGGATCCTCTGTTCATGGAATTTCCCAGGCAAGAATGCTGGGGTGTGTTGCCATTTCCTTCTCCAGGGGATCTTCCTGACTTAGGGGTAAGACTCGGGTTTCCTGCACTGCAGGTGAATTCTTTACTGTCTGAGCCACCAGTGAAAGGAAGGAGTTAGATAGTTTGGATTTCAATCCTAACACAGTCAACATCTGTATCTTTGGACAAGCTACTTGTTACTATTACCATTATTATTTTAGTTGCAAACAATACTGTAAACAATGCACTACTACTGATAGATGCAAATAACATGGTGCTTTTATACTTACCTCATAGACTTCTGAAAATTAATGAAATTTGTCTTTGTGAATCTATTTAATATCTGTTGAGTAAATGTAGCTATTATTGCGAGATATAGTATTTTGTATTATTTGTGTGATATCCATAGACCACAAGGACTCACTCCCTTCCACTGTAAAGGGAATAATTACAAAAGTCAATGGCAGTACACATATGGATGGCAATGCTGCTGCTGCTACTGCTAAGTCACTTCAGTCGTGTCCAACTTTGTGCAACCCCAGAGACGGCAGCCGAGCAGGCCCCCTGTCCCTGGGATTCTCCAGGCAAGAACACTGGAGGGGGTTGCCATTTCCTTGGGAAGGAGACAAATCATTGGTAATTTTTTTTTTTTTTTTCAAGAAATAGGGCAAATTTGGGAAATTCTCACAGGGTAAATAAAGATGCCATCTACCTTGAAGGATGTTTAGTTAGTTAGTTAGTTCAGTCACTCAGTCGCGTCCAACTGTTTGTGACCCCATGAATCGCAGCACTCCAGGTCTCCCTGTCCATCACCAAACCCTGGAGTTCACTCAGACTCATGTCCATCGAATCAGTGACGCCATCCAGCCATCTCATCCTCTGTCATCCCCGTTCCCTCCTACCCCCAATCCCCCCCAGCATCAGAGTCTTTTCCAATGAGTCAACTCTTCTCATGAGATGGCCAAAGTACTGGAGTTTCAGCTTCAGCATCATTTCCTCCAAAGAAATCCCAGGGCTGATCTCTTTCAGAATGGGCTGGTTGGATCTCCTTGCAGTCCAAGGGACTCTCAAGAGTCTTCTCCAATACCACAGTTCAAAAGCATCAATTCTTTGGCTATCAGCTTTCTTCACAGTCCAACTCTCACATCCATACATGACTACTGGAAAAACCATAGCCTTGACTAGATGGACCTTTGTTGGCAAAGTAATGTCTCTGCTTTTGAATATGCTATCTAGGTTGGTCATAACTTTTCTTCCAAGGAGTAAGTGTCTTTTAATTTCATGGCTGCAGTCACCATCTGGAGTTATTTTAGAGCCCCCCAAAATAAAGCCTAACATTATTTCCACTGTTTCCCATCTATTTCCCATGAAGTTATGGGACCAGATGCCATGATCTTCGTTTTCTGAATGTTGGGCTTTAAGCCAACTTTTTCACTCTCCACTTTCACTTTCATCAAGAGGCTTTTAGTTTCTCTTCACTTTCTGCCATAAGGGTGGTGTCATCTGCATATCTGAGGTTATTGATATTTCTCCCAGCAATCTTGATTCCATGTTTTGCTTCTTCCCGCCCAGCATTTCTCATGATGCACTCTGCATATAAGTTGAATAAGCAGGAGGATAATATACAGCCTTGACGTACTCCTTTTCCTCTTTGTAACCAGTCTGTTTTTCCATGTCCAGTTCTAACTGTTGCTTCCTGACCTGTATATAGGTTTCTCAAGAGGCAGGTCAGGTGGTCTGGTGTTCCCATCTCTTTCAGAATTTTCCACAGTTTATTGTGATCCATACATTCAAAGGTTTTGACATAGTCAATAAAGCAGAAATAGATGTTTAAATATAGCTTACTGCATACCTGAGAATATTCCTGGCTAAAATATTCTTAGAAAAACTAAGATTTAGACTCTATTATAAGTTTTCTGCAAGAGTAAAATTTAGTGAGTTGTAAAATATACAGGTAGGCCTTAGGAGTTGCAAGAGCAAATTGTATGTAATGTGATATCTTTTTTTTTTTTTTTTGGCAGAGGGCTACTCCTCCATCTTCAATATAGCACCACTGCTCCTGACCAACCACATTTTTCTGAGGGTAAAAATATCTGCAGGACTTCCCTGATAGCTCAGTTTGTAAAGAATCTGCTTGCAATGCAGGAGACCCTGGTTCAATTCTTGAGCTGAGAAGATCTGCTGAAGAAGGGATAAGCTACCCATTCCAGTATTCTTGGGCTTCCTTGGTGGCCCAGCTGGTAAAGAACCCACCTGCAATGCAGGAGACCTGGGTTTGATCCCTGGGTTGGGAAGATACCCTGGAGAATGGAAAGGCTACCCACTGCATTAATTTGGCCTGGAGAATTCCATGGACTGTATAATTCATGGGGTCACAAGGAATTGGAAAACGACTGAGCAAATTTCACTTTCAAGAATATTTTCACTGTTGTGTTACCCAACATTTTTTTTTCTCTTTTCTTTCTACCAAGCTGCATCTAGAAATAACAGCCAATATCCTTCAAAAAAAGACTGCTTTTTTGGGGGAATAACGTTAGGAAAATTCATTAGTCTTATTGGCCAGTCCCTGGAATTTCCATTGTTAGTCTTTTTAAAGTTTTATATATTCCTCATTCCCACATTTGATTTTCTATGCCTTAAGTTGTTCTCAACTAAAAGGATGTCTTCTGTTGCCACTAACACTATTTTTAAGTGTTGTCATCTTGTCCTTTGATATACCTGACATAATTTTCTACTTTTCAATGGATTTTCCCTTCTCCCCTCAGGGTAAGAATGTCTATGGGTCGTGTATTATAGCAAATACAAACACATGAGCTTTATTTTCTAGGGCTCCAAAATCACTGCAGATGGTGACTGCAGCCATGAAATTTAAAAATGCTTGCCCCTTGGAAGAAAAGCTATGACCAACCTAAACAGCATGTTAAAAAGCATAGACATTAATTTGCTAACAATGATCCATTTAGACAAAGCTAAGATTTCCCCAGCAGTCATGTATGGATGCGAGAGTTGGATCATAAAGCTGAGCACTGAAGAATTAGTGTTGGAGAAGACTCTTGAGAATCCTTTGGGCTATAAGGAGATCAAACCAGTCCATCCCAGAGGAAATCAGTCCTGAATACTCATTGGAAGGACTGATGCTGAAGCTGGAGCTCCAAAACTTTGGCCACCTGATGTGAAGAACTGACTCCTTAGAAAAGACCCTTATGCTGGGAAAGATTGATGGCAGGAGGAGAAGGGGATAACAGAGGATGAGATGATTGGATGGCATCAAAACTTGATGAACGTGATTTTGAGCAAGCTCCTGGAGTTTGTGATAGACAGGGAAGCCTGACGTGCTGTGGTCCATGAGGTTGCAAATAGTCAGACATGACTGAGAGACTGAACTAAACTGTGTTAGTCTGAATAGTTTATCAAAGTTTCAAGTTACTTTTTAACAGGAACAGGCCTCTGTTTTAGTTATCTATTTCTTAGTAACAAACCTGATGAAAACTTACAGACTTAAAATAACAATAATTAATATTTCTCTTTGACCTTTAGACTGAAAGAGTTTAGGAATAAGTCTAGCTTAATATCTCACAAACAATTGCAGTTAGACAATTCCCCAAATTGCAAACATTGGAATCAGTCTCTAGGGTGGAATATACAATATAGTTTTTCATTCATGTGACTGGTACATTGATACTTCTCCGCCTTTCAACACATAGTATTTTAATCTCCAGTTGTGCTACTAAGAGCTTGGTGATATCAATATAGTCTCATTTTTTACATGGCTGCTGAGTTCTAAAGAAAAGCATTACAAAACAGGTAGGAAGATCATCTGCAGCTAAGAAAGGAGGCAATCAATTTTGCTCAGGATGTAGAAGGATGAAAGAGAGCAATGGATATTTGCTTTTGAAAGTCATATAATTCATATGCCTACATCACAGTTATTTTGAGGCTCAAGTGATTTCTGTACAATAAGGTACTTTGTAAATTGTCACAAATGCTATACAACTTTCTGAATACAATCATAATAGTCTTAATTATTCAAATTAAAATTTCATCAATGTCACCCTAAAAAACTATCAAGCCAAATGTTAGATATATATGTTCTGGGGATGTGATGAACAACATGGTAAATGTAGTTAACACTGCAGTATTTTAATATAAAAGTTATTAAGAGAGTAAACTCTAAGAGTTCTCATCACAAGGAAAAAAAAATCTTTTATATTTCTTTGATTATGTATCTGTATAAGATGATGGATATTCACTAAATTTAACTTGTGGTAATTGTTTCATGATGTACAGAAGCCAAAACATTATGCTGTATACCTTAAACTTACACACTCACTCAGTCAGTTCAGTCACTCAGTCGTGTCTGACTCTTTGTGACCCCATGATTTGCAGCAAGCCAGGCCTCCGGGTCAATCACCATCTCCCGGAGTTCACTCAAACTCACTCCCATCGAGTTGGTGATGTCATCCAGCCATCTCATCCTCTGTCGTACCCTTCTTCTTCTGCCCCCAATCCCTCCCAGAATCAGACTCTTTACCAATGAGTCAACTCTTGGCCTGACTTGGCTAAAGTACTGGAGTTTCAGCTTTACATAAGTCCTTCCAAAGAACACTCAGGGCTGATCTCCTTTAGAATGGACTTCTTGGATCTATTTGCAGTACAAGGGACTCTCAAGAGTCTTCTCCAACACCACTGTTCAAAAGCATCAATTCTTCGGCGTGCAGCTTTCTTTAGAGTCTAACTCTCGCATGCATACATGACCACTGGAAAAAACATAGCTTTAACTAAACGGAATTTTGTTGGCTAGGTAATGTCTCTGCTTTTCAATATGCTATCTAGATTGGTCATAACTTTTCTTTCAAGGAGTAAGTGCCCTTTAATTTCATGGCTGCAGTCAGCATCTGAGTGATTTCAGAGACCAAAAAAATTAAGTTTGACACTGTTTCCAATGTTTCCCCATCTATTTCTCATTAAGTGATGGGACCAGATGCCATGATCTTCGTTTTCTGAATGTTGAGCATTAAGCCAACTTTTTCACTCTCCTCTTTCACTTTCATCAAGAGACTTTTTAGTCCTCTTCACTTTCTGCCATAAAAGTGGTGTCATCTGCATATATCAGGTTATTGATATTTCTCCCAGCAATCTTGATTCCATCTAGTACTTCTTCCAGCCCAGCGTTTCTCATGATGTACTCTGCATATCAGTTAAATAAGCAGGGTGACAATATACAGCCTTGACATACTCCTTTTCCTCTTTGTAATAAGTCTGTTGTTCCATGTTCAGTTCTAACTGTTGCTTCCTGACCTGCATATAGGTTTCTCAAGAGGCAGGTTAGGTGGTCTGGTATTCTCATCTCTTTCAGATTTTTCCACAGTTTATTGTGATCCACAAGACAAAAGCTTTGACATAGTCAATAAAGCACAAATAGATGTTTTTTTCTAGAACTCTCTTGCTTTTTTGATGATCCAACAGAGGTAAGCAATTTGATATCTGGTTCCTCTTCCTTTTCTAAAACCAGCTTGAACATCTGCAAGTTCATGGTTCTCTTATTGCTGAAGCTTGGCTTGGAGAATTTTGAGCATTACTTTACTAGCATGTGAGATGAGTACAATTGTGCAGTAGTCTGAGCATTCTGTGGCATTGCCTTTCTTTGGTATTGGAATGAAACCAACCTTTCCAGTCCTGTGGCAACTGCGGAGTTTTCCAAATTTGCTGGCATATTGAGTACAGCACTTTCACAGCATCATCTTTCAGGATTTGAAAGAGTTCAACTGAAATTCCATCCCCTCCACTAGCTTTGTTCGTAGTGACGCTTTCTAAGGCCCACTTGACTTCACATTCCAGGATGTCTGGCTCTAGGTGAGTGATCACACCATTGTGATTATCTTGTTCATGAAGACATTTTTTGTAGAGTTTTTCTATGTATTCTTGCCACCACTTCTTAATATCTTCTACTTCTGTTAGTCCTTTATCAAGCCCATCTTTGCATGAAATGTTCCCTTGGTATCTCTAATTTTCTTGAAGAGATCTCGAGTCTTTCCCATTCTGTTCTTTTCCTCTATTTCTTTGCACTGATGGCTGAGGAAGGCTTTCTCATCTCTCCTTGCTATACTTTGGATCTCTGCATTCAGATGCTTATACCTTTCCTTTTCTCCTTTGCTTTTGCTTCTCTTCTTTTCACAGCTATTTGTAAGGCCTCCTCAGAGAGCCATTTTTCTTTTTTGCATTTATTTTCCATGGGGATGGTCTTGATCCCTGTCTCCTGTACAATGTCAAGAACCTGTCCATAGTTCATCAGGCACTCTATCTATCAGATCTAGTCCCTTAAATCTATTTCTCACTTACACTGTATGATCATAAGGGATTTGATTTAGGTTACACCTGAATGGTCTAGTGGTTTTCCATACTTGCTTCAATTTAAGTGTGAATTCAGCAATAAGGAGATCATGATCTGAGCCACAGTCAGCTCCAGGTCTTGTTTTGCTGACTGTGTACAGCTTCTCCATCTTTGGGTGCAAAAATATAATCAATCTGATTTCGGTGTTGACCATCTGGTGTTGTCCATGTGTAGAGTCTTGTGTTCTTGGAAGAGGGTGTGTGCTATGACCAGTGCGTTCTCTTGGCAAAATTCCATTAGCTTTTGCCCTGCTTCATTCCTTATTCCAAGGCAAAATTTGCCTGTTACTCCTGGTGTTTCTTGACGTCCTACTTTTGCATTCCAGTCCCCTATACTGAAAAGGACACCTTTTTTGGGTGTTAGCTCTAAAAGATCTTATTGGTCTTCATAGAACCATTCAACTTCAGCTTCTTCAGCATTACGGGCTGGGGCATAGACTTGAATTACTGTGATATTGAATGGTTTGCCCTGGAAACAAACAGAGATCATTCTGTCGTTTTTGAGATTCCATCCAAGTACTGCATTTTGGATGCTTTTGTTGACCATGATGGATACTCCATTTCTTCTAAGGTATTCCTGCCCACAGTAGTAGATATAACGGTCATCTGAGTTAAATCAACCATTCCAGTCCATTTTAGTTTGCAGATTCCTAGAATGTCAACATTCTCTCTTGTCATCTCCTGTTTGGCCACTTCCAATTTGCCTTGATTCGTGGACCTAACATTCCAGGTTCCTATACAATATTGCTCTTTACAGCATTGGACCTTGCTTCTATCACCAGTCACATCCACAACTGGGTACTGTTTTTGCTTTGGCTCCATCCCTTCATTCTTTCTGGAGTTATTTCTCTGCTCATCTCCAGTTGCATTTTGGGCAACTGACCTGGGGAGTTCCTCCTCAGTATCCTATCATTTTGTGTTTTCATACTGTTCATAGGGTTCTCAAGGCAAGAATACTGAAGTGGTTGCCATTTACTTCTCCAGTGGACCACATTCTATCAGACCTCTCCACCATGACCTTCCCATCTTGGGTGACACCATGGGCATGGCTTAGTTTCACTGAGTTAGACAAGGCTGTTGTACTAGTGTGATTAGATTGACTAATTTTCTGTGTGATTAGATTGACTAGTTCAGTGTGTCTGCCCTCTTATGCCCTCTTGCAACACCTACCTTCTTACTTGGGTTTCTCTTACCTTGGACGTGGGGTATCAATTCACAGCTGCCCCAGCAAAGCACAGCTGCTGTTCCTTACATTGGACGAGGGGTGTCTCCTCACTGCCGCCCCTCCTGACCTTGAACATGGAGTAGCTCCTCTTAGCCCTCCTGTGCCCGCACAGCCACCGCTCCTTAGACCTGTGGTAGCTCCTCTTGGTCGCTGTCCCTGACCTCAGATGTGGGTTAGCTCCTCCCTGTCACCACCCCTGACCTCAAATATGGGACAGCTCTTCTTGGCCGCTGCCCTTCCCAGTATCTGCCCCTGACCTCGGCCGCACTTGTGACTCAGAAAATGGGCTCCTTGTTGCCAAATTCACACTTAAATTAAAGGGAAAACCACTATACCATTCAGGTATGACCTAAATCAAATCCCTTATGATTTTACACTGGAAGTGAGAAATAGATTTAAGGGACTAGACCTGATAGATAGAGTACCTGATGAAGTATGGACTGAGGTTCATGACATTGTACAGGAGACAGGGATCAAGACCATTGCCATAGAAAAGAAATGTAAAAAAGCAAAATGACTGCCTTGGGAGACCTTACAAAGAGCTGTGAAAAGAGGAGAAGAGAAAAGCAAATGAGGAAAGGAAAGATATAAGCATCTGAATGCAGAGATCCAAAGACTAGCAAGAAGAGATATGAAAGTCTTCCTCAGTGATGAATGAAAAGCAATAGAGGAAAACAACAGAATGGGAAAGACTCAAGATCTCTTCAAGGAAATTAGAGATACCAAGGGAACGTTTCATGAAAAGATGGGCTCGATAAAGGACAGAAATGGTTTGGACCTAACAGAAGCAGAAGATATTAAGAAGAGGTGGCAAGAATACACAGAAGAATTCTACAAAAAATGTCTTCATGAACAAGATAATCTAATCACGATGGTGTGATCACTCACCTAGTGCCAAACATCCTGGAATGTGAAGTCAAGTGGACCTTAGAAAGCATCACTACAAACAAAGCTAGTGGAGGGGATGGAATTCCAGTTGAATTCTTCCAAATCCTGAAAGATGATGCTGTGAAAATGCTGCACTCAATATGCCAGCAAATTTGGAAAACTCCGCCATGGCCACAGGACTGGAAAAGTCAGTTTTCATTCCAACCCCAAAGAAAGACAATGCCAAAGAATGCTGAAACTATGGCACAATTGTACTCATCTCACATGCTAATAAAGTAATGCTCAAAATTCTCCATGGCAGGCATCAGCAATACATGAACTGTTAAATTCCAGATGTTCAAGTTGGTTTTAGAAAAAGCAGAGGAAACAGAGATCAAATTGCCAACATGTGCTGGATCATCAATAAAGCAAGAGAGTTCCAGAAAAACATCTCTTCCTGCCTTATTGACTATGCCAAAACCTTTGACTGTGTGGATCACAATAAACTGTGGAAAAATCTGAAAGAGATGGGAAAACCAGACCACCTGAACTGCCTCTTGAGGAACTTGTATGAGGGTCAGGAAACAACAGTTAGCAACATGAAACAACAGACTGGTTCCAAATAGGAAAAGGAGTATGTCAAGGCTGTATATTGTTACCCTGCTGATTTAACTTATATGCAGAGTACATCATGAGAAACACTGGGCTGGAAGAAGCACAAGCTGGAATCAAGATTGCCAGGAGAAATATCAATAACCTGATATATGCAGATGACACCACTCTTATGGCAGAAAGTGAAGAGAAGCTAAAAAGCCTCTTGATGAAAGTGAAAGAGGAGAATGAAAAAGTTGGCTTAAAGCTCAACATTCAGAAAAATAAGATCATGGCCTCTGGTCCCATCACTTCATGGGGAATAGATGGAGAAACAGTGGAAACAGTGTCAGACTTTATCTTTTTGGGCTCCAAAATCACTGCAGATGGTGACTGCAGTCATGAAATTAAAAGATGCTTACTCCTTGGAAGAAAATTTATTACCAACCTAGGTAGCATATTGAAGCGCTGAGACATTACTTTGCCAACAAAGGTCCATTTAGTCAAGGCTATGTTTTCTCCAGTGGTCATGTATGGATGCGAGAGCTGGACTGTAAAGAAAACTGAGCGCCAAACAATTGATGCTTTTGAACTGTGGTGTCTGAGAAGACTCTTGAGAGTCCCTTGGACTGCAAGGAAATCCAACCAGACCGTTCTAAAGGAGATCAGCCCTGGATGTTCTTTGGAAGGAATGATGCTAAAGCTGAAACTCCAGTACTTTGGCCACCTCATGCGAAGAGTTGACTCATTGGAAAATACTCTGATGCTGGGAAGGATTGGGGGCAGGAGGCAAAGGGGACAACAGAGGATGAGATGGCTGGATGGCATCACCAACTCTATGGACGTGAGTTTGAGTGAACTCCGAGAAATGGTGATGGACAGGGAGGCCTGGCGTCCTGCGATTCATGAGGTCACAACGAGTCAGATACGACTGAGCGACTGAACTGAACTTAACTGATAGTCCCTGGGGTCGCAAAGAGTCAAAGACTTTCACTTTAACTTCATCATATTGGACATAAGCTACCACAACTCTCATAGGTAGTGACTGTAACTTTTTACTCTCCCATCCATGCTTTCCTTTATTCCATAAACATACATGAAAATCCACACTGTGCCCTCAAATGCATTAGGTATTTAATTCATTTCTTTCAATTCATTTATAGTTAATATTGAGCTACAATATAAACTTTTTTGTTGTTCTTTTTTCTATGTCATCACCTATTTCCAATTTCCATTTAAATTGCTACAGAAAATCCCAATTAATGATGGTTCAACTCATATGTTTTGTTTTGTTTTGTTTTGTTTTCCATTTTATGCTGGTGCAAAAGCAATACATATTCAGAAGAAATTGTAGTTTGAATTTTGGTGTTTTCCTAGACTAGTGGTAAATGCCACATAATGATGTCTCATGATCCTGGATAGAATCAGCGAGCTACATCTCCCAGTCAGCTATGTAAACATGAAGGTAAACAAACATTCTGCACTTTCAGTGCAATATTCAATAAAGTATGTAAGATATTCAGCAGTTTGGTATAAAGTAGGCTTTGTGTGAGATAATTCTGAACAACTGTAGGCTAATATAAGTATTCTTGGAACCTCTAAAGTAGTCTAGGCTAAGATATGATTTTTAGTGGGTTAGAAGTATTAAATATATTTTCAACTTAAGATATTTTCAACTAAAATTGTTTTTTGGGGGGGAGATAATCCACCTCATGGTAAGTCAAAAAAGGTATATATTTTTCTGTGTATACTTTATTACCAAAAAAGCACAAATTACCTTTACTGATAAGTAATATATTGAACAAAAAATAATTTGTTTTACTACATATTCATGTGATGGTATTTTTCCCACCTTATAATTCTGTTTTCTCTGTTGCTGTCATTTAGTTGCTAGTTCCTGTCTGGCTCTTTGTGACCCCATGGAGTGTAACATGCCAGGAAACCCTATTCTTCACCACCTCCTGGAACTTGCTCAAACTCAAATCCATTGATTCAGTGATGCCATCCAACCACCTCAACCTCTGATGACCCCTTCTCCTTTTGCCTTCAATCTTTCCCAGAATCTGGGTCTTCTCCAGTGAGTCAGTTGTTTACATCAGGTGACCAAAGACTTGGAGCGTCAGCCTTAGTATCAGTTCTTCAGTCTTAGCATCAGATTAACTGGTTTGATCTCCTTGCAGTCTAAGGGACTCTTAAACAGAACCACAATATGAAAACATCAGTTCTTTGCTGATCAGTCTTCATTATGGTCCAGCTCTCACATCCATAAATGACTACTGGAAAAACCATACTTTTGACCAAACGGACTTTTGTTGGCAAAGTAAAGTCTCTTCTTTTTTTATGCTGTCTAGGTAGGTTATAGCTTTTCTTCCAAGGAGCAAACGTCTTTTAATTTCATGGTGGTAGTCACCATCCACAGTGATTTTGGAGCCCAAGAAAATAAAGTCCATCACTGTTTCCATTGCTTCCCCATCTATTTGCCATGAAGTGATGGCACCAGATGCCATGATCTTAGTCTTTTGAAAGTTGAGTTTTAAACCAGATTTTTCATTCTCTTCTTTCCTTCTCCTCAAGAGGCTCTTTAGTCTCTCTTCACCTTCTGTCGTTAGAATAGTATCATCTGAATACTGAAGCTGATACTTCTCTCAGCCTTCTTGATTCCAGCTTGTGATTCCTCCACCCCAGCATTTCACATAATGTACTCTGCATATAAATTAAATAAGCAGGGTGACAATATACAACCTTGTCATACTCTTTTCTCAGTTTTGTACCAGTCTATTGTTCCATGTCCAGTTCTAACTGTTGCTTCTTGACCCTATATAGGTTTCTCAGGAGACAGATAAGATGTTCTTGTACTCCCATCTCTTTAAGAATTTTTGACAGTTTGTTGTTTTTTCTGAATCTGATGTAAAATTATTAGCAAAATATTTCAAATAATCTATTTAGTGTTTTGTTTCCTAGCACAATGTTCAATACATTTCTACCAAATTAGTAATTCTAAAAAAGAATGTGTGCTGTGAAAACGTAAACATAATTTTCCTGGTTTGTTTTTACTTTCCTATAAGCATTTATGATTAGTGTTTGAGCAAATATGTTTTTGAATTTGCAAATACAATAATTTATACTTCAGAAGTAAATAAGATATTCAAGGGCAAGTTCTACCAGCATATCATTGCTAACAAATAACATTTACATATTTGGAATCTTGAGAATCTTTTTAGAATTAATAATATCATAATTCTAAATCACCCTGAAAACAGATAGAGCTACATTAAAATGAAAATAAGGCTAATAATCTATTATGTCTCTACTAAAATGTTTGCTCCTGTGATAATGGGTGCCAGTATTTTCTGACAGTTCTTCCAGAAATTATTGTTTTTTTCTCCATCATTTTTGTTCCTTTAGTATCCTGCTACATTTTCCTCAAACTATTGTCTCACTCATCAGCAAAAATATTTAAATACAAACAGTAGAAATGCTAATGTAAGCAGTGGAAAAATTTGACTGTTTTCTTCTCAAATCTCTATGATTTAATATGAAGTTTACAGTATGTGGTTATAATTATTCCTCTCATACAAGTTTTCATAAATAAAAAAGTTATATTTTCCTTTGATATGAAAAAGGAAAAGTAGGAAAGGCTTTATCTTCTTCAACAGACTTTTTTCCTCCAAGAAATTAACATAGCTGTGGATTTGCTTCAGTTGAATAACCTGGTTTTAATGCACAAAATCAGACATGGAAGGGATTAGGCACTTACATTTAGTGAGGAGAAAAGTTTTGAGATGTTTTAGATTTTTCTGAAGGGAAATATTAAGGTATATATATATATAATTGCTGTAGAAAGATGCGAAACTAAGTTTTCAGCTATTTTCCCACAACTTAACATCATATATTTGCAATATTTATTTCTAGGCTCAAAAGTAAAATATTAAAAAATATATATATATATAATTTATTGGAAACCTGATTTAAAGAAGTAAAACATTAAGAAAAAAATTATTAAAATTGCTTCTCTACTTTATAAAGTTATGTTGGAAACTGTCTTTTGAGTGCCAATTTATAATTTTTCAGCCACATAATTTCTAATTTTTAAACCAGAATTTATTAAACATATTAAATTCCTAATACTTGTGTAGGATTTAATTCAGGGTATAAAAGTCACAGTTAAAAGTGTATAATCTTGATACTTGAAATCTAAGAATGCTAAGATTACAGCTTTGCAGGGTTTATCAATATGGTGAAATTCATTATATATATATATTCTGATTACATATCTGATTGAGTATTCACAATGTCTTTGAATACTGGATTCTAAAACTTTATAACCATTAATGTATCAAAATATCTTAAGAGAGAGTTACAGATAAGCAGTCGGAATTTGAAGAAATCTAAAAAGACTTCTTGTCTCAAAGCATAGTTCCTGTTAGTTTTTTACCAGTTTGGACTCATTATTACTCAGATTTGTGACCAACTGTAGCCCTAACACTGAGGTGTATATATTCTAGAGTATATTCTGTATTGAATTGTAGGGTAAGAGAAGAATCTAGGTAAATATAGAACACCTACCTAAAGCATCAATATTAATCAAAGACTAGAGCAGATGCCAGATTTAGTAAACAAATAAATATAAGCCTGAGAGCCTATTTCAATTTCAGATAAAAATAATTTTAAAAGGAAATCTGTCCTTTGGAATATTTAGGACATACTTATACTATTTAAAAATTGTCAATGAACTGAAATCCAAATTTAACTGTGAGTCCTGATTTTACCTGAAACACTAATTAAAGTAGTAACAGAAACATGAAGTATATTAACAGATACAAACTACAAATGCAGATTACATTTAATGTAATTTAACAATAAAACAAAGTGATTTAATCTTATTTCTTTTAGAGTAATATTGGATTTTTAGAACTGCCATTATTTCCTCCTTTTGGATGACTTATTTATTTTTATTTTTAGTGAATATAATAACACTTAACATGAGATCTACCTTCTTAACAAAATGTAAGTGCAGAATATAATATGTTAACTACATTACATAATGTCATATAGTAGATTTCTGCAAATTACTCACTTGCGTAACTGAAACTTTGTACCTATTGAACAGCAGCTCTTGTTTCCTTCTCCCCCAGGCAACCATTTTACTTTCTGCTTCTCTGAATTTGACTGCTTTAGGTACCTCGAATAAGTAGAATCATGTTCTTTTTGTGATCAGCTTATTTCGTCCAGCATAATGTCCTCTAGGTTCACCTATGTTGTAAAAAAGGGCATCATATCTTTTTATTCAGGCTGAAAAATATTAAATTTTATGTATATATCACATTTTGTTCATTCACTCATCCATCAGTGGACATTTAGGTCTTGGCTACTGTGAATAAATAGTTTTGCAATAAACACAAAAGTGCAAATATCTCTTTGCAATCCTCATTTCAGTATTTGGAATACATACCCAGAGAGTGGGGTTGCTGTATTGTACCGTAATTCTATTTTAAAATTTATTTTAAAACCTCTATACTGCTTTCCGTAGCAGCTACATCATTTTACATGCCACTAATAGTGCACAAGAGTTCCAACTTCTCCATATCCTCCACAATATATATAAATGTAATGATATACAGAAGTATATAGCACATATATGAAATGATATATGTATTATATACATGTATTAATGATATATATATATATATATATATATATATAAAACGTAGATGTATATTTGTAACAGCTGTCCTAAAATGTATGAAGAAATACCTCATTACAGTTTTTACTTAATTTTCCTGATGATTAGTAATGTTGAACATCTTTTTATGTTTTCACCTACCTGTTGGCCATTTACTCTCCTTTGAATAAATATCTATGCAAGTGTGCAGTCTATTTGTTGACCGGGTCATTTCTTTTAACTTTTTATTTTAGATTGGAGTATGCGTGTGCTTAGTCACTTAGTCATGTCCTACTCTTTGTGACCCCATGGACTGTATCTCACTAGGCTCCTCTGTCCATAGGGATTCTCTAGGCAAGAATATTGGAATGGGTTGCCATGCCCTCTTCCAGGGGATCTTCCCAATCCAGGGATCAAAACCAGGACTCCTAAATTGCAGACAGATACTTTACCATATGAGCCATCAGAGATTGGAGTATAGCATATTAACAATGTTTTGATAGTTTCAGGTGTACAGCAAAGAAACTCAGCCATATATATGCATATATCCATTCTCCCCCATTCTATCTCCTCCCATCCAGGCTACCATACAACATTGAAATTTCCTGTGCTACACAGTAGACCCTTGTTGATTATCCATTTTAAGTATAGCAGTGTGTACATGTCAATCCCAAACTCCCTAATTCTCCCTTCCCCACACCCTTATGCCCTGGTAACCATAAATTTGTTTTCTAAGTCTGTGAGTCTGTTTCTGCTTTATAAATAAGTTAATTTGTCTAATTTCTTTTTAGATTTGGCATATAAGTGATATCATATGATATATCTCTTTGACTTACCTCACTTAGTATGACCATCTCTAGATCCATCCATGTTGCTGCAAATGGCATTGTTTTATTTTCTAATGGTTGACAAATATTCTATTGTATACATGTATCACATCTTCTTTATCTATTCCTCTCTTGATGTACATTTAAGTTGCTTTCACGTCACGGCTATTGTAAACAGTACTGTAGTGCACATTGAGGTTTGTTTATCCTTTTGAAGCATGTTTTTCTCTGGGAATATGCCCAGAAGTGGGATTATAAGGTCATAAACAGCCACTGTGGAGAACAATTTGGAAGTTTTTAACTGGATTATTATTATTTGGTATTGAATTGCATGTGATTTTAAAAAAAATATGTACTTTGAATAATAACTTTTTAAAAATATATCTAGGAAAATATTTCTTTTACTTAGATTTCATTTTAATTCCATTGATTCCCTTTGCTGTGCGGAGCTTTTCAATTTGATACAATCTCATTTTGCTTTTGTTGCTTATGCTTTTGTATCATATTCAAAGGATTATTGCTAAGCCTGATGTCATGAAGCTTTCCCTCTGAGTTGTCTTCTAGGAGTTTTATAGTTTCAGATAGTTACATTTTATAGTTACATTTAAATATTTAATACATTTAAAGTTTATTCTTGGGTATGGTGTAAGATAGGAATTCGACTTTGTTCTTTGCCATGTCGCTATTCAGTTTTCCCAACCCTATTTATTGAAGAGATCATTTTTCCCTCATTATATATTCTTGGCTCACTTATTGATGAGCCTCTGGTTAATATATTCATGAGTATTTCTAGGCTATATTCTGTCCCATTGGTCTATATGTCTGCTTTTAATGCAATGCCATATACTATTTTGATTACTACAGCTTTGTAGTATGATATGAAATCAGAAAGCTTAATATTTCCAGCTTTGTTCTTCTTTCTCAAGATTATTTTACTGTAGCAAGCCCTCCCATTCCTTTTCTTTTTTTTATTGTTCCTAGCTATCCAAGGAATTCATATCAATTTTTTTTTTTTCAGTGCTGCTAGATAGAGGCCAACCCATTAGGGAGCTCACTGAAAGACAGGGCACTTTAGTTCTTCACTCCATTGGTATTAATATAGTTTCTTAACTGAATTCTGGACCTCTCATAAAGTATTTTAGTCCCTTGACTGGTGCTTCTGTTTGGAAATAAGAGCTGAAACTTCCTATTCTGTCGTTTTGCTTATGACACTTTCCCCAAAATTTTAGCCATCATCTACTCATTATTCTGAGGACTCAGTTTGATGGAAGTTTTGCCAAGGCTTCATGTAAATGCAAAGAACTTTGTGTGCAGAGTTTAAAACGTGGCTGCTAATTCCTTGACACCTCTCTATGAAAATATAGGATCCATACTTTCCTTGAAACTGGACAAATCTGGCAGTGTTTGGAGTAGTCAAATACACTGAGAATGAAGGTAATGTTTCTGTCTTGTGTTCAAAACAATATTTTCTCTTGAACTCCTGAGATGGCATGTCAGAAGTTTTACCATCCTATGGTCTAAATACTCTGAGAAGCTTAAGTTTCTTAGTAGACTTCATGTAGGCATTCTAATCTACAATTCATATATGCCTAACCTTCTAGACATCTCTGTTTAGGTGCTAGTTTTGTGTGTGAAAAACCCTATAAATAATTTCATTCCCTTGTTATTTAGGCAACCCCAAGCAGTTTAAGTCTTTTGAGCAAAGTCCCCAGACATTGTAGAGTAGATACAAGGCGTCCCTGCTATGTCCTATCTGAATTTCTTACTAATTGTTTTCATTCCACCAAGCTTTGTAGCAGTTTGTAACTTAGCAACTGATAACTGAGATGGTATAAAACTAAAAAGTTTAGTGTAAACTCTTCCTAATACAATAATAGGTATTTTATAAAGCATTCTTTTTTTTTTATATTTTCAGAATTGAGAGCAGAGAGACAACTTAGAGTAATTTAGTTGGAGTTGCTTAAAATTCATTATGCCTATGAGTCACCTGAAGATCTTATAAAAATGCTACTTTTGATTCAGTAGTTCAAATGCAGGGAAAAATGGGATAGAAAATAAATGTCCATATAATGCCAAGGTTGTTGGTCCCTGGGCCATCCTTTGAATTGTGTACCTCTACTTCACTTCGTTCATTTTGAATTTGACACAATTTAGATCTAGAGTGATTAAATAGTTGTCTCACATTGACAGATATATGATAATAAGCCATGTTGTATTCCTCAGGAGAGTCATGGTCCTGGGTTGTGGGTCATCAAGAGGGAATTATAAATAATAGAGAAGAACTTTTATTTGGTGATATCCCATATTCTAGTTTCTATGTTTTATATATAGATAGATAGAGCGATAGAGAGATATAGATAATATAGATATAAATAAAATATCACTTTTTCTTCACTACAATATTTCAAAGCAGATACTTTTATACTCAAACTGGAGAACATAAATTTAATGTCTAGAGAGATCAGTGACCTTTTAGAAAAGTTAAATGAAACAGGGTTTTAATCCAAGGATTTCGTGTCTTAAAATTTGCATTTTGCTTATGGGCACTGAGGGATGAATTTCTCATTGTGGCCATGTTTTAAAAAAAGGAAGTGTCATAGAAAACAAAGGGATAAAGAAACATATAATTTCATGTTTTATAGTTCTATCAGAAACTATCTATACTATAATAATATTATTTAAGAGCACTCTTAAGCTTGAATAGAATATGTACTCTTAGCTTTAATCTAGCTACAAATATTAATATTTATTTATCTTTACAATTGTACATGCAATTAATATTTATTGAATAAAAATAAATTTTCACACTTATATATATATGAATAAGAAATATAAAGTTTCTCTAGGGGAAAATAGTCATGTGCTTTCATTTTTTTAAAGGGTAATCTTCAAAGTTGAAAAGCATGATCACATAAATATACAATGAATGTGTGTCAAAAAGTTTATTCAACTAATTAGTGAGGTAACCAGTCAAATATTAAAGTTGGTTCAGAGAGCATATGGAGTGCTAAGAATGCATTGGTAACTAATAAAAAGTGGTAGAGTAAGGCAGCCAGGTTAAATACAAAACTGGTTATTGTTCTACAAGGTAATAAGACCAAATCTTATTGGTTACAGTTTTTTTTTTTTTTTTTCCCACTGAATGATTATAGACATATACAACCAACAAAAGTCTGAAAGTAATAAGGAACTTCACCAAATCTGGGCACTTAAATAAGTTGTCTTAACTTTCTTTTCCATGGTGACTATAAAAAGTCTCCAAGAGTCATTTGTAATTGCAAAAAGGATCAGGTTTTTTATGTTTAGTCTGATAAATACATAGATGGATATCCTTGAATATGCACTAAAATTTAGAGCCATATAAGCCTGAAATAGGAGGGAAGGGGGCAAGGCACAATGATTTAAAGAGTAATTAGGTCACAGGACACGACAAAACCTGGTTAAAAACAACTAGGCAGAAAATTTGACTTCCAGTAGACCTTGAACCTCATAATATACTCATTGTAATATATTTGGAGGCTAAGTGACACACCCACCAATGCCTTGACAGTTCTGAGGCCAACCATCAAAGGTAAAAAAGTGGATATTGGTCCAATTCTTCGAAGGAATTAAAATAAAACTCACACTCATTAGCCTATGAAATTATTCAGCCCATGAAAAATAATCAGGTTCTCTCTCATCTTCTGAGATGGCCCAAACTGTCTACAGAGTGTATTTTTCTCTGAGTAAGTCTACTTCTTATCTACAATTTTGTCTCTCACTGAATTCTTTCTGTGATGAGACATCAAGAACCTCCAATTCACTGGAAACACAGCTATCCCAGCCTTCACCAACCATGGCCCTGATTGGTGAGTCATCAACATGAAGACAAGACCAGCAAAAGGATTTTCACTCACTGAAGCTTTAAGAGATGTTGTCAGGGAGGAACAGATTTCCTCTACAATTCTAGGTTTTCATGACTGTTACTTAATTTAACATGAGACAAATTAAAAAAGAGAAAATCAAACAAAATTGCAATAACAGGTATACATGGGAAAAACCCAGAAAAACTAAATGACTTGTCAAAAAGGTCAAAACCCTCATCAATTAAAGACAAAGGACGATGTTAGGGTAGTGGTTTAGGACTTCAAAAGCCAGGAAGACAATTCACACTAGAGAAGGAAAAGGAAGTGTTTTATACACAAATATTTGGTGGACATGCAAAGACACATGCAGACATAGAGTGGACTCTGATATCTAGGCCTTAATGAGTTTTCTTCCATCACAGCTTACATGTATTTTTTTGTAGATATCTGTGGCTATAGCTCTATTTAGGGAAAAGACCATTTGTCTAAATTATTTAGGCTGCTAATATGCTGAATCTATTCTTTCCTCCTTTGCTTTTCACCTCTCTTCTTTTCACAGCTATTTATAAGGCCTCCCCAGACAGCCATTTTGCTTTTTAGCATTTCTCTTCCATGGGGATAGTCTTGATCCCTGTCTCCTGTACAATGTCACGAACTTCACTCCATAGCTCATCAGGCACTCTATCTATCAGATCTAGGCCCTTAAATCTATTTCTCACTTCCACTGTATAATCATAAGGGATTTGCTTTAGGTCATACCTGAATGGTCTAGCGGTTTTCCCTACTTTCTTCAATTTAAGTCTGAAATTGATAATAAGGAGTTCATGATCTGAGCCACAGTCAGCTCCTGGCCTTGTTTTTGTTGACTGTATAGAGCTTCTCCATCTTTGGCTGCAAAGAATATAATCCATCTGATTTCGATGTTGACCATCTGGTGATGTCCATGTGTAGAGTCTTCTCTTGTGTTGTTGGAAGAGGATGTTTGCTATGACCAGGGCATTTTCTTGGCAAAACTCTATTAATCTTGCCCTGCTTCATTCTGCATTCCAAGGCCAAATTAGCCTGTTACTCCAGGTGTTTCTTGCATTCCTACTTTTGCATTCCAGTCCCCTGTAATGAAAAGGACATCTTTTTGGGTGTTAGTTCTAAAAGGTCTTGTAGATATTCATAGAACTATTCAACTTCAGCTTCTTTAGTGTTACTGGTTGGGGCATAGACTTGGATTACTGTGATATTGAATGCTTTGCCTTGGAAATGAACAGAGATGATTCTGTCATTTTTTAGATTGCATGCAAGTACTGCATTTTGGACTTTTTTGGTCAACTTTTTGTTGACCATGATGAAAAGCAAAGGAGAAAAGGAAAGATATAAGCATTTCAATACAGAGTTCCAGAGAAGAGCAAGAAGAGGTAAGAAAGACTTCTTTAGCAGTCAATGCAAAGAAATAGAGGAAAAGAACAGAATGGGAAAGACTAGAGATATTGTCAAGAAAATTAGAGATACCAGGGGAACATTTCATGCAAAGATAGGCTCGATAAAGGACAGAAATGGGATGGACCTAACAGAAGCAGAAGATATTAAGAAGAGATGGCAAGAATACACAGAAGAACTCTACAAAAAAGATCTTCAGTACCAGGATAATCACGATGGTGTGATCACTCATCTACAGACAGACAGCCTGGAATGTGAAGTCAAATGGGCCTTAGAAAGTATCACTACGAACAAAGCTAGTGGAGGGGATGGAATTCCAGTTGATCTATTTCAAATCCTGAAAGATGAAGCCGTGAAAGTGCTGCGCTCAATATACCAGCAAATTTGGAAAACTCAGCAGTGGCCACAGGACTGAAAGAGATCAGTTTTCATTCCAATTCTAAAGAAAGGCAATGCCAAAGAATGCTTAAACTACCACACAATTGCACTAATCTCACATGCTATTAAAGTAATTCTGAAAATTCTCCAAGCCAGGCTTCAGCAATATGTGAACCGTGAACTTCCTGATGTTCAAGCTGGTTTTAGAAAAGGCAGAGGAACCAGAGATCAAATTGCCAACATCCGCTGGAACATGGAAAAAGCAAGAGAATTCCAGAAAAACATCTCTTCCTGCCTTATAAACTATTCCAAAGACTTTGACTGTGTGGATCACAATAAACCGTGGAAAAATCTGAAAGAGATGGGAATACCAGACAACCTGACCGGCCTCTTCCAAAATCTGTATGCAGGTCAGGAAGCAGCAGTTAGAACTGAACATGGAACAACAGACTGGTTCCAAATAGGAAAAGGAGTACATCAAAGCTGAATATTATCACCCTGCTTATTTAACTGATATGCAGTGTACATCATGAGAAACGCTGGACTGGAAGAAACAAAAGCTGGAATCAAGATTGGCGGGAGAAATATCAATAACCTCAGATATGCAGATGATACCACCCTTATGGCAGAAAGTGAAGAGGAACTAAAAAGCCTCTTGATGAAAATGAAAGTGGAAAGTGAAAAAGTTGACTTTAAGCTCAACATTCATAAAACAAAGATCATAGCACCCGCTCCCATCACTTCATGGGAAATAGATGGGGAAACAGTGGAAACAGTATCAGACTTTATTTTTGGGGGCTCCAAAATCACTGCAGATGGTGACTGCAGAAATGAAATTAAAAGACGCTCACCCCTTGGGAGAAAAGTTATGACCAACCTAGATAGCATATTCAAAAGCAGAGACATTACTTTGCCAACTAAGTTCCGTCTAGTCAAGGCTATGATTTTTCCAGTAGTCTTGTATGGATGTGAGAATTGGACTGTGAAGAAGGCTGAGCGCTGAAGAATTGATGCTTTTAAACTGTGGTGTTGGAGAAGACTCTTGAGGGTCCCTTGGACTGCAAGGAGATCCAAACAGTCCATTCTGAAGGAAATCAGCCCTGGGATTTCTTTGGAAGGAATGATGCTAAAGTTGAAACTCCAGTACTGTGGCCACCTCAATGAGTCAGTGAAGAGTTGACTCATTGGAAAAGACTCTGATGCTGGGAGGGATTGGGGGCAGGAGGAGAAGGGAACGACAGAGGATGAGATGGCTGGATGGCATCACGGACTCGATGGATGTGAGTCTGAGTGACCTCCAGGAGTTGTTGATGGACAGGGAGGCCTGGCGTGCTGTGATTCATGGGGTTGTAAAGAGTTGGACACAACTGAGCGACTGAACTGAACTGAATATGCTGAATATATTCAAATGCTCAGTTGTGTATGACTCTTTATGACTCCGTGGACTGTAGCCCATCAGGCTCTTCTGTCCATGGGATCCTCGTAGCAAGGATACTGGAGTGGGTTTCTACTTCCTCGTCCAGGGCATCTTTCCAACCTGGAGACTGAACAGACATCTCTTGGGAAATAGGGTGAAGGTCTCTCTCTTCTGTAACTGTTAGGATAAGCACAGTGATTGAAACCGCCAACTCTGATCATGCATCATAGTAACCGTTTGCCTGAGTTGTTTTATGACAGGAGATCCTGATAAAGAATACAGAACTGATAAGCCACCGCCAACCAGAAAAGTTCGGGAAAGGTCAAAAGGAGACACCACATGTCCGTCCACTTCCCAGAATCACTCTCACCAGCATCCATCTTGGCTGAGAGATGTGTACACCACCAGGAAAGACACTGAATTAGAATGATTGGCCAAAGACCACCCAGAAACTAATCCTGTCACCATAAAACCTGAGACTGTGAGCCACAGGGCAGAGCAGTCCTCCTGGGTTCCCTTACCCTACTGCTCTCCACCTGGATGCCCTTTCCAATAAAATCTCTTGATTTGTCAGCACATGTGTCTCCTCAGACAATTCATTTCTGAGTGTTAGACAAGAGCCCAGTTTCGGGCCCTGAAAGGGGTCCCCTTTTCTGCAACGAATGACGACTCTGGTGGGACTCTTCTTTACTGAGACTGCCATCCTGATCACTTGGGGTACTCAAAGGCCAGCTTGCCTGCCAAAGGACCAGACCCAGCAGCCACAACTGCGACCCTTTTGTCCCTGGTCTCCTCATTTCATAGACAACTGGCCAGAGTGCCCTGACTGGTAAGGAACAAGAGACTTTATTGGCCTCTCTCCCATTCCCTCTCTCTTTCCTCTTCTTAACCCTTCCTATTTTTCCCCATTTTGCTAGTCCCCCAGTCCTGGACTCAGGAATCTGATTGAAGGGCCTCAGCCTGAGCTGAGGATTAGAGACTGATCACCTCCTCTTGGCAGAGAACTTGAATTCTTGTTCTGTTCTGGTAGGGCCGAGTTCCAGTCCTCCCTTCTCTGGAGGCCTGGGGTAAAATCCCATAACACCTGGGTATCTGCAGGTGGCAGGAGACATCTGTAAGGCCACCCCTTTCACCCCCCTCTCCCTCCTCCTCCCCCTTTTTCTTTCAACCTGGCTTCCTTTCCTCGCTTTGAAATGTTTGATTTAAGGGAATGTCTGATGAAGACTACCAGGTGTATATGTGTGTTTTAACTATGTTCTATGTTGTGATTTTTGATGGCCATTTTGCTTTGTCTGGCTACTATTTGGTTTAGACCTGCCGCCATTTCATTAGAACTTAATTTTCTTTCTTTGTGCCTTGAGACCAGGTCTCTGGCTCTGTTCTCAGAAACAATTATCTAGACCATCTCTAACCCCTGAGACTGAGAAAAAATGGGAAAAAGTCTTTATAAGTTTTATTTATTCCAACTGTTTTTTATAAACTAGTAAATTTTATATTGTAATATCTAATTCATGACTAAACTTAAAAAATGAAGCTAGATCTTGCCTAAATATGATTTGGTATGTCTTTGTCTCTAGGTAATATTTTTGAGGTTAATTTGTAAATGAGCTCTACTTACAAATTAAAGGTAAGCACTTACAAATCAAATAATTCTAAATTAAACAGTAAATTCCAGGTTCATGTGAACTGGGAAATATTTAGTGCTAAATACCTGATATTAATGTTTGTTTGTTGACCTATCTAATATAGACATGTCCTAGACTAATTAACATTAAGTAGAATATTTTCATTGTCCCTAGGTTTAATATAAGTTAAATACTATATCTGTTACAAGTTTGTTAATAAGGAAATTATCTCGAGTGAAGAAACTTCTAAAAGAAATGTAAATGAGATATGAGCTTTTATATAAACTCTATTAAGAATAATTATTCTTTAGAAATATCTGTCTAAAATAGTCTCTCCAGATTGGTGTAACTTAAATTTCTAAGGGTTGTGCCAAGTGTGCTAAGTGTTAGAAGTCTATTGAATAGTTTAGTCATTTACAAATAAAATAAGGTATTGAAATATTTACTACTAAACACTAATTTCCTTTTACAGAGAAACAAAGAGATTTGGGGCTATAAGTGAATAATGTTTGGTGCCATCCTAAAATGTTCTAAGAAAGCAAGGGTTTTAGAAATTATCACTGGTATTTATGCTCACCAATCTATAAAATATATAAAAGTTAGTTCTTGTTTGCTAAAGGAAAAGAGGAAGTGTGTTTTCAGTTAAAAAAAAAAGTATGAAAAATACTAAAAAGAGTTATGTATGATCAGGATTTTCTAAAATTGGATCACAATTACTTAGATAAATGGATTTTGTTAGGAATGACACAGCCATAAGAAAACTGGTTAGAGCCAATTTGGTCCAAGATGGTCGATCTGACTTTCACTAGACCTTGAGCCTTGGTATTTATGCCCATTGTGACATATCAACAAGGTAAATGATACACCCATCGACGTTGACTATATCTGACCAAATGTTCTAAACACTTTTAATTGATCTTTTAAGTAAAACTTCCTAAATAATTATTTTGAAGTTCTTTTACCTCTAGCTAACTTTGGCGTGCTTCAGAGGGCCCCTGAAACATCCCAAACAGAGATATTAAACTGTGTATATTTGGTTGGTTAAATTATATGGAAAAGATTATCAAATGAGTAATAAATCTGTTCATGTTATAATGTATGGTGAAATTACTAATACAGACATCCTAGAAATTATATGGAGTTCTTAACATTCTGATATGTCCTGGTATTCTAATGGAAAACCTGATGACGTCACAAAAGTTAACAAAAGGACTGAATGAACCAGCTACTATGCTTATAACTTTTACGGTTTCTGTCTGAAAAATTACCAGTTTGAATCTTATGTTTTCCCGAAGTAGGGAAAACCTTCCTCCAAACTAATTATGACAATACTTTGTTAAAATTATACATTATAAACAAAACAATTATATTTTCTCTCTGACTCCTCCAGAAATTGGAAACTCTTAGGTTTCCAGTAAGTTTATTAAATGAATTAGGAAGGTTATCTCACTAACAGGTACAAAAATCTCAAGGAATTTTTGAGACCTTAAAAAGGGATGAATTCACTTAGATTTGTTAGGCAAAATCAGTGACAAGCCTTTTGTGTGAATTTCCCAGCCATGTTTTATTTTAAAAATTCAGTTTAAGACTCTATAAATATTTCAGCAAAATAAAAAGTCTATGATCAATTATGGTTATATAAATCATCAGACCAAAATTAGTGAGAAAAGACCTATTTTGCAAACAAAGTGGACTTAATTTGGTTATAGTTGATAAAAATGAGGGTAATTTTAGGGAGAAAAAGATGTTTCAATAAATGTTAAATCCCAGTTTGTTAATGGAGCACTGCATGTAGTAAGACTCATTTCTTGGATAGTTCTTTGCTGTTATGTGATATTAATGTAAAATTTAATTGTATGCTTAAAGAACAACCTAAGTTTGTTTCTGAAGCTTATCTCAGTAATCTGTCTTTGGATGAAGATCAGATGCCTCATGACCTGCAACCAGGACTGAAAAAAGATAAAATTTAAGAGACTGTCTCCAACCTGGAAGGAAGGACTTTTTTATCAGGAGAAACTACACTACATCAGGATGAGAAGACAACAACATCAGAGGTAGACAGCTTGCCCAAGATGCTGGATCTGATTAGTATGATCATTTATAATGTTTTTTGATTTGTTAGACCTTTGCATAAAAATCAAATGCTTTTTATTAATAGGGCTCATTCTATGCTAGTTTTAGAAATCAATCTAATTGTTGGGTTTGTGGCCAATTACCTGTGTCTAGCTCTGGGTTACCTTGGTAAATTGCTCTACTACAAGACTGTAACTGGTTAGCCCTCAAAAAATTTACTTAAAAAAAAAAAATATATATATATATAATCAGGTTGCTGTGATAGTCAGTTCAGTTAAGTTCAGTTCAGTTCCGTTGCTCAGTCGTGTCCAACTCTTTGCGAACCCATGAATCCCAGCACAACAGGCCTCCCTGTCCAACACTAACTCCTGGAAATCCCTCAGACTCATGTCCATCGAGTCCATGATGCCATCCAGCTGTCTCATCCTCTGTCGTTCCCTTCTCCTCCTGCCCCCAATCCCTCCCAACATCAGAGTCTTTTCCAGTGAGTCAACTCTTCGCATGAGGTGGCCAAAGTACTGGAGTTTCAGCTTAAGCATCATTCCTTCCAAAGAAATCCCAGGAATGATCCTAAGAATGGACTGTTTGGATCTCCTTGCAGTCAAAGAGACTCTCCAGAATGTTCTCCAACACCACAGTTTGAAAGCATCAATTCTTCGGCGCTCAGCCTTATTCACAGTCCAACTCTCACATCCATACATGACCACAGGAGAAACCAGAGACTTCACTAGACGGACCTTATTTGGCAAAGCAATGTCTCTGCTTTTGAATATGCTATCTAGATTGGTCATAAATTTTCTTCCAAGGAGTAAGCGTTTTATAATTTCATGGCTGCAGTCACCATCTGCAGTGATTTTGGAGCCCCCCAAAATAAAGTCTGACACTGTTTCCACTGTTTCCCCATCTATTTCCCATGAAGTGATAGGACCAGATGCCATGATCTTCGTTCTTTGAAAGTTGAGCTTTAGGCCAACGTTTTCACTCTCCACTTTCACTTTCATCAAGAGGCTTTTTAGTTCCTCTTCACTTTCTGCCATAAGGGTGGTGTCATCTGCATATCTGAGGTTATTGATATTTCTCCCGCCAATCTTGATTCCAGCTTTTGTTTCTTCCAGTCCAGCGTTTCTCATGATGTACACTGCATATCAGTTAAATAAGCAGGGTGACAATATACAGCCTTAACGTACTCCTTTTCCTATTTGGAACCAGTCTGTTGTTCCGTATCCAGTTCTAACTGTTGCTTCCTGACCTGCATACAGATTTCTCAAGAGGCAGGGTAGGTGATCTGGTAGTCCCATCTCTTTCAGAATTTTCCAGTTTCTTGTGATCCACACAGTCAAAGGCTTTGGCATAGTCAATAAAGCAGAAGTAGATGTTTTTCTGGAACTCTCTTGCTTTTTCCATGATCCAGCAGATGTTGGCAATTTGATCTCTGGTTCCTCTGCCTTTTCTAAAACCAGCTTGAACATCAGGAATTCACGGTTCATGTATTGCTGAAGCCTGGCTTGGAGAACTTTGAGCATTACTTTACTAGCATGTGAGATGACTGCTGTTGTGCAGTAGTTTGAGCATTCTATGGCATTGCCTTTCTTTGGAATTGGAATGAAAACTGACCTTTTCCAGTCCTGTGGCCACTGCAGAGTTTTCCAAATTTGCTTGCATATTGAATGCAGCACTTTCACAGCATTATCTTTCAGGATTTGAAATAGGTTAACTGGAATTCCATCACCTCCACTAGCTTTGTTCGTAGCGATGCTTTCCAAGGCCCACTTGACTTCACATTCCAGGATATCTGGCTCTATGTTAGTGATCACACCATCATGATTATATGGGTCATGAAGATCGTTTTTGTAGAGTTCTTCTGTGTATTCTTGCCACCTCTTCTTAATATCTTCTGCTTCTGTTTAGATTATCCCATTTCTGCTTTTATTGAGCCATCTTTGCATGAAATGTTCCCTTTGTATCTCTAATGTTCTTGAAGAGATCTCTAGTCTTTACCATTCTGTTGTTTTTCTCTATTTCTTTGCATTGATTGCTAAAGAAGGCTTTCTTATCTCTTCTTGCTATTCTCTGGAACTCTGCTTTCAGATTCTTATATCTTTCCTTTTCTCCTTTGCTTTTCACCTCTCTTCTTTTCACAGCTATCTGTAAGGCCTCCCCAGACAGACATTTTGCTTTTTTTGCATTGCTTTTCCTTCAGGATGGTCTTGATCCCTGTCTCCTGTACAATGTCACGAACCTCATTCCATAGTTCATCAGGCACTCTGTTTATCAGATCTAGGCCCTTAAATCTATTTCTCATTTCCACTGTATAATAACGGATTTGATTTAGGTCATACCTGAATGGTCTAGTGGTTTTCCCTACTTTCTTCAATTTCAGTCTGAATCTGGTAATAAGGAGTTCATTATCTGAGCCACAGCCAGATCCTGGTCTTGTTTTTTTGACTGTATAGAGCTTCTCCATCTTTTGCTGCAGAGAATATAATCAATTTGATTTCGGTGTTGACCATTTGGTGATGTCCATGTGTATAGTCTTCTCTTGTGTTGTTGGAACAGGATGTTTGCTATGACCAGGGCATTTTCTTGACAATACTCTATTAGTCTTTGCCCTGCTTCATTCCTCATTCCAAGGCCAAATTTGCCTGTTACTCCAGGTGTTTCTTGCCTTCCTACTTTTGCATTCCAGTCTCCTATAATGAAAAGCACATCTTTTTGGGGTGTTAGTTCTAGAAGGTCTTGTAGGTCTTCATAAAACCGTTCAACTTCAGCTTCTTCAGTGATACCGGTTGGAGCATAGACTTGGATTACTGTGATTTTGAATGTTTTGCCTTGGAAATGAAGAGAGGTCATTCTGTCGTTTTTGAGATTGCATCCAAGTGTTGCATTTCGGAGTCTT
Source organism: Ovis aries (assembly GCF_016772045.2). Classification (NCBI taxonomy): domain Eukaryota; kingdom Metazoa; phylum Chordata; class Mammalia; order Artiodactyla; family Bovidae; genus Ovis; species Ovis aries. The sequence goes on from NC_056063.1 coordinate 42,264,540, forward strand.
TTGTTGACCATGAGGGCTTCTTTATTTCTGCTGAGGGATTCCTGCCTGCAGTAGTAGATATAATGGTCATCTGAGTTAAATTCACCCATTCCAGTCCATTTTAGTTTGCTGATTCCTAGAATGTCGACATTCACTCTTGCAATCTCTTGTTTGACCACTTCCAGTTTGCCTTGATTCATGGACCTGACATTCCAGGTTCCTCTGCAATATTGCTCTTTACTAGATAGGATTCCCCTCACCAGGCCAATTAATAATGCCTTCTCTGACTCTGGCCATAAATTTGAGGTTTTTTTTTCTATTACTAAAGCTCAATCAGAGCCACAAGAAAAGTTTCAGCAAAGGAGGAAAAACTCTGCCACAATTATAGGGTGGATTTATATAGATAAAACCAGGCTATTCTAATTTAGGTTTAAAGTCTCCTCTGTGTTGGAAACAATTAAATCATACCAAGGATAATCAGTCTAGTAACACTAGAAAACTGGGCTATGTGCCTTATAGATGGTGGTTTCAATATATAATTTCCCTGGAAGATAAAGATTCTACAGAGTAGACTAAGTCAGATGACCTGAGATATACTTGGCTACATCTAATGGAAGCTCTTAACTTAAGTCTTGCTTATGACTGTACTAACACTGCTGGCTATGTTATTTGTATTTCACCTGTTTTACAAAATTGCTATTTCTTACACTGTCAAATGTGTGTCTGAGGCCTCTAATAGAATAATATATAGTCCCATATGAGATTGATGATGGTAACAGTGTAACTCTAAATATGGGAAGAAGCAACAAAAGGTAATATTTTCCTGTACCAAGAGGCTAGTAAGATAGGTGGTCCAGAGAATTTTGGAAACTGTTTTATGGCCTAGTCTAGTAACAGCACATTGAGTGGCCTGTCAGCAAAATCTTTGTCAAACCTGAAAATGGACATTCTCAGCACCATGGGATAAAATGATCATGAAATGCCCCCCTCAAAATCATGGTCAAGTTTATGAGCAAAAAGGGGTTCTGCCAACTGAAGACTGACACACCATCTACATCTACAAAGATTAAATCATGGCTGCTCCAACTGCTGACTTTCAATGCCCCTGAAAGGAGTTCAGGGTGAAAATCAGGAATGAGGCACTCTGTACTCTGGGAAAAACTGGCAGAACAGACCTTCAGATAGTTAGATCTTTTCAGGAGAAGATTTTATGAGTCCCAATTCTTGTATCTCCTCATACCTAGAGAAACACTGACATTATTAATGGTGAAATTTGCTTTGACTATTAAGGAAAAGTTTACAATTAAAAGTCAAAAAGAGTGGCCATGGTTCAGATATCCTGGGAAATAACTAGGTGAAGCTATGGGTGTACTTTCAGATTAGACCTTGTATTGCTAAACACTTGAGTTTTCTGAGTTGTGTCAGGCTTGGATGCCACCATTCTCTAAACAATGTCTGCTGGAAGCTAGTAACTGCAACCTTACTTTTTATAAAACTAGGCACCTGGCTACCTGGCTACAAGTCTCCATGGAGTGTCAGGTCCAGACAGGGTTTCAGGCCTATTCTTCTAAAAAGAAATGAGATTTATTTTGTCTACTAAATTCCAGTTATCACTCCCCCAACTACTTCTAATTGGGTCTGTTACACAAAAATGACAGACCAAGGGATTGAGATTTTAATCATAAAGGCTCAGATCTAGGACTTGGAACTCAGAAATACTTCCAATTGAGTGTCTCTTCTCCAAGCTGAGGCAGTCCTACGCTCCATTTTGACAGGAAGTTATCACAGTCATAGTTGCCTAGTTCCCTAAATTAAAACTGAGTAGACCTCTGTGGGGCTCTGGAGTAGAGATATGTTCTGTGTTCTCCATTTCTTGTCTGTAGGATATAGGCTTCATTCAGCCTCCCTGACCTTCCCTGGGTCCAAAAGGGTGTATTCAAACAATTGCTAATCAGGGAAGGGAAGAAATACAGAAACAGGAGAAACAATCAAATAGTGGTACAGCCTTGAGACAGGGTCCTCGGTCCTACTCAAAGAAATATACATAACAATGTCTTTGACTTCTACAGAACTGGAGCCCCCACCCAGGTGGAGAATGATAACTTCAGACTGAACACAAGATTCCTGGAGCATAGTTCTATTGCTTCACCACCAATCAATTAAAAAAAAAAAAAAAGTCACAAACCTTGCAGCCCTCACCCCAAATGTTGCCTCCTGTTTCTGGGGACCAGCGATGACCATCCTGTTAGGTCTCCTGTTTGGCCCCTTTCTATTTCATCTCTGAGAAGAGCCTACAGTTTGAAACTAATTGCTGTTAGTATAAGGATGGAAGCTGGTTTCAGATGTGGAACACCCCAACTTAGATCAGGTAGAGAGAGACTTCTGCTCTGCTAAGCAGGCCTACACCCATGCACAGTGGGAAGAAGTTACGGAAGAAAGAGACCTCTGCCCCAATTCCCAAGAAGTATCTTGAGTATGAAGTCTCTCAGGGGGAAGTTGTTAGGGGAAGCACACTGATTGAAACCGCCCACCCTGGCCAGGCACCATAGTCGGAACTAATAAGCCACTACCAACCTGAAGAATTCAGGAAAGTTCAAAAGGAGACACCACGTGTCCGTCCACTTCCCAGAATCCCTCTCACCAGCATCCATCTTGGCTGAGGGATATGTGCACCACAAGGAAAGACTTGAATTAGAGCGATTGGCCAAAGGCCACCTAGAAACTAATCCCATCACCATAAAACCCGAGACTACAAGCCAAACAGCAGAACAGTCCTCCTGGGTTCTTATCCTACTGCTCTCCACCCAGGTGCCCTTTCCCAGTAAAATCTCTTGCTTTGTCAGAACATGTGTCTCCTCGGACAATTCATTTCTGAGTGTTAGACAAGAGCCCAGTTTTGGGCCCTGAAAGGGGTCCCCTTTCCTGCAACATAACTACTTCCTGCTGAGGTGGTTTTAGTACTGCCTAGTAGAGTAGTAGTCTTTCTCCGCTTGATCTAAATTGAAGTATTGTGTTCCTGAAACCAGCATTTACCCAGGCAGTAAAAACAATTTAGTCTGAAACTGCTAGATGCGGGGGACGACCCGTGAAGGGTTAAGTCTTGGGAGCTCCTCGGCATGTATGAGCCCTAGGACATGTTCCTAAGCTCCCTGTCCCGCCACCCTCAAGAATTTTTATAGCCCTCAAGGCTTCAAGATGTCCAGTTCCTGCAACATGTCCTAGAAGATAGATTATCTTATTATGTATACAATGGTAAGGGTCTGGTGATTGTATCTTGAGATTAAAAACAACCTTGTAAATGTCATAAGTCACGTACTTTACCCTATATATACTGCAGCACAATAAAGCAAGGTATCAGCCATTTTGGGCTGATCCTTTCAACCCCATCTTTTGTCTCTCTCTTATTTTTCTTAGCGGGGACGCTCCGTTCTTTCCCTGTGCAGGTGCGACTCTTGCTTGTGCTGGCCGCGGCAGCTAGACTTTGTCAAGGATGAAACTTTTAAGCAGTTGAAACAGACAGGGGCCATATGGGAGGCCCAACAGGATGGTCATCACCAGTCCCAGAAAAGGAAGCAAACTTTGAGGTAAGGGCTGCAAGATGGGTGACTTTCTTTTGATTGATTGGTAAAGAGGTAACAGAGTGATGCTGCAGAGATATTAGTCTCAGCCTGAAGTTATCATCCTCCATCTTGGTGGCTGCCAAAGTTTTTGTAGAAGAACTCAAATATATTGTTATGCATTTACTCCTTAAAGAGGAATCAGGACTCTGCCCCAAGCCTGCATCATCATTTGATTGCTCCTGCCCTGCTTCTGTATTCTCTCCCTTAGCAACCACTTGAATCTTCCCTTTAGAACGGATGAAGTTCAAGGAGTTTGAATGAAGTCTACATTCCACAAAAAAAAGAGAGAACAAAGAAAGGGTTTATACTCCAAGGCCCCACAGAGTCTTGCTCTGTTGATGACTCTAAAGGCATGTCTATCTGAATTAGATCAACTAGCAAAGATTGTATAGTCAAAGCTATGTTTTTTCCCAGTAGTCATGTACAAATGTGAGAATTGGACCATAAAGAAGACGGACTGGAGAAGACTTTTGAGAGTTCCTTGGACAGCAAACAGATTAAACCAGTCAATCCTAGAGGAAATAAACCCTGAAAATTCATTAGAATATGAAGCTGAAGCCCTCATACTTTGGTCATCAAATGCAAGGATCCAACACATGGGAAAGGATCTTGATGCTAGGAAACATTGAAGGCAAAAGGAGAAGAGGGCAGAAGAGGATGAGATGGCTAGATAACATCACCAACTCAATGCACATGAATTTGAGCAAACTCCAGGAGATAGTGAAGAACAGGGGAGCCTGGTGTGCTGTAGTCCATAGGGTCACAAATAGACGAAACTTAGTGACTGAACAACAACAACAACACCAACAACAATTAATTTAGTACTGAATATTTCCCAGTTCACATGAACCTGAAAATGCAGGCTAGTTATCTTCTGTATTTTTCAGAAGTTATATAAGAACTTAGTTTTATTTAAGTTAATTAAGTAGAACTCATTGACAAATTTTATTAATTTAAAGATTAAAAACAAAGATAAAACACATATAAACATAAACAAACACAAAGATAAGATAGCCTCGTTTTCTAAAATTAGTCATGAATCAGGGGTCAACATATAAATTCAGTAGCTTATAAATAATAGTTGGAATAGGTAAAATTTAGAAGGCTTCTTCACCACCCTCCTTCTTTTTTTTTTTTTTCTCTCAGTCTCATGAGTTAGAGATGGTCTAGATAAGACATGTTATCCTGAGAGCCCTGGTCTCAAGTCACAGGAAAAGAAAATCAAGTCCTCCTTGTAGAGCTTTTTCCTTTAGGACAAGAATTCTGGGAGAAAAAAAAAAAATAATCAAGCTAGTTTTTACTAAATGTATATGCAAAAGAGCCAGTTTTGGAATTTTCAAGAGTTTTACCTAAACCAACTTTCTCTACAGTCTAAACAATATAGTAGCCACCTAATGTTATAATAAAATATATCATCTTAGTTATAGATTCATAGCTAAAATCTTTCCAGTCAGACAGGATTCACCCGAGGGCTTTGCAGTGGAACAGAACCAGAATTTCCCATTTCACAAGGCAGAATAGCCATCAGAAATCACAACGTAGAATACAAAATATAGAACACAGACAGGCATGGAGATCCTGATCAGACATGCCCATAAAAACAAAACTGTGGTCTCTTAGAAAACCTCCTATGGAGACACAGAACTTCAGATCTGAATACTGACAGACTAAACAGAAATATCTTAGGTCTTCAGAGATTTCAAAGGGAGGAAAGGAGGCTAAGTTTAAAGAAAAGGGGGAAGAGAGGGAACAAAAGGGTTGAACTTATGGATGTCTGTTGTTACCTGCAGACACGTAGGTATTGTAAGACTTTTCCCTGGGCTTCCAGTAAGGGAGGACTGGAACTTGGCCCTACCAGAAACCAGATACCAGGCCAGAATTCAAGTTCTTCACTCGCTAGAGGTGGTCAGGCTCATATCCTCAGATTAAGTTGAGGCCCTTTAACCAGACTACTGTATCTACTACCTAGATAGAATCAAAAAAGTGGAGGATAGAAGGGGTTGAAAAGAGGAAAGAGAGAGGGAAGGAGAAAGAGGTCAACAAAGTCTCATGTATTTTACCCTGTTGGGGTTCTCTGGCCAGTCATCCACATCAGGAGAAAAGCAGGGATAAAAGGGCTCTGTTTGCAGTCGCTGGGTCTCATGTGTCAATTGGCAAGCTGGTCCCTGAGTACCTCGAGTGGTCAAGATATCAGTCATAGAGAAGAGGTTGCCATTTGTTGCAGGAAGGCAGACCCCTTCCAGGGACCTAGAGTTGTCTTTTGTCTAACACTTACAAATGAATTGTCTGAGAAGATACAGGTGCTGACAAAGCAAGATCATTTATTACGAAGGGGTGACTGGGTGGACAGCAGCAAGATAAGGGAACACAATAGAACTGCTCTGTCATATGGCTCTCAGTCTAATGTTTTATGGTGATAGGGTTAGGTTCTAGTTGTCTCTAGCCAATTCCTCTGATTCAGGGCCCTTCCTGGTCGCACATGCATCTTTCAGTGAAGAAGGACTCAGCAAACTAGCTGTCTCTACTCCCTAGAGAGGGAGCATCCCGTAATCTGATTCCAGATAACACTCATAGGGCCCCGATCTTGAGCTCTGGCTCTGGCCAGGAGCTAGGCTGAGCATTCTACGTGTGTCGTATCATTCTATCCCTACAATAGACCTAAAAGGGATTATAATCTCCCCACTTTACAGATGAGTAAACCGAGGCCACGAAGGATTGGCCAGGACTGGGATCTAGGTCCGAAAGATTCTGGAAGTCCATAGCACGTATGGACTGACATCTTCTCTCACATTTTGACTTTTCCCAAATTCTTCCAGTTGGTGGTAGCTGATTAGTTTCATGTTCCTTAACAGAACCTCCTGTTGTTAAATAACTCATGCAAAATGTTCCTAATTTGCCTGGCCAGGATGGGTGGTTTCAGTCAGTAATTATCCTAACAATGCTTCTGCACACTTAATAGACTACACTACAGTGTAAGCATAACTTTTATATGCACTGGGAAAAAAAAGCATTGTGTGATTCACTTTATTGCAATGATCATTTTATTGTGGAGGTATGGAACAAAACTCATAATATCTCTGAGATATGTCTATAGATTCATTATTGCTACTACACATACACATACATACAAATACACATGCATATACATATAAACACATATATATAACATTTATTCCTATTATGCATTTAAAACAGATTTTTAAAAATATTTTGGTGTTATTTTAATTATTATTTATCTATTTATTTTTGGCTGTGCTGGGTCTTCATTTCTAAGTGTTTATCGTCACCCTGTTTATTTAACTTATATGCAGAGCACATCATGTGAAATGCCAGGCTAGATACATTACAAACTGTAATTAAGATTGCCTGGAGAAATATCAACAACTTCAGATATGTGGAAAATACCACTTTAATGCCAGAAAACAAAAGGGAACCGAAGAGCCTCTTGATGAGGATGAAGGAGGAGAGTGAAAAAGCCGGGTTAAACCTAATATTAAAATAAACAAAAAAACTAAGATAATGTAATCTGATGTTATCACTTCATGGCAAATAGAATGGGAAAAGGTGGAAGCAGTGACAGATTTCTTCTTCTTGGGCTGTAAAATCACTGTGGATGGTAACTGCGGCCATGAAATTAGAAGACAATTGCTTCTTATCAGGAAAGCTATGACAAACTTAGTATGTTTAAAAGCAAAGACATCATTTTGCTGACAAATGTCCACATAATCAAGGCTATGATCTTTCCAGTGGTCACACATGAATGTGACAGCTGGACAGTAAAGAAAGTAGAGCTCCCAAGAATCTATGCTTTCCAACTGTGGTGCTGGAGAGAAGACTCTTCAAAGTACCTTGGAAATCAAGCAGATCAAGCCAGTCAATCTTAAAGGAAATCAACCCTGAATACACTTTGGAAGGACTGATGCTGAAGCTGAAACTCCAATACATTGCCCAAGGATGCAAACAGCCGACTCATCAGAAAAGACCATGATACTGGGAAAGATTGAAGGCAGAGGAGAAGAGGGCAATGGAGGATGAGATGATTGAATGGTGTCACTGATGCAAGAGACATGAACTTGGGCAGACTCCAGGAGATGATGTGAGACAGGGAAGCCTGATGTACTGCAGTCCATGGGGTTGTGAAGAATCGGACACGACTTGGTGACTAAACAACACCAACAAGTGCATGGACTTCTCATTGTGGTGGCTTCTCTTGTTGAAGAGCATAGGCTCTAGGGTTTCAGGGCTTCAGTAGTTGCAGCATGTAGGCTCAGTAGTTGCAGGTCCTGGGCTCTAGTGCACAAACTCAATAGTTGTGGTGCATGGGCTTAAGTCACATATGGGGTCCTCCCAGACTAGCTGTTTAACCCTTGTTTCCTACACTATTAGGCAGATTCCTCACCACTGAGCCACAGGGAAGGACCTTAAAATGTTTATATCATGTATTTTTACCCAAAGATCAGAAACAAGACCATCTTTTGAGTTATCAAGAATCTTGTTTTAGATTGATATGTTGAGATAAAACCAGGTACATTTCATAGGTCCTTACAGAATGGGAAAGACTAGAGATCTCTTCAAGAAAATTAGAGATATCAAGGGAAAATTTCATACAAAGATCGGCTCGATAAAGGACAAAAATGGTATAGACCTAACAGAAGCAGAAGATATTAAGAAGAGGTGGCAAGAATACACAGAAGAAAGGTACAAAAATATCTTCACAACCCAGATAATCATGATGGTGTGATCACTAATATAGAGCCAGATATCCTGGAATGTGAAGTCAAGTGGGCCTTACAAAGCATCACTACGAACAAAGCTAGTGGAGATGATGGAATTCCAGTTAACCTATTTCACATCCTGAAAGATGATGCTGTGAAAGTGCTGCACTCAATATGCCAGCAAATTTGGAAAACTCAGCAGTGGCCACAGGACTGCAAAATGTCAGTTTTCATTCCAATTCCAAAGAAAGGCAATGCCAAAGAATGCTCAAACTACCACACAATTGCACTCATCTCACATGCTAGTAAAGTAATGCTCAAAATTCTCCAAACCAGGCTTCAGAAATACATTAACCATGAACTTCCTGATGTTCAAGCTGGTTTAGAAAAGGCAGAGGAACCAGAGATCAAATTGCCAACATCTGCTGGATCATGGAAAATGCAAGAGAGTTCCAGAAAAAAAAAAAAATCTACTTCTTCTTTATTGACTATGCCAAAGCCTTAGACTTTGTGATCACAATAAACTGTGGAAAATTCTGAAAGAGATGGGACTACCAGACCACCTACCCTGCCTCTTGAGAAATCTGTATTCAGGTCAGGAAGCAACAGTTAGAACTGGACATGGGACAACAGACTGGTTCCAAATAGGAAAAGGAGTATGTCAAGGCTGTATATTGTCACCCTGCTTATTTAACTTATATGCAGAGTACATCAAGAGAAACGCTGGACTGGAAGAAACACAAGCTGGAATCAAGATTGCTGGGAGAAATATCAATAACCTCAGATATGCAGATGACACCCTTATGGCAGAAAGTGAAGAGGCACTAAAAAGCCTCTTGATGAAAGTGAAAGAGGAGAGTGAAAAAGTTGGCTTAAAGCTCAACATTCAGAAAACGAAGATCATAGTATCCGGTCCCATCACTTCATGGGAAATAGATGGGGAAACAGTGGAAACAGTGTCAGACTTTATTTTTCTGGGATCCAAAATCACTGCAGATGGTGATTGCAGCCATGAAATTAAAAGACTCTTACTCCTTGGAAGAAAAGTTCTGACCAACCTAGATAGCATATTCAAAAGCAGATACATTACTTTGCCGACTGAGGTCCCTTTAGTCAAGGCTCTGTTTTTTCCTGTGGTCATGTATGGATGTGAGAGTTGGACTGTGCAGAAAGCTGAGTGCCAAATAATTGATGCTTTTGAACTGTGGTGTTGGAGAAGATGCTTGAGAGTCCCTTGGACTGCAAGGAGATCCAACCAATCCATTCTTAAGGAGATCAACCCTGGGATTTCTTTGGAAGGAATGATGCTAAAGCTGAAACTCCAGCATCTTTGGCCACCTCCTGTGAAGAGTTGACTCATTGGAAAAGACTGATGCTGGGAGGGATTGGGGGCAGGAGGAGAAAGGGGCGACAGAGGATGAGATGGCTGGATGGCATCACTGACTCAATGCATGTGAATCTGAGTGAACTCCGGGAGTTGGTGATGGACATGGAGGCCTGGTGTGCTGCGATTTATGGGGTTGCAAAGAGTCGGACACTACTGAGCGACTGAACTGAACTGAACTGTGAAACAACATGTGGAGAGATATGGGGATTAGTAAGGCAAATGTGAAAAGATTATGTTTTAAGAGGGGGTTTCCCTGGTAGTTCAGAGGTTAAAGTGTCTGCCTGCAATGTGGGAGACCTGTGTTTGATCCCTGGGTTGGGAAGATCCCCTGGAGAAGGAAATTGCAACCCACTCCAGTATTCTTGCCTGGAGGATCCTATGGATGGAGGAGCCTGGTGGGCTACAGTCCACGAGGTCGCAAAGAGTTGGACACAACTGAGCGACTTCACTTTCACTTTCTTTCTTTGCAGAAGTCAAGCCTAAGATGAGAGTTGGTGAGAAAGTAATTTATTAAGGAAATCCTTTCAGGGAACTAAAAAGGAGTTTGGAAACCTGAATAGTGAGATCTAAGCCAACCAGGAGTGAAATATCAGTCAGAATCCTTAAGGTAGTAGCTATATGTTGAGTGTAAATTATTTCTCATTATTCTCCTGACCTGTGCCAAGGAATGCGGGCCTTTTGTAAAACCACATCTGTTGGTCTTTGGTTGGTGGCCACCCCAAAACAGCATAAATTCCCAGGCATGTCTGAGATTTTGGGCTTGTGGGCAAAGCAAGCTTCAGAAGCTGTAGGTGCTGGCTATTTGAAACAAAAGCACTTTGTAGTCTCATTATACTTAAACACATGGTAATACAAAGGGGTGAAGGCATAAGACATGGGTGACACAATTTCATTGGTTGTTACATATAATAAATATAGAGCAGTAGACTACCTAGAGGTCAGAAACAAATAAACAATTTAGTATTCTAAGTTCAAAGTAAACTACAAGCAAATAGACAACCTAGGTCATGTAGGTCAGAACATTAAGAAAAAGAAGACTCAGAGAGCCCCTAACCACTTCCTATTCATCCCTGCACATTATTTGGAGGGAAACCAGTTAACTGTAGATCCTTTAATTTTCTGTCTTTTGCATTAACTATTATAGGATCTGGCTAAGATCACTAGAATCAAAGGTCACTGTTGTTAATCTCTGGTTTGGCAGTAACTGCATTCCACACTGATGCTTTCCAACCCTCTTACATGAAGCCAATTCTTTGTGCTCAGTCACTTCAGTCGTGTCAGACTCTTTGAGACCCTATGGACTGTAGACCACTGGGCTTCTCTCTCCATCAGATTCACCAGGCAAGAATACTGGAGTGGGTTGCCATGTCTTCCCCCAGGGGATCTTCCCAACCCCGACATCAAACCCATGTCTCACATGTCTCCTGTATTGCCAGGCAAGTTATTTACCATCAGTTCAGTTCAGTTCAGTTGCTCAGTCGTGTCCGACTCTTTGCGACCCCATGAATCACAGCATGCCAGGCCTCCCTGTCCATCACCATCTTCCAGAATTCACTCAGACTCACATCCATCGAGTCCGTGATGCCATCCAGCCATCTCATCCTTAGTCATCCCCTTCTCCTCCTGCCCCCAATCCCTCCCAGCATCAGAGTCTTTTCCAATGAGCCAACTCTTCGCATGAGGTGTCCAAAGTACTGGAGTTTCAGCTTTAGCATCATTCCTTCCAAAGAAATCCCAGGGTTGATCTCCTTCAGAATGGATTGGTTGGATCTCCTTGCAGTCCAAGGGACTCTTAAGAGTCTTCTCCAACACCTCAGTTCAAAAGCATCAATTCTTCGGCACTCAGATTTCTTCACAGTCCAACTCTCACATTCATACATGACCACAAGAAAAACCATAGCCTTGACTAGACGGACCTTAGTTGGCAAAATAATGTCTCTGCTTTTGAATATGCTATCTAGGTTGGTCATTACTTTTCTTCCAAGGAGTAAGCATCTTTTAATTTCATGGCTGACATTTGAATCTGAACTCTGTCTCATATCAGAAAGAAATTTGCTTTCCCTAGGTCTCTGATGTCACTGATTTGAACCATTAAACACCCAATCATTCAAGTGAGAAACCAAAGTACCATCCCTGAAATTGTCCCAATGATCTATCTGCTAAATGTGGTCTCCCTTTATCCAGTGTTGCTTCCTATCAACTTTTTTCATGGCATCAATATAATTTGTCTTTTTTTTTTCTTTTAACTATACACCAGATATCACCTTCTAATTAAAAATGTTCATTGGCTTCCTGCTGATTCTAGACTCCTTGCTCCATCTCCTAAGATACGGTTGAACTCCCACATCTCAGTTTTTGGAACACTTATCTTCCATCCTTATACTGTAGCCTACAAAACAATTTTCAGTTTACTGATTTCATAAGTCTCTCTGGCTCCTTTGATCTTTGTATATGTTAAACCAGCTGGAAATAACTCTTCTGTCCTTTCTGCTTGTCCTTACAAGCTAACTCCTATATACCATCTTATCATTTAAATAACTCTTCCCCTGGGAACTTCTAGCCATTAAGATATGTTTAGTCCTCTCTCATATGTATGCCCTTTCTTACTCTAATCACACTATTATTTTATATTATACTCAATTCTGAACTTTCTGGTCTTCATAACCACATTTAAAACCCTTGAGGCCAGAAGAAGTGATGATTGATTCATCACTGAATCTCTACTTAATAGAGTGTCTGACACAGATTAATCAGTGAGTCTTCAAATGAATTTAAATTAATTGATATAAACATAAAACGTTTTCTCTAGTTTGACTTATTTAAAAATGTTAGTTTAATATCCTTATAATTTTTTTTCTTTTTTTTTGGATTGTCATCAATGATAGCTTCTGAAGAAATCTAGAATCAAAGAATTAAATTTAATTCTGCCATATTTGCCTCTGCCTAGAGTAAAACAAATTATAGAAAAGATCATCAGAGTTCTTAATAGATGTGAACACTTCTCTAGATAGATCACAGCTTGACAAGCATTTGTTATAATCAACAGAAGATACTTCTGTGCTCATAATTACTTTAAAAACACATCAGATAATCTGATTGTCCAATGATGTGAGGAAATGCAATTGACAACAACAAAGTACTCACATTAAGTTTTGGGTGTTTATAAAGCTCCAAAAACTGTTGATGGATGAATTTTTTCATATGATTCCTGTGTCTCTATACACATAAATTCTCTCAAAGTCAAGCAAAGATAAATTATACATGCAGGGATAGGAAAGGTGATCACTATTCTCTTTCAGGAAAGCAATGGGCTATTAAGAAGTTTACTTCTCCCTAATTGTTCTTACTAACCGTTCCACTTCCCCAAGCACACTCCACACACACAACTTCTCTACATAATATTTTGCTGTCATGGAAGATAGAATGACCCTGCAGCTGAAGATAATAAACTATTATAAGCAGTTCACATAAAAGAACAGAGATTTCTGAAATTCCTTTGCAATATTAATATATGCATATCATTCTTCCTTAGTTAAAGAAAAAGAAAAAGGCTACACGTAGTACTAGGTGAGCTTACATCCTCGACAGTTTCGACGGGAAATGCTGCAGACAGTTTTCTTTTATTCAGACTCCATTTCATGGAAGCCTCAGAGACTCCACACATAAAACCCTATGTCTCCTTGGATTGGGAAATGTAGTGCCTGATTATCATATTTTGCCAAGCCTCCTGCAACACAGTGGTGTCCTAATGTCAACTACAATAGTTTAGTACAGATTCTTGGAGAAGGCAATGGCAACCCACTCCAGTACTCTGGCCTGGGAAGTCCCATGGACAGAGAAGCCTAGTAGGCTACAGTCCATGGGGCCTCGAAGAGTCGGACAAGACTCAGCGACTTCACTTTCACTTTTCACTTTCATGCACTGGAGAGGGAAACGGTAACCCACGCCAGTATTCTTGCCTGGAGAATCCCAGAGACAGGAGCCTGGTAGGCTGTCGTCTATGGGGTCGCACAGAGTCGGACATGACTGACATGACTTAGCAGCAGCAGCAGTACAGACTCTAATCACTGATCTTTCTGAAAAACAGAAAAGTCCCACAGATACATTTATCATGTACATTCACATTTTAACACCAGATTCTCAATGCTAGTTCCAACAGAGGCCCTTTTTTCAGTTAAAGAGACTGATCTCTTTCTTATAATTTCAGATATTATCATAATCATTCTAGATTTAATCCCCACTCCTAGCAAAAGATACCATATGAGATTAGTTTCAGAGATCATAAGAGAATATAGGATAGTTTATACATCAACTCTTTTCCTCCTCTGATGCACAAAGGCCTAGTACTCAACTCTGGTTCAAGCAGGGTAACATGTAGGACATGTGATTTTCCACCTACTTGTTTCCCTCTCTCTTGTAGAGACGATGTTCCCTTTGCACATCTATGTTTTTCCATTTTTGCTGCCATGATGATACCCAGATGAAGCCAATCATTATACTGTCCTCTGTCAGCACACTCACAGCTTCCCAGGCATCCAAGGAAATGGTAGAGGACTCCACAACATCCCTTTCCCTCATCTACCTAGACTAGGAGCTCCTCCAACACAGACATGGTATCTTCTCCTTTTCCTTTAATAGGGAGAATGGAGAGGGCCTATGAAAGCAATATAGAGAAGTTTAGACATAGACTTCTATTACCAACAATAAAGATCACATTTTGGAGAAATAAAAACATCTGTCTATTCCAGCATGAATTAGACATGCATATGTTAAAACATGACTGTTTTTTTTTCTTTTTTAATTATCCTGTAAGAATAAGATACTGATATTTCAGATGTATTCACTTTGATTGAAAGTGAACACAACATGCAATTTTATTCTCATTTTTTTCATGCTATATTTAAAGAAGTCTATTATTGTTTCTTTATTATTCATTATTAAAGTCCTTGCCACCATTCTCACACTGTTTTCTTGATAAAGATAAAAGTTTACCTAGTGGACCCAAACTCAAGTACTGCATTTCCTGATATTCAAATTTATGCTGGAATTTGGTTTGTCTTAAAATTCAAAGTACCAGAATGCATAAAAATACACTGGCCAAAAATCAGTTTGGGGTATATTCTAGGAGAAAGAACAGAGAGATCTGAAATTCATATAGAGAAATGAAAGCAAAAAACACTCTCTAGAGCTCATATTTTATTTAACTGGTAATATTTCAGGAGAAAGAGAAATAGTACTATAAGTTGCTTTCTATCAATGAAAAATAAATATTTTATTTTGACAGTCCTACATGACATATAAATTTAAAAAATCACCTTTATCCTCATTCTATCTAGGTCAAAGTTTCTGACTTTTTAGAACAGCTTAAAATACATTTATTTCAGAAAGCATACAATCTCTGGTATGTGTTTTACTTGTTCAAAATTAATTCTTTTGATTATTAAATCACTTGAATTTCAAAATAAAGTAGAACAGTAGAAAGATATAGCCATTAATCACCTCTATTGAGGATCAAAAAAAGTAAATGCCTGTATTAAAAAAAAATAAGTAAAAGCAACCATAAGCACAGGAAAATTATATTTTATATTTTTATGAAAGTGAAAGTCACTCAGTCATGTCCAACTCTTTGTGACCCCATGGATAACTCCAGGACAGAATACTGGAGTGGCTAGCATTTCTCTTCTCCAGGTGATCTTCCCAACCCAGGGAATGAACCCAGGTCTCCCTCATTGCAGGCAGATTCCTCACCAGCTGAGCCACAAGGAAAGCTTTTCTATTTATATAAATGTTACTAAAAGTTTCCAAGTGAATTTCATTTTAACATTAAAATTATTTGAATAAAAGGCAAGAAACGTGATTTAAAAACATAATAATTTTATAACAAGAATGTGTAGTCTGATGTGACTACTCAATTTACTAATAGTCACACAATTCACAATTCAATTTAGATCCTAATGCAGAACCTTTGATATCTAGTTTGCATTGTTTTCAGTTTTCCAGTGGAAATTCATTCTGGTCTTAAAGAATCATTTGGGACTTTTGTAAAAAATATAGATTCTGAAATTCCCTTGAATTATTGATTCAGTATGCTAAAAGAATACATTCTGGTGTTTCACGCACCTCATTATAAAAGTATCCTAAAATATAAAACTTCTATCATATATTATATTTATGCTCATATTAAGCTAAGCAGTCTCATTAAGCTAGAAGGTAATGCACTGTTGGACATTAGGATTGTCAGAGCAGAAACTGAGCCAATGACAGCAGAAAGATGAGGGGATGCTGAGGAGCACACCCCATCAAAATCCAGATGCTCTCATGCCTAGATCTAATCCAAATTCAATTTTTCAAACAAGGACAAGGTGAATAATTCACAAAGGAAACAACTGGAAGCATAGTTTTACTTTTTCAATACAGAAATTTCCTCGAGACTTTTTCTTACCAAATCACATCAGAACTTTTTCTCATCAAAAATGAAAGCAAGATCTTATGTAAACTGCAAACAGTAATTTTAGAATAAAGTAAATCAAATATCAGTGTGAATTATAAATACACTAAATACTGTATACAAAGTATACTTAGATAAGGCAAATCCTTGCCAAAGAATACCATAGAACTAGTAATGTGGATGTTATGAAATAATTGCAATTCTGCAAAACATAAAGGTAAAATAAAATGATGCATATTTTCATACTGTAAACTTATTGTCTTTAGGAAGGGCCTTGCTTTTCTTGACTATTTATACAATTGAGATCAGGCCTAGTGTGACTTGTTTCATTTTCATGTGGTATGAGTGGAAGATTTATCAAGGTCAAAAGAAGAATCTATTGATCAGTGGTTCATCCAAAGAATGATTAGAGATTTGCTGATACTGTTAATCATTTGAGATGTTTTTCCTGATGCCTTCAAAACTACACTGCAATAAAAAGTGAAATCTAAGAATAGCTAATGCTATAAACCTAAGTAAAAATTAGTAATCATTTTTATTTCTATCAGGGATTGAATTAACACTTTCTTAAATATGTTTGATATATATATATATATATATTTCTTCCTTTGGGTTGCCATTTCCTCCTCCCGGGGATCTTCCCCCACCCAGGGATTGAAACTCCATCTCTTCTGTCTCCTGCATTGACAGGCTGGTTCTTTACCACTCTTGCCACCTGGGAAGCCCATTCTGACCAGAAACATAAGAAAATAGAAAGGAATTTTCTCTTGATTTTCTTCCAAGTTAAAGATCACCTTGTTTCCCAAGTGACTGCAGTAGTTATAGAATCCATCTGCAACACAAGAGATATAGGAGACATGAGTTCGATCCCTAGATCAAGAAGACCTCCTGGAGCAGGAAATGCCAACCCATTTCCATATTTTTCCTTGGAAAATTTCATGGACAGAGGAGCCTGGAAGGCTACAGTTCCACAAAAAGTATCTGGTGACAACAAACTTTGTGATGGGTGCTTAGTCACTCAGTCATGTCAGACTTTTTGTGACCCCAGGGACTGTAGCTCGATAGGCTCCTCTGCCCATGGTATTTCCAAAGCAAGAATAGTGGAATGAGTTGCCATTTCCTTCTCCACCACCTGGGTGGTACTAACAGTTAATATTAAAATAAGGTAAAAATTTTCGCTTAAGTTAAAAAAGATTAGGATGTAACATAATTATTATCCAGAGATACTGCTCTACTGCAAGGAAAACTATAGGCATAAATATGGAGTAATCAAACTCATATGCTTTGTTCAGTTCATTTACAGCTTTCTATTGGAATGAGGCACAGAGGTGGTCCCACAAGCACTTCCCTGGTAGCTCAGCTGGTAAAGAATTCACCCATAATGCAGGAGATGCAGGTTCAATTCCTGGGTGGGGAAGATCCACTGGAGAAGGGATAGGCCACTCACTCCAGTATTCCTGGGCTTTCCTGGTGGCTCAGACCATAAAGAATCCACGTGCAATATGGGAGACCTGAGTTAGATCCCTGGGTTGGGAAGATCCTCTGGAGGAAGGGATGGCAATCCACTCCAGTATTCTTGCCTGAAGAATCCCATGGACAAAGGAGCCTGGTGGCCTACATTCTATGGGGTTGCAAAGAGTCGGACATGACTAAGGGATTAAGCACAGCACATGAGAATGTGCTGCTGTGCAACTACATAGCATGTAGTACATCTAGGTTCTAGAACCAAATCTGGTTTTTAGTATTAGATTGGCTTCTATAAACCCATTACAATCTGTATTTGTATCCTGTTCTGTTAAATAAGAGATGGGTAATTGGAAGGCTGCAGTATTGCAAAGAACTATACATATATGAATTATTGAACTTGAAATTTACAAATCCATATATTGGAAAATTCATTGCAGAAATGGCCCTAATTATCCACTTCTTTGCTGTGGGACTTTCAACTCCTTATTTAAAGGATAAAATCTGTGCCTCAGTCCTTGAATGCAGATGGATGGGATCCAAGCTTTCAGACACTCTGTGTACTTATTCAAATGGATCCCAAAGAAAAGAGAGAAGGAAATCTATTCCTGTTGAGAGATCATGGGAAGCAGAAATGAATCGCGGCCACTGAGTGTGTTCCAGACCAGCCAGCCCTCAGTTGATTTGCCAAATCATTACAGATATGAGTGAACCCAGACATGATGAGCTAATCCCCATCCCAATCGACAGCAAAATCCAGATGACTAAACTCTGAACAAGAACAATGGCTTGTTGCTTTAACTGGCTGTGTTTTTTAGTAATTTGATACCCACTATTATTGTATTAATAGATAATGAATATCTAAAATAAATATATTACTATCCCTTTCTCATTTTTATAAATGAGAAAGCTAGAACTGATAAAAGTCAACTAATTTGCTCAAGATTAATAGGTAAAAATGTTGTGATTCCAGCCCATTCACTTTCCACTACAGAAGAGTATATTTACATTTCTATGAACTCACAATCATGTCTCTCACTCAAATTATTATAAGGCAAAAATATTGTCCCAAAACTATGAAAATATATAAATTATCACAATGTTTACAATCTTAAACATACTCCATCAAAGATGCTTACTATGCAAAGAGCTTTTAAAAGCTGAGGAGAAATGTTTGATATATTCTTTCAGTTCCAAAGGATGTAAATACATGTTCTTTTAGCTTTTTCTCCATAAATTGTATATCTATTTGCATTATGGGAACAATATAAAGATATATAACGCATGTGTGAGATGGGCTGCAGAGTAACATGAGTACAAATTAATTTCTCTGTGCTCTGAATGAGAAAGATTTATGACTTCTTCAATACTTAACTTCCCTCAAGAACTCATCGTATAAGTCTTTTTATTAAGTATCTGTGAATGTGTGATGATATTAAAATTTAGAATAAAGAAAATCTTATGGCAGAAAAATATATTGATAAATGATTTCAACAGGAATCTGTTCTATAGTCATGTTGAGTTCAGTTCAGTCGCTCAGTCATGTCCGAATCTTTGCAACCCCATGGACCGCAGCACGCCAGTCCTCCCTGTCCATCACCAACTCCCGGAGTTTATCCATACTCATGTCCATTGAATCGGTG
Source organism: Ovis aries (assembly GCF_016772045.2). Classification (NCBI taxonomy): domain Eukaryota; kingdom Metazoa; phylum Chordata; class Mammalia; order Artiodactyla; family Bovidae; genus Ovis; species Ovis aries. Next base: position 42,283,796 of record NC_056063.1, read on the forward strand.
ATGCCATCCAACCATCTCATCTTCTGTCATCCACTTCTCTTCCCGCCTTCAATCTTTCTTAACATCAGGGCATTTTCAAATGAGTCAGCTCTTTGCATCAGGTGGCCAAAGTATTGGAGTTTCAGCTTCAGCATCAGTCCTTCCTTGAGCACTCAGGACTGATCTCCTGTAGGATGTACTTGTTGGATCTCCCTGCCCTCCAAGGGATTCTCAAGAGTCTTCTCCAACACCACAGTTCAAAAGCATCAATTCTTCGGTGCTCAGCTTTCTTTATAGTCCAACTCTCACATCCATACGTGACCACTGGAAAAACCATAGCCTTGACTAGATGGACTTTGTTGGCAAAGAAATTTGTCTGTTTTTTTTAAAATGCTGTCTATGTTGACCATAACTTTCCTTCCAAGGAGTAGCATCTTTTAATTTCATGGCAGCAGTCACCATCTGCAGTGATTTTCGAGCCCCCCAAAATAAAGTCTGACACTGTTTTCATCGTTACCCCATGTATTTCTCATGAAGTGCTGGGACCAGATGCCATGATCTTCGTACTCTGAATGTTGAGCTTTAAGACAACTTTTTCATTCTCTTCTTTCACTTTCATCAAGCGGCTTTTTAGTTTCTCTTCACTTTCTGCCATAAGGGTGGTGTCATCTGCATATCTGAGGTTATTCATATTTCTCCCAGCCATCTTCATTCCAGCTTGTGCTTCTTCCAGCCCAGCATTTCTCATGATGTACTCTGCATATAAGTTAAATAAGCAGGGTGTCAATATAAAGCCTTGATGTACTCCTTTTCCTATTTGGAACCAGTCTGTTGTTCCATGTCCAGTTCTAACTGTTGCTTCCTGACTTGCACATAGGTTTCTCAAGAGGTAAGTCAGGTGGTCTGGTATTCACATATATTTCAGAATTTTCCACAGTTTATTTTGACTCACACAGTCAAAGGCTTTGACATAGTCAATAAAGCAGTGATAGATATTTTTCTGGAACTCTCTTGCTTTTTTAATGATCTAGTGGATGTTGGCAATTAGATCTGTGGTTCCTCTTCCTTTTCTAAAACCAGCTTGAACATCTGAAAGTTCATGGTTCATGTATTGCTGAAGCTTGCCTTGGAGAATTTTGAGCATTACTTTACTAGTCTGTAAGATGAGTGCAATTGTGTGGTAGTATGAGCATTCTTTGGCATTGCCTTTCTTTGGACTTAGAATGAAAACTGACCTTTTGCAGTCCTGTGGCCACTGCGGAGTTTTCCAAATTGTTCTGGCATATTGAGAGCAGCACTTCAGGATTTGAAATAGTTCAACTGGGATTCCATCACCTCCACTAGCTTTGTTCATAGTGATGCTTTTTAAGGCCCACTTGACTTCACATTCCAGGATGTCTGGCTCTAGATGAATGATCACAGCATTGTGATTACGTTGGTCATGAAGGTCTTTTTTGTATAGTTCTTCTGTGTATTCTTGCCATCTCTTCTTAATATCTTCTGCTTCTCTTAGGTCCATATCATTTCTGTCCTTTATCGAGCCCATCTTTGCATGAAATGTTCCCTCGGTATTTCTAATTTTCTTGAAGAGATCTCGAGTCTTTCCCATTCTGTTGTTTTCCTCTATTTCTTTGCATTGTTTGCTGAGGAAGGCTTTCTTATCTCTTCTTGCTATTCTTTGGAACTCTGCATTTAGATGCTTATATTGTTCCTTTTCTCCTTTGCTTTTCACTTCTCTTCTTTTCACAGCTATTTTTAAGGCCTCCTCAGACAGCCATTTTGCCTTTTTGCATTTCTTTTCCATGGGGATGGTCTTGATCCCTGTCTCCTGTACAATGTTACAAACTTCATTCCATAGTTCATCAAGCACTCTATCTATCAGATCTGGTCCCTTAAATCTATTTCTCACTTCCACTGTATAATCATAAGGGATTTGATTTAGGTCATACCTGAATGGTCTAGTGGTTTTACCTACTTTCTTCAATTTAAGTGTGAATTTGGCAATAAGGAGTTCATGATATGAACCACAGTCAGCATCTGGTCTTGTTTTTGCTGACTGTATAGAGTTTCTCCATCTTTGGCTGCAATTAATATAATCAATCTGCTTTTGGTGTTGACCATCTGGTGATGTCCATGTGTAGAGTCTTCTCTTGTGTTGTTGGAAGAGGGTGTTTGCTATGACCAGTGCATTCTCTTGGCAAAATTCTATTAGCCTTGGCCTTGCTTCATTCCTCATTCCAAAACCAAATTTAACTGTTACTCCTGGTGTTTCATGATTTCCTACTTTTGCATTCCAGTCCCCTATAATGAAAAGAACATCTTTTTTGTGTGTTAGTTTTAAAAGGTCTTGTAGGTCTTCAGAGAACTGTTCAACTTCAGCTTCTTCAGTGTTACTAGTTGGGGCATAGACTTGGATTACTGTTGGATTGCCTTGGAAATGAACAGAGATCATTCTCTCATTTTTGAGATTGCATCCAAGTACCGCATTTCAGACTCTTTTGTTGACCATGATAGCTACTGCATTTCTTCTAAGGTGTTCCTGCCCGCTGTGGTAGATATAATGGCCATCTGAGTTAAATTCACCTATTCCAGTCCATTCTAGTTCAGTGATTCCTAGAATGTCGATGTTTACTCTTGCCATTTCTTGTTTGACCACTTCCAATTTGCCTTGATTCATGGACTTAACATTCCAGGTCCCTGTGCAATATTGCTCTTTACAGCATTGGACCTTGCTTCTATCACCAGTCACATCTACAACTGGGTATTGTTTTGCTTTGCCTCCATCCCTACATTATCTGTGGAGTTATTTCTCCACTGATCTCCAGTAGCATTTTGGGCATCTACAGACCTGGGGAGTTCCTCTTTCAGTATCCTATCATTTTGCCTTTTCATACTGTTCATGGGATTCTCAAGGCAAGAATACTGAAGTGTTTTGCCATTCCCTTCTCCAGTGGACCACATTCTGTCAAACCTCTTCACCATGACCCGCCTGCCTTGGGTGGCCCCACAGGGCATGGCTTAGTTTCATTGAGTTAGACAAGGCTGTGGTCCTAGTGTGATTAGATTGACTAGTTTTCTGTGAGTCTGGTTTCAGTGTGTCTGCCCTCTGATGCCCTCTTGCAACACCTACTGTCTTACTTGGGTTTCTCTCACCTTGGACATGGGGTATATACAGAGAAGGATGTTATTACATTAAAGCACTTCCACACAAATAGGAAGCAGGAATTAAAATTACATAAATTGTAACATGTTTAATATGGGACTTCAGAATTTATTACCTATTCCTGGGAGTTTGCCTTGTTTTATTATTATTTTTTTTTAGATGAATTAAGTCTATTCTTTCTGGAATTTAACTACATAAAAGAAGTGTGGGAATCTGACATTTATTATACTCTGAGACCAGAAAGGCCCATTCAGTTCAATTCAGTTCAGTTCAGTTCAGTTCAGTTCAGTAGCTCAGTAGTATCTGACTCTTTGCGACCCCATGAATCGCAGCATGCCAGGCCTCCCTGTTCATCGCCATCTCCCAGAATTCACTCAAACTCGTGTCCATCAAGTCAGTGGTGCCATCTAGCCATCTCATCCTCTGTTGTCCCCTTCTCCTCCTGCCCCCAATCCCTCTCAGCATCAGAGTCTTTTCCAATGAGTCAACTCTTCTCATGAGGTGGCCAAAGTACTGGAGTTTCCGCTTCAGCATAATTCCCTCCAAAGAAATCCCAAGGCTGATCTCCTTCAGAATGGACTGTTTGGATCTCCTTGCAGTCCAAGGGACTCTCAAGAGTCTTCTCCAACACCACAGTTCAAAAGCATCAATTCTTCAGCACTCAGTTTTCTTCACAGTCCAACTCTCACATCCATACATGACCACTGAAAAAACCATAGGCCAGAGGGAATCCTTTTTTTTTTTTTTTTTCTGGAAGGAAAAATAAAATTGATTATGATAGATTTCAATTAAACTAAAACAAATTTTATTAATTCATTTCCATTTATTCAACAAGTATTTGTTTATCAAATAATGTGTGCCATATATTGCTTGCTCTCTAAGTCACCTCAGTTGTTTCTGACTCTTTGTGACCCTATGGACTGTAGCCCATCATGCTTCTCTGTTCATAGGATTCTCCAGGCAAGAATACTGGAGTGGGTTGCCATACCCTTTGCCAGGGGATTTTGCTGACCCAGGGATTGAAATATATGTGGCATATATGGTGATCTAAAGTTATTAAAAATTGGCCTTTAAGTAATTTAAACTTTAGGGAAGAGATGATATTTATAATTAATATGAGATTTCCCTAAACCACTATAAACAATATATATTTTCTTATTTCAATTATTTAGATAATTTCAGGTGAAAGTATTTAGTTTTATTTTATTTTTTGACATACCACAAGTGAGGAAACTTGGGATTTATCTCTTATCATGTTCACTATGATTTGTTTCATTATCATAACTGGGTTAATAATACTATGTATGCATATACTAAATAGCAACGTTTGGCCAGAAGAAAATTGGAGGATATAAATAAGGAGTTGTAAAATAATGCACGATATTCAATATATACATAGATCGTCTGAATTCTGACCCCATACAGTCCATGAGGTATAAAAGAATTGGACACGACTGAGTGACTTTCACTTTTCTTTCACTTTCTGAATATATGTTATAAAATATTTGACTTTGTTCAGAATCATGTCAAATAAACTCAAACTTGAAAATATGTCTTCTCTATTAAAATAATTATTTAATCCTAAAAGAATGCTTCCTATTAAGGAATTCCCCAGTGGGTTACTTGTTATAAAACTTATTTGCCCTCAGGGCCTTGTTGTTGTTCAGTTGCTAAGTCATGACTGGATCTTGGTGACCCCATAGACTGTAGCACATCATGCTCCTTTGTCCTCCACCATCTCCCAAATGGGAGGTACAAATTCATGTCCGTTGAGACCATCTCATCCTCTGCGATCCCCTTCTCCTTTATCTTCAGTCTTTCCAGGAATCAGGCTCTTTTACAATGAATCAACTCTTCACATCAAGTGGCCAAAGTATTGGAGCTTCAGCTTCACCATCAGTCCTTCCGATGAATATTCAGAACTGATTTCCTTTAGAATTGTCTGGTTTGATCTCCTTGCTGACCAAGGGACTCTCAAGAGTCTTCCCCAGCACCACAATTCAAATGTGGGAAAATAGTGGCAAAATTGAAATTTCCTCCTTCCTAGAGTAAAGCAACAGATGGAAGACATCCATGGCTTTCTAGAAAGTTGATCCCCATAAACTGTGTAAGTGAGCAGTGTTTACCTACTATTAATATATAGTGATTTTTTTTTCATAAAACTTGGTAGGGTAAAAAATAACTCCTCTAGTTATCATTTCTCTTCTCATATTTGTGACAGCTCATCATCAGTGACATGACATTAGTGTTTAGGGAACACTAATGTTTCCCATGTTTCCATCATGGGAAAATGTGTTATTTATTTACATTATGAGTGAACTTTTAAAACACAAATGTCATAAATTGGCTGTAGGAACTGAAGAAAATATAATATATCTAATTATACAAGGAAGCACCAACTGATATATAATGTCATCTTTCATATTTTTCACACATGATTTATTACTGCATGTGCAATTTTGTTTTAAAACAGGTACTTTTTAACATAAGGGACAATATAGACACATATACACATCAATGAACATTTACACACACAAGCTATTTATTATTAAAACAATGCCTTCCATAGTGATGTTTTGATAATGATAATGAAGAGCATCCGAAAGGTACTAGACAATAAAGAACATCTGAAAGGTGCTTTTGACAGCTTGCCTGAATATTGTCTTTCTGGTTTGATAGTGACAAGTTTGAGTGGTTAATTTCCAAATTGTGATAGAAGTATTTCTGAGATGTAATAGAATCCTGATGATAAGTATACTCTATGCTGTAAGAATAGAGAACGCAAGTCTTCTTGAATAAGTTATTTAATTTCTAATCTTTTTCCTTCTGCAAACTTTTCATTTTAATAAGAATGAATTGTTTTTTATCAGATGTGATCTTATAGAATGCATACATATATTTATCAGATAGTCAAAGCATATATAATGTATTTATATATTTTAATAATAATGCTAACTCCTATGTACTCACTATTAGTTTAAGAATTAAAACAAAAACAGGAAAAGTTAGAAAATAATGCCTGAGAGTCTTAATGAAAGTGCCTCATAATGTTTTAAGATAGCATAAAGAAAACGGAGGACTTCCCTTGTGGCTCAGTTGGTAAAGAATCCACCTGCAATGTGGAAGACCTGGGTTCTAACCCTGGGTTGGGAATATCCCCTGGAGAAGGAAAAGGCTACCCACTCCAGTATTCTGTCCTGGAGAATTCTATGGACACAGTCCCTGGGATTACAAAGTGTCAGACACAACTGGGTGACTTTTACTTTCAAAAAAAAGAGAAGCTGAGGTACCCTGAATAACAGGTAGTTTGACTGAACTTCATTAAGTTTGATAGGTATTATAATTTTCCAGCTTCATAAGTTTCCAAACTTTGGGCTTCTCCTCTTAACTTTTTTAAGGATTTCTTTGTAGATTGTATTAAAAAAATGACCGCACAGCTAAATAATGATAGAAGTGATGATCTTTGCTTTTTTTAAAATCTCAACTTATGTTAGGTGGGGAGCATCATCACGAAGTACCAAGTATAGTGGAAAGTGTATATAAACCAGATTACTCCTAGAATCCAAAGGGCATTAAATCAAGGTTTGATGTAGAGTTTACTCTTTTTGCCTAGTAGTCAGTGTCCTTTATCATATTTCCTTATCATCCTTATCCTAAAGTTTCAATCTAAATGTCATCTCCATCATAAAGCTGGTTTTTATCCTCTTAGAAGCTATTAGTTGCTGGACATGAGGAATGAAGTCAGATTCATCACTGTGTTTCTGTCTCCCTTACCCAATGATGAATTGCTCATTTGCTTCAGGGTTTTTATATGTATGCTCCTAGCAGCCTACGTTTTCAACTTCTAGAACATATATAGAGTATTAGCACTCTGTTTCAATGTGGAATTCATGTATATTTTCTTGCTCTTTTAGCTCATAATTGATAATTGTCTGCATATTTGTTTGCTGCCTGTCTTGTCCACTACTCTGCCATTTCCATGACAGGCTTCCCTGGTGGCTCAGACGGTAAAGCATCTGCCCACAATGCGAGAGATCTGCATTTGATCTCTGGGTCTGGAAGATCCCCTGGAGAAGGAAATGGCAACCCACTCCAGTACTCTTGCCTGGAAAATTCCATGGACAGAGGAGCCTTGTAAACTACAGTCTATGGGGTCGCAAAGAGTCGGGCACGACTGAGCGATGTCACTTCAATGACCATGTTGCTTTGATAACCATTGTATATCCCTCACCTGACACAACATCTTGCTTATTAAGACATGATAAATATCGTGCTTATTAAATGAGTAAACAGGTTCAAGATGATGATATCGTGCAGACAGAAGGAGAGAATCAATCTCTCATTGATCAAAATACTTAAAAAATTAATGAGACGTATATTTGTATATATCCAGTTTCTATCATATCTAATTGTTCTCCAATCAGATAGCTAAGTCCTTTTCAAAATTTTTGTTAGGGAATTTATTTTTTCAAGGCTAAAAGTCAAAGTAGCTTGAAATCAAGGAACCAAAGAACTCTTCCAAACTTTATAAAAGCTAAGTCCAGAGATATGCATCTTAACTATGTAGGATCTGTATCCAAAGCACAGAATGCTTCCTGTTTTTTCCCATCTTGAATTCCCCTCAGGGTGGAGGAGGGGAGGTGGCTACAATGACTGATGACTTGACCCTTGTAGAACTGGAAAGGCAGACAACACTCTTTGTTTCTTAGAATGGCAAGCAACATTCCCTTTCCATAGTAGCCTCAGATTCGAGGGCCTTGAGAGAGGTATCTTGAACCAAAAGCATATTAGCATCCTCTCCTGACTTTTCACCTTTAAGTTTTTCTGTTTTTTGTTTTTGTTTTTGTTTGTTTAGTTTTTTTTTTTTTTTTAGTTGATCATGCTCATACTGACAAACAAGAACCCTGTGAGCTTCCCAGGTCAGGCAGGGGAAGATATATTGTCCAGCATAAGCAATATCATCAAAAATAGTACCATCTGTAGCTGAAACACAGAGTATTATGTATTTACAAGTATTGCCTAAACACAGTAAGTTACCATTTCAATTAATTTTAAAGTTCTTTTATCTTACAAGCTCAGTTGCTTCCAATGAGAAGTTTTGCTTCAAAATATTTATTTTGAAATTTATTTTCATTAACATCTATTATGACATGTATTCTTGTAATAAAGCTTAAATTTAAAACTGTGATCTTTCTTTGGACCTTGGTTTATGTTCTAGCTATTTTATTGAAACTTTAATGGAAATTGCAAAAATATTTTGTTTGCTTGGGTATATGAATCTCTCTTCATACATGTGTATAGGAAGGCCTTACATAAACTGCAAACAGAAAAAAATCACTATTAAAACAAAAATTCCAGTATAAAAATTATTCACACTCGGTTCAATTTTCTTGTCTTTAGATAACTTGATTGCATGAAATCCTCATATGTTTATTCAATTTCATACAACAATATTTTATTTTCTTTAAAACTGTTAAGTCATGAACAACTTCTGTACTGGATAGGCTCATTTTGCCCTTCAGAATCCCCTCTTCTGTCTGTGACCCCAAGGTTTTTACTCTACATGCTTCTTCATGAACCATCTGGGAAATTTTCCAAGAGTATTGAATCACAGCCAGAAAGCTGAGGAAATGTTGAAGAGAGTTAGAGAAAGACTGCTGGGAGGGTCAGAAGAATGTCAGAGAAGGTCAGGGAACATCAAATCTAGAACGACCAAACTTCAAAAATATCAAGGTTGGAAAAGGTACTTTGTATCACTTTTTTATCCCTTTTTCTTAGCTTTTTTTTTTAAAAAAACATTTACTACTTAGTAGATAAATAGTACAGTGATAGAAATATATTAGCAATAATCTACAGTTCAGATAACAATGACCACTTAATAAGGAGCATAAAGCTATAAATTGTTGAGACTTATCTGTTATAACCTTTACACTGATCACTGCACATACATGATCACCATAAAAATTTTGTGGTATTATTATCTCATTTTGCTGATGCAGATTCTGAGATTCAAAGAACTTATGTTTAATGTTTACTCAGCCACTAAATGAAATTCAGAACCAGATGTACCTAACCTCAGAGTTCATTTAATTGTGTTAAGGCAATAGTTTTTGCAATTGTCTAAATGCTGTCAGTGTATACAATTACTAAATTAATTGTAACTATAATTTTATTTCTCTTTCCTTTTATAATCCAAACTTAGGGGGAAAACAAATTTAACTTATTCTGACTTATAGAAAGGTTAAATATACATAATATTTTTAATCCAAAACATATCATCTTATAAAATGTCTCTTCACCAAAATTGCCTGTATATTTCAAGTTTTCCAGAATAGAACAGCATTATCTCTGAAAATAATTTTAAATTATGCTGTTTGAAATTTTAAATTTGCAATCTTTTTCTTATAATTATTATAAAAATATTCAGCTGGTATCATCAAATGCTAACAAAGAGGACTCATGAGATTTGTATGATAGAACAAATAGCCCATACTACTATAGATTCATGAATGTTAGCGTTCATAGAAATTGACATGAACAGAAACAGAGCTGTGCCTTTGAGCTATGGAATTAATGGATTTTAGAAAATGTTCTATTCTGACCTTTCATAATCTACTTATACTGCTGAAGTAGCATGTGATCACATTTATACTAATTGCATTGGATTAATGAAGCATCATTTTAAATTTATAAACCATTATTTCCTATATGCATATGACACCACCTTTATGGCAGAAAGTGAAGAACTAAAGAGGCTTTGGATGAAAGTGAAAGAGGAGAGTGAAAACGTTGGCTTAAAACTTAACATTCAGAAAACTAAGATCATGGCATCCGGTCCTATCACTTCATGGGAAATAGATGGGGAAACAGTGGAAGGAGTGTCAGACTTTATTTTGGGGGGCTCCAAAATCACTGCAGATGGTGACTGTAGCCATGAAACTAAAAGATGTCTACTCCTTGGAAGGAAAGTTATGACCAATCTAGATAGCATATTAAAAAGCAGAGACATTACTTTACCAAACAAAGGTCCATCCAGTCAAGGCTATGGTTTTTCCAATAGTCATGTATGGATGTGAGAGTTGGACTGTGAAGAAAGCTGAGCGCCACAGAATTGATGCTTCTGAACTGTGCTGTTGGAGAAGACTCTTGGGAGTCCCTTGGACTGCAAGGAGATCCAACCAGTCCATTCTAAAGACTAGTCCTGGGTGTTTATTGGAAGGACTGATGCTAAAGCTGAAATTCCAATAATTTGGCCACCTCCTGGGAAGAGTTGACTAAATGGAAAAAACTCCGATTCTGGGAGGGATTGGGGGCAGGAGGAGAAGTGGACGACAGAGTATGAGATGGTTGGATGCCATCACCGACTTGATGGACATAGGTTTGGGTGGACTCCAGGAGTTGGTGATGAAAAGGGAGGCCTGGCATGCTGCAGTTCATGTGGTCACAGAGTTGGACATGACTGAGCAACTGAACTGAACTGAACTGAAATGATGAATGTATCATTTCTTGAAGTTGCATGTTTTGAAAGAGTAGTGAAAAAGCATAAAATTTTTAAAAATACATTGCCCTTCAATATATTAATTCCTCTAAATGAGGTTTGATTTCAGTTCAAAGATACTAAATTTGTACTATATTCCATATACTGTGGCATTTCCAGGGGAAAGGGGCAAATAATTTATGATACTTGCCTCTGAAAAGCTTTTGTCCTAAATGAAAGAAATGTGTGAAACAAATTGTTTTAATGTAATTAATGACATGAACATATAGAGTCTACAAGAAACACAACTACATCTAAGGGTGTGGAACTTAATTTTACACATTTGGATAACTCACTAGCGATTGCCTTTCAGAATAAGCTGAGAACATGTATCTATTGCTATTTTTCATATTCTAGCCACAACTGGCTGTACTTATACTGTTATTTATGTTCCATAATATTTTATTTCATCAGACCAGACTGATTGAATTATTTAATGTGTCCCCTGCAGTAATAGACAATAAAATAGACGTTTGCACTTCTGGAGAGGAATATATTATATATACGACTAAAATCCCAGAACCTATGACAGTGTCTAGATAAGTCAGTGATCAGGAGATACTTTCTGAATGGATAAAGAAAGGAGTAAATAGAAACTATTGAAATAATAAGCTGAAACTAAAATTCACTGAAAAGTGCTTAGATCTTGAAATATTTTTAATGTTCAGAGTTTCTCCTTATTTAATTGAATCATAAAAAAACTGCTTAATATTGATATAGGTAAAGTTATTATATTAATTTATAATAAGCTCAAATTATAATGGGAAAAATCACTAAGCCTGTGTAAGCATAATAAGTGACAAATGACACACTTTAAAATTCTACAGAACTATTAAAGATTTTACTTACATGATATGTTTAAACATATTTTAAATATCTCAGAGGACTCCCAAAAAACAGTGTACTTTGTTCACATTTAAGCAAATATTTTTACAATCCCCAGAGCTAAAGATACAATTTGAGAAGGGCATGAGCCATTTCTGGAAGTGGAAGAGAATGATAAAACCAGATTGTCTTCCCTATTTTTTTCTTGACATCTCAACGAATAAAACATTGCAGATCATTGGTAATGGTTTGAATTTAAATTATAGGACTCATTTGCTCCAGCCATGCAGGCTTTTATTTGTTTCTCCAATTCTAACTATACTTTCCCTTACATCTAAACACTTGTATATGATTCTGTGAGAAAAACCTCCCTTGATCCTTTTGCTAATTGAACTGTACTCTTCCTCTAGATGTCAAGACAAATATAGCCAAAAAAGGAAAAACTCCCTGATCTCTATCATCTCTCCATGATTTAAGCACTCATAACAACATAAAATATTCATAGCATATATCACAGTTTCTGAATATATATTTACCCACTTACATGTACAATCAGTATCTGTCTTCCACAAGCTTTAAGTAATGTGTGAACAGAGATGATGCTGTAGGTAGAATAATGATCCCCAAAGATGTACACATTAGTATGTTATGTTACATGGCATAGAGGAATTAAAGTTCCTATTAGAATTATGATGCAAATAGCAGATCTTGAAACTGGAAGACTTTCCCAAATTTTCAGCAAGGGTGCTGTATAATCACATATATCCTTACAAATAAAAAGATAACTCCTTTGAGCCTCAATGTCAAAATAATTCAGTGTGAGAAAGACTGTATCAGTAATTAGTGGTTTGAAGATTGGATGTGTCCGTAAGTCTAGGAATATAGGTAGTCTTTAGAAGATGGACAACTCAAGAAAGTGAATTCCCCTCTAGTGCTTCAGAGCATGCAGCTCCCTCAACAACTTGATTTAAGCCTAATGATGTCAGACTTCTATAGAATTATGAAATAATAAAGTTTTCAGTGCTAAGACGCTAAATGTGCTCTATTTTGTTAACTGCAGTTACAGAAAACAAATAGGAGATGCTAGTCCCCAAAACTATACATGCCTGGTATATGATGTTTTATACTATTTGTTTAATAAATAGATAGATAATAAGCCTGAGAGATGTACTGTATCCACTGTATGATACTATGGTCCTAATATTGTCTTCTCTTTTGTTTATAAACAAATCATTTTGAGCTAAGAAATCAACAAAACCCACAAAACTCTACAGTTAGTATTTTGGAATTTGAAAATTATGGATCACAGTCTACTAAACCTTCATGCATGGTAGATGTAGAGTGAGAATTTACATCACCTACTTTCTCCAGGTTTGTTTGTTTGAACCTTTATTCTGGCTCTGGGAGTGGAAGCAGTGAGATAACATGGAGGAGCTACATCTGGCCAAGTGCTGGAACATTATTCAGAAATCAAATATGATACAATGTTTGCTTCAAGTTAAATGACTCCCACTATTTTGTGATGATGCATTACAATTTCTTATTTCACTTATGCTTTCTCATTTACAACAACCTTTTAGGCTACCTATTACTAGCCCTATTTTCATATTATATGTTCAGGTTCAAAACATCTAGTGAGGGTTTGCCCTGGTAATAGCATATGAAAGAAAAAGGTTAAAGATGATGGGAGCAGTCTGCCTCTGTGGGGACAAATATTTTATCCCTGACATCTCTAAAAAATAGCATGAGCATGATGATAATAAAAAGCAGATGAAATTTTTGTTATTTCCACTTTCCTTCACTTCTTTGTAGACATCGCTTTCTCTCACTTTCTCCCTCCAGAGCATTTAAATGTGGGATTTAAAACAGGCTCACTGAATCTAACAAATACTTTTCTTCATTCATGTCGTGCTTTATGTCTAAAATGAGGCTGTCTGTGTTCAAGTTCTTTTCAAATTTGAATGTCATTTGCCCTTTTTCTGCCTGAGTTTCTTAATCTATAAAGCAACATTACCTGTCTCAGAGGTTTTTGTTAGATATAAATAGCTTAATATATGAAAAAATTTGCTTAGAGTAACATGTCATGAGTGTGGCCCTAAGATGGCGGACGAATAGGACTGGGAGACCACTTTCTCCTCCACAAATTCATTGAAAGATCATTTAAACACTGAGCAAATTCCTTAAAACAACTTCTGAACACTGGCAGAGGACACCAGGCACCCAGAAAGGCAGCCCATTGTCTTTGAAAGGAGGTAGGACAAAATGTAAAAGATAAAAAGGGAGACAAAAGAGTTAGGCACAGAGACCTGTCCTGGGGAGGGAGTCGTGAAAGAAAAGTTTCCATCTTCCTAAATTCCATATATATGTGTTAGTATACTGTATTGGTGTTTTTCTTTCTGGCTTACTTCACTCTGTATAATCGGCTCCAGTTTCATCCATCTCCTCAGAACTGATTCAAATGAATTCTTTTTAACGGCTGAGTAATACTCCATTGTGTATATGTACCACAGCTTTCTTATCCATTCATCTGCTGATGGACATCTAGGTTGTTTCCATGTCCTGGCTATTATAAACAGTGCTGCGATGAACATTGGGGTACATGTGTCTCTTTCAATTCTGGTTTTATCGGTGTGTATGCCCAGAAGTGGGATTGCTGGGTCACCCCAATACAGTATACTAACACATATATATGGAATTTAGGAAGATGGCAATGACGACCCTGTATGCAAGACAGGGAAAGAGACACAGATGTGTATAACGGACTTTTGGACTCAGAGGGAGAGGGAGAGGGTGGGATGATTTGGGAGAATGACATTCTAACATGTATACTATCATGTGAATTGAATCGCCAGTCTATGTCTGCCACAGGATGCAGCATGCTTGGGGCTGGTGCATGGGGATGACCCAGAAAGATGTTATGGGGAGGGAGGTGGGAGGGGGGGTTCATGTTTGGGAATGCATGTAAGAATTAAAGATTTTAAAATTAAAAAAAAAATGTTATAAAAAAAAAATAATAAAGGAGGCAGAATGACAAAAAAAAAAAAAAAAAAAAAGAAAAGAAAAGTTTCCAAACACCAGGAAACCCTCTCACTGGCGAGTCTGTGGGAAGTTTTGGAATCTCAGAGGGTAACATATCTGGGAGGGAGGGAAAAAAAAAAAAAAAAAAGATTACCCACCTAACCGCAACTCCCAGTGGAGAAGTAGCCCATGATTCTTGTATCAGCCACCAGTGAGGGGGGCTAAACAGGGAGGTGCAGGCTGCACTGCTTAGAGTAAGGACTGGTCCTGAATGCCCTGAGGACAATCTGAGGGAGCTAACATGAGATAGCAAGCCTAACTGTGGGATATCCGAGAAAGAGAAAAAGAGAGAGAGAGAGAGAACTTTCCTGCGAAAAGCTCTAACCTAAGACACTGCTGGGCCTGCTCACAGAACAAAGAACTAAGTGAATACCAAAGGAGAGATAGCCCGCTGCGGACCAGCCCATCTCCCACTGGAGGCAGAGAGGCAGGCTGGCAACAGCCAGAGCCAGAAGGTGAGGGGCAATCTCGACCCCAGATATGGCATCCTCTACCAAACTGTGAGAAGGCTCCCAGTTGCTAACCAAGTCTTCCTGGGGTCCTGGATGGTTGGCGTCCACCAGGAGGGTCACAGGCAGAGATCAGCTCCTCAGAGGAGACACACAGCACACCTGAGATGGTGCCCTACTGCACACCCAGGAAATCTGGGTGACTGGGACCAGGGAATTGATAAGATATGCCCCCCACCTGGGGAGAGTGCACTCACGAGCACCTGGTTGCTTGAGCTGCTTGAAACTGGGAAGGACACAAAACGCAGGCCCAACCAAGTTTGTGCCTTTGTGGAGCACCTAACAACATGAACCTGAGTGGCTTAGACCTGGGAAGTGCATGCAAATCAGGGCCCACTTTAGACAGTTCTCCTGCAGAGCAACCTGGACCCTGAGCAGTATAGACCAAGAAAGCACACATGCTATGAGTGTGGTCAAATCTTGTGTGGCCCAGACATTGTGAGCACTCCCCATACATGCCAGCGATATTTGTTCACAGTGTTCCTCTCTCCCCACAGCAGAACTGAACAAGTGAGCCTAAATAAATGATCACTTTCTCCCCTTGTGTCAGGGCAGAAGTTAAATAAAGAAGAGACTTGTAAACAGAGGAAGCCAAAATAAACAAAGAAGAGGGAACTTCTTTGAAAGTGACAGGTGTGACAGATTAAAATCCTGTAGTTAGCACTGACTACATTGGAAGGGCCCTATAGACCTTGAGAAGAAGCATAAGCTGGAACAAATAACTATTTGAAACTAAAATGACTGCACACTGCCCTCAACAACTTGAGAAATTCTTAGATATATTTTTACTATTATCATTTTTAAATTTTTTGATTTAAAAAAGTTTAAGTTCTTTATTATTCCTTTAATTTGCATTTTTATAACATACTCAGCTCAGTTCAGCTCAGTTCAGTTCAGTCATTCAGTCATGTCTGACTCTTTGCAGCCCCATGAATTGCAGCACGCCAGGCCTCCCTGTACATCACCAACTCCTGGAGTTCACTCAAACTCATGTCCGTAGAGTCAGTGATGGCATCCATCCATCTCATCCTCTGTCGTCCCCTTTTTTGCCAAAATAATAATAATAATAATAATAATAATAATAATAATAATAATATATACACCCTATTTTTAAAGCAAATTTCATATATATATTTATAATTTTTGTGATTTTGTTTTCTTTTTTTAATATTATATTTGTGAGAGTCTAACCTATACTCTAGATTTTTAATCTTTGCTTTTTGCTATTTGTTATCAATTTTATACCTTTAAGAATCCAATCTTCAGTACCCAGTTTTACTTAGGAGTGTGATTATTGGCTTGATTGCCCTCTCCCCCTTTTGACTGTCTTTTTACATCCCCAGGTCACCTCTATCTCTACCTACCCCTTCTCTTCTCTTCCCAACTCTGAATCTCTTTGGGTATTCTGGGCTGTGGAGAACACTTACGGAACTGATTACTGGCTAAATCTCTCTCTCTCATTTTGACTCCTCCTTTTCTCCACCTGGTCACCTCTATTTCCTTCCTCCCCCTTCTCTAGTAACTCTGTGAACTTCTCTGGGAGTTGAAGGCTATGGAGAGCACATAGGGAAATGATTACTGGCTAGATTGCTCTCCCTTTTTGATTCCCCTTTACTCCTCCTGGTCACCTCTATCTCCCTCCTTTCTCTTCTCTTCTCCATGTAACTCTGTGAACCTCTCTGGATGTCCCTCACTGTGGATAATCTTTTCACCATTAACCTAGATATTTTATCTCTGGTGAAGTATGGATGGAGAAGTCTCGAGGCTACAGTTAGAATAAGACTGAAAACAACAGGCAGGAGGCTTAACTCCAAAACTTGAGAACATCAGAATACTCCTGACTCCAGGGAACATTAATTGATAAGAGCTCATCTAAAAGACTCCATCACTTTAGTTCAGTTGCTCAGTCGTGCCTGACTTTTTGTGATCCCATGAATTGCAGGATGCCAGGCCTCCCTGTCCATCACCAACTCCTGGAGTTCACTCAAACTCATGCCCATCGAGTTGGTGATGCCATCCAGCCATCTCATCCTCTGTCGTCCTCTTTTCCTTCTTCCCCCATTCCCTCCCAGCATCAGAGCCTTTTCCAATGAGTCAAATCTATGAATCAGGTGGCCAAAGTACTGGGGTTTCAGCTTTAGCATCAATCCTTCCAAAGAACACCCAGGGCTAATCTCCTTTAGGATGGACTGGTTGGATCTCCTTGCAGGCCAAGGGATTCTCAGGAGTTTTCTCCAACATCACAGTTCAAAAGCATCAATTCTTCAGTGTTCAGCTTTCTTCACAGTCCAACACTCACATCCATACATGAACATAGGAAAAAACATAGCCTTAACTAGACAGACCTTAGTTGGCAAAGTAATGTCTCTGCTTTTCAATATGTTATCTAAGTTGGTCATAACTTTTCTTCCAAGGAGTAAGCATCTTTTAATTTCATGGCTCCAATCAACATCTGCAGTGATTTTGGAGCCCCCCAAAATAAAGTCTGACACTGTTTCCATTGTTTCCCATCTATTTCCCATTAAGTGATAGGACCAGATGCCACGATTTTCGCTTTCTGAATGTTAAGGTTTAAGCCAACTTTTTCACACTCCTCTTTTACTTTCATCAAGAGGCTTTTTAATTCTTCTTCACTTTCTACCATAAGGGTGGTGTCATCTGCATATCTGAGGTTATTGATATTTCTCCTGGCAATCTTGATTCCAGCTTGTGCTTCTTCCAGTCCAGCATTTCTCATGATGTACTCTGCATATAAGTTAAATCAGCAGGGTGACAATATACAGCCTTGATGTACTTCTTTTCCTATTTGGAACCAGTCTGTTGTTCCATGTCCAGTTCTAAGTGTTGCTTCCTGACCTGCATATAGGTTTCTCTCAGATGCAGGTCAGGTGGTCTGGTATTCCCATCTCTTTCAGAATTTTTCACAGTTTATTGTGATCCACACAGTCAAAGGCTTTGGCATAGTCAATAAAGCAGAAATTGATGTTTTTCTGGAACTCTCTTGCTTTTTCCATGATCCAGTAGAGTTGGCAATTTGATCTCTGGTTCCTCTGCCTTTTCTATACCCACACTGAAACCAAGCTCCACTCAAGAACCAACAAGGTTCAGAACAAGACATATCAAGCTAATTCTCCAACAATGCAGGAACATAACTCTAAGCCTTAAAATATAGGTGGCCAGAAGTCACACCAAACCCATAGACATCTCAAAACTCACTACTGTACACTTCATTGCACTCCAAAGAGAAAAGATCCAGCTCTACCCAACAGAACACCAACACAAGCTTCCCTAACCAGGAAACCTTGACAAGTCACTTGCCCAACCTCACCAAGGATGAACCTCCACAATAAAGAGGTACCGCAAACTTCCAGCATACAGAAAGACCACCCCAAACACAGCAATCTAAACAATATGAAAAGGGAGAGAAATATTAAGCAGGTAAACAACATGATAAATGCCCACTAAATCAAACAGAAGAAGAGGAAATAGGGAGTCTATCTGAAAAAGAATTCAGAATAATGATAGTAAAAATGATCCAAAATCTTGAAAACAAAATGGAGTTAGAGATAATTAGTCTGGAGACAATGATTGAGAAGATGCAAGGAATTTTTAACAAGGACCTGGAAGAAATAAAAAAGAGTCAATATATAATGAATAAATAATGCAACAACTGAGATCAAAAACTCTCTGAAGGGAATTAACAGTTGAATAATGGAGGCAGAAGATAGGATAAGTCAGGTGGAAGACAGATGGTGGAAATAAATGAAGTAGAGAGGAAAAAAGAAAAAAAAAAGAATGAAAAGAAATGAGGACAACCACAGAGACCATTGAGACAATGTCAAACACCCCGACATTTGAATCATAGGAGTCCCAGAAGAAGAAGACAAAAAGAAAGGCCATGAGAAAATACTTGAGGAGACAATAATTGAAAAAATCCCTAAAATGGGGAAGGAAATAGCCACCAAACTTCAAGAAACCCAGAGAGTCCCAAACAGGATTTATCCAAGGTGAAAGACCCCAAGACATATATTAATCAAAGTAACAAAGATCAAATACAAAGAGCAAATATTAAAAGCAGCAAGGGGAAAACAACAAATAATATACAAAGGGATTCTCATAAGGATAACAGGTCATCTTTCAGACCAGGAGGGGATGGCAGGACATCCTTAAAGTGATGAAAGAGAAAAACCTACAACCCAGATTACTATACCCAGCAAGGATCTCATTAAAATATGAAGGAGAAATCAGAAGCTTTACAGACACTCAAATATGAAAGAAGTCAGCACCACCAAACCAGCTCTTCAACAAATGCTAGAGGATCTTCTCTAGACCGGAAACACAGAAAAGAGGTATAAACTCGAACCCAAAACAACAAAGCAAATGACAATGGGACCATACTTATCAATAATTGACTTAAATGTAAATGGGTTGAATGCCCCAACCAAAAGATGAAGACTGGTTGAATGGATACAAAAACAAGACCCCTATATATGCTGTCTACAGGAGACCTACCTCAAAACAAAGGACACATATGGACTGAAAGTGAAGGGCTGGAAAAAGATATTCCATGCAAATAGAGACCAAAAGAAAACAGGATTAGCAATACTCATATCAGATAAAATAGACTTTGGAATAAAGGCCATGAAAAGAGACAAAGAAGGACACTACATAATGATCAAAGGATCAATCCAAGAAGATATAACATTTATAAATATATATGCACCCAACATAGGAGCACTGCAATATGTAAAGCAAATGCTAACAAGTATGAAATAGGAAAATAACAGTAACACAATTTAAGTTGGAGAACTTAATACCCCACTCACACCAATCAATAGATCAACAGAAAATTAGCAAGGAAACACAAACTTTAAATGTTACAATGGATCAGTTAGACTTATATTGCTATCTATAGGGAATTTCACCCAAAACAATGAATTTTACCTTTTTTCTCAAGTGCACACAGAACCTTCTCCAGAATAGATCACATCCTGGACCATAAAAATAGCCTTGGTAAATTAAAAAAAAACTGAAGTCATTCCAAGCATCTTTTCTAATCACAACGTGGTAAGATTAGATGTCAGCTACGGTGGGGGGTGGGGTAGGGGTAACTATTAACATGCAAACATATCGAGGTTAAATAACACACTTCTGAATAACCAACAAATCACAGAAGAAATTAAAAAAGAAATAAAAATATGCATAGAAACGAATGAAAATGAAAACACAATCCAAAACCTATGGGATTCAGTAAAAGCAGTACTAAGGGGAAGGTTCATAGCAATACAAGCTTACCTCAAGAAATAAGAAAAAAATCTAATAAATAACCTAACTCTACACCTAAAGTAACTAGAAAAAGAAGAAATGAAGAACCCTAGGGTTACTGGAAGGAAATAAATCATAAAAAAAAAAAAAAAATTGGGTAGAAATATATGCAAAAGAAAGAAAGGAGACCATAGCAAAAATCAACAAAGCTAAAGCTGGCTCTTTGAGAAGATAAACAAAATAGACAAACCATTAGTCAGACGACTCATTAAAAAAAAAAAAAGAAAAAGAAAGAAAGAAAGAAAGAAAAGAGAAAAAGGGAGAAGAATCAAATCAACCAAATTAAAAATAGAAATGGACAAATTCTTAGAGAAGTGTAACTTTCCAAAACTGAACCAGGAAGAAATAGAAATTCTTAACAGACTCATCACAAGCACGGAAATCAAAACTGTAATCAGAAATTTCCCAGCGAACTAAAACCCAGCACCAGAAGGCGTCACATTTGAATTATACCAGTAATTTAGAGAAGAGCTAACACCTATCCTATTCAAATTTTTCCAGAAAATTGCAGAGGAAGGTAAACTTCCAAACTCATTCTATGAGGCCACCATCACCCTAATACCAAAACCAGACAAAGATGCCACAAAAAAAGAAAACTATAGGCCAATAACACTGACAAACATAGATGCAAAAATCCTCAAAAAAATTCTAGCAAGCAGAATCCAACAACATATTAAAAAGATCATTCATCATGAACAAGTGGGCTTTATCCAAGGGATGCAAAGATTCTTCAATATTTGCAAATCAATCAATGTGATACACCACATTAACAAATTGAAAGATAAAAAATCTTATGATTATCTCAATAGATGCAGAGAAAGCCTTTGACAAAATCCAACATCCATTTATGATAAAAACCCTCCAGAAAGCAGGAATAGAAGGAAAATACCTTAACATAATAAAAGCTGTATATGATAAACTCACAGCAAACATGTCTTCAATGATGAAAAATTGAAAGTATTTACCCTAAAATCAGGAAAAAGACAGGGGGTGTACACTGTCACTATTACTATTCAGCATAGTTTTGGAAGTTTTAACCACAGCCATCAGAGAAGAAAGAGAAATAAAAATAATCTGGAATGGAAAAGAAGAAGTAAAACTCTCACTATTTGCGGATGACATGATCCTCTGCATAGAAAACCCTGAAGACTCCACCAGAAAATTACTAAAGCTAATCAATGAATATGGTAAAGTTGCAGGATATAAAATTAACACAAAGAAATCCCTTGCATCCCTATAAACTAACAATGAGAAAACAGAAAGAGAAATTAAGGAAAGAATCCCATTCACCCTTTCAAGCTGCTGCTGCTGCTACTGCTGCAGCTAAGTTGCTTCAGTTGTGTCCAACTCTGTGTGACTCCATAGATAGCAACCCACCAGGCTCCCCTGTCCCTGGGTCTCTCCAGGCAAGAAAACTGGAGTGGGTTGCCATTTCCTTCTCCAAAGCATGAAAGTGAAAAGTGAAAGTGAAGTCGCTCAGTCGTATCCAACTCTTAGAGACTCCATGGACTGTAGTCCACCAGGCTCCTCAGTGCGTGGGATTTTCCAGGCATGAATACTGGAGTGGGTTGCCATTGCCTTCTCCACACCATTTCAAGAAAAATAATAAAATACTTAGGAATATATCTAGCTAAAGAAACAAAAGACCTGTATATAGAAAACTATAAAACACTGATGAAAGAAATCAAAGATGACAAAAATAGATGGAGAAATACACCATGTTTGTGGATCAGAAGAATCAATATAGTGAAAATGAGTACACTACCCAAAGCAATCTATAGATTCTGTGAAATTCGTATTAAACTAACAATGGTATTTTTCAGAGAATTAGAACAAATGACTTCATAATTTGTATCAAAATATAAAAAACCTCAAATAGCCAAAGCAATCTGGAGAAAGAAGGATGGAACTAGAGGAATCATCCTTCCTGACTTCAGATTTTACAACAAAGCTACAGTCATCAAGACTGTATGGTATTGGCACAAAGACAGAAATATAGATAAAAGAAACAATATAGAAAGCACAGAGATAAATCCACACACCTATGGACACCTTATCTTTGACAAACGAGGCAAGAATATACAGTAAAGACAATCTTGTTAACAATTGGTTCTGGGAAAACTGGTCAACCACTTGTAAAAGAATAAAACTAGAACACTTTCTAACACTATACATGAAAACAAACTCAAAATGGATTAAAGATCTAAATGTAAGACCAATAACTATAAAACACTTAGAGGAAGACGTAGGCAAAACACTCTCTCACAAAAATCACAGCAGGATCTTCTATGGCCCACTTCCTAGAGTAATGGAAATAAAAGCAAAAATAAACAAATGGGACCTAATTAAACGTAAAAACTTTTGCACAACGAAAGAAACTATAATCAAGGTGCAAAGACAGCCTTTAGAATGGGAGAAAATAATAGCAAATGAAGCAATGGGCAAAGAATTCATCTCAAAAATATACAAGCAACTTCTGCAGCTCAATTACAGAAAAATAAATGACCCAATCAAAAAATAGGCCAAAGAACTAAACAGACATTTCTCCAAAGAGGACATAAAGATGGCTAACAAACACATGAAAAGATGCCCGACATCACTCATTATCAGAGAAATGCAAATCAAAACCACAATGAAGTGCCATCTCATGCTGGTCATAATGGCTGCTATCAAAAAGTCTACAAACAATAAATGCTAGAGTGGGTGCAGAGAAAAAGGGAACCCTCTTACACTGTTGATGGAAATGTAAAGTAGTACAGCCACTACAGAGAACAGTGTGGAGATTCCTTAACAAACTGGAAATAAAATTGCCATACAACCCAGCAATCCCACTGTTGGGCATACACACCAAGGAAACCAGAATTGAAAGGGATACGTGTACCCCAATGTTCATCACAGCACTGTTTATAATAGCCAAAACATGGAAGCAACCTAGATGTCCATAGGAAGACAAATGGATAAGAAAGCTGTGGTACATATACACAATGGAATATTACTCAGCCAAAAAAAGAATGCATTTGAATCTTTGAATCAGTTCTAATGAGGTGGATGAAACTGGAGCCTATTATACAGAGTGAAGTAAGTCAGAAAGAAAAACACCAATACAGTATACTAATGCATTTACAGGGAATTCAGAAAGATGGTAATGATGACCCTATATGTGAGACAGCAAAAGACACACAAATGTAAAGAACAGTATTTTGGACTCTGTGGGGGAAGGTGAGGGTGGGATGATTTGAGAGAATAGCATTGAAACATGTATATTATCATGTGAAATAGATTGCCAGTCCAGGTTCGATGCATGAGACAGGGTGCTCAGGTCTGGTGCACTAGGATGACCCTGAGGGATGGGATGGGGAGGGAGGTGGGATGGGGGTTCAGGATGGGGAACAAATGTACACCCCTGGTGGTTTCATGTGAATGCATTACAGAAACCAGTACAGTATTGTGAAGTATTTAGCCTCCAATTATTAAAATAAATTATTTAAAAAAAGAATAAATTGTCATAGAGAAGCACTCAATATATCTTAGTTCTAATTATAAGGTATATTTCATATTATAAGAAATTGTCACTGGAAAATCTTCTCAGTGTGAGTGTGGGAGAAGTATTTTGTTAAACTGATTGAGGTGATTGAGGAAACAATCCTATGAAGCATGGGTAATATAGGTGACCTAACATGCTTTCTAAAATTGATGAGGTGGATCAGCTGAAAGGTCTTAGTTTGCCAACTAGTGTGTTTATGTTTCAGGATGAAGCTGACTCTTTGGTCCTATATAACTACATCCTAACAGAAGCAGAAGATATTAAGGAGAGGTGAAAAGAATACACAGAAGAACTATACAAAAAAGATCTTCATGACCCAGATAATCACAATGGTGTGATAACTCACACTCACCTAGAGCCAGACATCCTGGAATGGAAGTCAGGTGGGCCTTAGGAAGCATCACTATGAACAAAGCTAGTGGAAGTGATGGAATTCCAGTTGAGCTATTCCAAATACTGAAATATGATGCTGTAAAAATGCTGCACTCAGTAGGTAAGCAAATTTGGAAAACTCAGCAGTGGCCACAGGACTGGAAAAGGTCAGCTTTCATTCCAATCCCACAGAAAGGCAATGCCAAAGAATGCTCAAACTACCACACAATTGCACTCATCTCACACGCTAGTAAAGTAATGTTTAAAATTCTCCAAGCCAGGCTTCAGCAGTATGTGAACCATGAACTTTCAGATGTTCAAGCTGGTTTTAGAAAAGGCAGAGGAACCAGAGATCAAAATGCCAACATCTGCTGGATCATGGAAAAAGCCAGAGAATTCCATAAAAACATTTATTTTTTCTTTATTGCCTATGCCAAAGCCTTTGACTATGTGGATCACAATAAACTGCGGAAAATTCTAAAGGAAATGGGAATACCAGACCACCTGACCTGCCTCTTCAGAAACCTATATTCAGGTCAGGAAAGAACAGTTAGAATTGGACATGGAACAACAGACTGGTTCCAAATAGAAAAAGGAGTACATCAAGGCTGTATACTGTCACCCTGCTGATTTAACGTATATGCAGAGTACATTATGAGAAACGCTGGGTTAGAGGAAACACAAGCTGGAATTAAGATTACTGGGAGAAATATCAATAACCTCAGATATTCAGATGACACCACCCTTATGGCAGAAAGAGAAGAAGAACTAAAGAGCATCTTGATGAAAGTGAAAGAGGAAAGTGAAAAAGTTTGCTTAAAGCTCAGCATTCAGAAAACTAACACCATGGCATTCAGTCTCATCACTTCATGGGAAATAGATGGGATACAGTTGAAACAGTGGCTGACTTTATCTTGGGAGCTTCCAGATGGTGATTGCAGCCATGAAATTAAAAGACGCTTACTCCTTGGAAGGAAAGTTATGACCAACCTAGATAGCGTATTAAAAAGCAGAGACATTACTTTGTCAACAAAGGTCCATCTTGTCAAGGCTATAGTTTTTCCAGTAGTCATGTATGGATGTGAGAGTTGGACTATAAAGAAAGCTGAGCACTGAAGTATTGTTGCTTTTGAACTGTGTTGTTGAAGAAGATTCTTGAGAGTTCCTTTGACAGCAAGGAGATCCAACCAGTTCATCCTAAAGGAGATCAATCCTGGGTGTTCATTGGAAGGACTGACATTGAAGCTGAAATTCCAATACTTTGGCCACCTGATGCAAAGAGCTGACTCACTGGAAAAAACACTGATGCTGGGAAAGTTTGAAGATAGGAGGAAAGGAGACGACAAAGGATGAGATAGTTGGATTGCATCACCGACTCAATGGACATGGGTTTGGGTGGACTCCAGCCATTG
The DNA here is from genome assembly GCF_016772045.2 of Ovis aries. NCBI lineage: Eukaryota > Metazoa > Chordata > Mammalia > Artiodactyla > Bovidae > Ovis > Ovis aries. Next base: position 42,309,540 of record NC_056063.1, read on the forward strand.
GTGGTGGACAGGGATGCCTGGCGTTCTGTGTTTCATGGGGTCACAAAAAGTCAGACACAACTGAGCAACATAACTGAACTGAACTGAACTACTTCAGATGTGGTTTGTTGAGTCAGACCACCTGGTTGCCAATCCCAACTCTGCCACTCACTATGTCTGTAACTCTAGGCAATTTAATTTACCTTTTGTTTATTATCTATATGATAGGGATAAAGACAATACCAGCCTCACAGATTTCTGAGTGCTAAACAAGATCATATTTGAAATGCACTTAAAATAGTGATTGTCTCATTATTGCAAAGAAAGGGACAACTTCCAGGGCCTGAGAGTGGGCTCTTGTCTACCACTCAGAAATGAATTTTTTTTTTTTTTCCAGAGACATGCTTTCTGACAAAGCAAAAGACTTTATTACCAATGGCACCCAGGCAGAAAGCAGCAGGGTAAGGGAACTCAGAAGGGCTCTGTCACATGGCTCACAGTCTGAGGTTTCATGGCAATGAGATTAGCTTCCAGGTTGTTTCTGCCCAATAATTCTGACGAAAGCTCCTTCCTCAGACAAGACAGCATCCAACAAGAAGTATTCTGGGAGGTTGGTAGGACATGTGGCCTGGTCTCTGCTGTCTTATTTTGACCTTTCCTGAATTAATCTAGTTGGTCATGGCTTTTTAGTTCTGTGTTCCTTACAAGGAACTTCTGTTACAAAATAACTAATGCAAATGGTTACTGTGGTGCCTGGTAGGATGGGTGGTTTCAGTCAGTGTTTCCCCTAATAAAATAAGTAGCCCATAGTTATTAGATATTTTTATCATAATATTCCAAAGTAGTCTTTCACAGAATCTTAATTATTTAAAACTGAAAGCATTATTTTCCCTCACAGTAGACTTGTAGTGGTTTGAAAAACTAAAATAACAACAAAGTAAAAGCATACGTTCTCCAGAGCCAAGGTCACGTATTGTAAACATATTGGAGGTATATTTACTTCATATATTCATTACCTAGTTAAGCTACAAAAGGAGATTTTAAAGATTTTGTTGTAGAAATTATAAAGTTAAAACTTTGACTGTGAAATGTTCATGAAGGTTTCTTATTTCATTTTGTGGTATAGGAAGATAACTTTCGTAAAGCTAAATGGTACACTTTTATTTGTTTCCTGTCACACATTCTAAATGGCCTTTAAAAGTCAGTAGCTGTTACTCAAGAATAATGAGGTATATCATACACTCAATGCACATGCAAATCTCCAATTAACACTAATGGGATATATGGCAGTGAAGCCAAAGTAAAATCTACTTCAGTATTTCAAAATAAGGAATCTTTACTTTTGATACTTATCTTTTCACCATTTAAGAAGTGCAGTCAAGCAAAAATAAACAAATTAGTACTAAGCATCGATTTGACACTTCCATCCATGTTGACAATCTGAAATATTATCTTTAAACAGTAATGAGTTATAAAGCAGAGATGTGGCTTTATATATCAGTTAAGAACTTATACATCCTTCCTTTTCTGCCATTTATATTAAAATTATAAAGAATAAGCATGAGCATTCCTAGTAATGCTTGAGAAATACAGAAAGGATGAATTTTTCAGGTATGTGTGGCAAAACATTTTTAAAAACAGCTTTTCAGAGAATTATCTCTTTTATGCACACATACATATAGAATCCTATTATCTCTTTAATGCACACTCATATATCCCTGTTTAGTGAGAATTTCTGTCTTAGATTTATATAACTTTGGTCTTAATCGTGTAGTCAAATCTTCCTAGATGGCACCTTTTAAGTAGTAGGAAAGTGAAAAACCATTAAGATGCTACTGAATTGAGATAGCATGTTAATGAATATATTCCTAAGGTATTTGTGTAACTATCTGTTCAAGATGTGAGAGCACAATTGAAATCGTTATATCACCATTTCTATTAGTCTAAGTGTAGAATGATATACCTTTATGTCATAGATTTTGGTAGAATTTCAGTCTTTAAGATAATGATTTAAAGTATTAGACTACTTAGTTATAGTGTAAATCCCTGTGTAAAGAGAACAAAGAAGTCCAGTTTAATAGAACTCAATCAGAAAAAGAATACAAGATATGATAATATACAGGCTATATGTTGATAGAGCCAAAGTCTATTACTTTTTATTTAACCTTATTCCCAAATGTCTAAATAAACACATCTTTCAGAAATCTTATTTAAAGTGACTATAGCAAGTAAATAACCCATAGCAATATAGAAAAAAATATGTTTTCCTAAATAGTAAAATAGAATTCTTCCTTCTAAGAATCTTGAGTGAAAATGTAAAATAACCCTCAAACTGAGATACTTATCTAACATCAACTCATTTCGGATACAATCATCTCTAAACAAAGGGCTATTGGTCTTTTCTAAGCAAAGAGAATTTGACATTTTAAGAAGTTAAAGTATTAAAACAAGAGGTAGTTTTTATTTTAAAAGACCACCAAATAGTCTAAAGAAAAATTATTGACTTAGTTATTAGGTCTGGAAGAATGCCCAGATCACAATAGGTACTTGATAAACATTTTTTTGAATTAAAAGATTAATTAACATTTCAGAAGTTCTATTTGAAGCCTCAAAAATGCATTTAAGTCTCTCCTGTACCTTGATTTTCAGTGCTAGAAACTGAGGATGAAATACGCTAGTTGCTTTTATGAAGCTCAAAGTGTACCTGGGTATAGAAAAAGAAACATTATGATTTAATGTAGTATTAATGCAAATGACACAAATGGATTAATGCCATTCCATGATATTCGGAAAAGGCAATGGCACTCCACTCCAGTGCTTTTGCCAGGAAAATCCCATGGATGGAGGAGCCTGGTGGGCTACAGTCCATGGGGTCACTAAGAGTTGGACACGACTGAATGACTTCACTTTCACTTTTCATTTTCATGCATTGGAGAAGGAAATGGCAACCTACTCCAGTGTTCTTGCCTGGAGAATCCCAGGGACGGGGAAGCCTGGTGGGCTGCTGTTTATGGAGTTGCACAGAGTCGGACATTACTGAAGCGACTTAGCAGTAGCAGCATGATATTAGATGCATTCATAAAGCTTATATTTTGGATAAAATGTTTATTTATTTTAAAAAGTATTATTTTATATAAGTACTTTGTTAATTCATTACTATATATTTTAACCTATCAGATTATGTCAATAAATGTACTTTTAGGTATTCTATAAACACAAAGAATACTTAAAAATTGCTAATCATACTTTTGGATTCTGTTTGATTAGTGAAAAGTTAAAAAAAAGTTATACAAATATAAGATTTATACGAATAAAATATTCATCTTCTCAATCAATGATTATTTTATGAAATTAGCAATTTGCATTGATTTCATTGATGATACTGTCAATTTCATAAAGTGGAATGTTGTTCAGATATAGTCTAGGAAGATATAGGAGTAGTTTTCCTTTTTTTATGTGATCATATTCATGACAACTGGAATTTAATTTGCATATAATTGAAAATTAATTTATTTCATGTTGATTTAAAACTGTATGGATTTTTAGCTCTTTGTTCTCAAACATGACCATACAACTAATCTCAGCTGACAGACAGCCTTTTATCAATGGAGTAGTGCACCACACTAAGTGGTATTCCATCAAGGTTCACTGAAACCAATTTTAGTTTTTGAATTTTTTTTTTGAGGAGTATTAACTCTTCTCAAGACTTGATATTTTATGATGTTTATTTTTTCTTAGCTATTCTTCAAAGAGCAAGAAGAAAATTGACCTCATATTTTTACTTGAATAGAGATCATCTTATCCCATAATTAAAATATAGATTCATTGCCTATTTTTTATGAATATAACATATGCATCAGATCTTAATTATCTTATATTCCCTACATTGAAATATTTTGTTAATTATCCTCAAAATTACTTCACTGCTGTTTGTCCACTTTTTTCAACTATTTTTTAAAAATGTCTAAAACAAAAAGAAAAAGGAATGGAAAAATGAAGGAATCACCTAAAAAGACACTGACATGAAAAATTGATCATCTCACAATTTTCATAGAATTTTGGCAAAATATTACATCATCTTTTAGGAATGCATTCCATTTTTTCTTTAGATTCACTATGTAGAAAATTCAGAATTTTAAAATTTATCCTTTTAGTGGCAAAAGCTGAAAGGAAATATTTTACATTTATATGAATCAGAAGATGAATGCAAAATTATTCATGGAAGTTTTGTTAACATTCATCATAATGGTGAAATTGATTATGTAATTCTGCAAATCATATAATGAACGATTTAGGGCAAAAAAATATATATTTTCTTTCAGTTGGTCATTCAACAGGACGAATTTCATCATGCTGAACCATTATACTTTGCCAAAAGACTATCTGGCAATATTCATTCATTTATATTTCTCTTGGCATACTGAGGGTTAAACGACAACGGCATAATCACAGAAAGTCACAGATGAAATGCATGGTATTGGATATTTCACAGATGATGTCTAAAAAAAAAATTAAGGAAGTTTTATATTTTTAATAGACATTTAAACTCATAAATAGCCACACAATTATAAGATCATAAGGACTTCCAGCAGTTTTTGAGAAACTTCTCAGCAGGTTTTATATATAAATGACTGTTTCCAAAATTGGGCCACTCTTTTTTTTTTTTTTTCAATGGCAAAATAGCTGACACAGTTCTAAGAAAGGAATACAAATTTATTGTACTGTTTGTTCTTAAACTCAAAATAATTTCATACAATTTAAGTCAAGCTGAAATCAGAATTTTTTATCCACTAATTTATGTCAGTATCAATAAAGGAGTACACTAACAGAGGATTTCAACTGTGAGAAAAACCAAGCAAAAAGAGAGATGGGATAAAGAAAAATGTATAGCTAGTACGATGATAAACTGGGAGGAAATCTGTTTTAGAGCGGTTTGCTGCTGCTGCTGCTGCTAAGTCACTTCAGTCGTGTCCGACTCTGTGCAACCCCATAGATGGCCTCCTACCAGGCTCCTCTGTCCCTGGGATTCTCCAGGCAAGAACACTGGAGTGGGTTGCCATTTTCTTCTCCAAAGGATGAAAATGAAAAGTGAAAATGAAGTCGCTCAGTCGTGTCCGACTCTTAGCGACCTCATGGACTGCAGTCTACGAGGCTCCTCCGTGCATGGGATTTTCCAGGCAAGAGTACTGGAGTGAGGTGTCATTGCCTTCTCCGAGAGAGGTTTAGGAGTGATTATTGGTTGCAGTTTTTTTGAATAAATATAGTCTTATTTTTTTATCTTCAGGCAAAAAAGTAAAATTTATTTTCACTGGGTTTTCAGAAAAAAAAGTATCTGTTAAAACTATTGATTGATAATTCCAGATATAGTAAATGATAACCCACATCTCCCCCCACCCCCCACACAGGTAAGGTGAATATAATTTCTGTGCAAGGGAAGTACTAACCCCAAAGTTTAGACTAAATGCCTAGTTGGGTATTATCCATCTTTATATCTGAGAAGTTTATCTTAAAAATTCATTTATAAAATTCATGTAAATACCTAGCTTCTTAAATGGTCTTCTGACAATTTGGAACTCTTAATGGATCACCCATTATTTAATGATTTGGATAAAAATTTAATGCATAGTAATTATATAATTTTAAGAGTCAGGTTCTTAACTTTTTAGAACTTACACTTCAGTGGTTTTAAAGTTGGTCCCAAGTGGAATAACCTGATAATCATTTAAACAGTATTGCTCAAGAAGTGCACTTTATGGTCTGCTTAAGCCTTGACATGCATTTTTTTATCTTCTAGAGTGAATCCCAAGTGGTAGTAGAATGTTAACTTTCTGAGTTTATCTGCTTTTTTTTTTTTCTTTTTTCTCTCTAATGATTTTGTGATGTTTTTGTTTCTGCTTCAATCATGTTCAGTAAAAATTTCCATATGGAGTCCATGCCTCTGAAGCCTTCTAGGATGCTTAGCTTGCTTGGACCATGTCTCCCAGGTGGAACAGAAGATTATTTCCTTGCAGACCAGAGACTTTAGTAAATTTTGGGTATCTCAAAGTTAGAAGAATTTACACACGAAAATACTAATGTTACATTTTGTAGACAATAGTTAATTATCTGGTTTAGTAGTTGTACAATAGATTTTAAACAGGAGGGAAAGGGTCAGGGCACACCCTTTAAAAGAATGACATAGTCAAGTGTGTCTGTGTGTTAGTCACTCAGTTGTATATGTTTGTGACTGCAAGGACTATAGACCACCAGGCTCCTCTGTCCATAGAATTCTCTAGGCAAGAATACTGGAATGAATATTCATTCTTTTCTCCAGGGAATCTTCCTGACCCAGAAATTAAACCCATGTCTCCTGTATTGTAGTTTCTTTACCATCTGAGCCAACAGGGAAGCCCTGGCACAGTTGTAGGACATAACAAGGACTGCTTAGAACCAACTAGGTCCTAAATGGTGGATGATTTGACTTCTAGTAGACCTAGAGCCTAACTATGTTCTTACTTAAATGCATTAGAATGCTCAATGACATACCCACCAGTGCCATAACAGTTCTGAGACCAATCACAAAAGGTCAAAAAGTGGGCAGTGGCTGAATTTCTGAAATTCCAACTTCTTCCCCAAAATAACTGAAATAATCTTCCTATGCATTAGCCTATAAAAGTATTCAGTCCATAAAAAATAACATGCCTTCTGAAATGGCCCGCACTCTGTCCTTAGATTGTGTCTCTAAATAAATCCACTTCTTACCTATACCTGTGTCTCTCACTGAACTCTTTCTGTGATGAGACATTAAGAACCTCAAATTCACTGGGAACAGCTGTGATGATTTCTTAAAATCAGACAACAATGAAGTTTGCTTCATCAGTTGACTCCCTTTCATGTATGACTTCTTTGTAACATGCAGGGCTGTTTAATATTTTACTCAAAGTAATGTTATCAAGTACATAGCTTGGACACACCCACAGGCAAGGCCAAGACCCTTGTTTCAACCAGGAAGGTTCTTCAGCTGCTTGGATTCCTACAGCCAACAAGGAAACTGATGCTGATACTGGAAAAGCACATGTTTTATTCAATGACAAAAGAATGGAGAAGTGGGAACTTACTTCACAAATTAACTTCTCAACCAGATTTGGATAGGAACACTATACGTATGCACTGTACGTAGCCTCCCCTCGTGCCTCAGATAGTAAAGAATCCACCTGCCAACTCAGGTGACCAGTGCCTTATCCCTGGGTCAAGAAGATTCTCTAGAGAAGAAAATGGCTATCCACTTCCATATTCTTGCTTGGAGAATCCCATGGAGAGAAGAGCCTGGCAATTATAGTCCACAGGGTCTCAAAGAGTCAAAAATGACTGAAGCGACTTTGGCATACACACAAAAGGGAAGTGAAAGTGTTAGTCACTCAGTCATGTCCTATTCTTTGTGACATCATGAACTGTAGACGGCCAGGCTCCTCTGTCTATAGAATCCTTGTGGCAAGAATACTGGAGTGTGTTGCCACGCCCTTTTCCAGAGGATCTTCCTAACCTAGGCTCTGAACCTGTGGCTCCTACTTTGCAGGCAGTTTCTTTATTGTTGAAAGTCACGAGGGAAGCCCTATAGGGTTGAGGTAAAAGGAAAGGGTTTGAAAAGAGTGGGGGTAGTCTTTATGAGTTATCTAACACCTGACAACAGGCAGTTTGGACCTGGAATTAAGATCCTTGTATGGTCATTTCCAGTTGTCATCATAGAATTGTCAACTCTTATGGTGCTGGTGGGTATGTCATTTAGAGTGCCAATTATTACAATGAGTGTGTAAAGAGGCTCAAGGTCCACTGAAAGTCATGTCTTCTACCATCTTGGGCCTGAAAAGTGAAAGTGTTAGTTGATCAGTTTTGTCTTTTTCTTATGACCCCATCGAGTGTAGCCTGCCTGGCATCTCTGTCCATGGAATATTCTACAGGCAAGAATACTGGAGTGGGATGCCATTCTCTTCTTCAGGGGATCTTCCTGACCCAGAATCAAACCTATATTTCATGTCTCCTGAATTGGCTGGCAGGTCCTTTGCCAATAGCGCCACTTGGGAAGCCCTATCTTGGGCCAGGTAGGTTCTAAACAGTTTTTGTATCTTTCTCTTTGCTGCTTCTTCCTGAAACTTAGATAAAGGGCAATTGGTTTCCAATGGAGAGAGGGACAGGAATTTGATTTTGCAGCTACAGCCTTGGTAATAGTAGAACTTCTTTCAAATTTGGAGTAAATTCTCTCAAAACTTACCACTGCTTTATTAACTAAGTTTATGTAATATTCTAAATTCTTTGTGGTCATTTCTGCAATCTTCATAACATCTTAACTACGAGTACTTTCCATCTCAAGAAACCACTTTCTTTACTCACCAACAAGAAGCAACTCCTCAACCATGAAATTTTCTCAGGTGATTGGAGCAATTTGGTCACAACTTCAAGTTTCAGTTCTAATTCTAATTGTCTTTTATTGGTTGCTTCCTCCACTGAAGTCATCCATGAGGGTTGGAATAAATTCCTTCCAAGCTTCTGTTAATATTTTGACCTCTTCCCATGAATCACAAATGTTCTTTATGGCATCTAGAGTACTAAATCCTTTCTAGAAGATTTCTAATTTCCTTTGCCCATATCCATCAGAGGAATATGGCAGATCTAGCTTTTCAAAATGTATTTCTCAAATAATAAGACTTGACATCCAATATTACTCCTTATTTATGACCCATAGGATGGTTGTGTTAATAGGCATGAAAATATCAATCTCATTGTCCATCTCCAACAAAGCTCTTTGGTGATCAGATACATTGTCACTGAGCAGTAATATTTTGAAATGAATCTTTTATTTTTTTTTCCCCCTCAGCAGTATTTCTTAACAATGGGCTTCAAATACTCAGTAAACCATGTGTTAAACAGAGGTACTGTCATCTAGGCTTTATTGTTCCATTTATAGATCACAGCATAGTGTATTTAGCATCATTCTTAAAGGCCTTAGTACTTTTGAAATGGTACAGGAACATTGATTTCAACTTAAAGTTACCAGCATTGTTGGTTCCTAACAAGTCAAACTGTCCTTTGAATTTTTGAAGGCAGACACTGATGTCTCTCTGGCTATGAAAATTCTAGATGGCGTCTTCAAATAGAAAGCTATCCCATCTACATTGAAAACTGCTTGTTTAGCATAGCCACTTTCATTAATTATCTTAGTGAGATACTCTGTTCACCTTGCTACAATTTCTAACTCAGAACTTACTGCTTTACCTTGCATTCATTTTATGAAGATAGATTCTTTCCTTAAACCTCACACATCAACTTCTGCTGGTTTAAAACTTTTCTTTAGCAACTTCCTCACCTCTCTCAGCCATCATAGAATTGAAAGTAGTTAGAGCCTGGAGAATCCCAGGGATGGGGAAGCCTGGTGGACTGCCATATGTGGGGTCACAGAGAGTCAGACATGACTGAAGTAACTTAGCAGCAGCAGCAGCAGCAGCAGAGCCTGGCTCTGGATTAGGCTTTGCCTTAAGGGAATGCTGTGGATTATTCACTTTTCTATCCAAACCACTAAAACATTCTCCATATCAACAAAAAGGACATTTTGCTTTATCATTTATGTGTTCCCTGGTGTAGCATTTTCAATTTCTCTCAAGAATGTTTCCTTTGCATTTACAACTTGGCTGAATTTGTTGCAAGAGGTCTAATTTCTAAAATACTTTCCTCACTAAACTTATGCATTTATAGCTTTTGACTTTGTGTGACACCTATAATTTCTCCTTTCATTTGAATACTTCAAAGCCATTGTTTAAGGTAATTAGTTGACCAAGTTTCAGTGTTTCTGTCTTCGAAAAAAAGGAGTTTGAGGAGAGGGAGAGATGGAGGATGTCCAGTTGGTGGAGCAGTTAGAACACAAACATTTATCAATTAAAACTATTTTCTTATGTGTGTACAGTACTTGGCACCTGGAAACAGTCATAATAGTAATATCAAAAATCACTGATCACAGATCACTATGAGACATACAATAATAACTAAAAGGTTTGAAATATTGTGAGAATTGCCGAAATGTGACAAAATGACTCCTTTGTGAATCATTTGTTATTGTGCTGGACTCTTTGTAGATTTTTTTAGTCTGGAAACATCTATTATTCAGATCTGGGAATCATGTTTTGTTAGTACATAGATAATAACCTCATTCCATTTTTCCCTCCCTTATACTGAAATCTAAATTGTGTTAGTCAAGTGTAGCAATAGAATTTTTTAGCATTTCCATTTAAATCTCATTTTATTTTTCTGAGTGATCATTTCAAGTTTGCAGTTTACATTTGCTCCTTATTTATTCACTTATTTTTAAATTCTAATGTCTTTCTTATCTAAAGTCTTCTAGAAAAGTGTTACATTTCTTCTGGATGAAATATGTTTTTTGAGTGATTTTAAACTTCTTATTGATTCTTGTAGTTTTCTCTTTTTTTTTTTTCCCACATTCCTTTCTTTGATTGTTCCTTTTCATCTGGCTTAAATTTTAGGAACTTTCTTGAAGTATCAGGTGGTTATTGTGTCCTGTCATAGTTATGTGCAAGGTACTAAGAAATTAATGGAAGAATTCGCTGCATGTAGGCAGAACTGTTGTGGATGAGTGAGTTTTATTTTGTGTTGATCAGATAAATGTGTAGCTATTTCACTGGGAGATCATGAAAAGTCAGTATTTATTGGTATTTTCTCTTCCATTTAGTCTCTTCTTTATGTGGGAATTCCTTAATAAATAGCCTGCATATATATATCTGTTTTCCTCTGTTCTGGAAGACAATGTGAAAAATAAGAAAATGAGGATCTCACACAAAGATATTCACTTAATATCACCCTAATATTTGTATTTGGTGTCCATGAAAAAAGAAGCTCTCTTGATCAACCCTGTCAGAAAGCTAGCCTTCAACAAATTATAGAGGTTATATGAATTCTTACTGCTTAAATTTTTCCCCAAATTAGTGATTTAAAACAATAATTATAATTTATTGTCTCTTTTGGTTTTGGTAGATCTAAAATTCATAAACTGCTTCTCTGGGCAGTTCTGGCTAAGGGTCTCTCAATGAGGGTGTAATCTCATAGCTGCCAGGCTTCAGTCATCTGCAGGCATCACAGGAGCTTGGAGGATCTACCTTCCAAGGTAGTTAACTGACATAGTTAACAAGTTGGAACTGATCATTAGTGGAAATCCTCCATCTCTCTCTGAAAATGGCATGCCTCCAGGCCTGTTGGAGTGTCCTCAGAGCATGGACTTTTCCTATAAAATTATACAAATTATATATATATATATATATACATATATATATATATATATATATATATATATATATATATATATATGTGTCACTCAGTCCTGTCTGACTGTTTGTGACCCCATGGACTGTACAGTCCATGGAATTCTCCAGGGTAGAATACTGCTGTGGATAGCCTTTTCCTTCTTCAGGGGATCTTCCCAACACAAGGATTGAACCCAGGTCTTCCACATTGCAGGCAGATTCTTTGCCAGCAGAGCCACAAGGGAAGCCCAAGACTACTGGAGCAGGTAACCTATCCCTTCTCCAGCAGATCTTCCCAACCCAGGAATTTAACCAGGGCCTCCTGCATTGAAGGTAGATTCTTTACCAATGGAGCTATCAGGGAAGCCCTATATACATACAAAATCAAAAATCCTCTTAGATAATACTATATTGCTAGCATCATCGTTCAAGTGGTTCCAGGTTTAGCTATTTGGAGCTCTTTTAGTTGGCAACTTTGTCCTTTTTATATCCTTCGTCGTTTCTTTCTCTCTTTTTTGTTGACCATTTCCTTATTTTCTGACATTTCAAATTTCTCATATTGATATTTATATATCCCCTGTTCCAGTCCTAAAATCAGCCATTCTCAAGATGACTTGGTTCTTTCTATTAATGAATTCTATTATAAACCAGGAATGGGGGTTGTGTGTGTTCATTGTTTTTGGTGAATTATCACTACTGGGCCCTTGTGGCAGACAGAACTAGAATGTATATGCATGTATTTTAACCCATGCACACACACACATCTATCATGATTACTTTATCAATCTATCTAGAATTACATTAACCATGGTTTATAAATAAGGAAATGGTCAACAAAAAAGAGAGAAAGAAAAGACAAAGGATATAAAAAGGACAAAGGTGCCAACTAAAAGAGCTCCAAATAGCTAAACCTGGAACCACTTGAACAATGATGCTAGCAATATAGTATTATCTAAGAGGATTTTTGATGCCTCCCCAAGTAATCCCACACCATATGGCTCATTCTAGCTTTTTCCAGGGTATTCATTTCATAATACAGAATCTGAGTATAGACCCTAGATTCAAGGCATCTCTTTAAGTACCAGAATTTTGACTAAAGAAGTTCAAAACCAGTCCTTAGAGAAAAGGTCATTTTGCATATTATTTGTTTGCTTAATGTTTTCTTCATATATTTTCTCCTATGCATGGTTTTCTCTAGTTCAGCTGTCTTTTTAGAGATTTGGGCAGAAATGATAATAATGGATGATTTAGTTTAGCTGAATTTCAGTATTCTCAGTTTCAAGTGGAGTCATTAAAATTAACATGCCCAGTTAAATTCTACTGTTTTAACATCAGTTGTACTAAACTGATTAAGATTATCAGTATTTTGTGACATGATATCCCAAGTGTCAGAGCATAATAGAGTTACTTAGCATTAGTGTCTCCTGTAGAATTTACCTTTGCCATAGTGAACAATTTTAAAAGTCAAATCTCCAAACTTTTGTAAGTAGTTTTTATATTCACCAGCTATATGTGTTCCATCATAACAATGATCTAAGCATAAAGCTTGTTTTATAGTAAGTAGAAGGAGCAGCTGCTTTAATTACCATGAAGTCTCAGTGAAAAATTACAGTGGCCCTCACTGGAAAATAAATGAATAAAGGAGCATCATTACCATCGTTATAACTGCACCCTAATAACCTTAATCTGAAATCAGAGAAAAAAAATGTTAACAACTTGCATTAAGATTTAAAATTGTGTTAAAATATAAATGGACATAAGGTATGCCTTTGAATTTTAGTTCATGTATACTCTTAAAAGCACATAGTCACTGAACATTACATATGGTATTTTCCCTTTAGAGTATCTAGTAAAACAATATTAAATAACCTCACCTGCTAAAGGAGAAAACAAATTTTAGAGACATTAAGAGTAGGGTAGGAAAGAGTCCAGCTTAAAGCCTCAGACTAACCTAGCATACACAAATAACCCACTGTATAAAATTGGAAAAATAAATCTCCCTAAGCCTCATTTCCTTTATTGGTAAATTTAGTATGATTACATGTATTTCATGAGATTATTGTTAGAATTAAATGAAGACATGTATAAAATTTCCTGGTCAGTGACAGGTTTGGTTCTTTTTCATTTCCCTAGGTAGCACGAGGAACAGATACTGGATAAACCTTAATCTATCATCTCAGTGTTAATGAAATGTTTGTTGCTGCTTCTAAGTTGCTTCAGTCGTTTCAGACTCTGTGTGACCCCATAGACGGCAGCCCACCAGGCTCTGCTGTTCCTGGGATTCTCTAGGCAAGAACACTGGAGTGGGTTGCCATTTCCTTCTCCAATGCATGGAAGTGAAAAGTGAAAGTGAAGTCACTCAGTCATGTCTGACTCTTCACGACCCCATGAACTGCAGCCTCTGTCCATGGGATTTTCTTGGCAAGAGTATCGGAGTGGGTTGCCATTGGCTTCTCCAAATAAAAGCTGTAGGTAATTACATGGTTCTCAAAGCAATGACTCAAATAGCCCCATGGTTTAAGCCCACACTACTGTGAATCCTCCGAGTGGTGTGTTTAATTTATAAGTGAAGTAGAAATTGGTGAATGTATGCAGAAATCCATTCAGCAATATTATTCTTCCACACTGCTGTTTAATTGTTGATTTACTTGTGAGTGGCCCAGAAAAAGAAAATATTTGGCTTAAGTTTAATGGCTCCAGCGGTATCAAGGAAAGGTGTTGTGGAGCCCTATACTGAGATGACAGGTGTAAAGCCTTGTACCAAGGCTGCAGATGTGGAGTCCTATACCAAGGTCATCTTCGAAACTGACCAAGCCCCATAGTAACTATTGCAATGAAACTCTCTGACCTAAACTATCTCCATGACACCATATTAGATAAAAATACCTATAATCCTAACCAATCACCTAATGCCACATTTCCAGCAGGTAATTTTTGTCTTAAAGCTATAAAAATTGGTTACTAGCCCATAAAAGCAGTCGGCTCTCCCTTGTGCCAGCCTACTGTTCTAACAGTGTCTTCTGTTCTAATGAATTCTATTCCTCTCTCATTCTGCATCATGTCTGGAAATTATTTTCCAATCTGAGCACAGATACCAACAGTTGTTACCCTGGGACCTTTAATAGTAGCCCTGGAACTTCATGTACCATTTTTCATTTTCAAATTTTATCAGGTTGCCTGGTCCTGAAGAAGACAGGGACCAAAAAGGAGGAAAATTATATACTTATATATATTATATATATATATATATATATATATATATACACACACACACATATATATGTGTATATATATATATACATATTATCTATGAGTAAATCTATATACATGTTATATATAGCAAAAAAGAGATAAACTGAGAGACAGAGCAATTAATAGAACTCTGTGGTACTGGAGATGACTCTTGAGAGTCCCTTGGACAGCTAGATCAAACCAGTCAATCCCAAAGGAAATCAACCCTGAGTATACATTGGAAGGACTGATGCTGAAGCTGAAGCTCCACTACTCTGGCCACCTGATGCAAAGAGCTGACTCATTAGGAAAGATCCTGATGCTGGGAAAGATTGAGGGTAGGAGGAGAAGGAGGCAATAGAGGATGAGATGGTTGGATGGCATCACTGACTCAATGGACATGAGTTTGAGCAAATCCAGCAGATAGTGAAGGAGAGGGAAGCCTGGCATGCTTCAGTTCATGGGGTCACAGAGTCAGACATGACTTAGCAAGTGAGCAACAATCATTCTCCGTCCTCCAAATGATGGAGTGTAAAAATTCCATTCTATAAACTTGTAAGTATTTTACTTCTAAGCATATTTTAGAAGTATATATTCAAAGTTAGAGTTACCTATCAAGGGATTGCTTGCAATCTCTTTATCTCCATTTAGATTTTCCCCAGTATATGGCCATCATTTTCATTTTTAGAAATGCAGATTTTCTGAAAAAGTTTAAGCAATAGAATTTAACCAAATCTTCTCAAATTTTAAAATATAGATATCATTATAATCACATAGGTATACATTTTAATTTGTTCCTACAAGGGTTTTATCCATAGATAACTTAAGATTAAACTGACATTTCCACCCAAATCTTAAAGATATGTCTTAGTTATCTTTGAAATAATTGTTTTAGAAATTACATAATTGTATGTGTGTTTGAAAATACCAATGCATGTAAGCAAATATATTTATGGAAGACACATTATGAACTTAAGCTCCATATATTTGCAAGTGCAAATATTTAAAAGATCACAGTTGTAAGAATTCAATCATAGTAGGTTACTTACAACTGTAAATGATTATAAAGCTAGCCCCTTTTATAGCAGCTCCTGACTAGTCAAGACTATGTTTTTTTCAGTGGTCATGTGTGGATGTGAGAGTTGGACTGTGAAGAAATCTGAGCAACTAAGAATTGATGCTTTTGAACTGTGGTGTTGGAGAAGACTCTTGAGAGTCCCTTGTACTGCAAGGGACTGAATGAACTGAACTGAACTGACTGAAAGCAACAAGAGCATATAAGCAGAAGAATCCTGTGATGATGATACAACAGTATGAACCCATTTAGATAATGCTTACATTTTAAATAATATCTTTGCATGAGTTTGAGTAAGTTCCAGAAGTTGGTGATTGATAGCAAAGCCAGACATGCTACAGTCCATGGGATCACAGTCGGACACAACTGAGCAACTGAACTGAACTGATGAGGCATTGTATTCGATTATATGAAATTATGTGCCTTGGAAATACTGTTTCACCTTTTCCTCTGATTGGCTGTTTCTAAACTTGTTTTCATCTCTTGCCTAATTGATGTAAGTGGGATGTATGATTTCCTCTCAGAATACTGACCACCACATAATTTTCCTGTGATTCAGTTCAGTTCAGTCGCTCAGTCGTGTCCAACTCTTTATGACCCCATGAATCGCAGCACGCCAGGCCTCCCTGTCCATCACCAACTCCTGGAGTTCACTCAGACTCACATCCATCGAGTCAGTGATGCCATCCAGCCACCTCATCCTCAGTCGTCCCCTTCTCCTCCTGTCCCCAATCCCTCTGAGCATCACAGTCTTTTCCAATGAGTCAACTCGGCCAAAGGATTGGAGTTTAAGCTTCAGCATCATTCCTTCCAAAGAAATCCCAGGGTTGATCTCCTTCAGAATGGACTGGTTGGATGTCCTTGCAGTCCAAGGGACTCTCAAGAGTCTTCTCCAACACCACAGTTCAAAAACATCAATGCTTCGGCTCTCAGCCTTCTTCAGAGTCCAGCTCTCACATCCATACATGACCACAGGAAAAACCATAGCCTTGACTAGACGGACCTTAGTCAGCAAAGTATTGTCTCTGCTTTTAAATATGCTATCTAGGTTGGACACTACTTTTTTTCCAAGGAGTAAGCGTCTTTTAATTTCATGGCTGCAATCACCATCTGCAGTGATTTTGGGGCCCCCAAAATTAAAGTCTGACACAGTTTCTACTGTTTCTCCATCTATTTCCCATGCAGTGATTGGACTGGATGCCATGATCTTCGTTTTCTGAATGTTGAGATTTAAGCCAACTTTTTTGCTCTCCTCATTTACTCTCATCAAGAGGCTTTTTAGTTCCTCTTCACTTTCTGCCATAAGGGTGGTGTCATCTGCATATCTGAGGTTATTGATATTTCTCCCGCCAATCTTGATTCCAGCTTGTGTTTCTTCCAGTCCAGCATTTCTCATGATGTACTCTGCAAAGAAGTTAAATAAGCAGGGTGACAATATACAGCCTTGACGTACTCCTTTTCCTATTTTGAAACCAGTCTGTTGTTCCATGTCCAGTTCTAACTGTTGCTTCCTGACCTGCATACAGATTTCTCGAGAGGCAGGGTAGGTGGTCTGGTATTCTCATCTCTTTCAGAATTTTCCACAGTTTATTGTGATCCACACAGTCAAAGGCTTTGGCATAGTGAATAAAGCAGAAATAGTTATTTTGCTGGAACTCTCTTGCTTTTCCATGATCCAGCGGATGTTGGCAATTTGATCTCTGGTTCCTCTGCCTTTCCTAAAACCAGCTTAAACATCAGGAAATTCACAGTTCATGTATTGCTGAAGCCTGGCTTGGAGAATTTTGAGCATTACTTTACTAGTGTGTGAGATGAGTGCAATTGTGTGGTATTTTGTGCATTCTTTGGCATTGCCTTTCTTTCTGATTGGAATGAAAACTGACCTTTTCCAGTCCTGTGGCCACTGCTGAGTTTTCCAAATTTGCTGGCATATTGAGTGCAGCCCTTTCACAGCATCATCTTTCAGGATTTGAAATAGCTTTACCGGAATTCCATCACCTCCACTAGCTTTGTTTGAAGTGATGCTTTCTAAGGCCCACTTGACTTCACATTCCAGGATGTCTGGCTTTAGATGGGTGATCACACCATCGTGATTATCCTGGTACTGAAGATCTATTTTTGTAGAGTTCTTCTGTGTATTCTTGCCATCTCTTCTTAATATCTTCTGCTTCTGTTAGATCCATACCATTTCTGTTCTTTTTTGAGCCCATCTTTGCATGAAATGTTCCCTTGATATCCCTAATTTTCTTGAAGAGATCTCTAGTCTTTCCCGTTCTATTGTTTTCTTCTATTTCTTTGCATTGATTGCTGAAGAAGGTTTTCTTATCTCTTCTTGGTATTCTCTGGCACTCTGCATTCAGATGCTTATATCTTTCCTTTTCTCCTTGGCTTTTCACTTCTCTTCTTCTCACATCTATTTGTAGGGCTTCCCCAGACAACCAGTTTTGCTTTTTTGCATTTCTTTTCCATGGGGATGGTCTTGATCCCTGTCTCCTGTACAATGTCACGAACCTCATTCCATAGTTCATCAAGCACTCTATCTATCAGATCTAGGCCCTTAAATCTATTTCTCACTTCCACTGTATAATCATAAGGGATTTGATTTAGGTCATACCTGAATGGTCTAGCGGTTTTTCCCTGCTTTCTTCAATTTGAGTCTGAATTTGGTAATAAGGAGTTCATGATCTCAGCCACAGTCAGCTCCTGGTCTTGTTTTTGTTGACTGTATAGAGCTTCACCATCTTTTGCTGCAGAGAATATAATCAATCTGATTTTGGTGTTGACCATCTGGTGATGTCCATGTGTCAAATCTTCTCTTGTGTTGTTGGAAGAGGGTGTTTGCTATGACCAGTGCATTTTCTTGGCAAAATTATATTAGTCTTTGCCCTGCTTCATTCCTTATTGCAAGGCCAAATTCGCCTGTTACTCCAGGTGTTTCTGAACTTCCTACTTTTGCATTCCAGTCTCCTATAATGAAAAGGACATCTTTTTGGGGTGTTAGTTCTAGAAGGTACTGTAGGTCTTCATAAAACCATTCAACTTCAGCTTCTTTAGTGTTACTGGTTAGGACATAGACTTGGATTACTGTGATATTGAATGGTTTGCCTTGGAAATTAACAGAGATTATTCTGTCGTTTTTGAGATTGCATCCAAGTACTGCATTTTGGGCTCTTCTGTTGACCATGATGGTTACTTCATTTCTTCTGAGGGATTCCTGCCTGCAGTAGTAGATATAATGGGCATCTGAGTTAAATTCACACATTCCAGTCCATTTTAGTTTGCAGATTCCTAGAATGTTGACATTCACTCTTACCATCTCCTGTTTGACCACTACCAGTTTGCCTTGATTCATGGACCTGACATTCCAGGTTCCTATACAATATTGCTCTTTACAGCATCGCACCTTGCTTCTATCACCAGTCACATCCACAGCTGGGTATCGTTTTTGCTTTGGCTCCATCCCTTCATTCTTTCTCGAGTTATTTCTCCACTGACCTTCAGTAGCATATTGGGCACCTATTGACCTGGGGAGTACTTCTTTCAGTATCCTATCATTTTCTGTGATAATTGGAAGTAAATCTCACACTGTTTCAATATTCCTGATCTTTTAAACTTACTGATAAGCTTCCCATTACTGTATAAAGCAATGCCCTCTGTTCATTTGTGGGCAGGTGTATAACCACTAAATGATAATTATATCATTCTGTTTCTATAGAGATATACCTCAGCAATGGTTGTATAACATTCTTCCTTAATTACAGGAGTTTTGCACATGGCGCTAAGTGGTAGAGAATCCACCTGCCATTGTAGAAGATGAAAGAGACTTGGGTTCTTTCCTACCCCCTGAAGCAGGAAATGCAACCCATTTTAGTACTCTTGAGGGGAAATTCCATGGACAAAGTAGCTTAGTGGGCTACAGTCCATGGGCCACAAAAATTCAGATGTGAATAAGCACAGCACAACACCATAATCACATCCTTACAGCTTTATATACATGCACATGCATGCACACGCACACACACACACACACACACATCTTACGTGATTTTGCAACTTGGGAGAGAAGTGTAATTCTTCAACTCTGCTCTTGACCTTAAAACTGGAAATTAAAGTAGCATTGTTCTTTTCAGCAAACTACTAAAATGCTTGTCTCAGTAATATATGGATGTGTAACAAAGTACTCCAAAGCTTAAAAACTCAATTTTATGCATTTCCTCATGATTTTGTGGGTCAGCACTTTTAATTGGATTTAGTTGATGTTTATTCTGCTAGTCACTCTTAGCCACCCTATGTGGCTTTGATGTCCAGGGGCTTAACTGGAAATGTGTGAGTTAATATGGCCTCATTTACTCACACATCTGGGTTGCATCTGGCATTGACTGGGCCATGGGATAGGCTTCTCACATGTTGGGGGAAGAGTTCTAGTCAGCACTATGAGAGGGAGCACCCTTATGTAAGTATGTTTCAAGTTTCAGCTTCTAATAATATCTACTAAGGTGTCATTGGCCAAAGCAAACAGAAAGACCAGTTGCCAGTGTGGAAAGATACTACATGTGGATGTGGTAAAAGACAACTTTATTAGAGGACATTAATATATCAGTGTCCTATAAGCATGATTATATCAGAGTCTTATAGGCTTTCACATAGTCATATGGTAACAAGGCAAAAAACTTCAAGGGAGGAGATCAGCAGATTATTTTTAAGTCAGCATGTTGCACTCATTGATTTAGTGACTTCAACAAGGTCTAAAATCATCCCTTCAGTGTTTTCCTGACAAAAGGCATTATGAAAACACTCAGGAGCTGAATTAGGTTATGTTTTTCTCTGGGTTGATGCATGTTTATCAAAGTCAGAATTCATTAATAAAATCAGGATGTCTATTGGGAATTTTATAGAAAGAACCATAAATTTGATCTAGCCTAATATTAGGTACAGAGAAGGCAATGGCACCCCACTCCAGTACTCTTGCATGGAGAATCCCTTGGACAGAGGAGCCTGGTGGGCTGAAGTCCAAGGGGTCTCCAAGAGTCAGACACGACTGAGTGACTTCACTCTCACTTTTCAGTTTCATGCATTGGCAAAGGAAGTGGCAACCCACTCCAGTGTTTTTCTTTGAGAATCCCAGGGACAGAGAAGCCTGGTGGGCTACCGTCTATGGGGTTGCACAGAGTCTAACATGGCTGAAGTGACTTAGCAGCAATATTAGGTAAGGGGCTTCCTAAGTGAGTCAGTGGGAAAGAATCCAGGAGCCGTGGGTTCTGTCCCTGGGTTGGGAAGGTACTCTAGATGAGGAAATGGCAACCCACATTAGGATTCTTGCTTGGAAAACCCCATGGACAGTAAAACCTGGCAGGCTACAGTCCATGGGGTTGCAAAGAGTCACACATGATTAGCGACTAAACAACAACAACAATAATATTAAATAAAGATTACTCATTTCATAATAAACATGGCATCCCTTATGGGATCAGACCTCTCATATTTGATTGATTAATCCTCTTCATACTTCTGGACAAATTTGGACTGCGCATGGCTTTATTTAGGTAAGTGATAACTAAACATTTTTATCTTACACTCTGCTCTTAAGAATCAGTTTTGAGTACTCACTTTAATGTCCATATTAATTCATACAATACTGTATTTTAAGTATTATGAAGCATACAGATATATTGTAAAACAGGTTAAAATGAAACAATAATAAATATGCATTAGTGTGATTCCAATGGGTTCTTCCTATATTGCACTGGACAGGCATGCTCATTTGCCACTTATGAAGGCCATTAGCATGGGCTTCTGATTTTTTATTAATAATCCTCTGAGTTTGCACAGTTAGCATATACATAGTCAATAATATATTAACATATATTGGATTGACCAAAATTTTGTTTGGATTTTTCCATAACAAAACACAGAAAAACCCAAATGAATTTCTTTGGCCAATTCAAAACATAACTAATGTTCTGGTTTAAGTACAGGAGGTTGATGAGACTGTTACCCTTTTTTAGGTGATGTTACATAGCTGTTCTTGAAACTTGGTATTCATTATGTTTTGATCTCAAAGATTAATTCTAGTACTTCACGTCTCTCTTTGACAAACAATTGCGATGCTTACTATAGCTTATGTCCTATAAGTTTTATTTACCACTATTGCAACATTCCATTAAATATTTTTGTAAACTAAATTATTAGTTTAAGCATGTGATAGAATACTCAATGTAAAATTGAAAATATGCTGAAACCCTGGCATTTATTCCTTCTTGCCAAAGAAGTTGTTTAGCAGCTATACACAAACCATCAGTGATGTGGAATATAGCTTTTTAATGTTGATTAATCCATAGGTTTCCAAAGTATAATAAGGAAACACTTTGCAGATTAAATTGTCTTTCACACATATAACAAGGTGTTGCTAGAACAAGTATTTTTTTGCCAGTCTAATTTTTAAAATGTGATATTTGCCGAACTGTAAATGCTTGCAACTCAGAGCCCTATGAAATATGTAAAACAATTCTAATCTTTTCCCGATTTGCAGAAGGAAAAAAATTGGCTAGTTTGCTTCTCAAAGTAGCAGTATTTTTTTATATGATTAGTTGTTTCAATTTATTTTTGCACAGAAAGAAACAGCATTATGTGCAGATGTTTTATTAGAGCCACATGCTTCAAAACATAATATATTTTATACCATACTCAATATTTATTTCTATATTTTGGCTTCACTTTAAATTAAAGAAAAAGAGTGTCAACAATTGTATCAATTTTTTAGATTACCTTGTTATGAATGATTGCATGATAAATAGATTATTTGACTCTGAACTAAGTAAACTTTTATATTAATTATGAAAATGGGATATGATTTTATCAGGACAGGAAAACATACATGTATCTGTAATTTGATGGGAGGATAACATATTTACAGGTGTGTATATTTATAATGCATATACATACAGATTATATATAGTCAATTAAGAATTAATTACTTGATTCATAATAAAGCCAAAAAATAGATAGCAATGACAAAATTCAGAATCTTTCATCAATGTAAATTTGAAACTGAATGGAAGCACCCACTAAAATAATTGTATATGCCATGTTATAAAAATTGCCTCTAAGAAATCAATTATTTTCAAGGGGGAAGGCAGGCAGATTATCAGGCGCTTTTTTAAAATTAAAAAAATTATATTTCATTAAAATACCTTAAATACCAGCAACTTTGTTTTCTGAGTAATCACATGGCCTAAAAACCAAAAAGCTTCAGAGTAAATAGAAATTAGGAAAGTATCTGCAAATCTTCTCTGTTTAAAATAGGAGTACATCTGGATAAACTCATCATATGTTAAAAATGCATTTAATACCCCTAACACACCAAACATCATAGCTTAGCTTGCTGCTGCTGCTGCTGCTGCTGCGTCACCTCAGTTGTGTTCCACTCTGTGCGACCCCATAGATGGCAGCCCACCAGGCTCCCCCATCCCTGGGATTCTCCAGGCAAGAACAGTGGGGTGGGTTGCCATTTCCTTCTCCAATGCATGAAAGTGAAAAGTGAAAGTGAAGGCGCTAAGTCGTGTCCAACCCTTAGCGACCCCGTGGACTGCAGCCTACCAGTCTCCTCCATCCATGGGATTTTCCAGGCCAGAGTACTGGAGCGGGGTGCCATTGCCTTCTCCAATAGCTTAGCCTAGACTATACTAAATGTGCTCAGAGAACTTGCATTAGCCTACAGTTGGGAAAAACCATCTAAAACAGAACCAATTTTATAATTGTATTGAAAATCTCTTGTAATTTATTTATCACTGTAATAGAAGTCAGAAACAGCATTTGTATGGGAACAGAATATTTCTAAGGGTAAAATTTGTTTTTGCTTATAAGTGTACTTGTTGTTGACCCTCTTGATACAGTGGTTGACTGGGAGCTATGGTTCAGTACTGCTGTCCAAAATTGTATCACTACCCTGAAAAGGATCACACTTCAAAATCTGAAGTACAACTTCTATTGAACACATATCACTTTCACACTTTTGTAAAGTTGCAAAATTGAAAGTTGACTTCTGTAAATCAGGGACATCTATAGTAATTTGACTTAGAACATAGAAAAGAAAGAGTAATGCTGTGAAATGATTTTTGTTAAGATACCACTAATGGCAAAGACGATGAAACTGAATGGTTCTATGAAGACCTACAAGACCTTTTAGAACTAACATCAAAAAAGATGTCCTTGTCATCATGGGGGATTGGAATGCAAAAGTAGGAAGTCAAGAGATACCTGGAGTAAAAGGAAATTTTGGCCTTGGAGTAAAAAATGAATCAGGGCAAAGGATAACAAATTTTTTGAAGAGAATGCACTGGTCCTAGCAAACACTCTCTTTCAATGAATACACATGGACATCACCAGATGGTCAATACCAAAATCAGATTGATTATAGTCTTTGCAGCTAAAGATGGAAAAGCTTGATACAGTCAGGAAAAACAGGACAGGAAACTGACTGGCTCAGATCATGAACCCCTTATTGAAAAATTCAGACTTAAATTGAAGAAAGTAGAGAAAATCATCGTTGACAATGTTGTCTAAGGAGGCCTTACAAATTGCTAAGAAAAGAAGAGAAGCAAAAGCCAAAGGAGAAAAGGAAAGATATATCCATTTGAATGCAGATTTCCAAAGAATAACAAGGAGAGAGAAGAAAATCTTCTCAAGTGAATGATGCAAAGAAATAGAGGAACACAATAGAATGGGAAAGACTAGAGAGTTCTTCAAGAAAATTAGAGATATCAAGGGAACATTTCCTGCAAAGATGCACACAAAATGGACAGATTTGGTATGGACCTAACAGAAGCACAAAATATTAAGAAGAGGTAGCAAGAACATACAGAAGAACTGTACAGAAAATGTCTTCATGACCCAAACAACCACAATGCTGTGATCACTCACCTAGAGCCAGATATCCTTGAGTGTGAAGTCAAATGGGCCTTAGGATGCATTACTATGACCAAAGCTAGTGGAGGTTTTAGAATTCCAGCTGACCTATTTTAAATCCTAAGAGATTATGCTATGAAAGTGCTACACTCAAAATGCTAGCAAATTTGGAAAACTCCACAGTGGCCACAGGACTGAAAAATTTCTGTTTTCCTTCTAATCCCAAGGAAGGGCAATGCCAAAGAATGTTCAAACTACTATATGGTGGTGCTCATATCACATGCTATCAAGGTAATGCTTAAAATACTTCAAGCTAGGTTTTAATAGTACCTGAACCAAAATTTCCAGATACAAAATTGGATTTGAAAAAGCTAGAGGAACCAAAGATCAAATTGCCAGCATCTATTGGATCATAGAAAAAGCAAGGTAATTTCAAGAAAAAAACATCTACTTCTGCTTCATTGGCTACACTAAAGCCTTTGACAGTGTGGATCACAACAAACTGGGAAATTCTTAAAGAGATGGGAATACCTGATCACCTTACCTGCCTCCTGAGAAGCCTATATATGGGTCCAGAAGCAACAGTTGCAACTGGAAATGGGACAGACTGGTTCAAAATTGGGAAAGGAGTTCAACAAGGCTGTTTATGGCCACCCTGCTTATTTAACTTATATGCAGAGTACATCACACAGAATGCCAGGTTGGATAAAGCAAAAGCTGGAATAAAAATTAATGTGAGAAGGCAGATAATACCACTTTACTGGCAGAAAGTGAAGAGGAATTAAAGAGCCTCCTGATGAAGGTGAAAGAGGAGAGTGAAAAAATTGACTTATAACTCAACATTCAAAAAACTAAGATCATGGCATCCAGTCCCATCACTTCATAGCAAATAGATGGAGAAAAAAATGGAAACGGTGGCAGATTTTAATTTAGGCTCCAAAATCACTGAAGATAAGTGCAGCCATGAAATTAAAAGATGCTTGCTCCTTGAAAGAAAAGCTATGACAAACATGGTACCCTGTTAAAAACAGAGACATCACTTTGGTGACAAATGTCTGTATAGTCAAAGCTATAGTTTTTCCAGTAATCATGTGTGGTTGTGAGACTTGGACCATAAGGAAGCCTGAGCACTAAAGAGTTGATGCTTTTGAACTGTGGTGTTGGAGAAGACTCTTGAGAATCCCCTGGATTGCAAGGAAATCAAACCAGTCAACCCTAAAGGAAATCAATCTTAAATAATCATTGGAAGGACTGATGCTTAATCTGAATCCCTAATACTTTGGCTACCTGATGCAAAGACCCTAATGCTGGGAAAGACTGAGGGAAAGAGGAGAAGGGACAACAGAAGATGGGATGTTTGGATGTCATCGTTGACTCAATGGACATGAGTTTGAGCAAACACCAGGAGATACTGAAGGAAAGGGTAGTCTGGCATGCTGCAGTCCATGAAATCACGAACAGTTGGGCATGACTGAGTGACTGACAACAGCAAGAGAGTTTATCCCCCATGGCCACAATGAATTTTTAATAAAATAAAAGAAAATGTAGATTTAGAATAGCTATATGGATATGCCATTGTTTCTGTTTGAGGGGAAATGCTTTTCTTTCTTAAGGAGGTAGATTTACCAAGAGTCTATTATAGCTTAATCTTAAGGACCCATCTTAGCATAGGGTCCTTTTTAACAACACTTTCATAATGTCATATCTTTTTATAAATGTTAATCTGACGACAATTGGTTGGAATAATTGTCTCTTTGTATTAAGCTTTCTGTTCATCACAATTCCCTTCTAATGGGTGACACTGAAGACACCTTAGGCAGTTTTTGGATCTAATAATAGGAAAATGAATGGAGCACATTTGTGTGGGGCAGTGGATGATGTTTATGTGGTTCACAGGCAGTTCCATGTCCAGTTAATTGCTGTCCTCCTGTCCACTGAAGGAATGGCTTCTAGGCATATTTCTATTATTTACTGTGCTGACTGTCCCAGCCTAGTGAATGAATTTGCAGGGTGAGAGGACCAATTACAAGAAGAAAATTTCTTATGATATAAATGGTGAAACATAAACAAGATTAAAAATATATGAAACCAGAAATTAGTCTGTGTAAATTTATATGTAACAGTGCAAAGCAGATAATTATAATAGAATTTAAAGCAGATAACTGCCAAGTATATTACTAATTAGCATTTATTTTGTGTTTATTTGTCAGTTTTGTAGAATGCGTAACTTTTATCATATATTTTCTCACTGCAAATAAATATATACTTGAAAATTAGTTCTTGATTTTTTTTCCCAAAACAGACACCTCCAAATTTGTAATCCTCAATCTCCAGAGAACCTGAATACCTTCCTTGATATAAGGTATCTTGTCACATTTCTTAATTTAAAAAAGTGTCTTCCTTGTAAGCATTTCAAAATGTGTGGAGGCAATTATCCTCCAACAAAGAGATTGTTAAACATAGTTTATTTCTAAAATTATACAATATATGATATACTCAGAATTTTTTTCCCAGCATAAATAAAAGTCAGTATGTTATATTGTATATCTTATACCTTCTCCCTAAGCAAAATATCAACATTTTATTATGGAACTACAAGGTAAACTGTTTCATTGTGTTTAAGGGTTTAATCTTCTTATATTTATCTAAAAGTAGCTTATTTTTTATGTTTAAAATTATTTGCATTATGTGATCAACTGTTATGATTTTGTTGCAAATATAATTTTAGTTTGCACACATACTTGTATCTCTGGGATGGAACCTAATAGACCTAAATGTAATTTGCTCAATAATTTTGATATTTATCCTAAACTAAATTAAAATCTATGCATTTGACTATATATGAACTATGCCTCAACAAAACAGTGAAGCAACTGAAATTTCAAATAAAATAATTTTGATGTTTCTGTTTGATCTGTTACCTTATCATGCAGGCAGAGCTTATCTCCTATCCATTCTTATTTTCTACCTCACATAAATTAAAACAACCCACTTTGTGAGTTCATCATAATATGGGCTTAAGATATGACATGCTGTATGTTGTTGAATGGCATGACCTTTAAAATATCTTTCAGTGTTAACAATCTAAGAGGTTAATAGTACTTCCTAGGAGCGTGGCAAATAATTCACTTCATTTTACAGATGAGGAAATTTAGGAAAAGTAAGTTTGATTAATTTGCCTATAGATATGTAGCTAACAATTTTGAAGTTCAGATTTTAATCCAAGAGCATTATTCCAGAGCCTCTGCACAAACCATCAGTCCTGAAGTTCTTGCTTCTGTACAGACCATGCCCATCTTTTTATGTCATTTAATCACTGTTATTCTTCTTTTCTACCATCACCCCTTAATTGAAAAACACTATCAATTAATAACAACCATTGTGTCATTCATTAACCTTCCATAGCAGCTGGGTAAATGCTGTTCTCTGATCTTTAACTGTGGGGGCCAAAAGTGATCAAACATCCCTGTTACTGGGTTCTGATATGCATAACTTAGTGTGCTCTGAGGCCAGGCCTGTCACAATGACCAACAAATGACTGGGTTTAGCAGGAATATCAAGACAGGCTCGTTCCTAGAATAGCAGATCTCTTCCAATGGATGACTTGGCTCAGGATTCCCATTTGACCTCATCAAAATTGTTAATATTACACTCCAATTTGAGATTATTTCCTCCCGCATTCCTTCTTTCCCTCTTTTCTTCACAAGGCTCAGAGCTTGCGTCTTGATCTCTCAGCTCTCCCAGTTTCCTTGGGCTTTCTCTTCCTTTGTCCTATGGGTGTTTTCCTTAGCAAATTCCTTGTATGTTTGATTTTATATTGATCTCTGTTTCTTGTGTGCGTGCTAATTCACTTTGCTTATGTCCAACTCTTTGTGACACTATAGACTGTAACCTTCCACGCTACTCTGTCCATGGGATGATTCTCCAGGCAAGAATACTGGAGTGGACTGCAATTTCCTCCCACAGGGGATCTTCCAGATTCAGAGCTCGAATCTGCGTCTCTTGTAGTTCCTGCATTGCAGGCAGATTCTTTACTGCTAAGCCATCAGAGAACACCCCTCTGCTTCTTGGATGACCTTAAACAGCATATATTTTTACAAGTGTTGTTCTTTAGTTTCACTCTGCACCATGTCATTCCAATACAAAAGTTTCTGTATATATATTAATCACTAAAGTAAGATATCATTTAATAATTTAACTTAGACAAGGTATTGACTATTTTACTGGATAATTTTACCCTATTATTGCATTACATTTAAGCACATCAAATCATGAAGCATGTATATGTAATATACTAACTATACTGTGTGAGGTAGCAAAATAAAAAGATGAGTAGATGATACATGAATAAGAGATCTTTCTAATATCCACAGAACTCCTAAAATAGTGAATTATGCAAATGTGCATGTAATTAATGAAAATGCAAGTTAATTAAGATAGTGATGGTAGATAAAAAGGAAGTGGGAAGATATATGAAAAGTTTAATGTAAATATGAATATAATATAATATTGTTTCCTGAAGCTTAAAGTTTTCTGTAAGATGACTTTTCTAATTTTCTGTAAAACTTTCTTTTAATGGCTTGATACTTTAAAAGTTAGGTTGGAGGAAAGGCTTCAGAAAGCATACATGTTCAATATCATGATATATTTATTTCCTCAATTAAGGACCTTAATTAAGGAAGCTATGACAAATAGGTGAATGGTCAGAGAATTAATCCTGAACTGAATATTTATGGCCACAAAAGTCTCCCAAGCAAATTGTGTGTTAATGTTCATCCTTCTTCAAGAGTACAAGGTGATTTTAAAAATATCGTTACACTCTTTTATTCGAATTCTTCTCTTGGAATGCAAAAAGGTGGACTCTTTTAAAGGAGCTGGAAGCAGTGAAACCATTACACAGCATTTATGTTTTGGCCAGCAATTTTCCTTTTCACAAATCTAACTCGTTATAAATGAAAGGAATATGAAAGAAACATTGTAGTACAATGGCCAAATATCTGTATATAATTTCACATCTCTTTCTTCAAAAACCCATTGCACTCCACTGCCACTCCACCTGCAAAAGACATTTATCTTCTTTGTGTTTCCTCATGCCAAGTGGAAGATTTGGACACAATATATTTATTATTATTAATTTCCTTACATAAAAATTTGTATGGTATCAAATAGATCCCCAACTAATAATGTATAACCATGTTGATATTATTTCTTCTAAGCAGGATCGGGATAATTTTCCAAATGTTATTTTACTTATCTATTCAAATTTGCCATTTATTATACATATGGATTTTTAAAAATTTGAATATAACTAAAAGAAAATTTATGAAAACATAAGACTATTTCCATCTTCTAACAAGTTTATGCTCTTAAGGTCTTGATCCAACACCCATATTCATAGAAATCCAGTTTAACACCAATGTCTTTGAATTTGTGATGTGTTGGGTCATTCAATCAGTTCCTGTTTTGTTTATTCAGGAGCTTTCTTCTCTTGATCCAGTGATTTATTTTATCTGCTCAAAGTTTGTACTTTGCATGTTTTATTTTCTATACCATAGAATTAAAATTCATCATATGAGAAAGATAGGAAGTGAGTCAGAAAGTCTCTTTTCTTTATTCTTTTCAATGTAAACCTCCAAAATGTCCAATCCCTAAAATTCACTAAAGAAGCTTTCATTTTTTCTCTAATGAGATATCAAATAGTGAATTCCAAAGGCATTAGAAAAGACATGCAAAGTGGGTTTATAAAAAATCTACAGGGAAAAATTGCTATGTTCTTAAGAAAAAAAAAATACTTCTATAAGATAGGACCACTAAACATGTTTCTTGTTAATGTCTGAGTTAATGATTATGTTGCTAATTCCCCCTTCCCCTAACCTTGGATATATATTGTTATTTCAGAACCTAGCACCTAATGAAGGTACATGAAATTGACCTTGATAAACATAACATAAATATAAAACTGACAGGATTACCTGCCCTCCCATGGCCTGGAGAAAAGGAAAGGCAGTTCCTTCATTCCACAGCCAATTTAGCAATGATTTTTAGAATAACTTCTGGTTATAGAATAGGATTATTGATAGTCACTATCAAATAGTTTAAAATGTAGTATTATATCCTTCTATTTCCATTTGCTGTTCATGTGAAAACACCTGTTTAAACTTATATAGATAATATAGATAATTCATTTTCTCAGTATTTCAGTAATCCAGGTACATTTCATATTGCCATGATCTCACTCTCCTCTATTTTTCTGTTTCATCTGTTCTTAATGTTCTTTTCTTCCCTACACTTTCCATAGCCCATCTTGTTAATTTTCTTTTCATTCATCTTTTTTCATCTTCCCTTCCTTTGTTGCTTAGGCATTCTGGCTTTTCGTGTAATTCTTCATTCTCCTCCACATATTTCATTTCTCTGTTCCCCTGACTTCCTTTTTTTTTCTTTCCTCTATTCACATTTACACATTTCTAGTGGCAACACTATTTTTCTTTTATCAAAGTGTAAGTACCACATTAAAACTTTACTACTGGTAATAGAGTTAATGTGAAAATACAGATTACCTATATATATGACAAAGTAATTCTATGTATTAGTCTATAAATAATTGCCAATTTAATTTAAGCAAATATACACCAAATGGAAACTGAGCTCTTTTTATACATTTAGTGCAGAACTGATCATTACTGAATACCTAAAAAGTCATTCACAGGAAGAAAACAGAATTAATAACAACAAAATCTTCACAATGCTAGATATTGTTATCTCCTTTCCTTTTTCTATTATTAGAAATGAATTCACTTATTTATCAATTTCTACTTTTATTAATAGATTAATATTAATAGTATTATAAAAAGGAGTTAATCTTCAAATAAAGGAAGTTTAATAGGCAGTTCCTAAATTACCTTCATAACAGTCATACATGCCCTTGGGGTATTCAACATTTGTTTTAAAACTTAACACTTGCTAAATGATAAAATTCTATATGACACTGGAGATGCAATAATGAATAAGACAGGATCACTTTTCTGGAAGGGTTTATAAACTAACTGAGGAAGATGGACAAGTGAACAGAGAATCATAACATAGCCTGACGTGATAATGAGAAGCCACAGAGCTCTCTGGAAGCCCGTGATATTCTTCAAACCCAAAATGTTAGAAAGTTCCTGTATAACCTTCAGAAGATGTGATTCTTTCATTAATTTTTCAGGATGAAACATTGTTAATGCAGTGAAGAGACAAAATGAGGTGAAGGTGCAAGTGAGGAACACTCCAGGAAAAAAAAAAATCACCTTTTCTAAAGCTTAGAGACAAGAAAAATTCTAGGAAATGTTTATAATATAAACATATAATGTACATGTTTTATAACATAAATAGTTTAGTAAGTCTGAAACATGAGCTGTGGAATATGTGATTAGAGTAGGGAGAAAAATAGTGGTAAGACAGAAAGGCCTGAAAGCAAACAGGAATCAGATGGGGAAGGGCTTTGCATGGCATTGGAAGGAGTTTGAACTTTATCCTGAAAATCTATGAACCATTGTGGAATCCTAAGCAAAGCAATGCTCTGATCAAATTTGATATATTAAACAACAAAATGTGGAGAATGGATTGTAGAGGGAAAATTTAAGGCACAAAGGACAGTTAGAGGGTGTTGTAAACTATTGAATTGCCGGGTTGATGGGTTCAACTGTTGAATGAGACACACAGTGCAAGATGCAATCAAGAATATTGATTCCCTAGGATAGTAGGGATTTCAGACAGATTTATGAAAGGGAAGACAGTTTGGCTTTTACTTGGATGAGGTAATAAATAAAGCCAGAGTCAAAGATAATGAATGGGTTTCTGCTTAAGGCAATTGAGTGTATCATAGCGCTCAAATCATGGGGGCAAATCAGCACTGCCTTGATAGGTGGTGTTGCTGTTGTGTGAGGAGTTCTTTTAGGTTCTACTGATTTTATGGGACTCTTGACTCATAGAAGTGGACCTATCCAGCAATGAGATAAGTGTGGCAGGAGGTTTCATTGTTGCTGTGTTTTCACTTCTTACATTCTTTCTAAGCCCCACTATCTTTCCATCTTAATTCACTCCTTTGCTTCCACAGAGATTTCTGTCAGAGTCTAAAGTAGAGGTAGCTGTGTAAGAAAATGTATGCAAATTGTACTGTTGGAAGAAGCAAGACAGAAAGGGGGACTTTCAAGACAGGAAGGAGTAATCTGCTGAACCCATGTCTGGTGGGAGTCTGACTTGCAATATTACTCTGGGAGCTGGCTGGACATTAAAGGGAAATGATGCATAAACTTAGGAGGCTCTCTCAAAATTTATTTTGCTTAAGAGCGGCAAGAAAGCCACTTAAGCACCTCATTCAAAAACTAGTTGAGCTCCAAATACAGGTGCTTATGACTAAATGCTAGCAATCCTTCCTGTTTCCTAATAAATATCTTATATTCTCGAGAGTCTCCAGAAAGATGCTGCCACCCTCCAAACATCACCAGAATCATATAACTGATAACAACAACGACAACAACAACAACAAAAAATGCTCTAAGATTCAGATAGGATGGGGTTTAAGACTAATTTAAATTGTTTTTAACCTAACATATTTGAAGTACTAAGAACTCTATTACACTCCTAAATATAGAATAAGTACATGTGAATGTGAATTTTAGGAAAATATTTTTGCTAAAAATATGTATATTAATATTTGATGAAAAAGTAGTGGAATTAGGAAAATGAGGGACTGAATTTTAAGACTCTAGATTGACAGAAGATATTTGCTTTGTTTAATTTTTGTGGAAGAAATACTTCCCTAATCCAATGGTCACATGAAATGTGCATGTCTTCCACATTTCAAGGCATGATTTTAGCTCCTCTGGCACTCTCTCCATTTCCAAGTGTGAGTTTCCCCAATCTGTGCAACTCAGAAGTGAGGTCTCAGTGTGCAGTGATTTCCTAGGGCTGCCATAACAAAACACTTAAATAACAGAAATTAATTGTCTGTCAGTTCTGGAGCCTAAAATGCTGAGGTTCCAGGGTAAGTTCTTCTGAACACTGTGATAGAAAATCTCTCTGCTTCTCCTAGTTTCTGATTGTCTGCCACAACTTTTAGTATTTCTTAGCTATAAGTTCATCACCCTATACTGCTTTTGTGCACACATGGCATCCTCCCTACATGTACATGTCTGTGTCTTTGTCCAAATTTCCCCCTTTTTAAAAAATACCAACCCTATTGGCTTAGAATCCACCCTAATGACTTTATTTTTAGCTTGATTACCTCTTCAAAATAAGGCCTTACTTCAAAGTAAGGTCACATTCTGAGTTACTGGATTCAACACTTTTTTTTTTTTTTAATACAACATAATCAACTCAAAGCACAAAGATATCATCAACGGATTAGAGGAAAATCTCTCTGATGTTGAGTTACTGTCTTTCTCCCAACATATTTTCTGTTGGTCCTTCCTCCCCAACCAACAAGAGGAAGGAAGATAAGAATCTTGGCCAGTTGCCCTTATAATAAATTGCTGTATCTATCATTTTTTTCTTAATATATAGAAATGTATTATCCAACCAGGGATTGAATCCATACCCCCTGCAGTGACAGTGCAGAGTCTTAACCATTGGAGTGTCATGGAAGTCCTTGACTCTTCTATTCTAATGACAATATTTTTTATCCCATGAAAGTATTAAGGCAGAAGATAGAAAACAAAAATTGAAAACAGAGAACCATTATCGCTACTCTAACTCTGCATTTGCTAATCTTCTTCCACTTTAACAGACAATTAGGGTGCTCTCTCTCTCTCTCTGTGAGTCTTAGAACTTGGTAGTCTGGGTGGTTTAAATTCCATCTCTGCTGTTTGCTAGCCATGTGGCTTTAGTTTTGCTTAACATTTCTGTGCCAATTTCTTCTTCTGTAAAATGAAAATAATACCAATATATGCCACACAGGGCAGCCTTGGGAAGTAAATGAATCTATATATGGAAAAGAATTTAGGATTACACATAGGATAGAAGACTACTATCTGTATATTAGTTATTCTATGGAATGCTAAAGTTACTGTTGGAAACTTCTATCAGGGAAAGTGCTATATGACTAGAAGGCATACTTTGTTAACTTGTAAAGGGTGAGAGATTAGACTCTCCAGGAATGAGCATTTTAATAGAGAAACTTAATCTGAAATAACTTCTAGCATTGGCTTGGGTGAAAAGAAGGCACTCCTTTGCTAAGTGGGACAGCAAATTTCAGGATGAAACAGAGTCATACTGGACAATAAAGGAAAAAGTCAAAGATGCCATCAGTAGTCCTTCCTCTCTGTCTTTTCTCCCAAGCGCTCAATCTTTTCTCTAAATTTGGGAGAAATTTTAAAATAATATTACTTTACGGGATTACCAATGTGTAAATTGTACAGTCCTCACATTTCTCAGCCTGCTAGAATTTAAACCTTAAGTCTGCCCTTCAACCAGTCAAAGTGATTCTTATCCCTGAAAATTTGATATTTCTTAATCCAAGTGTTTAAGATTCACTATGGGTTGGGTTGGCACAATGGTAAAGAACTCGCCTGTCGATACAGGAGAGGTAGGAGACATGGGTTCGATCCCTGGGTCAGGAAGATCCCCTGGAGATGGAAATGGCAACCCACTCCAGTATTCTTGCCTGAAAAGTTTCATGGACAGAGGAGCCTGGTGGGCTACACTCTGTGGGATCTTAGATATTTGGGCATGACTGAGCACCACCTGAGTACTACCTCTTCCTCATAGGTTATATAAGGAATTGACTTTTGGGTGATATATATATATATATATATATATATATATATATGCCTTCTATAACCTTATTTGTATGACTAAAATAATTTAAAAATAAATTGCAAAACAGAAATCTGGAACTCATGTCATTCCCTCATTTGTAAATTGGGGATTTATTATATAAAGTTATGTAATCAATTGGTGCCTCAAAAGATGAACATTTCACTTTATCAAATTACTGAGGCATCTTAAAGGATTGAAATTAGATCCCCATAGCATGGTAATTTTTTTTGCCTCCTCCTTCTCTCCTTTCTTCCTTCTCAAACTTGATTCCTTCTTTCGCACTCCCTCCCTCTTCTGTTTTTTTCCTTTCCTTTCCTCATTCCCTTTCTGTCATCTTGTTTAATCTTTTAATTTTCATTTAAATGTAAACTGCTGTCTTAAAAAGATAACTTTGGAAACAACCTCTGAGTAGGGAAAAAAAAAAAAAATGTTGAGCCTGTCAGGTCCTAGTCATCTCTCTGCCACTTACTAGATGCTTGACCTTGAGCGAGGTATATAATTTCTCAGGCTGCTGTTTTTCATCTGTAAAAAAAAAAAGCAGGTCGAAATAGGTGATCTTTAACGTCCTTTTTTCTCCTTTAAAAAGTCACAGTCTAAGTACGGTAACACTGATTTCTGAACAAGTGCCAATTAGCCATTCTATAATTCTATTTAAATCTTGGAAGATATTTGGAAGATAAGAGCCTAAATATAGATTGAATTGAAGTATACTTGTGTAATTTTCTCTGAAAATAGGTTAACAAAAATGGATTATTAAAAGCCAGGAAATATAAAAATATATGAGAAAAAATAATTCCTTCTGTTAAAGATTCATCCTGAGACTGTGAGTTTCACTGAAGTAAAATATTTCTACCAAGGAAATTCCATTCTTGTCTTTGATTTTTATTCAATTTTAAGACCTTGATAGCTGGAGCCAGAATGTAAATTATTAATACTAGATTTAATAGAGATCTGTTGCAGAGAAAGGACCAGAATAAAATGATTTATATTTAATTGTGTTGATGTGAGTGCACTTAGATTTCTTCACTTTCAATTATGGTTCTTTTATTTCTCTGTTCCCAAATTTAAATCTTACTGTATGTGACATGCTGGTATTTGAGAGGCATTAAATGGTGGCATATCTCACACAAATAGATGGGTTGGGGGAGGGCATTTAAATGTGTATAACTATTACCCTCAATAAGTGTGTATTACAACCTATTAGCCTTAGTGAGGTATTTTGATCTAACAGTTCTGCACCATGTTCACATTAATATGCAAATGGAATTAGAATACAAAGTTAGATGAAAATGAAATTTGGAAGCTAATTGACATTTTTGTTACAAAAGCTCAGAGAAGCACTATTTATGGTTTAATGGTAAAAGGTTAATGTGTCATCCTAGGGAGGGGGCCACATCAATCTCAGCTACAGTTATTTCCCCAAGTACAGTGCTAAGCACTGTTTGTGTATGCAAGTTGCCAGCCTCCCTCATGTAGGTGGTCCCATCACTGTAAACCTGTGCTAAATTGCTACCATCCATTATACACAGTGGCTGCCTGGATGGCTGCCTGGCACAGACTTACACAGGCCATCTATTCCTGTCATAAATATGATATGTCACTGACAAAATCTTAATTACACCATTAATTAATAGGACAATTTTCAAAATGCCTCGAAATGCAGCTTGACACTCATTAGTGCCATTTATGAATAATTTCTCCTAGGGAATAGTACTCTGAAGAACACTTTAACACAAATATAATTTTAAAGTGAAGGTATTTATAAAGCAAAATGAATACAAGTTTTTAAGCTGCTTTTCTTCCTTGCCTCTCAAATACAAACTATGTGTTAAACAGTGGCAAAGCTATTTTTTTCTTTTTTTTTTAATATGGAAATGATTGTTACAATTTTGCTACAAAATGCCCCATTTTGTTTGTTTTGTGCTCACTTTAGAAATTTGGGCACTTGTTTCCATCTTTTAAAATCTGAATTACTTTTTAAAAAAACATACCATGTTTGAGATTTTAAATGCGTTAACCTCCAAACAGGCTTCTAAATATTTATTGGCATGAAAAGTATCTTTTTGCTTCCCTCATTTTTCCGTATCTTAGCAATGCCATGTGTGAAAAGAATGAAAATCAAAAGTGTGAATTTCAGTGGGGATCACAATTTCACGAATTATTCTTACTCATCCAGCCCATGGTTTCTTTGATTTACTAAAATGTTGTCACATTTCTTTTAAGTCAGCAACTCACCAACTCAAGGCACTTTACTATAATCTGTGATAAAATATAAGATATCATGTAATATTAAAATATCATACCCCCCAAAAAAAATTCCTTTTGACAGAAAACCCAGCATGACTTAAGTTGCTTAAAGCTCCAGCATACTGTGCATAATTAATGCCCTCTTTGTTACTATTTGTTCTTGGCTACAGTAGTTCTGTGTTGACTGCACTATATAATGGTAAACTGGATGGGTTTCCAAGGTTAAAGCCAAACTGTTTTCTCCCAAAAGATAAAGGAAAGAATTAAACATCTCAGATAAGAGACTGCAACTGGAAATCAGAGATGGGTGACAGAATGAGAATAAGACCTTTCTTTTTCTAGATGTAGATGACGATGTCAATATATCCAAATGTGACTGGGTTATTGATTGTTTCTTTTTATCTCAAGGTGGACCAAGAGATAACAAGGCAGGATCACAACCTGTTACCTACATTGCAGAAGGCCTTAAAGAGTGATTCCTGGCAGTTTGAGGAGGGGTTATCAAATTAACTGGGAAGGCATTTCAAGTAATCTAGGCCAATTCTTTTCAGAGATTATTCTGTTCCTTTAAATTTCATATCCTTCAATTAAGTTCAGTTCAGTCACTCAGTCGTGTCCAACTCTTTGCGACCCCATGGACTGCAGCACACCAAGCCTCCCTGTCCATCACCAATGCCCGGAGTTCACCCAAACCCACGTCCATCGAGTAAGTGATGCCATCCAGCCATCTCATCCTCTGTCATCCCCTTTTCCTCCTGCCCCCAACTCCTCCCAGCGTCACAGTCTTTTCCAATGAGTCAACTCTTTGCATGAGGTGGCCAAAGTACCGGAGTTTTAGCTTTAATCATTCCTTCCAAAGAACACCCAGGGCTGATCTCCTTTAGAATGTACTGGTTGGATTCCCTTGCAGTCCGAGGGACTCTCAAGAGTCTTCTCCAAAACCACAGTTCCAAAAGCATCAATTCTTCATTGCTCAGCTTTCTTCACAGTCAAACTCACATCCATACATGACTACTGGAAAAACCAGAGCCTTGACTAGATGGAGATTTGTTGGCAAAGTAATGTCTCTGCTTTTGAATATGCCATCTAGGTTGGTCAGAACTTTCCTTCCAAGGAGTAGCATCTTTTAATTTCATGGCTGCAGTCACCATCTGCAGTGATTTTGGAGCCCAAAAAGATAAAGTCTGACACTGTTTCCACTGTTTCTCCATCTATTTCCAATGCGATGATGGGACCGGATGCCATGATCTTCGTTTTCTGAATGTTGAACTTTAAGCCAACTTTTTCACTCTCCTCTTTCACTTTCATCAAGAGGCTTTTTAGTTCCTCTTCTCTTTCTTCCATAAGGGTTTTATCATCTACATATCTGAGGTTATTGTTATTTCTCCCCACAATCTTGATTCCAGCTTGTGCTTCTTCCATCCCAGCGTTTCTCATGATGTATTCTGCATATCCTTACTACCTTTCATATCCAATGCTTTCCCAATATCTATGTTCATTTTTTAAAAATCTCTCAATTGGATTACTGAAACAAATTCCTGATTTTTTGGAGGTCAGTTATGCTTCTATACAATCTATTCCTGTATTACAGCAACAACTAACTTTCTAATATAAACTACTGCTGCTGCTACTAAGTCGCTTCAGTTGTGTCAGACTCTGTCTGACCCCGTAGATGGCAGCCCACCAGGCTCCCCCGCCCCTGGAATTCTCCAGGCAAAAACACTGGATTGCGTTGCCATTTCCTTCTCCAATGCATGAAAGTGAAAAGTAAAAGTGAAGTCTCTCAGTCGTGTCCGACTCTTCGTGACCCCATGGACTGCAGCCTACCATGCTCCTCCGTCCATGCGATTTTCCAAGCAAGAGTACTGTAGTGGGGTGCCATCACCTTCACTGCTAATATAAACTAGAAAACACTAATTCTTGACAACTGTAATTTTTAAAGAGAATGGAGAAGTTCATGACCAAATGAATTTGGAAATCACTGATAATAAATCTCCCTGTGTGACATCGATAATGAAAGTCAACATATTAATGACACAGTGAAGTTATGTATTAAAATATTCCATTTTATTTTATTTAACCCAGTGGCTCATTTATGTATTTGATGACAGAAGGTTTGCTTTATGCTCTAAGAGATAAACTTGGTCATGGCCATGTGATGCTTAGCCACAAAGGTTACCAGTTGATTACAGAATAAATTCAGAACTCCTTGGCATTTTATTCAAGTTTTTTCTATACTACTTAATTTATTACTTGTTCATCCTCAACACTAAACTCTCTTCCTTCATATTCTTTGTTCAATCTATGTTGAATAAATACTAATACACTGATTTTTTCCATCTCTCCTTTAGTCTGTGTATTTGTTGCTCTATTACCTAAAATTTTGGGCTTCCCTGGTGATTCAGACAGTAAAGAATCCACCTACACTGCTCGAGTCCTGGATTCAATCCCTACGTTTGGAAGATTCCCTAGAGGAGGGAATAGCAACCCACTCCAGTATTCATGCCTGGAGAATCCCCATGGACAGAAGAACCTGGTAGGTTACAGCCCATGGGGTCAGAAAGAGTCAGACAAGTCTGAGTGACTAAGTACACAACCCATAATTTTATTTTAGATGTTATAGTGACTTGAATACAAGATAATAGAAGTTTCTGTAGTTAAGAATAAAGTCTGGATCTTCTTAAATCAAAGCCCATTTTGACCAGTTTATATTCTTCTCACCTTAGAATCATAATCACAGGTTTGGAAAGAGCTTAAATGATCAGCTAATACAAACTCTTCCCTGAGCATATATGATATATAGCATTTTTCAAAACTACTGTCCTCTGACCTTTTTCCTTCCAGGTACCCTGAATCTCCATTTTGCTCTATGCTGCAAAGTAATACCTAAAACAAAACAAAAATCAAACTCAACTACATATTACAAATAAACTCAGGCATTATTTTCTAAGTGAAAAATTCATAAGTGTAGTTTTATGAATTGTAAAAATTCATTATCCTAATGGCTTTCCCAGGTGGCCCTAGTGGTAAAGAACCTGCCTGCAAGACAGGAGACTTAAGAGATGCAGGTTCAATCCCTGGGTCTAGAAGATTCTTTGGAGAAGAAAATGGCAACTAACTTCAGTATTCTTATCTGGAAAATCCCATGGACAGAGGATCCTGGTGGGCTATAGTCCATAGGGTAGTATAGAGAAGGACATGACTGAAGTGACTTAGCACATTATCCTAATCACGTCGTTCATTGTCCTAGGCAATTTTAATCCTCTTTTTGACATTCCATTTATGTTTCTCTATTGTATGTTATCTGTTAGTGAGTCATTGCTGCATATTTTTTTACTTCGGTGTGGAATAAAAAGTGGATTGCTTTTATAACACAAGGAAATGTATGTAACTTTGTCGTCTGGTGTAAATTTGAGGGAAAAAGGATATCAAATAAGTCCCTAAGCTCGTCTCTCCTCTCTCTATCTCTTCCTGGCTTTGTTTCATTTTGTGTCTTAACTGGGGTTTAGTAGAAAAGGGCTTTTAGACAAGTAATAAGATAAAGATGGCACATTTCAAAGCAAAATCTTAGAACTATAGACTCTCTTATTGAAGCAGAAAAGACTTAAAGATCATCTTTCAATAATCTCCAACATAGATTTCTTTGTTTCTAGGGAAATATGAAGGATGTAATGGGTTTCAGGAGCTATTTTAAAAATTAAAAAATTAAAAATTTCTGTAAAAAAAAAAGCACATTTTACATGATTGGCACATTCTGACATTAAAAATACATGTATACTTTCACAACTGTGGTTATAGAATAAGTTCCCCCATAATTTTCATATTTTTGCTGTACATTGTGAAGTTATGGAGAACCAATCAATATTGTCTTGCTGGACTTTGATCTTCAGTAGCAGTTTGCTATAACATGCTCTCAATTTCCTTTCAATTAATTTTGTACAGCAGGGATCAATGCATTTTGACCTTAGTCTTCAATGAGGAAGGCATGAAGATTGATAATGTGTATAACACTTTCACTAGACACTTACACTTACTAGTCTTAATTATTAAATAGAAAAAAAGAAAGAAAGAAGAAGGAGAGAATATAATGCAAATATGATATTCCTAAAAGCTCATCAGGTATCTGATGAAGTATAATGGATGATATCTTTAAAAGCCAAGCTATACTAGATAGTTGCATACTATGGCTTGCCTATATTATGGCATTATATTGTCTTTAATGTAACATGTCATTGGCCTAGAAGTAATGTTACTAATTTGGGGATAATTTTGCATTATTGGTTTTGTTGAATTTATGGTTCTGTTGCAATGCACTGGATTTAATGAGTTACAATAAAGAGGAAGAATGCTGGACTTGAAACCAGTTTTTAGAATCAGCCATGTAACTAGTTGGGGCTTCCCAGGTGACTCGATGGTAAAGAATTTGCCTGCCAATATAGGATAGGCATTCCTTCTGAGAAATCTGTATTCAAGTCAAGAAGCAACATTAGAACAAGACCTGGAACAATGGACTGGTTCCAAAATGGGAAAGGAGTACATCAAGGCTGTATATTGTCACCCTGTTATTTAACTGATATTTAGAGTACACCATGTGAAATTCTGGATTGGATAAAGCAAAAGCTGGAATCAAGATTGCCAGGAGAAATATCAATAACCTCAGATATGCAGATGATACCACACTTATGGTAGAAAGCAAAGAGGAACTGAAGAGCCTCTTGATGAAAGTGAAACAGGAGTGTGAAAAAGCTGTCTTAAAACTCAACATTCAATAAGCTAAGATCATGGTATCCAGTCCCAGCCCTCCATGGCAAATAGATAGGGAAACAAAAGAAACTGACAGACTTTATTTTCTTGTGCTACAAAATCACTACAAATGGTGATTGCAACCATGAAATTAAGACACTTTGTCATTGGAAGAAAAGCTATGACAAACTTAGACATGATGTTAAAAATCAGAGACATTACTTTGCTAACAAAAGTCCATCTAGTCAAAGTTATGGTTTTTCCAGTAGCCATGTATAGATGTGAGAGTTGGACCATAAAGAAAGCTGAACTCTGAAAAATTGATGCTTTTGAACTGGGGTGTTGGAGAAGACTTTTAAGAGCCCCTTAGACTGCAAGGAGATCAAACCAGTCAGTCATGAATATTCATTGGAGTGACTGATGCTGAAGCTGAAACTCCAATGCTTTGGCCACCTGAT
The DNA here is from genome assembly GCF_016772045.2 of Ovis aries. NCBI lineage: Eukaryota > Metazoa > Chordata > Mammalia > Artiodactyla > Bovidae > Ovis > Ovis aries. The sequence goes on from NC_056063.1 coordinate 42,352,256, forward strand.
GTGAAGAAGTGACTCATTAGAAAAGACCCTGGTTCTGGGAAAGAATGAAGGAAGGAGAAGGGGATGACAGAGGATGAGATGGGTTGATGGCATCACCAATTCGATGGACATGAGTTTGAGCAAGCTCCGGGAGTTGATGACAGACATGGAGCCTGGCATGCTGCAGTCCATGGGATCGCAAAGAGTCGGATGAAACTGAGCAACTGACCTGAACTATAGAAGACACTGGAGGTGAAGTTTCAGTCCCTGAGGCAGGAAAATCCCCTGGAGAGGAATAGCAAACCTCTCCAGTATTCTTGCCTGGAAAATCCCATGGACAGGAACCTGGCAGGCTACAGTCCATAGGGTTGCAAAGAGTCAGACACAACTGAAGTGACTTAGCACTATGTAACTGGCTATCCTTGAACTTGATCAAGATACTTTCCATTTTACTTTCCTGAGATTTAGAATCAGAGTAACAGACTTGTCCTCATAGACATATGGTTTATCATAGGGAATATTTTTCTGACATTTGTGTTAGTTGTAATGTTATTGTATAGTACAAGAGGAGTTTATGGAGCTTGAAAAATTAAAAGGAAGAAGATACCGATGTATAAGCATCTACTGCAATGCAGGAGACCTGGGTTCGATCCCTGGGTTGGGAAGATCCCCTGGAGAAGGAAATGGCAACCCACTCTAGTGCTCTTGCCTGGAAAATTCCATGGATGAAGAAACCTGGTAGGCTACAGTGCATGGAATTGCAGAGTTAGACACGACTGAACAACTTCACTTCAAGTTCAGTGTAATTAAAAATTAGCACAATGGATGTGTTTTAGCCCTCAGGATAGAGGTTTATACTTTATTATATCAAAATAGATACTTAATGCTAGATACTTAATGCCCTTTCATGGTTGTCTTATCATAAGTTTTAAACTTAGATAAAGTCATGAAAAATTAGAAAAAAACTAGTTAGAATTTGTAAAAACTTTTTTGTATTTTACTTAGCAACTAATGCATTTTTGAGTGTCAGGGTGGGAAATGTTGAAAAAAGTCACAGTTGTCACACAATTTACCAAGGAATTTAGAATGAACTATATATAACCAATGGGGCTGTCAAGTTCAAGTCCATAAAGATTACACATTGTTTACCCTGAGAATATGTATTTTATGAGCTGTATCTGCTTGCCTATATATAAAGGGATGAGATTTATTTTCATCTTTGCAATCTTTTAGGGCATTGGCAGTGATGTACTGAACATTCAAGTTTAATGCCTATTCAATAATAAAAGTGTTCCCTTTCTCTAGTGCCTTTGCAGAAGTGTTTCTTGAGTTGGAAGGAGATTTTGATTTCAATTATATTTCTAAAACAAATAGCAATGTTTGTGTGTGTGTGTATGTTTGCATGTACTCGTTTTGGAAAATATTAAGGACAAAAATAAAGATGCTTCTACACTTGACCCTTGAACAATAAGTGGTTATGGGCATCGATTCTTACACAGTAAAAAATTCATGTGTAACTAGAGTCTGTACTTCGTATCAATAGTTCTGTACACATGTACTAAACCAGTTTAGGATTGTATTGTACTATAGCATTTACTGAAAAAAATCCACAAATAATCAGACCTGCACAATTTAAACCCATGTTGTTCAGGGATCAACTCTATATTACATAGATATTGTACTCATTCCAAATAGCTAGTTTGTTCCATTAACTATTATATGCCAAAAGAACTCATTGCCCATAGATAATTAGTTAATGGTTTGATATCATACTTTTTTAAGGGGATAATTACAATAAAAATTATCATTTTTAACATGGTATGATATATATACCAAATTTTACAAATATTGTCCAAAGTCACAGATCTGATACTTCACATTTCCAATAGCACCATAACTTAGAGCTATTTATTGTTGAAATAAATTTTTTGGCCCCAAATGCAGCTCCTGCTCAGAGTCCCACATCAGCAATTTGAAGCTTATCTAACTTTTTGTCCCTGTAAATATTCCTCTTGACCAAAAATGCAATATCTTCATTCAATCAGCCAGTCCCCAAACCCTGAGCCTGCTCTGGGCACTCTATGCATTTTCTAGTTCTTTCTCACCCAAGAAAAGTTGATTATGTGTCCCCAGGAAATCACATATTTTCTATTTATTGCTCTTTACTGTATATCCATTATTATGCAAGTCTTCATGTCTTCTGCCCCTTGTTGCTATTCTACAAAAGGACACTGCTCATTCATGAAGTGTTACATTAATTTTGTTCAGTTCAGTTCAGTTGCTCAGTCGTGTCCGACTCTTTGTGACCCCATGAATTGCAACACGCCAGGCCTCCTTGTCCATCACCAAGTCCCAGAGTTCACTCAGACTCACGTCCATCGAGTCAGTGATGCCATCCAGCCATCTCATCCTCGGTCGTCCCCTTCTCCTCCTGCCCACAATCCCTCCCACCATCAGAGTCTTTCCCAATAGGTCAACTCTTCGCATGAGCATGAGGTGGCCAAAGTACTGGAGTTTCAGCTTTAACATCATTCCCTCCAAAGAAATCCCAGGGCTGATCTCCTTCAGAATGGACTGGTGTAATCTCCTTGCAGTCCAAGGGACTCTCAAGAGTCTTCTCCAACATCCCAGTTCAAAAGCATCAATTCTTTGGCACTCAGCTTTCTTCACAATCCAACTCACATCCATACATGACCACTGGAAAAACCATAGCCTTGACTAGATGGATTTTTTGTTAGCATCACCTAAATTGTCTTCAATCTTTTAAAAAAACTATTTGAAAATAAATTTATTATGCAATCTATCAAAGACATGTAGACGGGAACTATATCCCAGAGGTTCTGGTAACTAGGTAGCAGTTATTCTTTCTGCTAAAAAGTGGAGTACATATGATGGCTGTAGGTAAAGTTAAAAGTCTCGAATAAGTTGCCTCAGTTAATTGTGAAAGCTAATAATGGGACATAATTAAAGAAAAAAACTATTTCTAAGGTCATCTAATATTATCATCTTGAATTAAATGCACTTTGAAATGCATGCCGGTTTTGTGTAATAGTGTGAGACTATAGGTTATCTATTCTGACTAAAGTGAAAATATAAGAGGAAAATTAAAGAAATAGCCAGTAACGTGTTAAAATTTCTCTCAAACATCTGATATATACAGTTTCAGTCACAAATTGTGTATTTGCCATATATTTATCTTTTTCCCTCAGAATCTTAAGAAAGGAACTGAGCAGATATTTCTATTGTTGCTTGTATAAGCCTTTTAAACTCAGTTTATTGTTTATTTCACAATGATTTAAAACATCATTTGGCCAATATTTGTTCATTTCAGTTCAGATGCCATTTGCTCAAACATTCAGATATTTTTCCATGACTTTCTTGCAACCTACATTTTTTTTTCTTTTGACTATTAGTTCATTGACTATTTTGGAATTAAAAAAAATGATTTTATTAACTAAGAAATTGTATTACTTTTTGAGAAATGATACAGGGCTTAAACGAAGTGATTAAAATCTAATGAAAGAAAATGTCAGCTTTTAACACCTTCAGACCTAGAATCAACTTCTTTATGCTCCCCAAGTCTCAGTTTAATTTCCCTCACATCAAATTTAGACATTGCCATAAAAGGAAAGACAAAAGACACCCTTGGATAGACAATCTATCATCTGAATTAATCTTACTCATACTTTTATACAGGAGTTTAAGCTTTCAAAGGATGAATGCATTTACTTTCCATTCATAATATGAAGAGAACTATTATGTCTATGTAAAATCTCACATATATGGCCCCAAATAGTTTTTTTTTTAATGGGGTTATCATTTGGTTTAATGATCATACTTATACACTGAGGAGTACTTTCCTCTCTCAAAATGTACCATCTTATCAATTCCAGAATAAATGAATCAACTAAGAAACTGATATCAGCAGTAGGTTGGTTGTTTTATTATAAAATTAACTTTAGCATCCAAAAAGCTTAGGCCATATGCAAAATAATTGTGTCTAAATTGCTCTCTTTAATGAACTTATTTCACTATAATGTATTACACATCAAAATTTTGTGTTCATTTTGTTTACATTTTTGGTAGTTAAAATAGTTAAAAACAAATATTTTCTTGAAATTTTCGATAAATGGTAATAAAAACAGAATGTAAGGAGATATACCTTAAAAACATAATTAGCATTAATTTAATTTGCATGTATAAATCTTGAAACATAAGTGTTGTGAAATTTCCCTACAACATAGCCTCTATTCAGTTCAGTTGCTCAGTCGCGTCCGACTCTTTGCAATCCCATGAATCGCAGCACTCCAGGCCTCCCTGTCCATCACCAACTCTCGGAGTTCACCCAAACTCATGTCCATGGAGTTGGTGATGCCATCCAGCCATCTGATTCTCTGTTGTCCCCTTCTCCTCCTGCCCCCAATCCCTCCCAGCATCAGAGTCTTTTCCAATGAGTCAACTCTTCTCATGAGGTGGACAAAGTACTGGAGTTTCAGCTTTAGCATCAGTCCTTCCAAAGAACACCAAGGACTGATCTCTTTTAGAATGGACTGGTTGGATCTCCTTGCAGTCCAAGGAACTCTCAAGAGTCTTCTCCAACACCACAGTTCAAAAGCATTAATTCTTCAGCACTCAGTTTTCTTCACAGTCCAGCTTTCACATCCATATATGACCACTGGAAAACCATAACCTCTATAGGAATATCTTAATTTGACTGAAAAAAAAAATAGAATAACCAACTATATAGTTTTAAGATTCTGAAATAGATAAATTTGGGCATATCCTCTGGAGAAGAAAATGACAACCCATTCCAGTATTTTTGCCCAGAAAATCCAATAGAAAGAGGAGCCTGGCAGACTACAATCCATGGGATTTCAGAAGAGTCAGACACAACTTACAGATAAACAACAACAACAAAAGAACATATAACATTAGCTGGTCCCAGAAAAATTAAGCTTTTTCAAAGCAAAAATTCCAAGTCAGGAAACTAGAAAATTTGAAATCTATTGCATGGTGCTTAGATTGGTTTATTGGTTGGCTCTATTTTATGAATTCTTTCATTTTATTTAATGTGTAATTTGAAAATTTAAAATAAACAATAAACCAACGGTTTGACTGGCCACATGTACAGGATTTGAGATTATCCAGATTGACACTTCAAAAATATGTTTGGCTAGCTGATCTGATACTTAAAAATTATAATGCATTCCACCCTGAAATGTATGTTCCCAGAGAGTCATCCTTCTTCAAAGAAGAATGGAATGATTGGACTGGAAAAGCCAATACAAATTATCTCATTTCATCCTAAATATTTTGCCTTTTGTGAAACCAAAGGGAGCAGGCATTTTAATCTGTAATGATCAATGCCTTGTTAAATTATGTTATAGCATAATGGTAATAAAAATTCTAAGTTTAAAATATATAAACTAAAAGAAAAACACTTTTATAAATGAGCATCATGCTATGAATTATAGCTTTAACATTTTTCTTAGCAGATGACTTTAAAATGTAATTAGATAGGGATACTTTTTATTCTGTAATTTATATGTTTCTATAGCATTAATGTAATAAGTTTCCATTTCTTTTATAATTATATAAAAGAGAAATATATGGGGAACTATATAACTTTTACATTCTTCTATTAGCATTTCACATAGTAAAGAGCAGAAATATATAATTTTGAAAAAAAATTAGAAGTGAAAACCTTTACTGTGAGATCTTGTATTAATACTGCTTTAGATTTAAACAATCTGGAAATTCTATTTTGTAATTAGAGAAACTGGGGTTTGTTCCTGAAGCTGTATTCAATTTGAAGGTCATGTTAAGGATTCAGTTTTTACAGTAAATCTGGATTTACCCAGGTTGTACCAAGGAGAATGAGATCCATGGCCCAGAGGCAAACACTGAGGAGAAAAATAAACAGAAATTTATAAAATAAAATTTAAAATATCTCTGGGAGAGCATGATACATTATGTTTTTGACCTAAGAAAGTTTTAGAATGAAGCCTATTTGTTGAAGGACAAATATGGGGAAAATCCATGACAAAAGTGTTATTTTTTCTAACAGAAAATAAACTATCCAGAGACCTAACAAAACTCAACCAACCACAGGGGGCCATTCAGTCTGAGACAGATTCCTACAGCTAGAGAAGCAGAACTAAAGTCAGTCAAAGGCCAGAGATCCAATCAAAGAAATGTCAGTTTGAAAAATAGTGAGGAAAAGTAGCATGCAAGCCAGGAGTTTCAGAAACTCCTTGGCATTTGCCTGGATAAAAAATGTAAAGGCTCCAGTAGAGTTTCCATTTTCTTTGCAGATGGATAGATTAAGGGAAGAACTGGCATGTAATGATGAAGCTGGGAAGATAAGTGAAGAGGTGGAATTGTGATGAGAAGAGAAGCAATCCAGAGCAAATATGGAGGACATTGTCTTCATTTTATAAAATGACAAGGTTGAACACACAGAGCAAGACAGGAAAGTCCTGATAGAAAATTTCTGTTTTATAAGGAATTATGAGAAAAACAAAAACAATAAACTAGAAATGGGGAAGCAATTATGGGGGAAGGAAAGTACTGAGTAAAGGTGCTAAGTTGAGTATCATTGTGGGGGGATGAAAAGTAGAATTAGTGAAGAAAAGCAGTAATAACACCAGGTAGTGTTGAAAAACTTTACATGTGTTTTTCAAGCTACATGTCTCAACACAGAGAAAGATGTTGCAATTATACAAGAGAGTGTAAAAGAAGGAAAGGAAAGCACAAATTTAAGTATTTATAATTAAATTAAATCTAAATTAGATGGAAAAGAGAATAAAGAAAACTCACAGCTAAAGAATTAAGAAAAGTTTTTTTTTTGTTGTTTTTGTTTTTTTTTTAGAGCAGTTTGACTCAGTTGGGTGTTTTGATTGGCTGAATGTTAAGAGCATTTACCCCAGGGTTTAGAAAAACCTCTTATAAACTCTGTAACTCAATATAGCTTCCCAGTAATGTAAGTGAATTTCCAATTCATGATGAAAGATGTGAAGCTTCATTTGAGAACACAATTGATTGAACAGCAAACTAAACACCAAATAGAGGGCTTTATTATTATTAATACTACCACTTTTATTATTGATCCTACAAATAAACCTGTTTGAAGCTAAATTTCATGCAGAGGTACTACGATCTTGACTAATGTAATAATAAATGTAATAAAACCCCAGGAGGTTTTTTTTTTTTTTTTTTTTTTTTTTTTTTGATCAGGATCCTGGGTTTGGTGTTCAAAATAATGCATTAGCTCTGTGATCCATTTTATGGATTCTAGACCACATAGATCTTCTTTTAATGTGAAATATAGACTATATGCTATTCAGTTTCTTGCTAATGATGTTAAATTTGATTTCTCTGCATCCAAGTACTCTTGAAAGTCTGCTGATCCAGCTGATATCTGAGTTCATGAGAAATAAGTTTGATCTTGTCACCAAATTTTCCAGGATACATCCTGCTATTAAGTTAGCTGATTGGAAATAATATACCTGAAATACACCTCTCTGCCCTACCTCCACTTCAGATTGTCTCTACTGAACAGATTGTAATTTATGCTCAGTCTTCATCCAGAGGAGCTAGTATAGCAGGAAAAAGAACTGTCTCTCACTGGGGGAATGTGGTTGATTTTGAACTCACTGCACACTGTACAAAAACTTATATGGCATACATCTCTAAGAAGCTTACTATTGGAAGGGTTCATTTCTCTTGATAATATGATCTGGTTTGGGCTACTTGATGATAAAAGTTCTCTCACATGTGAGTTTAATTCTTTGCCCTATCTGCTCAGTTCTTAACCTTTTCTCCTCACCTTATTTTTTTTTTTCTATAAGCTTATAGTATCTTAAGCTTGAACTACCTTATAGTAAACCATAAGATTCAATTAACATAGTTAAATTAATTCTATTTGTCTATTTTGTATCATATTTTGTATCAATTTTGGTATCATTAATCGTTATAGGACTTATGGCATATTTTATGGGTAATTTCAGGTCCTTAGTCTTCTAAATACATGAAACAGTAGTCCATTAAATATAACCTACTTGCTATTTGACTTTAAGGTGGTAACTGTGATGTGCCCTCAATCATGAATATTTAAGAAATTATGCTGTGAAATAAAGGAAGATAAGAGTTTACCTTATCGTACTCAGAGTACTTAAACCAGTGCTTTCCATTTTTATCTTGTAATTTCTCTTTGCAAGAGTAGACTTAGATGATTCAAGTTTTTATTTAGTCATATCTGTATGTGTAGTGGTTTTACAAGAATTTGAAAATTCAAGGCACACTGAATAAAAATAATGATATTAAATTATAGAGATAAATATAAATATTGTATAAGTTATATCTGAAAAGATGTTTAATTGTATGTGAAATTAAAACATGCAGGAGATGAGAAATCAGTGAAATATTAAAAACATATTTTATATTTTGTTTCAAATGTATATCTAATCTAAAATATTATACCATGAGACTAATTTAAAAACACAGCTGAAACAAATCTGGGCAGGGCAGGTCAGTTCAGTTCAGTCGCTCAGTCATGTCCGACCTTATGAATCACAGCACGCCAGGCCTCCCTGTCCATCACCAACTCCTGGGGTTCCCTCAAATTCACAACCATCGAGTCAGTGATGCCATCCAGCCATCTCATCCTCTGTTGTCCCCTTCTCCTCCTGCCCCCAATCCCTCCCAGCATCAGGGTCTTTTCCAATGAGTCACTCTTCGCATGAGGTGGCCAAAGTACTAGAGTTTCAGCTTTAGCATCATTCCTTCCAAAGAACACCCAGGGCTGATCTCCTTTAGAATGGACTGGTTGGATCTCCTTGCAGGCCAAGGGATTCTCAGGAGTCTTCTCCAACACCACAGTTCAGAAGCATCAATTCTTCGGCACTCAGCTTTCTTCACAGTCCAACTCTCACATCCATACATGGAAAAAACATAGCCTTGACTAGATGGACCTTTGCTGGCAAAGTAATGTCTCTGCTTTTCAATATGCTATCTAGGTTGGTCATAACTTTTCTTCCAAGGAGTAAGTGTCTTTTAATTTCATGGCTGCAGTCACCATCTGCAGTGATTTTGGAGCCCCCAAAAATAAAGTCTGACACTGTTTCCACTGTTTCCCCATCTATTTCCCATGAAATGATGGAATCAGATGACATGATCTTCATATTCTGAATGTTGAGCTTTATCTTTTTAAGTTTTTTTGTTTACATTTTCACAGTCATTTCATTTCTTTTTTTTTAATATATATTATACATATTTCAATGCCATTCTCCCAAATCATCCCACCTTCTCCCTCCCTACAGAGTCCAAAAGCCTGTTCTATACATCTGTGTCTCTTTTGCTGTCTCGCATACAGGGTTATCATTACCATCTTTCTACATTCCATATATGTTTGTTAGTATACTGTATTGGTGTTTTTCTTTCTGGCTTACTTCACTCTGTATAATAGGCTCCAGTTTTGTCCACCTCATTAGAACTGATTCAAATTGTTGAGCTTTTAAGCCAACTTTTTCACTCTCCTCTTTCACTTTCATCAAGAGGGAACCAATCAGATATATTTATTATTGTATTCAGGTTTCAGGTTCCAAATTTCTAAATAACATGTTCTCAGGCTTCTCTCATGGCTCAGTAGTAAAGAATCCATCTGCCAATGCAAGAGACAAGGGTTCAATTCCTAGTCCAGGAAGATCCCACATATACCAGGAAGCTAACTCCATGTGCCACAACTACTGAGCCTGTGCTCTAGATACTGAGAACGGTAACTACTAAGCCTATGCAATGCAACTCCTGAAACCTGTGCACCTTAGAGCCTATGCTCCACAGCAAGAGAAGTCACAACAATGAGAAGCCCATGCTCTGCAACTAAAGAGTAGACTCTGCTTACTACAACTAGAAAAAAGTCCATGCAGCAATAAAGACCCAGCATGGCCAAAAATAAATAAATAAAATTTAAAATAAATAAATAAATAACATATTCTCTCTCCTTCATTCTCTCCCACTCACCTGTGGTGTCTTTTGCCACTTTTCTTTTTTCCAGTTTTAGATATTATTATTGTTCATTGTTTGTGTCTAATATAGACATTAGAAGATTAGCATTAAAAACATTTTCTCATAGCCAAAGTTATATTTCCCCTTCTGTTATACTCCCATTACAGTTGGATTAGAATTTGTAGTTCAATCTATATTTGGTTTTCATATTATTATAATTTGAATTTTAGAACAACTGACATGCATAATATATTTGCATTTTGATTTTCGGTACGGTTTTAGCTTTTCTTCACCATTCATTACTGTCATTGTTCTGTCACTAGTCATATCTGACTCTTTGTGATCCCATGGACTGCAGCCCATGCCAAGCTTCATTGTCCTTCATTATCTCTCAGAGTTTGCTCAAATTCATGTCCATTGCTGAAAGAAGTCCACTCTAGTATTCTTGCCTGGAGAATCCTATGGATGGAGGAACCTGGTGGGCTACAGTTCATAGGGTCACAAAGAGTTTGACGGTTGCCCCCTTCTCCTCTTCCACTCAATCTTTCCCAGCACTAGGGTCTTTTTCAATGAGTTAGCTCTTCACATCTGGTGGCCAAAGCATTGGAGTTTCAGCATCAGTCCTTGCAGTGAATATTCAGGGTTTCTTTCCTTTAGGATTGATTGGTTTGATTGCCTTGTTGACCAAAGGACTCACAACAATTTTCTTCAGCACCACAGTTTGGAAGCATTAATTATTTGGTGCTCAGCCTTTTTTATGGTTCAGCTCTCACATCTGTACATGACTACTGGAAAATCATAGCTTTGACTATATGGACATTTGTCAGCAAAGTCAGGTCTCTGCTCTTTTAATTTCTAGGTTTGCATATGGGCTTTTCTCACATGCTTGATTATGCATGCAATGTCTTATAAATTATCAAACTGTGCAAAATCACTGTGAAATGAAGAATAATTATTATTTTGCAAAAGGTAGTCTAACTTTAAAATTAACAATCTTTTTTTTTTTTTTAATTTTAGCAAATGTCTTTTAATTTCATGGTTGCAGTCACTATCTGTAGTGATTTTGGAGCCCAAGAAAATAAAATCTGCCACTGTTTCCATTTTTTCCCCACCTGTTTGCCATGAAGTTACAGGACCAGATGCCATATTTTTCACTTACTAACATTATTGTCCCACTCTTTGGGACCCCACGGACTGTAGCCTGCCAAGTTCCTCTATCCATGGGACTTCTCCAGGCAACAATACTGGAGTGGGTTGCCATTCCTTTCTCCAGGGTGATCTTCCTGACCCAGGGATCAAACCAGGTCTCCTGCGCTGGAGGCAGATTCTTTACCATCTGAGCCACCAATAGATGGGGAAACTGTTAACAGTGAGAGACTTTATTTCCTGGGCTACAAAATCACTGCAGATGGTGACTGCAGCCATGAAATTAAAAGACGCTTACTCCTTGGAAGGGAAATTATGACCAAACTAGGCAGCATATTAAAAAGCAGAGACATTACTTTGCTGACAATGGTCCATCTAGTCTAAGCTATGGTTTTTCCAGTAGTCATGTATGGATGTGCGAGTTGGACTATAAAGAAGCTGAGCGCCAAAGAATTGATGCCAGTCCTTCCTAAAGAAAATCAGTCCTGAATATTCATTGGAAGGACAGATGCTGAAGCTGAAACTCCAATATATTGGCTACCTGATGTGAAGAATTGACTCTTTCGAAAAGACCCTGATGCTGGGGAAGACTGAGGGCAGGAGGAGAAGGAGACGACAAAGGATGAGATGGTTGGATGGCATCACCAACTGAATGGACATGAGTTTGAGTATGTTCCGGGAGTTGGTGATGGACAGGGAGGCCTGACATGCTGCAGTCCATGGGTTTGCAAAGAGCCGGACATGACTGAGTGACTGAACTGAACTGAACATTATTTGTTCTGTGTACCATGATTATTTCAATCCCTTGTTCACTGTTTCCTTGCTTGGTATTTTCGCTTTGTAGCCTAATCATGTTCCCTCAGAATATGCAATGCTTTGTCTCATTTCCTTTCATTTTCTATTCTAGTCTTAAGATGTTCCATGACAGTTGGATTCCTGATAATTTTATTTCTTTTCCCTTTTTGTCTACCTGCTTCTAAGGTATATTTTACTCATCATTATCTTTTTTTTAAACTATTACTTAATGTGTCTTAAGATGAAGTATTTTTTTTTTAATTTTTACATTTTAAAATTATTATGGGTGCTCATTGGGGTTTGTTAATCTGGAAGAATTTCTCATTCATTTCTGCTCTGAGACATTTTGTTAATTTTCTTCTCTGCTATCATGTTTTTCTAAAGTTCTTTTTATTTTCCCCTCAGAATGTTTATTTTGATTATATGTTTAAAACAGCAATGTGTGATTTAGTTCACTAGTGAAATACTCACATTTTGAGCATTTTTTATATATTTAAAAATATTTTTCCTGCATTTTTGACTTTATCTAAGTTCTTATTTTCTGTTTGTGTGTCTCACTCACTTTCTTCCTTGTTTGGAATTTTTCTTCATGTTAGGTGATTGTTCATGTATGAAAGTGAAACACTGAAATACTATTTGAAGCTCTGTGTGTGTGTGTGTGTGTGTGTGTGTGTGTGTGTGTGTGTGTGTGTGTGTGTCTGGTGGTGGAGGAGACCTTTAACGTGTAACCTGTCTGTAGGCCGATCTGGGCAGCATACTGGCCATTTCATGAATGACTCTCACGATTGGCATTTTTAGGACTTTTCTCTCCAGCAAGATAATTTTCCCCAGAGAGAAGTTCTGCAAATTCCTGCAGTGATTATAGATCTAACATCAGGATTTGGGAGGAGAGCAGGGGAAGCAGCACTAGCTGCACAATTTAGGGATTCCTTAAAAAAAAAAAAAATTAGGACTTATAAGGAAGCAAGAACAGAGTTTTAAATTGAGAGTAGGACTCTCCTGAGTGTGGGCTCCCTGTGACTACACAAATCCCTTGCCTCTGATGCCAGATCAGAAGGAGCAAATAGCAGGACAGACTTCTCACTGTTGAGTATTCAGATCTTCACATAATCCCTGTGGTTACTCAATGTTCAACAGACCAGAGATTTTCTGTTTCTATCTCTCCAGAGCTAACTCTCCTGTTTCCTATTGGCAATTGCCAAGGATCAAGATTTGGCTAAAGAGGCAAATGGAGGGGAAATATTCTGAAGCCTGGTGGTCCTTATAAAGTCTTTCAATAAATGATTCATCTTTCAGTCCAAGAAAGATGATTTTGATTTGCTCACTTAAACAGAAATTGAACTTTTACATTAACTCAATGTTTAAAAAAAATCTACAATATTTGTCTTTAAAAATGTATTTTATGTTACAAAACTATATTTCTTTTTTAAAAATAGTTTATTAAATCTCCCTCTCTATTCTTTGATCTTCTCTAACTGAAATAGTGTTTAGAGAATATCCAAATCATTTCCTTTATTTTATAAATAAATAATTAAAGCAGCTAATTGAGTAGAATTCAGTTGACACACACAGCAAAAGAATGTCACAACTTTTAAAGATTATAAAGAATATGATATCTAATGCTTAATTATCTATCATCTTAACATAAAAGGTACACCTTCACTGAAAATTTTAGACATCAGAGAATGTTTGTCTACTTGAAAGAAAAGCATGCACACACAAAAAAGCAATGCCTTTTACATTATAAGAATTCAAAAATCACTTTTGATTGATAATAGGAAGTCAGGATCCTGGGTTTAGCATTATATTCTGATGCAATAAAACGAACATCTAGAAATTGTTAATGCTTAATTTTTAATATACAAAGAAATTTATTCTTTAAAAAATAATGAGTAAAAATAAATTATTTTAAAACAGTGTATATTTACTGTGTGTTTGTGTGTTTTTATAAATATTTGGATTATTATCTCTAGTTCACAAGTACAGAAAACTCTCACTATGACATAGTATATATTTTATTAACAACTTTTCCAAAAACTCCAATAAATGAATACCTATCCCTTTCCAGAAAAAAATCACAACAGCAATAATAAAACAATGACATTAGCTGAGTTAAATAAATTTAATTCGATTTTATGAATATTTTCTTATATGCTTGTAAAACCTAAATGAGCCTAGACAGAATATCATCATTCATTTTATTTGTAGAATATAAATATTTAATTCTTGTATTAAGTCTTAGATACTGAAAAGTTTTTCTCTGAAACTATTGCTCAAGAAAACAATGTATGCTTCTCAAGTCTTATTATTTCAGCATTCAAGTTCAAGTTACATAAGTAATCCAGGTAAGTCAGTCTTATTCTTGAGACTGCCTTATTGTGTTTCAGTAATAAAAATAATTATTCATTTTGCAGTATTTTTTGAAGCATGAAGACCAAGGTAGAAGTTCTTGGCATTTTCTTTCAACTATTTTAGGAAGTTTTTTTCCATGTACAAAATTAAATCTAGTGCTTTTTTGAAGTCAAGCCTTGCATTGCTATGTTATTTTAGAAATAATCTCAGCTGGTGTTTGTCCAGTGGGATGATCTGGCATGGCAGTGTTAAAAATGAGCTATGACAGGTTATCTTAAACACTGATAGACGAAAAAAAGACAACTTTTTGTTGTGAGTTTATCTTTTATACATATGCAACTCAAAAAAAGGATTTCCATCTCAAATTTAAAATTATATTTTTATCACATATTTGACAATGTTTCCTTTTCCATCTCATCAGAAAAAAAATTCTTCTTAGTTTAATGCAGCACTATTTTGGGTTTTGTGGTTAAAATATGCACCATACTCAGCTGCTTACTTAGTTGCAAGAATATCCCCTATTCCTCTCTCACCAACACATATGGAATTTATGTTGAGGTAACAAAATATAGATATAGCATTTTAATTAGAATCATGGCTCCTTTTAAATTTTTCTAAATTCTTAGTATTGCATTTATGGTACTTACAAAAATATGCTGAATGCTGTAAAAGTTATTTATAAATTATTTTAACATTAGAAATTTAGCTGCATAAATCACCCTTAAATGAAGGATAGATAAAAGAGAAAGGCTAATATATATTGAATTATTATTTGGTAGTATGGCCTTCACAAAGATTATCATATTTAATTTTTATTAAATCACTTTGAGAGAGATATTGTTATTATAATTATTATTGATAAAGGAAATTGAGGCTCATATAAGTTAAGCAATGTGCACACATAAACAGAGGTAGCAAAAATCATGTCTAGATTGAAAATCCAAGATATTCCAACTTTAAAGCTTGGCATACCTTCCAGTTAGAATGTTGAAGGATGGTGAAGACGAATAGAAAGGATGAGGTTGGAAGTTTAAGAAACAATTAGAATGGATTCAAAAAGGGGACATAAGAGATCAGATGATTAAGACTTAAATATGGTAAGATCTTGCTATATGGTGAAAGAGAGGTTGTTTTTTTTTTTTTTTTAATGATGCATTCTTCAGCAAATAAGGAAAATAAATCTGCTTTAAAGTCAAAGGAAGTTGTTATGTATTAGATAGGGCCAGAAGATAGTCGGCAAAACTTTCAAACTTCTCAATGGACATCTGTTACTATGCTCTCCAAACACAACTTTAAAGGAAAAGTTGTTTCTGGAGGACAAAAGACACGTTAGAATATACAGAAAAACTAGAGAGAATGGGCTCAGTCATCAGACAGCATGACAGATTAACCTGATTTAGACAGAAGTGGGAGTCCACTAAGTCTAGTATAACTATACTCATCCCAACTTTAAAGAATGTATATATTTCACTTATTCAGAGAACAAAATGTCAAGTGAATAGTATATGTCATTTATTTATTCAGGTTCCAGTAAATACCAGTTCACACCCTATATAAAAATACTTTCAATAAACATATTTCAAGTAAAGGAACTGATTCAAAGATGCATACATGGTGTGTGGGAAAATAGAGTAGTCTAGTACTAGTACTAGGAAATATTTTGCTAACCCTAAGTCTAAAGGACCAACAGCAGGGAAGAGTTAAAGGAAACAAAATGAAGGAAAGTCTGTCTTAAAAGGAGCACTGACTTTCACTTGAGATACAGTCAGCTAAAGTCTCTGAGGGAGGTATATTTTGGGGAATTAATACCTTGACCTAACTTTCCTTTTACCCTTCTGTCTCCTTTAGTGACTCCCCATTAGCTGAATCCAACTGGAAATCTGAAAAAGAAGGAAAATCTATTTTAAGTAGAAAACATGCTGAAGATGCATAGGGTACAAGGAGGTAAACAAAATATATCTAGAATAGTAACTGTGCCTGTCATTGCCATGTCTGTTCTAAATGCTTCTAGAGTTTATATCTCTATATTTTCTGAATAATTCTTTCATATCTTTTTCTCCCTTCAAAACTTTTTATGCCTTATATCCAGTCTTCATTTGTAGCTGTGTACCTGGATTTCTATTTTACTGATAAAATTAGAGTAATCAGAAGTGAACTCCTGTGTGAGGTGAGATCAAGATGGTAAAGTAAAAAGACCCTGACCTTACTGCCCTCCAGGAACAGATCAAAATTACAACTACGTATAGTACAATTCTCACAGAGAATGACCTAAGGACTAGAAGAACAGCTCTTTCATGACAAAGGCTATAAAGAAAGTCACAAGGAGGCTGGTTGGAAGGGAGGAGACATTATCAACTTGTGATCGTACATCTAGTGAGTGACCCAGAAGAGGAAAGAAGTATTACAGACTTGGGGATCCTAACTATGGAGTGAAGAATACGAGCCCATTAATAGACATACAACCCTAGGGATGATTACAGGAAAGATAAGGCCCCTATCAGACTTGAAAATCAGTCATGTTTACTGGAGGATTGTAAGAAACTTAGACTCTGTACATGCATAGACTTGCTTGCTCCTAGTCCCAGCACAGAGATAGCTATTGAAATCTCTCTTATGCTCTGATCAATCTTCCAGAAACACCTCAGTGCAACTTCCAGCCCACACCAGGATCCTTCTCCAGCCCCTTTTGCTCTGACACTGATCCTTGCTAGTGGGGAGACTGCCATGCTTGTCATGTGCACATGCATCAGGGAAAAAGTGAAGCCAGCTCAGATGTGTGGCTCTAAATCATCAGACACCGACTCTACTTTTGACTAAGGTGGAGGCTGCCATCACAACAGGTAGAAGCCTCAGTTACTTAAGGCTCCTGCTCTAGTCCTTACTCTATTGGCTGTACTCCCCAGTAGAGTAACAACCATAAATGAGTTTGAGAGTACCAACCACTCCTGCTCCAGACCTTTAGCCCCTGGCCCTAATCACTCAATAAAGTAGCAGCCATCACTGAGCAACCACCACTGAGCCTCCCTGATCATGCTTGACTTCTACTCTAGCCCTCTATGCCACCCCTGCCTCCTACTTAGATGCCATTGCCAGGACACCCCTTGGAGAAGATAGAGTCCATTCTCATTTCATATCCAGCTCTCCCAAGTGACTGTACATATGTAGACTGCGTAGGGATGCTCACACAGAGACACATCATCAAGACAGTAGAGGTAATTGGTATTCATCATTTCTTAGAGAAAAACAGGGCAAGTTAATTAAATGAGGACACAGAGGAATATGTTTCAAACTAAAGAACAAGAAAATACCTCAGGACAAAAAGGTAATGAAATAGAGATAAATAATTTACCAGGAAAATAGTTCAAAAAATAATAATAATATTGTTCATTGAACTCAGGGAAAGAGTAGAGGAACACAGTGAGAACTTCAGTAAAGGAATACAAATATTTTGAGGAAATAGAGCTGAAGAATAAAATAACTGTAGTAAAACAATACACTGTAAGTAATTAATAGCAGGTTAGGTGATACAGAATAATACATAAACATTCTGGAAGATAGAATAGTAAAAATTATTTAATCAAAAGAACAAAAAGAAAAAAAAATAAGATGAAGATAGTTCAAGGTAACACAAGGCAGTATCAAACATACCAACATTAGCATTATAGGGGCTCAAGGAAGAGAAGGGAGAAAGGGACAAAAATTGTATTTAATGAAGTTATATATAAAGACTTTCAGAACCTTAAAAAGGAAAAATATTCAGGTCTAAATGCACAAAGAGTTCCAAACAGTTCAGTTCAGTCTCTCAGTCATCTCCAACTCTTTGCGACCCCATGGACTGCAGATGCCAGGCTTCCCTGTCCATTACCAACTCCTGGAGTTTACTCAAACCCATTCAACCATCTCATCATATGTTGTCCCCTTCTCCTCCTGCCTTCAATCTTTCCCAGCATCAGGGTCTTTTCAACTGAGTCATTTCTTCCCATCAGGTGGCCAAAGTATAAGAGTTTTGGCTTCAACATAAGTCCTTCCAATGAACACCCAGGACCGATCTCTTTTAGGATGGACTGGTTGGATCTCCTTGCAGTCCAAAGGACTCTCAAGAGTCCTCTCTTCTCCAACACCACACACAGTTCAAAAGCATCAATTCTTCAACATTCAGCCTTCTTTATGATCTAACTCTCACATCCATACACGACCACTGGAAAAACCATAGCTCTGACTAGATGGAGCTTTGTTGACAAAGTATTGTCTCTGCTTTTTTTAATATCCTGTCTACATTAGTGATAACTTTTCTTCCAAGAAGAAAGCACTTTTTTTTAAAAAAATTTCATGGCTGCAGTCACCATCTGCAGTGATTTTGGAGCCCCCCAAAATAAAGTCTGTCACTGTTTCTATTGTTTCCCCACCTATTTGCCATAAAATGATGGGACCAGATGTCATGATCTTAGTTTTCTGAATGTTGAGTTTTAAGCCAACTTTTTCACTCTCCTCTTTCACCTTCACTAAGAGGCTCTTTAGTTCTTCACTTTCTGCCATAACGATGGTGTCCTCTGCATATCCGAGGTTACTGATAATTCTCCTGGCAATCTTGATTCCAGTTTCTGCTTCATCCAGCCCAGTGTTTCTCATGATGTACTCTGCATGTAAGTTAAATAAGCAGGAAGACAATATACAACCTTGACATACCACTTTCCTGATTTGGAAACAATTTATTGTTCCATGTCCAGTTCTAATTGTTGCTTCCTGACCTGCATACAGATTTCTCAAGGGGCAGGTCAAGTGGTCTGGTATTCCCATCTCTTTCATAATTTTCCACAATTTGTGGTGATCCACGCAGTCAAAGGCTTTAGTATAGTTAATAAAGCAGAAGTAGATGTTTTTCTGGAACTTTCTTGCTTTTATGATAATCCAAAGGATGTTAGCAATTTGATCTCTGATTCCTCTGCCTTTTCTAAAACCAGCTTGAACATCTGGAAGTTCATAGTTCATGTACTGTCCAAATAAAATGGACCCAAATATAACCACAACAAGACAAATAATATTTAGAATGGCAAAATTTAGAGATAAAGACAGAAGTTTTAAAAACAATGAGAGAAAAGCAAAGAGTCAAAATGGAACCCTCATAATGCTATTAGTTGACTTGTCAATGGAAACTTTGCAGACTAGAAGGGAATGAAATGATTTACTTAAAATGCTGAAAATAAAAATCTTCAACCTTAAGACACTCTGACTAGCAAGATTACCATTCAGAATTGAAGGGGAAATAATTTTCCATGCAAGGGAAAATTTAGCATTCATTACCACCAAGCTGAACTTACAAAAAAAAAAAAAAAAAGTATGAGTCTTATTTAAGCAAAAAGAAAAAGGTCATTAAAAGAACTAATAAAATATATGAAGGAGCAAAATCATTGATAAAAAATATTATATATATGTGCGTGTGTGTGTGTCACTCAGTTGGGTCCTACTGTTTGTGACTCCATGGGATGTAGTCTGCCAAGCTCTTCTGTTTATGGAATTCTTCAGGCAAGAACACTGGAGTGGATAGCCATTCCCTTCTCCAAGGTATCTTCCTGACCCATGGATTGAACTCAGGTCTCTCACATCGTGGGCAGATACTTTACCATCTGAGCCAACAGGAAAGCCTATATATACATATACATATACATATACATATACATATATATATATATACACACACACACACACACACACACACACATATATATGTATACAAATAAGTACATGTTTATATATTTTCTATTCATATATATATTCTGAAATATATAATTTTCTTTATATACATAAAAAGAGAAAAATACTTTTTCAATCACTTATGTAAACTTATATATATATGTAAATAGTATATATATAACAGATTATATATAAAGAAAAACTTATATTTTCAATCACTTAAACTAGAATATGTATATAAGTGAACCAGTATATGTATATATACACTAAATATATAATGCATATAAAGAAAATATACTTTTTAATCACTTAAGTAAACCAGTGTAAAGGTTAAAAGAAAAATTATGAAATCAATTAGCTACAGTAAAAAGTTAAGGAATAGACATGAAGATGTGAATATGACATAAAAACATAAAATGTTTGGGGAAGTAAAATGTAAATATTTTAGAAAATGTTTGAACTTAAATGATTATCAGCTTAAAATAGGTAGTATAATTATAGGTCAATATATATGAACTTCACAGTAACCACAGGTTAAAACCTACAATAAGTGTACAAATACTAAATATAAAGTTATATAAACATAATATTAAATGAACCATCAAGCTACAGGAAAGAAAAGAGTGAAAATGAAAATGAAGTTGCTCAATCCGGACTGACTCTTTGCGACCCCATGGACTATAGTTTACCAGGCTCCTCTGTCCATGGGATTTTCTAGGCAAGAATACTGACTGCTGCTGCTAAGTCACTTCAGCCGTGTGCGACTCTGTGAGACATCAAAGCTGGCACCCCTCCAGGCTCCTCCATCCCTGGGATTCTCCAAACAAGAATACTGGAGTGGGTTGCCATTTCCTTCTCCAGGAGACCCTCCCCACCCAGGGATTGAACCTGGGTCTCCTGCAGTGTAGGCAGATGCTTTACCATCTGAGCCACCAGGGAACTCAGGAAAACTCTAAGTGAAAACAAAGAACAGAGAGAAACTAAAAACAAAAGAGAGAGAGAGAAAAAAAAACAGAAACAAGCAATATGTACCTATGAATAATTCCATTAAATGTGAGTGGAATAAACACTCCACTTAAAATCATAGGATACATGTTGGGATTAAAAAAAAAAAATAAGATCCATCTATATGCTACCTATACAAGAAATTCATTTCAGAGCTAAAGGTACACACACATTTCAAATGAAGTGATGGAAATTATATTTTATGCTGATAGAAATGAAAAGAAACATGGAATAGTAATATTTATATTAATGAAAAAGTAGACTTTTAAACAAAATATATAGTAAAAGACTGAGAAGAGTATTATATATTGATAGAGAGACCAATTCAAGAATAGGATATAACATTGGTAAACATATATACCTAAAACTAATGTATAAAGCAAAAATAACAGACATAAGGGGAAAAATGACTGTAGTAGAATAATTGTAGATTTTGCACCCTACTTAAATCAATGGATTGATTATCCAGACAGAAAAACAATAAGAAAAGAGTGCTCTTAAATGACATACTGGAACAGATGGCCTTAATTAGTATCTATAGGATGGGCATTTCATCTAAAATAAAAGTTACAATTGACATGACAAATAAGAGAATGTTCTGAATAGTTACGTAGTAAAATATTGGACAACCTAGAAGAAATGGATAAACTCCTAGAGACACCCAATCTTACAAAATGGAATTAGGAAGAAATAGAAAATCTGAACAGAAGGATTACTGGTATTTAAATTAAATGAGGAATCAAAAATTTTCCAAAAATCAAAAGGGCACTTCACTGGGGAATTCTACTAACATTGAAAGAAGTGTTAATACCTGTCTTTCTCAAACAATTCCAAAAAGTTGAAGGGGAGGGAATAGGTCCTAACTCATTCCATGATGCCAGATTTTCCTTCATACTAAATTCAGAAAAAGACCCTTCAGAAAAAAAGGAAAATTATATCTCTTATAAATGGAGATGTAAAAATCATAGACAAAATATTAGCAAGCCAAATTCAGCAACACATATGAAAATGCTTAGGTGGGATTATGCCAGGTATGTAAGGATATCAGTATCCACAAACCAATTGCTATAATATATAAATTAAAGACAAAAATCACATGATCATCTCAATAGATGCTGTTTTGTTTTGTTTTTACAAAAGTCAATGTCCATCCATGGTAAAAACAAATTTGGTATTGAGTGAACATATTTCAGTAAAATAAAGGCCATTTAATAGAAGACCACCTTTATACTCAATGGTGAAATGCTGAATTATTCTCTTCTAACGTAGAAACAAGACAAAATGCCCACTTTCACCGTTTCTTTGTAATATAATATTAAAAGTCCTAAATACAGCAGTCAGATAATAAAGAGGAAATAAGAACATCTAAACTGAAAATGTAAAAATGTTATTATTTTCAGATGTCAAGATTCTGTAATATAGAAAACCCTAAACACTTCACCAAAAAGCTATTACAACTAATAAATGAAGTTAGTAAATTGTAGGATATAAGATTAATACTCAGAAATCTACTTCATTTCTATACCCTAATAATGAATTATCAGAAAGTGAAATTAAGGAAACAACCCCATTAAAGCTACATAAAAAATAATAAACTACTTAAAAATAAATTTAAACAAGGAGGTGAAGGACATGTACAACTATAAGATTTTGGTGAAGGAAATTGAAGATGATACAAATAAATGGAAATATATTCCATGTGAATGGATTGTAAGAGTAATATTGTTAAAATATCCATGCCACTAAAAGCAATCCACAAATTTAATGCGATCTCCATCAAAATACCCATGACATTTTCCACAGAACTAGGACAAACGATCACAAAATTTGTATGAAACCACAAAAGACTATAAATAGACAAAGGATCCTTGAGAAATAAAAATAAAACTGGAAATAGCACACACCTGATTTCAGTCTAATGCAAAGCTACAGTATTCAAAACAACATGGTATTGGCACAATACCAAACATGTAAATCATTTGAAAAACATACAGATCCCAGAAATTAACCCATATTTACATGGTCAATTAACCTATAACAAAGGATAAGATAAAGTGAGAACAATATGCTACTTAATAAGTGATTTGGGGAAAACTAAACAACTATGTGCAAAATAATCAAACTGGATTACTTACTCACACCATATAAAAAGAAAAAACAGAAAAAAAAAAAAAACACAACAAGATAGATTAAAGGTCTAAATGTAAGACCTGAAGCTACTTCCAGGAGGAAAACATAGGCATCACACTCTTAGATTTAGGTCTTAGCAATATTATTTTCACCTGTCTTCTCAGGCAAGAGAAACAAACTAATTTTTGTTTTAAATATGACTTAATTAAACTTAAAATATAGTGTACAGCAAAGGAAATCATCAGAAAAATGAAAAGGTATCCTATTGAATGAGATAAAATATTTGTAAAGCATATATCCAGTAAGGATTTAAAAATTTAAAAACGCATAAAGATCTCATACAATTCAACATCAAAAAAGAAAATTCCCAATTGAGAAATGGACAAAAGACCTGACTAGGAATTTCTTCAAAGAAGACATACAGAGGGCCAATAGGCACATTAAAACTGCTCAACATCATCAATCATGAGATATGCAAATCAAAACCACAGAGACATCATCTCACACCTGTCAAAATGGTGATTGTCACAAAGAAAAGAAATAACAATTTTCTGCAAAGATGTGGAGAAAATATATCTTAGTATACTGTGTGTGGGAATATAAGTTTGTATAGCCACTATGGAAAACAGTATGAAGATTCCTCAAAAAATTTAAAAAAGAATTACTATAGATGTAGAAGTTATACTCCTGAGTATATATCTTAAGAAAATGGAAGCATTAATTTGAAAATAAAAATACAGCCCAGTTTTCAGATCTACATTATTTCCAGCAGCCTAAATCTGGAAGCAACTTAAATGTCCATCAACTGGCAAATGCATAAAAAAGAAGTGGTATGTATATAAAATGGAATATTAATAAATTATAAAAATAATGAAATCTTGCCATTTGCGATAACATGGATGAACCTGGAGGGTATTATGCTTGGCGAAAAAAAAGAGAAATATAAATACTGTATATTCTCATTTATGTGTGGAATCTAAAAAATAAAACAAATGAGGTAATATAATAGAAAGAGACAGATATAAGGAACAAACTAATCATTACTAGAGGGCAGAGGGGTTAGGGGTTGAGCATGATATGTAAAAGAAATTAACAGACACAAATTACTAGCTATATAATAAATAAGTAGCAAGTATGTAATTACATGTAACATAAATATAGCCAATATTTTATAACTTATATGGAGTATAAGCTATGAAAATATCAAATCACTATTTTGTACACTCAAAAGTAGTAAAAGTGAAAGTGATGTCACTCAGTCGTGTCCGACTCTTTGCGACCCCACGGACTGTGGCCTACCACGCTCCTCCATCCATGGGATTTTCCAGGTAAGAGTACTGGAGTGAGTTGCCATTTCCTTCTCCAGGAGATCTTTCCGACCCAGGGATCAAACCTGGGTCTCCAGCATTGTAGGAAGACAAAAAGTAGTATGACACTGTAAATCAATTATACTTCAATTAAAAACAAAGATAATTTTTACCAACTTTGTTTGCCACATACATCCCAGTAATTGCAAGTGTTTATATGTGCTCTGTCATCCTTTCTGTCATCTTTTGTACATTAAGTTTTGTGTTATTGTTTCTCAGGCATATCACTCTAAAACCTTTCTCTTGTTTTTTTCCATAATAAACTTCTCTATCCATACTAAATCAGTTCCATCAATATACAAGGATAAAGCTGATTTTATTCATTGGGGAAAATTGTCTACTACATGTTGAAAGACAGTTCTCCATTAATCTATTACAATCGTTCACATCTCACACAATAAAGCACTATGTGTTTGTTCCAGATGAGTTTTTCAAGGATGTCCGTATAGGAATCAGCTTTGGACAATAGAAAATAGTGTCTCCTGCTGGAATAAAGGGAGAACTTTCTTACAGCTATTTATTTATGTTATGTTAAAGCCTTTGACTGTGTGGATTGCAAAAAGCTATGGAAAATACTTAAAGAGATGGGAATACCAGACCAACTTAATTTGTCTCCTGAGAAAACTGTATGCAGGTCAAGAAGCAACAGTTAGAACCAGACATGAAAGAATAGACTGGTCCAAAATTGGGAAGGGAATACCACAAGGCTGTATATTGTCACCCTGCTTACTTGGCTTGTATGTAGAGTATATCATGTAAAATGTTGAATTGGATGAATCACTAGGTGGAATCAAGATTGCTTGGAAAAATACCAATAACTGCAGATATGCAGATGATACCACTCTAATGGCAGAAGGTGAAAAGGAACTTAAGTACCTCTGATGAGGGTGAAAGAGGAGAGTGAAAAAACTGACTTAAAACTCAACATTCAACAAACTGAAATCATAGCATCTGCTCCCATCACTTCATCGAAAATAGAAAAGGGGGAGGTGAATGGAAACAGTTACAGATTTTATTTATTTGGGCTCCAAAATTACTGCTGAAGGTAACTGCACCCAAAAAATTAAGACTCTTGCTTCTTGTAAGGAAAGCTATGACCAGCCTATACTGCATATTTGAAAGCAGAGACATCATTTTGCTGTCAAAGGTCCATGTAGTCAATACTATGGTTTTTCCAGTAGTCATATACCAATGTGAAAATTGGACTCTAAAGAAGGCTGAACACTGAAGAATGATGCTTTTGAACTGTGGTGCTAGAGAACACTCTTTAGAATCTTTTGGACAGCAAGGAGATGAAGACAACCAATCCTAAAGGAAATCAACACTGAATATTCATTAGAAAGACTGATGCTGAAGCTGAAGCTCCAATACTTTGCCCACCTGATGTGAAGAGCAGACTCAATGCAAGAGACCCTGATAATAGGAAAGATTGAAGGCAAAAAGAGAAGGGGGCTGGCAGAGGATGAAATGATTAGATAGCATCACAAACTCAATAGACATGACTTTGAGCAAACTCCAGGAGACACTGAAGGAAAGGGAAGTCTGGAGCTCTGCAGTCCATGGGGTTGTAAAGAGTTGGACACGACTTAGTGACTAACAATATATGACTCAGGTCCCTTAAACTCAGACTTTTCTTTGCTTTTGGGACTCAAAGGAGAGATCTGCTGAAAAGGCTGAAACTACAACTACTTCTATCCTTATGAGTAACACATTATCTTTCATCTGTGACTCAATATTAGTAAGTCTTCGACTAGTATTTATGAAATTGCACTGTTAAATTGTAAGATTGCAAGGAAGGTAAAGTACAGACTCTTTTTATTGCTATCCATTTTGTCTATTTTATAAACTCATTTCTCTCATATATCTTTTGCAACAAAACTCTTTGAAACTGTTACCTATATTTATGATATCAAATTCCACTCATCTCTTTCTAATTGAATCACTCCATAGAAATCACTATTGAAATTGAACTTAAATTTGCTTAATACAATAGTCACTTCTTAAATTTCATCTTTCACTATTCATAACCAAAATTTAATACATTTGACCACACTTTTTATCCAGTTTCAAGGGCTTTCTTCACTCAGCTTCCAGATCAATACCATTATGATCTCTGTTCTTCCACTTTAAATGCCCATTTTCGGTATCCTTTGCAGACTTCTCACTTTTCTAAGATTCCATCTTTTACAATTAAATGGATTGGTCTTAAAACACTTCTCTTTTCTTTCAACATGCAATTCCTTTAATGCCTACCTCTGTTAGCATCAAGGTTTTAATTATTCATAGACACTGACAACCAGCATATTTTTATCTATAGACCAGATCTTTTCTTAAAACACACATTTACTTCCAACTGCTTGACACATTCACTTGGAAGCAAAATTGGCATATCAAATTTAACACCACTAAAACTATACTACTTGTTCTCCCCATAAGCCTGTTCCTTTTGTAGCATTTAATTCTGTATAATGTCAACCATATATTTTAAGTTGCTTAGGCCAAAAAACTTAAAATTTTCCTCAACATTTCTCTTTTTCTTTTGTAACAAATCTAATCTCTTCACAAATTCCTTTGTCTCTCAATTAAGTTATATGCTGCTACTGCTAAGTCACTTCAGTCGTGTCCGACTCTGTGCGACACCATAGACGGGAGCCCACCAGGCTCCCCCATCCCTGGGATTCTCCAGGCAAGAACACTGGAGTGGGTTGCCATTTCCTTCTCCAATGCATGAAAGTGAAAAGTGAAAGTGAAGTCACTTAGTTGTGTCCGACTCTTCGCGACCCCATGGACTGCAGCCTACCAGGCTCCTCCGTCCATGGCATTTTCCAGGCAAAAGTACTGGAGTGGGGTGCCATTGCCTTCTCCAAAGTTATATATAGACTATATATTCTCTTTCTACCTCCACCACCACACCTTGTCTAAATCATCATAATCTATCTAGATCAGTGCAGTAACATCCTAAAAGACTTCAATATGTCTCTTCTTATTTCTAAATATTATTCTCTTTAAAGTAGCCAGAATAACGACTATCCTATAAAATGAACATCTTTACTTCTGGGCTCAAAATTCTCTGTTAATTTCCAACTCCTACAAAGTTTAAAACATAATCCTGACAGTGACCAAGAAAACTCTTTACTTGATATATTATCTCCTTTATTCTCTGACTCACTCACTCTGCCCAACTTGTGTTGATTTCTTTGAAGTTCCTCAAACATTCCAGCTATATTCCATCTTCAAAATGCTTACACTTCCTCCAGATAGCCACAAAGCTTACTCCCTTACATCACTTATGATCATGGCGCAAATGTCACCTTTTCCCTTAAACTTGTAACTCCCTGAGCCCATGAAAATTCTATATCCCTGCACCCCTTTTTCTTCCTTAGTTATACATAATTTCACATGATTTATATTTTTACTTAAATATTAACAGCTACATGTAGGCTCTATAAGGAAATTATTTTCTCTTCAAAAACTCATTCTATAACCCAATGACAAGCCACTCCACTTCTTGCCTTCCTAGACTATTCCATGGACAGAGGATTCTGGCAGGCTACAGTTCATGGGGTTGCAAAGAGTTGGACATGATTGAGCATAAGAAACATTCTAGTCCTTAGAATATAATTGGTTCTCAGTAAATATTTTTTAAAGGAATGATGTACTTAATATAGACATACATAGATGCAATATCTCAGAAAGCCTCCCTTCTTTTATGGACTGTTCTGGAAATTAATAAACATTTTTCTTTTCTTCAAGTGAAAATTTTTGATTGGCATTACTTTCTGGATGCTATATAGTTAATGTCTATAAGTAGTTTATCAAATCTTGTCAACTTTCACTTGCTCATCCATCTATATTTTATGTAGAAAAAATGATTAATAATCTATATTTCTGCCCTCAAGGTTGTGGTCACTACTGGCAAGTGGCAAAATTTATTTATGCTAATATGTTTTTCATTATGTGAACCATCAGATGCTCTTTTTGAGAGTTTTCAAAATCCCTTTCTTATCCTCATTTTCCAAGTCTAACTTAATTATTCCTTCTTCCATATGCTTTTTTTTTTGAGAAATTTGAGGTTGTCAAAAATTTATGCAATTATTCATTGAGAAGAAGGGGATAATGTAGAGGGAGTGCTTTGAGCACAAGAAGAAATTTGATCAGATGAGGATTAAGTCTGAAGATTATTACGTGTTGAATGGTGTTTCTCAGAAAGACACATTAAAGTCCTATCTTGTAGTTTCTGTGAATGCAAATATATTTCAAAATAATGTTTCTGAAGATATAATCAAATTAAGACAAGGTCATTAGAGTGAGACTTAATCCAATACAAATGCAATTTAACACTCAAGTGACTGATGACTTATAAGAAGAGGAGACATAAATAAAGAATATTATATGAAGATGAGACAGAAATTAGAGTGATATATCTGCAAGCTAAAGAGAATCAAAGACTGGCAGCATCACCAGAAACTAAGAGAAGCATAGAACAGAATTTGAGACTTCAGAAGGTATCAACACGGGCAACAAATTGATTTCAGATGTCTGGGCTCCAAAACTGTGCGAAAGTTAATTTCTGTGGTTTTAAGATATTGTTTCATGGTATTTTTTTTTCTGTACATCTGAGGGTGTTTTATTTATTTAATAGATAATATAAAATTAGAGTATAGAAAGGCATTGAAAATAAAGGAAAAATGGCATAATTTCAATTATAGCACATCCTGAATATCACATCTTCTTGTTTATATAGACATCTCTATTTAATAGTTTACAGTGAGAAGAAAACTGATCTTTAAAAGTAAAACATTGCTAAGAAATGAACACAATTGCCATAAACTGAAGACATATCTCTCTACTAAAAGGAAATTACAGCATGAGCTTATTAAACAATTTAGGACAATACTGAACAGTAAATTTCAGCTAAATCTGTGAACAAATTAGATAAGTAAATGCAGCATAATTTCTGTATTATTTCAAATGTCTCATAATCCTGATAATTCAGTTCAGTTCGGTCACTCAGTCATGTCTGACTCTTTGATACCCCATGAATCTCAGCACACCGGGCCTCTCTGTCCATCACCAACTCCTGGAGTTCACCCAAAATCATGTGCATTGAGTTGGTGATTCCATCCAGCCATCTCATCCTCCGTTGTCCCCTTCTCCTCCTGCCCCTAATTTCTCCCAGCATCAGGGTCTTTTCCAATGAGTCGACTCTTTGCATGAGGTGATTTTTTTCTTTTAATGGAAGCCCTAGGAAACTAATATCACTGGCATGTTCAGAAGACAGTGAAGAAGCTCACTACGTAATATTGGACATAAGAGACTCCATGGAATAGATTGGATCAAGTAAGCTGTATCTTACTTGACACTAGTTCTCAAATCTCACCGGCAATTCCTTGGCTACCTGGTGTGGTCTCAGAGTAGTATGGCTACTTTACCTGTTTGTATTCTAAAGGCTAAAGCAATGGGCTTCTTGTGTGTTACAGTCATTGACAAACGAATCTTCATGGCGTCTCTTAAAGTTTGTCTTTAATTATAACCCTGGGGCTTTGAAATCCTGGAAAAGGGGAAATTTGAAATTCCCTTAGTAATAATGTAGATTAATGTATTTACAACATTGAACATTGCAGATTAAAGGCTTGAATTTGTATTTTAAGTTTAAACATTTTAAAATATGCTATAAAGTACATATTTCAGGTTGTCATCAAGATACATATTTGCTGCATATGTAAAATTATCTGTGTATTTAGAATGAATATAACTCCTATATTTTTTTCTCTCAGCTATCTAGATATTATGAGCAAGATTGTTCTTTCTGTATTACTTTGGTTTTTGCTTAAGTAACCTGTTTTGAATTTTAGTGCCTTTGAAACACATGGAATTTAGAAATCAAATATATATATTTAAGATCTCTTTGGGTTGTACACTGCTATTTAAACTTTAGTAACCCGAATTTTCTTGAGTTTTAATAACTTCTTATGTAAAAATGTGAAGAATAGTACCTAAAATTATTAAAAATGACTAGGCCAACCATATAAAAGTCATTATAATTAAACAAAAAATATCATTATAGTCTAAACATAAATAAGAGTCCCCAGCCCAGTGAATCTGCAAAAGACTTAATTATCTATTTTATAAAATTCTGGGAAAGGATTTTACTCCTTAAAAGTTTGAATGTTTGAGCAAAGTATTGCAAACCATCAATAGCTACCTACTGGGGTAATTATTTTCTTTTATTAAGCATCTCTAAATAAAATATTGATTAGGATCCTTCATTTATATGAAATTATATCCATGCCATTAATTTTTTTCTTAAAGTTTCTCTGTGTCTTATCCAAAGCATTTTAAAGCAATAGTTAAAAGTAAATCTGTGTATTTAAATTGTGTAGAATGACTATCAGGCCAGTAAAACTAGATTGTGAACAGTAAAATCTACTAAATTTTTCAAAAAAAAAAAAATTCCAAACAAAACAAAGAAAATAGAAGTGATTAAGTCATCTTTGAAGCACAGGACAAAGAAGAAGTAAAACTATAAATGTTGAAAGTGTCTCTGGCATTGCCACCTGAAGAATGTGTCTTCATTTAGAGGTAAATCTTTAGGTCCATACCTATATTGAAGTAGTTGTGAACTTTCTACTGTCTTTAGCTGGTACCAAACCTGAAATTAGAAAAGGCAATGGCAACCCACTCCAGTACTCTTGCCTGGAAAATGCCATGGAGGGAGGAGCCTGGTAGGCTGCAGTCCATGGAGTTGCTAAGACAGGACTGAGCGGCTTCACTTTCACTTTTCACTTTCATGCATTGGAGAAGGAAATGACGACCCACTCCAATGTTCTTGCCTGGAGAATCCCAGGGATGGGGGAGTCTGGTGGGCTGCCATCTATGGGGTCACACAGAGTTGGACACGACTGAAGAGACTTAGCAGCAGCAACAGCAGCAGCAAACCTGAAATAAGGACTTGTAAAGTGACATATTATGAGAATCTGGCAAGAGAGCAAGTGAAGTTTGCCAAGGATGCAGATGAAGCCAGGATAAAGTGAAAGTCAGGATAAATCTGATTTCATTGTGATTTTAGCAGGGAGAGTTTATGCTTTCATACTGTGGATGAAAACCCCTGGGATTTCTGCTCTCTACATTTGTGGGTAAAGGGGAGGTGGGCCAATGGCTCAAGGACAGTCCTCCAAAATGAGCCACAGGCATACACTAGTGAAAGCAAATTCACAGCTTAGTTAGAGGAAAGGGTCACAGAAACAGAAAAAAGTTGAACAGAGAGGGGAGCAGATAATCTCAGTTATCTGGGGAGCACTTATGTTACCAGTATCTCTTTTATTAACTTCTGCAGAAAAGTTGAATCCTCTGGGTTCTGTAGCAGTTTCAGATCCACCTCAATACATAAGCGCACTTCTGCAAAGCTCATTGACTTCACAATTATGTGTATATAATATAATCCAAAGGAGAGGATTATTTACAGTTTATTTGAAACCTGTTTAATTGAGAAAAGATTTTTAAATCCAAATGAAAATATGAGTATAATTCTATATAAAAATTCTTTGAGTAATCATTAAGCATATCTAGGAACAAAAGTACATGATTTTATGATTTTTAAATCATCCCTTTAATAAAAATATGCCTCTTTCTACAGGAAAGCACAATGCTCTATGAACAATTAATCAAGTTACATATTCTTAACTAGAAATGTAACATAATAGGAAGACCATTAGTTTTTAGCATATGAATAAGTAGCTCTGGGAACCTAAGAATATCTCAATTATCTCTCCTTGCCCTTTGTATCTCTTATCTGTAAAATGGGGGTAATAAGAACTGCCAGATGTATTTCACATAGCTGTACTTAACATACACATTAATGTAGAAACAGATCATTTTTAAAATAAAATAAATTATGAACCTTAAAGATGAACAATTATTATAAATAAGTTTGACAGAAGCATGTCTATGTGGGAATGATAGGCTTATATGCCTGATTGAATTCAAACAGAAAAGGATGTATTGATATTAATAAACTAGCAGGATATGATATTAATTGGATGCATGGATCAAATATCTGATTTTTTAATTACTGTGTATTCCAAAGTAATTAGACAATTTCATAAAGCTAAGATTAAACAATTCACTTTCTGATAATTATCTTTGTATTATTAAGTTCTGTTGTTCCATGTGAAATAAACCTGAAAATTGGCATCTATATTTACAACACAGCTGTGTTTCAATAAACCTATATTTGTACCTTTGCTCAATGGTTAATATTCTAGTAGCCGGAAATATTTGTGAAGACTAAGTACACAGTAGGCAGTGATTTCCTTTCAAGATACATTTAGAAATCACAGTCATATCTATGAAGATTCATCATTTTCTTTTTCCTTTTAGTAAGCATTACAGGAGTAAGTCTGCAGACAGCTACACCTATAACATCAACTTAAGCACTTCATCTTCTACAATATGGTATTGGAAGCAATACATTTTTCAATTTCTTTCAGGATAAAGTGATAAAAGTTCTATATTGGCCTTAAATTTAGCAGTTTCACTAAGTTGAATAATTTTTATCTTCAGTTTGCAGTTTCTTAGATACCTCTGGGTATTTTCTGGATTTATCTGTGTTGCCAGAAGTATTTATGCATTAAACTGGGACTGGAGACACTTTAACTAACTTGATCTTTATTACACCAGTACATGGGTTACTACTTGAAGATTAACAAGCCAGTGAAAGTGCTTTCTGGGGATAGTGAGTCCACTGTGTTGAGAGGGTCAAAAGCATTTTCTATTTCAAATTCTAAAGGTTAAGAAACAACTATAATGTGCTTCACATCTCTCTTCAACTACTGTTATAATTAATATATACCACTGGGACTGCGATACTTCCTATCATTGTTTAGTTTTATGCAATAATAAAAATTTTTAAAGTTCAGGTGCATGGGGATGATCCAGAGAGATGATATGGGGTGGGAGGTGGGAGGGGGATTCAGGATTGGGAACTTGTATACACCTGTGGTGGATTCATGTCAATGTATGGCAAAACCAATACAGTATTGTGAAGTAAAATAAAGTAAAAATAAAATTAAAAAAATAATAATAATAAAAAAATAAAAAGTACCATTAATAAATTAAAAAATAAATAAATAAAGTTCAGCCTTTAGCAAAATTCAATATTTTTTGATTGTCTATTGTCTGTGTTAAAAAAATATCCTTGGATTCTATCATAGTTTCAAAGCATCAGTCATTTATTTCAATGTGTTGAATGTAAGATATTTTACAGAGAAAAAAAATCAAGCTGTTTAAATTATTAAGATTGAGTAAGTAGACAGGAACTGCCTTTCAAGATCAATCTGTGGTGAGATATTATCATAAATTTAATTTTTCTTGTTTAAATGGCAATATGTATGTGAAACTGAAAATAAAGCATTTTGACTAATTGGCAATAAATGTAATGGATAATTAAAAATTATTCTTAAGATATGGCATGTTGTTTCTCACAGAAAAGAGCAGTTATAATATTTCTCTATTGTATATTCTAGTAGAATTTTACATATTCTAGGAGGAATCTAATATCTTCTTAATACAGGTACCTACACTATTATGACCAAGATTAAAACTGGAAATATAGATTTAATAGATTATGCATGCAATTTTAAAGTTGCACTATTATAGAGCAATATTAAAATATCAAACTTTTACAATCAAATTTAATTTTTGAAGTAAAATATTTGGCTATATTTTTACAATAAAAGAATTTACAGACAATTTTTGTTCCTAGATGTGGTTTTATATTATTATAACAAACTTTATGTATGACAATGTTTTTTTCCTTCACCTTATTTGATTTTCTAAATAAAAAATGCAATAAAACTTGAAATAATTTCTTGTCAAAACCATGAAATACATTACACATGTTTGCTTTTAAAAAATATCCCCCAAAATAAATATATATATATAAATAAATAAATGATATCCCATAAGTATTTAAGACTGTAAACTGTACTTTTCATTTTTTTTGCTATAAGATAGACTTCTATAACAAAACAAAATTTCATCCTTTTTTCCCAAAATTATTTATCTTCCTTTTCCCATTCAAAACTTTTCCTTTCCTTTGAGATGTTATTACTTTTGTTGGCCTTATTATTGAAAAAACAGAAGAATTTCTCATCTTTTTTTGCTTGCTTTCTTATTAGAATGTATTGCGATTTTTCAAATCCAACTGCTATTTTGCTGCCATTTTCAGAATTGGTTCTAATGCTGTATTTTCACATCTCTAAAAGTAAACTCAATATAATAAATCTGTTTATCATAATTTTTCTAAACTTTTCAATTAAATATATTGTCACACTTTGTAAAACCACAAATATATTAAAAATAATAGAATGGCAAAAATATACAATGTTAATTATAACCAAATAACACTGCAATTCATCCAAATATATTTTTCTTAAAAAGTTTTCATAAAGAATATTGCCAAGAATAATCATTTCACTATAATGATAAGATTCAGTTCAGTTCAGTTGCTCAGTCGTGTCCGACTCTTTGCGACTCCATGAATCGCAGCTCACCAGGACTCCCTGTCCATCACCAACTCCCGGAGTTCACTCAGACTCAAATCCATCGAGTCAGTGATGCCATCTCATCCTCTGTCGTCCCCTTCTCCTCCTGCCCCCAATCCCTCCCAGCATCAGAGTCTTTTCCAATGAGTCAACTCTTCGCATGAGGTGGACAAAGTATTAGAGTTTCAGCTTTAGCATCAGTCCTTCCAAAGGACACCCAGGACTGATCTCCTTTAGAATGGAGTGATTGTATTTCCTTGCAGTCCAAGGGAATCTCAAGAATCTTCTCCAACAAGACAGTTCAAAAGCATCAATTCTTCAGCGCTCTGCCTTCTTCACAGTTCAGCTCTCACATCCATACATGACCACAGGAAAAGCCATAGACTTGACTAAAGGGACCTTAGTCGGCAAAGTAATGTCTCTGCTTTTGAATATGCTATAGAGGTTGGTCATAACTTTTCTTCCAAGGAGTAAGTGTCTTTTAATTTCATGGCTGCAATCACTATCTGCAGTGATTTTGGAGCCCCCCAAAATAAAGTCTGACACTGTTTCCACATCTATTTCCCATGAAGTAATGGGGCCAGATACCATGATCTTTGTTTTCTGAATGTTGAGCTTTAAGCCAACTTTTTCACTGTTCACTTTCACTTTGATTGAGAGGCTTTTGAGTTCCTCTTCACTTTCTGCCACAAGGGTGGTGTCATCTGCATATCTGAGGTTATTGATATTTCTCCTGGCAATCTTGATTCCAGCTTGTTTTTCTTTCATTCCAGTGTTTCTCATGATGTACTCTGCATCTAAGTTAAATAAGCAGGGTGACAATATACAGCCTTGATGTGATTAATCAAATGTAAATAATAATAAGAAAGGAAATGATAGAGATGAACCTAGAAAGTGATAAAATTTAGAACATTCACAATAAGGACCAATAAATCCAAAAGTTCTTTTCTTTGAAAAGATAACGCATGTACACCCGTGGTGGATTCATGTCAATGTATGGCAAAACCAATACAGTATTGTAAAGTAAAATATAGTAAAAATAAAAATTTAAAAAAAAAGATAAGTAAAATTCTTAAATGTCTATTCAGACTAATCAGGAAAGAAAAAGACAGAATATGAATTACCAGTATCAAAAAGACAAGAGGCTATATTACTACATATGTTTAAAATATTAAAATTCTAATAAGAAAATATTAACAGCCTATTAGGCTAAGTTTGTGAAATATACTAATTTCTACACACACAACAGTAAGTTAAGTAAATTTTGTGAAATATACTAATTTCTTGAAACACAATAGTACTTAAAATCACTCAAGAAAAAAAGTGATAGCCTAAATAGACCTATAGCCATTAAGGAATGGAGAAAGCAATGGCAACCCACTGCAGTACTCTTGCCTGGAAAATCCCATGGATGGAGGAACCTGGTAAGCTGCAGTCCACGGGGTTGCTAAGAGTCTGGCACAACTGAGCGACTTTCCTTTTACTTTTCACTTTCATGCATGGGAGAAGGAAATGGCAACTCACTCCAGTGTTCTTGCCTGGAGAATCCCAGGGACAGAAGCCTAGTGGTCTTCTGTCTATTGGGTCACACAGAGTCAGACACAACTGAAGAGACTTAGCAGTAGCAGCAGCATTAAGGAATATGAATTTATAATTACAAAAATCTTTCAACAAAGAAAGATCCAAGCCCAGATGAT
This sequence comes from Ovis aries, assembly GCF_016772045.2. Lineage (NCBI taxonomy): Eukaryota > Metazoa > Chordata > Mammalia > Artiodactyla > Bovidae > Ovis > Ovis aries. The sequence continues at coordinate 42,388,967 of NC_056063.1, forward strand.
AGTAAATTCTACCAAACATTTAAGAAAAATCAGTATCAATTTTACATAAATACTTGCAATTTAATAAGTGGATTATCTCCACCTTATGCCATTAGGCCAACATTATGCAAACAACAAACCTTGAAAAAGATAGTAGTGAAAGATTTTTAGGTGTTCTGATGACCCCACTCTCTGTGTGCTTATATTTTATATTATCAATCCCTTAGTCATGTATATGGAAAAGGCCAATAACTTGCTTCTGAAAAATAGAACAAGACAAAGGCAATGGGAAACCAATCTTGTGGCTATATTATGTTTTATATAAAACTGTCTTAGTAGTTTTGATCTTTATCCATCACCCAGTTCCAAAGCCACCTTTTTAGATATCTACTAAAGTAATGTTCTATTTCTGGGTACCAAATTCTATTTTGACTAGTTCCAGCAGCTATAATAAAGTAGCATAAACTGGATGGCTTACAAATAGAAAGTTATTTCTCACAGGTCTGGAAGCTAGAAGACCAAAAACAGAGTGCCAGCATGGTCGGTTCTGCTGAGGTTCCTGTTCTGGTTTGCAGACTATATTCTATGTCTTTTTGTAGCCTCATATGGCAGAAAGTGGTGGAGAGAGCCCACCTGTGTTTCTTTCTTAAAGGCACAAGTCTCATTAATGAGAATTTCACTCTTATGACCTAATTATCTTTCAAAGGCCCACCTCCTAACGCCATCACATTAGGGTTAAGATATCAATGTGAATTTTGGAGAAACGTTTAGTTAATTGCTGCCATATTGATTACTGGGAGTTGAAGGCAGTTAAGAGAGAGCAAATGCTGAAGAGCACTATGCCCTCTTCTTTCTGTCTAAAAGCATATTATAATGTTAATGAGAGAAGAGTTTCCATCCCTGTATTAGGAAGAGAAAAACATCCTTATTACCTGAGACTGGGAGTCAACATTGAAACAGACCTATACAAATAAATCTAATGAAGTAACTCCTATCTTCCATTAGTTTCTCTTATACATTTCCTAGTCATGGTTCTAAAATGTATTACTTTCAGTTCAATTCTCTTTTCTTATCAAATGACAAATTACTATTATTTGTTTTAAAAGATAAATAAGCTTTTGAAGCTACTGTCTTCTTCATATATTTATTTTTCTTTTGAAGGTTTCTATGTACACAGAAGAATATTTAAATGTGCATGCTTTTCTCCTTTTTCTCCTGTTAATTTGTTTCATGTCAGTTTAGTTCATAGGACTAGCCACAGAACCTAACAGAGGAGAAAACTTTTTTTTTTTTCCCTATACTTGGAATTTCTTGTTTTCTTGACCTTCATTTGGAGCTTTCCTTGTGGCACAGATGGTAAAGAATCTGCCTGCAATGTGGGAGACCTGGGTTTAATCCCTGTGTTTAATCCCTGGGTTGGAAATATTCTCTGGAGAAAGCAAAGGCTACCCACTCCAGTATTCTGGCCTGGATAATTCCATGAAATGTAAAGTCCGCGAGGTTGCAAAGAGTTGGACATGACTGAGTGACTTTCACTCACTTGCTTTCATTTGGAGAAAAATCAGTTAGCCTCATATTTCTGCCTTGTCTGCAAAAAGAGACATCTGAGTAGATGAGAAAGAAGAAAGTGGATATCCCATTGGTTATTTAATAAGCAACCATATTCTTACCACAATCCTAAAGGAAATCAATCCTGAATATTCACTGGAAGGACTGATGCTGCAGCTGAAACTCCAATAGTTTGACCACTTGATATGAAGAACTGACTCCATGGAAAAGACTCCGATGCTGGGAAATATGGAAGACAGGGAAGGAGGGGATAACAGAGGATGATATGGTTGGATGGTATCACAGACTCAATGGACATGAGTTTGAGAAAACTCCGAGAGATAGAGAAGGACAGGGAAACCTGGTGTACTGCAGTCCACGGGGTTACAAAGAGTCTGACATGACTGAACAACTGAACAACAACAACAAAGTTTTCCAAAGTCCTTATCATCTTTACTTTCTTCTCCACTTTTCTTTTTTCAAATTTATAAAGCAAATAAAACATATTAAGAAGATATATTTTATGGTACTAGCATTAATCATTCATGAAATACTATGTTCCAATGTTTTTATTTAAAGTGAAGCCTCTCAATCGTGTCCAACTCTTTGTGACCCTATGGACTGTACGAGGCTTCTCTGTCCATGGGATTTTCCAGGCAAGAGTATCAGAGTGGGTTGCCATTTCCAAAACTCCTAATTTAAATGAGATAGAGCCTTTAGGAGGAATGATTTTTTAGTATTTATCTCTTTTTACAAGCACTGAATGTATGTAAAAATATTTGTGTATTTGACAGGGACGGAAGAAAGGAATGAATGTTGTACACTTTGAAAAAAGTGAAGAAAAATGCAGTGTAGTTTTAGGAAAGCAAGAGTGGAAAATAAAGCAGGCATCTGATCCTTGGGGCTGAAAAAAAAAAAAAAAAGCTATGTCCTACTTTGTTAAAATAATCACAGAAATGGCATATACTTGAAGCTACTTCCGAATATATTATTTGTGATTTTCAGAAATAGGCCCTAAGATCACCCCATGATGATCAGGAACAATGTCCAATAATTCCACGTCTATTCCAGATCCCACCTTATAGGGAATTGATTCATGTCCTGAAGACAGCCCTTCATAGAAACTCTTCCCCACCAGCAGTAAAATTCCTTTTATTAATACATTTTGGCAATAGCAAGCAGGATCTTGATCTCCCAAGACAGGAATGGGAATTCATTTCCCACTGGATATATCATTACACACAGAGCCATTGAAGCGTCAGGCAGTTGTATTTGTCAAGATGATCTGATTATCAATTATTATATAATGTCTGTGGGAAAATGCATTTCCTGTTTTAAATAATATCCTTAAATATTTTAAAGCATCACAGCTGTCTTCCCCCCTCCCCCTTTGGAGACTGCTTATACTTTATTCCAAAAACATGGACTTCAAATAACCTTTTGGAAAAGGTTGTTACATTTTTTGTGCCTCTGTTTTTCATTGCTAAAGTTATGTTGAGATTTGTCTCTCTGCTTTGCCTTCATCTTGGTTGGCAGGTGCGCAAGATATCCAGTAAATGTGTTTTAGTGAATTACTTTTCCTTCCCCTACATTTCTCTCTGCTACTGCCTGGATGCCCACAACACCCTGGTATGCTTTACTGTAAGAACAGGTGAAACTATATATGTTCATGGTGTTTGAGACAAGGGATTCACTTGATTCATACAGTTAACTGGTTCTTGCAGCTCCTCTCTGTGGCTAGATTGAATGCATCATGTTTTCAAGTGCTGACTTAGCAAATTTAGAAGTTTAGACTATTCTTTAAAAGGATACTAAGATATACAGAAAATCTTTTAGGCTTTTTAAAGATAATCTCCATTGCCCTGACCAACTTTACTTAATCTTCCGAATACTGAAGACAAAATAGCTTCCTACTTGAAGTATTTATCTGTGAATTACACATATAAGAAGACACCTAACTTAATGAAATTACTGAAGTAGACAATTTAAGGCAGAAACACTCAAATATTGAAGTTTTTAGGTCTTCAGAGACAGGTAAAACTCATGGATTAATAGGCAATCTTAAATTAAGAATGATGGTAAGTAATGTTCTATTTATATTATGTATATGAAACATGCATGTATTAAAAATATGTTACAGTGAACGGTGTACATAAATTGGTGTGTCTTATGCAGTAACTTTGCTTTTCAGTGACTCATAATGCTTCAACTTATACATTTAAAATATTTTGTAAAGTAAAATAAAGTAAAAATAAAAATTTAAAAAACAAAAATAAATAAATAAATAAAATAAATGTAAATAAATAAAATAAAACATTTAATGTTAAAAGGGCTTTATTTGAAGAGATGAAAAAATAATTCAACTCTATTGTATCTCATATCATTAAATGGAGATGAATAAAATTAAAATAACTTCATCTAGTTTGATTATTGAGGTTAATTCCACAAGCCTGTACTTTGTGTAAATCCTCTAAGAAATAGCAACAGCCAACATTAAGGTAAAGTATATGAAAGTGTATCTGGTCACATTTTATGGAGATGAAAATTTTTCAGAGAAATAGAGAATGTATTTAGCATCTTCTGCTTAATATCAATGTCTAGCAGGTGTTGAAAGCAAAACACAAATTATGTATACTATATGCAATTCCAAAATAGAACAAGGAGTTGATAAAATAAGACTGAGGGAAAGATACAGTTTTACCTTACATTTTAAAACTGTATTTTCTGTTTCAGAGTAGAGAGTTTCTCTAATAAAGGAAATATTTTAGACCTAGGACAAAGTGGTAGTTGTACTGAATATCAAACCTAAATATTTCAATGATCAGCTCTGTGATCTTGAGCAAATCATTAAGCCTATGCTCCAATATATGCAAAAATTTTTCTTTACTGACATTTTGATACTTTTTTTCAAAAATCATAAAATATATACTCTATAACTGCTTCCTTATTATTGATTTATCTTTTACCACTAACTGGTTATTCAAAGTTTTCAATGTGACACAATGCATACGAATTACTAGGTGGTCTGAAGAAAAAGAAGCATTAGGCATTCTGCTCTTTGACGCTACAGTCATATTTTATATATAGCAAATCTTCAACAAATGTCAGAAGCTATATTCTGCCTGGTGGTATACTATTTGACTGAGCATGAGACTAGGAAAAGCAGACTTATCGTGGGATAAGGATAATCTCAGTTGATGTTCTAGTCTCTCACTAGTAATTTCATAGTCTCAATATAGGTGATTCTTCAACCAATAAATAAAAATATGAATAATTGCTATTGCTTATGTACAAAGTGTTTCAGTTCAGTCGCTCAGTCGTGTCTGACTCTTTGTGACCCCATGAATTGCAGCACGCCAGGCCTCCCTGTCCATCACCAACTCCTGGAGTTCACTCAGACTCACTTCCATCGAGTCAGTGATGCCATCCAGCCATCTTATCCTGGGTCGTCCCCTTCTCCTCCTGCCCACAATCTCTCCCAGCATCAGCGTCTTTCCAATGAATCAACTCTTCACATGAGTTGGCAAAAGTACTGGAATTTCAGCTTTAGCATCATTCCTTCCAAAGAAATCCCAGGGCTTATCTCCTTCAGAATGGACTGGTTGGATCTTCCTCACAGTCCAAGGGACTCTCAAGAGTCTTCTCCAACACCACAGTTCAAAAGCATCGTATTTCACTAATATATGGCTCTCAATTCCTTATTTCTTTAAAACAGTGTCAAATAGGGAAACACAGTGTTTAAATTAGGACCATGTCATTCTTTAAGAGTTTATTTACTAATTTTACATATAATTCATACTCAATAAGTTTTATTAAATGGAAAATATTTCAGCTTTTATTTTAAAGGTAGAAAGCTTGATAGAGGCTGTGGCATATAGTATTAACATGTAATAATTTTGAAAACATTACATCGGGAATTTCCTCTTGGTCCAGTGGTTAGGTCTATGTGCTTCCAATGTGGGGGAACTGGGTTTGATCTCTGGTAAGGAATTTAAGATCACACAAGCCATATGACCCCCTGAAAAGTAAAATAAATAAAATAGTACCAAAACTGTGAATTTCTTTTTATTAATACTAAAATTCAATACAATGACTTTTTATTTGGATGTTTTTATGGGCCATGCTTATCAACTCAATTTCTTCAGGACAATGGATTTTCAAACTTTCAACAGCACATATTTATGAAAGTATGTCTTAAAATGAAATATAATAGAATAATATATTTTAAAGAATATTTTATTTTGTTTGTATAATTGCAGCATGCCAGGCCTCCCTGTCCATTACCAACTCCCAATGCAAAGAAATAGAGGAAAACAACAGAATGGGAAAAACAAGATATCTCTTCAAGAAAATTAAAGTTACCAAGGGAACATTTCATGCAAAGATGAGCTTGATAAAGGACAGAAATTGTATGGACCTGACAGAAGAGGAAGATATTAAGAAGAAGTGGCAAGAATACACAGAAGAACTCTACAAAAAAGATCTTCACAACCAAGATAATCACGATGGTATGATCACTTACCTAGAGCCAGACATCCTGGAATGTGAATTCAAGTGGGCCTTAGAAAGCATCACTACAATCAAAGGTAATGGAGGTGATGGAATTTCAGATGAGTTATTTCAAATCCTGCAAGATGATGATGTGAAAGGGCTGCACTCAATATGCCAGCAAATTTGGAAAACTCAGCAGGGGCCACAGGACTGGAAAAGGTCAGTTTATATTCCAATCCCAAAGAAAGGCAATGCCAAACAATGCTCAAACTACCGCACAATTGCACTCATCTCACATGCTAGTAAAGTAATGCTCAAAATTCTTCAAGCCAGGCTTCAGTAATACAAGAACTGTGAACTGCCAGATGTTCAAGCTCGTTTTAGAAAAGGCAGAAGAACCAGTAATCAAATTGCCAACATGCACTGGATCATCAAAAAAGCAAGAGAGTTCCAGAAAACATCTATTTCTGCCTTATTGACTGTGCAAAAGCCTTTGACTGTGTGGATCACAGCAAACTGTGGAAAATTCTGAAAGAGATGGGAATACCAGACCACCTGACCTGCGTCTTGAGAAACCAGTTTGCAGGTTAGGAAGCTACAGTTAGAACTGGCCATGGAGCAGCAGATTGGTTCCAAATAGTGAAAGGAGTATGTCAAGGCTGTATAGTGTCACCCTGCTTATGCAACTTATATGCAGAGTACATCATGAGAAATGCTGGGCTGGAAAAAGCACAAGCTGGAATCAAGACTGCTGGGAGAAATATCAATAACCTCAGATATGCAGATGACACCCCCCTTATGGTAGAAAATGAAGGGGAATGAAAAAGCCTCTTGATTGCTGGAGTCCAGTCCCCACAGGATCCAGGGGAACCTGAAGGAAAAACGGCATCAGTGGATGATTTAGAGAGACATAAGGAAAGGATGTTGTAGATAAGAAAATAGAAGACAGAAAGAGGCTGATATTCCTTGGTTTACATAGAAAGCCAATCAAACTTCGAGACAAGAAGTTTGCCCTGTTCACGGAGGCCACAGGTTCCTTCCTGGTCTCTCGAGGGAGTGAAGACGCAGAACGTCTTCCCATTCAGATCTTAGAAACCCAGGCAGATAAGTGAATGCAGGGAACCTCTATGCTCCAAGGGATCAGCCTGAAAAGGAAAGTAAGAGAAAAAAAAAAAGAGAGAGAGAGAGAGAAAAAAAGAATAACACGGGGTGACCAAGCTTCTTCCAGGGAGGCCCCATAGCTTTATTTTTAAAAGGTATTTTTATACCTTGTCTTATACATAGAGGGAAATGAAAGATGCAAAGTCATACAGAGTCAGCCCAAACATTACATCTGTTTTGTCTTTATCAAAACCAGGATTTTTTCTGCAAATCTTTCCCATAAACAATAATGTGTACATTATCTTCTGGCCTTGGAGGCCTGTGGACATTTTATGACCCTCTTTTGAAAAAGGCTGTTCAACCAGAAAACTAATTTTTCCTTGAAATGTTTTTTCTTATATTTCTAATCTATGTCAGCCTCAGAAAGTATTAAACAAGTTACATTTCTCACGGAAATCTGTATGCAGGTCAGGAAACAACCATTAGAACTGGACATGGAACAACAGAGTGGTTCCAAATAGGAAAAGGAGTACGTCAAGGCTGTATATTGTCACCCTGCTTATTCAGCTTATATGCAGAGTACATCATGAGAAACGCTGGACTGGAAGAAACACAAGCTGGAATCAAGATAGCCAGGAGAAATATCAATAATCTCAGATATGCAGATGACACCACCCTTATGGCAGAAAGTGAAGAGGAGCTAAAAGCCTCTTGATGAAAGTGAAAGAGGAGAGTGAAAAAGTTTGCTTAACACCAATACAGTATACTAACACATATATATGGAATTTAGGAAGATGGCAATGACGACCCTGTATGCAAGACAGGGAAAGAGACACAGATGTGTATAACGGACTTTTGGACTCAGAGGGAGAGGGAGAGGGAGAGGGTGGGATGATTTGGGAGAATGACATTCTAACATGTATACTATCATGTGAATTGAATCGCCAGTCTATGTCTGACGCAGGATGCAGCATGCTTGGGGCTGGTGCATGGGGATGACCCAGAGGGATGTTGTGGGGAGGGAGGTGGGAGGGGGGTTCATGTTTGGGAATGCATGTAAGAATTAAAGATTTTAAAATTTAAAAAATAAAAAACTAAAAAAAAAAAAAAACCCTCAACATTCAGAAAACGAAGATCATGGCATCTGGTCCCATCACTTCATGGTAAATACATGGAGAAATAGTAGAAACAGTTTCAGACTTTATTTTTTGGGCTCCAAAATCACTACAGATGGTGACTGCAGCCACGAAATTAAAAGACACTTACTCCTTGGAAGAAAAGTTATGACCAACCTAGATAGCATATTCAAAAGCAGAGACATTACTTTGCCAGCTAAGGTCCACCTAGTCAAGGCTATGGTTTTCCAGTGGTCATGTATGGATGTGAGAGTTGGACTGTGAAGAAGGCTGAGCACCGAAGAATTGATGCGTTTGAACTGTGGTGTTGGGGAAGACTCTTGAGATTCCCCTGGACTGCAAGGAGATCCAACCAGTCCATTCTGAAGGAGATCAGCCCTGGGATTTCTGTGGAAGGAATGATGCTAAAGCTCAAGCTCCAGTACTTTGGACACCTCATGCGAAGGGTTGACTCATTGGAAAGATGCTGATGCTGGGAGAGATTGTGGGCAGGAGGAGAAGGGGACGACCCAGGATGAAATGGCTGGATGGCATCACTGACTCGATGGACTTGAGTCTGAGTGAACTCCGGGAGATGGTGATGGACAGGGAGGCCTGGCATGCTGCGATTCATGGGGTCACAAAGAGTCGGACACGACTGAGTGACTGAACTGAACTGAACTGAAAGGTGCAGTGAGTTACAAGAAAGAACCAATTAACTCAAAAATCTGACGTGGTTAATTTCAAGTCTACACTTATTTTTCTTACTTTTCAACTATGTTAACTAATGCATTCCCAGGTGCACAGTGGATAAGAGATATGGATACTTAGCAACAAGCATTGGCCCAATAATGAAATCCTATACCAGCACTACTCTAATAACTTTTAACTCTTTAAAGGCTCTATGTTTTAGGCTTCCCATGCCTCTCATAGTTGGGAGACTGTAAATAATCATATGCATAGCTGCAAGATTCTGGATATACGTGCCAAGCAAACTAGAATGCTAACAGAGGGGGTTTGATTTGAAATATTCCTCTCATGTCCAAGAGACTTATAAGCTATAAACCTAAGTTAATTTTCTCCAGAGAAAAGTGGTCAGGAATAGACCCCTGTTAATGTCAGAGGAGTTGGTGAAAGTCATGAAATAGTAAAACAGACAGATTCTGGTTTCGGGGTAGATGCTCGAGAAAGCCTAGGGAGCCCCTTGAGTTCTGGAGCCTTGTTTAAGAGTTCTCTTCCACATGACCTTTTTCATGGGTGGGATCTCCCGTGGTGGCTCCCAGCACTTGATGAAAGTGAAAGAGCAGAGCGAAAAAGTTGGCTGAAAGGTCTCCATTCAAAAAACGAAGGTCATGGCATCTGGTCACATCCATTTCATGGGAAATGGATGGGGAAAGCGTGGAAACAGTGTCAGACTTTATCTTTTTAGGCTACAAAATCACTGCAGATGGTGACTGCAGCCATGAAATTACAAGACACTTATTCCTTGGAAGAAAAGTTATTACCAACCCAAATAGCATATTGAAAACCAGATATATTACTTTGCCAACTGAACTGAATGATTATTTTCTTCCTTTTTTAGTGGCTCAAGTAGTAAAGCATCAGCCTACAATTTAGGAGATACAGGAGACTTCAGTGCTATCTGTCGGTTAGGAAAATCACCTGGAAGAGCAAATGGCAACCCACTTCAGTATTCTTCCACAGAAAAATCCCATAAAGAGAGGAGCCTAGAGAGTTGCAGTCTATAGGCTTGCCAAGAGTCAGACATGTCTGAGCGTCTGAGCATGTACATTCACATTCTTAACATCTGGGCTGTCTGCTCCTTTACTGTTTAATCTCAAAGATAATTTGGCCATGTATCACACTATACCAAAGGTACTAAAGGTATCAGCCATTATTTTAATCCTAATCTAGAAACAAAATTTGGTTATTTTTTACATAGAGTGGTGAGTTCATTAGTGTATCCAAATAAATATGGACATTTTAAAACTTGAGTTCTCATTTCTGACTTCTGATCCCTAGCTTCAGAGCAAACTCAAAGTTTCTAATTGTTACAGCTACAGAAGAGGCCATTTATGTATGTATGCATGTGTTTACTTCAGCTCAGTTCAGTTCAGTTGCTCAGTCGTGTCCGACTCTTTGAGACTCCATGAATCACAGCACGCCAGTCCTCCCTGTCCATCACCAACTCCTGAAGTTCACTCAGACTCACAGCCATCGAGTCAGTGATGCCATCCAGCCATCTCATCCTCTGTCGTCCCCTTCTCCTCCTGCCCCCAATCCCTCCCAGCATCAGAGTCTTTTCCAATAAGTCAACTCTTCGCATGAGGTGGCCAAAGTCCTGGAGTTTCAGCTTTAACATCATTCCCTCCAAAGAAATCCCAGGGCTGATCTCCTTCAGAGTGGACTGGTTGGATCTCCTTGCAGTCCAAGGGACTCTCAAGAGTCTTCTCCAACACCACAGTTCAAAAGCATCAATTCTTCAGCACTCAGCCTTCTTCACAGTCCAACTCTCACATCCATACATGACTACTGGAAAAACCATAGCCTTGACTAGAGGGACCTTAGTCGGCAAAGTAATGTCTCTGCTTTTGAATATGCTATCTAGGTTGGTCACTACTTTTCTTCCAAGGAGTAAGCGTCTTTTAATTTCATGGCTGCAATCACCATTTGCAGTGATTTTGGAGCCCAATAATATAAAGTCTGACACTGTTTCCACTGTTTCCCATCTATTTCCCATGAAGTGATGGGACCAGATGCCATGATCTTCATTTTCTGAATGTTGAGCTTTAAGCTAACTTTTGCACTCTCCACTTTCACTTTCATCAGAGTCATTTTAGTTCCTCTTCACTTTCTGCCATAATGGTGGTGTCATGTGCTTAGCATTGATAATATTTATTTAGGCTAAAGAAGTTTAGGTAAGTCTTTCCCTGAAAGAGCTGTATTTATGTTTTTGAAAATGTTTTGGCTGAAATACACATTTTCAAGAACAAGTAACAGTGCTGATCACCTGCAGAAGAAAAAAAAAAATCTGATATATAAAATACAGAGCCACTCTCAAACAAAAACTGAACTAATATGAATATATTTATAGTCTTCATATACCAATTTATTGCAAATAGCTACAAATTTTAACATCAGTTCAGGTTAGTCACTTAGTCACATCCGGCTCTTTGTGACCCCCAAGGACTACAGCACATCAGGCTTTCCTGTCCATCAACAACACAAGTAGATTGCTCAAATTCATGTCCATTGAGTCTGTGATGCCAGCCAACCATATTATCCTTGGTCATCCCCTTCTCCTCCGCATTCAGTCTCTCCCAGCATCAGGGTCTTTTCACATGAGTCAGTTCTTCACATCAGGTGGCCAACGTATTGGAGTTTCAGCTTCTGCATCAGTCCTTCCAATGAACATTCAGGACTGAGTTCCTTTAGGACTGACTGGTTTGATCTTGCATTCTAAGCGACTTTCAAGAGTCTTCTCCAAAATGACAGTTCAGAAGCACCAGTTCTTCAGCACGCTCAGCTTTCATTATGGTTCAGGTCTCACATCCATACATCACTACTGGAAAAACCATAGCTTTAACTAGATGGATTTTTATCAGCAAAGTGATTTCTCTGCTTTTTAGAAGGCTGTCTAGGTTGGTCATAGCTTTTCTTCCAAGGAGCAAGTGTCTTTTAATTTCATGGCTACAGTCACCATTTGCAATGATTTTGGAGCCCAAGAAAATAAAGTTTGTCACTGTTTCCATCTTCCCCATCTTTTTGCCATGAAGTGATGGGACTGGATGCCATGATCTTAGTTTGTTGAATGTTGAGTCTTAAGCCAGGTTTTTCACTCTATTCTTTAACTTTCATCAAGAGACTCTTTTGTTCCTCTTTGCTTTGTGCCATAAGGGTGGTGTCATCTGCATATCTGAGGTTATAGATATTTCTCCCGGCAATCTTGATTCCTGCTTGCACTTTATTCAGCCAAGCATTCACATGATGTACTCTGTATATAAGTTAAATAAGCAGGGTGACCATATACAGCCTTGATTTACTCCTTTCCCTATATGGAACCCATCTGTACTTCCATGTCCAGTTCTATCTGTTGCTTCTTGACCTGCATACAGATTTCTCAGGAGGCAGGTAAGGTGGTCTGGTATTCCCATCTTTTTTAAGAATTGTCCACAGTTTGTTGTGACTCACACAGTAAAAGGCTTTGGCATAGTCAATAAAGCAGGAGTAAAAGATTTTCCTGGAACTCTCTTGCGTTTTCAATGATCCAGTGGATTTTGGCAATTTGATCTCTGGTTCCTCCGTCTTTTCTAAATCCAGCTTTAACATCTGGAAGTTCATGTTTCAGGTACTGTTGAAGCATGGATTGGAGAATTTTGAGAATTACTTTTCTAGGGTGAGACTTTCTCTTCAAGAAAATTAGATATATCAAGGGAACATTTCATGCAAATATGGGCACAATAAAGGACAGAAATGGTATGGACCTAATAGAAATAGAAGCTATAAAGAAGAGGTGGCAAGAATACACAGAAGAACTATCCAAAATAATCTCCATGACCCAGATAACCATGATGGTGTCATCACTCAGCTAGAGACAGATATTCTGGATTGCCAATCAAGTGGGCCTTAGGAAGCATCACCAAGAACAAAGCTATTGGAGGTGATGGAATTCCAGTTGAGCTATTTCAAATCCTAAAAGATGATGCTGTGAAAGTGCTGCACTCAATGTACCAGCAAATTTGGAAAACTCAGCAGTAGCCACAGGACTGGAAAATATCAGTTTTTATTCCAATCCCAAAGAAAGGTAATGCTAAAGAATGCTCAAAATACCACACAGTTGCACTCATCCCACATGCTAGCAAAGTAATGTTCAAAATTTTAGCATAGAAAAATCAATATGTTTGAGTACAGGGTGTTGCCCAGACCTCATACACATCATTGCACGCATATAACACATCACTGTATATTCAAACTGCCTTTACAAGATATGAAAACTTCGAGAATTTCAAGTGGCATCTTAGTCAGTTGTGTTAATCACTCAGTCAAGTCCAGCTCTTTGTGACCCAATGGAATGTAGTCAGCCTGGTTCCACTGTCCATGGGATTCTCCAGGCAAGAATAATGGAGTAGGTTGCCATTCCCTCTCCAGGGGATCTTCCCAACCCAGAGATTGAAGCCTGTTCTCTTGAATTGCAGGCAAATTATTTACTATCTCAGCTACCAGGGTATAAGCAATTGGAGGCCACTATCTTCTTCTAAGTATATTTTACATGGGGTATAAAATGTGTTTAGCCATTGAGAGAGAATAATGATAATAATTTTGTAAGAATGTACCAGAGCAGCTAACAGGGTTGTCCTTTATGAAAGAATTCCCCCTGATTTCTAAATATATGGAGAGATGGAATAATAATAAAATCAATCTGATAATTTCATTTTAGTCATAGAGGTTCAGAGAGTCAAAACTATGGTTTTTCCAGTCATTTACAGATGTGAGAGCTGGGCCATAAGGAAGGCCGAGTGCTGAAGAACTGATGCTTTTGAATTGTGGTGCTGGAGAAGATTCCTGAGAGTCCCTTGCACTGCAAAGAGCTCAAACCATTTATCCTAAAGCAAATCAATGCTGAACATTTATCGGAAAGACTGATGCTGAAACTGGAGCTCCAATATATTGGCCACCTGATGTGAAGAGCTGACTCACTAGAAAAGACCCTGAAGGTGGGAAAGATTGAAGGCAGAAGAAGGGTATAGATGATGAGATGGTAGAAGAGCATACTGACTCAATGGACATGAGTTTTAGCAAATTCTGGGAGAGAGTAAAGGACAAGAAAGCCTGGCATGCTGCAGTTCATGAAGTCACAAAGTGTTAGATACCACTTAGCAACTGAACAACAACAACAAATATAATATGTATGGCATAATAGTTCAAATGTCCATTTTTTGAAAAAGACTTTTCTCAGTGTTTGCTCTGCACAAGGTAAAATTCATGCTACCTATGCAGCCTCTCATTCATCTATTTTATAGAATGTAATATACTGCCTGTAAAATATGTGTGTTTGGGATTGTGTTCTTCCTCTTTAGTCAATGAGTATCTCTTTGTTTTAGATGTAGCTGTTTCCACCTTTGAATCCTCAGCACCAACAAAGCCTATAGGTCTTAATAAAGACTCAATGAATATTTTTTATTTGTACACAAACAAACCTCATAACAACCCATCTTATTTAAATTCACATGTTCTTTGAGTGAGATTAAATTATTAAATATTTCTCTTTTAAAATAAATTTATTTATTTTAATTGGATGAAATTTGTATATAGAGTTGTATGAAATTTTAGATAAATAGCGAGAAGTATATACAGTGATCCTTTTATTTCTTTTTTTGACTTTTTATTTTATATTGGTGTATAGTTGCTGACAACGTTGTAAAGGTTTCAGATATATAACAAAATGATTCAGTTACACATACACATGCATCCTTCCTTGCTCAAATTCTTTTCCCATTTAGGTTGTTACATAATATTGAGTGGAGTTCCCTGTGCTATACAGTAGATCCTTGTTGGTTATCTATTTTTAAATATGACAGTATGTACATGTCAAACTCTCTAAATATCCCTTCCTTCCACATTTCTCTGTAGTAACCATATGTTTGCTCTCTAAGTTTGTGAATCTGTTTCTGTTATTTAATTAAATTCTCTTTTATCTTTTCCTTTTAGATTCTCATATAAGTGATATATATTTCTCTCTCTCTCTCTCTCCTTTTTTTTTTTGTCTCTGACTTACTTCACTCAGTATGATATTCTCTAGTTCCATTCATGTTGTGCAAGCGGAATTATTTTGTTCTTTTTAGTGGTGATTAATATCCCATTGCACTGGTGAGCAATATCCCAATCATGAGTGTGTGTGTGTGTGTGTGTGTGTGTATGTATATATATATATATATATATATATCGTATCTTCCTTATCCATTCATCTGTCTATGGACATTTAGGTTGCTTTCATGTTTGGTTATTGCAAACAGTGCTGCAATGAATAGTGGGGTGCATGTGTCCTTCTGACCATGTTTTCTCAAGAGTGGGATTTCAGTCTCATTCCGTTCAGTTAAGTCACTCAGTCCTGTCTGACTCTTTTCGACCTCATGAACCCCAGCATGCCAGGCCTCCCTGTCCGTCACCAACTGCCAGAGTTCACCCAAACCCATGCCCATTGATTTGGTGATGCCATACAACCATCTTATTCTCTGTTGTCCCCTTCTCCTCTTTCCCTCAATCTTTCCCAGCATCAGGGTCTTTTCAAATGAGTCAACTCTTCGCATCAGGTGGCCAAAGTATTGGAGTTTCACTTCAACATCAGTCCTTCCAAGACAGATCTCCTGTAGGATGGACTGGTTGAATCTCCTTGCAGTCCAAGGGACTCTCAAAAGTCTTCTCCAATACCACAGTTCAAAAGCATCAATTCTTCGTTGTTCAGCTTTCTTTATAGTTCAACACCCACATCAATACATGACTACTGGAAAAACCATAGCCTTGCCTAGACAAACCTTTGTTGGCAAAGTAATGTCTCTGCTGTTTAATATGCTGTCTAGGTTGGTCATAACTTTCCTTCAGGAGCTCTTTTTATAGCTATTTAGTGCTCTAAGTGTCTAATTAGTGCATAAGAACTAAATAGACATTTCTCCAAAGAAGATATTCAGATGGCAAAGTAGTACACGAAAAGATGTTCATCATTTCTAATTATTAGAGAAATGCAAATCAAGACTATAGTGAGACATCACCTCACACATGTCAGGATAGCCATCATCAGAATATCCACAAACAAAAATGCTGGAGAAGGTGTGGAGAAAAAGGAACCCTCCTATACTGTTGGAGGGAATATAAATTGACATAGTAACTATGGAGAACAGTATGGAAGTTGCTTAAAACCTAAAACTAAAAAAGTAATTGACTTAATTACAGAAATCTTAAACAGATTTTTAAGAACAAAATATTTTCACAAAATGAAAATAAATCTATAATTTTGAAAGATTTTCCTAGTTTTATTTATATATAACTGACGTATAGCACTGTATAAATTTAGGATGTATGGCTTAATGATTTGACTTACATATATTGCTACATGATTATCACAATAAATTTAGTTAGCATCCATCATCTCATAGATATACTAAAGAGAAGGCTTTAAAAAAAGTTTTTTCCTGGTGACTAGAACTTTAGAATTTACTTCCTTAATGTCTTTCATGTGTCTCATACAGCAGTGTTATAGTCATCATGCTATACATAACATACTTACTACTAATTTATCTTATAACTGGGAGTTTGTACCTTTGACTATCTTTCTAAGAGATTCTTGCACATATGTATGCTACAACCCCCTTGATATTTAATTTTCCAAACTGATTTTACAAAGATTTCTATATATTTTATATAGAATTCTATATAATTTTTATAATTATCATCGATATAGAATACAATATGTAAAGTAAGTATAATGATAATTACTGATTTTTTTCAGTTTGAATATGAAGATATAACAATGTTTATTGTTTTGATTCAAATTTCAAAATTTCATTTTATAGGTGTTTTTCATCTGCTCCAGCTTGAATTAGGTGTTGTTTCTCTGGGCTTAAATAATACTCTAGTACGTGATCAGGGCTTCCTTGGTGGCTCAGATGGTAAAGAATCCACCTGAAATGGCGGAGACCAGGGTGTGATCTTGGGTTGAAAAGATCCCTTGGAGAAGGGAAAGGCTACCCACTCCAGTATTCTGGCCTGGAGAAAATCATGGACAGAAGAGCCTGATGTGCTGCAGTCCATGGGGTTGCAATGAGTCAGACACGACTGAGTGACTAAGCAGATATACACTTGTGATCAATCTTAGAAAATGTTCCTTTTTACACTTGAGATGACTGTGCATTCTACTGCTGTTAGGCAGAATATTGTGTGTACACACACACACACACACACGCATATATATATAGAGAGAGAGAGAAAGAGAGAGAGCATACATTTTGTCTGTAGTGTTATTCAAGTCACCTAATTATTGATATTCTCTATGTATGTTCTATCCATTATTGAAAGTGTTGAAGTGTTCAATTATTATGTCACTATTTTCCCTAAGTTCTGCTTGCCTTATGTACCTAATTGCTCTGATATTGAATGAATGCACATTTATAATTGTTATAGTTTTATGATGAATTGACCTCTTTGTTGTTATATAATGTTCTTGTCTCGTGAGTTTTTGTGCTTAAAGTCTGTTTCATGAAGTCTACTTTGTCTGATCTGATATAACAACCCTTGCTCCTTTTTGATTGCTATTTTCATGGAATATAATTTTCCATCCCTTCACTTATAGCCTACATGTATTCTTTTTTTTTTTTTTTAACATGGAAAAATGGATTGGTTTATTATTGTTTTTTTTATTATTTTTTTATTTTTTTTTTTAAATTTTAAAATCTTTAATTCTTACATGCATTCCCAAACATGAACCCCCTCCCACCTCCCTCCCCATAACATCTTTCTGGGTCATCCCCATGCACCAGCCCCAAGCATGCTGCATCCTGCGTCAGACATAGACTGGCGATTCAATTCACATGATAGTATACATGTTAGAATGTCATTCTCCCAAATCATCCCACCCTCTCCCTCTCCCTCTGAGTCCAAAAGTCCGTTATACACATCTGTGTCTCTTTCCCTGTCTTGCATACAGGGTCGTCATTGCCATCTTCCTAAATTCCATATATATGTGTTAGTATACTGTATTGGTGTTTTTCTTTCTGGCTTACTTCACTCTGTATAATCGGCTCCAGTTTCATCCATCTCATCAGAACTGATTCAAATGAATTCTTTTAACGGCTGAGTAATACTCCATTGTGTATATGTACCACAGCTTTCTTTTCCATTCATCTGCTGATGGACATCTAGGTTGTTTCCATGTCCTGGCTATTATAAACAGTGCTGCGATGAACATTGGGGTACACATATCTCTTTCAATTCTGGTTTCCTCGGTGTGTATGTCCAGAAGTGGGACTGCTGGGTCATAAGGTAGTTCTATTTGCAATTTTTTAAGGAATCTCCACACTGTTTTCCATAGTGGCTGTACTAGTTTGCATTCCCACCAACAGTGTAGGAGGGTTCCCTTTTCTCCACTCCCTCGCCAGCATTTATTGCTTGCAGATTTTTGGATCGCAGCCATTCTGACTGGTGTGAAGTGGTACCTCATTGTGGTTTTGATTTGCAATTCTCTGATAATGAGTGATGTTGAGCATCTTTTCATGTGTTTGTTAGCCATCCGTATGTCTTCTTTGGAGAAATGTCTATTTAGTTCTTTGGCCCATTTTTGATTGGGTCGTTTATTTTCTGGAGTTGAGCTGCAGAAGTTGCTTGTATATTTTTGAGATTAGTTGTTTGTCAGTTGCTTCATTTGCTATTATTTTCTCCCATTCAGAAGGCTGTCTTTTCACCTTGCTTATATTTTCCTTTGTTGTGCAGAAGCTTTTAATTTTAATTAGATCCCATTTGTTTATTTTTGCTTTTATTTCCAGAATTCTGGGAGGTGGATCATAGAGGATCCTGCTGTGATTTATGTCTGAGAGTGTTTTGCCTATGTTCTCCTCAAGGAGTTTTATGGTTTCTGATCTTACATTTAGATCTTTAATCCATTTTGAGTTTATTTTTGTGTGCGGTGTTAGAAAGTGATCTAGTTTCATTCTTTTACAAGTGGTTGACCAGTTTTCCCAGCACCACTTGTTAAAGAGATTGTCTTTACTCCATTGTATATTCTTGCCTCCTTTGTCAAAGATAAGGTGTCCATATGTGTGTGGATTTATCTCTGGGCTTTCTATTTTGTTCCATTGATCTATATGTCTGTCTTTGTGCCAGTACCATACTGTCTTGATGACTGTGGCTTTGTAGTAGAGCCTGAAGTCAGGCAAGTTGTGGAGAGATCACAACAGACAACACAGAAATACAAAGGATCATAAGAGACTACTATCAGCAGTTGTATGCCAATAAAATGGACAACGTGGAAGAAATGGACAAAGTCTTAGAAAAGTACAATTTTCCAAAACTGAACCAGGAAGAAATCGAAAATCTTAACAGACCCATCACAAGCACGGAAATTGATACTGTAATCAGAAATCTTCCAGCAAACAAAAGCCCAGGTCCAGATGGCTTCACAGCTGAATTCTACCAAAATTTCGAGAAGAGCTAACACCTATCCTACTCAAACTCTTCCAGAAAATTGCAGAGGAAGGTAAACTTCCAAACTCATTCTATGCGGCCATCATCACCCTAATACCAAAACCTGACAAAGATGTCACAAAAAAGAAAACTACAGGCCAATATCTCTGATGAACATAGATGCAAAAATCCTCAACAAAATTCTAGCAATCAGAATCCAACAACACATTAAAAAGATCATACACCATGACCAAGTGGGCTTTATCCCAGGGATGCAAGGATTCTTCAATATCCGCAAATCAATCAATGTAATTCACCACATTAACAAATTGAAAAATAAAAACCATATGATTATCTCAATAGATGCAGAGAAGGCCTTTGACAAAATTCAACATCCATTTATGATAAAAACTCTCCAGAAAGCAGGAATAGAAGGAACATACCTCAACATAATAAAAGCTATCTATGACAAACCCACAGCAAACATTATCTTCAATGGTGAAAAATTGAAAGCATTTCGCCTAAAGTCAGGAACAAGACAAGGGTGTCCACTTTCACCGCTACTATTCAACATAGTTCTGGAAGTTTTGGCCACAGCAATCAGAGCAGAAAAAGAAATAAAAGGAATCCAAATTGGAAAAGAAGAAGTAAAACTCTCACTGTTTGCAGATGACATGATCCTCTACATGGAAAACCCTAAAGACTCCACCAGAAAATTACTAGAGCTCATCAATGAATATAGTAAAGTTGCAGGATATAAAATCAACACACAGAAATCCCTTGCATTCCTATACACGAATAATGAGAAAGAAGAAAAAGAAATTAAGGAAACAATTCCATTCACCATTGCAACGAAAAGAATAAAATACTTAGGAATATATCTACCTAAAGAAACTAAAGACCTATATATAGAAAACTATAAAACACTGATGAAAGAAATCAAAGAGGACACTAATAGATGGAGAAATATACCATGTTCATGGATTGGAAGAATCAATATAGTGAAAATGAGTATACTACCCAAAGCAATTTACAAATTCAATGCAATCCCTATCAAGCTACCAGCCACATTTTTCACAGAACTAGAACAAATCATTTCAAGATTTGTATGGAAATACAAAAAACCTCGAATAGCCAAAGCAATCTTGAGAAAGAAGAATGGAACTGGAGGAACCTACATGTATTCTTAAATCTTAAACGAAACCCTTGAAATAATACAAAGCCTATAGTGCGACTTTGTTTTTTGTATCTGTTCTTTGACTCTGTGTCTTTGGAAAGGTAATCCACTTACATTTAATTATTAATAGGAAAAGATTCATTATTGTCATTTGTGGGTTGTTTTCTATTAGTCTTGTGGTTCTTTTTTTTTTTTTTTTGCCTTCTCTTATCTTTTTTTTTTTTTTTCCTTTGTTATTTTCCTGGTTTTGTAAGTTGGTAGATTTTGACTGTCTTTTTCTTTTGTGTGACTTATATAAGTACTTTTCTTTTATGGTTACCTTAAGGATTATGTAAAATATCTTACATTTGTAATAGTCTGTTTTAAGCTGATAACAACTTAAGGTCAATGATTAACAAAAATTCTACCCTTTAACTTCTTTCTCCCCATATACTTTGTTATTTTGGTCACAGTTTAGATTTATACTGTGTATTTTAGCATATTTTATTTATATTTATTTTTAATACTTTTGTTTTTAATTTTTATACTAGAATTAAAGGTGATTTCTCCATCACAGTTATAGTAATAAAGTATTCTATATTGATCTATTTATCTACTTTTGCCAATATATTTCATACTTTCATCAGTTATCATGTTTTTATTTAGCATTTTTTATTTTGACTTGCAAAACTTCCCTTAGCTTTTCTTGTAAGGTTGGCCTCATGGTGATGGATTCTTTGACTTTTGTTTGGCTGATAAAATCCTTTGTCTCCCCTTTGTTTTCAAAGAGAAGTTTTGCCAGATGTTTTATCCTTGTATTGCATTTCCCCCCAGGAATTTGAATATAACATCCTTTCCCTTCTAGAAAGGGATGCATATTTCTATTCCTTTTAATGATATTTCCCTTCCCTATAATGTTTCTGCTGAAAAAAATCCATCAATTGTCTTATGGGTAGGGGGCTTCCTTTGTATGTGACAACTTTCTTTCTCTTGCTTCTTTCAAAATTATCTTTTTGTATTTGAGTTTTGACAGTCAATTCTTGTATGTCTCAATGTGGATTCTTAAGGTTTGTATCTTTTGACATTTTTCAGGCATCTTAGATTTAAATGACCCTTCCCTTCTCCAGATTTGGGGAAGTTTCAGCCATCATTTATTTGTATAAGAGTTTTGTTCATCCCTCTGTTCAATTCCTAGAACTCTCACAATGTTCATGTTGGTACACTTGATAATATCTCTTAAGTCCCTTAAGCTTCCTTCACTCATTTTCATTCTTTCTTCACTTTACTCCTCTGACCAAATTATTTCCTATGACCTGTCTGTGTTTAGTGATTCTTTATTTTGCTTGACCTTGTATCCTGTTGAACCTTTCTAGTAAAATTTTCAGTATTATTATCATGTCATTCAATTCTATTATTTTGATTTGGTACTTTTAATATTATCTTTTTGTTTTAATGTTCATTTAGCCCATTTATTATTCTCTTGACATCAGTAAGTCTATTTATGAGAGTTGCTTTTAATTCTTTGCTCAGGTAAATCTAAATTTATTTAATTTGAGTCAATTTCTTAATCTTTTGTTTGGGATATCTTTGCCTGATTCTTTATTTTTATCACTCTCTGCATTGATGTCTATACATTCAACAAAACAAGTTGCTCTCTCAGTCTTCAAGGACTGATCTCATACAATAAGACAGGTCAGAGCTTCTGAGGGCCTCTAACAATTCTTTGCCTTCACAAGAAGCAGCAAGCGGATTTTTCTGCTTACTCTGTACTGAACTGGAAAGGTGGTATCTACCAACTCAAGACACATCAATTCTATCTTCTCCTGGGAAACCAGGCTGTGACAGACCCATAAGCACTCGATTACTGGAAAGACAGATGCTATATTTAAGCAGTCCTGGAAAAGTTGTGGCATTGAGTGCAAAAATCAATGCTTGCCCTTCTTAGGGGGAAGGTGAGAGTTGGAATATTTTTAATCTTCTTGCTCTGTGCCGAGAGGGGATGGTATCAATGATGTCTACAAACAAAATTACCAAATATATTCTGCCCTGGGTGCTTAGAATTTGCTGGACTCATAAGAAATCAAAGACTGGCAAGACAAAAGATGGATGGTCCTTTGGGGAACCCTATCAGAAAGCTGTCAATGGATGTGAAGCAATCTATTTTCCCTCCAGGTGAAACGGATATATCAGTCTCTTTCCTCTCAAATGGCTGGGAACTAGGGGCAAGTTTCTAAGAGAGGATGTTCCATATCTCCCTATCAGTGTTAGTGAGCTTGTTTTTGTTCAGTCACTCAATCACGTCTGACACGGTGATTCCATGGACTGCAGCATTCCAGGCATTCCTGTCCTTCACCAGAGTTTGCTCAAACTCATGTCCATTGAGTCAATGATACCATCCAACCATCTCATCCTTTGTTGCCCTCTTCTCTTCCTGACTTCAGTCTTTACCAGCATCAAGTTTTTTTATTTTTTTATTTATTTATTTTTTTTTCATCAAGTTTTTTTAAAAAGAGTCAGCTCTTTGTATCAGGTGCCAAGTATTGAAGCTTCAGCTTCAGCATCACCAATCCTTATAATGAATATTCACAATTGATTTCCTTTTATAATTGACTGGTTTGATCTCCTTGTTGTCCAAGGGACGCTTAAGTGTCTTCTGTGACACCACAGATAAGAAAGCATCTATTTTTCAGCATTCAGCATTCTTTAACGTTCAACTCTCACATCCATACACGACTATTGGAGCAATCATACATTTAACTCTACATACCTTTGTTAAACAAGTGATGTCTCTGTTTTTCAAATGCTGTGAAGATTTGTCATAGCTTTACTTCCAAGGAGCAGAATCTTTTAATTTCATGACTGCAGTCACTGTCCTCAGTGATTTTGGTCCCAGGAAAATAAAATTTGCCACTGTTTCTACTTTTTCCTTGTCTACTTGAAATGAAGTGATGGGAACAGTTGTTGTAATACTGGATTTTTGAATGTTGATTTCTAAGCCAGCTTTTTCACTCTTTTCTTTCACCTTCATCAGGAGGTTCTTTATCTTTAGTTCCTCTTTACTATCAGTTACTCTTGATATCAACTTGTGATTCATCAAGCCTGGCATTTCTCATGACGTACTCTGCATATAAGTTAAATAAGCAGGATGACAATATATAGCTTTGATATATTCCTTAACTAATTTTGAACCAGTCCATTATTCCATGTCCAGTTCAGACTGTTGATTCTTGACCTGCATACATGTTTCTCAGGATGTAGATAAGGTGGTCTGGTATGCCTATCTCTTTAAGAGTTGTCGAGTTTGATGTGATCCACACAGCCAAAGGCTTTAGCGTAGTCAATGAGGCAGAAATAGATATTTTTCTTGAATTTTCTTGCTTTTTCTATGATCCAGTGGATGCTGGCAATTTGATCTCTGGTTCCTCTGACTTTTCTAAATCCAGCTTGTACATGTGGAACTTCTCAGTTCATGTACTGTTTTGTTCAAGCCTAGCTTGAAGGACTTTGAGCATTACTTTGCTTGCATGTGAAATGAGTGCAGTTGTGTGGTAGTTTGAACATTCTTCGGCATTGCCCTTCTTTGGAATTGGAATGGAAATGGAGTTTTCAGTCCTGCAGCCACTGCTGAGTTTTCCGAATTTGCTGGCATATTGAGTGCAGCACTTTAACAGCATCCTCATTTAGGATTTTAAATAGTTCAGTAGTAATTCCATCACCTCCACTAGATTTGTTTGTAGTAGTGCTTCCCAAGGCCCGCTTGACTTCACACTCCAGGATATCTGGTGAGTGACCACATCATCATGGTTGTCCAGGTCATTAGGACCTTTTTTATATAGTTCTTCTGTGTATTCTTGCCATCTCTTTTTAGTATCTTCTATTTCTGTCAAGTCCATGCTATTTCTGTCCTTTATAGTGTCTATATTTGTATGAAATGTTCCCTTTTTATCTCTAATATTCTTTAACAATTCTCTAGTCTTTCTCCTTTTATTGTTTTCCTCTATTTCTTTTCATTGCTCACTTAAAAAACTTTCTTATCTCTCCTTGCTATTCTTTGGAACTTTGCATTCAGATGGGTATACCGTTCCTTTTCTCCTTTGTCTTTCACTTGGTGAATTGGTTTCCCATTATTCCAGCATGCAGAAACATTTCAATTAGTTTTTGTTTTTTTTTAATTTCTCTGAAAAGGAATTTGTCTTTAACTTATTGCTGTATCAGTGTGGTGGGAGAAGGGAGAGAAGGAGAGCCTAGATTTATTCTACCTTCTTGCTGATATCCCTTCATGTTTCCTTTTATGTTTTGGGAAAGTAGGAAAATAGTGGCAGGAGAATTTACCATCACACATCTGGGTATTATTTGAAATAGTGCAAAGATAACCACTCCTGATTTTCAACTCAATTCTCTGACAGCAAAAATCTTGTAAGCCTTGTATACTATTCACCATCCACTTGATACCTCAGTATATAATGTTCTTCAGTACTCCATTCAGCTTAAAAGAAGGGATTATTTTTATACATTTAATTTAAGTTTAATTAAAAATATATTGACATTGTATCCAACTAGAGTGTAATTTGGAAAGAAAACAAGGAATGAAAATAGCATGAAGTGTGTTAGTTTGCAATTTGACTTCTCTACATTATTTTCTGTTCACATAAATGTAGGAATGCACAGAAAATGAAAACAAAACTGAGTCATTCAGTTAAAGCCAACTTAGTTATTATTTTAAGACAATAATATTAGCTTCGAATAGTCTTCATGCTGAAAATGCTTTAGTAAAATAAATAATAATACTTAATAATATATGAATGTTATTTTATAATAACATGATCTAGTGATGGAGACTGAAAAAAACTATTTTGAGAAAGAAAATCAACTACAACATTGTTAAATATAAGCTGGTATTCAAATGTACCAAAATATGACTCCAAAGCACTGTTCTAACTTGGAAAAGAAATAGCATAGTATTTATAGAGCTTTAGCAAATGTGTCAGTCTAATTTCAGCTAGTTTCAAGGATAGTTGGTTAAAACGGTTCTCCCAAGAGGTAAGAAACATTTTTGGCATTCAACAAGATGTGAGTGGGTAATTCTGCTTTAAGAAGGGTAGAGGAATGGCATTGTGACCAAGGCTAAGGTTAAGGGCAAGAAAGGCTTCAAAAAACAGATGTAGAAACTAGTCATGCAAGATCCATAGCAGATAACTATAGTCCTGATGTTCTCTTATAGCCCCTCTTTTTGGTTAGTGAGGAAATGGAGTGTCATTGTTTTGAATAAGCAAGTTAATTTGAGAATGATCAATCTTTTGGGGCTTTTATACAATTTTTATAGGTCACGAAGGGTCACACCTCTACCATAAGACAAAATAACAATTTATTTCATTTATATTTATCTCCTTTATTAAACAATACACATCCTTATTTGTTTAATTACTGCCTTCTTGTTAATTTAAAACATTTGTTTTGGGGCTCTTGAAGACACTCTGAGTTTGTAGTCCAATTTAAATGGACATAAGATCTTTCCGAATTTTTAATCTTCTAGCTTAATCTTTATTAAAACTGCAGAGGGAAAATAAATTTCCTTTTCTTCACTCTTCCTGCTATGCAACATACCTCCCTCTATTTCAGCCATGATTGTGCTTGCATAGGGCTCCCTGTGGTGATGGTTCTAAGTCTTCACTTATGAAAAGAGAATAGGAAACACCAGTTCAAATGCTCCACATACTATAAAAGCATTAAAATACAGAGTTAAAGATTTTCTTAGGAAACGTAATGATTATAAAGATGCATTAATAGTCTCTGAAATTAAATCTGCTTGCCATTGTTAATTGTTTTCAATCCTTCCAGCTCAGCTCCAACATCACTTATTCAGAGAATGATACCTGGATTGATTTCTATTTCTCACAAATACCAGGTCCTGTCTTCTGATTATAGGCTTTCATAGCATCATGTTCATATCCTTCAAATCATATACTTATTATAATGATTATATTATTTGTTTAAAGTAGTTTTTCTTTACACATCACATAATTAATAACTACAAAATTTATCTTTTCCACATTATCATTGAAGAGTACAGTTTCTGGCACAAAACCTATGGAAAATAAGTATTATGAATGATATTTTTTTACTAATTTTTCTTTTCTGTGCCTTTTCCCAGGTGACAGCAAATTCATATTCCCTATACTTATAGACTTATTTTCCTTTCAAATGTTTTAATATTCCCAATATTTAAGGGAATAATAAAGTGATAAACAGGTCAGGCAGGATTTTACTTCCCATTTTTCTATTTCTGCCCTGTGTCTTTATTGTATGATTTCATGCATTGAATTTTTCTTTCAGCTACAGTTAGTCATTAAAAGTGAACATTACTGTTCTCACCTTTAAAAACTTTTCCTAAATAGCATTGAAACTGAAAAAAAAAATAACTCAAGTTTAGTATTATATTCACAATAATTTAAGTTATATTTTCCTTTGACATGTTAAGGATACTTTTGTTAATTTCTATTTTTGATACTGAATTATAGAAAATCCTTCTCACTATAAGTTATACTATTTTTTGGTCCTTATAATTAGGGTTGGATGCAGTTTAAATGGGCTTTTCTTTAGATAAAACATTCATAAATTTATGCAATGCTTAGCTGAATGTTTTTGTTCTCATTTTGTGGTTGTCAGTGCTTCTAACTTAGAGAAATACCAATTCTAATTTACAAGGTTTAGAAAGGCTTTCTAATTAAAAATTAAAGCTTTCCAAACTGAAGTGAATTGTTGGAGTTAAATTATTCTCTACAATACAAAGTTTCACTACAAATTTATCAATATCAGAAATAACATTGTGTGTCAATTTGCATTTCAAATAAGAAACGCAAATCGTGGTATGTAAAACATTTATTCCATAGAATAAGATGTTTGTACATTTTATATATATACAATATAAGTAAAATTAGATATAGTAAATAAAGGCATGAATCATGTCAACACTATGATCATGACACTGGTTAGAACATTTTTTATTTACTATTGCTCATGTGTATAAATATTAAACAAACTATGTAAGCTTGAATTTTTTTTATTTTTTATTTATTTATTTTTTTAGAATGGGGGAAGAGGAAATCATTTAAGTCTATCTGGAATTATCAAGATTATTTTTACTGAAGTTATATTTTCTTTGAGGACTATTTCTGGTATTGTAAAAATGAAATAAGATTGTTGTTCAGTCACTGAGTCATGTTTGACTCTTTGCGGTTTCATGAATTGCAGCACATCAGGTTTCCTTGTCCTTCACTGTTTCCTGGAGTTTGCTCATACATTTTCAGAAGTGAGAAAAACATGTGCAAGGTAAGGATCCCACAAGCTTTATGGAGGTAGCCCTATCATTCAATGTACACTTCTATCCCTCCAAACTGGAGGCATTCGGCATTCTTATAGCTTCACTCACACACCTCTGCTTTTCTTGTGTAACTGAGCCCCAGCATGTTTGTTTGTTTGTTTGTTTGTTTGCCATAAGTATTCAGGTATTACTTCTTGGCCTAATAGACTGAAATTTCCCATGACAGGAATTTATTTTACCTGTTTACCAAAGATCTTAAAGATGCCTAAAGCATCCTAAAGATGCCTAAAGCAGCATCTGGTGTATAATTGTCAGATCTTTGAAAACTATTATAGAGACTCTATTGTTATTTTCATTTAACTGAAGGGGTAACTGAGGTAGTAAGAGGCTAAGTGACTTGTACAAGGTCACATAGACAGTAAGTAATTAAGCCCGCAGAAGACTTTTGAAGGTGAATTGCATAGGGTTCATATTATGAAACACTTGCAAAATTAAAATTTTGTTTTTATAAGAAGAAAGCCAGATGTGTGTGTGTGTGTGTGTGTGTGTGTGTGTGTGTGTGTGTGAGGAGGAGTCAATAAGAGAAATAAAAAAAAGCCTAAACATTATTACTGAGATAAAAAAGGACCTTTAGAGTCACTTTTTGAGAAGGCAAATAATAGGACATAAATGTTTAGAAAAGAATGTAGGTTGACTTTCCTGTCTTGCAGTATAGTAGACAGATATTTTTTGGGGAAAAAAAGTGCTTGATTATAAAAATATATATTTTTAAAATCTCTTTAAATGCAGCCATAAGTTATCAAGAAAGTAAAACGTGTATAAAAACTCAGAAAAGCAAACTAAGCCCTCAAGCTTGTTTAAGCTCTGTAGGCACTTGATGAACCCATTGAATTTCACTTCATTGTGAATTTCATAGGTTCGCTAGAGCCCAGAGGGAGGACAAAGGTCTGGGAGGACATGGTCCTGACGTACCTGGAGGAGGAGGTGCTGGAGCACAGCACCTACTCGCCTATTGAAACCTAAAAGTGACCTGGCTGGACCTCTTGCCTTGGCTGTGCAGTTTCTGGGTTTCTGGAGGAGATGTAAGTAGTTTTATTCTGTAGGATTTTTATTTGATTATGAAAAGAATAGAAATAAAGAAAACACAAATCCGCTACTGTGTTTCAGTTTAAAATTGCTTTAATTGCAACAAAACAGCTTTTGTGGTTGTCAAATAAAAAAGGTAAATAGGCTGTACTAGTTTGCATTCCCACCAACAGTGTAGGAGGGTTCCCTTTTCTCCACACCCTCTCCAGCATTTATTGCTTGCAGATTTTGGATCGCAGCCATTCTGACAGGTGTGAAGTGGTACCTCATTGTGGTTTTGATTTGCATTTCTCTAATAATGAGTGATGTTGAGCATCTTTTCATGTGTTTGTTAGCCATCCGTATGTCTTCTTTGGAGAAATGTCTATTTAGTTCTTTGGCCCATTTTTTGATTGGGTCGTTTATTTTCTGGAGTTGAGCTGCAGAAGTTGCTTGTATATTTTTGAGATTAGTTGTTTGTCAGTTGCTTCATTTGCTATTATTTTCTCCCATTCCGAAGGCTGTCTTTTCACCTTGCTTATATTTTCCTTTGTTGCACTGTTGGTGGGAATGCAAACTAGTACAGCCACTATGGAAAACAGTGTGGAGATTCCTTAAAAATTGCAAATAGAACTACCTTATGACCCAGCAATCCCACTGCTGGGCATACACCGAGAAACCAGAATTGAAAGAGACACATGTACCCCAATGTTCATCGCAGCACTGTTTATAATAGCCAGGACATGGAAACAACCTAGATGTCCATCAGCAGATGAATGGATAAGAAAGCTGTGGGACATATACACAATGGAGTATTACTCAGCCGTTAAAAGAATTCATTTGAATCAGTTCTGATGAGATGGATGAAACTGGAGCCGATTATACAGAGTGAAGTAAGCCAGAAAGAAAAACACCAATACAGTATACTAACACATATATGGAATTTAGGAAGATGGCAATGACGACCCTGTATGCAAGACAGGAAAGAGACACAGATGTGTATAACGGACTTTTGGACTCAGAGGAGAGGAGAGGTGGGATGTTTTGGGAGAATGACATTCTAACATATATACTATCATGTGAATTGAATCGCCAGTCTATGTCTGACGCAGGATGCAGCATGCTTGGGGCTGGTGCATGGGGATGACCCAGAAAGATGTTATGGGGAGGGTGGTGGGAGGGGGGTTCATGTTTGGGAATGCATGTAAGAATTAAAGATTTTAAAATTTAAAAATAAAAACTAAAAAATGCGTGCCTGAGCAGTTCCTAACTGCAGGGTCTAAAATAAATTAAGGGACAGAGAGTGTTCTGGGAGGTAATGGTTGACTATGACAGAGACGTGGCATCAAAGACACTCAGATGTGTCACATAATGTCAGTTATATAGGGTTGGAGGGAAAGAGTACTGACTCCAATTTCAGGGGTTTGCTCTCAGTGCCACATGGCCCATTGGCTCGGGCATATCCCCAGTGTTCATGGTAAGTGCTGGTGGTGCCTTCTGTGTGGCCAGTGCACCATGAAACTATCTTGAAATTTGTGTGCTGCCTTTAATTTTATCAAATTACATATACAATTATTAAAGAATATGTGGCTTATTAGCAGGAAAGAAGATTGATATATTGCCATTGTGAGAACAGCTTATAGACGTTTAAATTTTTTTGTGTGTGTAATGGGGAAGATTCAGTCATCAGTGGAGTATTTTAGAATCCCTAGGACATCAGATTTTTTTTTTTTTTAAATAATGTGTCTTCAAAGTTTTGCCTCGACATCTAGAAAATGATTCATTTTCTTCTTTCAAACCAGTTAAGTATTCTGAGTGAATCAAGTCACTGATTTGCCTCTGACCTTTTAGACGTTATCATTTTTGTTGTTGTTGCCAAAATATTGTACCTATTGTTAATCTGAATTCACACTGACTATGTCTGAGAGTATTTGTAAGTGCTGAACTCAGCTTCTGAAATTAAGCTTTTTATTTGCAATTGTCTAAAAAAAGGAGAGAGATTGGAGATAAAACCAAGGACCTTCCCAAGTGGCGTATTGAAAAATCTACCATAGAGTCAGAATCTCTGGTGGGAAAAATAACAGGTTAAAATTGATCTAGGGAAAACAAAAATCATGCTCTTCCCAGGGGAAAATAAGGATCAAAAAAGAAAAAAAATCTGCTTCAAACGTTGATGTTTAGTAGTGGGCATTACAATATTCTCTGATAGTTACAAATAGTTAAAAATCGAGTTGACTTGATTTTTCTTTTTACCTTGAATTCTTATTACCCAGATATTACCAAAATAATAGAAAAGGCTAAGCTTAGTCATATCTGACTTTAGGAGACTCATATACATGACAGAGGCAAATACCAACCTATTTTTGAGGAACATCACACCATCTTAGTTTTAAAGTTCTAGCACCCAGGAAATTGCATATAATTGACATAAACATATCATTTTAAAGAAACTTAAAATTTCCCATTCTGTCCCTAAACTTCCAAGGAATCAAAGAGAGATGACAAGGACCTCAAAAGAAAAACAAACAGACACACAAACAAAACAGAATCAGATGTGTGAAGACAAGAGGTTTTGGAATTAACAGAGAATATTAAGCAATTTATCATGCTTCAAGATTAAAGGTACAAATTGATAAAATGGGTAAATGACTATCATATGTGTGAAGGAACCCAAACAAAACTACTAGAAACACACACACATACATACACATATGTGTGTCTATTTATTTGAGTAGAGAAGTCTTTGTTCCATGATCCATGGAGACAGAGAGGCTACCTGAGCTGGGGGCATCTTGTGTTACCTTTCAGGTTGGTGCCCTCAGGTGTTTAACGGAAGCAGTGTTTTCCAGGTTTAGCACTTGTTGTGGCAGGATCTCTCTTGAGGGTGCTGACTGGCCTCCTAGTGGCCTTGGGTATGTCCTCTCTCCATGTATAGACCCTTGATGATTATAGAGCTTCAACAGGAAGTTAACCACAACAAACATCCTACACTAAACAGATCACCTCTGAATGCCTGTGGCCAGAGAATCCCATTCTCCACCTAAGACTCCACAACATAGTAACACTGATGAATGGATTAAGAGTGCCTCTTACACTATAGTAAGCTACCCAGCCCAGGAATACTCTTAGTTATGGCAGGCTGAAGACTTCCTTTTCCAATGAAAGTACATATTCCAGGTGACCTGACCTAGGAGGCTGTCATCTATCCCCACAGGCAGCTTCAATAGGAACAAGTATATGCCCAGTAGGACAAGATTGAATAAACTTGCCCGAATAGAACATCAAATTAAATTTTCTTTGGAAACACAGAACACAAAAACAGGTCAGAATCTGCATTTTAAACCTAAAAAGAGTCACTGCTTGAAAAAAATAAAAGGTTTAAATTGTATTTAGAATATCCTAACATCATAAACTCTCCATGATTCAGTTAAAAAAAAAAATACCCATCATATCAAGAACTAGGGAAATAGCAACTTGATTGAGAAAATAAAATCAACAGACTCGAACACTAACATGAATCAGAGATTGGAATTACCTGACAGGGATTTTCTAGCAATGGTAATAGAAATGCTTCAACAAGAAATTACTTTCAAAACGAATTTAAAAATATGTAATTTCATCAAATAAAGATAAACTACAAAATGCAAATTAAATTACAGAAGTGAAAAATACAACTAAAATTTTTTAAACATATATTACTAAATAGGTTTTACTATTGGATAAGTAATATTTGCTATTTTAGATAACGTAAATACTAATACTATTTTAGGTATAGGTAAATTTTTACTGTTACTGAGTAGGTTTTTACTAATGGAGTGAAAATGACAGCAAATAGAAGCTGTGAATTTGAGGAAAGATCAATAGAATTAACCCAATATGAAAAGCAGAGAAAGTAGGGTAAAAAAAAGAGAGAGAGAGAAAAAAAAAAAAAGAAACTCTAGTATGTATGGAGCAATGACAAAATATCCAATATTTGTATTGTCAGAGTCCCAGAAGGAAAGAAAGAAAGAAAATGGGGGAAAATTAATTTGAAAAAATAATGGCTGATAATTTCTTACATTCCACAAACTACATAAATCTACAGATTAGAAAATGGGGAAATTACTTCAACAGATATTTTGTCAGAGTTCATGTAGATGGCAACATACAAAAATATTCAGAATCATTAGGCAATCGGGAAATGTAGATTAAAACCACAATGAGATATCAATACAAGTCTATCAAATGGCTACTTTACTTTTAAAAATGACAACATCAAATAATGCAGAGGACATGGAGAAACTGGATGACTCAAACAATGCTGGTGGAAATATAAAATGGTAAATTCCCTCTGGAAAAGAGTTTTTAAAATTCTTATAAATTTAGCATGAAATTACCATATGACAAGCAATGTTACTCTGGAGTATTTATCACAAAAAATTAAAAATTATATTCACATAAAAACCTGCTACATGAATGTTCATTTTAGGTTTATTCATGTAATCCTTAATGTAAACAATATGGATGACTTTTAATAAGTGAATGGCCAAACAAGTTCTCATACATTCACAAAGAAGAGATACAGATGACTAATAGATAAGCAGTTTGGATGAAACTCCAGGAAATTATTCTGAGTAAAAGGAAGCCAATCCACAAAGGCTATATACTATGTAATTCTATTTATATAAGGATGGGGAACACATGTACACCATGACAGATTCATGTCAATGTATGGCAAACCCAATACAATATTGTAAAGTGATTAGCCTCCAATTAAAATAAATAAATTTGTTTAAAAAAAAAGAAAATTATACAAGCAAAGAACAGATTGCTCAGCTCAGTTCAGTCATGCAGTCGTGTCTGACTCTGCAATCCCATGGACTGCAGCACACCAGGCTTCCAGATTACTGGATTAATCTTTTTTACAGGGTAGTCAGGAATATTGGTTTCCCTGGTAGCTCAGATGATAAAGAATCCACCTGCCATGTGGGTGACCTGATTTCGATCCCTGGGTTGGGAAGATCCCCTGGAGAAGGGAACAGCTACCCACTCCAGTATTCTGGCCTGGAGAATTCCATGGACGGAGGAGCCGGGCAGGCAACAATCCATAGGATCGCAAATAGTGAGACACGACTGAGTGACTTTCACGCACACACACACACACACACACACACACACACACATACACACAGTATCAGAAATATAGAGCTGAGAGAGAGATGAACTAGCTATAAAAGAGTCGCAAGAGGGAACCTTGTGAATACAGTATGGTTTTGTATCTTGACTCTGGTGGAGGATGTGTGAACCTACACGTATGATAAAATTCCATAGAATTAGTACACACACACACACACACACACACACAGACACACACACACAGAGTATCAGGAATATAGAGCTGAGAGAGAGATGAACTAGTTATAAAAGAGCCACAAGAGGGAACCTTGTGAATACAGTATTGTTTTGTATCTTGACTCTGATGGAGGATATGTGAACCTACATGTATGATAAAATTGCATAGAATTAGTACACACACACACACACACGCACACACACACACACACACACACACACACACACATAGGGGCAAAGAAAACCTAGGAAATCTGAAATAGGTCAGCGGATTTAAAAATGTCAATATCCTGGTAATACTGTACCAGAGTTTTGTAAGAAGTTGTTGGTGGGAAACTGGGTAAAATTTACATAGGATCTCTCTCTGTATTACTTACAACTGCATATAAAGCTCTAATTATTGTAATATGCCAATTTTAGCTCAATAGAACTGTTAAAGTAATATTAGTTTAATGTACATATCTATAAAATAATTGTTTTTCCCAACAAATCCGTTTATAAATGCAGAAAACAGTATTTACAAAGTCAAGTGAATCTAAAATTCCTAAATAACATGTTTAATGGTTTTAAATTTCATAGTAATATAATCATGTTTCTGTATTTGTAGTGATGTAGTAAAGAATTAAAGAAAATACCTTTCATTTAACCAGGCAATTTTTTTGTCAGGAGCAGATTTTATCCACCATTTATTTGGGGAATATTCATATAAAACACTTTGATCAGTTTAACACAAAAAACATTTGAATATAGTATTGAAAAAATACTTTTTAAGTGAAAATTTCTTCCTGGATGCCCCCTGTAAAATATGAAGATATATTATTACATAATTCAGAAAAGACATTGATGTGGATTCAGAGATGTTATGACCCAAATATGGTATTTTGGAATAAATAAGCTCCTGTATAAACAAAGCTTAAAACTTCTGAAATTTAACATCTCAATTATGAGGGTTATCAAATATTTCAAGCAAGCTGTGGTCAAAGGCCAGGATTGTGTCATGACCGAATTCATTGAGAGATTTTATTAAGTTCAATATTTTATGTTGTAATTAAAGAGAAGTGCATATATATATATATATATATATATATATATATATAATGCAATCTGGTTGCAGATTTGACAGTCTTATTACAACTTTAAAAAACCCAACATTCTTCAACAGAAAAAATGGAATACAGTGGTTAGAGTAGTACTCATAATTTTATGAAGGGCTTGACACTTTATTTTTAATGATATTCAATAAAGAATGAGTAGAATAATTTGCTTTAGGGCTATAATGAGAATGCATATGTGTTGAGAAAATTTAGATGCATATAACCTAAACATTCCTAAATAAGCAGACTATGTACTTTTTTGTTTCCTCTATATATTGCTTATTCTTTGCACAGTAATGTGCTAAAGAGATCTTTTGGTACATATCCTATTTTGATCAATTTTATATCTTTAATGGTATCTTATATCGAGCAAAATGAGTTTAAGATCAGTTCAGTTCAGTCATTCAGTCGTGTCTGACTAAGCGACACCGCGGATTGCAGAATTCCAGGCCTCCAAGTCCATCACCAACTCCCGGAGTCTGCCCAAACTTATGTCCATTGAGTCGTTGATGCCATCCAACCATCTCATCCTCTGTTGTCCCCTTCTTCTCCTGTCTTCAATCTTTCCCAGAATCAGTGTCTTTTCAAATGAGTCAGCTCTTCGAATCAGGTGGCCAAAGTATTGAAGTTTCAGCTTCAACATCAGTCCTTCCAATGAACACCCAGGACTGATCTCCTTTAGGATGGACTGATTGGATCTCCTGACAGACCAAGGGACTCTCAAGAGTCTCCTCAAACACTACAATTCAAAAGCATCTCTTATGCGGTGCTCAGGTTTCTTTATAGTCCAACTCTCACATCTATACATGACTACTGGAAAAACCATAGCCTTGATTACAGGGCCATTTGCTAACAAAGTAATGTCTCTGCTTTTTAATATACTGTCTAGTTTGGTCATAACTTTCCTTCCAAGAAGTAAACATCTTTTAATTCCATGGCTGCAGTCACCATCTGCAGTGATTTTGGAATCCAAAACAAATAAAGTCAGCCATTGTTGCCACTGTTTCCCCATCTATTTCCCATGAAGTGATGGGACTGGACGCCATGATCTTAGTTTTCTGAATGTTGGGCTTTAAGCCAACTTTTTCACTCTCCTCTTTCACTTTCATCAAAAGGCTCTTTAGTCCTTCTTCACTTTCTGCCATAAAGGAGGTGTCATCTGCATATATGAGGTTATTGATATATCTCCCAGCAATTTTGATTCCAGCTTGTGCTTCATCTAGCCCAGCATTTCTCATGATGTACTCTGTATATAAGTTAAATAAGCAGGGTGGCAATATACAGCCTTGACCTACTCCTTTTCCAATTTGGAACTAACTGGTTTGTCTAATTTGTTCCATGTTCTGTTCTAACTTTTGCTTCCTGATCTGCATACAGGTTTCTGAAGAGACAGGTCAGATGGT
The DNA here is from genome assembly GCF_016772045.2 of Ovis aries. NCBI lineage: Eukaryota > Metazoa > Chordata > Mammalia > Artiodactyla > Bovidae > Ovis > Ovis aries. The sequence continues at coordinate 42,425,740 of NC_056063.1, forward strand.
CTGGTATTGCCATCTCTTTCAGAATTTTCTGCAGTTTATTGTGATCCACACAGTCAAAGGCTTTGGCATAGTCAATAAAGCAGAAATAAATATATATTTTTGGAACTCTCTTGCTTTTTCAGTGATCCAGCAGATGTTGGGAATTTGATTACTGGTTTCTCTGCCTTTTCTAAAACCATCTTGAACATCTGGAAGTTCATGGTTCATGTATTGCTGAAGCCTGGCTTGGAGAATTTTGGGCATTACTTTACTAGCGTGTGAGATGAGTGCAATTGTGTGATAGTTTGAGCACTGTTTTGCATTGCCTTTCTTTGGGATTGGAATGAAAACTAACCTTTTTCCAGTCCTATGGGCACTGCTAAGTTATCCAAATTTGCTGATCTATTGAGTGCAGGACTTTAATAGCATCAACTTTTAGTATTTGAAATAGCTTCAACTGGAATTCCATCACCTCCATTAGCTTTGTTCACAGTCATGCTTCCTAAGGCTCACTTGACTTCACATTCCAGGATATGTGGCTCTACGTGAGTGGTCACATCATCCTGATAATCTTGGTCATGAAGATCTTTTTCGTATAGTTCTTCTGTGTATTCTTGTCACCTCTTTTTAATATCTTCTGCTTCTGTTAGATCCACACCATTTCTGTCCTTTATTGAGCCCATCTGCATGAAATGTTCCCTTAGTATCTCTAGTTTACCTGAAGAAATATCTAGTCTTTCCTATTCTATTATTTTCTTCTATTTCTTTGCATTGATCACTGAAGAAGGCTTTCCTATCTCTCCTTACTATTCTTTGGAACTCTGCATTCAAATGAGTATATCTTTCCTGTTCTTTAGTTTTTGCTTCTCTTCAGGGCTATTTGTAAGTCCTCCTCAGGCAGCCATTTCGCTTTTTTTTTTTTTTTTTTTTTGCTTTTCTTTTTCTTGGGGAGGGTCTTGATACTTGTTTCCAGTACAATGTCACAAACCTCCGTCCATAGTTCATCAGGCACTCTATCAGATCTAGTCCCTTAAAACTATTTCTCATTTCCACTGTATAATAATAAGAGATTTGATTTAGGTCATGCCTGAATGTTCTAGTGGTTTTCCCCACTTTCTTCAATTTAAGTCTGAATTTGGCAATAAGGAATTCATGATCTGAGCCACAGTATAGAGCTTCTCCATTGGAAAACATATTCAGAATTATTATAACATGATTTTATTAATTCTAATTTAGAATATGTGTATCCTATACATCCTTTCATTTTACAAATTCTTATTGAGGCAAAAGTCACATAAAAATTTAACATTTAAGTGTATGATTCACATAGTATCTGCATAGAGAATTTCATAAGAGACAGACAAAAAGCAATTTAATAATTGTCTGGAAAGAAGAAAGATTAGAAAGTGACTGCTTAATTGTCATAAGGTTCTCTTTTGTTGTTATGAAAATATTTTTATAGAAGTGGTGATTTGCAACATATGTCAAACATACTAAGTGAATCACACACTTTGAGATGTTCATTTTTGCTATCTTTTGTTTACCTTACATTGTATCAAACTTTTCTTTTAGAGGAGAGCAGAAGGCAACCTTCACACTGAGAAAAACATTGAGTTGTTTGTGACCCAGTTTGGTTTTGCTAAAGGAGTGCTGAAGCTTAGGTCAACTTTACCTGTTAGCATAACTTTGCTTTCACTTCTCAAAATAGCAATAACTGAATTCCAGTTTATAGCTGAGAATATGACCCTGAAGCTTTGTGCAGCATATTTTTGTTCACCTTTCTGTAGTCATTTTTATTCTTCTCCTTGCCCTGGAAGCAAGAAAGTAAGTTATAGTTAAGCAAGAGTATTAGTCACTCAGTCGTATTCAACACTTTGTGACCCCATTGACTGTAGCCCTCTAGGCTCCTCTCTGTTCATGGAATTCTCTAGGCAAGAATACTGGAGTGGGTAACCTTCCCTTCTCCAGGGGATTTTTCTTTTTCTCTTATTTATTTATTTTTAATTGAAGGATAATTACTTTACAATATTGGAGTGTGTAGGGAACAAGGTTTAAAGAAGGTTGAGAAGTGCTTGCAAACGAGACTCTCAACCAGGGCTGAACATTCTTGCAAACGAGATGTTCAGCTAAGAATCCTGTTTGTTCCCATGGGAAAAGAACATTGCTTGCACACAAGGATGTTTCTCTGATTCCTCAAAAGGAACAGATCCTCGGACAAAACAGAATCTAAGTTGATAAGGAAGTTCCCCAAAACAAAGTCTTAGCTGCAGTAAATAAGTCAAGGTAAAGGTTATCTCGCCCTGCGCCTGCACACTGTATAGTCTCTGAATCATAGTGCTTGGCAGCTTGCCCTGTAGATTGTTGTGCAAGGGATATAAAATAAAGCAGCTGTAAGAAGCAAGTGTTAAAATATAAGATTTAAACCACTCTGCAGTGTTGGTGTTTCATTCCATCGCCAGCAGGAGTGGGTTTTGCCATACACTGACAGGAGTCAGCCATGGGTGTACATATGTTCCCCATCCAGGTCTCCTGCATTGCAGGGAGGTTCTTTATCATTTATGCTACCAGGGAAGTCCATAGAAAACAGGCTTGCTTATCCTGGACCTCAGGCTGGAGTTATATATTTGAGAATACAAGTTCCAAGTAAGAAATCAGAGGGTGGGAGAAATAGAGTCAGAATTTTCACTTCTACTGATTTCTTATTTCAGGTTACTGGGCTGATGGAAAGAGCTGTTCTCAATAGAAACCTCTCTCTCTCTCCCTCTCTTTTCTGTTTCGATAATCACCCTCACCCCCTTATCCCTGCAGGACGAGTTTCACTAATGCTGGTTTCCTGTTTTAGTGGATTGGGAGAGGGTCAATTATCATCCTTTCTTGTGAGCCTTGGTTCTTGGTAAGGACCCAATGAAAAATCTGAGGTCTTACCCAGGCAAAAACAAGTTTACTGCAGAAAGAACAGAAAGGGTACCTCAAGAGAGAGGTGGACCAAACTAAGAGAAACACTGGCCCCAGAACAATGAGCTATGGGGGTTTTCAAGACAGGGCTTTTGCATATTAATCTAGGTGGGTGTGGACTGACAGTTTTGATTGACAGACTCTATTGAGCATGTTTTTCCTGTAATTCAATCTGTTATAATCAGATGTGTGTATGTATAGAACGTTCATTAACCCTTAGTGGGCTCTGGGCTGCCGAAGGTCACTTGAAGACAGTTGTGCATCAAAAGTGCATGTGCCAAAGTTCAGAAGTCCCTGTGGTTAGTCTGTATCCACTGTGCATCTAGGGTGTAAGCTCTGGAGTTGGAAACATCTCTGTGGTTATTTTGCAGCATATCTGTGAATTCTTCTGGGCCACACGGGGGCATGTCTGGGGTAGGGTTTAGAGACCAATATGAATCTTTCTTGGCTAGGCCACATCTCTTTGCTCATGGCTATCTTCAACCTAGCATCATTTATCACATCTGTTTGTCATCTCTCCATCTCTCCTACCTTTTTTATATTAATACCAAGCCTAGCATGATAGGCTGACACAGTGTCTTTGAAATATACAGGGATTTTCTAATAGGAAAATGAAACCCTCCTCCCAATGACATCACTATTAATAACTGAAAGTCATGTTAAAACAACATGAAAACAATTCACCTCATTATATGTTTTGAAATATAAAGAGAAGTAAAGGATAACACCTAATGTTGCCAAGGCTATGGAAAACAAATTAGTTGGCTAAATTAGCTTACATTTCTGAATTCTAAAGATAAAACATTATGCTTACTTCATATAATCATTGTAAAGATTACATAAGTTATTACAAGTTAAGGATTTCACACAAAGGCTGGCATACACAAAGCAAATAATAAATATTATATGTCATTACTATCCCTCTTTCTCCATTAAAGCCTAGCTTTGAAACACTGATTTTCAATCAAGGATTCATGTGAGAATCACCTGGTAAAATTTCAGTGATTATACATCCTGAGAACACAATAAGAGCCTCTGATTCAGTAGGTGTTGTATGAAGGTCTAGGTGTTGACCAATCTCCACAGAAAGTACTAATATCTACTCTTCACAATATTTATTTTGTTACATGAGAAAATGTTTAAAATTGTTATGCCCAGAGTCCGAGTCCCCAAAACTGAGAGAATAAGACTTCCACAGCAATGCAAAAAGCATGAAGGGGTTTTATTTCTAGCTCAAGCTAGGGCTCCCACCACATCCAACACAATGGAGTGGAGCAAGGAGCCCCAAGCACAGATTTACAGCAGTATTTATAGGTTTTAGAACAGAGAGTTGGCAAGGGCTGATTGGCTGCAGGAGTTTCCTAGTATTTGCTAATTGGCTAATCTTTATTGGCCGCAGGGGTTTCCTGATATTTACTAATTGGCTATTGGCTGCAGGGGGATGTCTTTTACGTCCTGATAAACTCAAACCAGGTTACTGGGAGTACGCTGATTAGACAAGTCCTGGCATCCATGGGGATGACCTCACAGGGCAATGACTCAGCCTTTCCCGTGAGACCTACCTTAGTCCCTGAAGCCTATCATGACGTTTGTTAGGTCCCAACAAAAATATAGCTAATCGAAAGTAAATTATGATATTTATTGTCTAATTTAGACTATGTAGATTTTTTGATAAACATTGAAGAATGAAAACTTATGCCAGTGGCAATAAAAGGAATATCTCAAATAATAAAATCCTCAAATTGGGAAAAAAAAAAATATTACTTTTGGCCTTTATAGATTTGGGCAATATTTTTTATAGTAGAATTCCAAATAGGTAGATAAAGAATCTTTAAGTATTAAAACAACAACAACAACAACAACAACAACAAACAAACCTCCAGCAAATGGCTGCAGAGTTACTGTTTATTAACTTGTATAGATGCAGATAATCTCTGATAATGAGTTACCAAAAGGAATTTGAAAGTTCATTATGACAGACGCTCTGTGTTTGCTCAGTTGCTCAATCATGTGCAATTGCCTATGATCCCATGGACTGGAGCCTGTCAGGCTTCTCTGTCCATGGGATTTCCTGGGCAAGAATACTGGAGTGGGTTGTTATTTCCTTCTCCAGGGTATGGTCCTGATCAGGGATCAAACCATAGCCTCGTGCTATACAGCAGACAAATTCTTTACCACTGAGTCACCTGGGAAGTAAAAAACTCTATAGAGCCAGCAAAAACAGACAATATCAGTTATGCATTGGTATCATGAAAATGTTATTTTCATTCTGCAGTCCCCCCTTTTTTTAGTGAATTTAGTTTGTACTGAATATTTTCTTTAAAATAGAAACAACTGATCCCAGTGTACAAATTTACCAATTAAAAAAGTGTAAATTTGCAGCTGTTTAATTTATACATGTGAACAAATACAACTTGGAAACCTTCTTTGTAAAATTACAAAGGTTCAGCAGTATCAGATTTGTTAGGTAGGGAGTTAGGCATGAGCAATGAGGGTGGCCTAGCTGAAAAAGATTCAGTTCAGTTCAGTTCATTCACTCAGTCATGTCCAACTTTTTGCAACCACATGCACTGCAGCACAACAGGTTTCCCTGTCCACCACTGACTCCCAGAGCCTACCCACACTCAGGTCCATTCAGTCAGTGATGCCATCCAACCATCTCACCCTCTCTCGTCTCCTTTTCCTCCTGCCCTCAATCTTCCCCAGCACGAGGGTCTTTTCAAATGAGTCAGCGCTTTGCGTCAGTTGGCCTAAGTATTAGAGTTTCAGATTCAACATCAGTCCTTCCAATGAACACTCAGGACTGATCTGCTTTAGAATGGACTGGTTGGATCTTCTGGCAGTCCAAGGGACTCTCAAGAGTCTTCTCAAACACCACAGTTCAAAAGCGTCAATTCTTCAGCTCAGCCTTCTTTATGGTACTATTCTCATATCCATATATTACTACTAGAAAAGACATAGCCGTTACTAGATGGACCTTTGTTGACAAAGCAATATCTCTGCTTTTGAATCTACTGCCTAGGTCAGTCATAACTTTCCTTCCAAGGAGTAAGCGTCTTTTAATTTCATGGCTGCAGTCACCATCTGTAGTGGTTTTGGAGCCCAAAATAATAAAGTCAGCAACTGTTTCCTTGTCTATTTGCCATGAAGAGTAGGGCCGGATGCCATAATCTTAGTTTTCTGAATGTTGAGCTTTAAGCCAACTTTTTCACTCTCCTCTTTCACTTTCATCAAGAGGAGCTTTAGTTCTTCTTCACTTTCTGCCCTAAGGGTGGTGTCATCTGAATATCTGTGGTTATTGATATATCACCCAGCAATCTTGATTCCAGCTTGTGCTTCTTTCAGCCCAGGGTTTCTCATGATGTACTCTGCGTCTAGTCAAGGCTATGGTGTTTCCTGTGGTCATGTATGGATGTGAGAGTTGGACTGTGAAGAAGGCTGAACGCCGAAGAATTGATGCTTTTGAACTGTGGTGTTGGAGAAGACTCTTGAGGGTCCATTGGACTGCCAGGAGATCCAACCAGTCCATTCTGAAGGAGATCAGCCCTGGAATTTCTTTGGAAGGAATGATGCTAAAGCTGAAACTCCAGTACTTTGGCCACCTCATGCGAAGAGTTGACTCACTGGAAAAGACTCTGATGCTGGGAGGGATTGGGGGCAGGAGGAGAAGGGGACGGCCGAGGAAGAGATGGCTGGATGGCATCACTGACTCGATGGACGTGAGTCTGAGTGAACTCCGGAAGATGGTGATGGATAGGGAGGCCTGGTGTGCTGTGATTCATGGGGTTGCAAAGAGTCGGACATGACTGAGCAACTGAACTGAACTGAACTCTGCATATAAGTTAAATAAGCAGGATGACCATATATAGCCTTGATGTACTCCTTTTCCTAATTGGAGTCAGTCTGTTGTTCCATGTCCAGTTCTAACTGTTGCTTCCTGACCTTCCTACAGATTTTCCAAGGGGTAGGTCAGGTGGTCTAGTATTCCCATCTCTTTCATAATTTTCCACAGTTTCTTGTGATCCACACAATCGAAGGCTTTGGCATAGTCAATAAAGCAGAAATAGATGTTTTTCTGGAACTCTCTTGCTTTTTCAGTGATCCAGCAGATGTTGTCAATTTGATCTCTGGTTCTTCTGCCTTTTCTAAAGCCAGCTTGGACATCTGGAATTTCAAACTTCAGGTATTTTTGAAGCCTAGCTTGGAGAATTTTGAGCATCGCTTTGCTAGCATGGGAAATGAGTGCAATTATTCAGCAGTTTGAGCATTCTTTAGCATTGCCTTTCTTAGGGATAGGAATGCAAACTGACCTTTTCCACTCCCGTGGCCACTTCTAAGTTTCCCAAATTTGCTGGCATATTGAGTGCAGAACTTTCACAGCATCATCTTTTAGGATTTGAAATAGCTCAGCTGGAATTCCATCACATCCACTAACCTTGTTCATAGTGATGCTTTCTAAGGCCCACTTGACTTCACATTCCAGATGTATGGCTCTAGGTGAGTGATCACACCACTGTGATTATCTGGGTCTTGAAGTTTTTTTTTTTTTTTTTTCTTGCACAGTTATTCTGTGTATTCTTGCCACTTCTTGTTAATATCTTCTGCTTCTGTTACATCCAAACCATATCTGTCCTTTATTGAGCCCATCTTTGAATGAAATAGTACCTTGGTATCTCTCTTTTTCTTGAGGCGATCTCTAGTCTTTCCCATTCTATTCTTTCCCATTCCATGATAAAGGAACAGTGACCTCCACAGGAGACTTATCTGTGGGTGTCTGGAAGTCTCCGGTGAAAGTGTTGGTCAGTGGTGGCCTGCTGCATGGTTGGGGCCATAGACTGTAGCAGTAAATGCAGGATATCTTTTGAGGGAGGAAACTGTTATCTTCATTACTTCCACCATAGTTTGGTCCCAGGTAGATATCAGGAAGGGAACACAGCCCCAGCCTTCAACAGAAACTTGGTTAATAGATTTACTGAGCATGGCCCTGCCCATCAGAATAAGACCTGTATCACCCTTAGTACACAGCATGGGTGGCTGCGACCTGCACACATAGCACTGCTGAGAAGAGCTACCCCACGTCTGAGGCCAGGGGAGGCGGCCAGGAGGAGCTACCCCACATTGGAGGTCAGGGGCAGAAGCCAGGAGGACCCCATGCCCAAGAGGCGGTGGCCAAGAGGAGTTACCCTACGTCTGAGGTCAGGGGCAGTGGCTGAGAGTGCCAGGCTGTGACAGAGCAGGAGCAGCCGAGAGGAGCTACCCCACAGCCGAGGCCAGGGGCGGAGGCCAGGAGGAGTAACCTCATGTCCAAGGAGCAGTGGCTGCTAGGGTGCAGGAGGGCCTAGAGGAGCTATTCCATATTCAAGATCAGGAGGGGTAGTGGTGAGGAGATACCCCTCATGAAAGGGAAAGAGCAGTGGCTGCGCTTTGCTGGAACAGCCATGAAGAGATACCCCACGTCCAAGGTAAGAGAAACCCAAGTAAGATGGTGAAGAACCTAAGCCACCCTATTTTGTTAAAGAGGATTCCATTTTGTAAAAATTCTCGGGAAAGAGCTTCTCGGAAATCCATTAACCTCACACCACCACCTGAGAGCCAATCAGATCCCAGATTAGGACCTCCTGACTTTACCTTCAGGACTTATGACCTGCCTGGGAAATTCTAATTAAGCCCAGGAAATGGGAACTAATCAGAACCCATGACCAGCCTGGGAAATGAAAACCAATCAGAACCCATCACCTAACCCTTCCACAGAAGGTAACCAATTAGATGTCTCCTAACCCGGAAACTCCCGTTTTTCGAATTTCTTGTGTGAGAATACCCTATATAAGCACTGTAACCCAGAGTTTGAGGCTCCTATCCTTAGTCACTGTGTCGGTAACAGTGAGAGACACAGCTCGAGCTTGGTAATAAAAACTCTCTTGCTTTTGCATTGGATATAGGCTCCCTGGTGGTCACTGGGAGATTTCGCTACTTGGGTATAACAATGGTAGTTGTTGCAAGAGGGCATAAGAGGGCAGACACACTGAAACCATACTAACAGAAAACTAGTCAATCTAATCACACTAGATCTACAGACTTGTCTAACTCAATGAAACTAAGCCATGCCCTGCGGGGCCACCCAAGACAGGTGGGTCACGGTGGAGAGGTCTGACAGAATGTGGTCCACTGGAGAAGGGAATGGCAAACCACTTCAGTATTCTTGCCTTGAGAACCCCATGAACTGTATGAACAGGCAAAATGATAGAATACTGTAAGAGGAACCCCCTAGGTCAGTAGATGCACAATATGCTACTGGAGATCAGTGGATAAATAACTCCAGAAAGAATGAAGGGATGAAGCCAGAACAAAAACAGTACCCAGCTGGATGTGACTGGTGATAGAAGCAAGGTCTGATGCTGTAAAGAGCAATATTGCATAGGGACCTGGAATGTTAGGTCCATGAATCAAGGCAAACTGGTAGTGGTCAAACAGGAGATGGTAATAGTGAACGTTGACATTCTAGGAATCAGAGAACTAAAATGGACTGGAATGGGTGAATTTAACTCAGATGACCAGTACATCTACTACTGCAGGCAGGAATCCCTTTGAAGAAATGTAGTAACCATCATGGTCAACAAAAGAATCTGAAATGCAGTACTTGGATGCAATCTCAAAAATGACAGAATGATCTCTGTTTATTTCCAAGGCAAACCATTCAATATCACAGTAATCCAAGCCTAGGCCCCAACCAGTAATGCTGAAGAAGCTAAAGTTGAACGATCCTATGAAGACCTACAAGACCTTTTAAAACTAACACCCAAAAAAGATGTCCTTTTCATTATAGGGGACTGGAATGCAAAAGTAGGAAGTCAAGAAACACCTGGAGTAACAGGCAAATTTGGCCTTGGAATACAGAATGACGCATGGAAAAGCCTAATAGAGTTTTGCCAAAAGAACACACTGGTCATAGCAAACACCCTCTTGTAAGAATAGAAGAGAAGACTCTACACATGGACATCACTAGAGGTCAACAAAGAAATCAGATTGATTATAGTCTTTGCAGCCAAAGATGGAGAAGCTATATACAGTTAACAAAAACAAGACCATTGGCTCAGCTCATGAGCTCCTTATTGGCAAATTCAGATTTAAATTGAAGAAGGTAGGGAAAACCACTAGGCCATTCAGGTATGACCTAAATCAAATCCCTTATGATTATACAATGGAAGTGAGAAATAGATTTAAGGGTCTAGATCCTATAGATAGAGTGCCTGATGAACTATGGACTGAGGTTTGTGACATTGTACAGGAAACGAGGATCAAGAACATCCCCATGGAAAAGAAATGCAAAAAATGTGAAATGACTGTCTAGGGAGGCCTTACAAATAGCTTTGAAAAGAAGAGAAGTGAAAAGCAAAAGAGAAAAGGAAAGATATAAGCATCTGAATGCAGTGTTCCAAAGAATAGCAAGAAGAGATAAAATAGCCTTCCTCAGCAATCAATGCAAAGAAATAGAGGAAAACAACAGAATGGGAAAAACTAGAGATATCTTCAAGAAAATTAGAGATACCAAGGGAACATTTCATGCAAAGATGGGCTTAATAAAGGACAGAAATGGTATGGACCTAACAGAAGCAGAAGATATTAAGAAGAGGTGGCAAGAATACACAGAAGAACTATACAGAAAAGATCTACATGACCCAGATAATCATGATGATGTGATCACTCACCTAGAGCCAGACATCCTGGAATGGGAAGTCAAGTGGGCCTTAGAAAGCATAACTATGAACAAAGCTAGTGGAAGTGATGAGATTCCATTTGAGCGATTTCAAATCCTGAAAGATGATCCTGTGAAAGTGCTGCACTCATTATGCCAGCAAATTTGGATAACTGAGGAGAGGCCACAGGACTGGAAAAGGTCAGTTTTCATTGTAATCCCAAAGAAAGACAATGCCAAAAAAATACTCAGACTACTGCATAATTGTACTCATTTCACATGCTAGTAAAGTAATGCTCGAAATTCGCCAAGCCAGGCTTCAGCAATATATAAACCATGAATATGCAGATGTTCAAGATGGTTTTAGAAAGGAAGAGAAACCAGAGATCAAATTGCCAGCATCCTCTGGATTATCAAAAAAGCAAGGCAGTTCTAGAAATAAATATCTATTTCTGCTTTATTGACTATGCCAAAGGCTTTGACTGTGTGGATCACAATAAACTGTGGAAAATTCTGAAAGACATGCGAAAACCAGACCACCTGACCTGCCTCTTGAGAGACCTATATGCAGTTCAGGAAGCAACAGTTAAAACTGGACATGGAACAACAGACTGGTTCCAAATAGGAAAAGGAGTATGTCAAGGCTGTATATTGTCATCCTGCTTATTTTCCTTGTATGCAGAGTACATAATGAGAAACGCTGGGCTGGAAGAAGTACAAGCTGGAATCAAGACTGCTGGGAGAAATATCAGTAACCTCAGATATGCAGATGACACCACCCTTATGGCAGAAAGTGAAGAGGAACTAAAGAGCCTTTTGATGAAAGTGAAAGTGGAGAGCGAAAATGTTGGCTTACAACTCAACATCCAGAAAACGAAGATCATGATGCTGGTCCCATCACTTCATGAGAAATAGATGGGTAAATAGTGGAAACAGAGTCAGACTTTATTTTTTGGGGCTCCAAAATCACTTCAGACTGTGACAGTAGCCATGAAATTAAAAGACGCTTACTCCTGGGAAGAAAAGTTATGACCAACCTAGAGAGCATATTGAAAAGAAGAGATATCACTTTGCTAACAAAGGTCTGTTTAGTTAAGGCTGTGGTTTTTCCTGTGGTCATGTATGGATGTGAGAGTTGGACTGTTAAGAAAGCTGAGCATGGAAGAATTGATGCTTTTGTACTGTGGTGCTGGTGAAGACTCTTGAGAGTCCCTTGGACTGCAAGAAGATCCAACCAGTCCATTCTGAAGGAGATCAGCCCTGGGATTTCTTTGGAAGGAATGTTGCTAAAGCTGAAACTTCAGTACTTTGGCTACCTCATGTGAAGAGTTGACTCATTGGAAAAAACTCTGATGCTGGGAGGGATTAGGGGCAGGAGGAGAGCGGGACAACAGAGGATGATATGGCTGAATGGCATCACTGACTCGATGGACATCAGTTTGAGTGAAATTTGGGAGTTGGTGATGGACAGGGAGGCCTGACGTGCTGCGATTCACATGGTTCCAAAGAGTCGGACATGACTGTGTGACTGAACTGAACTGAATTGATCACCCTCAGTCAGTCTATCCCTTCAGGAAGCATTCATAAGCCTCTTATCCTTCTCCATCAAAGGGAAGACAGGCTGAAAACCACAATCACAGAAAACTAATCAATCTAATCACATGGACCACAGCCTTGTCTAACTCAAGGAAACTATGAGTCATACCGTGAGGGCATCCCAAGTAGGACAGGTCATGGTGGAGAGTTCTGATGGAATGTGGTCCACTGGAGATAGGAATGGCAAACCACTTCAATATTCCTGCCTTGAGAACCCCATGAACAGTATGAAAAAGCAAAAAGATATGACACTGAAAGATGAACTTCCCAGGTCAGTCGGTTCCCAATACGCTACTGGAGATCAGTGGAGAAATAACTCCAGAAAGAATGAAGAGACAAAGCCTAAGGGAAAACAACAGCCAGTGGTAGATGTGTCTGGATATGGAAGCAAGGCCTGATGCTGCAAAGAGAAATAATGCGTAGGAACCTGGAATGTTAGGTCCATGAATCAAGGCAAATTGAAAGTGATCAAACAGGAGATGGCAAGAGTGAACGTCGACATTTTAGGAATCAGCGAACTAAAAAGAACTGGAATGGGTGAATTTAACTCAGATGATCACTATATCTACTACTGTGGGCAAGAATCCTGTAAAGGAAATGGAGTAGTCATCATAGTCAATGAAAGAGTCTGAAATGCAGAATTTGAATGCAGTCTCAAAAACAACAGAGTAGTCTCTGCTTGTTTCCAAGGAAAACCATTCAATATAATGGAAATGCAAATCTATACCCTGACCAGTAATGCTGAAGAAGGTGAAGTTGAATAGTTCCACGAAGACCTACAGGACCTTCCAGAACTAACGCCCAAACAACATGTCCTTTTCATTATTTGTGACTGGAATGCAAAAATAGGAAGCCAAGAAACACCTGGAGTAACAGGTATATTTGGCCTTGGAGTACAGAATGAAGCAGGCCAAAGTCTTATAGAGTTCTTCCAAGAGAATGCACTAGTCATAGCAAACACCTATTTCAACAACACAAGAGAAGACACTACAAACGGAAGTAATCAGATGGCCAACACTGAAATCAGATTGATTATATTATTTGCAGTCAAAGATGAAGAAGCTCTATACAGTCAGCAAAAAAAAGACCAGGAGCTGACTCCGGTTCAGATCATGAATTTCATATTGTCAAATTTAGAGTTCAATTGAAGAAAGTAGGGAAAACCATTAGATCATTCAGTTCAGTTCAATCGCTCAGTCATGTCTGATTCTTTGTGACCCCATGAATCACACAGCACGCCAGGCCTTCCTATCCATCACCAACTCTCGGAGTTGAGTCAGATTCATGTCCATCAAGTCAGTGATGCCATCCAGCCATCTCATCCTCTGTCGTCCCTTTCTCCTCCTGCCCCCAGTCCCTCCCAGCATCACATTCTTTTCCAATGAGTCAACTCTTTGCATGAGGTGTCCATAGTACTGGAGTTTCAGCTTTAGCATCATTCCTTCCAAAGAAATCCAGGGTTGATCTCCTTCAGAATGGACTGGTTTAAGTTCAGTTCAGTTCAGTCGCTCAGTAGTGTCCGACTCTTTGCCACCCCATGAATCGCAGCACGCCAGGCCTCCCTGTCCATCACCAACTTCCAGAGTTCACTCAGACTCATGTCCATCGAGTCAGTGATGCCATTCAGCCATCTCATCCTCTGTCGTCCCCTTCTCCTCCTGTCCCCAGTCCCTCCCAGCATCACATTCTTTTCCAATGAGTCAACTTTTAGCATGAGGTAGCCAAAGTACTGGAGTTTCAGCTTTAGCATCATTCCTTCCAGAGAAATCCCAGGGCTGATCTCCTTCAGAATGGAGTGGTTGGATCTCCTTGCAGTCCAAGGGAATCTCAAGAGTCTTCTCCAACACCACAGTTCAGAAACATCAATTAACAGTCCAACTCTCATATCCATACATGACCACAGGAGAAACCATAGCCTTGACTAGACGGACCTTAATCGGCAAAGTAATGTCTCTGCTCTTGAATATACTATCTAGGTTGATCATAACTTTTCTTCCAAGGAGTAAGCGTCTTTTAATTTAATGGCTGAAGTCACCATCTGCAGTGATTTTGGAGCCCCCCAAAATAAAGTCTGACACTGTTTCCACTGTTTCCCCATCTATTTCCTATGAAGTGAGGGGACTGGAGGCCATGATCTTCGTTTTCTGAATACTGAGCTTTAAGCCAAATTTTTCACTCTCCCCTTTCACTTTCATCAAGAGGCATTTTAGTTCTTCTTTACTTTCTGCCATAAGGGTGGTGTCATCTGCATATCTGAGGTTATTGATATTTCTCCAGGCAATCTTGATTCCAGCTTGTGTTTCTTCCAGTCCAGCGTTTCTCGTGATGTAGTCTGCATATTAGTTAAATGAGCAGGGTGATGATATACAGCCTTGACATACTCGTTTTCCTATTTGGAACCAGTCTGTTGTTCCATGTCCAGTTCTAATTGTTGCTACCTGACCTGCATACAGATTTCTCAAGAGGCAGGTCAGGTGGTCTGTATTCCCATCTCTTTCAGAATTTTCCACAGTTTATTATGATCCACACAGATACATGTAATTATTAAGTACTTTCTACTCCTTTGAAATGGACACACATTCTTTTGTAACTAAACAAGCCTTTAGTCAGCTTTATCATGGCAAGTATAACTTTTCAGGGACTCAGGAGCTATCTAACTGAAATGCAAACTTTAAGGAAGACAGCATCCTTACTTCCCAGTTTCTGTAGGAGGATAAGAACTTAATTTCAGTGGGCACGTAGCTTTGGGTTGAAAAAATACTTTCTGTGGTATGTATATGTGATTTCCTCCCCCTTCTGGATAAAGCCAAGTAGCTAATACAGATAGTCACCTCAACTCCAGATGTACCTAGGATGAACTATGTGCGACAAATGGTGCCCTCAAGTCCTTTGACTTAAGGTCTAGTCATTGTTTAACTTGAAACTAGATAATTAGTGAGTTGTATCTGTTTGGCTGTATAAAATGCTGAGATTTCTTTTTGCCTTTTTTTTTTTTTTTACTTTTTAGTGGACTGCTAACAATTTTAAAATATGATTTCATCAAATACACATGAACAGCTTCAAAACATTTGGCTGACTGGGTGAAGGAGCAGAGATTCTTCAGCTTGTATCACTTAAGTGAGCTACAGGCCCTGACACTTCTGTCTCTGAAAGAAGAATGGCTCCTCACCATCTTTTACCTAACCCTTACAAAATAAAAATTTTAATTTTTAATTTTTTATAGAAATTTTATCTTTTATTTTTGTCATATTTCTGAATCCTAGCTTCAAGGAAATCCAGAAGAATCTGTTTCAGTTTCCTAATCTGAGGGGAAAAAAAAAAATGTGGCAAATTGAAAGTACTGGTTTTCCAAAAAACTTAAACAATGACCACAAATTTTCACTAATTGGCTCTAAAGTGAAGACATCTGCTATTCTTTTGCACTGACCTTTCCAAGGAAAAAAATAGCTAAAATAAATACAACAGCAACAACAAAAATAAACCATATCTATGAATAAATACATATCTATGAATAAAACAAGACATTTAATGCCATCTTCGATTTCTTTCTCCATTCTTATGAGCTGGAAGATAGAAACAAGTAAAACAGTCTTGAGAATAGCCATTCCATTAGCCCTGAATGACTTACTCTGGACTACTATGTGCAGAATAAATGAGCTTTTATTTTATTGAAAGGCACTGTAGCCCAGGTTCTTTTTATTACAACAGCATAGCCCATACTAATGGTCGTTTGGTGTTGCTATAACCCAAATTCTAAAATGTGTAGTGTTTATTGTTTAGACAGCATGAGGAAAGAAAGCAGCTATCACAGGCTGAACAGACAGAAAATAAAAGTGGAAACTTCTTCAAGTTAGAATTATCCTCTGAAAGGAACCTAAAGTATCCATATTTTCACATGATTGATTGAAAATAAAAGAGATCCAGAGATTAATAAACTTTAAAGCATTTGCATTAGCAAAGAAACTACAGATATGAGTAACAGAAGCCTAGGATTTAATGTTTAGTTTGTTCAGTACCCTCTACCAATAGCAGCAGGTGTGGGC
The DNA here is from genome assembly GCF_016772045.2 of Ovis aries. NCBI lineage: Eukaryota > Metazoa > Chordata > Mammalia > Artiodactyla > Bovidae > Ovis > Ovis aries. Next base: position 42,442,006 of record NC_056063.1, read on the forward strand.
TGTAAAGTTTATAAATCCCCAGGAAAACCTTCTTTCTAACATCCTCCTTAGATATTATCATATAGGATAAGACTATAAACTATAAGATGCACAAAGGAATTATTATAAAACAGCCACAGAGGCAGTTGAAAGGGTAATCAGGGAACTCCTCTCCTCCAGTCAATTCCATCATGAGATCTACTTAGAGGAGTGCATCATTCCAGGAACCCAGGCTTCAGAAGCCCCATGTGTCTCATGTTACATCCACCAAAAAGGTACAAAACAATGCATGGGTCCCCATAGAAACCAGGATGCTACCCTAAGTAAGCCATCAGTCTCAGTTCTGTTGCTCAGCCGTGTCCGACTCTTTGTGATTCCATGAACCGCAGCACACCAGGCCTCCCTGTCCATCACCAAATATAGGACTTTACTCAAACTCATGTTCACTGAGTCAGTGATGCTATCCAACCATATCATCCTCTGTCATCCCCTTTTCCTCCCACCCTCTATCTTTCCCAGCATCAGAGTCTTTTCAAATGAGTCAGCTCTTTGCATCAGGTGGCCAAAGTACTGGAGTTTCAGCTTCAACATCAGCCCTTCCAATGAACACCTAGTACTGATCTCCTTTAGGATCGACTGGTTGGATCTCCTTGCAGTTCAAGCGACTCTCAAGAGTCTTCTCCAACACTACAATTCAAAAGCATCAATTCTTCGGTTCTCAGGTTTCTTTGCAGTCCAATTCTCACATCCATGCATAACTACTGGGAAAATCATAGCCTTGACAAGACAGACCTCTGTTGACAAAGTAATGTCTCCGCTTTGAATATGCCATCTAGGTTGGTCATAACTTTGCTTCCAAGGAGTAAATGCCTTTTAATTTTATGGCTGCAGTCACCATGTGTAGTGATTTTGGAGTTCCCCAAAATAAAGTCAGTCACTGTTTCCCCATCTATTTGCCATGAAGTGATGGGACCAGATGTCATGATCTTTGTTTCCTGAATGTTAAGCTTTAAACTAACTTTTTCACCCTTCTCTTTCACTTTCATCAAGAGGCTTTTTAGTTCCTCTTCACTTTCTGCCCTAAGAGTGGTGTCACCTGCATATCTGAGGTTATTGATATATCTCCAAGGAATCTTATTCCACCTTGTGCTTCTTCCAGCCCAGCGTTTCTCATGATGTAGTCTTCATAAAAGTTAAATAAGCAGGGTGAACAATATACAGCCTTGAAGTACTATTTTTCCTATTTGGAACCAGTCTGTTGTTCCATGTCCAGTTCTAACTTTTGCTTCCTGACCTGCATACAGGTTTCTCAAGAGGCATGCCAGATGTTCTAGTATTGCCACCTCTTTCAATTTTTCCAGTTTATTGTGATTCACACAGTCAAAGGCTTTGCCATAGTCAATAAAGCAGAAATAGATGTTTTCCTGGAACTCTCTGGCTTTTCCAAGGATCCAGAAGATGTTGGCAATTTAATTTCTGGTTCCTCTGCCTTTTCTAAAACCAGCTTGAACATCTGGAAGTTCATGGTTTACATATGGCTGAAGCCTGGCTTGGAGAATTTTGAGCATTACTTTACTAGCGTGTGAGATGAGTGCAATTGTGCTGTAGTTTGAGCATTCTTTGGCATTGCCTTTCTTACGGATTGGAATGAAAACTGACTTTTTCCAGTCCTGTGGCCACTGCTGAGTTTTCCAAGTTTGCTGACCTATTGAGTGCAGCACTTTCACAGCATCATCTTTTAAGATTTGAAACAGCTCAACTAGAATTTCATCACCTCCACTAGCTTTGCTCATAGAAATGCTTCTTAAAGCCCACTTAACTTCACATTCCAAGATATCTGGCTCTAGGTGAGTGATCACACCATTGTGATTAGCTGTGTCATGAAGATCTGTTTTGTACAGTTCTTCTGTGTATTCTTGCCACCTCTTCTTAATACCTTCTGATTCTGTTAGGTCCATATCATTTCTATCCTTTATGGAGCCCATATTTGAATGAAATGTTCCCTTGGTATCTCTAATTTTCTTGAAGAGGTCTCTAGTCTTCACTATTCTATTGTTTCCTCTATTTCTTTCCATTGATCTCTGAGGAAGCCTTTCTTATCTCTCCTTGCCATTCTTTGGAAGTCTGCATCCAAATAGGTATACCCTTCCTTTTCTCCTTTGCTTTTTGTTTTTCTTCTTTTCTCAGCTATTTGTAAAGCCTCTTCAGACAGGCATTTTGCTTTTTTACATTTCTTTTTCTTTGGGATTATCTTGATCCTGATCTCCTTTACAATGTCACGAACCTCCATCCATAGTCGATTAGGCACTCTGTCTATCAGATCTAGTCCCTTAAATCTATTTCTCACTTCCACTGTATGATCATTAGGGATTTGAGTTAGGTCATATTTATAAAAGATGACACAACTGAGCAACTGAACTGAGCTCAACTGAATGATCTAATCGTTTTCCCCACTTTCTTCAATTGAAGTCTGAATTAGTCAGTTTGTCAATTAGCGGTTCATTATCAGAGCCACAGTTAGCTCCTGGTCTTGTTTTTGCTGACTGTATAGAGCTTCTGCATCTTTGCTTGCAAATAATATAATCAATCTGATTTCAATGTTGGCCATCTGGTGATGTCCATGTGTCGAGTCTTCTCTTGTGTTGTTGTAAGAGGATGTTTGCTATGACCAGTGCATTCTCTAGGCAGAACTCTATCAGCCTTTGATCTGTTTCATTCTGTTCTCCAAGTCCATATTTGCCTATTACTCCACTTGTTTCTTGGCTTCCTACATATTTTTGGAGTGTTAATTCTAGAAGGTCTTGTAAATCTTCCTAAAACCGTTCAACTTCAGCCTCTTCAGTGTTAATGGTCGGGCATCGATTTGGATTACTGTGATACTGAATGGTTTGCCTTGGAAACGAACAGAGATCATTCTGTTGTTTTGGCTATATATGTGCCCAAACAATTTAATTCTTTTGTGCTTTGTGTTCTTATTAGAGGACATTGATTCTGCAGAAAGTGAAGAAGTGGAGACTAGAAGCACATCAAGGTTATTTCCATATCTTTCCAGATAGCAAGAATTCATGCGTCTTCCATAACAATTTCTGGATAGTGATTATAAGTTTCTTGTTTCTTTTTATATCCCTCTACATTTTCATGTGGGTTTCCCTGGTGGCTCCAATGGTAAAGAATCTTGCTGCAGTGTGTGGGAGACCTGGTTTTGATCCTTGGGTTGAGAAGCTCCCTTGGAGAAGGAAATAACAACCCACTCCTGTATTCTTGCCTGGATAATCCCCATGGACTGAGGAGCCTGGCGGGCTGCAGTCCACTGGGTTGCAAAGAATCAGACAAGACTAAATGGCTAAGTACTGTCCACATGTTTAAAGAATTGCTCGCAAACTACTGCAGTATTCTCAACAGGTTCACAAGACACTTATGGTACATTTTGAAATAGTAAACAATTTATATTATTAAATTATTATTAATAATAATTTAATTAATAAAATTAATAGTTAATAATAATTAATAGTTAATAATTAATTTAATTAATAATTATTAAATTATTTTAATTTAAATATACATAATTACCATTATACCTATAAAGTATAATACTATACTTTTTGAAACTTTACAGATAATAAAAACCTAGAGTACATCGTTTTGCATTGAAATGAGGAAACATATTTTCAAGTGACCTGGAAGCAATGACATTTTTTGAAACAAATCAAGGAATAAATATTATATTTTCTGGATCTGACCCAAGTAGAATATCTTGCTGATGTTTTTATCACTTTTTGCATTAAAGTCTTTCAAGAACAAATCCTAAGAATGTCAACTAAACATTATTATAATTAGATTTAATTTAGACTGTTTGAAATTTTATATGACATACAAGAGAAGATATATTCAAAATAAAAAAGCATTCTATAAAGAGGAAACTGTGGCCATTGAATGATATAAAATTAATTTTCAATCATATTTTTATAGTTATTTAATACAAACTGTTGATTATTATGAATATTACTAGAAAAGCTTACAAAAATAGATCTATCGTTGGCTATTTCACTTTAAGACACTCTTTAAAAATCAAGAAAAATGATTTAAGTAAATTGAAAGTGGATAAAAAATATACAACTAAAGTGACTACTCAAAATAATATAAGGAATATAGAATAAGGACATAAAAATGTACAAATGGAAGAATTCATAAACAAGGAAACTCCAAATTAAATGTTATGAAGATTATTTGTAAGGTTACTATGTTTTGCTGTGTAGTCTAAATTGAAAAGAGTATTAAATTAAGCAATGCATTACTACTCTCGTTTTTATAATAATATACCAGTAATGAATATTTTAAATCAGAAAGACTACAGGAAATACTGTTTGGCTCTAGATGTTTATTTAAGAATGATTTAAAAAATCAGGATATAATGAATAGTAATTTATATGTTGGGCTTCCCAGGTGGTGCTAGTGGTTAAGAACTGATCTGCCAATGCAAGAGAAGTAAGGCATACTGGTTCAATCTCTGGATTGAGAAGATCCCTTGGAGAAGGAAATGGCAACCCAATCCAGTATTCTTGCCTGGAAAATCTCATTGACGGAGGAGCCTGGCAGGCTACAGTCTGAAGTGACTTAGCATGAACACATACGATTTATATGTTAGATTCTAAATATTGTTGTAAAACTTTCTGCAATTAAGAGACAGCATGTAACTATCACATGGAAAATTCATGGTTGATTTCTGAATCTAAATATTGCTCTACCATATGTATTAGTAATTCCAGTTGCTACTGACTCAGAAGAGAGAATTTTCCCAAATTGCACTGAAGCAAAAACTGTAAAATATAATTATTTAAATATAGCTGTCTCATAAGACATATTGCTAACAGAATGCCATTTATGATATATGGTAGTTCATTCAAAAAAGGATGGCTGGTTAACAGAACACTGACATAAGCAGTAACATATACATTTTGTAGTTTTAAGATATTTAGTTGACTTTAAATATTTCAAAGACTATAGATTTGTGTTAAAATTATTTCGTTGTTGTTGTAAGGAATGTTTCTTTTTTTCCAAATTAAGACCACAGAACACAATTTAATAGCTGTCACTATATATATATATATATATATATATATATATATATATATGGAAGGACTTTGAAAGCCAGTGGAATTTGATTACAGAACTTCCACAGGACTGGGGAAACAGACTCTTAGAAGGCATGAACAAAATCTTGTGTGCACCAGGACCCAGAAGAAAGGAACAGTGATGCCACAAGAGACAGAGCCAGACTTGCCTTGAGTATCCAGGAGTATCTGGCAGAGGAGTGGATTGATAGTGGCCTGCTACAGGGTCAGGGGCACTGAATACAATAGTCCTGGGAGCCATGGGGCATATTGGCATGAATCCTTTTGAAGGAGGTTGCCATTACCACCATTGCCTCTACCATAGATTAGCCTCAGTTCAAACTAAAGGGAGGGAACACAGACCCACTCATCAACAGAAAATTGGAATAAAGATTTACTGAGGGTGGCCCTGCTCATTAGAGCAAGACTCAGATTCACCCATAGCCAGTACTTCCCATTATGAAGCTTCCAAAAGCCTCTTATCCTTATCAGTCAGAGGGCAGACAGAATGAAAGCCACAATCAGATAAAAAAACAAACAAACAAACAAAAACTAAGCAAACCAATCACATGGATCACAGCCCTGTCTGACTCAATGAAATAATGAACCATACCTTATAAGGTCACCCAGACAGATGGGTCATGATGGAGAGTTCTGACAAAATGTGATCTACTGGAGAAGGGAATGGCAAACCACTTGCCAATGAGAACCCTATAAACGGTATGAAATGGTGAAAATATATGACACAGAAAGATGAACTCACCAGGTCTATAGGTGCCCAATATGCTGCTGGAGAAGAGTGGAGAAATAGTTTAGAAAAAATGAAGAGGCTGAGCCAAAGCAAAAACAACACCCAGTTCTGAATGGGACTGGTGATGAAAGTAAAGTTCAATGCTATAAAGAGCAATATTGCCTAGGAACCTGCATGAATGTAAGGTTCATGAATCAAGGTAAATTTGAAGTGGTCAAACAAGAGATAGCAAGAGTGAACATCAACACGTTAGGAATCAATGTGCTAAAATGGACTGGAATAGGTGAACTTAATTCAGATAACCATTACATCTACTACTAAGGGCAAGAATCCCTTAAAAGAAATGGAGTAGCTGTCATAGCCAACAAAGAGTCTGAAATACAGACAGATTGGGTACAATCTCAAAGATGACAGAATGATGTATGTTCATTCCAAGTCAAACCATTCAATATCACAGTGATCCAAGTCAATGCCCCAACCAATAATGCTGAAGAATCTGAAACTGAGCGATTCTATGAAGACACAAGATCTTCTAGGACTGACACCAAAAAAAGATGCCTTTTTTATTGTACAGAACTAGAACGCAAAAGTAGGAAGCCAAGATATACCCGGAGTAACAGGCAAGTGTGGCCTTGGAGTACAAAATGGAGCAGGGCAAAGAGTAACAGTTTTGCCACTGGTCAAAGCAAACACCCTCTTCCAAAAAACATGAGATGACTTTCACATGGATATCACCAGATGGTCAATACCGAAATCAGATTGATTATGTTCTTTGCAGCCAAAGATGGAGAAGTTCTAGAATCAGCAAAAACAGGACTGGAAGCTGAGTGAGGCTCAGCTCAAATATGCCAGCAAATCTGGAAAACTCAGCAGTGGCCACAGGACGGGAAAGTGTCAGATTGCATTCCAATCCTAAATAAAGGCAATGCCAAAGAATGTTCAAATTACTGCACAATTGCACTCATCTCACATACTAGCAAAATAATGCTCATAAATCTCCAAACTAGGCTTCAACAGTTCATGAACCAATAACTTCCATCTGTTTAATCTGAATTTAGAAAAGGCGAGGAACTAGAGATCAAATTGCCAACATCCACTGGATCATAGAAAAAGAAAGAGAATTCCATAAAACATCTACATCTGCTTCATTGACTATGCTAAACCCATTGACTCTGGTTCACAACAAACTGTGAAAAATTCTACAAGAAATGAGAATACAAGATCACCTTACCTGCCTCCTGAGAAAGCTGTATGCAGGTTTAGAAGCAACAGTTAGAACTGGATATAGAACAATGGATTGGTTTCCAAATTGGGAAAGGAGTACATAAAGGCTATATATTGTCACCCTGCTTATTTAACTTATTTGTAGATTATATCATGTGATGCCACCCTGGATTAAACACCAGCTAGAATCAAGAGTGCTAGGAGAAATGTCAATAACTTCAGATATGCAGATGACACCACCCTTATGGCAGAAAGCAAAGAACTAAAGAGCCTATTGATGAAATCAAAGAGAAGAGTGAAAAAGCTGTCTTAAAAGTCAACTTTCAAAGAACTAAGATTATGACATCTGGTCCTATCACTTCATGGCAAATAGATGGGGAAACAATGGAAACAGGGACAGATTTTATTTTCTTGGGCTCCAAAATCACTGCAGATGTTGACTGCAACCATGAAATTAAAAGATGCTTGCTCCTTGGAAGAAAAGTTCTGGCCAAATTAGACAGCATATTAAAAAGAAGAGACATTACTTCATCGACCAAGGACTGTCTAGTCAAAGCTATGGTTTTTCCAGTAGTCATGCATGGATATGAGAGTTGGACTATAAAGAAAGCTGGGCATCAAAGAGTTAATGCTTTTAAACTGTGGTATTGGAGAAAACTTAGACAGCAAGGAGATCAAAGCACTCAATCCTAAAGGAAATCTGTCCTGAATATTCATTGGAAGGACTGATGCTGAGGCTGAAGCTCCAGTACTTTACCCACCTGAAGCTCCAGTACTTTGGCCACCTGATGTGAAGAACTGACTCACTGGGAAAAAAAAAAAAAAACACACACAAAACTGATTATGGGAAATTTTGAAGGCAATAGGTGAAAGGGGGACAGAACATATGTTTGGATGACATCACTGACTCAATGGACATGAATTTGAGCAAGCTCTGGGAGTTGGTGATGGATGAGGAAGCATGTCGTATTGCAGTCCATGGGATCAGTAAGAGTTAAACTTGACTGAATGGCTCAACATATATATATATATATATATATATACACACACACACACAGACACACACACACACACACACACACACACACACATACGTACATACATATACATATATATATATATACTTTAAAGAAACTATATATTTTCATGGTACTCTTGTCCTAATCCCATACATTTTTAAAGGTAAGCTTATGTCATTTCGGGTAGTATTCAATATTGCTGACCAGAAATGTTTTATAACATTTGTTGATGACAGATTGCTGTATTTTCTAAATATCTTTCCAGTTTTTAAATGAAATCATTTATTATGACTATCCCATCTGTATGCCTTTTTGAATACTGAGTTTGAAAAAATGCAAGACGATTTATTAGCTTATAGCTTGCTAGGTTTTCAAGAAGCCACACCCATATGTCAGGGTGAAGATTAGTCTTTGTACAGATACCCCAGACTTCCAATTGAATGAAGTACCTTGATGATACTTGAATTATACTTCAGTTCAGCTCAGTTCAGTTTAGTTGCTCAGTCGTGTCCGACTCTTTGCGACCCCATGAATCACAGCACGCCAGGCATCCCTGTCCATCACCATCTCCCAGAGTTCACTCAGACTCATGCCCATCAAGTTGGTGATGCCATCCAGCCATCTCATCCTCTGTCAAGCCCTTCTCCTCCTGCCCCCAATCCCTCCCAGCATCAGAGTCTTCTCCAATGAGTCAACTCTTCACATGAGGTGGCCCAAGTATTGGAGTTTCAGCTTTAGCATCATCCTTCCAAGGGATGAGCTCCTTCAGAATGGACTGGTTGGATCTCCTTGCAGTCCAAGGGACCCTCAAGAGTCTTCTCCAACACCACAGTTCAAAAGCATCAGTTCTTTGGCTCCCAGCTTTCTTCACAGTCCAACTCTCACATCCATACATGACCACTGGAAAAACCATAGCCTTGACTAGACGGACCTTTGTTGGGAAAGTAATATCTCTGCTTTTCAATATGCTATCTAGGGTGGTCATAACTTTTCTTCCCAGAAGTAAGCGTCTTTTAATTTCATGGCTGCAGTCACCATCGGTAGTGATTTTGGAGCCCAAAAAGATAAAAAGTCTGACACTGTTTCCACTGTTTTCCCATCTACTTTCCATGAACTGATGGGACCAGATGCCATGATCTTCATTTTCTGAATGTTGAGCTTTAAGCCAACTTCTTCACTCTCCACTTTCACTTTCATCAAGAAGCTTTTCAATTCCTCTTCACTTTCTGCCATAAGGGTGGTGTCATCTGCCTAACTGAGGTTATTGATATTTCTCCTGGCAGTCTTGATTCCAGCCTGTGTTTCTTCCAGCCCAGCGTTTCTCATGATGTACTCTGCATATAAGTTAAATAAGCAGGGTGACAATATAAAGCCTTGACCTACTCCTTTTCCTATTTGGAACCAGTCTGTTGTTCCATGTCCACTTCTAACTTTTGCTTCCTGACCTGCATACAGGTTTCTCAAGAGGCAAGTCAGGTGGTCTGGTATTCCCATCTCCTTCAAAATTTTCCACAGTTATTGTGATCCACACAGTCAAAGACTTTGGCGTAGTCAATAAAGCAGTAATATATGTTTTTCTGAAACTCTCTTGCTTTTTTGATGATCCAGCACATGTTAGTAACTTGATCTCTGGTTCCTCTGCCTTTTATAATACCAGCTTAAACAACTGGAAGTTCACAGTTCACATATTGCTGAAGCCTAGCTTGAAGAATTTTGAGCATCACTTTATTAACGTGTGAATTGAGTGCTATGTGTTTGAGATCTAGGAGATGTTTAATATTGTGGAAACTTTTAAAAGCCTCCAGTAGCCATATTCCAGTTCCTTCCTTTAGCTTAGAATCCTTCATCTTTTCTCATAAGTGGCCAGCTATTGTCTCATTCTCAAAGAAGGCAATGGCATCCCACTCCAGTACTTTTGCCTGGAAAATCCCATGGACGGAAGAGCCTGGTAGGCTGCAGTCCATGGGCCGTCTAGAGTCAGATACGACTGAATGACTTCACTTTCACTTTGCACTTTCATGCATTGGAGAAGGAAATGGCAACCCACTCCAATGTTCTTGCCTGGAGAATCCCAGGGATGGGGAAGCCTAGTGGACTGCCATCTATGGGGTAGCACAGAGTCAGACACGACTGAAGCGACTTAGCAGCAGCAGCAGCAGCAGCATAGTCTCATTCTATCAGACCGCTGGCTACATGTGAGCAGGGGTTAGTAAATGAACACTGCATCCTTCTTTAAGACTATTTTCTACATCCTAGACACTCACTTCCTTCCTTCGTTCCTTTAGATGGCACTTCGATCATTTGCTGAGATACAGTGATATCTGGAGAAACTGCAAAATCCTTATGTTATAAATGACAGAGCCGCTTTACCAATCCTGATCACTTTTTTCTACATCAAGAGCAGAGAAGCTACAGACTAGTGTTATTGGAACATGGTAATGCTCATTAATTCATTTACTATCTACTGTTACTTTAAGCTACAACAACAGAGTTGAGCAGCAACAGAAGAGACCATGTCCTTTACTGCAAACTTTGTTGGATTATGAATTAGATTGTTAAATTAAAAGAAATGGATTATGCAAACCATTATATACTAAATATCTTTCTCTAATAGATTAGCTTTACCCAAACTGAAACAATTACTATAACTGAAAAAAACTTTCTTATCTGATAGTTTCTAAGGGACCAATTTCCAAAATGAAAAGAAATGAAAGATAATTAAATTCAAGTAAAAAAAAAATTCTATGAAGGCTAAAATACTTAGCTTTTCATTTGCTATGTTGTGTCTGACTCTTTGCAATCCCATGGACTGCAGCACATCAGGCTTCTTTGTCCATCACCATTTCCAGGAGCTTGCTCAAACTCATGTCCCATGAGTCGTTGATGCCATCCACCCATTTCATTCTCTATTGTCCCTTTCTCCTTCTGCCTTCAGCCTTACACAACAGCAGGGTCATTTTTAATGAGTGGGCTCTTCACATCAGGCGGCCAAAGTATTCGAGCTTCAGCTTCAGCATCAGTCTGTCCAGTGAGTATTCAGGACCAGTTTTATTTAGGATTCATTTGTTAGATCTCCTTGCAGTCCAAAGACTCTCAAGTGTCTTCTCTAACACTACAGTTCAGAAACGTCAGTTCTTCAGCACCTAGCCTTCTTTATGGTCCAACTCTCATGACAATGGGAAAAAACAAAGCTTTGACTGTACGGACTTTTGTTGGCAAATGATGTCTGCTTTTTAATATGCTGTCTAGGTTGGCCATAGTTTTTCTTCCAAGGAGCAAGTGTCTTTTAATTTCATGGCTGCAGTCACCATCTGCAGTGATTTTGGAGCTCAAGAAAATAAAGTCTGTCACTGTTTCCATTGTTTTCCCATCTATTTGCCATGAAGTGATGGGACTGGATGCCATGATCTTAGCTTTTATAATGTTGAGTTTTAAGCCAGCTTTTCACTCTCCTCTTTCACTTTCATCAAGAGACTCTTTAGTTCCTCTTCACTTTCTGCCATAAGGCTGGTGTCATCTGCATATCTGAGGTTATTGATATTCTCCTGGTAACCTTGATTTCAACTTGTGCTTCATCTAGCCTGGAATTTCACATGATATACTCTGCATATATATTAAATATGCAGGGTAACGGTATTCAGATTTGGCATACTCCTTTCCATATTTGGAACGAGTCTGCTGTTCCAGGTCAGGTACTCAATGTTACTTCTTGACTTCCATGCAGGTTTTATAGGTAAGGTAGTCTAGTGTTCACATTTCTTGAAAAATTTTTCATATTTTGCCATGATCCACAAAGTCAATGCCTTTAGCGTAGTCAATGAAGCAGAAGTAAATATTTCCTGGAACTCTCTTGCTTTTTCTAAAATCCACTAGATGTTGACAATTTGATTTGTGGTTCCTTTGCCTTTTCTAAATCCAGCTTGAATGTTTGGGAATTCTTGTTTCACTTCTTGTTGAAGCCTGGCTTGAAGGATTTTAAACATTACCTTGATAGCATGTGAGATGACTGCAGCTGTGTGATAATTTAAACATTCTTCAACATTGCTCTTCTTTGGAATTGAAATGAAAACTGACCTTTTCCAGTCTTGTGGCTACTGCTGAGTTTTCAAAATTTGCTGGCATAATGTTTGTGGCACTTTAACAACATCTTCTTTTTTAGATTTGAAATAGCTTGGCTGGAATTCCATCACCTGCACTAGCTTTGTTCATAGTGATGCTTCCTAAGGTCCACTTGGAAGACTGGATGCCATGAAAACTACTGATTGTTAAATATCAATCAATGCCAGAAAATGACATTATTTAAAAGGTTTTTTTTTTTTTTTAATGCTGGATACTAGCACTGTGAAAAAATTGTCTCATGGAATTTGTTTTCCCAATTAAGAGAAAGTGAAAATCTTTTTAATCCAAGCTTTGAAATACTCCAAGAATGTAATACTGTCTAGTATCAAAATTAGTTCAAAGCAGAAAAATTAAAGACAATAGTAACAAAAAAGGTGCATTGGTAAACAGTGTATTAGAGTTTCTTGAAATTAAAGAGGAATGCTAAAAACTATTTCCAGAAAAGGAGCTTACTATAGAGTAGGACTTCAGTGAATTTCTGCTTATGGTTTAGGTGGGTTGTAAGACAGAAAGGCTATCTCTCACTAATAGTTTTATTATACATAAAATTATAGTTTCTACTATGTGACTTTGGCGATTTAAAAGTCTTATTGGATGCTGAATTCTACAATTCCAATCCAGTTATAACTATTTCTGTAAAATAAATATAATGTTAAGTGAATCATAAATGCTAACACCATTGATTTCAGGGTAAAAAAAAAATAAGTTCTTTTTAGAAATAATTGTTTGTCAAGTTGTGATCTGTAAAGGTTTATGCCTCTTTCAATGCCTGTTTTCTTCAGATGGAAATTATCTTGAAGAATTTTAGGTTTATTTATTTCTCAAAATGGCAGAGCAGCAGTACACAGGTTGTAGTGGCTTCAGAGCTTACATTGGAAGCTAGAGCAAGTGGGATGGGAGCTTTAGACAGCATCAGAGGGTGATGAGTGTGCCTATGAAGGAACAGAACTATGGATGATGAAGCCATGAAATATATCCATCCTGCTGGTGAAGCTCATTCAGATGAGTGTGTCATTGCTGGAAACTGATCAGACTTATATAATTTAATTCAAAGAAAGAAGACTGTATTTCAAGAGAAATGATCTTTGATTCAGTTCTAAGGCGGAAAGTAGGGAAAAAACATGTTTCAGGTAGCTATCAAAAATTACCACAGAATGAAGCAGGGGGCTTTTAAACAACAGAAAATTGTTTCTCCAAGTTTTAGAAGCTGGAAGTCTGAAATCAGGGTACCTGTGTGGTCAAGGCAGAGTCTCCCTGATCACAGACTTCTCTCTGTGTCCTCACCTGGCTAAAGGCAAGGAATCCCTGTGGAATCTCATGTGTGCTGTGTGTGCTCAGTCACACTCAACTCTTTTCTGTCCCATGGACTATAGACCATCAGGTCTTTTGTCCATGGAATTTTTCAGGCAAGAATGCTGGAGTAGGTGTCATTTCCTTCTCCAGGGGATCTTCCCAACCGAGGGACTGAACCCAAAACTTTGGTTTCTCTTATAGTGGCTGGCAGATTTTTTATCAATCCACGACCTGCGAAACCCGCAGAGTCCCTTATATTAGAGCACTAACCCCATCGATAAGGGCTCCACTTTAAGAGCTAATCACCATTCTACAACAGCCCCCGCTCCTAATACCATCACATAGGACATCATAATTTCAACTTATGAATTTGGGGGAAACACAAACATTTAGACTATCAGTTCAGTCAGCCAGTTCAGTTGCTCAGTCATGTTCGACTCTTTGCGACTGCATGAATCGCAGCAAACCAGGCCTCCCTGTTCATCACCAACTCCAGGAGTTCACTCAAACTCACATCCATCGAGTCGGTGATGCCATCCAGCCATCTCATGCTCTGTTGTCCCCTTTCCCTCCTGTCCCCAATCCCTCCCAGCATCAGAGTCTTTTCCAATGAGTCAACCCTTTGCATGAGGTGGCCAAAGTACTGGAATTTCAGCTTTAGCATCATTCCTTCCAAAGAAATCCCAGGGCTGATCTCCTTCAGAATGGACTGGTTGGATCTCCTTGCAGTCCAAGGGAATTTCAAGAGTCTTCTCCAACACCACAGTTCAAAAGCATCAATTCTTCAGCACTCAGCTTTCTTCATAGTCCAACTCTCACGTCCATACATGGCCACTGAAAAACCATAGCCTTGACTAGATGGACCTTTGTTGGCAAACTAATGTCTCTGCTTTTGAATATGCCATCTAGGATGGTCATAACTTTCCTACCAAGGAGTAAGCATTTTTTTTTTTTAATTTCATGGCTGCAGTCATCATCATAGCAGAATGCCAATTCAGAGATGAAGTGACTAAGAAAAAATGTGTATCACCTATGAACCCTGCACATACATTTCAAAATGCACACATGGACAGCAGTGTTTCTCAGAAGTCATAATGACTTCCCCAGTACTGAAGGTCTACAAGATGCCTGGGCTACTTTCTCCATTGCAGATAGAAGTTATCATTCCAAAAGACACAGAACTCTCTCAGAACAATTTAGCTAACAAGCAGCCAATTGGAATCCTAAAGACATTAGTTGCATATACTGTAAAGAGATTTAGACTGTCCTAAATTCAATCAAATAAAGCAGACAGTCATAGAAGTTCCTGCCTTCTAGAAAATGAAATCCATCCTAGACTAATGCAAGCAACAGCCATTCAAAGCTCAAGTATGTTCTAGTAGAGATGGTGTATCTTCTTGTTCTCAGAAACTGTCTTTGGATTTAGATTTAATTAATATTGGAATAAATGACAAGTTTCAATATTTATCTTGAAAAATATAGTACAGCTCACATTAGATAGTCATTTGAATCTCACCAATAAAAAATCTACTGTAAGTCTCTCACTGTGTCTACAGCTGGTGCCATCCATACCCGTCCACCTTTACCCTCAACCAACCCCACCCATCACAAATCTTCCTTCACTCATAAATTCTTACTCCAATTCCTCCAACTCTTCAGATTGCCAGGAGACAGAAAACCTACTTGTTTTAGTCAAAATGGTGTCATCTATGAGAAACAGCAAGATATACTTGTAGGACTTCTCTGGAAAATGTAACTCTGGGTTACGTTCCACTAAGGCTGTCCAATGTCTTTATAAGAAAATCATTCAATATCTCACATAAATTCTAAAATGAAATCTAAAAATAAGAAAAAAAGACCAACTAAAATAACATGATTTTGAAACTATTGAAGAAAAGAGGAAGACATTAAAATTAAAAAAAAAAAAAAGGAGGGAGTTATTAAGCTAAGTGACTAGGATCTAAATTTCAAGGAAGTAATTAAAGAGAGTTCCTAGGATCTTCATCCAAAATTGATCTTCCAGAGTATTGATGGAATATATCACTATCATCTTCCATGAGCAATGCCAGTATTACAATGAAGACTTCAATGCTTATTTTGATGAATGTAGGACCTTGAAAGCCAGGACAGAGACTGTAGCTAGAATATTTATTAAACTGGGTGCACAAGGGAAGCACTTTTCTCAAGTTCAAAATAATATCAAAATGTTCATGAAGAAATCTTACAAACCAACAAAAAGAACAAGCATTCTAGTCACAATTATGGTAGAGAAAACTGCAACTATCTTCTATAACAAGGCAGTTCACATTAAAATAAAAATAGATTAATTTCACCAATGGCAAGCAGAGTCATAGCAAGAGAACTGTTCTACTCCCAGAAGAGGTGATTATGTTTAAACTTATTTAATATTTTAGCAAAGCAAGCAAATCATCAAAATTCATGTCTTTCAAGATATTATTTTACAAATATGTTGACAGAAGTATTCTTTTATGTTTAAACAACTTTTGAAACCAAAATATCAGTTCATTCTTCTTTTATTGTTTGCACAAAGAAAATCACAGAATAATTAAAATAAGATACACTGAGAAAAACACTTTAGAGATTACTCAAAATGTAATCTACTAAGGAAATAGTTCAACTGAGAATAGCACAGGCCACATTCATAAAACATAAATTCTTCACTAACAAGATTGTATAGTAATTTAGATTGGGTGGGGGTGAATCAACAGATATATATAAGCATAAAAATTTTCATATTTTCACATTTAGACTGATTCATAATAAGATTGACAATATCCTGACCGAGGTACAATAGTAACTAATACTGGAATTAGTTGTTAGTGCATAGCCTAACAATAATCTAAGGAATTAATTTCTACTATCAGAACATTTGCAAGAAAATATTTTTATCCATTTTCTTGAAATACGATTTTCCTTCCTGGTCTAAATTATCTCACCACTAATGTATATTTTTTAGTGAGATCTAGTTTCCCTTGGTTGAAATTGTCCTCATTTCCTAGGTTCTCCAAAGCCTGTTTTATTCTGCCAAAACACTTGGAACTCTTTAATTAACTTTAGCTTCTCCTCAAGACACTATGCTCACTAAATATGTGCTAATTTGTACTCAAAATTTAGTGATAAGTTACAGGGATGTGTTTTTATGGAATGTATGAATGAAAGTCATACTACTTTGCAGTTTATAATATTAACATTTTCAATAGTATACTATTAAGAATATATTTGTATATGTTATGTAAAATGATATTTAGCCACATATTTTTGTATATAACTATATTGATCAAATTCAGAAAACTAAGATCATGGCATCTGCTCCCATCACTTCATAGGAAATAGATGGGGAAACAGTGGAAACAGTGTCAGCCTTTTTTTGGGGGGGGGGGGGTGGGGTAAGGTCTCCAAAATCACGGCAGATGGTAATTGCAGCCATGAAATTAAAAGACACTTACTCCTTGGAAGGAAAGTTATGATCAACCTAGATGGCATATTCAAAATAGAGACATTACTTTGCCAACAAAGGTCCATCTAGTCAAGGCTATGGTTTTTCCAGTAGTCATGTATGGGTGTGAGAGTTGGACTGTGGAGAAAGCTGAGCGCCAAAAAATTGATGGTTTTGAACTGTGGTGTTGGAGAAGACTCTTGAGAGTCCCCTGGACTGCAGGAAGATCCAACCAGTCCGTTCTAAAGGAGATCAGCCCTGGGTATACTTCGGAAGGAATGATGCTAAAGCTGAAACTCCAGTGCTTTGGCCACCTCATGATAAGAGTTGACTCATTGGAAAAGACTCTGATGTTGGGAGGGATTGGGGGAAGGAGGAGAGTGGGACAACAGAGGATGAGATGGCTGGATGGCATCACCGACTCGGTGGATGTGAGTTTGAGTGAACTCTGGGAGTTGGTGATGGACAGGGAGGCCTGGTGTCCTGCAATTCATGGGGTCGCAAAAAGTCGGACACAACTGAGCTACTGAACTGAACTGAACTTATACTGATCACAATAAACTGTGGAAAATTCTGAAAGAGATGGAACACCAGACAGCCTGATCTGCCTCTTGAGAAACCTATATGCAGGTCAGGAAGCAACAGTTAGAACTGGGCATGGAAAAACAGACTGGTACCAAATAGGAAAAGGAGTACGTCAAAGCTGTATATTGTCACCATGTTTATTTAACTTATATGCAGAGTTCATCATGGCAACGGTGGACTGGAAGAAACACAAGCTGCAATCAAGATTGCTGGGAGAAATATCAATAACCTCAGATATGCAGATGACACCACCCTTATGGTAGAAAGTGAAGAGGAGCTACAGAGCCTCTTGATGAAAGTGAAAGAACAGACTTGAAAGGTTGGCTTAAAGCTCGACATTCAGAAAACGAAGACCATGGCATCTGGTCCCATTCCTTCATGGGAAGTAGATGGGGAAACAGTGGAAATAGTGTCAGACTTTATTTTTTTGTGCTTCAAAATCACTGCAGATGGTGATTACAGCCATGAAATTAAAAGACGCTTACTCCTTGGAAGGAAAGTTATGACCAAGTAGATAACATATTAAAAAGCAGAGACATTACTTTGCCAACAAAGGCCCATCTATTCAAAGCTATGGTTTTTCCAGTGGTCATGTATGGATGTGAGAGTTGGACTTTGAAGAAAGCTGAGTGCCAAAGAATTAATGCTTTTGAGCTCTGGTGTTGGAGAAGACTCTTGAGAGTCCCTTGGACTGCAGGAGATCCAACCAGTCCATTCTAAAGGAGATGCTGAAGTTGAAGCGCCAATACTTTGGCTATCTCATGCGAAGAGTTGACTCATTGGAAAAGACTCTAATGCTGGGAGGAATTGGGGGCAGGAAGAGAAGGGTTGACAGAGGATGAGTTGGCTGGATGGCATCACCAACTCGATGGACATGAGTTTGGGTGAACTCCGGGAGTTTGTGATGGACAGGGAGGCCTGGCATGCTGCAGTTCATGAGGTTGCAGAGAGTTGCAAAAGACTGAGCGACTGAACTGAACTGAACTGATGTTTATATACCATTTTTTAGATATCTAATCTGTTCTGGCAAGATTTCTTCATAATCCATTGCTTTGGAATTTTACAAGAATCACTGAATGATTCTTTTGGTAAAGAGAGCCTTGGAATCTGGAGACATCTTCATAGGAAAATGACTTTTCCTACACTTAAGAAATATTAGCCAATTTTTGAAAGCCAGTAGAAAATAAAAGAAATATTAATGAATTAAGTTCTTGCAGATGGTTTATTTCTTTGTACAATGGTGCATATTAACATAGAGCTGTTTGTATAGCTTAGAAAACGTCTAACTAAAGGATTATTAAATGGCATATTACTGCATGAAAATTATTCAATATCGATTTTTTTAATGGAAACTAATATAAATGGTTTAGAAAAAGATATCTTGCATACATGATATAACTACATTATAGGCATAATGAATGCCTGGGGTTAAAATGAAACTTCAGATGTTTCTCAGATTATGACAGAAGAAACTGGAAAAAAGTGTGATGTATAATTTGTATGTTTAATTTCCTAATAGTTGGAACAAAATTTACCTTTGAGACTACCTTAAACTTTGTTCTGGGTAAGAATAACAGGATTTATTAATATAAAAAGGAAACTAAAAAAAATCATTGTTAATGAAAAATTTGCTAAAGAATTTATTTTTTCTGCATAGACTATAAAATATTGTTACATTAGTAGTTTCATTTCTACAACTTTTTATGCAAAACATTTGTTTTAAAATAGAGATTATAACAATATATGCTTGTATGTGTGCATATATATATATATATATATATATATATATATATATTTCCATAGTTCAGATTTTTGAAAACTGAAAGTATAGACTCCTGATGATTGGCATAAGATCTGAAAACTCTATCTTTCTTTCACTTTTTACTGAAGAGTAGGAAAATGAACTAAAATGCACTGGATGCAGCTGAGAGGAGACATGATTTACATGGCCCACGGGGGCTGCTATTTCAATTAAAGTAATTCAGACCTTGGCAAACACTGAAAGTGGTTTATGATGTTCTTGTCGTTTGAAGGGGGTAAAAGAAAAACCACACTCTTCAGGAATGAGGGAAAAATCTCATGCTGGGTGTAGGATAGAAAATGGAAGAGATTTTCATCTCCCAAAAAGTCAGAGTTGTACGCACACCAGCTAAGAATGACTTCATGTAGCTCAGGAGGGTGAACAATAGCACAGGCAGAAGCCAGTGTCGGGGAGGAGAATCTCAGAGCATAAGCGCTTCAGTTACTGCTGTGAGAAAACATATGCTAGAATACATGAGAAAACATATGCTAGAATACATGGTCATTTTCTTAAACATCTTAGAAATGTGTTTAGAGTAATAACTTTCCAGTAATTAAGTGATGTATCCCTAAGAGTTTAGAACTTAAAAGTCATACTGCAATGAGACCTTAGTGGACTCGTAAGGCCAACGACCAAGATATTAACAAATATGTTTCATCTTGGCATTAATGAAACACTTCATCTAAGAAATATTGCTTTTCATTACAGAGTTTAACCCTGTTTTTCCATTTGTGTTCTAGAAGTGATTTATAAATTGAGGTCACTATACTAACTAAAATCGAAACAGCTATGTGAGTATCATAGTGGTCTAGGTAAAAACCTATACAAAGAAGGATTGTCAGGTAAAATACAGGACGTTCAGTAAGAAAAAAAAAAAAAATGCTCTTAATATGCCCTCCATAACATGGCATGGGATATATGACACTTTATATATTTAAAAAACAATTACATGGGATTTATCTGAAATTAAAATTTAATTGAGTATCTTATATTTACATTTAATAAACCTGGCAACCCTGACAAGAACACCTAAGTTATATTCCAGTTATAGAAGACAGTGTCTCCCAAATGTTTTCACGACACGATCTACAGAAAATGAGCTATGTGCAGTCGAGTTTGACAAATGGGGAGAGGGTACTTGTATATAGAGGTAACAAGCCTGGGTACCAGCTATTTCATATACACCAGAAACACATCATGGTTGACTGTCCATGGTGAGAGAGTCTGTTCTCCTGAATATATAATCACTGAAGAAAAGATATCTGACTTGTTTTATGTGCATTTATTACTTCAGTTACATTCATAAATGTCAATTCCTGAGAAATACTGTAGTCTATATATTTTCAAATATTTTCTCTCATTGCCTCATGAAAAACTTAGGGAGGCATTTTAATAAATAGAGTTAGATTTTTGTAATCAGATTGATTCAAGTTTAAATTTTAATTCTTCCACTTTGCAACTCTGTGATTTGTGAAAATTATTTTGGTTTGGAAACCTGTTTCTAACCCATTTTGATCTGTTTCCTTTACTTAAAATGTATATAAGTTGCCTAAACTGGGACTAATATCAAAGTATTTGTAAGATCACAAGTGAAAAGCCTAATATGTCACTCAGCATTAAAAGATAACTTCACCAAATAATGCGAAATGGCTTTGTATGTAGTTGTCTTTAAAGATTTTATACCAACGTAGAGTGATTCCATTCCTGATGCTGGGCAATGAAAGTAGATTAGGACTCTCAGTTTAGATAAATGCATTTTTATATATTTCCTGAAGGCTATGGATTCTCTAAAGTCTTCACTGAATTAAAGGAATTTCCCAGATCTACCTATTTGAGCAATATTGTACTACTGCTTTACTGAAGATACTTTGTGGTAATGATATTTGCCTTCAATGAGAGTTGATTTAAGAAGAAGTTTTACCAATGTAAATTAATTTAAATTCAAGAATGCTTTAACAAATCACATTTATTACTTAAACATTGTTCTTTTTATAAGGACTTTTGAGGGAGATTATCTATTTCCTTATCTACCTATGGTGGATGCTGATTGTTAATTGGCCCATGAAATATCTATTCCCATCTTATGCTAAGAGCATCCCAATTTGGGGGACATTATCTCTCCTTGCTGATGTTCATTCCAAATGGGACTACAAATGAAGCAACCATACTATATTCAAAGTGAAGTGTGGACACACAATCTATGTGAGCTGGACATTCTCTTGTGCAATTTTGAATCTTGAGCAGGATGTAGGTTGGAATTTGTATCAGAAAATTTAAAATAAGGTAACGCTAAAATATATAAAGATTTGTCTTTATGACAATGAAAGAAGTCTGGAGATAGAAAACTGGGCCTGATATGGCGGTTTCATAAATCCCAGGAACCAGATTCCTTCTCTTTTCTTCTGTCCTCACCAAAGGTCTTTCATTCTCAAGGTTGATTCAGCATGGTGTGCAGATACTGCTCCAAGCATCCATTCGCATCTCATGTAGTATGAATGAAAACTATTAGAAGAACAAAAAGTGTATACTAGGTAGGTAAGACGGAATCTTTTAAGTAGTTTTCCAAAATTTCCATTGTACTACTTCCACTGTCATTGAGGCTGAAGAAGGTCACCTGCCATATCAGTAAGCAAAGGATTTTGCAGTCATGGAGCCATTAGCCACTGCAGCTGCCCCTGAGTATTCACCCTGAGGGGATTCAGGGTGTTAGGTAGTCAGAATAGAAAAAATGAGTCCAGAATGGTGGTGACTAAAAGACAAAGAAAGAAAAAGCCTACAAAAACAGAACAAAGGAAGATCCAAGGACTAGAGTGAGAACCTTAGGGAAAGCAAGTAGCCTTCCTTGCCAGTCCAATTTACATAGGGCAGGCTCAGAGGGAGAAGAAAAAACATAAAAACAGGAGCCAAAATTAAGCCAGGCTTCTATTCTCTTCACCTCTTTGGGTCTTCCTGCCCTTATTCCTTGAGGATGTATTTTCCTTTGCTTGACAAATAAAACTGAGCTATAACACTGGTCTGTCTGTCATTTCAAATTTTTGCTGTGGTGAGACAGAACCGAGGAAATTACACACTGTCCCGACATCTCTTGTGCCATTTCTCGGATTTAACCTGGTTGAAACCACCTCAGCTCAGTCACTGTGAGGTAGAGACCAAACACAGCAGAAGCTCAACTCAGCAAAACCTCCCATAGTGAAAGCTGAAAGTGAAGAAAACCCAGTGCACTGGAAGCAACAAGAAGCCCAGCGAGCTGGAAACTGGGACAATGAAAACAAACAGCTGAAAGCTCATGTGGCTTAGTCTCAGATTCCAGAAAACCTCTCATTGGAGTAGGAAGTCCTTGCTCCTATGGCTGGAAGGATGTATGGCTAACAAAATCTTAATTCCCTCACAATCTCTCATTTCTTGTTTCCTTAAAGCCCCTGTGAACAGGCAAGTGGCAGTAGGTTCAACTGAGAGACTCTGGAGAGTCTAAACCCCAGTGTGTCCCAAAGGCTAGACTATCCTCTGTGCTCTAGTAGCTGTTGCCCAAGGGGGTGAGGGTTCTTCTGTCCTTAATCTCCTTAGTGCCATGGATCAGGCCAATGAAAACTGCGAGTACAGATCAGGTGTTTAGCAGATTTTCTGGCAGGTTATGAAGGGAATTCCTCGGCATGCTTTTCCCACTGCTTTTTCCTCCCTTTCTTCAGCTCCTCTCTCCATCTATGCCACTACTTATGAAGTATTGAGCAGGCCATCATCTTTCCATTTCTGAAAGTTGTGTTTGAAAGAGTTTACCTAACACCGGGACTCGAACCCATATGGCAAGGACTCTGTGCTATGCTTATTCACTCAGTCATATCACTCAGTCATATCACTGGGACTTGAGCCCCGGCCAAAGCCCATGGTGCCTGGCTTGGGGACCTAATGAAGCTCAGGCTCTTCATGTCTCATTGCAAAAAATTCAGTGAAAGACACAGCTAGCAATGGCAACCCACTCCAGTATTCTTGCCTGGAAAATCCCATGGGCGGAGGATCCTGGTAGGCTGCAGTCCATGGGGTCGCAAAGAGTCAGACACGACTGAGCAACTTCACTTTCACTTTTCACTTTCATGCATTGGAGGAGGAAATGGCAACCCACTCCAGTATTCTTGCCTGGAGAATTCCAGGGATGGGGTAGCGTGGCGGGCTGCTGTATATGGGGTCACACAGTGTGGGACATGACTAAAGCAACTTACCAGCAGAAGCAGCAGAGAGAAGCACACTCCACAGGGTGTAGACCTTCCCAGTATTCTTGCCTGGAGAATTCCAGGGATGGGGTAGCCTGGTGGGCTGCTGTATATGGGGTCACACAGAGTGGGACATGACTGAAGCAACTTACCAGCAGCAGCAGCAGAGAGAAGCACACTCCACAGGGTGTAGACCATCACAGAGGGCAAGTGCCGTGGAATGTGGTGCGGTTAGTTTTCACTGGCTGGGTGATTTCATATGCTAATGAGTGGAAGGATTATTCCAACCATTGGGGAACCAAGCACTCCTTGGCTTTTTGGTAGTAGTTGTAGTAGTAGTTTGTCGCTCAGTTGTGTCTGACTCTTTGCGACCCCACGGACTGTAGCCTACCAGGCTCCTCCCTCCATGGGATTCTCCAGCAAGAGTACTGGAGTGGGTTGCCATTTCCTTCTCCAGGGAATCTTCCCGACCCAGGGATCGAACCCGGGTCTCCCACATTGGAGGCAGACGCTTTAACCTCTGAGACACCAGGGAAGCCTTTTGGCCTTTTGGTAGTGCCTTGGAACAGACAAGGTCCCTCTGGGTGTGTCACTTGGCTTGCAGATTGAGGATCAAGATTTAGTTGACTTTGACTTGTCATCTTGGACCCATTTGATTTTAATCAGTTTATGTTATCTCCTTGGGCTATTCCATTCTTTCAAAACTTGTGCCCTGCCCCCCTTCCCTCCTGTTTCATGCTCTTTTCCTGAGCCCCGCCTTGGCCCACATTGTTGCCTCTACAATCATCTAAAGGGATAACCAAAAAGTAGCTGGCCCTGAGGAAGGAAACATTGTATAGTATCCAATCCCTCTAGATATTCAGGCCTTCATCTTCCCTGTTTCCTACAACATGTGAAACAATAGAATCTCTCAGTGGGCCCACTAGGGTGGGTGACAGGCACACAATGCCTGCTAGGAGTTCATTTGTTGGTGGCATCTCTTCAAGGGAAATTGGGCTTCCGGGAATAATGTCTGCCACTTTGGGAGTTAGCCTTGCAGGGCCAAACCCTTGGCACCTTTTTCCTAAAGTTACAAATATACTCCAGAATCAAATCTCCTCTCTACTTTTATGGAATATCTGGTCCATTGCTTCTTATCAATTTGTTCTTAAGCCACTTACTAACCCCTACAACTAGGACCCTGCCCCTTATAAGCAACCTTGTCCCACCTCACTTATTACTAAAATACTCCTAATACCTCTAACAGAACCAGATAACTCACTACTTTGTCATTACTTCTATTACCTAAAGTGGGTCTATGACAATGAAACGTCTACCTTTGGAAACACCCTAAACTGCTCTTATGGAGGGAGGAAATTAGTCACTTACATTCCCTCAGAAATAAGAGAATAAAGTTTTGACTTTATCACCAGGTTCCCAGTCTCAGGGCAGAGGCTTAGGTTGTTTTACATCATGGTATCTGTTCCCATCTACAGTGGACAAACCAGCAATGAGTTAAGATTAAAACCCCTTAATTCTACCCAGCACTGGTCAAGCTGGAGACCTTGGAGACATCCAATTCCAGTCTAGAGATCCCAGGAGGTTGACCTGCCTAGGGATCTGGTCCTCAGAATTTTGCCATAGGCCCGGGTTCATAGGCCTCAATTTGCTCAGGGATCCACCAGTTCAGGAGTCCCAGGAGGTCAACATGACTTGACATGCCCAGGGATCCAATTCTCGGAAGGCTGACCTTCCTTGACCTGCCCGGGGATTCAGTCTCCAGGAGGTTGTCACATCTCAGCCTGCCTGGGGATATGCACCCTGACAAGGAGATGCCTGGCTCTCAGTTGCAACAGTACTGAGTAGGATAAGCTTCAAAAAGGCTTATGCCTAAGGAAGTCTACCCATAAAATAGGAGTCCTATTAGGTCTTTCTTCATTTTTTTTTTTTTTTAATTTTCCTCCCTGCCATCACTGTTTCAGATAGGAAATAACCAATCCACTTCCCGACAGATTCCCTTAAGATGCATCCTTGCTAAGTGGAAGCTGTTCAGTCCTCTAATTCTAAGAAGTCACTTAAAATTATTTTGTGCCAGTGTGGCCATGCTGTCCTCTGGGTGACAAGGAACACTGGCCTGAGGATGGGCCAGTGTTACAATACCATCCTGCATCTAGACTTATTCTGCAAAAGACAAGGGAAATGAATTTTAGAGATCCCCTATGTCCAAATTTTATTCCCACTAAGAGATATGAAGGAACTGTCTTAAATATGGGATTGCTGTATGACCTAAAAGCCCTAAATTTGGCAACCCAAATTTAGGTTGCCACCTAAGTTTGCCACCATTTACTAGGCAAATGGTGTTAGGCACAGACAACCAAGAGAAGGATGCCCTCCTTGAAGGTTCACCTCCCATGGCTCCCAAGTTGCCTGGTACTCCCTCCTTGTATCCAAGGATGCTCCCATATCTGGAAGCATCCCCTCCACAAATGCCAACTCGAGTATATTCCTTAGTTGAAACTGGAGGAGAATTTAGACCAACCTGGGTTAATAGGCCCTTCTGTCTCTTAGAACTAAGACAGATCAAACAAGACTTGGGAAGTTATACAGATGATCCAGGCAAATAGATAGATGCATTCCAACACATTATTTTTGGTCTTTGTCTTGATGTGGAAGGACATCATGGCTACATTTAATTAACATTTATCTCACCCTGAGTATGCAAGGGTCTTAAAGGCAGCCCAAAGTTATGCTACAGGGTTTCACATATCAAACGATAAATACCCAGTGTGGGAAACTGTGGCCCCCTACTCATATCTTAACTGGAATTATAATAAACCTGAGTACATCTAGGAAAAGGATCATTTTCTGATCTATCTAAAGGCAGGACTAAAAGCATCAAAGCAAAATGTAATCAGCTATGCCTGGGTATCAGCAATAAATCAGGAGGCCAATGAAAACACCATTTGCCTTTCTGGAAAGGCTAAATGAGGCCCTCCAAAAGTTGACCAATCTGAACTAAGACTCTGATGAGGGACAGGTGATTTTAAAGGACAAATTCCTGCCCCAGTTGCATCAGACATCAGGATAAAGTTACAACAGCTATAGCAGCAGGACCCTGCTGCTTCTTTAGATGAGATGATCCAGAAAGCCACCAATACTTTTTATAACAGAGAACAGGAGAGGGAAGCCAAGGCCCAGGAAAGGGAGAAAAGAAAGGAGACAAGGCATGCTAAGATGCTAGCCACCCTTCAGGGAAGCCCTGTGGTGAGTTCTTGAAGGACAGTTATGAGACAAATGCCAAATCTGTAGACAGGCAGGACGTTGGGCCAAAGAGTATACAAACCATGGCAAGTCTCCTAAAATGGCTTGCCACAAATGCCATCAGTTGGGACATTGGATAGCAGCCTGCCCTTGGGACATAAAAGCCTCAAGGTCAAGTGCCAAGCCTTCCCTCACTATGGTTCAACAGGACTGAAGCGGCCTGCTCAAGTGAGCCTGCCTATCACAGATAACCATCACAGGGCTGGAGCCAAGAGTACAATTGGATGTGGCAAGTAACTCCAAGAATTTCTTGGTTAACACAGGGGCTAACCTCTATGTCCTGAATTCTAGAGCCTTCTCCTCCCAAAACTGTACCATTTTGGGTGTTACAGGAAAAACAATTTAAAAAGATTCACATAAACACTTCTTTGTTGCTGGGATGGACAAATATTTTCCCATCAGTTTCTGGTGGCCCCTGAGTGTCCTATTCCCTTATTGGGGAGAGATCCTTCCCTGCCTTCAAAATCTTGCAGCTATTGCAGTCCTGATAGAAGATGCTTTAAAACTCTCTCTTTGGAGCTAACTATTTTTATCAGCCACCAAGTGAAACAACTCTTGAATGGGAGAGGCCATTTATTAATGTCTGATCAAAGGATCCTCAGATATCAAGTAGTGCTGATGGAAAATCCAGGCCTAACTATATCCCCTTATGAATTTCTTAACCCAGTTACCGTTCTGCCTAACCCCTGAAGGCTCTCTCTACTTTCACTTTTGCCTAGAAACTTTGGACCACTGGACAATACCCCAAGAGGGATTGTCAGAAGATCCTCTAACGAATCGTGTGGAAATCTGGTACACTGATGGAAACAGCTTTGTTTAGGAAGAAGAAAAAAAAAAAAAATAAGAGCTGGGTATTCAGTAGTCTCCAATTTTGAGACCATAGAGGCTAAGCCTTTGTCACCAGTTACTTCTACCCAGTTCCCTGAGCTCATAGCCCAGACTTGAGATTTAGAACTGGGAAACGGAAAAAAGAGTAGCCATTTACACGGACTCCAAGTATGCCTTTCTGGTGCTACATGCACATGCTGCTATTTGGAAAGACAGAGGCCACTTGACCACCTGAGGGTCCCCAGTCAAATATGCTGATCAAATTCTTAGGCTTTTGGAGGCAGTTCCCAGTCCATTTGTCCACTGAGGTTTCAGTCTGCCACTGTAAGTTCAGTTCACTTCAGTTCAGTTCAGTTGCTCAGTCGTGTCCGACTCTTTGTGACCCCATGAATCATAGCGCACCAGGCCTCCCTGTCCATCACCATCTCCCAGAGTTCACTCAGACTCACGTCCATCGAGTCCGTGATACCATCCAGCCATCTCATCCTCGGTCGTCCCCTTCTCCTCCTGCCCCCAATCCCTCCCAGCATCAGAGATTTTCCAATGAGTCAACTCTTCTCATGAGGTGGCCAAAGTCCTGGAGCTTCAGCTATCACATCATTCCTTCCAAAGAAATCCCAGGGTTGATCTCCTTCAGAATGGACTGGTTGGATCTCTTTGCAGTCCAAGGGACTCTCAAGAGTCTTCTCCAACACTACAGTTCAAAAGCATCAATACTTCAGTGCTCAACCCTCTTCACAATTCAACTCTCACATCCATACATGACCACAGGAAAAAACCATAGCCTTGACTAGACGGACCTTAGTCAGCAAAGTAATATCTCTGCTGTTGAATATACTATCTAGGTTGGTCATAACTTTTCTTCCAAGGACTAAGTATCTTTTAATTTCATGGCTGCAGTCACCATCTGCAGTGATTTTGGAGCCCCAAAAAATAAAGTCTGAAACTGTTTCCAATGTTTCCCCACCTATTTCCCATGAAGTGATGGGACCAGATGCCATGATTTTCATTTTCTGAATGTTTACCTTTAAGCCAACCTTTCAACTCTGTTCTTTCACTTTCATCAAGAGGCTTTTTAGCTCCTCTTCACTTTCTGCCATAAGGGTGGTGTCATCTGCATATCTGAGGTTATTGATATTTCTCCCGGCAATCTTGATTTCAGCTTGTGTTTCTTCCAGTCCAGCATTTCTCATGATGCGCTCTGCATATAAGTTAAATAAGCAGGGTGACAATATAAAGCCTTGACCTACTCCTTTTCCAATTTGAAACCAGTCTGTTGTTCCATGTCCTGTTCTAACTGTTGCTTCCTGACAGTTTTCTCAAGAGGTAGGTTAGGTGGTCTGGTATTCTCATCTCTTTCAGAATTTTCCACAGTTTATTGTGATCCACACAGTCAAAGGCTTTGGCATAGTCAATAAAGCAGAAATAGTTATTTTTCTGGAACTCTCTTGCTTTTTCCATGATCCAGCAGATGTTGACAATTTGATCTCTGATTCCTCTGCTTTCCTAAAACCAGGTTGCACATCAGGGAGTTCATGGTTCACGTATTGCTGAAACCTGGCATGGAGAATTTTGAGCATTACTTTACTAGCATGTGAGATGAGTGCAATTGTGTGGTAGTTTGAGCATTCTTTGGCATTCCCTTTCTTTTGGATTGGAATGAAAAGTGACCTTTTCCAGTCCTGTGGCCACTGCTGAGTTTTCCAAATTTTCTGGCATATTGAGTGCAGCACTTTCCACAGCATCATCTTTCAGAATCCGAAACAGCTCAACTGGAATTCCATCACCTCCACTAGCTTTGTTCATAGTGATGCTTTCTAAGGCCCACTTGACTTCACATTCCAAGATGTCTGACTCTAGATTAGTGATTATATCATCGTGATTATCTGGGTCATGAAGATCTTTTTTGCACAGTTTTTCCATGTATTCTTGCCACCTCTCCTTAATATCTTCTGCTTCTGTTAGGTCCATACCATTTCTGTCCTTTTTTGAGCCCATCTTTGTATGAAATGTTCCCTTGATATCTCTAATTTTCTTGAAGAGATCTCTAGTCTTTCACAGTCTGTTCTTTTCCTCGATTTCTTTGCATTGATCACTGAAGAAGGCTTTCTTATCTCTTCTTGCTATTCTCCGGAACTCTACATTCAGATGCTTATATCTTTCCTTTTTTCCTTTGCTTTTCACCTCTCTTCTTTTCATAGCTATTTGTAAGGCTTCCCCAGACAGCATTTTGCTTTTTTGCGTTTCTTTTCCATGGGGATGGTCTTGATCCCTCTCTGCTGTACAATGTCATGAACCTCATTCCATAGTTCATCAGGCACTCTATCTATCAGATCTAGGCCCTTAAATGTATTTCTCACTTCCACTGTATGATCATAAGGGATTTGATTTAGGTCATACCTGAATGGTCTAGCATTTTTTCCTACTTTCTTCAATTTGAGTCTGAATTTTGTAATAGAGAGTTCATGATCTGAGCCACAGTCAGCTCTTGGTCTTGATTTTGTTGACTATATAGCGCTTCTCCATGTTTTGCTGCAGAGAATGTAATCAATCTGATTTTGGTGTTGACCATCCAGTGATGTCCATGTGTAGAGTCTTCTCTTGTGTTGTTGGAAGAGGATGTTTGCTATGATTAGTGCCAAAAATGGAGCTCAGAATTGGCAAGAGGGAACCAAGCAGCCAGTCAGGCAGCTAAGAGAGCAGCACTACAGAACAATGACATAATAGGGGTTGCCACCTTAGTTCCACAGTCTAATTTGCCAGAAATTCCTTCATATACTGAAGGTGAGACTCTTAAAGCTAAGAGAAGGGTTTTAAAGAAAATTATTTGGGATGGTTCCAAAAGGATGGAATCCTTTTTTTACCTTGGAACCACCAGTGGAAATTGGTTGGCTCCTTACATGCTACCACTCATTTCAGGAAGAAGGCCCTCCACAGATTACTAAAAAGCTCCTTCAAAGGGACAGGCCTCCAAATGACTATAAGACAAGTAGGTCTCTTCTTGTCCTGCTTGCCAATTAAACAACCCCCATGGAGCTTGATGGGACTTCCCTGGTGGCTCAGATGGTAAAGCATCTGTCTACAATGTGGGAGACCTAGGTTCGAGCCCTGGGTGGGGAAGATCCCCTGAAGAAGGAAATGGCAATCCACTCCAGTACTATTGCCTAGAAAATCCCATGGACAGAGGAGCCTGGTAGGCCCCAGTCTATGAGGTCACAAAGAGTCAGACACGACTGAGCAACTTCACTTCACTTCACTTCACTTCAAGGAACTTGAAGACCACACTGGCCCAGACCACTTGATGAAGTGGGACCTACCCAGGAGAGGACTGGTAGATCTGGGACTTCACCCAGATGCCAGTTCCTGAGAGCATTTTAGTCATTCGCAAGGGCATATTAGTCATAATAAATATATTCACAGGATGGATTGAAGGCTTTCTCACCCAGACTAAGAAGGCAGAGGAGGTGGTGAAAAAAAAACTCCTCCATGAAATCATCCTGAGATTTTGTCTGCCCAGGTCATTACAAAGTGTCAATGGGACATCATTTATTTCTAAAGTCACCCAAGGGTTCTCTAAAGCATTGGGCATTATTTATTATTTCCATTGTGCTTGGAGGTCTCAGTCCTCAGGAAAAGTAGGAAGAGTCAACCAATTCTTAAAATCAGCAATATAAAAGATAACCCAGGATAAATTTCTGGCATGGAAGGAGGCTTTACCAATAGCTTTCCTCTACACCCATATTTCCCCTAAGGAACAGCTTGATCTTAGTCCTTATGAGATGCTATATGGGAAACCTTCTGTTAATTTCAATGATCTCTTCCTAGATCCAGAGGCTCAGACACTCTGGTCTTATACAATGGCCATTGGGCAATTCCAACAGCATATATGCATGTGGGTGTCAACCAGGATCCAAAAGATTCTAAAAAGTCACCGCTATAGGCTCAAGGGACTCAAATCTTAATTAAAGTCTGGAAAGATGGGTCCCCAAAGGCTAAACACCAGCCCACATGGAAGCGTCCCTACTCTGTAATACTTGCTACCCCCACAGCAGTAAAGGTACCAGGACATGACTCCTGGATTCACTACTCATGAGTCAAGCCATGGAAGAAAACAGAAGAGGACACTCAATACACCTGTGAGACCTGGGAATTCTCAGTTATCTAATCAAGACTACAAATGAGTGCCATTCTAATTAACACTACCAAAATTAAGTTTCTGGGGAAAATATTTTTCAGGATAGCTCACAAGAGCCAACACAGCTGGGCAGGGATTGGACTCTAAAATAGACTGGAGATAGACCTCCTGATCCCTGAAAAAGGAGGAACTTGAGCCATCTTGAATGAGACATGTTGTTTCTGGGTAAATGCCTCATTCTAAGTCACGATGGTGTGAGCACTCACTTATAGCCAGACATCCTGGAATGTGAAGTCAAGTGGGCCTTAGAAAGCATCACTAAGAACAAAGCTAGTGGAGTTGATGGAATTCCAGTAGAGCTATTTCAAATCCTGAAAGATGATGCTGTGAAAGTGCTACACTCAATATGCCAGCAAATTTGGAAAACTCAGCAGTGGCCACAGAACTGGAAAAGGTCAGTTTTCATCCCAATCCAAAAGAAAGGCAAAGCCAAAGAATGTTCAAAGTACCACACAATTGCACTCATCTCACAAGCTATAAAGTAATGCTCAACATTCTAAAAGCCAGGCTTCAGTAATACATGGACTGTGAAATTCCAGATGTTCAAGTTGGTTTTAGAAAAGGCAGAGGAACCAGAAATCAAATTGCCAACATTGGCTGGATTATCAAAAAAGCAAGAGTTCCAGAAAAAACATCTATTTCTGCTTTATTGACTATGCCAAAGCGTTTGGCAGTTTGTATCACAATAAACTGTGGAAAATTCTGAAAGAGATGGGAATACCAGACCACCTGACTTGCCTCTTGAGAAATCTGTATTCAGGTCAGGAAGCAACAGTTAGAACTGGACATGGAAAAACAGACTGGTTCCAAATAGGAAAAGGAGTACTTCAAGGCTTTATATTGTCACCCTGCTTATTTAAATTATAAGCAGAGTACATCATGATAAACGCTGGACTGGAAGAAACACAAGATGGAATCAAGATAGCTGGGAGAAATATAAATAACCTCAGATATGCAGATGACACAACCCTTATGGCAGAAAGTGAAGAGGAATGAAAAAGCCTCGTTATGAAAGTGAAGGTGAAGAGTGAAAAAGTTGGCTTAAAGCTCAACATTCAGAAAACGAAGATCATGGCCTCCGGTCCAATAACTTCATCGGAAATAGATGGGGAAACAGTGGAAAGTTTCAGACTTTATTTTTTGGGGCTCCCAAATCACTGCAGATGGTGACTGCAGCCATGAAATTAAAAGATGCTTACTCCTTGGAAGAAAAGTTATGACCAACCTAGAGAGCATATTGAAAAGCAGATATATTACTTTGCCAACAAATGTCAGTCTAGTTAAGGCTATGATTTTTCCAGGGGTCATGTATGGATGTGAGAGTTGGACTGTGAAGAAAGCTGAGCACCGAAGAATTGATGCTTTTGAACTGTGATGCTGGAGAAGACTTGAGATACACTTGGACTGCAAGAAGATCCAACCAGTCCATTCTGAAGGAGATCAGCCCTGGGATTTCTTTGGAAGGAATGATGCTAAAGCTGAAACTCCAGTACTTTGGCCACCTCATGTGAAGAGTTGACTCATTGGAAAAGACTCTGATGCTGGGAGGTATTGGGGACAGGAGGAAAAAGGGACGATAGGGGATGAGATGGCTGAATGGCATCACTGACTCAATAGACGTGAATTTGAGTGAAATCTGGGCGTTGGTGATGGACAGAGACGCCTGTTGTGCTGCGATTCATGGGACCACAAAAATTCGGACAGGACTGAGGGACTGAACTGAACTGAAGTTAAAGAGTCTCTCAGTCCTCAAGAAAAGGATTCAGATCCTACAGGATCTCAGAGAACATGGAGGAGAATTCTTGAGATGTCTACAATCTCTCTGACGTATTCTTCTCCTGGTGAGGGAGAATATGGAGTTGGCTAATTCAGTTCAGTTCAGTCCCTCAGTCGTGTCCGACTCTTTGTGACCCCATGAACTGCAATACGCCAGTCATCCCTGTTCATCACCAACTCCTGGAGTTCATCCAAACTCAAGTCCATCGAGTCGGTGCGACCATCTAGCCATCTTATCCTCTGTTGTACCCTTCTCCTTCTGCTTCCAATCCCTCCCAGCATCAGAGTCTTTTCCAATGACTCAACTCTTCACATCAGGTGGCCAAATTAGTGGAGTTCACCTTTACCATCATTCCTTCCAAAGAACACCTAGGACGTATCTTTTGAATGGACTGGTTGGATCTCCTTGAAGTCCAAGGGACTCTCAAGAGTCTTTTTGAACACCAACTCTCAAAAGCATCAATTCTTTGGCACTCAATTTCTTCACAGTCCAACTCTCACATCCATACATGACCACTGGAAAACCATAGCCTTGACTAGACGGACCTTTTTTGGCAAAGCAATGTCTCTGCCTTTCAATATGCTATCTAGGTTGGTCATAACTTTCCTTCCAAGGAGTAAGTGTCTTTTAATTTCATGGCTGCAATCACCATCTGCACTGATTTTGGAGAACAAAACAATAAATCTGACACTGTTTCCCCATCTATTTCTCATGAAGTGATGGGACCTGATGCCATGATCTTAGGTTTCTGAATGTTAAACTTTAAGCCAACTTTTTCATTCTCTTCCTTCACATTCATCAAGAGGCTTTTAGTTCCTCTTCACTTTCTCCCGTAAGGATGGTGTCATCTGCATATCTGAGATTATTGATATTTCTCCCGGCAATCTTGATTCCAGCTTGTGCTTCTTCCATCCCAGCGTTTTTCATGATGTACTCCATATATAAGGTAAATAAGCAGGGTGATGATATACAGCCTTGATGCACTCCCTTTCCTATTTGAAACCAGTCTGCTGTTCCATGTCCAGTTCTAACTGTTGCTTCCTGACCTGCATATAGGTTTCTCAAGAAGCAGGTCAAGTGATCTGGTATTCCCATCTCTTTCAGAATTTTTCACAGTGTATTTTGATCCACACAGCTAAAGGCTTTGGCATAGTCAATAAAGCAGAAATATTTCTTTTTCTAGAACTCTCTTCCTTTTTCTGTGATCCAGCAGATGTTGGAAATTTAACCTCCTGTTCCTTTACCTTTTCTAAAATCAGCTTGAACATCTGGAAGTTCAAGGTTTACATATTGCTGAAGCCTGACTTGGAGAGTTTTGAATATTACTTTACTAGCATGTGAGATGAGTGTTATTGTGTGGTAGTTTTAGCTTTCTTTGCATTGCCTTTCTTTCAGGTTGGAATGAAAACTGACCTTTTCTAGTCAATTGGCCACTGCTAAGTCTTCCAAATTTGCTGGCATATTGAGTGTAGCACTTTCACAGCATCATCTTTCAGGATTTGAAATAGCTCTACTGGAATTCCATCACCTCCACTAGCTTTGTTCATAGTGAGGCTTTCTAAGGCCCACTTGATTTCACATTCCAGGATGTCTTGTTCGATTTGAGTGATCAGACCATTGTGATTATCTGGTTATGAAGATCTTTTTTCTACAGTTCTTCTGTGTATCTTGCTTCCTTTTCTTAATATTTCTGCTTCTGTTAGGTCCATACCATTTCTGTTCTTTATCGAGCCCATCTTAGCATGAAATGTTCCCTTGTTATCTCTAATTTTCTTGAAGAGATCTCTAGTCTTTCCCATTCTGTTTTTTTCCTCTGTTTCTTTGCATTGATCTCTGAGGAAGGCTTTCTTATCTCTCTTTGCTATTCTTTCTAACTCTGCATTCAGATGCTTATATCTTTCCTTTTCTCCTTTGCTTTTCACCTCTCTTCTTTTCACAGCTATTTGAAAGACCTCCCCAGATAGCCATTTTGCTTTTTTGCACTTCTTTCCATGAGGATGATCTTGATCCCTGTCTCCTGTACAATGTCACCAAACTTCGTCCATAGTTCATCAGGCCCTCTGTCTATCAGATATAGTCCCTTAAATATATTTCTCACTTCCACTGTATAATCATAAAGAATTTGAATTAGGTCATACCTGAATGGTCTAGTGGTTTTCCCTACTTTCTTCAATTTAATCTGAATTTGGCAACAAGGAGTTCATGATCTGAGCCACAGTCAGCTCCTAGTCTCGCTTTTGCTGACTGTATAGAGCTTCTCCATATTTGGCTGCAAAGAATGTAATCAGTCTGATTTTGCTGTTGACCATCTGGTGATGTCCATGTGTAGAGTCTTCTGTTGTGTTGTTGGAGGTGGGTGTTTCTATGATCAGTGTGTTCTCTTGGCAAAACTCTATTAGCCTTTGCCCTGCTTCATTCTGTATTCCAAGGCCAAATTTGCCTGTTACTCCATGTTTTTTCAGTTCCCACTTTTGCATTCCAGAGTTGGTTAATGCCCATACTAATCCCTGTTATCGCAGTGTTGATGATGCTTATGATTGCTCCCTGTATTATTTGTTTTCTAGCCCATTTTGTTTCTGCCCAGGTCAACATGCTACAACATGCAGTGCCAGTTCAATAAGGATATATAAAACTACAGCCAACCATGGAAAATGTCCCTCACCCTTACATGGGCAGTGCTACAAGGACTCTGAGGCTTGAGACTAGCAAGAGGAGGAGGCCCAATGCCCCTCACCATCTTAGTTCAGTAGGAAGTAGCCAGAGAGTCCTCAACACCTCTATTTCCAAAGAGTTGGCCTCACATCTTTTAATGGGGTAATGTGAAGTTGTTAAAATAGGAAAAAAGGAGTCCACCATGGTGGTGCTAAAAGACAAAGAAAGGAAAAGCCTGAAAAAATAGAACAAAACAACGTCCAAGGACTAAAGTGAGAACCTCAGGTAAAGTAATTAACCCTCCTGGCTAGCCCAATTTACAATGGGCAGACACAGAGGGACGAGCAAAAACATATAAAAAGAGGAGCCATATAAAACATAAACATATATCATATATCATATATCATTTCAGTTCAATTCGGTTGCTCAGTCGTGTCTGACTCTTTGCAACCCCATGAATCGCGGCACGCCAGGCCTCCCTGTCCATCACCAACTCCCAGAGTTCACTCAGACTAACATCCATCGAGTCAGTGATGCCATCCAGCCATCTCATCCTCTGTTATCCCCTTCTCCTCCTGTCCCCAATTCCTCCCAGCATCAGAGTCTTTTCCAATGAGTCAACTCTTCGGATGAGGTGGCCAAAGTACTGGAGTTTCACCTTTAGCCTCATTCCCTTCAAAGAAATCTCAGGGCTGATCTTCTTCAGAATGGACTGGTTGGCTCTCTTTGCAGTCTAAGGAACTCTCTTGAGTCTTCTCCAACACCACAGTTCAAAAGCATCAATTCTTTGGTGCTCAGCCTTCTTCACAGTCCAATTCTCACATCTATACATGACTACAGGAAAAACCATAGCCTTGATTAGACGGACCTTAGTCGGCAAAATAATGTCTCTGCTGTTGAATATACTATCTAGGTTGGTCATAACTTTTCTTCCAAGAAGTAAGCGTCTTTTCATTTCATGGCTGCAATCACCATCTGCAGTGATTTTGGAGCCCCCCAAAATAGTCTGACACTGTTTCCACTGTTTCCCCATCTATTTCCCGTGAAGTGGTGGGACCAGATGCCATGATTTTCATTTTCTGAATGTTGAGCTTTAGGCCAACTTTTTCACTCTCCACTTTCACTTTCATCAAGAGTTTTTTGGTTCATCTTCACTTTCTGCCATAAGAGTGGTGTCATCTGCATATCTGAGGTTATTGATATTTCTCCCGGCAATCTTGATTCCAGCTTGTGTTTCTTCCAGTCCAGGCTTTCTCATGATGTACTCTGCATAGAAGTTAAATAAGCAGGATGACAATATACAGCCTTGATGTACTCCTTTTCCTATTTGGAACCAGTCTGTTGTTCCATGTCCAGTTCTAATGCTGCTTCCTGACCTGCATACAGATTTTTCAAGAGGCAAGTCAGGTGGTCAGGTATTCCCATCTCTTTCAAATATATAAATTAAGCCAGGTGCTTCTCTTGTCTTAGCTTCTTTTGGGTTAGCTTGAGGATGCCTTTTTTTTTTTTTTTTCCTTCCAAATAAAACTAAGCTATAACACTTTTCTGTCCATCACTTTAAATTTTGCTGTGGTGAGACAGAACCCAGGCGATTACACACTCTCTCAACAAGTGTGAAGAAAATCAGAATACTTGACCGAGATTGTTAAGCTGCATATCAAAGAAACAATTTCAGTGAAACCAGACACTTGCCTCTTCCTGTATATTAAAAAGCACAAAATTCTTGAGATATATCAAAAACATTTGAGATGGCTGGCTTTCTTAAATAATGGTGTTTTTTGATGTTTCAACGACATGTTTTTTTGTTGCAAAAAATTCTTATACATTCCGACCCTTCTCTTATCTTTTAACAACAGTACTCTGAAGCCATTTGAGAGTACACCTCCCAGGCTTGAGTCCTCAGAAAACCCTTTGAATAAAACATGTTAGGATCAAACAGACGCCATGACAGGCTTCAGGGGGCCAAGGTAGGCCTAAGTCTCCTTTACAGAGGGGCTGAGTTATTGCCAAGGAGGAGCTGAGATCATCTTCTGCCAGCTTCAGGACTCGACCAATCAGTGTACTCCCTGTAGCCTGGTTCAGGCTTATAAGGACAAGGATGAAAACCCCCTGAGAAAGCCCGCGTGCAAGAAAATCTAGCCAATTAGTAGATGCTAAGGAACCCTTGCAACCAATCAGCCCCTGTCAATTCCCTGTCTTTGTCTTAACCCTGTAAATACTGCTGTAATTCAGGGCTCGGGGCCCTTGTTCCACTCCACTGTGTTGAATGAAACTTGGGCCATGGCTCGAGCTAGCAATAAATTCCCTTTATGCATTTGCATTGCTGTGGATGTCTTGTTCTCTCACTTCTGGGGATTGGGACCTTGGGCATAACAAAACACTAGTCTCAACTTTTAGGCTGTGTATTTGTTGTTGTTGTTGTTGTTGTTTTTCAGCCTACAATATCTAGCTATATAAAAACATAGTTTCATGGTTATAATGAATGTGAAAGAGGCTGGAGAATATTAAAAATTTATCCCAGTTATACAGATTTTTAGTGGATCACAATAAACTGTGGAAAATTCTGAAAGAGACGAGAATACCAGACCACCTGACCTGCCTCTTGAGAAACCTATATGCAGGTCAGGAAACAACAGTTAGAACTGGACATGGAACAACAGGCTTGTTGCAAATAGGAAAAAGAGTACATCAAGGCTGTATATTGTCACCCTGCTTATTTACCTTATATGCAGAGTACATCATGAGAAATACTGGGCTGGAAGAAGCACAAGCTGGAATCAAGATTGCCGGGAGAAATATCAATAGCCTCTGATATGCAGATGACACCACCCTTATGGCAGAAAGTCAAGAGGAACTAAAAAGCCTCTTGATGAAAGTGAAAGAGGAGAGTGAAAAAGTTGGCTTAAATGTCAACATTCAGAAAACTAAGATCATGGCATCTTGTCCAATCACTTCATGAGAATTGGATGGGAAAATAGTGGAAACAGTGTCAGACTTTATTTTGGGGGAGCTAAAAATCACTGCAGATGGTGACTGCAGCCATGAATTAAAAGACACTTACTCCTTGGAAGGAAAGTTATGACCAACGTAGATAGCATATTCAAAAGCAGAGACATTACTTTGCCAACAAAGGTCCATCTAGTCAAGGCTTTGGTGTTTCCAGTAGTCATGCATGAATGTTAAAGTTGGACTGTGAAGATAGCTGAGCACCGAAGAATTGATGCTTTAGAGCTATGGTGTTGATGAAGACTCTTGAGAGTCCCTTGGACTGCAAGGTGATCCAACCAGTCCATTCTAAAGAAGATCAGTCCTGGGTGTTCTTTGGAAGGAATGAGGCTAAAGCTGAAACTCCAGTACTTTGGCCACCTCATGCAAAGAGTTGACTCATTGGGAAAGACTCTGATGCTGAGAGGGATTTGGGGCAGGGGGAGAATGGGATGACAGAGGATGAGACGGCTGGATGGCATTACTGACTCGATGAACGTGAGTTTGAGTGAACTCTGGGAGTTGGTGATAGACAGGTAGGCCTGGCGTGCTGCAATTCATGGGGTCACAAAGAGTAGGACACGACTGAGTGACTGAACTGAACTGAACTGGAAAAAAAAAATAGCATCCTTAGCAAATATTGGATATTAAATTAGCAGTCTACACTACTGAAAAATAAAACACAACATTGATTGGAAATGCTCTTTTCAGTAGCAACACTTCTCTTGGAATGTCAAATATTTCCTACTGCCTTTAGCAAAGATTACTTGGTTTCAACCTTTTCAAAAGCTGGTTTTTCATGCTGCCTGAAGAATCTATTGTTGAAGGGAGGAAGTCTATTCTGATTCCATGTTGGAACTGTTTTTTTGACTGGCTTTTGTTGCTTATGTTTTTATAAACATACAAAATGGTTTGCCTCAGGGAACCTGACCCTCTGCCTGAATGTTAAACTAAAGTGCCTTTGTTCATAAAGCTTTCCACTTGTAGATGGCAAAAGGAAGAAATTAACCCAAACGCTGCTTGAGGTTTGCCATTCTAGGAGATTTTTGCAAGGTTAATGACCTTTTTACTTTGTTTCCTCACCTCCCCTCGTCTTTAATCTATAAAATAACCTGGCATCCAAACACCAATAAGATGATTATTTTGAGTTGCTAGCCTGCCATCTTCTCAGTCTACAAGCTCCTCAATTAAAGTATCTTCCTTGACTCAACACCTCGTCTCTCAGATTCACTGGTCATTTGTGTGGTGAGCAGGGTGAGCAGAGTGAGCTTGGATTCAGTAGCACTATGAGTTGGACAATATCTTGCTTATAAATTTATTTTCTACTTAAAAGAGGGAGATAATTATGCTTAACTCAAGACATTTTAGGGATCTCTTTCCAGTTTGAAGAACTACTATGACGGAGCTTACCTGGTGGCTAAGACAGTAAAGAAACTGACTGCAATGCAGGGGACCTGGATTCGATCCCTGCATTGGAAAGGTCCCCTGGAGAAGGAAATGGCTACCCACTCTAGTATTCTTGTCTAGAGAATTCCATGGACAGAGGAACTTGGCAAGCTCTAGTCCATAGGGTCAGGAAGAATTGGACATCACTGAGGGACTAACATTACTACTATTACAATCATTCATATGTTCTGCATGGACATGTTCAACTTTGTAATATTGCCAAACAATGATCTGCCAAAAATTTCAATAACAAACATTTAATGTATAGATATTCACATATAACGCTAACACTTCAGATACTATTAACGGGTGATTCAGAAAGGACAGCATTAGCAGTTTATAAAATCAATATCCTTAGGAAAGCTAAAAATAACCTACATTTTTTATATAATTTACTGAACTATTATTACTACTTTTGTGTATCACCTAAAGATTGTTTACCAAAATTTGGATATTATCTATAAAAGATAAGAGAAAATTTGACATTTGACAGATAAAGAAACAATTTTCTTGACATTGATTCGAATTCTTGGGCCTTGATTTCATCACAAGTTAACCAAAAATAAATAAATAAATAAATAAAATGTATTTATTATTTTTTTAAAAGAGCAAA
The DNA here is from genome assembly GCF_016772045.2 of Ovis aries. Classification (NCBI taxonomy): domain Eukaryota; kingdom Metazoa; phylum Chordata; class Mammalia; order Artiodactyla; family Bovidae; genus Ovis; species Ovis aries. The sequence continues at coordinate 42,483,346 of NC_056063.1, forward strand.
TGAGGTTCTAGGAAAGAATATAATAAAACCTGGATTGCTTCCTGGGATATTTTCAAGCTATCAAATAAATAAACATATGCTTTACAGGCTACAGATATGTTAGTTTTCTAGAACAGAGTGCTATGAATGCACATAGAAGCCCCTGGCAACAGATAATTTAAGATAATACAAAAACATCCTATCCAGAAGAGCTCATCTGTGAACCTCCACAATGCAAACTTGTATTTTAGTGTTTGAAAAAATAATCTTTCTAATATTTTTCACCAATGGGGCTTAAAAATTTTATCATGAGAAAATATATATAAAGTCAAATTTATCATTTTAACTACTATTCAATACAATGGCATTAAGTATATTCACATTGTTTATAACCTTTGCTGAAAACATTTACCTTAGATTGTGACTTTTAGCCATGTGGCCGGGACTCAGTTCAGTTCAGTTCAGTCACTGAAAGTAAAAGAATTTCAAAATTGTTGCCAAAATGATTTCTGCATATTCATATATATGTTGCTTGGTTGGCTTTTTCCATACTTTCTAATAATACTTTTATGACAGCTGTGAATCCTGGAAACTTGTTATATCTAACTAAAATCCCCTGGTTAATTTCAATTCAGTTCAGTTCAGTCTCTCAGTCATGTCTGGTTCTTTGCAACTCCATGGACTGCAGCACCTCAGGCCTCCCCGACCATCAACTTCTGGAGCTGCCTCGAACTCATGTCTATCATTTGGTTATGCCATCCAACCATCCATCCTCTGTAGTCCCCTTCTCCTCCTGTATTCAGCCTTTCCCAGAATCAGGGTATTTTCAAATGAGTCAGTTCTTCACATTAAGGGGCCAAAGTATTAGAGCTTCAGCTTCTGCATCAGTCCTTCCAATGAATATTCAGGACTGATTTACTTTAGGATAGACTGGTTTGATCTCTTTGCATTCCAAGTGACTCTTAAGAGTCTCCTGCAACACCACAATTCAAAAGCATCAATTCTTCAGTGCTCAACTATCTTTATGGTCCAACTCTCACATCCATACATGACTACTGGAAAAACCATAGCTTTTTTGGCAAAGTAATGTCTCTTCTTTATACTATGCTACCTAGCTTGGTCATAGTTTGTCTTCCAAGGAAGAAGTGTCTTTTAATTTCATGCCTGAAGTCATCATCTGCAGTGATTCTGGAACCTATGAAAATAAAGTCTGTCACCATTTCTACTGTTTCCCCATCTATTTGCCTTGAAGTGATGGGACTCGATGTCATGATCTTAGTTTGTGGAATGTTGAGTTTTAAGCCATCTTTTTCATTCTCCTCTTTCACTTTCATCAAGAGGCTCTTTAGTTCTTTTTCACTTTCATAAGGGTGTTGTCATCTGCATATCTACAGTTATTGCTATTTCTCCTGGCAATCTTGATTCCAGCTTGTGCTTCATCCAGCCTGGCATTTCATATAATGCACTCTGCATATGTGTTAAATAAGCAGAGTGAGCATATAAGCTTTGACATATTCCTTTCCCAGTTTGGAACCAGTCTGTTGTTCCATGTCCAGTTCTAACTGTCGTTTCTTGACCTGCATACAGATTTCCCAGGAGGCAGGTAAGGTGGTCTGGTATTCCCATCTCTTGAAAAATTTTCCACAGTTGGTTGTGATCCATACAGTCAAAGGCTTTAGCATAGTTAATGAAGCAGAATTAGTTGTTTTAATTGAATTTTCTTGCTGATTTTATGATCCAGCAGATGCTGGCAATTTGGTCTCTGGTTCCTCTGCCTTTTCTAATTCCCACTTTAACATCTAGAACTTTTGGGTTCACATGCTGCTGAAGCCTAACTTGAAGAACTTTGAGCATTACTCTGCTAGCATGTGAGATGAGTGCAACCATGCATTATTCTGAACAATCTTTGGCATTGCCTTTCTTTGGCATTGGAATTAAAACTGGCATTTTCCAGTCCTGCAGCCACTGTTGAGTTTTCCAATTTTGCTGGCATATTAAGTGCAGCACTTTCACAGCATCATATTTTAAGATTTGAAATAACTCAGCTGAAGTTCCATCACCTCCACCAGCTTTGTTTGTAGTGATCTTCCTAATGCCCACTTGACTTTGCACTCCAGATATCTGTTTCTAGATGAGTGATCACACCATCATACTTACCTGGATCATTAAGATCACTTTGTATAGTTCTTCTGTGTATTATTTCCACCTCTTTTTAATATCTTCTGCTTCTGTAGATCCACATGGTTTCTGTCTTTTATTGTGCCCTTCTTTGCATGAAGTTTTCCCTTGTAATCTCTAATTTTCATGAAGAGATCTCTAGTTTTTCCCATTCTATTGCTTTCCTCTATTTCCTTGTGCAATCATTTAGGAAACTCTTCTTATGTCTTCTTTTTATTCTTTGAAACTCTGCATTCAGATGGATATATCTTTCCTTTTCTACTCTGCCTTTTGCTTCTCTTCTTTTCTCATCTATTTTTAACGCCTCATCAGACAACCATATTGCCCTTTCACATTTATCTTTTCGGGAAATGGTTTTGATCACTGCACCACATACAATGTCATCAACCTCTATCCATAGTTCTTCAGGCACTCTGTCTATGAGATCTATTCCCTTGAATATTTGTCACTTTCACTTTGTAATCATAAGGGATTTGATTTAGGTCATATTGGAATGGTCTAGTGACTTTCCCTACTTTATTCAATTTAGATCTGAATTTGGTAAATAATGAGTTCATGATATGACCCACAGTCAGCTCCCTGTCTTGTTTTTGCTGACTGCACAGAGCTTCTCCATATTCAACTGCAAGGAATATAATCAATTTGATTTTGATATTTACTATCCATGAAGTCCATGTGCAGAGTCATCTCTCTCTTGTGTTTTCAGAAGAGGAAGTTTGCTGTGATCTGTGTGTTCTCCTGGCAAAACTCTGTTAGCCTTTGCCCTGCTTCATTTTGTACTCCAAGGACAAAATTGCCTGTTACTCCAGATATATCTTGGCTTCCTACTTTTCCCTTCCAACCCCTTATAATGGAAAGGACATCTATTTTTGGTGTTAGTTCTATACGATCTTGCAGGTCTTTATAGAACCATTCCGTTTCAGCTTCTTCAGCATTAGTGATTGGGGCATAGACTTGGGTTACTGTAATATTGAATGGTTTGCCTTGGAAATGAACAGAGATAATTCTGTCATTTTTGAAATTGCATTTTTAACTCATTTGTTGACTATATGGGATACTCCATTTCTTCTAAGGAATTCTTGTCCACAATAGTAGATTCAATGTTCATCTGAATTAAATTCACCCTTTCTGGTCCATTTTAGCTCACTGATTCCTTAAGTGTCAATGTTTACTCTTGTTGTTTCCTATTTGACCAGTTCCAATTTACCTCAACCCTTGGACTTTACATTCCAGGTTCCTATGCAATATTGCCCTTCACAATAACAGACTTTACTTCCATCACCAGTCCCATCCACAACTGATTGTCATTTTACTTTGGCTCAGCTTTGGGCACCTACCAACCTGGGTGTTCATCTTTCAGTGTCATATGTTTTTGCCTTTTCATACCGTTTAAATGTTCTCAAGCCAAGTATACTGAAGTGGTTTGCCATTCCCTTTGCCAATAGATCACATTTTGTCCGAAATCTCCACCATGACCCACCCATCCTGGGTGGCTCGACACAGCATTTCTCAAAGTTTCATTGAGTTAGAGTATACTTTGATCCATGTGATCAGTTTGGTTAGTTTTCTGTAATTGTAGCTTTCATTCTGTCTGCCCTCTGACTGATAAGGATGAGACTTTTGGAAGCTTCTGGATGGGAGGGACTGGCTCTGGGGGAATCTGGTTCTTGATCTGATGGGCAGAGTCATCCTCAACGATGCTTTAAATCAATTTTATGTCGATGGGTGGGTCTGTGTCCCCTCCCTGTAGTTCAATCTAAAGCTAAATTATAGTAGAGGCAGTGGCAGTAACAGTGATCTCCTTCAAAAGGACTCATGCCAACATGTCCTGTGGCTCCCAGGTCTGTTGTATTCAGTGCCCCTGACTCTGCAGCAGGCCATTGTCACCTCATGCCTCCATGGGAGATTCTTGAACACTAACAGCCAAGTATGGCTCTGTCTCTTGTGGGTTCACTACTCCTTTATCTTGGGTTCTAGTGTGCACAAAGGTTTTCTGGTCCCTTTCAAGAGTGTTTCCCCAGTCCTCTGGAAATTCTGCATCAAATTCCACTTGTCTTCAAAGACAAATTCCCTTAAGGTTCTCAGTCCCTTTGCTGGATCCCCAGGTTGGGGGATGTGTTGTGTGCTCTAGAACATTTGCATCAGTGTGAGAACTTATTTAATATAGTTGTTATCCATTTTGAAGGTCTTCTGCTCGGTGAATCTATGGTGGAGCTAATGGTGACCTCCTCCAAGAGAATTTATGCCACATGCAGTGCCTCCCAGGTCTGTTGCAGCCAGAGCCCCCATCCCCATGGCAGCCCCTACTGGTCTGTGACTTTGCAGGAGACACTCACTCAAAGGCAGGTATGGCTCAGTCTCTTGTATGGTCCCTGGGTCTTGGTGCACACAACGTTTTGTTTGAGTCCTCTTAGCATCTCTGGTGCGTATGGGGTTTAACTTTAAACACGATTTTGCCCCTCCTATCACCTTGTTGGGACTTCTGCTTTGCCCTTGGATATGGGTATCTTTTTTTGATGGGATCCAACATTCTTCAGTACAAAATTGCATCAGCAACTAGTTGCAATTTTGGAGTTCCACAGCAGTATGTAAGGCAGTCCCAAATCTTGTCCTGGTTACTTTAATGGATAATATTACATATTAAAATATTATATGCGATATGTTTCTAGCCCAATTGTCCACATGTGCTTCTGATCTTAAATATGATGATAGATAGCAAAGTACTGCTGCTGTTTTTCAGTCTCCCAGTCATGTCTGACTCTTTGCAATCCCACAGACTACACCCTACCAGACCTCCCTATCCCTCACCGCTTTCCAGAGTTTGCCCAAGTTCATGTCCATTGCATCAGTGATGCCACCCAGCCATCTTATCCTCTGATGCCCTCTTTTCCTTATGCCCTAAATCTTTCCCAGAATTAGAGACTTTTTGAATGAATCACCTGTTCACATCGGCTCAACAAAATACTGAAGCTTCAGTTTCAGCATCAGTCCTTCCAATGATTATTCCAAGTTAATTTCCTGTAAGATTGACTGGCTTGATCTTCTCTCTGTCAAAAAGACTCTCAGAAGTCTTCTATAGCATCACAGTTAAAAGACATCAATTTTTTGACCCTGTGCCTTCTTTCCAGTTCAGATGTCACAACAGCACGTGACCACTGGGAAGACCATAGGCTTGACTATATGGACCTTTGTTGGCAGAGTGATGTCTCATCTTTTCAACACACTGTCTAGGTTTGTCATAGCTTTCCTTCCAAGAAGCAATTGTCTTCTGATTTCATGGCTACAGCCACCATTGGAAGTGATTTTAGAGTTCAAGAAGATATCAGTCACTGCTTCTAACTTTTCTCCTTCTATTTGCCATGAAATAATGGTGCTGGATGCCATGATCTTATTTTTTTGTTAACATTGAGTTTTAAGTTGACTTTTTCACTCTCCTCTTTCACCCTAATCAAGAGGCTCTTTAATTTCTCTTCAATGTCTGCAATTAGAGTAGTATCATCTTCATATCTGAAGTTGTTCACATTTACAAATAATATATATGGTTTTAAAAATAAAATATAACCTATATGCATCAGTTCAGTTCAGTCACTCAGTTGTGTCTGACTCTTTGCGACCCCATGAATCACAACACGCCAGGCCTCCCTGTCCATGACCATCACCCGGATTTCACCCAGACTCATGTCCATCGAGTCAGTGATGCCATCCAGCCATCTTATCCTCTGTTGTCCCCTTCTCCTCCTGCCCCCAATCCCTCCCAGCATCAGAGTCTTTTCCAATGAGTCAATTCTTTGCATGAGGTGGCCAAAGTCCTGGAGTTTCACCTTTAGCATAATTCCTTCCAAAGAAATCCCAGGGCTGATCACCTTCAGAATGGACTGGTTGGATCTCCTTGCAGTCAAAGGTACTCTCAAGAGTCTTCTCCAACACCAAAGTTCAAAAGCATCAATTCTTCAGCGCTCAGCCTTCTTCACAGTCCAACTCTCACATCCGTACATGACTACTGGAAAAACCATAGCCTTGACTAGAGGGACCTTAGTCGGCAAAGTAATGTCTCTGCTTTTGAATATACTATGTAGGTTGGTCAGAACTTTTCTTCCAAGGAGTAAGCGTCTTTTAATTTTATGGCTGCAATCACCATCTGCAGTGATTTTGGAGCCTATATGATGTTTAAATGATGTCTATCCACTACATGCATAGTGAATAATTATTTTGATACTTATATGATTGTATTTTTCTAATGATGTATATGTCAAATATACTAGCTTTTAGTAGCAAAAATGTGAGCACAAATGTCTATCATATGATTTCTGGGTTATTTTATTCATTCTGGTAGAACTTATATAGAATGTTCACAGAAATACAATAAAATTCTGATTTAGTGTGATCCAGTTAACTTAATTTTTCTCAATAAAATTCTAATGTTAACAGGAAAATTCTGCTGAAATGGTTGCAAGTACACACCACTGCAACTGAATCACAAGTTAGGATAGGTAAGCACTGAGAATGTTTAAGAGACTTTGCTGGAATATTTTTCATTCTCACTTAGAAATCTAAGGATGCAATTTGAGACTTCAAAATTTCATTCTTTGGTGAATTGTCTTTTAAACAAAAGCTATTTTTAAATAAGGCTCATAAAAAATAGTACATTTTGTTTCATTAACACCACTCTCATTCCACCAACCACTACCACTGACACACACACACACACGCACGCAAAAAAAACCCTCAGTGGAAGCTAATATCGGATTTTTATTTTATCCTACTCCAGCAGATGGCAGTGTGTGGCGTTTTAACATATTACACATACCTCGGGGTTGGGCTTCCCAGGTGGTAACCCACCTGCCATTGCAGGAAGATCCTCTGGAGGAGGAAATGGCAACCCACTCCAGCATTCTTGCTGGGGAAATGCCATGGACAGAGGAGACTGATGGGCTACAGTGCCTAGGGTTGCAAAGGGTCAGACAACTGAGTGAACATACACACAATGTAAATATATGAGGAAAGAATATACTAGGAAAAGAAAAGAAAAGAAAAGAAAAAAGGTGGTAAATAAGAGACATATGCTTAGAGTCAAGATATAAATTATTTTTTATGATCCTTTCATTTTAGTGGGGGTTCCCAGATAAAGAATCTGCCTGCCAATGCAGGAGACGTAGAGGCATAGTTTCAGTCCTTGGGTTGGAAAGATCCCTGGAGGAGGGAATGGCAATCCACTCTAGTAATCTTGCCTGGAGAATTCCATGGACAGAGGAGTCTTGTGGGCTAGAGTCCATGGTGTAGCAAAGAGTCAGACACAACTGAACCAAAAAATTAGATAGGCTGAGCTAAATTGGGCATGATTATAGGGTGGAAAGCCAATACCTTGTACTTCTGGGGTATGTAGGACCAAATAAAGGGAAATCAGTCTCTGAAGATACCAATACAGAATGTGGGGAAAGTCAATTGTTTTTTAAGGAAAAATAAGACACTTCATATTTATGTTCAGGGGCTCATAAATACATTTATGTTAATTAAATTTATTCATTTCACCATTTGACATGTTTCCAAAGTCTCATGACTCTTTGTATAATTAATTCCTTTACTTTTCCCACAATATTCATTAACTTTTTATATAAGATATAACAATTATTACACAGCTTATATGATGTCTATCCACTATATCTAAAATATAAGCTCCAAGCAGCAAGAGTTTTGGTCTTTTGTTCACTAATGTATCTGAATTTCTGAGAAAGATGTCTGGCACATAGAAAACATTCTCATTAAATACATATGTTAATCGTCCTCCAAATTATTTTTAAAAAGTGTTTCAGTTCAGTTCAGTCACTCAGTCGTGTCTGACTCTTTACAACCCCATGAATTGCAGCACATGGCCTCCCTGTCCATCACCAACTCCCGGAGCACACCCAGACTCACGTCCATGGAGTCAGTGATGCCATCCAGCCATCTCATCCTCTGTCGTCCCCTTCTCCTCCTGTCCCCAATTCCTCCCAGCATCAGAGTCTTTTCCAATGAGTCAGTTCTTCGCATGAGGTGGCCAAAGTATTGGAGTTTCAGCTTCAGAATCAGTTTTTCCAAATAACGCCCAGGACTGATCTCTTTTAGGATGGACTGGTTGGATCTCCTTGCAGTCCAAGGGACTTTCAAGAGTCTTCTCCAACACCACAGTTCAAAAGCGGCAATTCTTTGGCGTATTTAATTGAAATAATTGTTTACATGTCTTAAATTAGATGCAGTATATAAAAGTGTTATACGAAGTACAGTTTATTCAAACGTTTTAAGCACACTGCCATGCACTGTTAATTATTTTTTAAGCATGATTTTTTGGCTTTCATTTTCTGCTAGTTCTTTTACAATGTTAACACATTGTATTAATCAGTATGCATTGTAATCCTGGGTCTCAACTAAAGGAAATAATTATCTTATGTTGGTCAGTCAGTTAGTCATTCAACTAGAGCTTGGATTAGGCACTCACATCCTTATCAAACAAAAGAATTGCTAAATTCTAATGAAAATGATATATTAGATAAAGCACACTGAGTTTAATGAGCCTAGAATGAAATGAGGTGAGTAATGCAGTTACTAAAATTCACCAGTGGTCAGCAAATGTAGAACCTTGTGACTATATTTTGTCATCTCAACATAAAGTTTTATTCTCCAGAAAGAAGCCTCATTAACTATTCTTAATGTGTTTAAAATAAGTCATCAGTCTTAAAAATAAATGCAGTTGATACAGTTGTCTAAATTAGATTATTTTAAGACAGGCATGAGGCTGAGAGAAGACACAGCAATTACTTGTCCAACGAATTATATAATGTCTTGGTATTCTTTCCTTTCTTCAATATTTGAAGAGTGTCTAGATCTCCAGTATTTGGAGAGAAAAGACAGAGAATTATGATCGGTAGGGTGAGATTCTGACTAAGAAAAATAATTTAAATTAGAGTTTTAAGAAACCAGAAACTAATATATGTTCAAGTTTATAACATTTAACAATTTTTGAGAAATTGCTTCCTTATTCTCATTTTTATTCACTGTATGATGCTTTATATTTCAAATTAAGATAAATCAGTTTATGTTAATATTGCATTAACAATACTTTATGTTTGCAACAAATAAATAAAATTAAACTAAATATCCATACTGTATATTTCAAGTTATCTGCGAACTTGTTAGAAAACATAAATTCTAAGTTGACACATACACTTAAAGAAATTTGTATTTTTTAAAATATCCAATAAAAATGCAGATACCATATTTACACTCTATGCCTTCCTTATCATTTAGATATCTTCAAACTACTCAGAATCTTATGAGAAATACAAGTATTTTCATGTAAATATAATGAATTTGCAGGTGGCTCAATGGTAAAGAATCCACCTGCCAATGCAGGGGAGTCAGGTTCCATCCCTGGGTTGGGAAGATGCCTTGGAGAAGGACATGGCAACTCACTCCAGTATTCCTGCCTGGAAAATCCCTTGGGCAGAGGAGCCTGGGCGGCTCTAATCCATGGTGTAGCAAAATAGTCTGATATAACTTAGTGACTAAACAACAGCACCAAGTAAATATAAAGAGAAATGAGTCCTTTAAAGTTAGACAGCTATGAAGGAAATAATTTCTGTAAGAAAAAAATTTATTTTCAGTTAATTTGTGCAATACAATTTAATTTAAAATTATTTTTAATCAGCCCTGGAGAAAAGTCAATACATTTTGTAAGTCCACATGAAAGATAAAGGTTCCAGAATGATTTAGCTCTTAATTGTTTTCCATTTCAGATTCTAAGTTCAAGTTAAAATTAAAGATTAATTATGCATATAGTAAAAACCTTTATTTTAATCAGTAGAAATCATTTTATGATATAATAACTCATTCTTAAATTACAATTTTCTAGATGTTTATAACGCAATACAATTAAGCCATAGTACAGAAATCAACATAAGCAGCTTAGGTTCTCTTTTAAACATAGATAGTATGTTTTATTTAAAGAGGGAATGAGCTTTTTCTGATTATTCCCAGTCATGTGAAAAGTTGTTATTATTATAAAATTCTGATAACATATAAGAATATTCAAACGACTATGGCATTTGGTAATTCACATTGGTTTCATTCAGATGAAAAATCTAACTAATCATTGAGTTAGTTAGAAAATATATGCATCATTTCAAACATCTTTTCTTCTGGGTACATTTAATTCTAAACAGCATACAGTTTACATATATTCCTATTGCTAAATTAATTAAACAAGGAGAACTTTAGACTGAAGGCACTAAGGCTGTTGTAGCTTAAATATTCAAACCAAAAATCTAATCCTATAAATGCCTGAGAAAATCCTGGGGCACATCCTTGGCAAGAGAGCACTTGTCTTTTTAGTTGCCAAAAGCAGCCAACAGAGAAAAGTAGGAAGGTCTATGGCGGGCCAGTGACAGGGGTGCCATTCCCTGTAGGTGAGCTGGAGTGGAGGGGAGCCTGTCCCAAGAGGCAAGGCTTAGCCAAGAAAGCCTGATGCTACCCTTCCCCTTTCACCTCTACAGCTCAAGCCAAGTGACATTCCCCTAGTGCTATTCTTTCCCTCCCACCTCTAAAGCTCAAGCTGTAGCATGCACCTCTCCACATTCACTTTTTAACTGATCTTTTTATTCTGTTTGCTCTCTAGCCAGTGATAAATGTTAATAATAAATCATGCTTTGTGTGAAAAAGAAATCAAAGCCTAATGGCAACCAGTTGTAACAGCCAATTGGGCTTTAAGCTATAACCCATCTAATGCATTCTTTTTTATGCTTTGGCACTGTTTGTTTTCTTTTTTTAGCTGTACTGTGTTGTTTGTGGAATATTAGTTCCCCTCTTACTTCCCTGACCAGGGATTGAACCTGGACCTTAAAGTGAGGCACTGTCTAATACTAGGCTGCTAGGGAATTCTCAGGTGTCTTTCCCTTATCTCCCATGGATGGAACCCTCTGAACCATTTCTGATTTGAGTGCTGCCCCATTCAAATAGATGAATGTTCAAATAAACTCAAAATATATAATATGGTTAAGTTTATCTTTTAACAGTACATCATATATCTGAGTATATAAAATTCACATGAATGAATATGTTTAACAAAGAAAAAAAACAGAGATATATAAGAAGTTATGTCAGTAAAATGGAAGAGGAGGAATCCCAGCCATAGCTTCTTGTAGCAACATTGATTTAACAGCAATGTGTGAACCAAATTACTTGCTGAGATGTCAGAATTTAGTCAAGTAGTTTAAGTCCTCAGACAAGCACAAATCCAAAAATAATTGCATGAAAATGAATAAGGAGAGTGATTTCACTTTACCATGTCAGTCTTCACATCAAGCTGGCAAGCTGTGTCGAGAGAAATTCATGTGAAAATTTGGCCCACAAATTCATCTGGGAAAAGAGAGAGTAGAGCATTCATCCAGCATCCTTCTAGTGAGTTATTCAAGGGAATGGTTTCTGTCTCCCCTCATGGAGTGCTGAAGGACATGGCATGCCTAGGACACCTAAGAACTAAAGCAAAAGACACAGGCTACAGAAGTTAAAAAAAAAAAAAAAAAAAAAAAAGATGGAACTACATCAAACTAAAAAGCTTCTGCACAACAAGGGAAACAATCAACAAAGTGAAAAGGCAATCAATGGAATGTGATGAAATATTTACAAACTATGTCTTCGATAAAGGGTTAGTATCCAAAATACATAAGGAGCTAGCAACTCAATAGCAAAAACCAACCTGATTAAAAATGGGCAAAGGACATGAATAGAAATTTCTCCAAACAATGTATGCAAATGACTGACAGCTATATGAGAAGATGCTAAATATCGCTAATCATCAGGGAAATGAAAATCAAAACCATGAGATAATATTTCACAGCTCTTAGAATGGATGTTATAAAAATAAACAAAGATTAAAAAGCATTGGTAAGGATGTAGAGAAATTGGAATGCATGTATACTATTCGTGGAAATTTAAAATGGTACAGCCATTAGGGAAAACAGTATAAAGATTCCTCAAAAAAACTTAAAAAAAAAATTATCATATGATCCAGTAATGCTGCTTTGGGACATATATATATATATATATAGTTTGAAATCAGAATCTCAAAGACATATTGGAACATCGATGTTCAGGACAGCTTTATATACAATAGCCAAGAAATGGAAGGGCTTCCCTGGTGGCTCAGTGGTAAAGAAACTGCCTGCCAATGCAAGAGATACAGTTCCATCCCTAGATCAGGAAGATCCCTTGGAGAAGGAAACAACAATGCACACAAGTATTCTTGCCTGGAAAATCCCATGGACAGAGGAAACTGGTGCACTACAGACCATGGGATAGTATAACAGTTAGATATATCTTAGTGACTAAACAACAACAAAGATATGGAAACAACTAACATTTATCAGTTAAAACTGTACGTGGAACAGCAGACTGGTTCCAAATAGGAAAAGTAGTATGTCAAGGATATATATTGTCACCCGGCTTATTTAACTTATATGCAGAGTACATCATGAGAAAAGCTGGGCTGGAAGAAGCACAAGCTAGAATCAAGATTTTTGGTAGAAATATCAATAACCTCAAATATGCAGATGACACCACTCTTATGGCAGAAAGTGAAGAGGAACTAAATAGCCTCTTGATGAAAGTTAAAATGAAGAGTGAAAAAGTTGGCTTAAAGCTAAACATTCAGAAAACGAAGATCATGGCATCTGGTCCCATCACTTCATGAGAAATAGATGGGGAAACAGTGGAAACAGTGTCACACTTTATATTTTTGGGCTGCAAATTCACTGCAGATGGTGATTGCATCCATGAAATGAAAGGACTCTTATTAGTTTGAAGGAAAGTTATGACCAACCTAGATAGCATAATGAAAAGCAGAGACATTACTTTGCCAACAAAGGTCCGTCTAGTCAAGGCTCTGGTTTTTCCAGTGGTCAGGTATGGATGCGAGAGGTGAACTGTGAAGAAAGCTGAGCAATGAAGAACTGATGCTTTTGAACTGTGGTGTTGGCGAAGATTCTTGAGAGTCCCTTGGACTGTAAGGAGATCCAGCCAATCCATTCTGAAGGAGATTAGACCTGGGTGTTCTTTGGAAGGAATGATGCTAAAGCTGAAACTCCAGTACTTTGGCTACCTCATGTGAAAAGTTGACTCACTGGAAAAGATTCTGCTGCTGGGAGGGATTGTGGGCAGGAGGAGAAGGGGACGACAGAGGATGAGATGGCTGGATGGCATCACTGACTCGATGGATGTGAGTCTGAGTGAACTCCGGAAGTTGGTGATGGACAGGGAGGCCTGGCGTGCTGCGATTCATGGGGTCGCAAAGAGTTGGACACGACTGTGTGACTGAACTGAACTGAACTGCACGTTTATCAGTAGATGGATGCATAAAGAAAATCTGGTATATACATTTAATGTAATATTATCCAGCATTAAAAAATAAGAAATCCTGTCATAACAAAACAACATGAATACAATTGGATGGCATTTTGCTGAGTAAAAAAAGCCAGTTACAGAGGATAAACACTGCATAACCCCACTTATATAAGGTATGTAAAATAGTCAAAATTGTAGAAATAGATTGTAGAATGGTGTTTTCCATAGACTGGAGAGATGTCCAATGGGTATAAAATTTCAGTTCTGTGAAGTGAATAAGCTCCAGATATCTGGAGCTTGTAGTCTACAATATTATACTGTGCTTTTACACTTAGAAATATATTGAGGATAGGTCTAATGTTGTGTATTTTTATGTGGTGGATTCATGTCAATGTTCGGCAACACCAATACAGTATTGTAAAAGTAAATAAATAAATAAATAAATAAATATATATTAGTTGTGTTGAGGTTGAGTCTTGTTCAAAAATATTTTGCTCAATACAATCCATATTCATAGTACAGCTTTAAATAGTGATTTAAAACTACTCTGATATTCTTGCATTAGCATCAGTGTAAGGGGATCTGGTCAGTGATTTCTATTTACATTGCCTTCTTCTAATTCTCCTGAAATTTATGGCATATTTAGTACATCCAAATTTAGCTCTGAAGGAATTTTAAAAATTAAAATAATATCTCACTTCTTTGGAATAGTGTGTAACAAAGGAGAACAAACCTGACTCCATGTTGGATCTATTATTTTAGCTCTAAACTTTGTTTTCCTTTACCCATGCTTAGTCATGCTAACTCTGCACCTTTGTAATGGAGCATTTCCTATAGCCTGAAATGTGCAAAATAGCCACTTCTCAAGGCTCAGCCTCCCCTACTTGACCTTTACACGTATAACAGTTTTCATGCATATGGAGATAAAAAGTTGCAGAATTGAAAATAATGTTTGTTCTGTTGGAAGGTTTGCAGGAATATCTTGACCAGACCTACATGAGCAACTGCAAAACAAAGGATTATCACATCACCTCTAGGGTTTGGCTAATACCAAGAAGTTTGCAACAGTCAGCCACAGCCCCTTCCGTTTTGGTGTAAAAGAAGCCTGAATTTTAATCAGCAATAAAATCGTTCCTTAGGACACTACCTGGCTTCAATCCCTGGGTCGGGAAGATCTCCTGGAGAAGGAAATGGCAACCCACTCCAGTATTCTTGCCTGGAAAATCCCATGGACGAAGGAGTCTGGTGGGCTATAGTCCATGGTGTTGCAAAGAGTCAGAAACGACTGAACAATTTCATTTCACTTGGGAAACTAGTCTGCAATTTTCTCAGTCTTTTGAAATGAAGTTTTTATTTCTTTTTGAATAAGGTTGTTATTTCTTGTCACAACACCTCATCTCTTAATTTATTGACTTCTCTTATGGGTGGCCAGTACTAGCTTGAACTCAGTAGCAGGTGTTTACTTGTAGGTTGGTAATTACTACTTGTCCTGTCTACTACAATTTAATTTTTATTTGTTTACCTTTTCTGTGTGATTATGTTGTTTTTAAGTGATATTTTATTTTTAATAGAATAACTGATTTATTAAAACTGTGTAAGAAACATTTTTAAAATATATATATTGGTGCATAACATTCTTATGCTATTAATCTGATTATTTCAGTAGTCTTATCCAGGAATTAATTTATAGCCTGATGTTTCTATGTCTGTCTAAAGAAAAAAATATATATATGAGACACACTCACTATTTAGTGTATGAGTGGTGAGATATGTCTTGTGAAGATTCTGGAGCCAGATGTGATCATCTTGACCCATTCAGGGAGCACTTAGTGTCATCTAAATAGAAAAACACTATTGAGATTATAATGGTGCCTATCATTCAAATTGGATTTCTAGTTTGATCTCTGTTCTATTCATGCAAGACTCCTAAAAGGATAAAAGTGGAAGAACAATCATAGGAGAAAAGAAAAAGGAAAATACAGAAATGCCATTTCACTCAATCATTATAAAATATTTTACTTTTTTTAATTTTTTTTCAATTTTTTTCAATTTTTTTTCAGGTTTAGTTTTTTATTTTTTAAATTTTAAAATCTTTAATTCTTACATGCGTTCCCAAACATGAACCCCCTCCCACCTCCCTCCCCACAACATCTCTCTGGGTCATCCCCATGCACCAGCCCCAAGCATGCTGCACCCTGCGTCAGACATGGAATGGCGATTCAATTCTTCCATGATAGTATACATGTTAGAATTCCCATTCTCCAAAATCATCCCACCCTCTCCCTCTCCCTCTGAGTCCAAAAGTCCGTTATACACATCTGTGTCTTTTTTCCTGTCTTGCATACAGGGTCGTCATTGCCATCTTCCTAAATTCCATATATATGTGTTAGTATACTGTATTGGTGTTTTTCTTTCTGGCTTACTTCACTCTGTATAATTGGCTCCAGTTTCATCCATCTCATCAGAACTGATTCAAATGAATTCTTTTTAACAGCTGAGTAATACTCCATTGTGTATATGTACCACAGCTTTCTTATCCATTCATCTGCTGATGGACATCTAGGTTGTTTCCATGTCCTGGCTATTATAAACAGTGCTGCGATGAACATTGGGGTACATATGTCTGTTTCCATTCTGGTTTCCTCAGTGTGTATGCCCAGCAGTGGGATTGCTGGGTCATAAGGTAGTTCTATGTGCAATTTTTTAAGGAATCTCCACACTGTTCTCCATAGTGGCTGTACTAGTTTGCATTCCCACCAACAGTGTAGGAGGGTTCCCTTTTCTCCACACCCTCTCCAGCATTTATTGCTTGCAGATTTTTGGATCGCAGCCATTCTGACTGGTGTGAAGTGATACCTCATTGTGGTTTTGATTTGCATTTCTCTAATAATGAGTGATGTTGAGCATCTTTTCATGTGTTTGTTAGCCATCCGTATGTCTTCTTTGGAGAAATGTCTATTTAGTTCTTTGGCCCATTTTTTGATTGGGTCGTTTATTTTTCTGGAGTTGAGCTGCATAAGTTGCTTGTATATTTTTGAGATTAGTTGTCTGTCAGTTGCTTCATTTGCTATTATTTTCTCCCATTCAGAAAATTAGAAATGAAAATGGAGAGATCACAACAGACAACACAGAAATTCAAAGGATCATAAGAGACTACTATTAGCAGTTGTATGCCAATAAAATGGACAACGTGGAAGAAATGGACAAATTCTTAGAAAAGTACAATTTTCCAAAACTGAACCAGGAAGAAATAGAAAATCTTAACAGACCCATCACAAGCACGGAAATTGAAACGGTAATCAGAAATCTTCCAGCAAACAAAAGCCCAGGTCCAGACGGCTTCACAGCTGAATTCTACCAAAAATTTCGAGAAGAGCTAAGACCTATCCTCCTCAAACTCTTCCAGAAAATTGCAGAGGAAGATAAACTTCCAAACTCATTCTATGAGGCCACCATCACCCTAATACCAAAACCTGACAAAGATGTCATAAAAAAAGAAAACTACAGGCCAATATCACTGATGAACATAGATGCAAAAATCCTCAACAAAATTCTAACAATCAGAATCCAACAACACATTAAAAAGATCATACACCATGACCAAGTGGGCTTTATCCCAGGGATGCAAGGATTCTTCAATATCCGCAAATCAATCAATGTAATCACCACATTAACAAATTGAAAAATAAAAACCATATGATTATCTCAATAGATGCAGAGAAGGCCTTTGACAAAATTCAACATCCATTTATCATAAAAACTCTCCAGAAAGCAGGAATAGAAGGAACATACCTCAACATAATAAAAGCTTTCTATGACAAACCCACAGCAAACATTATCCTCAATGGTGAAAAATTGAAAGCATTTCCCCTAAAGTCAGGAAAAAGACAAGGGTGTCCACTTTCACCGCTACTATTCAACATAGTTCTGGAAGTTTTGGCCACAGAAATCAGAGCAGAAAAACAAATAAAAGGAATCCAAATTGGAAAGAAGAAGTAAAACTCTCACTGTTTGCAGATGACATGATCCTCTACATGGAAAACCCTAAAGACTCCACCAGAAAATTACTAGAGCTCATCAATGAATATAGTAAAGTTGCAGGATATAAAATCAACACACAGAAATCCCTTGCATTCCTATACATGAATAATGAGAAAGTAGAAAAAGAAATTAAGGAAACAATTCCATTCACCATTGCAACGAAAAGAATAAAATACTTAGGAATATATCTACCTAAAGAAACTAAAGACCTATATATAGAAAACTATAAAACACTGATGAAAGAAATCAAAGAGGACACTAATAGATGGAGAAATATACCATGTTCATGGATGGGAAGAATCAATATATTGAAAATGAGTATACTACCCAAAGCAATTTACAAATGCAATGCAATCCCTATCAAGCTACCAGCCACATTTTTCACAGAACTAGAACAAATAATTTCAAGATTTGTATGGAAATACAAAAAAACCTCGAATAGCCAAAGCAATCTTGAGAAAGAAGAATGGAACTGGAGGTATCAACTTGCCTGACTTCAGGCTCTACTACAAAGCCACAGTCATCAAGACAGTATGGTACTGGCACAAAGACAGACATATAGATCAATGGAACAAAATAGAAAGCCCAGAGATAAATCCACACACATATGGACACCTTATCTTTGACAAAGGAGGCAAGAATATACAATGGAGTAAAGACAATCTCTTTAACAAGTGGTGCTGGGAAAACTGGTCAACCACTTGAAAAAGAATGAAACTAGATCACTTTCTAATACCGTACACTAAAATAAACTCAAAATGGATTAAAGATCTAAATGTAAGATCAGAAACTATAAAACTCCTAGAGGAGAACATAGGCAAAACACTCTCAGACATAAATCACAGCAGGATCCTCTATGATCCACCTCCCAGAATCCTGGAAATAAAAGCAAAAATAAACAAATGGGATCTAATTAAAATTAAAAGCTTCTGCACAACAAAGGAAAATATAAGCAAGGTGAAAAGACAGCCTTCTGAATGGGAGAAAATATAAAATATTTTAGATAGAAAGGAGTAATATATTGAGAAACTGTCATGATTTTTGTTTGTTTGTTTTCCTTTAGACCACTTCACATGAAAATATACCTTTAAACAAGCAAATCTTTGAACATTAGCAGACATATTCTAGTTCAATAAACTGAGAATTAAAAACAAAAAGAGTTGCACATCAGTATGTGGAACCCTCAGATATCACATCTTAATAAAATATTTTGTCTTGTTTATAAGTCTTAAAATTAGATTCTGTACTACTCCAAAGCTTATGTTAATAAGATGTATTATAAAATACTTTCCTTACTCCTTTTCCTCTGTATTTCTTTGACAATATGTTAATCAACTAAGGTTGCTAGTGAAATAGCTATTTTAAGAATAATGCTTAAGAGCATCCATCTTAAAATGTATATCATTTATCAGTGCCATTTTTTCAATGCTCAACTGATGCATCACATTTTTTTATATACTTCATAATGAGAATACATTCAATAAATAAAACTGAGAAAGAAGAACCATTAGTCTGGAAATGGTAACAAAATTAAAAATCATACCAAGAACCTTAATAATTTTGGGAATTCAAATTGGCAAAAAAAAGAAATTGTGAGAAAACACAACATGATAAACAAAAATGTTCCTTACATAATATGCCAAGAATAATTGCTACTTGGTTAGCATAATTAAAGCCCTTTATTAGAAATCCAAGTTATATTTTTCTTAATCAGAATATAGATATTATTACAATAAGATTTGTTCCATAAGTATAGAGATGCTGACAAATAAAATATACATTAAAATATTTCAAAATATGCATCTTAAAGAAAAATATTCAAGTATTTTAGGGTTTTTTTGTAAGGAAAAAAGAAGGCAATGGCACCCCACTCCAGTACTCTTGCCTGGAAAATCCCATGGACGGAGGAGCCTGGTGGGCTGCAGTCCATGCGGTCGCTAAGAGTCGAACACTACTCTGCAACTTCACTTTCATGCATTGGAGGAGGAAATGGCAACCCACTCCAGTGTTCTTGCCTGGAGAATCCCAGGGACGGGGGAGCCTGGTGGGCTGCCGTCTATGGGGTCTCACAGAGTTGGACACAACTGAAAAGGCTTAGCAGCAACAGCAACATATATACATTTGGTGAACAGAAGAAAAAGTAAAAGTAAATGGAAAGGGGACAGGTGACTAGAGAAGAAAACTAATGTGTTCCACAAAGTGAAAGTAGATGGTATATATATTTTAAAAAGCACTATGATATATTTATTATTATTATTATTATTACATATTTAAAACTTTTATAAATGCAAGGGGATTATTAAAGACAACGTGTATAATAAGAAAGAGAGCAAGAAACTGAACCCAAGCTTTTTGGTCATTTTCCAATGAACAGTGTCTGTCCCTATCTCTTTTTAATTTTCTTAATGCGCATTTTATAAAGCACTAAATCTCACATTTATCTGAACCTCACATTTCAGAACATGTAGAACAGAAACAACAAATTATGTGATACAACTTTCTTTACAAGGATTTATCTCATGGGGGGAAATGGTAATTTCATGTTCTCAGATGCTGCAGCTGCTGCTGCTGCTAAGTTGCTTCAGTCATGTCTCAGACGCTAAGTAGGGATTTTATTTGTAGTTTAGTATGACATGACATAATAACATACCATACAATTATGGTTTAGTCATTAGTATTTATTGAATAATAATAAAAACAAGGGGATATGAGAATTATAAGCTATTCATAACTTGTAAGGATTGTATTTCCCTTATGGCCCCTTCATCAGTTAAAATAGTTGTAGCTTACAACTTTTCCCTTTGCTTTGGGCTATTCGTAGGCACTTCTTTTGCAGTGATTAAAGTGCTAGTTTTCAGTGAATCCATTAAGAAGAAAGTGACTAATTATGAGCATTAACAGTAAAGATTATGGGAAGAACAATGTGTTTAATTGTGAATGCAGAAAACCACTATGTTAAAGCTGAAACAAATGACTATAACATGTAATAGATAACCAAAAATATTCACAGAGAAGAAATGTAGGCTATTATCTCTGAAAACAATAAAGAAATTAGATATGAAACACTGAAAAAAGAGTTTTCACTATCCTGTTTAGTCTTGAATGGCTGGTAGAGAACAGATATGAGCTGAAGAAGCCTGCCTCTCACATCTCGGCTCCTAACTCTCCCCTACAAATGGTACCATCTCCCAATACAGAGTCATTTGTTTGCTGCCTGCTCATGATGCCTTTCTTCCTCTTCTTCTCCTCTCTGCCTGAAAAAGTTATATTAGCTCTTTAGCGTGGAATTCAAAAGCTTCCACAATTTTCATAAGCTTTTGTAACACTCTTAATTGATAACCTCCACAGAAATACACAAATATTCACATATATTAGCTATTCAGCAAAGATATAAAAATTAAAAAAAATATTTGCCATATTTTATGTCATTTGATGTTCAGATGAAATCCTGATTTAGGTACAAATACTATCTAATAATGGATAAAAGTTAAAGAATAAACTATTTTTATTAACAAAAATAGTTGAAGTCTGCAATGATCAGGATATATAACAAAATACTTCTGCCTAGAAACGTGTACAGTGCAATGAGAACTACAGAAATGAACATAGAAAAATCACACGACCAGACACTTAAAAAGCTGGGTAAAGCAGTTATTGAAAGTAAAATTAAACGTTTCAAATCATCAAAAGAAAAAATAAAAGATGCAAGAATAATTTATTAGAAAGAAATTGGGCTAACTCACTGAGTCCAAGGAAGGTTTATATAAGAACATCTATAGCAACTATGTTGAGAATACAATTCCTGAATAAAGAATAGAAGTAAAGACATACTAGAGGTTATTTAAATCATATAGTGTTAGAATGAATTACTGGAAGTAGGGATAATAATTCAGGATCAGATTCATTCTGAGTTTTGAAAGTATAGCCTACAGGATATCTCAAAAATGCAGTGGAGAGAGAGAGAAGTTGTGAGAGAGAAAAGGACATTCATGACTTCAGAGTTTTTTGGCAGATCAACTGTAATCTGTCAATATGGATTTTCCATGAAATCAGATGTGCAAGAATATTAAATGAACCATTTTGAAGGAGATGGAAGGCTACTGGTGTTACATGATGGGAATACATGATGGTAGGCATCACTTGGAATCTCTTACTTATGGTTCTTGAGGTAGGAAACAAAGATATGGCATGAGAATAGGATAGAGAAGGAAGTGATAGCATTTTGGAGACCTAGGATAGTGTGAAATTGTTTTCAAGTAGAAGATAGAAGAGAATAAAGAACTACATTATGGTAACTGGACAGCACTCGGTGTTCACTTGAGGTTCACAATTATACAATTAGAGAACAGATAGAGTGGTAAAGTGTTTTTTGTTTCTTTGTATTCACATTTGACAGCTTTAGTGAAAATAAGAGTAGCCTAAAAGTAGATGCAATTAATATTGTGACTTTGCCAAGCAATTCTCACAAAGTGAGAAGGGGCATGTGATGTAATGGTGTTTAAAAGGAAAGTATTATAATCAATGACAAGAATATATACTGGGTAGGAAAGACAAGAGGTTTCCAAAGAGGGGAGAGAGAGTGAAAATGTAATAACCAATCAATAAATAAGTATCAACAACAAAATCTAAATCAACAACAAAAAAATGTTGTTGGTTTAGAGACACTAAAGCTTATAATATGGAAGGATGAGAGGCAGGATCAAAGAAGATGAACAATTTGATATGCAGCAGTTTTCAGTCTGTGGATATATGCTGATTTCTGAAAATGATTATCCTTTATAAGGGCTTTTCAGCAATATGTTAATAATGAAATTAATACTAGATTTTTTGTTTGGTCTCTTTCTGTGACTGTATTTGTAGCTACATCTGGGTTTGCACATGTGTTTGATGAAGGCCAGTCACAAATTTAAAAGGATTGTGATATTGATATCCATTCCTGAGATTTCATGTTAGATTTCTACAACATTAAGGCAATGAATCAGCTATGTAAAAAGGTAAGATTTATTGAGGCAATGAAATAGAATCATCTTAGTTAAAAGTTAAAATTTAATCATGTATACATCTAAAATGGAAAAGCAAATTTTCCTAATCTTTATTCATTTGTAATAAAGAAAGTACTATCATATGGAGGGCAGCCTTCTTTTAAGTTAAAGGTCACAGTGTACTCAGTAGACAAGGAAATTTCTTCTTCCCCAAAATTCATTTTTTGATCTTAGAGACCATGAAGAACTATGATTCATGTTGCTGCAGTACAATGGATGTGATATGTCTGAATTTCAACAATATGTTTTAGAACTAATCCAGAAAAGTAAGTTACAAACCTTGAAGTTAGATTGACCCACAGAGATGTTATGGGGAGGGAGGTGGAAGGGGGGTTCATGTTTGGGAACACATGTAAGAATTAAAGATTTTAAAATTAAAAAAATAAAAAAATAAAAATAAAAATGCCCTCATAATATTTTAACCACTCTATTCAAAAAAAAAAAAAGAAAAAAAAAAAAGAAAAAGAAATAAGAAATAAGCTGTTATTTGGAAAATAAATAAATAAATAAAGCCATGGGGGAAAAAGTCACCTCCACATCTTGAGTAAATACTACATTACAGTCTAATTATCCTGCACTCAATCTAACATATACTGCTCCTCAGACATGAAAGGGAAGTTGTTGTTGTTCAGTTGCTAAGTTATGCCCCACTCTTTGTGATCCCATAGACTGCAGCACATCAAAATCCCTGTCCATTACTATCACCCAGAGTTTGCTCAAATGCATGTCCATTGAGTTGGAGGTGATGCTATCTAACCATCTTATCCTCCAATGCCCCCTTCTCCTTTTTTTTTTTTTTTGTTAATTTTTATTTTTACTTTATTTTACTTTACAATACTGTATTGGTTTTGCCATACAATGACATGAATCCACCACGGGTGTACAAGAGTTCCCAAACATGAACCCCCTCCCACCTCCCATCCCATATCATCTCTCTGGATCATCCCCGTGCACCAGCCCCAAGCATCCTGTATCCTGCATCAAACATAGACTGGCGATTAATTTCTTACATGATAGTATACATGTTTCAATGCCATTCTCCCTAATCATCCCACCCTCTCCCTCTCCTTCAGAGTCCAAAAGTCCACTCTACACATCTGTGTCTCCTTTGCTGTCTCGCATACAGGCTCATCATTACCATCTTTCTAAATTCCATATATATGTGTTAGTATACAGCACCAGGGTCTTTTACAACCAGTCAGCTCTTCGCATCAGGCAGCCAAAGTATCAGGGCTTCAGCTTCAACATCAGTCCTTCCAATTAATATTCAGGGTTGATTTCCTTCAGGATTGATTGGTTTGACCTCCTTGAAGTCCAACAGAGTCTCAAGAGTCATACAAAGACATGTTTTTAAATTAGTCTTGTATCTGAATTATGAATTTTCAAGGTAATATTAATCAGCTTAATTTTTGTTAAATAAAGAGTAATTTTATTTTTTCATTTTGCTAAATCTGAAAAACCCAAAGAGATATTTTTTGTTTGTATAACTTCTCAACCATCAGGAGTATGGTGGAATGGTGAGTTAGAAGGGGGAAGTCAAAGGAAAAATACTGTCAAATCCAATACAAATTTTATAATATTTCCTTCTGTTAACATATAAAGTGTTCTTTCTCTAAATATCAAAACAAATCTTTATATTGGCTTATAGACTAAAGAAATAACTTTCATCACATTAGTAAGAGTCCAAATGTAGGCTTAAATAACAGCTGATTCATTAACCTGATGGCTTTAGTATCTATCAGGATCTTCCCATCTATTCAGTCATCATCCTTAACCTTTACCCCATCTTCAACTTTATAGAAGCATGCTGTAGCAGTTGCAGGCACCATCTCCAGACATTACAATACTTAGAGGAGGAACTGAAATGACCTCTATCTTAGAATGTTCACTTTTAGAAATGCTGAAACTTTCCCCAAAATCTTTCCAGAAGTCCTCTTATATCTGCTAACATATTCCTGAGCAAGTAAATGGCAAGAATATTTATAATGTTCTCAGACCAGTGCCAGTGGTGTGATTTGGGGATTTTGGTGGTGGTGATTTTGCCCTTGAGGAGATACTTGACAATATCTGAGACATTTTTTGGTTGGAATAATTAGAGCAGGTCTACTGATATTTAGTGGGTAGAGGTTAGGAAGAGTGATAAGAAAGCTACTACATGCAGGGCACACTTCCATAGCGAAAAATTATCTAGCCTAAAACGTAAATTGCACTGAAGCTGAGAAAACCTGTCTTAGAGTAATCATGCCCATCTTCAAGCTAGGGTAGATATTAACATCTAGTGACGCCCATGGATCAGTGAAGATAGAAATAATACATAAAGAAAATTGCAGTTCTCTAAGGAACAAAGCCACGTAATGAAACTAGACATGCAACAACACCCTTACCTTTACATCTTAGTAACAAGCACAATTTTACAGCCTTATATTTACCTTCCAGTAGAGATAAGACTTTCTACCTTCAGAGATCTGATTAAAAATGCCATCATGGCTGACCTCCTGATATTTCAGTTATGGCTGACTAATTCCTTGATGATAAAAATACTATTCAAATATTTGAATACTAGAATACTAAAAGAAAATGAAAATGCATTGTTTTCTGCATAATGCTAATAGAATATTGGCAATTGGATAAGAAAATAACATTACTTATTTTCTTTTTGACTTTATAACAGTAATATATTGACATAGAACACTGTGTGTTAATGTGCATGCATGTGTGAATAGAAAAGAAAAAAATTCATCTCTACAAAGAGCCTGGGAGGTGAACTTCCAGAAAAGCTGGACAGTCCTTATGTTAAGCCTCCTAAAAGTCTTCATAGATTTTCTGTGCTTTTTCTATAATATATAAAATAGTTGTTTCAAGACAAAGGCAATTTGAATCATTCTGTATTATCTCCTTTTAAAAAGCTTAGAAATATATCTAAACTTTAAATAGTTAGATATATTGTCATATATATAATATTAAGAAAACATCAGTTCAGTTCAGTCGCTCAGTTGTGTCTGACTCTTTGTGACCCCATGAGTCGCAGCACGCCAGGATTTCCTGTCCATCACCATCTCACGGAGTTCACTCAGACTCACGTCCATTAAGTCAGTGATGCCATCCAGCCATTTCCTCCTCGGTCGTCCCCTTCTCCTCCTGCCCACAATCCCTCCCAGCACCAGAGTCTTTGCCAATGAGTCAACTCTTCACATGAGGTGGCCAAAGTATTGGAGTTTCAGCTTTAGCATCATTCCTTCCAAAGAAATCCCAGGGCTGATCTTCTTTAGAATGGACTGGTTGGATCTCCTTGCAGTCCAAGGGACTCTCAAGAGTCTTCTCCAACACCACAGTTCAAAAGCATTAATTCTTTTGTGTTCAGCTTTCTTCACAGTCCAACTCTCACATCCACACATGACCACTGGAAAAAACATAGCCTTGACTAGACAGACCTTAGTTGGCACAGTAATGTCTCTGCTTTTGACTATGCTATTTAGGTTGGTCATAACTTTTCTTCCAAGGAGTGAGTGTCTTTTAATTTCATGGCTGCAGTCACCATCTGCAGTGATTTGGGAGCCCCCAAAAATAAAGTCTGACACTGTTTCTACTGCTTCCCCATCTATTTCCCATGAAGTGATGGGACCGGATGCCATGACCTTCGTTTTCTGAATGTTGAGATTTAAGCCAACGTATTTGCTCTCCTCTTTCAGTTTCATCAAGGGGCTTTTGAGTTCCTCTTCACTTTCTGCCATAAAGGTGGTACCATGTGCATATCTGAAGTTATAGATATTTCTCCTGGCAATCTTGATTCCAGCTTGTGTTTCATCCAGTCCAGCATTTCTCATGATGTACTCTGCATAGAAGTTAAATAAGCAGGGTGACAATATACAGCCTTGATGTACTCCTTTTCCTATTTGGAACCAGTCTGTTGTTCCATGTCCAGTTCTAACTGTTGCTTCCTGACCTGCATACAGATTTCTCAAGAGGCAGGTCAGTTGGTCTGGTATCCCAATCTCTTTCAGAATTTTGCACAGTTTATTGTGATCCACACAGTCAAAGGCTTTGGCATAGTCAATAAAGCAGAAATAGATGTTTTTCTGGAACTCTCTTGCTTTTTCCATAATCCAGTGGATGTTGGCAATTTGATGTCTGGTTCCTCTGCCTTTTCTAAAACCAGCTTAAATACCTGGAAATTCATGGTTCACATATTGCTGAAGCCTGGCTTGGAGAATTTTCAACATTACTTTACTAGCATGTGACATGAGGGCAATTGTGTGGTAGTTTGAGCATTCTTTGGCATTCCTTTTCTTTTGGATTGGAATGAAAACTGACCTTTTCCAGTCCTATGGCCACTGCTGAGTTTTCCAAATTTTCTAGCATATTGAGTGCAACACTTTCACAGCATCATCTTTCAGGATTTGAAACAGCTCAACAGGAATTCCATCACCTCCAGTAGCTTTGTTCATCGTGATGCTTTCTAAGGCCCATTTGACTTCACATTCCAAGATATCTGGCTCTAGATTAGTGATCACATTATCATGATTATCTGGGTCATGAGGATCTTATTTGTACAGTTCTTCTGTGTATTCTTGCCACTTCTTCTTAATATCTTCTGCTTCTGTTAGGTCCATAACATTTCTGTCCTTTTTCGAGCCCATCTTTGCATGAAATGTTCCCTTGGTATCTCTAATTCTCTTAAAGAGATATCTAGTCTTTCCCATTCTGGTTTTTTTTTTTTCCCTCTATTTCTTTTCATTGATTACTGAAGAAGGCTTTCTCATCTCTTCTTGCTCTTCTTTGGAACTCTGCATTCAGATGCTTATATATTTCCTTTTCTTCTTTGCTTTTCACCTCCCTTCTTTTCACAGCTATTTGTAAGGCCTCCCCAAACAGCCATTTTGCTTTTATACATTTCTTTTCCATGGGGATGGTCTTGATTCTTGTCTCCTGTACCATGTCATGAACATCATCCCATAGTTCCTCAGGCACTCTATCTATCAGATCTAGGCCCTTAAATCTATTTCTCACTTCCACTGTATAATCATAAGGGATTTGATTTAGGTCATACCTGAATGGTCTAGTGGTTTTCCCTATTTTCTTCAAGTTGAGTCTGAATTTGGTAATAAGGAGTTCATGATCTGAGCCACAGTCAGCTCCTCGTCTTGTTTTTGTTGACTGTATAGAGCTTCTCCATCTTTGGCTGCAAAGAATATAATCCATCTGATTTTGGTGTTGACCATCTGGTGATGTCCATGTGTAGAGTCTTCTCTTGTGTTGTTGGAAGAGGGTGTTTGCTATGACCAGTGCATTTTCTTGGCAAAACTCTATTAGCCTTTGCCCTGCTTCATTCCACATTCCAAGGCCAAATTTGCCTGTTACTCCAGGTGTTTCTTGACTTCCTACTTTTGCATTCCAGTCCCCTATAATGACAAGGACATCTTCTTTGGGTGTTATTTCTAAAAGGTCTTGTAGGTCTTCATAAAACCGTTCAACTTCAGCTTCTTCAGCATTACTGGCTGGGGCATACCCTTGGATAACTGTGATATTGAATGCAGACACACTGAAACCATACTCACCGAACACTAGTCAATCTAATCATACTAGGACCACAGCCTTGTCTAACTCAATGAAACCAGGCTATGCCTGCAGGGCAACCCAAGACGGGCGAATCATGGTGGAGAGGTATGACAGAATGTGGTCCACTGGTGAAGGAAATGACAAAACACTTCAGTATTCTTGCCTTGAGAACCCCATGAACAGTATGAAAAGGCAAAATGGTAGGATACCAAAAGAGGAACTCCCCAGGTCATTAGGTGCTCAATAGGCTACTGGAGTTCAGAGGAGAAATAACTCCAGAAAGAACAAAGGGATGGAGCCAAAGCAAAAACAATAGCCATCTGTGGATGTGACTGGTGATAGAAACAAGATCCAATGCTGTAAAGAGCAATATTGCATAGGAACCTGGAATGTCAGGTCCATGAATCAAGGCAAATTGGAAATGGTCAGACAAGACATGGCAAGGGTGAAAGTCGACATTCTAGGACTCAGCAAACTAAAATGGACTGGAATGGTTGAATTTAACTCAGATGACCATTATATCTACTACTGCAGGCAGGATTCCCTCAGAAGAAATGGAGTGGCCATCATGGTCAACAAAAGATTTCGAAATGCAGTACTTGGATGCAATCTCAAAAACGACAGAATGATCTCTGTTCGTCTCCAAGGCAAACCATTCAATATTAAGAAAATATGCTCCATTAATATATATAATGATATTTATCATATAAAGTCAAAGGACGTTTTCTAGAATTGAGATTATTGAAAATTCTAGCTTTTTTCTATCTGTTGTTAGAGAGTAAATGATGCTTTAGAATTGCAGAACCAGAAGGAAAAAATGTTAATATAATATTCAAGAGAAATCTATATCTCAAGAAGAGTAGGTAATTTCTTTCTAGATCCCACAGCTAGACTAATTGATACAAAACTATAATCTCAGAACAGCTATCTCATAGCCTGCTGCACAAATTTCTAGGTATCTCTTTGGAATACAGGGTAGGCTGCAGGAAAATAAGACCTTGAGAGAAATAATTTGCACAAGATTTTACATTTGAGATTTCTTGAAGATGAATATGCATAAAGGAGTGCTTGCAGTCCTTAATGATGCTAGTGATAGTAGGCTTTGGAGAACTAATGAAATGACAATAAATTATATGTAATATTTTCTTCCAGCAAATTTAGCAATCATACCTCCCCAGATTACTGTTAAGATTTGAAATTATTATTTTTACATGACAGGTAAATAATCAGTGTCCTTTAATTAGAATAGATTAAGAGAAGTGAAATGCTTTTGAAAATAGCAGTGGAATGGAATGGTATCTTTCATCAAGAACGGAATCATGTTAATGTCTTATGCTGTCTAGTTACCATGAAAAATAGGTTGTGGTACATGCACACTTTAATTATTAACACTGAAATCTGCTGAAATTGAAGTATTGCTCTTAGTAAGAGCTATTACTGCTGAAATGACCCATTTAATAGTGACCCATGGTATCAAAGTATGGATTTAAATTGGTAATTAATAACAGTCCGTTTCTGAAAATGTTAACACAGGAGTCCAATAAAAATGCTAACTAGATCTCAAATACCACAGACAGTATATTGACATATTAATATGTATTACTTATGTTAAATGCTTTGTAGATTTAGATATGAAACAAAATGATAAGGAAAAATATTTCTTTAGTGTCCAAGGAGTCATTAGCAAACTTAGTGGATTAGTTTAATTTTTTTCTTTTTTTTTTTAAGACCTATTATATTTTGCATGAGCATCTTCTTTTATCATATTCTACAGAAGACAATAAATGAAAGTGAAAAATAATTTAAATTTGACGCTATGTTCCTAAGGAGGAATTTGGAAAATAGTAAATGTTACTCATTTTACTGGTTACTTGTTCCAAGCCCCATGTAATAACTAGCTGTCCCAATTCGTTCTATTCTATTTATACCTTTCCAAAAGAAGAATATAAAGCTTCATAGGGTGCCACATAGTCAATTATACTGTAATTCAACATTTAATTCTGTTTTAATAAACATAAAAAAAAGCAAAACAAATAAACTTAACATGCCTATTATAGCATGATCATTTCCAAAGTCACCAATTTGTGTTTGGAATGCATTCATTGATATTTGTTTAGATTTTTGTACTTAACTGTCTTAAACAAATATCAAAATTAAAGTATGTCCTCTAAATATATAGAATGACATTACCCTAGATATTTGTTTGCATTGATCTCTGAGGAAGACAATATTATCTCTCCTTGATATTCTTTGGAAATTTGCATTCAGATGCTTATATCTTTCCTTTTCTCGTTTGCTTTTTGCTTCTCTTCTTTTCACAGATATTTGTAAGGCCTCCCCAGACAGCCATTTTGCTTTTTTGCATTTTTTTTCCATGGGGATGGTCTTGATCCCTTTCTCCTGTACAATGCCATGAACATCAGTCCATAGTTCATCAGGCACTCCATCTATCAGATCTAGTCCCTTAAATCTATTTCTCACTTCCACTGTATAATCATAAGGGATTTGATTTAGGTCATACCTGAATGGTCTAGTGGTTTTCCCTATTTTTTTCAATTTAAGTCTGAATTTGGCAATAAGGAGCTCATGATCTGAGCTACAGTCAGCTCCTGATCTTGTTTTTACTGACTGTATATAGCTTCTCCATCTTTGGCTGCAAAGAATATAATCAGTCTGATTTCGTCGTTGACCATCTGGTGATGTCCATGTGTAGAGTCTTCTCTTGTGTTGTTGGAAGAGGGTGTTTGCTATGACCAGTGCATTCTCTTGGCAAAACTCTATTAGCCTTTGCCCTGCTTCATTCCATATTCCAAGGCCAAACACCTGTTACTCCAGGTATTTCTTGACTTCGTACTTTTGCATTCCAGTCCCCTATAATGACAAGGACATCTTTTTTGGGTGTTATTTCTAAAAGGTCTTGTAGGTCTTCATAAAACCATTCAACTTCAGTTTCTTCAGCGTTACTAGTTGGGGCATAGACTTGGATTACTGTGATATTGAATGGTTTGCCTTGGAAACGAACAGAGATCATTCTGTCGTTTTTGAGATTGCATCCAAGTACTGCATTTTGGACTCTCTTTTTGACCATAATGGGTACTCCATTTCTTCTAAGGGAAAAGTTGGCTTAAAGCACAACATTCAGAAAACGAAGATCATGACATCTGGTCCCATCACTTCATAGGAAAAGTTGGAGAAACAGTGGAAACAGGGTCAGACTTATTTTTTGGGGCTCCAAAATCACTGCAGATGGTGATTGCACCCATGAAATTAAAAGACGCTAACTCCTTGGAAGGAAAGTTATGACCAACCTAGCGAGCATATTGAAAAGCAGAGACATTCCTTTGCCGACTAAGGTCCATCTAGTCAAGGCTATGGTTTTTTTCCAGTGGTCATGTATGGATGTGAGAGTTGGACTGTGAAGAAAGCTGAGCACCAAAGTATTGATGTTTTTGAACTGTGGTGTTGGAGAAGACTTGAGAGTCCCTTGGACTGCAAGGCGATCCAACCAGTCCATTCTAAAGGAGATCAGTCCTGGGTGTTCTTTGGATGCAATGATGCTAAAGCTGAAACTCCAGTACTTTGGCCACCTCATGCAAAGAGTTGACTCACTGGAAAAGACTCTGATGCTGGGAGGGATTGGGGGCAGGAGGAAAAGGGGTCAACAGAGGATGAGATGGCTGGATGGCATGACTGACTCAATGGATGTGAGTCTGAGTGAACTCCGGGAATTGGTGATGGACAGTGAGGGCTGGAGTGCAGCAATTCATGGGGTCGCAAAGAGTCAGACACGACTGAGCAACTGAACTGAACTGAACTGAACTAAATACTATAATAATGATGGTGAATATAAAATATGCCAAATTATCATCATTTTTCACCACTTAGTTCTTTAAACTTAAAAAGAATAGTATAAATTTTAGGGAAATATC
The DNA here is from genome assembly GCF_016772045.2 of Ovis aries. Taxonomy (NCBI): domain Eukaryota; kingdom Metazoa; phylum Chordata; class Mammalia; order Artiodactyla; family Bovidae; genus Ovis; species Ovis aries. The sequence continues at coordinate 42,515,441 of NC_056063.1, forward strand.
AGTAAATTTATGTCAATATGATTATTAGTGTCTAATTTTAAATATATAATAGAAATATATGGTAGAAGGCACTTCAAAACATTCTGAAAACAAGTGCACATACTTAGATGTGCATATTAACTTTTTTAACTGGAACATTTTCTAAATGACTAATTATGCCATTCCTTTTAATTAATGATGTGTATTGCTGATCCTATATGTGACGCCGATTGTCTTGATGCATCTCACTGTGCGCACTGTTTGCTGAACACATGATAAGCAAGGCATGAGCCAAGAGGCCAAAAGAAAATTAGAGGAGACATAGGATTTGCAGAGGATTTTATTCTCTCCTGACTGGTGCAGCAGCTCTAGCGCCAGACATAGCGTAACACAACTTAAACGCACATAACACCTCAGGGCTTTTCCAGGTGAAGCTTATATATATATTTACAGAACAGAAGTAGCTTGTGACCAACTGAGTACCTCATAATGTGCATGCACAGTGCTATAAGTGATCTCAGTTGTTACGTAACCAGGCAAAGTCATTGTTTACAGAACATGGGGTGGGGCCTGAGTGGGGAGGGTGTGATGGTGAGAGTGTGGGGCAAGAGAACCTAACTGACACTTCTTGTTAATTTCCCCATGTGCTGCAATGGCTGGCCTCTCAGGTTAGTGTGTGCTTCTTTCAGGGACCTCATGCCTGCATCTGTAGTCTACTGTACCAATGGCATTCTGTCATTCTGGCACTGGAGTTATATTTTCTCTCGTACTTAGATTTTTAGATACATTTACCACAGTCCACTTCTTAAGATCATCAAACCGCAGTGGCATTACATAATACATATTATTGTGATATTTTCCCTTCCCTTTGTCTTATGGTTTATGTGGCCCAGTCCAACAAACTATTTTTTGTTATTTTTTAAAGGAGATAAAAATATTTTCATTATAAGCATGAACTTTTATCTGGATATATAATGATTCAATCTCTGTCACTGTTGTCTTTAGAAACAAAGAGTAGGGATATTTAAAATAATATGCTGACAATTTTTCTTTTTGAAAAATTATGAACTTAATGGTCAATAAGATGAGAGCTGAAACTCAGAATATCTCAAATTCACTTACTCTGAATGTAAGTTGCTCTTGATAGATTGGGTAGAAAACATTGGTCTCATTCACTAAGAACTTACATCTGTGTGTGTGTGTGTGTGTGTGTGTGTGTGTGCATGCTTGTGTGTATATGTGTGTCTGGCGTACTAACAACAAAATAGTTCAATACGATTGAGATTCAGCCCTATACTGTACTAGCATGTGTTTAATATATTAGTATTGAAAGTTACACTACTATTATTCTTAGGTTATAAACAATCAAGGATGCAAAAAAAATTAAACATGCATATTTTAGAATCAATACTGACTTCTTCTTCTATGATTTAGAGGATTTGGATAAATTCTTCCCTAGAAAATTGGTTCACTTTGTAGAAACATGGTTTGGTTCTCAAACTTGTTTGTAAGAATTAAAATGGCCCTTTTCTTTTCTTTTCTTTTTTCTTTTTAAAATTATGTATGACAACACATTTACAGAAGACTTGGGAAATACAGAACAAAGTTACATATAGTTCCACTATATATTATAATAATTTTTCAATATAGATAATTAAGATTTTACTTAGAGTTTCAATATCAAATTTTCAAAAAATTAATAGAATGATGAATAGACAGAAAACTAGAAAGATATAGTAGACCTGAAAATCACTATAACCAATTCAACATAAATAAGATTTATAAAATTTTCACACAATATTATGATACAAATTTTATTTACGTTCCCATGGACTATACACAAGGAGACACTGAAACATATCCAGGGACAAAAATTTATCAGAATTTGTTGCATTTTGCTAAAGCTCACTGAACTAAATACAAAGTATAATCTTGAATAAATTATGAAAACTAATAATGAATGTCCCTCTCTTTTATCAACAGAATTAGACCTTGACTGTACACATAGAGATATGAATTGCTTCATCATAAATTGAGAATTTAGAATTTTTGCAGATGAAATTGTGAGACAAACAAAATAAAGAAAGAGAAATATCTATTTTATATAGTTTTATTTATTTGTTCACTTGGTTTCCTTAAGTTAATTACATTTTCTGTATTATTTTATTTATGTTTCTTCTTCAGATCTTTTTTACTTTATTTTTTTAATATGAATGTATTTATTTTAATTCAAGGCTAATTACTTTACTATATTGTATTGGTTTTGCCATACATCAGCATGAATCCGCCACAGGTGTATACATGTTCCCCATCCTGAACCCCCTCCCCCCCTCCCTCCCCATACGGTCCTTCTGGGTCATCCCAGGGCACCAGCCCTGAGCATCCTGTATCATGCATTGAACCTGGACTGGCTATTTGTTTCACATATGATAATATACATGTTTCAATGCCATTCTCCCAAATTATCCCACCCTCACCCTCTCCCAGAGTTCAAAAGACTGTTCTATACATCTGTGTCTCTTTTGCTGTCTCACATACAGGGTTAACAGCACCTCTCAAAAATCATTCCATGTTTCAATGCCATTCTCCCAAATCATTCCACCCTCTCCCTCTCCCACAGAGTCAAAAAAAGACTGTTTTATACATCTGTGTCTCTTTTGCTGTCTCACATACAGGGTTATCATTACCATTTTTCTAAATTCCATATAGATGTGTTAGTATACTGCATTGGTGTTTTCCTTTGTGGCTTACTTCACTCTGTATAATAGGCTCCAGTTTCATCCACCTCATTAGAACTGATTCAAATGTATTCTTTTTAATGGCTGAGTAATATTCCACTGTGTATATGTACCACAGCATTCTTATCCATTCATCTGCTGATGGACATCTAGGTTGCTTCATGTCCTGACTATCATAAACAGTGCTGCAATGAACAATGGGGTACACTTGTCTCTTTGAATTCTGGTTTTCTCAGTGTGTATGCCCAGCAGTGGGATTACGGGGTCATAAGGCAGTTCTATTTCCAGTTTTTTAAGGAATCTCCAAACTCTTCTTCATAGTGGCTGTACTAGTTTGCATTCTCACCAACAGTGTAAGAGGGTTCCCTTTTCTCCACACCCTCTCCAGCATTTATTGCTTGTAGACTTTTGGATTGCAGCCATTCTGACTGGCGTGAAATGGAACCTCATTGTGATCTTGATTTGCATTTCTCTGATAATGAGTGATGTTGAGCATATTTTCATGTGTTTGTTAGCCATCTGTATGTCTTTTTTGGAGAAATGTCTATTGAGTTGTTTGACTCATTTTTTGATTGGGTCGTTTATTTTTCTGGAATTGAGCTGTAGGAGTTGTTTGTATATTTTTGAGATTAGTTGTTTGTCAGTTGCTTCATTTGCTATCATTTTCTCCCATCCTGAAGGCTGCCTTTTCTCCTTGCTTATAGTTTCCTTTCTTGTGCAGAAGCTTTTAAGTTTAATTAGGTCCCATTTGTTTATTTTTGCTTTTATTTCTAATATTCTGGGTCATAGAGGATCCTGATGTGATTTATGTCAGAGAGTGTTTTGCCTATGTTCTCCTCTAGGAATTTTATAGTTTCTGGTCTTACGTTTAGATCTTTAATCCATTTTGAGTTTATTTTTGTGTATGGTGTTAGAAAGTGTTCTAGTTTCGTTCTTTTACAAGTGGTTGACCAGTTTTCCCAACACCACTTGTTAAAGAGATTGTCTTTTCTCCATTGTATATTCTTGCCTCCTTTGTCAAAGATAAGGTGTCCATATGTGTGTGGATTTATCTCGGGCTTTCTATTTTGTTCCATTGATCTATGTTTCTGTCTTTGTGCCAGTACCATACTGTCTTGATGACTGTGGCTTTGTAGTAAAGCCTGAAGTCGGGCAGGTTGATTCCTCCAGTTCCATTTTTCTTTCTCAAGATTGCTTTGGCTCTTTGAGGTTTTTTGTATTTATCATACAAATCTTGAAATTATTTGTTCTAGCTCTGTGAAAAATACCGTTGGTAGCTTGATAAGGATTGCATTGTATCTATAGATTGTTTTGAGTAGTATACTCATTTTCACTATATTGATTCTTCTGATCCATGAACATGGTATATTTCTGCATCTGTTGGTGTCCTCTTTGATTTCTTTCATCAGTGTTTTATAGTTTTCTGTATATAGGTCTTTAGTTTCTTTAGGTAGATATATTCCTAAGTATTTTATTCTTTTCATTGCAATGGTGAATGGAATGTTTTCCTTAATTTCTCTTTCTATTTTCTCACTATTAGTGTATAGGAATGCAAGGGATTTCTGTGTGCTGATTTTTTATCTTGCAACTTTATTATATTCATTGATTAGCTCTAGTAATTTTCTGGTGGAATCTTTAGGGTTTTCTATGTAGAGGATCATGTCATCTGAAAACAGTGATATATTTACTCTTTCTTTTCCAATTTGGATTCCTTTTATTTCTTTTTCTGCTCTGATTTTTGTGGCCCAAACTTCCAAAATTGTGTTGAATAGTAGTGGTGAGAGTGGGCACCCTTGTCTTGTTCTTGATTTTAGGGGAAATGCTTTCAATTTTTCACTATTTAGTATAATGTTTGCAGTGGGTTTGTCATATAACTTTTATGATGTTGAGGTATGTTCCTTGTATTCCTACTTTCTGGAGAGTTTTTATCATAAATGGGTGTTTAATTTTGTAATTTTCTCTGCATCTATTGAGATAATCATATGGCTTTTTTTTTTTTTTTCAATTTGTTAATGTGGTGTATTACATTGATTGATTTACAGCTATTGAAGAATCCTTGCATCCTTGGGATAAAGCCCACTTGGTCATGGTGTATGATCTTTTTGATGTGTTGTTGGATTCTGATTGCTAGAATTGTGTTAAGGATTTTTGCATCTATGTTCATCAGTGATATTGGCCTGTGAAAGTGAAGTCGCTCAGTCGTGTCCAACTCTTTGCTACCCCATGGACTGTAGTCTATCAGGCTCCTCCATCCATGTGGTTTTCCAGGCAAGAATGCTGGAGTGGATTGTCATTTCCTTCTCCAGGGGATCCTCCCGACCCAGGAATTGAACCTGGGTCTTCTGCATTGCAGGTAGATGCTTTACCATCTGAGCCACCAGGGAAGCCCTGCAGTTTCCTTTTTTTGTGGCATCTTTGTCCGGTTTTGGTATTAGGGTGATGGTGGCCTCATAGAATAAGTTTGGATGTTTACCTTCCTCTGCAATTTTCTGGAAGAGTTTGAGTAAAATAGGTGTTAGCTTTTCTCTAAATTTTTGGTAGAATTCAGCTCTGGAGCCATCTGGACCTGGGCTTTTGTTTGCTGGAAGATTTCTGATTACAGTTTCAATTTCTGTGCTTGTGATGGGTCTGTTAATATTTTTTATTTCTTCCTGGTTCAGTTTTGGAAAGCTGTACTTTTCACGTATGAAACGAATCACCAGTCCAGGTTCGATGCATGATTCTGGATGCTTGGGGCTGATGCACTGGGACGATCCAGAGGGATGGTATGGGGATGGAGGAGGGAGGGGGGTTCAGATGGGGAAGACGTGTATACCTGTGGTGGATTAATGTTGATGTATGACAAAACCAATACAATATTGTAAAGTGATTAACCTCCAATTAAAATAAATAAATTTACATTAAAAATCATTCCATGATGGATTTATTTGCTTATTCATGTGACACACATTTATGACAAAATCACTCCATATTAACAAGCATCCTTATTTGAACCATCATCTTCTTTTGTACATCAACATCTCTGACTCTTGAAAGATTTATAATTAATCTAAAGGACAGTCTGCTAATTCATTTCAGTCATGTCTAACTCTTTGTGAACCTATGGACTGTAGCCTGCCAGGTTCCTTTGTCCATGGGATTCTTTTGTCAAGGATACTGGAGTTACTGGAGTGGTAACTCCAGTTACTAAGCTCTCCTAAAGGGGATATTCATGACTCAGGGACAAAACCCCCATCTTGTGTATTGTAGGCAGATTCTTTACTGCTGAGCCATCAGGGAAGCCCAATATAAGGCCACCCTTAATTTATTGTGATTTACCTTTTGTGCTTTACAAAATTACATGTTCTTTTTTTTTTTCAAATTGGAGATTTTGGCAATCCTGCATAAAGCCATCATTTAACACCATTTTTTTTAAAATAGCATTTTCTCACTTTGTGTCTTTGTTTAACATTTTTATAGTTCTCATAACACTTCAGACATTTTCATCATTATATTTTTATGATGATCTGTAATCAGTGATCTTTGATGTTATTTTTTGTTTTGGGGCATCACAAACTGTGCCCATATAAGATGGCAAACAATCAAAAAATAGTATGTATACTCTGACTGGTCTACTGACTGGCAATCTTCTCTCTCCAAACCTTCCTACTCCCAGAAACAGTGAAATGAACCCAGGTAATAATGCTACAATGACATCTATTGTTTAAGTTAAAGGAAGAGTTTCATATCTCTTAGTTTTAAGTCAAAACCTAGAAATGATTAAGGTTAGTGAAGAAGGCATATCAAAAGCTAAGATGGCCCAAAATTAGGCCTGTTGCACTAGTTAGCTAAGCTACGAATGCCAAGTGACATCTGGATCATGGTAGAGTGAGACATTTCATTTGTTTCTCCCATTTAATCTATAATTTGTAAAACAACCACAACCTTACAAGGATACCTCTGCCCAGCACACTAAAATATCAGATAATTTCACATACTTGTATGTATAACAGTGGGTCACCTGGAACAAATAGAAGAGGTATAAAATAGGGAAAGAGTAAAGATGTTGCTGAAATCCTGATCCTCTTGCCATGACAGCTTAACCTGCAACCCCAGAGAACCTGATAGCATCAGTGGAGTACATGACTCTGAACTCCTGACAGCTGTTGTACTTGTGACCATTGGTAACAGGGAAGCAATGGTGCCTGAGACTTCATGCCTCTAGCCACAAAAGGACACATGACTTTCAACGTGTATTCCCCCACCCACAAGAAATATAGCAAAGGTGCCTATGCGACTCTCAATATCCTCAACTTCCCATCACCTTTCAGAGGCAGAAATTGTGATTACAGTTTTCCCAGCTGTAGTGGAAGAGCACATCGTCCTGGTGCCACAGACTTTGTTGCCAATGACCCTGGAAGCAAAAGAAGTGATAATGAATGGTAGGATGAAGCTCTGACAAAAGGGGGGAGGGTAGAAAGTGAAAACTCTGAAATATAACCAGAAGGAGCTCAGGTAAGGTTAACCCGAACTTGAGCTATTATAGCATCCACTAGAAAACAAAAGAAAGACTTCTTATTTCTAATCTATTGAATTTTTAAAATCAAATAGAAATGTATAGAAGTAGTGAATCACAATGTTGTGTAATAGGAACTACATTATTCTAGAAGAATAATACTTAAAAAGCAAACAAAAAGGACAGACATCAGGTCAAATATCTGGTTACCGGAGGCAGAAGATCTGGGGATGAGGAGTTGGATGAAGGCAGTCAAAAGGTACAGACTCCAAGTTACATTTTAAATATAGGAACATAATGTACAAAATGATTGATATAATTTGCATATAAGACATGTAAAAACATAATACCATTGCTCTGTTATATATGGAAGTTGATAAGCGAGTTAATCCTAAGAGTTCTCATCACAATAAAATGTTTTTCTATTTATTTAATATTGTTACTATATGAGATGATGTTTCTTAAACTTACTCTGATAATTATTTTCACTGATTAGTGTAAGTCAAAAAAATGCTTGAGGGAAATTAAAATTGCTACTCCAGTGAACACACAAATGATAAAAAAGTAAACATTTTTTATTACTTATAAGTAGAAAGTTATAGTGGTTTGGATAGAACATCAAACCTGTCAAAACATTACTCTCAGCCAATCCTAAGCCATAGCAAGGCCCTGTATTCAATTTTATGAATGCTAAGAGAGCTGAGGAGTCTACAGAAGAAAAATTTGAAGCTAACAGAGACTGGTTCATGAGGCTGAAGCAAAGAAGCCGTCTCCATAACAAAAAAGTACAAGTTGAAGTAACAAGTGCTAATGTAGAAGCTGCAGCAAGGTATCCAGATGATATAGCTAAGATAATACAGGTGGATATACCAAACAAGAGAGTTTCAGTATAGATGAAATAGCTTTATATTGGAATATGTCATTGAGAAATGTCATAGTTAAGAGAAAGCAATGCCTGGCTTAAAAATACAAGCTGAGTCTCTGCTGGGGGTTTCCAGATGACTCAGATGGCAAATAATCCACCTGCAATATAGGAGACTTAGGTTCAATCCCTGGGCCAGGAAGATCCCCTGGAGAAGGGATTGGCTATCCACTCCAGTATTTTTGCCTAGAAAATTGCATGGACAGAGGAGCCTGGTGAGCTAAAGTCCATGGGATCGCAAAAAGTTGGGCATGACTGAGTGGCTATTACTCCTGTTAGGGAAAAATGCAGCTGGTGGCTTGAAGTTGAAGTCGATGCTTATTTACCATTCTAAAAACCCCAGGGCCCTTAAGAATTATGCTAAATGTACTCTGCCTATGTTCTATAAATGGAACAGCAAAACCTGAATGAGAGCACATCTCTTTATAACATGATTTACTGAATATCTGAAGTCGAACTGTTGGAGTACATCACTCAGGAAAAATTCCTTTCAAAATAATGTTGCTCATTGCTCTCACCCAAGACCTCTGATGGAGATGAACAATGAGAATCATGATGTTTTTAAGAAGCTCATTTGTCTGTTAACACAAGATTCACTTTGTGGACCATGGATCAAGGGGTAATTTCAACTTTCAAGTCATATTATTTAAGAAATACATTTTAAGGCTATAGCTGCCTTAGATACATTTCCTCTAGTGGATCTAGGCAAAGTATACTGAAAATCTTCTGGGAAGGATTTGACATTGTAGATGCCACTTAGAATATTCATGATTCCTGAGAAGAGGTCAAAAACTTAACAGAATTTAGAAAAAGTTCTTTCTGGCCCTCATGAATGATTTTGAGTGGTTCAAGATGTCAGTGGAGACAGTGACTACAGATGTGGTGAAAATAGAAAGAGAACTAAAATTAGAAGTGATGTCTGAAGATGTGACTGAATATGATGGTAAAGTTTTCATGGATGATAAAACTTTCAAGGATGAGGCATTGCTTCTTGTGGTGAACAAAGAAATTGGTTTCTTGAGATGCCATCTACCCCTGATGAAAATGCTGTCAAGCCTGTTGAGATGACAGCAAAACATTTAGAATATTATACAGACTTCATTGACAAAGCATCAGCTGGGTTCTAGAAGACTGACTCCAGTTTGAAGGAAGTTTTACTGTGGGTAAAATGATTTCAAACAGTGTTGCTTGCTACAGAGAAATCGCTTGTGATGAAAGAGTCAATCTAAGGGGCAAAATTTGTTGTCTTATTTTAAGAAACCACTGCCTTAATGAATCAGCAGCATGAATATCAAGGCAAGACCCTCCACTGCCAAAAACTGAGCTGAGGCCACAGATGATAGCATATTTTAGCAATAGGGCATTTCTAATTTAAGTTATGCGCATTGCATTTTGGGCTTCCCAGGTGGTACTAGTGCTAATAGACTATAATATAGTGTCATCATAACATTTATATTCAATGAGAAACAAAGAAACAAACAAAAAGTGTGACTCCCCTTATTGTGGAGGTTTGGAACTGTATCTGATATCTGCAAAGTGTACTTGTATTTCAATAAACTTACCAGTTTTCATTGCTTTGTATTATTTTACCTGGGCTTAGGACATCACAGCTTTTTTGGTCTTTATCCTAATACAAACAACACGATTACCATCTCCCTGTCTTACCTTCCTAACTGATATAAAACGCTTGGTTGATGATTTTTTTTTTTTTTAAGAAAGGGGTAATAAGTAGCTATTCTTTTAATAATTATCTGCCTACTGGGTAAATTATCTTTACATATTGCCTTTCCTAGCCATGTACTATAATGCCTCAAGGGTTTTTTTCTTTTTTTTTTTTTTTTTTTGGTCTAAATTTCAGTGCTTAGTTGTGGCATAAGCTAGGCACTATTATAAGGTAAATACAAAACATAAAAATGACATTCTATTGCTACATCCAGTAACAGTGTGCATCCAAAAGTTTCAAAAAAAAAAACCCACAATATATTTATTTCAGATTTTCTTTTAATCTATGTTTAAGAAGTAGATTATGGTTATGTAACATTTTAAAGGGCATTTTTTTTCCTAGTAAATTAAATGCATGGTTTTCAACTTACAGAAAATGTCAACTTTCAATACCATAAAAATAAGAAAATTAATTATTTAGTATACAATGTTAATTTTCTCACATAATGTTCTTGAAATAAATCCATATATATCTATATATGGTGAAGTTTCATTTAAAAAAAGTGATGAAAATGACACTACAATTGAAAGAAGCAGTAGGCAGTCAATAGATTGTCAGACTTAAGAGTACCATCAACAAAGGTCAAAGACAACTGAATTGACTTGAAGCATATATTTTGTGGCTCATTACTGTTTACTATAAGAATTTGGTTAGTTCATTCATCTGACATTAAAAAAAAAAAGAAAGAAAAAAGTCCATCCTTTCATTAGTGCTTCACAGAAATGAAGAAACATACATTTTAGTCACCAGAAACCAATTCAGCTACCTTTATATCGCTGTCTTAAACAAAACAAACAAACAAACAAACAAAAAAGGGCATCATTTACTCTGATTAACAGTATCAAGGAAACACTAAACAAGTAGAGAGATTTTCTGTGTTCATGCAGAGAAAGATTCAAGGATGTCAAGATGTCAGTTCTTGCCAACTTGACCTGTAGACTCAAAGCAATTTCAATGAAATCCCAACCAAGTGTTTTATGGATATAGGCAAACTGTAAAGTTTGTACAGAGAGGCAAAAGACACAGAATACCATATAATATTGAAGAAGGAAAAGTTGGAAAACTGATGATATTCGATGCCCCAGAATTACTATGACACTACAGTAATCAAGACCATGTTAGTACTGGCAAAAGTAAAGTCAGTTGAACACAATAAAGATCCTTGAAATAATTCTCATAAATAGGGTCAACTTACCTTTGACAAAGGAGCCAAGGCAGTACTATGGAGCAAAGATAGTTTCTTCAACAAGTGGTGCTGAAATACCTGGAAATTCACTTGCAAAAAAAAAAAAAAAAAGAATCCAGGTATATGTTTTGAAATTATCCATGTATATATTTTGAATACAGAAATTAGCTCAAAATGGATCCTGGACTTAAATGTAAAATTCCAATCTATATAACTCCTAGAAGATAACTTGGATAAAAACATAGATGAGATTGGGTACAGTGATGCCTTTTAGGTGCAACACCAATGACACAGCCACAAACATGGACTTATTCAAATTAAATGTTCTGATCTGTAAAACACAATATCTATATAGTTAGAAGGCAAGCCACAGACTGGGAGAAAATGTTTGTAAAATAAATAAAGAGAGAACATTTATTCAAAGTATGCAAAGTATAACAGAACTGGACATGGAACATCACACTGGTTCCAAATAGGTAAAGGAGTATGCTAAGGCTATTTATTGTCACCTTGCTTATTTAACTTATATGCAGAGTACACCATGAGAAATGCTGGGCGGGAAGAAGCACAAGCTGGAGTCAAGATTGCCAGCAGAAATATCAATAACCTCAGATACGCAGATGACACCACCCTTATGGCAGAAAGTGAAGAAGAACTAAAGAGCCTCTTGGGGAAAGTGAAAGAGGAGAGTGAAAAAATTGGCTTAAACCTCAACATTCACAAAACTAAGATCATAGCATCCAGTTCCATCACTTCATGGGAATTAAGATAGGGAAACTGGAAACAGCGGCTGACTTTATTTTCCTGGAATCTAAAATCACTGCAGATGGTGACTGCAGCCGTGAAATTAAAAGACTCCTACTCCTTGGAAGGAAAGTTATGACCAACCTAGATAGCATATTGAAAAGCAGAGGCATTACTTTCCCAACAAAGGTCCGTCTAGTCAAGGCTATGCTTTTTCCAGTGGTCATGTATGGATGTGAGAGTTGGACTATAAGGAAAGCTGAGCACCAAAGAATTGATGTTTTTGAACTGTGGTGTTGAAGAAGACTCTTGAGAGTCCCTTGGACTGCAAGAAGATCCAACCAGTCCATCCTAAAAGAGATCAGTCCTGGGTGTTCATTGGAAGGACTGATGCTAAAGCTGAAACTCCAGTACTTTGGCCACCTCATGAAAAGAGTTGACTCATTGGAAAAGACTTTGATGCTGGGAGGGATTGGAGACAGGATTAGAAGGGGATGCCAGAGGATGAGATGGCTGGATGGCATAACCAGCTTGTTGGACATGAATTTGAGTGATCCCTGGGAATTGGTGATGGACAGGGAGGCCTGGCGTGCTGTGATTCATGGGGTCACAAAGAGTCGGATACGACTGAGCAACTGAACTGAACTGAACTGAACCATTATAGAAAGTGAAATTTTTTTTTAAGTTTATGAATTTAATTTTTTTCATCATTAACAATTTAAGAAAAGTAATAATTTGGAAAGTATATTGGAAGTGAATGTAAAATTGTGTATCAGGACAGCCAGGAGGAAATGTTGTTTGAAAGCAAAATAAAGAAATTGTTTCAAGAAGGTGAGTAAGTTCATGTATATTAAATGTTACTGATATCTTAAGTGAGATAAAGAGTGGATAATGGCCATTGAATTTATTAATATGATAGCATTGTTAATTTTAACAAAGTCTGCTTTGGCATAATTATAAAACTTTATGAGGGATTTTGCTCTTTTTTTCAGATTTTCTTTATTGCTGTTGTTTAGTCTCCCAGTCTTTGTGACACCATGGACTGCAGCACACCAGACCTCCCTATCCTTCACTATCTCCCAAAGTTTGCCCAAGTTCATGTCCATTGCATCCATTTTCTTTTTAAGAAGTTATAAATAGCAAGATTCAGTTAAATTGATTCTCTAAGTGAAATAAAAAGCCATCTTCAACTGTGAAAAGAGCAAAGGAGTTGTAAAAAGTTTGAGGAAGGAGCAGAAAACAGTATAAAATAAAGAAAAGTTACTCGAAAAGAGGAAATATGTATGATTGTGTGCATGTTGTGTTCAGGAGCAGTTCGTGACATTGTAGAGGAGACAGGGATCAAGATCATCCCCATGGAAAAGAAATGTAAAAAAGCAAAATGGCTGTCTGGGGAGGCCTTACAAATAGCTGTGAAAAGAAGAGAGGTGAAAAGCAAAGGAGAAAAGGAAATATATAAACATCTGAATGCAGAATTCCAAATAATAGCAAGCAGAGATAAGAAAGCCTTCTTCAGTGATCAATGCAAATAAATAGAGGGAAAAAACAGAATGGGAAAGACTAGAGATCTCTTTAAGAAAATTACAGATACCAAGGGAATATTTCATGCAAAGATGGGCTCGATAAAGGACAGAAATGGTATGGACCTAACAAAAGCAGACGATAAGAAGAGGTGGCAAGAATACACGGAAGAACTGTACAAAAAAATCTTCATGACCCAGATAACCATGATGGTGTGATCACTAATCTAGAGCCAGACATCCTGGAATGTGAAGTCAAGTGGGCCTTAGAAAGCATCACTACGGACAAAGCGAGTGGAGGTGATGGCATTCCAGTTGAGCTGTTTCCTGAAAATGATGCTGTGAAAGTGCTGCACTCAATATGCCAGCAAATTAGAAAACTCAGCAGTGGCCACAGGACTGGAAAAGGTCAGTTTTCATTCCAATCCCAAAGAAAGGCAATGCCAAAGAATTCTCAGTCTACCACACAATTGCACTCATCTCACATGCTTGTAAACTAATGTTCAAAATTCTCCAAGCCAGGCTTCAGCAATATGTGAACCGTGAACTTCCTGATGTTCAAGCTGGTTTTAAAAAAGGCAGAGGAACCAGAGATCAAATTGCCAACATCTGCTGGATCATGGAAAAGCAACAGAGTTCCAGAAAAATATCTATTTCTGCTTTATTGAGTATGCCAAAGCCTTTGATAGTGTGGATCACAATAAACTGTGGAAAATTCTGAAAGAGATGGAAATACCAGACCATCTGACTTGCCTCTTAAGAAATCTGTATGCAGGTCACGAAGCAACAGTTAGAAACACACATAGAACAACAGACTGGTTCCAAATTGGAAAGGAGTATGCCAAGGCTGTATATTGTCACCCTGCTTATTTACCTTATACGCAGAGTGCATCATGAGAAACTCTGGACTGGAAGAAACACAAGCTAGAATCAAGATAGCCAGGAGAAATATCAATAACCTCAGATATGCAGACAACACCACCCTTATGAAAGAAAGTGAAGAGGAACTAAAAGCCTCTTGATGAAAGTAAAAGTGGAGAGTGAAAAAGTTGGCTTAAAGCTCAACGATCAGAAAATGAAGATCATGTCATCTGGTCCCAACACTTCATGGGAAATAGATGGGGAAACAGTGGAAACAGTGTCAGACTTTATTTTGGGGGGCTGCAAAATCACTGCAGATGGTGATTACAGCCATTAAATTAAAAGACGCTTACTCCTGGGAAGCAAAGTTATGACCAATCTGGATTGCATTTTCAAAAGCAGACATTGCTTTGCTGACTAAGGCCCATCTAGTCAAGGCTATGGTTTTTCCTGTGGTCATGTATGGATGTGAAAGTTGGACTGTGAAGAAGGCTGAGCACTGAAGAATTGATGCTTTTGAACTGTGTTGTTGGAGAAGACTCTTGAGAGTCCCTTGGACTGCAAGGAGATCCAACCAGTCCATTCTGAAGGAGATCAGCCCTGGGATTTCTTTGGAAGGAATGATGCTAAAGCTGAAACTCCAGTACTTTGGCCACCTCATGCAAAGAATTGACTCATTGGAAAAGACTCTGATGCTTGGAGGGATTGGAGGCAGGAGAAGAGGATGACAGAGAATGAGATGGCTGGATGACATCACTGACTCGATAGCCGTGAGTCTGAGTGAACTCCGGGAGTTGGTGATGGACAGGGAGGCCTGGCGTGCTGTGATTCATGGGATCGCAAAGAGTCAGACATGACTGAGAGACTGAACTGAACTGAACTGTGTTCAGGAGAGTGGATTATAGTGACACACAGTTTCTGTTCTTTTAAAAAGTTCCGTATGTCTCTGGTTTCTGTTAACTTTCTTAATGTTTTTCATTTGATGTATATGGACTTTGGTATTCTCTAGAATCTGTATACCAGGATGAGAACTCATATATATATATATATATATATATATATATATGTGTGTGTGTGTGTGTGTGTGTGTGTGTGTGTGTGTGTGTGTGTATGTATGTATATGTATTTTGCCATTTATTCTTAATTGATCTATTTATATTCAAATTTTGTCTGTGTTTCTCTACAATCTCTGCATATCTGACTCAGGTACATACTAGTATTAAGGTTTGAACCTTTTCCAAACCATTGGAATTTTAAGACTCTCCATCTCATGTTCCTACTTGGAGGGGATGGGGAGTTGTTTGGTTAATGGGGTAATGGAACAGTATTCTATTCTAGATCCTAATCCATTATTCCCTTTCTTTCCAAGTGCCTTTCTTCTTCCTTTAGAATTGCTCTCTATACTTTCAATATTGTGGCCCCATGCTCTGGAACAAGGAGAATATACTAATAGTTATTTCATATGTGTTTCCTAATGTTGCCCAGAAAAATGCAAGTGAAAGTAAGTCACTCAGTTGTGCCCAACCCTTTGCAACCCCATGGATTGTAGCCAGCCAGCCTCCTCTGTCCATGTAATTCTCAAGCTCTGGGAGTTGATGATGGACAGGTAAGCCTGGCATGCTGCAGTTCATGGGGTCTCAAAGAGTTGGACACGACTGAGTGACTGAACTGAAGTTCTTGCCATAGCACATCATATGCTCTCAAAAATGGTTGCTGTTATATGGACTGCTGTTTTTCATTCCACCATATTTATCTTCTTTAGTGACTTCCTTCTTAAAGAACTCACATTAACTGTGAAGGCATTTCTCAAACTGTGACATAAAAATGTATATTCATAAATCCATACTATCTCTAAGACAATGGTTACAATTTTATACTTTTTTGCTCATAATATACAAAAAGTTTACTAGTTTTAAAGTATAAGCTTTCTCTTACAAGAATTTTTCAAAACAGAAGAATGAAATAAAGTGGCTCAAATGGAATAAACATAACTGATTACCTGGAAACATTAGGTCTCATTTGAGGGTGGTGATAATGGAATTTTAAAAAGGCAAGTCAACAAGATGACATATTCTCGTTTCCCCCATATTATGCATGGAGTAGGCTGAGAGCTGGGATTAACTAGAATTGCATTTACCAACATGAAGAAAGGGCAAAGAAGTTGGAAGGATATTTATAGAAGTGTTATTAATGAAGGATAAAATAATTTAATCTGGGTAAGAAGAAATTAAAGACAATATCATAAGTAAAAAATTTTAACATGTAGGATTATGTGAACTTATAATTTCATATGCATACATAACTATACATGCATATTTATCCTGTATTCACTGTTCACTGGAAAATGTTTCCTATTTTAACTTTTGAAAAAAGTATAAGCAAAATATTTTCTTTTTAATCAATATTAAATTACTTTTATTTATTACCACCTTCAATTTAGTTTTTGGTTAATGGGCACTGGATTCTCAAAGAAGAGAAGAGAAAGTTTTTCATCTGTATTGCATAACTGCAAGCATGAAGATGGATAAATTTCTAGAATATGATCTTTTGGTATTATAGTTATACCTGGTAATAGTCAGTTCTAGGGTATCTTGAAAAAAATAAATAGCTTTGCATTTAGTTTTGTGATTCTGAGAGATTACAGTAAGCTTGCACTAAATCTTTTGGTGTTTGCAAACCTTGCTTAATTATACTAAGATTTCTTTAGTCAAGGGATCTGAATTTGTTTCTCATAATACTGTTCAATCTGTAATTTTGTCAATTTCTTTCAGTACACATTAATTATTTGACTGACAGAGGTGTGCCACTGTATTGTTGATCAATAAAGTTCCCTTTTAAGTCTTCTGTAAAACTTGTAACATGGTAGGGTAGTTAAAGTCAATAATCACTTATATTACAAAGCGTGTAAGCCATTAACTTAAACAAATAGAGTTTTTTTATAAGACAATGTCTAAACACTAGGAATGTTCACTATGTTAACTTCCATAAAGCAAAAACATAAATCTATTATGTTTGAACCTTGCATTTATTATAGTTGCTATAAAAATGTTTGGCACAGAACACTAACCTGAGTGTTATACAAATTCTGCAATAGATGGCAAGACATTGAAGCTATTAGCACTGCTTCTGTCATTAAGATAAGAAAAGTAAGCCATAGCTTTGCAATTGTATGCATCTATGCATTTGTGTAACAGAATGTGAAACAAGAAACTGAGCTCTGGTCCTATATATGATTGCTTTGTTTACCACAAGCTTAGTCATTTACAACATATTGATACATTACTGATCTGGGGAATAAAACCTTTTCATAGTCAATAATATATATATATTAGTTTTTTCAACAGTGTTTCAGGCATTTAGATTGCTATAACAGATTTCCATATGCACTTATGAATAGCAGAATTGTATTTCTCACAGTTCTGGAGGCCAGAAAGTCCAAGATCAAGTCACTGGAAAGTTGGGTTTCTGCTGAAGAGTTGCTGAAGACTATTGAATATTTGCTGAAGAATCTGCTGAAGAAACAGACAGGTGTCTTCTCACTGTGTTCTCACATGGCAGAAGGGACAAAGGAGATCTCTGGACTCTCTTTTATAAGGGCACTAATACCACTCATCAGGGCTCTATCCTCATGATCTAATTACTTCCCAAAGCCTTTCCCACTGGGGTCATCACATTTGGGGGATAGTATTTAACATAGGAATTTGGGGGTAACACAAACATTCAGTCTATAGTGCAAATATGATGTTTACCTGAAAATTATAATGTAATACTCAAAGTAATATATGTTAGATGATAAATGCCAGTTATCTTTCATACAAGAAAGTAAATGTCTTAATAGAACAATCTGTTACATCTATGACTTTAGAGCAAGTCATTATTTTTTTTCTCATTTTCTTAATGAAACAAGGTTATTCCCATACTTTGACTATACATTTAGTTTAGAAAGTATGCAAAACATTACCTCAAAATATAGGTTTTGATTCACACAAGATATGAACTGCTCAATTTTATAAAGAATGTTTCACTTATGAGGATATTTATATAATTCTCTTATTTGAACTGAAATATTATTTTTTCTTCTTAAAAGTAAACAGACCTTGATATTTTAATACATAAAATATTGTATTGAAAAAATTAATTCCCAACTTATGTTTGTTGGATTTCAAAACTGATACAAGAGTCTAGGAAAACCACACATAGTGTGATAACATGCCACAGTAGTTCTTAAGGTAATTAAAAACAAATAATAAGCAGGAAATTAATAGCTAAAAATGTCTAGATAACTATTTATAACATGTCTTCTGGATCATCAAATAAATAAAATAGTAAAATGTGCAGTATTTTTATTATAAACAGGGCATAATTATAGAAATAATATTAAAAAAACAAACCAGAGTTTAAATTAGAGGAATAAGAATAAGCCACTTGACATATATATTTAAATGTTTTATTTATCGCTTTGCTACTTCTTTTTAAGAATTTTCAAGTAAGTATCATACAAGTAAGAATGAATTGAGCACAATTACCATATTATTTATTTATTCATATAAACCTAGAGATTGTATTAATTTTCTAGCCAAAATGATTCAATGTTAATGTAAAGCATATCCTCAATGTTATGTAGAATCTGCTGCCTATAATATTGCTTACATTAACTCTTTCACAAAATACATGTACATTATTAATACAGCAAATGTTACAATTCACAGGTAATTCTTTGATTTTGTTTAATTTTAGTCTGTTAAATTAAAATTACATTTAAGTACCGTTAAAGACAAAAAAATCTAAACTAGATGAGTCCACATATAATAACAGTAAATCATCATTCATTCTTAGAAAATGTTGCTTATATGTGCTTTGTGTTTAATGCTATTCAACAGGGAAAGAAATGAGACAACCACTGACTGCTCTGTTTGGGCACTCCACTAATCGTTCTCTCTCTGCCCATATATATGTAGAATTTTCACATTAATCCATAAAAGAGAAGATAAACCTTATAGTATGTATGAACTATCTGAATTAATGGGAGATAATTGCTTATTCTGCCAAAAGACATTTATATTGAGTAGAATGAATATGTGCTTGAGAAACATACATGGTAGATAATGGAAATTTAACTCACATTTCTTTAATGTTTTTTGAAAAGTGCTGATATTCACGAGGGGAGGGAAAGATGGAGGAGGAATAGGATGGGAAGACCACTTTCTCCCTCACAAATTCCTCAAAAGAACATTTCAACGCTGAGCAAACTTCACAAAACAACTTCTGTAGGCTGGCAGAGGACATCAGGCAACCAGAAAAGCAGACCATTGTCTTCAAAAACAGATTTTTAATCTTTGCTCTTAGGTGTTTGTTGCCAATTTTGTACATTTAAAAACCCAAACTTCACTACCCTAGTTTACCTGAGAGCGAGACAACTGGCTTGACCACTCTCTCCTCCTCTGGACTCTCCTTTTTCTCCACCAGGTGGCCTCTGTCTCTTTTCTCCCTCATCTCTCCTCTATCCAACTCTGTGAATCTCTGTGTGTTCCAGACGGTGGGGAACACCTAAGGAACAGGTTACTGGCAGGATTTGTCTCTCTCCTACTCATTCCTCTCTCTGATCCTCCTGGTCACCTCTGTCTACTTCCTCCCTCTCCTCTTCCCCATATAACTCTGCAAATACCTCTGAGTGGTCCAGACTATAGAGCGCACATAAGGAAGTGACTACTGGCTAGCTTGCTCTCTTCTCTTTTGATCTCACCGCATCTCATTCCAGTTACCTCTAACTACCTCCTCCATCTTCTCTTCTCCTTATAACCCAGTGAACCTCTCTGAGTGTCCCTCAATGTGGAGAAACTTTTCATCTTTAACCTAGATGTTTTATCATCGGTGCTGTATAGAAGGAGAAGTCTAGAGGCTACTGTAAAAATAAAACTGAAAACCAGAAGCAGGAGGCTTAAATCCAAAGCCTGAACACATTAGAGAACTCTTGAATTCAGGGAACATTAAGCAATAGGAGCCCATCTAATGCCTTCATACCTACACCGAAACCAAGCTCCACCCAAGGGCCAACAAGTTCCAAAACAAGACATACCACGCAAATTCTCCAGCAACACAGGACCACTCCCCTGAGCTTCAATATACAGGCAGCTCAAAATTATCCCAAAACCTTTGATGTCTCATAACCCATTACGGGTCACTCCACTGCACTGCAGAGAGAAGAAACCCAGTTCCACCCAGCAAAACTCCAACAGAAGCCTCCCTAACCAGGAAACCTTGACAAGCCCCTGATACAACCCCACCCAAAGTGAGGAAGCTCCATAATAAAGAGAACTCCACAAATTACCAGAATATATAAAGGCCACCCCAAACGCAGCAATATAACCAAGATGAAGAGACAGAGGAATACACAGCGGGTAAAGGAACAGGAGAGTTGCCCACCAAACCAAACAAAAGAGGAAGAAGTAGGGAATCTACCTGAGAAGGAATTCTGAATATTGATAGTGAAAATGATCCAAAATCTTGAAATCAAAATGGAATCACAGATAAATAGCCTAGAGACAAGGATTGAGAAGATGCAACAAAGGTTTAACAAGGACCTAGAAGAAATAAAAAAGAGTCAAAATATAATGAATAATGCAATAAATGAGATCAGAAACACTCTGGAGGCAACAATTAGTAGAATAACGGAGGCAGAAGACAGGATTAGTGAAATAGAAGATAGAATGGCAGAAATAAATGAATCAGAGAGGAAACAAGAAAAACGAATTAAAAGAAATGAGGACAATCTCAGAGACCTCCAGGACAATATGAAACGCTCCAACATTCGAATTATAGGAGTCCCAGAAGAAGAAGACAGAAAGAAAGATCATGAGAAAATCCTTGAGGAGATAATAGTTGAAATCTTCCCTAAAATGGGGAAGGAAATAATCACCAAAGTCCAAGAAACACAGAGAGTTCCAAATAGGATAAACCCAAGGCGAAACACCCCAAGACACATATTAATCAAATTAACAAAGATCAAACACAAAGAAAAAATATTAAAAGCAGCAAGGGAAAAACAACAAAGAACACACAAGGGGATTCCCATAAGGATAACAGCTGATCTTTCAATAGGAACTCTTCAGGCCAGGAGGGAATGGCAAGACATACTTAAAGTGATGAAAGACAATAACCTACAGCCCAGATTACTGTACCCAGCAAGGATCTCATTCAAATACGAAGGAGAAATCAAAAGCTTTACAGACAAGCAAAAGCTGAGAGAATTCAGCACCACCAAACCAGCTCTCCAACAAATTCTAAAGGATATTCTCTAGACAGGAAACACGAAAAGGGTGTATAAACCCCAACCCAAAACAATAAAGTAAATGGTAATGGGATCATACTTATCAATAATTACCTTAAACGTAAATGGGTTGAACGCCCCAACCAAAAGACAAAAACTGGCCGAATGGATACAAAACAAGACCCCTCTATATGATGCTTACAAGAGACCGACCTCAAAACAAGGGACACATACAGACTGAAAGTGAAGGGCTGGAAAAGATATACCATGCAAATAGAGACCAAAAGAAAGCAGGAGTGGCAATACTCATATCCGATAAAATAGACTTTAAAACAAAGGCTGTGAAATGAGACAAAGAAGGCCACTACATAATGATCAAAGGAACAATCCAAGAAGTAGATATAACAATTATAAATATATATGCACCCAATATAGGAGCACCGCAATATGTAAGACAAATGCTAACAAGTATGAAAGGGGAAATCAACAATAACACAATAATAGTGGGAGACTTTAATACCCAACTCACACCTATGGACAGATCAACTAAACAGAAAATTAACAAAGAAAGGCAAACTTTAAACTATACATTAGATCAGTTAGACCTAATTGATATCTATAGGACATTTCACTCCAAAACAATGAATTTCACCTTTTTCTCAAGTGCTCATGGAACATTCTCCAGGATAGATCACATCCTGGACCATAAATCTAAACTTGATAAATTCAAAAAAATCGAAATCATTCCAAGCATCTTTTCTGACCATAATGCATTAAGATTAGATCTCAATTACAGGAGAAAAACTATTAAAAATTCCAACATATGGAGGTTGAACAACACACTTCTGAATAACCAACAAATCACAGAAGAAATCAAAAAAGAAATCAAAATATGCATACAAATGAATGAAAATGAAAACACAACAACCCAAAACCTGTGGGACACTATAAAAGCATTGCTAAGAGGAAAGTTCATAGCAATACAGGCATACCTCAAGAAACAAGAAAAAAGTCAAATAAAGACCTAACTCTACAACTAAAGCAACTAGAAAAGGAAGAATTGGAGAACCCCAGAGTTAGTAGAAGGAAAGAAATCTTAAAAATTAGGGCAGAAATAAATGCAAAAGAAACAAAAGAGACCATAGCAAAAATCAACAAAGCCAAAAGCTGGTTCTTTGAAAGGATAAACAAAATTGACAAACCATTAGCCAGACTCATCAAGAAGCAAAGAGAGAAAAATCAAATCAATAAAATTAGAAATGAAAATGGAGAGATCACAACAGACAACACAGAAATACAAAGGATCATCAGAGACTACTATCAGCAGTTGTATGCCAATAAAATGGACAACATGGAAGAAATGGACAAATTCTTAGAAAAGTACAATTTTCCAAAACTGAACCAGGAAGAAATATAAAAGCTTAATAGACCCATCACAAGCACGGAAATTGAAACTGTAATCAGAAATCTTCCAGCAAACAAAAGCCCAGGTCCAGATGGCTGCACAGCTGAATTCTACCAAAAATTTCGAGAAGAGCTAACACCTATCCTCCTCAAACTCTTCCAGAAAATTGCAGGGGAAGATAAACTTCCAAACTCATTCTATGAGGCCACCATCATCCTAATACCAAAACCTGACAAAGATGTCACAAAAAAAGAAAACTACAGGCCAATATCACTGATGAACATAGATGCAAAAATCCTCAACAAAATTCTAGCAATCAGAATCCAACAACACATTAAAAAGATCATACACCATGACCAAGTGGGCTTTATCCCAGGGATGTAAGGATTCTTCAATATCCGCAAATCAATCAATGTAATTCACCACATTAACAAATTGAAAAATAAAACCATATGATTATCTCAATAGATGCAGAGAAGGCCTTTGACAAAATTCAACATCCATTTATGATAAAAACTCTCCAGAAAGCAGGAATAGAAGGAACATACCTCAACATAATAAAAGCTATCTATGACAAACCCACAGCAAACATTATCCTCAATGGTGAAAAATTGAAAGCATTTCCCCTAAAGTCAGGAAAAAGACAAGGGTGTCCACTTTCACCGTTACTATTCAATATAGTTCTGGAAGTTTTGGCCACAGCAATCAGAACAGAAAAATAAATAAAAGGAATCCAAATTGGAAAGAAGAAGTAAAACTCTCACTGTTTGCAGATGACATGATCCTCTACATGGAAAACCCTAAAGACTCCACCAGAAAATTACTAGAGCTAATCAATGAATATAGTAAAGTTGCAGGATATAAAATCAACACACAGAAATCCCTTGCATTCCTATACACGAATAACGAGAAAGTAGAAAAAGAAATTAAGGAAACAATTCCATTCACCATTGCAACGAAAAGAATAAAATACTTAGGAATATATATACCTAAAGAAACTAAAGACCTATATATAGAAAACTATAAAACACTGATGAAAGAAATCAAAGAGGACACTAATAGATGGAGAAATATACCATGTTCATGGATTGGAAGAATCAATATAGTGAAAATGAGTATACTACCCAAAGCAGTTTACAAATTCAATGCAATCCCTGTCAAGCTACCAGCCACATTTTTCACAGAACTAGAACAAATAATTTCAAGATTTGTATGGAAATACAAAAAAACCTCGAATAGCTAAAGCAATCTTGAGAAAGAAGAAAGGAACTGGAGGAATCAACTTGCCTGACTTCAGGCTCTACTACAAAGCCACAGTCATCAAGACTGTATGGTACTGGCACAAAGACAGACACATAGATCAATGGAACAAAATAGAAAGCCCAGAGATAAATCCACACACATATGGACACCTTCTCTTTGACAAAGGAGGCGAAAATATACAATGGAGTAAGACAATCTCTTTAACAAGTGGTGCTGGGAAAACTGGTCAACCACTTGTAAAAGAATGAAACTAGATCACTTTCTAACACCGCACACAAAAATAAACTCAAAATGGATTAAAGATCTAAATGTAAGATCAGAAACTATAAAACTCCTAGAGGAGAACATAGGCAAAACACTCTCCGACATAAATCACAGCAGGATCCTCTATGATCCACCTCCCAGAATTCTGGAAATAAAAGCAAAAATAAACAAATGGGATCTAATTAAAATTAAAAACTTCTGCACAACAAAGGAAAATATAAGCAAGGTGAAAAGACAGCCTTCTGAATGGGAGAAAATAATAGCAAATGAAGCAACTGACAAACAACTAATCTCAAAAATATACAAGCAACTTATGCAGCTCAATTCCAGAAAAATAAACGACCCAATCAACAAATGGGCCAAAGAACGAAATAGACATTTCTCCAAAGAAGACATACGGATGGCTAACATACACATGAAAAGATGCTCAACATCACTCATTATTAGAGAAATGCAAATCAAAACCACAATAAGGTACCACTTCACACCAGTCAGAATGGCTGCAATCCAAAAGTCTGCAAGCAATAAGTGCTGGAGGGGGTGTGGAGAAAAGGAACCCTCCTACACTGTTGGAGGGAATGCAAACTAGTACAGCCACTATGGAGAACAGTGTGGAGATTCCTTAAAAAATTGCACATAGAACTACCTTATGACACAGCAATCCCACTGCTGGGCATACACACCGAGGAAACCAGAATTGAAAGAGACACATGTACCCCAATGTTCATCGCAGCACTGTTTATAATAGCCAGGACATGGAAAAAACCTAGATGTCCATCAGCAGATGAATGGATAAGAAAGCTGTGGTACATATGCACAATGGAGTATTACTCAGCCGTTAAAAGAATTCATTTGAATCAGTTCTGATGAGATGGATGAAACTGGAGCCAATTATACAGAGTGAAGTAAGCCAGAAAGAAAAACACCAATACAGTATACTAACGCATATATATGGAATTTAGGAAGATGGCAATGACGACCCTGTATGCAAGACAGGAAAAAAGACACAGATGTGTATAACGGACTTTTGGACTCAGAGGGAGAGGGAGAGGGTGGGATGATTTGGGAGAATGGGAATTCTAACATGTAGACTATCATGTAAGAATTGAATCGCCAGTCCATGTCTGACGCAGGGTGCAGCATGCTTGGGGCTGGTGCATGGGGATGGCCCAGAGAGATGTTGTGGGGAGGGAGGTGGGAGGGGGGGTCATGTTTGGGAACGCATGTAAGAATTAAATATTTTAAAATTTAAAAAATAAAATAAAATAAAATAAATTAATAAAAAAAGAAAAGTGCTGATATTCAGAACCAAGACATCAACACCATCATTATCATTGACATATTTAGTATTTACTGCACACTTATTTATATCACTTATGCATCTGAGTTTTCCCAGGATGATCCCAGTTTAATCTGTTGTCCAAGAGCATCCTTATTCAATAGTGATTTATTCCATCTTGGTTAATAAATTATGTGACCAGTTTAGTGATTATGAAATAGAAAGTTTATTATATTTTGAAGATATTTAACTTTCAATTCTTTATTTTTATTTTTACTTTATTTTACTTTGCAATACTGTATTGGTTTTGCCATACATTGACATGAATTCACCATGGGTGTACATGCATTCCCAAACATGAACCCCCCTCCCACCTCCCTCCCCATAACATCTCTCTGGGTCATTCCCGTGCACCAGTCCCAAGCATGCTGTATCCTGCATCAGACATAGACTGGTGATTCGATTCTTACATGATAGTATACATGTTTCAATTCCATTCTCCCAAATCGTCCCACCCTCTCCCTCTCCCTCTGAGTCCAAAAGTCCGCTATACACAGCTGTGTCTTTTTGCTGTCTTGCGTACAGGATCATCATTGTCATCTTTCTAAATTCCATATATAAGTGTTAGTATACTGTATTGGTGTTTTTCTTTCTGGCTTACTTCACTCTGTATAATTGGCTCCAGTTTCATCCATCTCATCAGAACTGATTCAAATGTATTCTTTTTAATGGCTGAGTAATACTCCATTATGTATATGTACCACAGCTTTCTTATCCATTCATCTGCTGATGGACATCTAGGTAGTTTCCATGTCCTGGCTATTATAAACAGTGCTGCGATGAACATTGGGGTACATGTGTCTCTTTCAATTCTGGTTTCCTCGGTGTGTATGCCCAGCAGTGGGATTGCTGTGTCATAAGGCAGTTCTATTTGCAATTTTTAAAGGAATATCCACACTGTTCTCCATAGTGGCTGTACTAGTTTGCATTCCCACCAACAGTGTAGGAGGGTTCCCTTTTCTCCACACCCTCTCCAGCATTTATTGCTTGCAGACTTTTGGATTGCAGCCATTCTGACTGGTGTGAAGTGGTACCTCATTGTGATTTTGAATTGCATTTC
This sequence comes from Ovis aries, assembly GCF_016772045.2. Classification (NCBI taxonomy): domain Eukaryota; kingdom Metazoa; phylum Chordata; class Mammalia; order Artiodactyla; family Bovidae; genus Ovis; species Ovis aries. The sequence goes on from NC_056063.1 coordinate 42,542,207, forward strand.
TCTAATAATGAGTGATGCTCACTTTCACTGCTATTATTCAACATAGTTCTGGAAGTTTTGGCCACAGCAATCAGAGCAGAAATAGAAATAAAATGAATCCAAATTGGAAAAGAAGAAGTAACACTCTCACTGTTTGCAGATGACATGATCCTCTACATAGAAAACCCTAAAGACTCCACCAGAAAATTATGAGAGGTAATCAATGAATATAGTAAAGTTGCAGGATATAAAATCAACACACAGAAATCCCTTGCATTCCTATACACTAATAATGAGAAAGTAGAAAAAGAAATTAAGGAAACAATTCCATTCACCATTGCAACGAAAAGAATAAAATACTTAGGAATATATCTACCTAAAAAAACTAAAGACCTATGTATAGAAAACTATAAAACACTGATGAAAGAAATCAAAGAGGACACTAATAGATGGAGAAATATACCATGTTCATGGATCGGAAGAATCAATATAGTGAAAATGAGTATACTACCCAAAGCAATTTACAAATTCAATCCCTATCAAGCTACCAGCGATATTTTTCACAGAACTAGAACAAATAATTTCAAGATTTGTATGGAAATACAAAAAACCTTGAATAGCCAAAGCAATCTTGAGAAAGAAGAATGGAACTGGAGGAATCACCCTGCCTGACTTCAGGCTCTACTACAAAGCCACAGTCATCAAGACAGTATGGTACTGGCACAAAGACAGAAGTATACATCAATGGAACAAAATAGAAATCCCAGAGATAAATCCACACACATATGGACACCTTGTCTTTGACAAAGGAGTCAAGAATATACAATGGAGTAAAGACAATCTCTTTAACGAGTGGTGCTGGGAAAACTGGTCAACCACTTGTAAAAGGATGAAATTAGAACACTTTCTAATACCATACACAAAAATAAATTCAAAATGTATTAAAGATTTAAACATAAGACCAGAAACTATAAAACTCCTAGAGGAGAACATAAGCAAAGCACTCTCTGACAGAAATCACAGCAGGATCCTCTATGATCCACCTCCCAGAATTCTGGAAATAAAAGCAAAAATAAACAAATGGGATCTAATTAAAATTAAAAGCTTCTGCACAACAAAGGAAAATATAAGCAAGGTGAAAAGACAGCCTTCTGAATGGGAGAAAATAATAGCAAATGAAGCAACTGGCAAACAACTGATCTCAAAAATATACAAGCAACTTATGCAGCTCAATTCCAGAAAAATAAACGACCCAATCAAAAAATGGGCCAAAGAACTAAATAGACATTTCTTCAAAGAAGACATACAGATAGCTAACAAACACATGAAAAGATGCTTAAGTTTCAATTTTTAAACAATAACCTTGCACATAAAGAAACAAAAATAGTTTATTGACAAATACAGGTTTATCAGTCAGCAAATCGTAGAAACAGGAAATAAACCCAAGTGCCTGGACCCTCCAATCAATGCATTAAAGATAACTTAGCGTTTCTCAGAATAGTGAGTCTGAATATTCAATTCAAAGCTATTAATTTCATAAAATTTACACCAAGTGAGAAGTTTCCTTCTGTAAATGGAAAAATATAAAATTTTTGGTAAAAACATCATGGGTAACACATCGAGACAGAGGAAACCTTGGAGTAATCAATTGTGTTTTAGCAAGGGAAGTTATGGGAAATGAGGTAAAGAGAAAAGGAACCCCATGTGGAGAAAGAAAAAAATGATCATATTTGCAAAGTTTAATAGTATGTTTCCATTTTAGTCAAGAGAATTCGAGTTAAAATTAAATATAAAATTACACTTCTTCACAATATGCCTCCACTCTTTCTGTTTATAAAACATGGAAAGTCTTTTTGCAACTTAATCATTAAAACAATATTTAATCTTGCATAGTCAGCATTTCAAATTTATAGAAATAATTTCTATGCCATATAATAAATCCTCTCATCATACAGTAGTTTTAAAATGCCTACATATTACTATGATATTGCTATGATAGCTTATAGGTTTTTAAATGGTATTGAAAAGTGGTTTTTGCATTATAAAAAGATATTGCACATTTGGACAGAGTGGGAAAAATCAAAATATCAAAAAAATAAAAATTATCATCATTTTCAGATATTATAATCTATTTGGTAAACATGACAATCAATTTACATTCTAACAGAAATTAAAAAAAAACATATTCAGTCAACAGTTATCTCATGAGAATATTTGAGAGATGTTGACAGTTAGGTATGATCCCTCACTGAAAGATTTTCTTACCAGATTTCATATTCTACTCTCTCTCTCTGGGTTTAGTTTTGATTTTAATCCTATGTCTTAAATATTAAGGTCTTTTATGTAAATAGAAAAATCTCAGTATATTGTAAGTGGTACATGTATATGTGTGAATATATACACAGACACATGCATATGTGTGTGTATGAATGTTTGCTGTATACATTGTTGTTCAGTTTCTAAGCCATGTCTGACTGCAACCACATGAACTGTAGCATGCCAAGCTTCTCTGCTCTTCACTATCTCCAGGAGTGTGCTCAAAATCATGCCCACTGAGTGAGTGATGCCATCCAACCAACTCATCCTGTGTCAATCCCCTCTCCTCCTGCCCTCAATCTTTCCCAGCAGTAAGGAGTCTTTTCCAATGAGTTGGAAAAGTTATATCGGGGGCCAAAGTTTTGGAGCTTCAGCTTCAGAATCAGTCCTTCCAATGAATATTCTGGACTGACTCCCTTTAGGATTGACTGGTTTGATCTCCTTGCATTCCAAGGAATTCTCAACAGTCTTCTCCAGCACCTAGTTCAAAAGTGTCAATTTTTTGGCACTTAGCTTTTTTACGGTCCGACTATCACATCCATACTGGACTACTAGAAAAGCAATGCCTTTGACTATATGGACTTTTGTCAGCAAAGTGATGTCTCTGCTTTTTAATACACTGTCTGGGTTGGTCATAGCTTTTCTTCCAAGGAGCAAGTGTCTTAATTCTGTGACTGCAGTCAACATCTGCAAAGGCTTTAGCATAGTCACTGAAACAGAGTATTTCCTTTTTTTTTTTTTTTTTTTTTAATTTCCTTGCTTTTTCTATGATCCAGTGAATGGTTGCAATTTGGCCTTTGCTTCCTCTGCTTTTCCTAAATCCAGCTTGTACATCTGCAAGCTCTCAATCCACATACTGTTGAAGCCTAGCTTGAAGGATTTTGAGCATTACCTTACACTAGCATGTGAAATGAGAGTAATTGTACTGTAGTCTGAACATTCTTTGGCATTTCCTTTCTTTGGGACTGATCTTTTTCAGTCCTGTGGCCACTGCTGAGTTTTCCAGATTTGCTGATTTATTGAGTGCAGGACTAATGGCATCATATTTTATACCTTTGCTATCTATCTATATCTCTCTATATATGTATAAACTTACCTGTGTTACTGTACACACACATGCACACACACACACACACACACACACACACTTGTTTGGACTGGTAAAACTGCTGAAATAAAAAACAAAATTTTCCGAAAATGTGTTACTTAAATGAAGGGATATGGAGCTTTTATTATTTTTTATGTGCTCCATTGATTTAAACATATTTTATTACCTATAATGTTTTTCATATTTATTGCATAAAGGAATAATAGCTTGGGTTTTCCAAAGTTTGTTAAGGCATATATATGAGCACATAAATAATTTTAGTTATTGCATATACAATATATTCTTTTCATAGTTAAGGAAGTTGCTATTATCCTTTTTAATATACTGTGCTTACTATTAATTTCCTCTACTTTCTCTATTATAATTGTTATAATCATTATTATTTCATCCCATTAGTCTTTCTTTGATGTGAATATATTTCAGTATAAATGTGAACTTTTCAAGCCTGACCTTCTTGATTTATTTCTTGAGACTATGAAGAGATCTTATGACCCTCATTCTTCCAGAATATAAAATAATTTAATTTAAAGTACACTGATGGAGAAAGAGTTAACCTTTTGTTTTGGAAAGGGCTGCTTCATTTATGTTAGATGTGTTTTTTAGCATGTTTCTTTAAATTTACTAAGGATAGATCTAAATACCGAATTTCATAGATTATTTCATTGCTAAAATCAAGATTACTTTAAAAACTGGCATAACCTTAATTGTTTCAATAGTTCCAAGACTTAGTAAACCAAATACTGATAAATTAGTCCCATTTTTTCAATTGTAAACTTATTATAAATCAGAATGCTTTTAGTTTGTAATACTCAGATCATTTCTCAGCATCGAGGCAATCTAAATAGAACCATAGTATTTCTATCGTAACATGAAATATTGAGATAAGCTTTTCCAGAATATATATTTTGATTATACATTTAAAAATGCTTAAATGGGATCTCAAAGCTATAATGAAGTGGTATAATTATATTTGATAGGTCTGGTCATCTCATGTCATATAAGTATAAAATATTTAATTTTAGCAAATAATGTTAATTAATTTATTAAATTTCATTTTCATTTCTGTATAATCTACAATCACATTCTAAAAATGATTTAATTGAGAATACTCTCTTCTCAGATACAGTATGTAGTAAAAATATATTACTTCTATCTTTCTCTTCCTTGAATACCTTTCTCATGCTCTCTAATTTTACCTCATCTCATCTCATCTCAGCCTATGACAACCAATTTCTTCATCTAAACTTCAAATGCTCAGTCTTCTATTGAAAAAATCCAGCACCACTTGCTGTCAAAACTGAAAATAATTTAGAGATTATCCAGCACAATTTAAAGTATGTACAGTACCTCTAATATGGTAAAATTGGGTATTCTAACCAATGGAATGTGGGCTGAAATAATGTATAGCATTTTCATGCCTGGACTTATAAAAAGTCCCTTTTAATATTTATCATCCTCTTTCAAGGTGACCATAGTATGCACATATTGTAAATGATGATGCTAATTACATCATCATTTACAATGCAACATTCCAACTAACAGGAGAAATAAGTGCCCCTGGCTTCAATGTAAAACAGAGTTATGAGATCCCAATGAAATTAATACATTATTAGAGAAAAGAAAATTTTAATGTATTAATTTCTTTTCTCTAATAATGAGCAACACTGAACATCTTCTCATGCATTTATAAGCCATCTGTATGTCTTCTTTGACATAGGTCTGTTTTAAGTTTTTCATTCAGTTTTTTTATTGGATTGCTTGTTTTTCTGATATTTAGCCCCTTATATAATCCTTTGTTGCTTCATTTGCAATTTTTTTTTTTTTCCATTCTAAGGGTTGTCTTTCCATCTTGTTTATAGTTTCCTTTCTCCTCTGGTTTACAAAGCTTTTAAGTTTAATTAGGTCCCATATGTTTGTCTTAGTTTTTGTTTTCATTACAATAAGAGGTGGGTCAAAGATAGTCGTGCTGCTATTTGTGTCAAAGAGTGGTCTGCCTATGTTTTCTTCTAAGAGTTTTATAATGTCCAGTGTTACATTTAAGTTATCACCAGTCAGAATGGCCATCATCAAAAAAATCTACAAACAATAAATCCTGGAGATGATGTAGAGAATAGAGAACCCTCTTACACTCTTGGTGGAAATGTACATTGATATAAACACTATGGAAAACAGTATGTAGATTCCTTAAAAAACTAGGGAAAAAAAAAAAAAACTGCCATTTGACACAGCAATCCCACTATGGGGCAAACACCATTATAAAATTATGATTCAAAATGACACATGTACCCCGATGTTCATAGCAACTTTATTTACAATAGTTAGTTCATGGAAGCAACATAGATGGTGATCAATAGATGATTGGATAGTGAAGTTGTGGTACATATATACAATATAATATTACTCAACCATGAAAAGAAACAAATTTGAGTCAGTTGTAGTGAACTGGATGAACCTAGAGCCTGTTATACAGAACAAAGTAAGTTAGAAAGAGAAAAATAAATTATCATATATTAATGCATATACATGGGACCTAGAAAAATGATATTGATGAATGTATTTAAAGGGCAAGAATAGAGATACAGATGTAGAGAGCTGACTTGTGGACACAGTGGAGAAGGGACAAATGAATTGAGAGAGTAGTATTAACATTTATACATCACCATGTTAAAATAGGTAGCTATTGGGAGGCAGCTGTATACCACAGGGAATTCACCTCAATGCTCTGTAATGATCTAGAGTGGTGGGATTGGGGAGGTGGGAGGGAGTCTCAAGAAGAAGGGGATATATATATATATATATATACTTATATATATTATAATATATATTAATATTTATGCTGATTTATGTTTTTCAGCAGAAACCAACACACTGTAAAACAATTTTCCTCCAATTTTAGAAAAAATTATTTTTGTGTTGCTCTCTCAAGAAGTGACTACTTCCTCCTGGGTGGCCTTCATAAATTTGAGTATATAGATGGAGTCAGTTCTTCCCTAATATATATAGGACAGCTCTTTCCCACCATTTTAAGAATTAGAATTTTGTATCTAGTGTAATTCATTTAGCAAATATTTACATATTTATCAGATAACTTCACAAACAGTCTCTCCTTGAAAGCAGGAATCTTCAATCCCCAGGTTACTCTGATATACATATCAGAAAAAGTCCGGTCTTACTCTCTCATTTTAGCACAAATGTAATAGGCTTTTTTTTTGAAACTTCACTATATGTAAAATTAGTTTAAATATGATCAGTTCAGTTCAGTTCTGTCTCTCAGTCGACTCTGACTCTTTGCGACCACATGGACAGCAGTACGCCAGGCTTCCTGTCCATCATCAACTCACGAAGTTTGCTCAAACTCATGTCCATTGATTCAGCGATGCCATCCAACCATCTTATGCTCTGTCATCCCCTTTTCTTGCCCTCAATCTTTCCCAGCATCAAGGTCTTTTCAGATATGTCAGTTCTTCTCATCAGGTGGCCAAAGTATTGGAGTTTCAGCTTCAGAATGAGTCCTTCCAAGGAATATTTAGGACTGATTTCCTTTAGGATGGACTGGTTGGATCTCCTTGCAGCCCAAGGGACTCTCAAGAGCCTTCTTCAACACCACAGTTCAAAAACATCAATTCTTCAGTGCTCAGCTTTCCGTATAGTCCAACTCTCACATCCATACATGACCACTGGAAAACCATAGCCTTGACTAGATGGACTTTTGTTGGGAAATTAATTCCTCTGCTTTTCAATATGCTATCTATGTTGGACATAACGTTTCTTCCAAGGAGTAAGTGTCTTTTAATTTCATGGCTGCAATAACCATCTGCAGTTATTTTGGAGCCCAGAAAAATAAAGTCAGCCACTGTTTCCACTGTTTCCCTATATATTTGCCATGAAGTGATAGGACTGGATGCCATGATCTTAGTTTTCTGAATGTTGAGTTTTAAGCCAACTTTTTCACTCTCCTCTTTCACTTTCCCCAAGAGGCTCTTGGGGAAAGTGATGAGGTGGCAAGAATACACAGAAAAACTGTACAAAAAAGATCTTCATGACCAAGATAATCATGATGGTGTGATCGTTCTTCTAGAGCCAGACATCCTGGAATATGAAGTTAAGTGGGCCTTAGAAAGCATCACTACGGAGGATATGTGTTAGCTCTTCTCGAAATTTTTGGTAGAATTCAGCTGTGAAGCCATCTGGACCTGGGCTTTTGTTTGCTGGAAGATTTCTGATTACAGTTTCAATTTCCGTGCTTGTGATGGGTCTATTAAGCTTTTATATTTCTTCCTGGTTCAGTTTTGGAAAATTGTACTTTTCTAAGAATTTGTCCATTTCTTCCATGTTGTCCATTTTATTGGCATACAACTGCTGATAGTAGTCTCTGATGATCCTTTGTATTTCTGTGTTGTCTGTTGTGATCTCTCCATTTTCATTTCTAATTTTATTGATTTGATTTTTCTCTCTTTGCTTCTTGATGAGTCTGGCTAATGGTTTGTCATTTTTATTTATCCTTTCAAAGAACCAGCATTTGGCTTTGTTGATTTTTGCTATGGTCTCTTTTGTTTCTTTTGCATTTATTTCTGCCCTAATTTTAAAGATTTCTTTCCTTCTACTAACTCTGGGGTTCTCCAATTCTTCCTTTTCTAGTTGCTTTAGTTGTAGAGTTAGGTTATTTATTTGACTTTTTTCTTGTTTCTTGAGGTATGCCTGTATTGCTATGAACGTTCCTCTTAGCACTGCTTTTATAGTGTCCCACAGGTTTTGGGTTGTTGTGTTTTCATTTTCATTAGTTTCTATGCATATTTTGATTTCTTTTTGATTTCTTCTGTAATTTGTTGGTTATTCAGAAGTGTGTTGTTCAACCTCCATATGTTGGAATTTTTAATAGTTTTTCTCCTGTAATTGAGATCTAATCTTAATGCATTATGGTCAGAAAAGATTCTTGGAGTGATTTTGATTTTTTTGAATTTATCAAGTTTAGATTTATGGTCCAGGATGTGATCTATCCTGGAGAAGGTTCCATGAGCACTTGAAAAAAAGGTAAAATTCATTGTTTTGGGGTGAAATGTCCTATAGATATCAATTAGGTCTAACTAAATGGGAGAAAATAATAGCAAATGAAGCAACTGACAAACAACTAATTGCAAAAATATACAAGCAACTTATGCAGCTCAATTCCAGAAAAATAAACGACCCAATCAAAAAATGGGGCAAAGAACTAAATAGACATTTCTCCAAAGAAGACATACGGATGGCTAACAAACACATGAAAAGATGCTCAACATCACTCATTATTAGAGAAATGCAAATCAAAACCACAATGAGGTACCACTTCACACCAGTCAGAATGGTTGTGATCCAAAAATCTGCAAACAATAAATGCTGAAGAGGGTATGGAGAAAAGGGAACCCTCCTACACTGTTGGTGGGGATGCAAACTAGTACAGCCACTATGGAGAACAGTGTGGAGATTCCTTAAAAAATTGCACATAGAACTACCTTATGACCCAGCAATCCCACTTCTGGGCATACACACCGAGGAAACCAGAATTGAAAGAGACACATGTACCCCAATGTTCATCGCAGCACTGTTTATAATAGCCAGGACATGGAAACAACCTAGATGTCCATCAGCAGATGAATGGATAAGAAAGCTGTGGTACATATACACTATGGAGTATTACTCAGCCATAAAAAAGAATTCATTTGAATCAGTTCTGATGAGATGGATGAAACTGGAGCCGATTATACAGAGTGAAGTAAGCCAGAAAGAAAAACACCAATACAGTATACTAACACATATATATGGAATTTAGGAAGATGGCAATGACAACCCTGTATGCAAGACAGGAAAAAAGACACAGATGTGTATAACGGACTTTTGGACTCAGAGGAAGAGGGAGATGGTGGGATGATTTGGGAGAATGGCATTCTAACATGTATACTATCATGTAAGAATTGAATCACCAGTCTATGTCTGACGCAGGATGCAGCATGCTTGGGGCTGATGCATGGGGATGACCCAGAGAGATGTTATAGGAAGGGAGGTGGGAGGGGGGTTCATGTTTGGGAACGCATGTAAGAATTAAAGATTTTAAAATTAAAAAAAAAATAATAAATTTAAAAAAAAGAAAAAAAATAATGCTCCAATTAGATGTATACAAATTTTACTATAAATCATCTATACTATAAAATTATGTAAAAATTTATCAAGGGTTTACTTTTGTCAGAAACAAACTTTGCTATTCATGGATTAAAAAAAGAAAAAGAAAGCATCACTACGAACAAAGCTACTGGAGGTGATAGAATTCCAGTTGAGCTATTTCAAATCCTGAAAGATGATACTGTGAAAGTGCTGCACTCAATATGCCAGCAAATTTGGAAAACTCAGCAGTAGCCACAAGACTGGAAATGGTCAGTTTTCATTCCAATCCCAAAGAAAGGCAATGTCAAAGAATGCTCAAATTACCACACAATTGGACTCATCTCACATACTAGTAAAGTAATGTTCAAAATTCTCCAAGCCAGGCTTCAGCAATATGTGAACTGTGAACTCCCTGATGTTCAAGCTGGTTTTAGAAAAGGCAGAGGAACCAGACATCAAATTGCCAACATCCACTGGATCATGGAAAAAGCAAGAGAGTTCCAAAAAAGCATCTATTTCTGCTTTATTGCCTATGCCAAAGCCTTTGACTGTGTGGATCACAATAAACTGTGGAAAATTCTGAAAGAGATGGGAATACCAGATCACCTGACCTGCATCTTGAGAAAACAGTATGCAGGTCAGGAAGCAACAGTTAGAACTGGACATGGAACAGCAGACTGGTTCCAAATAGGAAAAGGAGTACGTCAAGGCTGTATATTGTCACCCTCCTTATTTACCTTATATGCAGAGAACATCATGAGAAATGCTGGACTGGAAGAAACACAAGCTGGAATCAAGATTGCCGGGAGAAATATCAATAACCTCAGATATGCCGATGACACCACCCTCATGGCAGAAAGTGAAGAGGAACCAAAAACCCTCTTGATGAAAGTGAAAGAGGAGAGTGAAAAAGTTGGCTTAAAGCTCAACATTCAGAAAACGAAGATCATGGCATCTGGTCCCATCACCATCTGGTCCCATCACTTCATGGAAAATAGATGGAGAAACAGTGGAAACAGTGTCAGACTTTATTTTTTCAGGCTCCAAAATCACTGCAGATGGTGATTGCAGCCATGAAATTAAAAGACGCTTACTTCTTGGAAGGAAAGTTATGACCAACCTAGATAGTTTATTCAAAAGCAGAAACATTACTTTGCCAACTAAGTTCCGTGTAGTCAAGGCTATGGTTTTTCCAGTAGTCATGTATGGATGTGAGAGTTGGACTGTGAAGAAGGCTGAGTGCCGAAGAATAGATGCTTTTTTTTTTTTCTCTTTTTTTGAATTAATGCTTTTGAACTGTGGTGTTGGAGAAGACTCTTGAGAGTCCCTTGCACTACAAGGAGATCCAACCAGTCCATGCTGAAGGAGATCAGCGTTGGGATTTCTTTGGATGGAATGATGCTAAAGCTAAAACTCCAGTACTTTGGCCACCTCATACGAAGAGTTGACTCATTGGCAAAGACTCTGCTGCTGGGAGGGATTGTGGGCAGGATGAGAGGGGATGACAGAGGATGAGATTGCTGTATGGCATCACTGACTTGATGAACGTGAGTCTGAGTGAACTCCGGGAGTTGATGATGGACAGGGAGGTCTGGCGTGCTGTGATTCATGGGGTCGCAAAGAGTCAGACACGACTGAGCAACTGAACTAAACTGAACTGACTGAAAGTATCATTGTTGTTAAAAAGCTTATTTATCAACTTTTGTCATAGTTTATTTACTTGTAAGAATAAGTAAATATGTTTATATATTTACATAATGCAAATTTATAAATTTTATTTTCATATTCACATATGTAAGTTTTTACATAATGTATGTTTATTTACATACGTTTACATCACTCATGAAAATTTTCTTAGACATTAAGCAGCTGGTGGCTTAGACGGTTAAGCATTTGTCTACAATGCGGGAGACCTGGGTTCGATCCCTTGATTGGGAAGATCCCCTGAAGATGGAAATGGCTACCCACTCCAGTATTATTGCCTGGAAAATCCCATGGACAGAAGAGTCCATGGGTTGCAAATTGTCGGACACAACTGAGCAACTTCACTTCACAAGCAGCTAACCACCATCTCAAGTTATCTCTCTCACTGACAAATTTTGTAAAAGAGATAACATTATTTTACTTTACTTTTACTACAACTAGGTAGAATAAAAGTATTATAATTAATGGTGATAATTCTGAAAACATGAGTGTTTTTGAGACAAAAAATTTCTAGGCAGCCAGAAGGACTCTGACTTTAGTCATATTTTCAATAAACTTTCAATAACCATCAGTCTAAAGAGGTTGTCCTAAACGGTGTGTCCTGAATTCCTGGAATGTGTCCTTGGTCTGATAAATTTTCAGCACTCTGATCCATATGCCTGAGGGAAAAACTACTGGTGATCATTAATCTTAAGCTCATTCATCCAGGCCACTGTAAAATGTCCAGGGGGCATTAAAAATGATCCAAGGATCAAGAAAAGTCATACAGAGGTTCAGTTAAGCATCTTGACTTTTAAAACTGATTGGGTAAAAATAATGTAGTTTAAGGACAGGAGCTACCAAAAATGTGTAGATTAAAGATACAAAAACTGCTGTAAGTTCCACCTTTAGGGGGCTCTTTACACCCTCTTAGTATCTATGCTGAGAGCTTTGTATTTTCCTTGGAGAAGGAAATGGCAATCCATTCCAGTATTCTTGCCTGGAGAATTTCATGAACAGAGGAGCCCAGTGGGCTATTGTCCGTGGGGTTGCAAAGAGTTGGACATGACTTAGTGATTAACACTTTTACTTTCTTTCTCTTTAATAAATTCTATTCACTTGCTACCATGAGTGTTTGTGTGTTTGTGGTTTGTGAAGTTCATTCTTTAGCTCTTGGAATAAGAACTCAGATTTGTGTTTCATTATCAGCATGTAAACTAAAGTTATTAGCATTATAACTAGCTTTTATTTACTAAAGTTAAATAGCTTTTATTTTCTAAAGATTATCCTAGGCCACTTAAACTTGGAAAGCATTTTGTTTAGTTCATATATATGTGAGAATATACTTGATTTACACAACACTTGTCTGTCTTTATGCCAATTAAAAAGAATTCTTAAATGATGATATTATATGGCTGTAGAAAAAAATCACACATCTATACCGTACATACATAAATACACATACATAGCCATACATAAACATACAGATAGAGGTTTAATTTAAAAATTTTAGCCATGAGACACATGTTGATGGAAAACTCATTTATTTTAAAAGGTTTGGGACCAAAATATGTTTCTTGCAGATGGAATAAGGTTACCTGCTCATATGGCTAAAGCTTTTTACTAATGTTTATGAGAGACTTTCAAGATTTTTCTCAGGCTTCATTTTCAAAATAGTCTTTTAACCCCTGCTTTTTTTTTTTTTTTTAATTCCCTGTATTAATAAGTATTTTCTTACCTCTTGAAAGCGAAAGTGAAAGTCTCTCAGTCCTGTCCAACTCTTTGTGACCCCATGGACTATACTGTCTATGGAATTCTGTAGGCCAGAATACTGGAAATGGGTAGTTTTTCCCTTCTCCATGGCGTATTCCCAACCCAGGGATCAAACCCACGTCTCCCGCATTGCAGGCAGATTCTTTACCAGCTGAGCCATATGGGAAGCCCAAGCATACTGGGTAGCCTATCCCTTCTCCAACGGATCTTCTAGACCCAGGAATCAAACGAGGTTTTCCTGAATTGCAGGTGGACTCTTAACCAACTGAGCTATCAGGGAAGCTCTTAGAGAAGATTAAATAAAATATTTACATCTTAAAAAGCACAGAGAAAAAAATACAAGTCCCAGGAAGAAATTTCCTTCTATTTCCTAATCCAGATAATTTACCATATCTGTAAAATGTTTGAAATGAATAGACGAGGTTTGGGGATTGGTAAAATAGTACAGGTGGGCTTTGAATTGTTTCTAGGGAAATATTTGTGTTATTGTAAAGATTTAATTTGTAAGACAAGTACAGTTGTTTTTGATTCCTTGACAAGTTAAGCTGCAACTTCAGTGATACAGACGCTGACTCATCCATCTAAATAAATTGTCTTCAATTTGCTCCTTTATATCAGAGAGAAAATATTTAAGATGGAAATCAAATGATGTCTATGTTCTAGAATTAGAACTTTTTGTCTGTGAAGTGTTTTAGTAAGTCTTTCCACAAAGCCTTTAGGATATTTTTTTCTTTCCCTCTGGGTACACAATTTCATTTTAGCTTAAGGGAGAGGCTCTAAAGAAATATTCCCAGCAGGGTCTGAATAGAAGCTTCCAACTTGGCTTACTTCCGGTCATAGAACTACTTATGAAAATTCTTTTGTATACCTTGTCAGTTTAGCTGGGACCAACAATAATATTCCTGGCAGTATTGAATAAATGCATGGATGCAAGAGGCATCCCAAGATAGGGTGTGAAGTATATTATCCTCTGAAATCTAGAGCCAATCTCAAAGATTAACTAAAGAAAGAAGTGCTTAGACAATTCCTCTGGGAGCCGTCAATGGTCAGTTGAAACCCAGAAACAAATGGAATACACCGCACATTTCTAGCTGTGCACAGTCATCAGTCAGTTCAGTTCAGTTCAGTCCCTCAGTCATGTCCAAATCTGCAACCCCATGAACTGCAGGACGCCAGGCCTCCCTGTCTATCACCAACTCCCGGAGTTCACTCAAACTCACGTCCTTCGAGTTGGTGATGCCATCCAGCCATCTCATCCTCTGTCGTCCCCTTTTCCTCCTGCCCCCACTCCCTTCCAGCATCGAAGTCTTTTCCAACGAGTCAACTCTTCACATGAGATGGCCAAACTACTGGAGTTTCAGCTTTAGCATCTTTCCTTCCGAAGAACACCCAGGACTGATCTCCTTTTGAATGGATTGGTTGGATCTTCTTATAGTCCAAGGGACTCTCAGCCTTCACTAGACGGGCCTTTGTTGGCAAAGTAATGTCTCTGCTTTTCAATATGCTATCTAGGTTGGTCATAACTTTCCTTCCAAGGAGTAAGAGTCTTTTAATTTCATGGCTACAATCACCATCTACAGTGATTTTGCAGCCCAAAAAATACAGTCTGACACTGTATCCACTGTTTCCCCATCTATTTCCCATGCACAGTCATATCTAACTATAAATGGGATGCAACCTACATTTCTGTCCAGCCATAAGTTTTTGGAACTCCACCTTATGGTTACGAAGTCATGTTCTCAGGACACAAAATGAGGTGAAAAAGAAGGTCATAGATATCATTTGGAGAGAAAGAATCAATGATCAAAGGGTACAATAAAGCAACTCAAAATTCAAATATCTAATGTTTACATTTTTTCCCCTCCCAACCTGAATTTGCAAACGAATGGACTATAACTGAAGTTTTACTTTTTTATCTCAATCAGGCAGCACAGATTGACATCTGGGGAAGCTGACTTTGGTAACCATTCTTACCTTTTGGAGTTTTCTGCCAGTTTTAGCAGAATTCTGTCTATAAGCACCAGAGAAAATAGGGTATCCCAGAAGGTCTCATCCTAGTTAGCAAACTGTAAAGGAGGAAAAATTATTTGTTATCTACTCTTTATGCTGAGTTATTGACTGAGAACCATTTTTCTTTAGGACATCTCAAAAATGGATAAACGTATCTAGCTTAAAAGCTCTCCTCTGAGGCCATTATAATTCAAGCTAATTTTTGGTAAAAATCACCCTCTCTGTTCATTCTTAAACCAAAATTTTATCCATGTGAGACTTCACACTGGGCTCAGTGTAAGTCAGATCCAGTGTGACTAAACACAGTCTGATTTCTAAGTTGGACTCTGTCTAATCCTTGATAGAGTCCAACTATATTGGACCCAGTACAATTTTGCTTGATGGTTTTTGAACCCAATACACACAGACATATACAAATGCTGAAATAAACTCAAAAATTGTAATATGCCTCAGTTTATATTTTAACAGTTATGGTATAAAAAGAGGGAACTGAAGGAGAACCCAAAGCTCCCAGAACAAGCATAAGACCCGCTTAGCCCTTCGCACTAATTGCTTTCTCATTGCCTCTTGCAGTGATGGGTCAGTCCCCCTCCTGGTCCTAGCTCGGCTAACAAGCTTTCACACTTTATTTGAACTGGAGTATTAAAAATAATCCAAGACATTGCATTTAAATAAACCAACTATGAAAAGACATTTTGAAACAATTGGGAAAAACTAAACATGGACTGAGTATTAGGTGAAATTAAGGGATTAATGTTAATTTTGTTGGGTGTGATGATGAAACTGTGGTTGTGTTATGTTTATAAAATTAGCTTTATATCTTAGATATTTTTACCGAAGAACT
Organism: Ovis aries; assembly: GCF_016772045.2. Taxonomy (NCBI): domain Eukaryota; kingdom Metazoa; phylum Chordata; class Mammalia; order Artiodactyla; family Bovidae; genus Ovis; species Ovis aries. The sequence continues at coordinate 42,558,055 of NC_056063.1, forward strand.
TGCTAATTGAAAGACATTTATAGGCAGAAGGGAGTAGGAACTTAGAACTTTTGTGTCTGCTCAGCCACCCAGTAGTGTCTGAGATTTTGTGACTATTTGGACTGTAGCCCACCAGGTTGCTCTGTCAATGGGACTTTCTAAGCATGAATACTGGAGTGAATTGTCATTTCCTACTCCAAGAGATTTTCCTGACTCAGGGATTGAACCCACTACTCCTAAATTGCAGGCGGATTCTTTACTGCTGAGCCACAGGTTATACCAGGCAGAAAGAGTAGATTGGTGATAAGTCTCAAAGCTACTTTCCTTTAGAAAATGATAGAGTTCTATGACGCAGATAACTAACTACTGCTATTCAGATAATTCCTGATTGACTAGTTTAAGATTGCATTTCTCGGAGTACTGAAGCTGTAATTAACTCTCCACTTGGTGATGTGTGTTTTAGTTAGCATAGGTAACTCCATTTTGGGCCTATTGTCTGATTTTTAACAAATGCCCTTTATATTTTCATCATATTGTTTCCATAAGGAACATAAAATATTAATAGAAGGAGATAATGTTAAGATAATAAGCAATTTCTTTTAACTAAAACAAAACAAACCAGAACATACTTACACTCAGATTGCCTTAAGACCAAAAATCAGTAGTCTTATTTCTTTATTTCTCAGAATCAGAAAAATATTAAGCAATATTATAATTTACATATAAAATTCATTTAGATAAGCATTCCACATTACCTAGGCTTCTCCATCTGCAAACAAAATGTAATAATAAAGATGTGGAACTTAGCTGACAGTCCATATTCAAAAATCATTCTCATTAATGTAAATACACATACAAATCATTGCATGCATGGACATATATTTGTACACAAATATTAACACATATATGCATATTGTTGCCTCATAATTATTTTGATGAAGATTATATATGTGGTTCTTGAAGTTCTTATAGTATATCCTGAAATAGTCATTTGTAGATATCTCCAAAATTGTAGGGACTTTGGATAGCTCAACACTACTGGTGCTTAAGTGAATATTTTTCTTAAAGATTAAAAACACATTCCTAGAATAAAGTTTGTGCTGTGCTTAGTCACTCAGTCACGTCTAACTCTGTGACTGCATACACTGCATTCCACCATGCTCCTCTGTTCATGGGGATTCTCCAAGCAAGAATATTGGAGTGAGTTGCCCTTCTCCAAGGGATCTTCTCAACCCAGAGATTGAACCTGGGCCGTCTGCATTGCAGGTGGTTTCCTTACAGTTGAGCCACCAGGGAAATCAATACTATTGAATGAGAAACAATATCAAATTCCAATAGCTTTACAACAATTGAGTTCTGGGACTTGATTCAGAAGATTAAAGGTTTGAATGTAGTTCCAGTAACAACTGGTTAGGAACAGTGGAGTCAAAGAGCAAAAGTAGTTTTTAAGACAGGAATGCAAGGAGATAAGATGGGTCAGTATTAGAGATATAGAATACTAGGTTGAACATAGATTTATTCATAGTTTCAAATGTTGTTCAACTGTCAGTGTTGGCACAGATGCAAGCTTAATGTTAATGCCCATTAAGATGAAACAAAATGTGTCGTTTGCTGCAAAGATAATGCTTCTGTAAATGAAAATAAATCTCCTAGAGAAAGCATAGAATTCAGAGCTGAAAGAATATAAAGAAACTGTTGTTGAATTGATTTTATTTTTAAATATAAATTTATTTATTTTAATTGGGGGCTAATTACTTTACAATATTGTATTGGTTTTGCCATACATCAACATGAATCTGCCACAGATATGAGAGGAAACATAATCCATTCAACCACAGACCACTAAACAAAAACGAAGACCTAGGTTTTCACTGTTCTTTCTCTTGTACCGTGCTACCCTTGTAAATGAAATACTGCACTATATCCTATAAAATTTTGAAATAGAAACAGAGGAATTCTGAATCTGAGAAAGTTTAGAGCTTGTGATTTTTTCATATTTGTCGTTTTTACCCAATAATGATAAAAGTGGCATTTAAATTCCTTTCATTTCATTAATTCACTCAACAATAATTTTTATATAACTTCTAGGCTTAATAATCAGTTGACAAAATATAGCTCATATGTATTACTGTAATTATATAATTTTCAGTTATTTAATGATTATATTACTTCATAATACTTTCCAAATTTATTTGATTATTATTGTTAGCTTTTTTACTTGCTAATAATGCTGTTTCACAGCAAATAGGTGTGAAATGAATAGAACTGAAAAGCAAAGGAGAAAAGGAAAGATATACCCATTTGAATGCAGAGTTCCAAAGAATATCAAGGAGAGATTACAAAGGCTTCCTCAATGATCAGTGCAAAGAAATGGAGGAAAACAATAGAATGGGAAAGACTAGAGGTACCTTCAAGAAAATTAGAAATACGAAGGGAACATTTCATGCAAAGATGGGTACAATAAAGGACAAAAATGGTATGAACCTAAGAGAAACAGAAAATATTAAGAACAGGTGGCAAGAATACACAAAAGAACTATACAAAAAAGATTTTCAAGACCCAGATAATCATGATGGCATGATCACTCATCTAGAGCCAGGTGTCCTGGAATGCAAGTCAAGTGGGGCTTAGGAAGTATTACTATGAACAAAGCTAATGGAGGTGATGGAATTTCGTTGACCTGTTTCAAATCCTGGAAGATAATGCTGTGAAAGTTCTGCACTCAATATGCCAGCAAATCTAGAAAACTCAGCAGTGGTCACAGGATAGAAAAGGTCAGTATTCATTCTAATCCCAAAAAAAGGCAATGCCAAAGAATGCTGAAACTACAGTGCAATTACACTCATCTCACACGCTAGCAAAGTAATGCTCAAAATTGCTCAAGCCAGGCTTCAACAGTATGTGAATCATGACTTACAGATGTTCAAGCTGGATTTAGAAAAGGCAGACGAACCAGAAATCAAATTTCCAACAACATCTGTTGAATCATCAAAAAAGCAAGAGAGTTCCAGGAAAAATTTCTATTTCTGCTTCATTGACTATGCCAAAGTCTTTGACTCTGTGGATTGCAACAAACAGTGGAAAATTCTGAAAGAGATGGGAATACCAGACCACCTGACCTGCCTCTTGAGAAACCTGTATGCAGATTAGGAAACAACAGTTAGAACGGGAAATGGAACAACAGACTGGTTCCAAGTTGGGAAACGACTATATCAAGGTTTTATATTGTCACCCTGCTTATTTAACTTATATGCAGAATACATCATGAGAAATGCTGGGCTGGAGGAAGCACAAGCTGGAATCAAGATTTCTGGGAAAAATATCAATAACCTCAGATATGCAGATGATACCACTTTTATGGCAGAAAGCAAAGAAGAACTAAAGAACCTCTTGATGAAAATGAAAGGCTAGTATCATACTGTCTTGATGACTGTGGCTTTGTAGAAGAGCCTGAAATCAGGCAAGTTGATTCCTCCAGTTCCATTCTTCTTTCTCAAGATTGCCTTGGCTATTCGAGGTTTTTTGTATTTCCATACAAATCTTGAAATTATTTGTTCTATCTCTGTGCAAAATATGGCTGGTAGCTTGATAGGGATTGCATTGAATTTGTAAATTGCTTTGGGTAGTATACTCATTTTCACTATATTGATTCTTCTGATCCATGAACATGGTATATTTCTCCATCTATTAGTGTCCTCTTTGATGTCTTTCACCAGTGTTTTATAGTTTTCTATACATAGGTCTTTAGTTTCTTTAGGTAGATATATTCCTAAGTATTTTATTCTTTTCGTTGCAATGGTGAATGGAATTGTTTCCTTAATTTCTTTTTCTACTTTCTCATTATTAGTGTATAGGAATGCAAGGGATTTCTGTGTGTTGATTTTATATCCTGCAACTTTACTATATTCATTGATTAGCTCTAGTAATTTTCTGGTGGAGTCTTTAGGGTTTTCTATGTAGAGGATCATGTCATCTGCAAACAATGAGAGTTTTACTTCTTCTTTTCCAATTTGGATTCCTTTTATTTCTTTTTCTGCTCTGATTGCTGTGGCCAAAACTTCCAGAACTATGTAGAATAGTAGCAGTGAAAGTGGGCACCCTTGTCTTGTTTCTGACTTTAGGGGAAATGCTTTCAATTTTTCACCATTGAGGATAATGTTTGCTATGGGTTTGTCATATATAGCTTTTATTATGTTGAGGTATGTCCCTTCTATTCCTGCTATCTGGAGAGTTTTTATCATAAAAGAATGTTGAATTTTGTCAAAGGCCTTCTCTGCATCTATTGAGATAATCATATGGTTTTTATTTTTCAATTTGTTAATGTGGTGAATTACATTGATTGATTTGTGGATAGATCAATGGAACAAAATAGAAAGCCCAGAGATAAATCCACACACATATGGACACCTTATCTTTGACAAAGGAGGCAAGAATATACAATGGAGTAAAGACAATCTCTTTAACAAGTGGTGCTGGGAAAACTGGTCAACCACTTGTAAAAGAATGAAACTGGATCACTTTCTAACACCGCACAAGAAAATAAACTTAAAATGGATTAAAGATCTAAATGTAAGACCAGAAACTATAAAACTCCTAGAGGAGAACATAGGCAAAACACTCTCTGACATAAATCACAGCAGGATCCTCTCTGATCCACCTCCCAGAATTCTGGAAATAAAAGCAAAAATGAACAAATGGGATCTAATTAAAATTAAAAGCTTCTGCACAACAAAGGAAAATATAAGCAAGGTGAAAAGACAGCCTTCTGAATGGGAGAAAATAATAGCAAATGAAGCAACTGACAAACAACTCATCTCAAAAATATACAAGCAACTTCTGCAGCTCAACTCCAGAAAAATAAACGACCCAATCAAAAAATGGGCCAAAGAACTAAATAGACATTTTTCCAAAGAAGACATACAAATGGCTAACAAACACAGGAGAAGATGCTCAACATCACTCATTATTAGAGAAATGAAAATCAAAACCACAATGAGGTAGCACTTCACACCAGTCAGAATGGTTGCGATCCAAAAATCTGCAAGCAATAAATGCTGGAGAGGGTGTGGAGAAAAGGGAACCCTCCTACACTGTTGGTGGGAATGCAAACTAGTACAGCCACTATGGAGAACAGTGTGGAGATTCCTTTAAAGATTGCAAATATAACTGCTTTATGACCCAGCAATCCCACTGCTGGGCATACACACCGAGGAAATCGGAATTGAAAGAAATACATGTACCTCAATGTTCATCACAGCACTGTTTATAATAGCCAGGACTTGGAAACAACCTAGATGTCCATCAGCAGATGAATGGGTAAGAAAGCTGTGGTACATATACACAATGAAGTATTACTCAGCCATTAAAAACAATACATTTGAATCAGTTCTGATGAGATGGATGAAACTGGAGCCGATTATACAGAGTGAAGTAAGCCAGAAAGAAAAACACCAATACAGTATGCTAACACATATATATGGAATTTAGAAAGATGACAATGATGACCCTGTATGCAAGACAGCAAAAAATACACAGATGTGTATAGCAGACTTTTGGGCTCAGCAGGAGAGGGAGAGGGTGGGATGATTTGGTAGAATGGCATTGAAACATGTCTATTATCATGTAAGAATCGAATCACCAGTCTATGTCTGATGCAGGATACATCATACTTGGGGCTGGTGCACGGGGATGACCCAGAAGGATGTTGTGGGGAGGGAGGTGTGAGGGGGGTTCATGTTTGGGATCGCATGTACACCCGTGGTGGATTCATGTCAATGTATGGCAAAACCAATACAGTATTATAAGGTAAAATAAAATAAAAATAAAAATTTAAAGTATTAAAAAAATCAAGAAAAAATAATTAAAATGTTAAAAAAAAAAAGTGAAAGGCTAGAGTGAAAAAGTTGGCTCAAAGCTCAACATTCAGAAAACGAATATCATGGCATCTGGTCCTATCACTTCGTGGCAAATAGATGGGGAAACAGTGAAAACAGTGATGGACTTTGTTTTTGGGGGTGCCAAAATCACTGCAGATAGTGACTGCAGACATGAAATTAAAAAATGCTTACTCCTTGAAAGAAATGTTATGACCAACCTAGACAGCATTACTTTGCCAAAAAAGGTCCATCTAGTCAAAGGTATGGTTTTACCAGTGGTCATGTATGGATGTGAGAGTTGGACTATAAAATAAGCTGAGTGTTGATGAATTGATACTTTTGAACTGTAGTGTTGGAGAAGACCCTTGAGAGTCCTTTGAACTGCAAGGAGATCCAACTAATCCATCCTAAAGGAAATAAGTTCTGAATATTCATTGGAAGGACTGATGCTGAAGCTGAAACTCCAATACTTTGGCCACTTGACCCAAACAACTGACTCATTTGAAAAGATCCCAATGCTGGAAAAGATAGAATTCAGGAGAGAAGGGGACATCTAAAGATGAGATGTTTGGATGGCATCAGCTACTCAATGGACATGAGTTTGAGTGAACTCCAGGAGTTGGTAATGGACAGGGATACCTGGTGTCCTGCCATCCGTGGGGTTTCAAGGAATGGGACAGGACTAAGTGACTGAACTGAACTGAACTGACTGCTGCTAGGTATTGAAGATATCTATTTTCTTGAATTTTTTCAACAAGACTCATTTACACTTCTAAAGAGATTTATAATCTAGTTAGTCAGACTAAGAATATGTAATATATATCCATGGCAATATAATAGAGTTTTCTACTTATAGTCAAAATAAGGAATATAGATAGTAGTGTTATAAGAGTTCAGAGGAAGGAGCAATTAAAGAATGCAGGTGATCTGGGAAATAGTTGTGGCCTGGGAGGGTGAGACTTATGCAGATTATTAAAGACTGATTTGATATCCTAAAGTGATGACTTTATTGAAGTAAATGACACATTTATTTATGACACAGGCTTCCATTATCTGATTAAATGCTTGACTTACTGACCTGTTACTTTACCTTTGAGATTTCATTTCCTACCTGGCTAGCACAATTTTCCATGTGAAAGGAAGGTCAATGCTAATCAGAACACTTTATAAGTTTATACAAAATGTTAGCTAATCCTGAAAGCTTCATTTTTTTTAAATAAAAATATGCTTTTCTTTTGTTTTAACTTATTTTCTTGAAAGTAGTAGTGGTAGGTATATTTTAAAGCTGGGTGCAGCAAGTAAAATGCATGAGTGCTTGTTTTATTTTAGGTTTGGATTAGATGTGAAAAACATAGAACATTCAAAATGCCCTTCTTCACCTTGCAATGAATCAGACTCATAGGCAATTTATAGCAACACATACAGTTTTAAAAGTTGATGCAGTAATAGTCAGCAGTCAAAGTATTATAATTTTAACAGACTTAAATGCCTCCAGAGAGCACATTTTTACAAGAAAGCTAAAATTTATTGAAAAACAATTTGTTGGGGTTTTCATTCATTGTATTTCCATTTCTGCAAACAAACAAACAAAAATAATAGTGGCAATAACTCTTGCTAAGTTGACATCTTGTTTGATGCTTCGGTGTGCATGTTAAACATTCAGTTTTAACAGACAAAGAGAAAGGCAGAATTATACAACTTTTCTGATCCAATACATATTCAAAAATACTTACAAATATTTCAGTATTTCACATCCTAGATGAAATATAGAACTGCCTTTTTTGTCCTTATGGATGTTTTCAGAAACATCTAATATAAATTTCAATAAATGCAACATTATGTAAAAACAAGGTTGAGACTGTTAGGTAGTTAGAATAGGAAAAAGGAGACCAAAATGGTGGTGGCTAAAAGACAAAGAAGGGAAAAGCCCAAGAAAATAGAACAAAGAAAGGTCCGAGGACAGGATTGAAGACCTCAGGTAAGACAAACAGCCCTCCTGGCTAGCCTAATTTGCACATGGCAGGTTCAGTGGGGAGGAGAAAGCATGTATAAAAAGAGGAGCCAAAATTGTGCTGGAGGGCTTCCTTCAAGTTTTTTGAGTTTGCCCACCCTCACGCCTTGAGGGCGTATTTTCCTTTGCTTCCTAAATAAAACTGTGCTGTAACGTGGAGCTGTAATCCTGGTTGATCCAAGGAAATTACATGGGGCTGTAACACTGGTCTGTCCATCGCTTTAAATTTGTGTTGCAGTGAGATAGAACCGAGGAATTACACACTCACCTGATATATATGGTGCCCTGACTCGGATTTAACCTGGTTGAAGAAATCTCAGTTTGACACCCGCAAGGCAAAGGCCAAGCACAGCAGAAGTCCAACTTGGTGAACTCCTGCAGTGGAAACTGAATGCAAAGAAAGCCAAGCACAGGAGAAGTGACATGAAGCCCAGCATGCTGGAAACTGGTAGATCAAAAAACAAACTCAGTAGAAAGCTCACGCAACTCAGTCACAGATTCCAGGAGACCTCCAGTTAAGGTAGGACATCTTCTTACCCATGGCTGGAAAGACATATGGCTAACAAAATCTTAATTCTCCTACAATCTCTCATTTCTTTTTTTTTTGAATCCCCCATGAACAAAAAAGCAGTAGTGAGTGCAATTGAGGAACTCTGTCAGGTGCTACTTAGTAGCTGTTGCCCAAGCAGGTGGGAGTTTTTCTGTCCTTAATCTTCTTTTGTGCCAAGGATCAGGCCAATGAAAAATGTGAGCACAGGTTAGGTATTTAGCAGATTTTCCTTCAGGTTGTGAAGGGGATTCCTTGGCATGTTTTTCCCTCTGATTTTTCTTCCCGTCCTTCAGCTTCTCTCTCCATCTATACCACAGCTTAAAAAAATATTGGGCAGGTCATCATCTTCCATATATGAAAGTTCTACTTGAAACCGTTTACCTAAGATTGGGACTCAAACCCATGTGGCAAGGACTCTGTGCTATGCTTTGTCACTCAGTCATATTCAACTGGGACTTGAACCTGGCCAAAAATCCATGGTGCCTGGCTTCAGGACCTAACGAATCTCAGGCTTTGATGTTTCATTGCAAAAAATTCAGTGAAACAATGAGATAGGTAAGAGGTGGATTTATTTGGATTTTGAGAGAAGCACCGGAAAAGGCAATGGCATCCCACTCCAATACTCTTGCCTGGAAAATCCCATGGACAGAGGAGCCTGATAGGCTGCAGTCCATGGGGTTGCTAAGAGTCAGACATGGCTGAGCGACTTCACTTTCACTTTTCATTTTCATGTATTGGAGAAGGAAATGGCAATCCACTCCAGTGTTCTTGCCTGGAGAATCCCAGGGACAGGGGAGCCTGGTGGGCTGTCATCTATGGGGTCCCACAGAGTGACTTAGCAGCAGCAACAGCAGCAGAGAGAAGCACATGCCACAAGGTGTGAGCCATTGCAAAGGGTGAGTGCCATGGCCATGGAATATGGTGTGGTTAGTTTTCCCTAGCTAGGTGATTTCATACACTAATGAGTGGGAGAATTCCAACCATTGGGGAACCACTCACTCCTCAGTCTTTTGACAATGTCTTGAAACTGTCCTGGAACCTCCGGGTATGTTATTTAGCTTGCAGATGGAAGATCAAGGTTTAGTTGAATTTGACTTGTCATTTTGAACCCATTTGATTTTAATCATTTTATGTTATGCCTTTAGGCTATGTCATTCTTTCAAAAGTTGTGCCTTACCCCGTTCCCTCCAGTTTCATGCTCCTTCCTCAAGACTTGTCCAGGCCCACAGAGTTGCCTCTACAATCTTCTGGAGGGACAACCAGAAAATATTAACCCCTTGACCAACGGAACATTTCAAACAAAGATGGGCTGGATAAAGGACAGAAATGGTATGGACCTAACAGAAGCAGAAGATATTAAGAAGAGGTGGCAAGAATACATGGAAGAACTGTACAAAAAAGATCTGCATGACCCAGATAATCATGATGATGTGATCACTAATCTAGAGTCAGACATCTTGGAATGTGAAGACAAATGGGCCTTAGAAAGCATCACTACGAACAAAGCTAGTGGAGGTGATGGCATTCCAGTTGAGCTGTTTCGGATTCTGAAAGATGATGCTGTGAAAGTGCTGCACTCAATATGCCAGCAAATTTGGAAAACTCAGCAGTGGCCACAGGACTGGAAAAAGTCAGTTTTTATCCCAATTCCAAAGAAAGGCAATGCCAAAGATTGCTCAAACTACCGCACAACTGCACTCATCTCACATGCTAGTAAAGTAATGCTCAAAATTCTCCAAGCCAGGCTTCAGCAATATGTGAATCATGAACTCCCTGATGTTCAAGCTGGTCTTAGAAAAGGCAGAGGACCAGAGATCAAATTGCCAACATCCACTGGATCATGGAAAAAGCAAGAGAGTTCCAGAAAATCATCTATTTCTGCTTTATTGAATGTGCCAAAGCCTTTGACTGTGTGCATCACAATAAACTGTGAAAAATTCTGAAAGAGATGGGAATACAGACCACCTGACCTGCCGCTTTAGAAATCTGTATGCAGGTCAGGAAGCAACAGTTAGAACTGGACATGGAATAGCAGACTGGTTCCAAATAGGAAAAGGAGTACGTCAAGGCTGTATATTGTCACCCTACTTATTTAACTTATATGTAGTGTACATCATGAGAAACGCTGGACTGGAAGAAGCACAAGCTGGAATCAAGATTGCCGGGAGAAATATCAATGACCTCAGATATGCAGATGACACCACCCTTATGGCAAAAAGTGAAGAGGAACTCAAAGCCTCTCAAAGTGAAAGAGGAGAGTGAAAAAGTTGGCTTAAAGCTCAACATTCAGAAAACAAAGATCATGGCATCTGGTCCCATCACTTCATGAGAAGTAGATGGGGAAACAGTGGAAACAGTGTCAGACTTTACTTTTTTGGGCTCCAAAATCACTGCAGATGGTGATTGCAGCCATGAAATTAAAAGACACTTACTCCTTTGAAGGAAAGTTTTGACCAACCTAGATAGCATATTCAAAAGCAGACATCACTTTGCCAACAAAGTTCCGTCTAGTTAAGTCTATGGTTTTTCCAGTGGTCATGTATGGATGTGAGAGTTAGACTGTGAAGAAAGCTAAGTGCTGAAGAATTGATGCTTTTGAACTGTGGTGTTGGAGAAGACTCTTGAGAGTCCCTTGGACGTCAAGTAGTTCCAACCAGTCCATCCTAAAGGAGATCAGTCCTGTGTGTTCTTTGAAAGGACCAATGCTAAAGGTGAAACTGCAATACTTTGTCCACCTGATGCAAAGAGTTGACTCATTGGAAAAGACTCTGATGCTGGGAGGGATTCAGGACAGGAGGAGAAGTGGACGACAGAGGATGAGACGGCTGGATGGCATCACCGACTTGATGAACATGAGTTTGTGTGAACTCCAGGAGTTGGTGATGGACAGGAGGGCCTGGCGTGCTGTGATTCATGGGGTCGCAAAGAGTCAGACATGACTGAGCAACTGAACTGAACTGAACTGAACTGAAGTGATGGGTTGTATTTTTTAAACTAGATATTCATGGTCTAAAATATAAATTAGTTTTCAGTGAACAATATGTGTTTCTCTCTGTCAAGGTATCAAGTTGTTAGTAAAGAGATGAATAGGGTTAGATTAAAATATGATAATATCAATAAAGGATCTCAGAAGTTAAAATATGTACTTAAATATTGGGCTTTCTGGTAGCTCAGTAGTAAGGAGTCTGCCTGCCCACCCAGGGGATATGAGTTCCATCCTTAGGTTTAGAAGATACCCTGAAGAAGGTAATGGCAACCCACTCCAATATTATTGCCTGAGAAATCCCCTGGACAGAGGATTCTGATGAGCTATAGCCCTTGGGAACCTAAAATAGTTGGGCACAATTTAGTGACTAAATAACAGCTTAATTATTATAAAATAAATATATTTTTAGTAATAATTGTGCCCCTAGGGTTTTCACAAGCACTGTGTTAGTTAATTAATTTAAAACAAAACAAAACCCTCCAAATGTATTTTGATTAGACTAGGTCTTTGGTATTTTTTAAAACTCTCCAGGGAATCCCATCATGCAGACAGGATTGAGAATCCACCGTCTGAGATAGTGATTTTTCCATTGGTTCAATTTTAACTTTTTTAAAGTAATGATGCAAATGTCTACTCAACCTGTATCCTTGCCTGGGATTTCCCATGGACAGGGAATCCTGGCTGGCTACAGTCCATAGGGTCACGAAGAGTCAGACACGATTGAGTCACTGAGCACAAATTAATGATTGTGTTATTGATTGAGCTTTGAAATGCTGAGGTAGTTGCTCTAACTGACTTGTATTGAAAATATAAATAGTAAACAGATTCCCATTAGGAATGCAGACATCAGCATATTGGCAAAAATGAATAAAAGAAATAATGCTTTTGCACATGCAGCTAGAAAAGAAAGTGTAGAAACTAAGCAATAGCTAGTAACTTTATTCAATAGTGAGACATTTTATTTGTATTTCCAACTGTTTTGTCTAAGAACTGACTATCAAGTAGTGAATAAAACTATCAGTATTTTTACTTGAGTTACAGAGAAAGCATAGTGGCCCAACTAGTAAGTCAACTGTCATTTGGGCAAATTTTGCAAACTGATTTTTTAAAAATCTTTTTTTTTTAAATATAATTTTCAGGAAACCTGTGCAACATCCTTCAGAGTTGAATGAATTATAATGAAAACATGGGGTATAATACTATAAACATTTCTGAAATTAAACACAGTGATAATACCAAATCTTATTGCTGAAGGAAAGTAAATAAATTTACAGGTACAGTTGGATATTGCATAACGTAATATGAAATGGAATTTCCCTGGTGTCTCAGATTGTAATTAATCTGCCTGCAATAAAAGAGACCCAGATTCGATTCCCGGGTTGAGAAGATTCCCTAGAAAAAGGGATGGCTAACCACTCCGTTATTCTTTCCTGGAGCAATCTCATGGACAGGGGAACCTGGCAAGCTACAGTCCATGCTAAAGTCCTTTGACTTTACAAAGAGTCAAAAATGTATATTCATACTATTAAATGTATTTATTTAACAATATAATGAATAACTTTTGTCATATATATGGTTTGCATGTTAGATATTCTAAGGTACTTTTTATCATTGAAAATTCATGCTATAGAAAAGATACATACATACAATGTTTTTTTAATCAAAAGTACTTTGAACTACAACATACAAAAATATAAATTTAAAGTCAAAACTATGTTTGAGTAAAAAGCCATTGTTATTTAGATTTTAAAAAATTGCGTTTTTTGGTCAATCCAGACTATTTATTCAGGCAACACATTGTTGGTATTCAAATATATGTCTTTCATTTTAATTCACTGTTGGAAGACATAATGAAACTTGAGAAAAAATTAAGTTATATTCTTTTAAAATCCTCTGAGAAGAAAAGGACATAAGCCATAAAATGAATATTTTTTCCTCAATTATGTTGTATTTCTCTGCTTTCCTTAATATTTGCTTTTATAATGGAACACAGAGAGATTTTGCTTTTAAAATGATCCCTGGTGAAGTTAACATGTTACTTTGGTATGTCATGCCATCTATCCGCTTGTGGCTTGCATAATCTTAAACTCACAGTTCTTATATCTGCAGTCTTTTTTGATCAGAAAGCCAAGTGATTGGTTGCACTTATCAGAGGTAAATGGACTAAATCTACAGGACACAGAAAATTTGTATTTAACCAATGGGATAAAAAAATAAGGAAAATATGAAGAAAATAAGGAAACATCATCTACAGATTTATCAAAGGCTAAAAGGATAGTTAAATTATTCTTCATAAAATTTGATTATAATATCATATTTCAAATTTGATATTCCATTTTTTGCATATTTTTACTTAATTTTAAAATGATTTTATAGCAATTTTTTGATATCTTACATTAAGTCTGCAGTTCAATTTTTGGTATAGGTATATTGTAGTATATTGTTTCTAGGAAGTAGGATATTATGTTATCTCCAATATACAGATATTACAAATAATTCTGCAATAAACATCTTTGTCAATATTTTTCTGTATTTATTTTAGGAGAGGATCTGAAAACTGAAACGACAGTGAATCAAAATATCAGCATTGTAGAAGACCTTGGCTTTCTAGCATGACTATAATAATAAATATTTGCCACAGTAATATTATATATAAGGATACTTTGGGGGAGGAGGGATAAATTGGGAGTATGAAATGAACAGATGAACATTACCATACATAAAATAGATAAACAACAATGATTTAATATATAGTACAGGAAACTGTACTCAATATTTTATAATAAACTATAATGGAAAGAAATTAAAATACATATATATATATGTGTGTGTTTATTATGGAATCATTTTGCTATTTACCTGAAATAATAATATTATTATAAATCAGCTATACTTCAATTAAAAAATTCCACTGTGTAGACATATCAGTTTGTTTATCTGTTCATCCATTTAAGTAAATCTTAGTCACTTCTAGTTATTGCAAATAAGAATAAGACTGCTAAAAAATAAATAAACAAACAAACAATATCTATCTTCATTAGTTCCTGGTTAGATTTGATTATGAAATTTGGCAGTTGAAAATTATACTTGGTTTTTGCTGCAATTTGTAAAGAAAAGTCCAAAATTTTAACATATTACTTATCCTTTTTATTTTTTGAGAATAATTGATTATTGTTTAAAGATCAGTGAGGTTTATGACTTGAATAACTCTGAAACAAATTAGATTGCATGCTCTTTTGTTCTTATCATAAAGTTTTAACATCAATTTCTCTAATTACAATAGCAAGTTCAGTTCAGTCGCTCAGTAGTGTCGGACTCTTTGCGACCCCATGAATTTCAGCACGCCAGGCCTCCCTGTCCATCACCAACTCCCGGAGTTCACTCAGATTCACGTCCATCGAGTCAGTGATGCCATCCAGCCATCTCAGCCTCTGTCATCCTCTTCTCCTCCTGCCTCCAATCCCTCCCAGCATCAGAGTCTTTTCCAATGAGTCAACTCCTCACATGAGGTGGCCAAAGTACTGGAGTTTCAGCTTTAGCATCATTCCTTCCAAAGAAATCCTAGGTCTGATCTCCTTCAGAATGGGCTGGTTGGATCTCCTTGCAGTCCAAGGGACTCTCAAGAGTCTTCTCCAACACCACAGCTCAAAAGCATCCAAAGCATATCATTATCCAGTGATTCAAAAACCCAAAGGAGGAGGAAAAGGAGGGGACAGGGAAAGGGAAGGAGAGAACAAGAAAGCAATAATGATAATCTGAGCTTTTATTCCTAAACACAATCATTGCTGGCACATTTGTTTCATTTCGTCACACACACACATCTACATAAAAGAAACTATTAATGCTTTAGTGAAATGCTAAGCCTATTTTCTTCTAAGTTGAACAGAAACAAATGGAGTACTTTTCTTGTAGGTTTGGTGACTTCGTGTAAACACTTTCTACTTTACCCGGTCCATAGTTAGTGCTTTAGAAAATGTTTACTTGGTTATTGCAGTGATTATTTTACCCTGTAACTTATGTCATCCAAACAATTTTTTCTTATTATCCATTTACTTTTCTTCCTTTTGTGAGTTGCTGTGTTTGTATTTTAACCCTTGTTCATCTTTGAAAGAGGAGAAATGCTTAACTGTTTATACTATAGGTCCTACTTGCTGTGATATTCAGATTGAGGATTTTTGAAGAAACTTTGGCAAATGAATGCTGCACTTCAGGACAGAAGATAATAAATGGAAAATTTAAATCAGATAGCTAAAAAGGAAAACAGAAGATTAGATACTGAATATGGTTTTTGGAAATGTCCAGATTGGTTTTACATTTTACATACTTATTTAAAATGCCTCAAAATCTAACAGTAAATATTGAGATTATAATGATGCATTAGCCTGCTAGGGTTACCTTCATTGTGTATAACATTGCCTTTCATGATACCAGTTGCTCCAGGTATCTGTTTCTCTTCTTCTGAAGACACTGATCCTATTGGATTCATTTCAGTTCAGTTCAGTTGCTCAGTCATGTCCGACTCGTTACGACTCCACGAATCACAGCACGCCAGGCCTCCCTGTCCACCACCAACTCCCAGATTTCACCCAAACTCATGTCCATGGAGTTAGTGATGCCAACCGGCCATCTCATCCTCTGTTATCCCCTTCTCTTCCTGCCCCCAATCCCTCCCAGCATCAGGTCTTTCCCAATAAGTCAGCTCTTCACGTGAGGTGACCAAAGTACTGGAGTTTCAGATTTAGCATCAGTCCTTCCAATGAACACCCAGGACTGATCTCCTTTAGAATGGACTGGTTGGATCTCCTTGAAGTCCAAGGGGCTCTCAAGAGTCCTCCAACACCACAGGTCAAAAGCATCAATTCTTCAGTGCTCAGCTTTCTTCACAGTCCAACTCTCACATCCATACATGACCACTGGAAAAACCGTAGCCTTGACTAGAGGGACCTTTGTTGGGAAAGTAATATCTCTGCTTTTCAATATGCTGTCTAGGTTGATCATAACTTTCCTTTCCAGGAGTAAGCATCTTTTAATTTCATGGCTGCAATCATCATATGCAGTGGTTTTGGATTGCAGAAAAATAAAATCAGCCACTGTTTCCACTGTTTCCCTATCTATTTCCCATGAAGTGATGGGACCAGATCCCATGTTAGTTTTCTGAATGTTGAGGTTTAAGCCAACTTTTTCACTCTCCTCTTTCACTTTCATCAAGAGGCTTTTTAGTTCCTTTTCACTTTCTGCCTTAAGGGTGGTGTCGTCTGCATATCTGAGGTTATTAATATTTCTCCTGGCAATCTGGATTCCAACTTGTGCTTCTTCCAGCCCAGCGTTTCTCATGATGAACTCTGCATATAAGATAAATAAGCAGAGTGACAATATAAGCTGTGACGTGCTAGTTTTCCTGTTTGGAATCGGTCTGTTTTTCCATGTCCAGTTCTAATTGTTGCTTCCTGATCTGCATATAGGTTTCTCAAGAGGCAGGTCAGGTGGTCTGGTATTCCTATCTCTTTCAGAATTTTCCACAGTTTATTGTGATCCTCACAGTCAAAGGCTTTGGCATAGTCAATAAAGCAGAAGTAGGTGTTTTTCTGGAACTCTCTTGCTTTTTCCATGATCCAGTGGATGTTGGCAATTTGATGTCTGGTTCCTCTGCCTTTTCTGAAACAAGCTTGACCATCTGGAAGTTCATAGTTCATGTATTGCTGAAGCCTGACTTGGAGAATTTTGAACATTACTTTACTAGCATGTGATGGATTATGGTCCCATATTTATGATCTCATTTAATGTTAATTGCCTCCTTGTCTAAACATAACCGCATAAACTTATTTTTTCAAAACCAATGCAGTGAAGGACTTTTGTACCTTTCTCTAAATTTAGTCACATTAAGGTATAGACGTATGGCATATGAATTTAGAGAGAACATGATTAAGTTCATCGCACTTTGTAAGGATTTTGGAGTCATTTCTGTATTTCCTTTGCTATACCTATGCTAACAGTGGTCAAAAGTTGGCTCTTGTAATTGTGGGTTAGTTTGGGAGAAGACAAGAATGACCATTGTTTTGTTGGACTTATTTTATAGAAACTTCAGTATCAACCTATGAAGTTACAATAATTTTTGGAGGAAAATTACAGAAGCTATTCCAGGTTAACACATACAGACTGTAGGTATTAGTAAGATAATTAGATTCCATCATGGCTGTCTGCATAATCTAGATTGAGCATTTTTGAGAAATTTCTCATAAGCTTTCACACTAGAGATAGTTATTAATCTCATTAATAGACAACAGCTGAGCAATTTGACTATTTCATTTATGGGAGAAAAAAGATCAAAGTTAAATGGCTCAGGACTCTCATCTGTGTATATTGTCTGGGGCCAGATTTACCAGTGTGTTGCTATCATATCCTAGGAATAAAAAATGAAACTACTAGGTGAGGACTGTTGCTCCCAAAGAGCATAAAAAGGCAAGTTGAGAGCATTTGCCAGAGGTAGGAGGAGAGGAATTTGAGACATGTTTATTTGGTAGTCATAAACCTTATTCTACTAAATGAGTCCTATAAGACATGCCAGATATTAACATTTTTAGATGAAATCATACCTGCCTTTGGATCTTCATTGCTCTGGGTTAGAAGAAAATTCTCAGTTACCACTATGGAGGTCAGTCAAAGGAAGGTAAGATATCTACCCACATCAAAACATCTTAGAAACTACCTTCCAATCTATGACCCATAATACTCTGGTAACAGTTCCACAGGCCCTTGAAGAGCATGACTCAACAACTTCTGTCTAATGTCTGGATATAGACATCTTTTTAGAGGTTTGAGGACTAATACCTGTCATCTAACCTCCAAAAGTATAACATGAAACAGTTTCTCTCCAAGGTTCTGCAAGTAAACCTTATCTAAGCATAATGAAACAACAGACAATTTTCAAAATCGAATGTTATAAAGGGTATTTGTCAGAAAACACTTCTTGAAGCACAATCTTTTTGAGAGAAGATAATCATGTAAATGGAACCAAAAATGGAATGATTGATGGTTAATACATGAAAAACTAAGGGAGGATAAAGCAAGAATAAAGTACAAATCAATATGTTTGTCGATTGTTCTGCTGTAATTTAAACATACTACAAAAATAATACAGTCTGACAGTTTCAAAAGATAGAGAACCAGTGGAGGGTAGGCAAAAAGTTGGAGGACATGACGTTAGGAATTATTCATTGAGTCACAACATCAAAGACAGTATAAGACAGCCCTAGAAAATCCACATGACAGTTTGAACACTTGTCCCTGTGTATAAGTCTGATATATAAACCACTAATTTACAAAAAAATTAAAAATACATTTTCTTATATATTCAGGCTAGAGGGAATATTGTGGTAGTCTAAAAATTAGGTGGATTACGTTTTGAGAAGTTATACTACAACAAGCTAGTAGAAAAAATATTAATCGTTTGGAGGAAAAAAAATTCCAGTAACATGATCAGAGAGCTGAACTCACATTAATAGTTAAGCTAATTTTATAGAATGTGAAAAAGCATATTCCTGGGCTGCTCTGAAGAAAAACCAAACAAAAAAGAAACAATGAGAGATCAGATGATGGAACTGAGACCAAATTAGGTGCTGGAGATTAGAGAATCTGAGGTCATGCAAGGATTCCTTACTCTACACTCCATGTAAATCCCCATTAGGCCATTTACTATATAAAATAAAGAACTAATGTGTTTTTTTATTTATTTGCTTTTAATTTATTTTATTGAAGTATACTTGATTTTAAATGTTGTGTCAATTTCTACTATACAGCAAAATTTTGAGTGTGAAATAAAAAATATAAACAAAATATAGCAATTTTGTGTGTGAATAAATTTTAAACACTACTTCATAAGAAAACAGTTCATTCTATCCTCAGTATGCATGCACTATAAATTCAGACAAGGGCTACTAAACTAGCAATTTGTTTTCTCCAGATCTTCCCCAAATTTCCCAACAAAAAAGTTTCCAAGGGATTTGTGGGAAAGGAGGACACTTAAAACAAGTCAGGTGGTACTGATTTCAAGAGATTACAAAAGAAAAATTAAAAGTAGTCCCAGGCCAATTAGAAAAGGAAGGAAATATTAACAATAGTCAGCATGCTGGACATTAGATTCAGGAACTGAAAACGGGAAATCTGTACCCTTTGAATATTGTACTTTAATTTTCTCACCATGGCAACAATAACAAAGTGATGATTATATGAGGTGAAGGATGTATTAGCTAACCTTATTGTAGCAAACATTTTGCAATATATATGTGTAACAAATCAGCACATTATACATCATAAATGATGTTATGCCAATTATATCTCAATAAAACTGGAAAAAAAAGAAAGAAAAAATACATCTGCATCTTCTTCTTTCTTTCTAAATGTGACATTGTACTTTTGCGTATTAATTTATCAATTCATTTTAGTCAAAATTTCAAATAAAAGCAATTTCTTTGATTAATAAATATTTTTAAATTAAAAAAGGAAAGAATAAAATACAATGATTTCTTTGTGGGCTGGAAGAGGATCAAGGTACCACATTAAACACTACAGCCCAATGTTGAAAAAATGTATACCAGTGTTGTATACGGAAATGTTACAGAGAAACACGACACATTACACATATTAATATATCTAGAGAAATCCATAATTAAGATTCATGCACTCCAGTGTTCATTAGAGCAGTAATTACAAAAGCCAGGACATAGAAACAATTTAATATCCATCAGTGGAGGAATGGATAAAGATGGTGTGGTGTATATATAAAATGGAATACTACTCAGCATTAAAATGAATGAAGTAATGCCAATTGCAGAAACATGGATGGGCCCAGAGATTGTCATATTGCGTGAAGTAAGTCAGACAGAGAAAGAAAAATGCCATATAACTTATATATGTAATCTAAAAAAATGGTACAAATGAACATATTTACAAAACAGAAACAGAGCCACAGATCAGAAAACATGCTAATGGATACTGGGGGAAAAGAGAGGTTAAATTGGGAGAATGGGATTGACATATACACATTACTATATATAAAATATATAACTAATAAGAACCTACAGTATAGTGCAGAGAATTCTACTCAATATTCTGTAATAACCTATATGACAAAAGGATCTGAAAAATACTGTATATATATATGTATGTATGTATGTATAATGGATTCACTTTACTGTACACATGAAAGTAACCAAAATTGTAACTCAACTATGTGCTGATAATTTGTTTTTTAAATAATGAAGTTAAATGTTTAAAAGCGTATATTTCTGACCTATCCCTTGCTACAACTTCTAAACTACTTCAGTTCAGTTCAGGTGCTCGGTCATGTGAACCACAGCACGCCAGGCCTCCCTGTCCATCAGCAATTACCAGAGTCCACCATAACTCATGTCCATTGAATCAGTGATGCCATCCAACCATCTCATTCTCTGTCGTCACCTTCTCCTCTGTCCCTCAATCTTTCCCAGCAGCAGGAACTTTTCAAATGAGTCAGCTCTTCACATCAGGTGGCCAAAGCATTTGAGTTTCAGTTTCAACATCAGTCCTTCCAATGTACACCTAGGACTTATTTCCTTTGGGATGGACTGGTTGGATCTCCTTGCAGTCCAAGGGACTCTCAAGAGTCTTCTCCAACACCACAGTTCAAAAGCATCAATTCCTCGGCACTCAGCTTTTTTATAGTCCAACTCTCACATCCTTACATGACCACTGGAAAAACCATAGCCTTGACTAGACGGACCTTTGTTGACAAAGTAATATCTCTGCTTTTTAATCTGCTGTCTAGGTTGGTCATAACTTTCCTTTCAAGGAGTAAATGTCTTTTAATTTCATAGCTGCAATCAACATCTGCAGTGATTTTGGAGCCCCAAAAATAAAGTCAGCTACTGTTTTCACTGTTTCCCCATCGATTTCCCACGAAATGATGGGACCAAATGCCATGATCTTATTGTTCTGAATGTTGAGCTTTAAGCCAACTTTTTTTTTTTTAACTTTAGTTTCACTTTCATCAAGAGGCTCTTTCGTTCCCCTTCAGTTTTTTCCATAAGGGTGGTGTCATCTGCATATCTGAGGTTACTGATATTTCTCCCGACAATCTTGATTCCATCTTGTGCTTCTTCCACCCCAGCATTTCTCATGACGTACTCTGCATATAAGTTAAATAAGCAGGGTCACAATATAAGCTTTGACATATTCCTCTCCCTATTTGGAACCACTCTGTTCCATGTCCAGTTCTAAATGTTGCTTCCTGACCTGCATACAGGATTCTCAAGAGGCAGGTCAGGTGGTGTTGGAGATTGCGAGTGAAATGACACAAATACAAGACACACAAGAGACAGACACCACTCTGGCCAGAGGAAAAAAAAACTGTGCAAGCAAGCAAGCTTGCACTTTACTTTTATATAGTCCCCCTGGGCAAAATTTCAGACTGTATGACTAAGCCTTCTCAGTATAGCGCATGTGCATAAATGTTATCGTACAGCAAAAGGGAGTGAAATTTCTGCTTACTGCTGAGTCTGTCCAGAGCCCTTTCTTCCTCCTTATCACAGGAAAGGAATGATAAGGAAGGGAATGTTCCCTCGTTTGCAAGGGACCATTAAACTCAAGGCTGTGTCCAGTCTCCTTGGCAGAACGCCTCTTTTGCAAGCACGTTCAGCCTGAGCAGAGAGCCCCGTTTGCAGGCACATCTCCACTTTCCCTATTGTGGCTGCATTAACCTTCCATCTCCCCCTTTTTTATTTGCTTTAATAAGTTATAGCATGGTCTAGATCTTTTTTGCTTTGCGCTTTAGTTGTTTCCTTTTCTGCCATTACTGGAAGACTAGAAAAGCAACACAACATAAAAGTGATATACACATATTGTTTCCAAATGTAGTCCCAATTAGTGTGGATACATGCCCTAATGGATTTAAGTTATTTAATCTTTTTTGAAGACTTTTTAACAAATCAGACCCCGCAATGTCAGGTAAAGTCTTGCTAAAAGCAGACAAAATTTGTCGTTTTAAGTCCATAATCTCCGTAGTGAGATTTTGATGTCTAGTCAAAGATCGTTTTACTCTTTTCCATCTCTTACTCATGTTAAATGGTACAGGTTTTATATAAAACTGAGAAGAATTTCAATCACATTTCCATACACTTTGTGTAGATAAAACAGCTAATTGATCTCCAAGCCAGCAAACGGTGTGTTGAAGATTGAGCACGTCGGTAGCAAGTTTTGTATCTAAATCTCTTTGTTGTTGCCATAACAAATGAGAGTCTTTATGCCAGTCCTGAACAAAATCAGCTGTTTGAATTTCTTGGTGTAACGCTAGGTTTGCTATTGTCGCTGTTTCAGTTACTGACACAACTGCTAGAATTGAAGCAATGACCACACCAAGCATATGTCTACATCAGTGTAGCAAAGTCTGTACAGTGGTTACTAGATGAGAAACAGCAAAAGAATCTGACCATGGCCTAGTCAGATTTATAGGCAATCATACTTTTGTTCAAGCTTTAACAATTACTAGTGAAAAATTATAGTTACAGGCTTATCTTTTCATTTTTTCCCACCAACACTGATTTACACATTGAGTTAGATAATAATAATCACATGACACAGACCCCACAGTATCATTCCAGGTCCAATTTCCATATAATAATGCAAAAGGATATTTTACACATGCCATTGTGGAATAAGATTTATTAATGTGTAAATTAACATGAAATGGACCCGAAGAGTCGCCACTATCCAAAATATAGTTTTTTGATCAGTGAGATTTTCAGAAACTGCCCATAGTTTCCAAATATCCCCTTGACTGTGTGGATATCTCTGCAATTGTAATTGAGGAGGGACAAGTGCAAATTTCTGCCATTTAACTGTTTCATTACCATTACCCATCAAAGTGTTTTTTGCATGATGCCACCTAAGAGATTTATTTGACCATTTTTCTAAGAATTGCCCATGATCTGGACTCCAATCTACAATGATATACCCAGAATAATTCATGACTTTAAAGGGTCAATGACCTCGGTAACGTTTCCATTCCAAAGATTTTAGAGAAGTAGCAAAAAAGTTAACATTTTTAAACAAAGGGATCAGCCATTGTTGATTTTGATCAATCTTGCTGGGGTCCAAAACCTGTAATTATTAACAGAAATGAAAGCATACCCTCGTCACAGATATATTAATGATGCTGGGATCCAACATTTTTCTTTTTCTTTATACCAAATAGGCATATTCAAGATCTTCTTGTCTTCTTTTTTCCCTTGAAAATGCAACTCTGATGCTGATAGATTTCCCTTGCTCCAAATATTCAAAAAATTTAGGGTAAGTAAAGTTTTATTCAAAATGTCTTTAGGTTTCATAAATCTCTCTTGTTCCCCCTTTTTTATTTTTTTCAAGATATTCATGCAAGGTATGATTATCTCTTTTAATGATAGCTTGCCCTTGACTATTATAAGGAATACCAAAAGTATGAGTGATATGATATTGAGATAAAAAGTGAGCTAATTTTGCAAATTGGTAGGCAGGTGCGTTATCAGTTTTTAATTCAATTGGTAATCTCATAACTGCAAAACAAGATAACAAATGAGTAATAACAGTGTCAGCCTTTTCAGAATGTAATGCAGTGGCCCATTGAAAATGTGTGCACGTATCTATAGTATGATGCACATACTTTTGTTTTCTGAAAGAAGAAATATAAATTACATCAATTTGCCATATCTGATTTGCTTGTTATCTTCTTACATTGACACCTGTTGAGGTAAACGGTAAAGCAAAGGGTGCACATATGGAACAAGAACGAACAATATTTTGAGCTTGTTTTTGAGCAATAGAATGAGATTTTTGTAACCCTTTGGAGTTGGTATGCTGTAAGAGATGTTCTTGTTTTGTTGCTTCTATAGGATAAAGTAAGGCATCAATTGTAGCATTTTCGAATTATAAGGGTCCAGGAAGGGTGGAATGTGCATGAATGGAGTAAAGAAAATTAATTTTGAAAGCTTAGAAAGTAATTGTTGTACTTGGTAAAACAATTTATCAATAGCTGTTTTAAGGGTCAGTGGAAGGGAGACATGGGGAAGCTGTAGGCAAGAGAGAACAGCATATCGAGAATCTGAAACAATGTTAATAGGAAGTTGAGGAAAATCTTGCAAAACTAAATAGATAGCCCACAATTCAGCAGGCTGTACAGAAGAAAATGAGTGAGGGAGAACCTTGGAACTTTCCGGGGTCCAATATCCAGCAGTATTTTTATTTGCATCTGTAAAAATAGTGGGTCCCTTTACTGGAACATCTGAAATTGGGGATTGAGATATCATAGAGTTAGTCCGAAGAAAATCAATCAATTTAGATGATGGATAGTGATTAGAAAACGAACCAGGAAATGAGGCAAGAGAAATTTGCCAGTTTTCATTAAATTGTAAACATCGAGATATTTGAGCATTTGTTAATTGAATAACAATCTGGTATGGTTCATATCCTGACAACTGTAAAATACGATGGCGACCTTTCTGTATAAGGAAGGCTAACTCATCCATATATGTAGTCAATTTTTTTGGAAAAGCTATTAGGTAAGAAAACCCATTCTATTAATCTTTTTTCTTGAGCAATTGCACCAGATGGAGAATAAGGGGTATGAAATATTATAAACTAAATAGGTTAAGATGCATGTAAGTACCGTCATTTAGTCATTGCTCAACAAATTTGAAGTTCCTGTAAAGCCAATGGGGTTAAGGTCTGGGGGTATCCAGAGTTTGACAATATTAGGAGCTGTTAATAGGAGATCATCTATATAATTGGGGTATTTTTGATGGAGGGATTGTAAAGACCGAGCTATGAATTTTTGACATAAAGTAGGACTATTTGTCATTTTTTGTGGTAAGACTGTCTATTGATAACGCTTAACATGCTGAGCATGATTAAGAACAGGAATTGTAAAAGCAAATTTATCTCTATCTTGCAATTGTAGGGGAATGGCAAAAAAGCAGTCCTTAAGATTTAGCACCATTAAGGACCAATTTTGAGGAATAAGAGCTGGAGAGGGGAGTCTCAATTGTAATGTTTTCATAGGTTTAATATATTTATTAACTTTTTTAAACTTAGTTAACTTTTTTTATTTTTTAGATTTTTTTAGAATAACAAAAACAGGAGAATTTTAGGGGGAGGTAGAGGGCTTTATATGATCAAGTTGAAGTTGTTTTTGTACTAATTGTTTTAACACCTTGAGCTTTATTTGTGGTAATGGCCACTGCTCAACCTATTTTGGAGTATTAGTTAACCATTTTAATGGGAGTGTTTGAGGAATTTGAGCAGTGGCTATTAGTTTTTTGGTGGAATGGTTATAAAAGCCCCCAAAGGAGACAGAAGATCTCTTTTCCAAATATTAATAGGTATGTTTACAATATAAAAGGTAACAGACACTGATCTTTTATTATGGAATTGGCATTGCAAGGGATGGGTACTCTTTTAGACATCTGTAATAGAGCCCAGTCTCGTCAGAATTAGAGGGCCTTTTTTTTTTTTTTTCAAATCCCAGGGCCATTGTTGAGAAGGAATAACTGAAACATCTGCCTCTGTGTCTATTAGTCTCTCAAAGGTTTTTTTTTGTATAATTAAGGAGAGAACAGGGCGAGAATCTTTGATAAGCATTTTTTAAAATATATGTCGCCCAGTACTTTTAAATCTTTTTGTTTCTTTATTAGGAAGAGCCAAAAAGTGATGATAAGGTAGAAGAAGTACTTGAGCAATGCGTTTTCCAGCTAATAATGAAAGCGTGGTAGAAGTAGAAACCATAATCAAAAAATTTCCAACATAGTCGGAGTCTATTACCCCAGGAATTATGGTTAGACCTCTCAAAGCAGCACTGTTATGGCCTAATATTAAGCCAAAGGTGACTTTAGGCAGTGGTTTGAATACATTTGTTTTTAATTTGTAAATGCCTCCTCTTGGTGACAAAAGAACATTTTTAGCTAGTGGCAAATCAGCAGCAGCACTCCCTGAAGTAGCAGACCATAAGTCTGAAATCATTAAAAATTTGAGGTCTTTTTAATGAGGCATTGACTGATAACTGTTGTTGGGAGGGAACAGGGTTGGGGCAGGTGGGATGGAAGGAGGGCAAGGAGGGAAAGCCCCTGGTATTGTTTTTGGGCCCCAAGGACTTGGGCCCGCAAGATAGTTTTTCGGTATCGGGTTGCCCATTTTGTCTGTTTTAGATTTTGCACTTATTAGTCCAATGAAGCCCCTTTTTGCATTGATGGCAAGGTCTAGGAGGAGTTTTATTTTTTTCAGCAAAAGATCTGTCTTGAGGAATTGCACCTTGATCAGCTTTTAATTTTTGACATTTTTTTCTTATATGACCAGTTTTTTTACAATGGAAGCAGTTAACTCCCTTTTGTGGTCTCACAGCTTTGGCCAAGGCTGTAGCAAAGACATTAACCTGATGTTTTGTTTTGTTTTGTTTTGTTTTACTCCCAAGCAGGCTTTGATATATTTAGCTATAGATGCACCCTGTCTCTTTAATGGTCTCAGTATATGTTTGCATTTAGTATTTGCATTTTTAAATGCTAAAGTTTGTAATAATATCTCTGGAATTTTATATCTCTCTACAGCTCATTCCACAGCTACCCTCAATCTTGTTAGAAAATCAGTATATGGCTCATTGGGGCCTTACATTGTTTTAACAAAGGAGGGCTGGGCATGGCCAGTAGGCACCACATGACGCCATGTTTGTAAAAAGACATGGTGGACTTGTTGTAAGTCTTGATCAGAGTATTGAGCCTGTTCTCTTAAAGCCCGATAGTGGCTCTCTCCCATTAACTTGTCTTTGAAAGGACCAGGAGGATTTTGTCTTTTATTAATCCGAGCTTGTTTTTTAGCTTTTTTTTTTTTTTTTTTTTTTTTCACCAGCTACGAAGTTGCAACCATTGAGGACCCTCCAAGACAGCTTGGGCAATAGATTTCCAATCTCACGGAATGATTAATTTGCCTTTTTATAATGATTTTAGCATAGTCAAAACAAAGGGAGATTGAGGACTATGTTGCACTACTGCAACTTTAAGATCTTTAAAAAATTTTATGTTTTAAAGGAGTCTATTGAATATTTATCACGTTGTCATCTTGTTGTCTCTGGATGGGAAATAGTTGTGGAGGATCGATAAAACCACTAGGGGGAGCTGGCAAGTCATCATCATGAAGCATAGACAAAGGAAAGGAGAACCAACAATGCTTCTTGCCCACATTGGGCCAATCAACTGCAGTGGGGAAAAGAGAAGCATAAGGAGGAGCAGAAGGCACAGATTTCTTCTCCTCCCTAGGGGATTTTCACCATTTCTGGAATAGATGGGTCATTTTTTTAATCCCTTTACCCTCCTCTGATGAAACCGAAGAAGCCTCTGAATCTGATTTTGAACTATCAGATGTTTTACCATTTCCAGAAGGAGGCTTATTTGTAATAAGGAGGCTTATTTAGGCAATGCAGAAACCCCACCAAAGTTTGACACATCCTCATAAATTGCCTCCCCCTTCATTGAAGCATTAGATTTAGTCTCATTATCAGTAGATAGCAAAGTCAAAGCCCATGTTATAGCATTACATAAAGTCCATAACTTCAAAGGGATCACATTACCCTTTTGATGTTGCTTTTTCAATTTAAAAAAAAAATTATTTTCCATTCTTTCAAATTTAACTGTAACTTAGTTTGATATTGAAACCAATGACAATATTTTTTCACCAAGCGAAAGAGCTCACTCAATTGATGAGTTGAGGCCTTAATGCCTATGGAGTGGAGAAGTCCTTTGACTAACTCCATGTACTGTGTCTGTAATGATGATGAGAAATTCCCCATGATTTTCTGAAAGTTCCCCTGCTAGGGTGAGGAATTCCCCATGATTTTCACGAAAGTTCCCCTGCTATGGATTTAAAATTCCCCCGGGGTTACTCACCCTTTCGGTTTTACTCGAGCCCCTTCTTGGGCACCAGATTTTGGGGACTGCAAGTGAAATGACACAAATACAAGACACACAAGAGACAGACACCACTCTGGCCAGAGGAAAAAGAACTGCACAAGCAAGCAAGCAAGCTTGCAGTTTACTTTTATATAGCCCCCCTGGGCAGAATTCCAGACTGTATGACTAAGCCTTCTCAGTATAATGCATGTCCATAAATGTTATCATACAGCAAAAGGGAGTGAAATATCTGCTTACTGCAGAGTCTTTCCAGATCCCTTTCTTCCTCCTTATCACAGGAAAGGAATGATAAGGAAGGGAATGTTCCCTTGTTTGCAAGGGACCATTAAATTCAAGGCTGTGTCCAGTCTCCTTGGCAGAACGCCTCATTTGCAAGCACTTTCAGCCTGAGCAGAGAGCCCCGTTTGCAGGCACATCTCCACTTTCCCTATTGTGGCTGCATTAACCCTTCAGGTGGTCTGTATTCCCATCTCTTTCAGAATTGTCCACAGTTTCTTGTGATCCACACAGTCAAAGGTTTGACATAGTCAATAAAGCAGAAATAGATATTTTTCTGGAACCTTCTTGCTTTTCCCAGTGGATATTGACAATTTGATCTCTGGTTCTTCTGCCTTTTCTAAAACCAGCTTGACAATCTGGAACTTCACAGTTCATATACTGCTGAAGCTTGGAGAATTTTAAGCAACACTTTACTACCATGTGAGATGAGTGCAATTGTGCAGTTGTTTGAGGATTGTTTGATATAGTCTTTCTTTGGGATTAGAATGAAAACTGACCTTTTCCAGTCCTGTGACTGAAAACTCCTTAAGTACAGTTCAGTTCAGTTCAGTTACTCAGTCATGTCTGACTCTTTGCAACCCCATGAATCGCAGCACAGCAGGCCTCCCTGTCCATCACCAACTCCCGGAGTTCACTCAGACTCAAGTTCATCGAGTTAGTGATGCCATCCAGCCATCTCATCCTCTGTCGTCCCCTTCTCCTCCTGCCCCCAATCCCTCCCAACATCACAGTCTTTTCCAATAAGTCAACTCTTCGCAAGAGGTGGCCAAAGTACTGGAGTTTCAGCTTTAGCATCATTCCCTCCAAAGAAATTCCAGGGCTGATCTCCTTCAGCATGGACTGGTTGGATCTCTTTGCAGTCCAAGGGACTCTCAAGAGTCTTCTCCAACACCACAGTTCAAAAGCATCAATTCAAAAAACAAAACAAAAGCATCAATTCTTCGGCACTCAGCCTTCTTCACAGTCCAACTCTCACATCCATACCTGACAACTGGAAAAACCATTGCCTTGACTAGACGGACCTTAGTCTTCAAAGTAATGTCTCTGCTTTTGAATATGCTGTCTAGGTTTGGTCATAACTTTTCTTCCAAGGACTAAGTGTCTTTTAATTTCATGGCTGCAATCACCATCTGCAGTGATTTTGGAGCCCAAAAAATAAAGTCTGACACTGTTTCCATTGTTTCCCCATCTATTTCCCATGAAGTGATGGGACCGGATGCCATGACCTTTGTTTTCTGAATGTTGAGCCAGCTTTTTCACTCTCCTCTTTCACTTTAATTGAGAGGCTTTTTAGTTTCTCTTCACTTTCTCCCATAAGGGTGGTATCATTTGCATATCTGAGGTTATTGATATTTCTCCCGGCAATCTTGATTCCAGCTTGTGTTTCTTCCAGTCCAGTCTTTCTCATGATGTATTCTGCATATAAGTTAAATAAGCAGGGTGACAATATACAGCCTTGATGTACTCCTTTTTCTATTTGGAGCCAGTCTGTTGTTTCATGTCCAGTTCTAACTGTTGCTTCCTGACCTGCATACAGGTTTCTCAAGAGGCAGGTCAGGTGGTCTGGTCTTCCCATCTCTCTCAGAATTTTCCACAGTTTATTGTGATCCACACAGACAAAGGCTTTGGCATAGTCAATAAAGCACAAGTAGGTGTTTTTCTGGAACCCTCTTGCTTTTTCCATGACCCAGTGGATGTTGGCAATTTGATGTCTGGTTCCTCTGCCTTTTCTAAAACCAGCTTAAATATCTGGAAATTCATGGTTCATGTATTGCTGAAGCCTGGCTTGGAGAATTTTAAGCATTACTTTACTAGCGTGTGAGATGATTGCAATTTTATACATACACATATTTTATTTACTGTTGCAAGAATAAGTGTTGAATAAATACTGGCATAGAAAGAATGAACATCAATTTTGATTCAGAATTCCAGAGAATTATGTCAATTGTAAGCTTCAAAAGAAAAAAAAATAAGAGGGTCACTCATCCTAAATAAGTACTTATTGTCAGAGTTTGGCCAAACCATTTGTCAGTTGATAATTTAGTGCTGGAGACAGTGTGTCTCCACCAGTTTCTTGGGTGGTAAGATGGGGTGTCCTAGGGTTATGTTGCCTTAAATTTAAAGTGGTCCTGAAAATCATAGTACTTAATTAGGGCTCAGGTAATTTTATTCAAGCAATCCTTTGTAGGATCAAATATATTTAGTCATGATCAAACATATAAAGAGTCAAAGAAATTAATTCTGAAATAAAATAACACAGAGGTGATTCCAAATGCCCTCAGCTTTTTCAAAAAGCACACTGTTGGTGTGGCCAAACAAGATGAAATATTAAGTGAATTATTTGTTGCACACAGATTAATGATGAATTAATTTATTTTCATATCTATTCATTCATTTATCCAGTGAATGCATTCAGTGTTCGCAGAGGTATAAGAGCTTGTGCTGAGTCCTGTGGATACACTGGAAAAAGTCTCCACCTATATATCTGTTAATCATCTGGTCTATCATTTCTATCTATATTAAATTACATCTATGCATCTGACTATAACACATTACTGAGGAGATTTCCCTAGAAAGAACTGCACTTCTTATGAAGCAGTCCAACTTTTCTGTTTATAAATAAGGGCTAATATTGACATTTCACTATAAGGAAGTCACATGGGATATTGATTAGTGTCAGTGAACAGACACTTAAATACAGATCCCCTGTGCTCACTCTTGAAATCACTTACTTTTTAGAGCTGTTCATATTGTAGAACTGAAAGAAAGAAAGGATTAAAAAAAAGAAAACAGAAGGAAAGGATGAAAGGACAGAGAAGAAGCAGTAGTCACTTCGATGTCTCTTGCAGAACAATAAATTATTCGGGCTTTTTGCTATTGTTTCCTAGAATTTTAAAATATTACTTTGAAAAGCTTGATTAAAATGTTTTATTTTTATTACAAATACAGTTTTCCAGCAAGTTTTAATTAATATATTTCTAAATTTCTAGGTAAAACTTGCATTGGTTAACTGCTAATATTTTAATTGTTTTTCTAGTATTACATATGCCTGAGCTCCCTCCAATCTTCCGTTTTCATCATTAAATTTGTGAATTGACAATTTTCAAGTAGAAAATTTAAATCAAAATCATCTTTAAAGATATCTATAGATTTATATATGTGTAGTTTTTTCTTCATCTCATTTTCTTATTTTTACTGCATAATCTCCTTTTGAAAGGTGAACACGTTTTAGTTTTGGACAAAGAAGATGCTATATTTATTTGGAGGTTATACACAGGATGAGCCTAATATGATTTTTTTCTTTCACATTTTATTCAAATAGCTTATGTTTTCTACTCAGATATAATCTCAACTATCAGGCATGCATTTAGTCACATTTTTATTTTAGTGAAATTACACGAACAAATCTGTTAATTTATTGTTTGCTATTATGCATCCACATAATTTAAATTATTATACAAATATATTTATATTAAAAATAAATGGAAGTTGCCTTCAAGGAACACAGATCTTCATCAAATAACAAAGATGAAGAATTAATACATAATGTCTGCCATATTAGAGAATTAATTTGGTGACTGGTAACATAGACTATGAATATGTATGTGTAGAAATACTTTATTGTCTATAGATAAGAAATACTATATGGAAATTATCTATAGAAATACTATAGATAATACTTTCTAGAAAGAAATACTTTCTTTAGTTTTCTCCTCACCAACTTTATTATCTGCTAAATGCTGTACCCAAATCCAGCAGCAGAAAATTCTTCAGAAACAAAGCTGCCAGTGCAATGCTTTCAAGTTGCATTTTTTTATTGAAAAACCTAAATTTCATTTTTTTTTTACCTGTCAGTCTAGATGTCTAACAGAAAGTGGGAGTTTATGGCAGCAGAGAAGTGGCTGACTAGATATGACACCTGAGGTTGAAGTAAATAGATTTCCCAAATGAAATCTGGAGCTGTCAACACTGTCAGCCGACACTCTCATGATAAGGACACCATTTGAAACCTGTGGCAAGACTTTTTCTAGCCTTCTCTGACTTTGTTGACTCTCACAGTGCTTCAAATATCTTGCCCTGGCTGCAGAGCTGTGTTACAAGTTCAGTGAGTGCTTCCACCTTGAAAACATTGAACATATTGCTGTCTTAACTATCACAGGAATTCAAGTGATGCTGCACCCCAAGGGACCTTACATGGAGGTATCCTCAGGGTCCAATACCCATCTCCTTTTGATGTTAACTGTAATGTTTAAAATGTAGAAATAATTCCTACAGTAGATGCCCTTCAGCTTCCAGTACATGGATGAATTTTTGTGTAACATTTTATTTGTTTTAATTTTGTTCATGGCAGTGTATTTTCCACTTACCTCATACTACTTAAAACCTATGAGTCCCATATAACTTTGTATAAGTTTTCTTAGAAACAGATACTCAGACAAGGATTTGAGTGCAAGTATTTATGTGGAAAGTGCACTAATTACAGGAAAAGAATGAGGAAGTAAGAATGTAAAGGAAGGCTATGAGAGTTTGAAAGCCAGTGTTGGGCAACTGTGGCTGTCTCAACAGGGAAAGCTTGGGAAATGAAATAAAACATATATTTGAGTATTATCAGGCTTATGGAGAATTGGGAATATGTGCATAGTCTCCCATAAAACATCTGGATGACGTTTGCTCTCAGGACTCTATACACTGCCCTTCAGGCAAGGGGGAAAAAAAAAAAAAAAGTTGCAGACCCCTGTGTGGGAAGCTTTAAAACACTGAGGAGGTAAGAGCTGAGTCTGACATGGATTTTAGAAACACCTAGAATTCTTGTCTGTTCACATCCTTTAAATCCCCATCCAATCATCTTTACCTTTGAACTATATAAATACTCTGGCAACATTAATTACCTGCACTGCTGCACCAAGCCACCATCATTCATTAGTTGATGAAATAACTTGTTTGGAATAGGTTCAAAGGTGAATTGAAAGAAAATAAAGTAGTCAGTGAAACTGCTCTTTCTTTTAGTTTTACAGTGAGGGAAAGCAGAGATTTAAAGTGCTGACCTCAAAGTCAAGTAGAATCAAGACTGTTCTACTTTTTTAAGGAGGAGTATGATCTCATATTGGTATGAAGATGAAAATTATCCAAAGGAGAGAGAAAAAAAAAATGATGCCAAAGAAAGAATTTCTGAAGTACAATTATTGAGTATACCCAAAGTAAGCTTCATTTGAAAATTGGTAGGAGGTTTCTTAATTTGGATCATTAATACAGAATAAGAATAAAGGCAGAAATTATGATCACAGAAGCAAGTGAATGAGAAGCAATACAAGTGTGTCCTATCTCCTCAGATCACAAAATTTAAATGGGACAATGCCATTACTAATGTAAGTAATAAAGATGAAAAAGGACTTGGAGGGTGGAGAAAAGCAAATGGTTTTCAAAGAGAAAGGAAGAATAAATGGCATAGAGGAATTTGCTATAATTTCTAGAAACATCAAAAACTTACCTGAGGTTCAGTCATTATTCTCCACACTGCAGAAAGGCTATTTAAAATGGAAGTTACATCATATCACTTTTGGACTCAAAGCTCTTCACTCTAAATTATAACAAACCAGTCACCTGCTATGTCTTCTTTATGCCACCTCTAGATAACTACTTGATTTCGGATGCCCACCTTACTTTATCTGCCCCAGTCATTCTGGCCTCCTTTTGGTTAATAAGCTATGTCAGAGTGGCTTCCATCTCTGGGATTTTATTGCATTTCCTCTGTGTGAAAAATCTTTTACACCTGATAGGGGCCTGATTTACTCCTTAATTTACTTCAGGTTTACATTGCTGTTACCTGATAAGAAAGGCTGTCCCAACCTCACACATAACATAAGTGCCTTCCGCATTCTATATCCTGCTTTACTTTCCTTCAGAGCACTTATCATTGGCTGATTTTTGTGTCATCCAATGTTCTTTCCTAGACGATAAGCTTTGTATGAGAAGGAGCTTTGTTTAATTCATTGCTTTATCCTCAGTGTCACAATCAATGCCAGGAATTTAATGAATATTTGTTGAGATGAATTGAGTCAGAAAAGGAAATATGTTCAGTATAGATACCAGGAGTTTGATATTACTCCTTTAATAATTTTTAAAATTATTCTTTTGTATATCTAAAGCTCACCATGTGCTTAACTGCTCAGGTGTGTTCAATTCATTGTGGCACTATGGACTTTAGCCCTCCAGGAGCCTCCATCCATGGGATTCCCCAGTCAAGAATACTGGAGTGGGTTGTCATGACTTCCTCCAGGGAGTCTTTCCAACCCAGATTTTGAACCCAGGTCTCCTGAATTGCAGGCAGATTCATTACCGTCAGAATCCAGGGAAACCCAAAAATACCATAAGAGTTATTAAAAAGGAAAGCTTAGGTATCTAGAACAGTAAGAAAAAAAAAGGGGGGGTTGATGCATGAATTAAATGCTGTTTTTTCTTGAATAAAATTTACAACTAAAAGCATACTGTGAATTGTCCTTATCAGTGTTACTGAGATTGATTTGGATATGATGACAATTTTTTGACATTATCTGTCAACACATTACTTATTCAGCTGATGTTATATGCTAGGTTGGTGGCCTTGTTTGCCACACTATTTCAAGTTTTTTCGTGTTTCTATAGATTTTTGTATGTATGTTGAATAAAGGAAGATAGATGCAATAAACTATATATATTTTAATATGCATACTCTTTTAACAAATTTAAGATTGATTTAAACTTTATATGTTATTTAGACAGTCAAATTTTAGGCAAAGCACACATTACATATTTTAATATTTTTTATCATGGAAATATTAAATATACTACAAAAAATTAAAGTTTGAAGTATATTCAATCCTCACGTACTCACAACTCATCTTCAACAATTATCAGTTTTCTGCTAATCTTGTTTTACCCATCTGCTCTGTTTTTTTCCTCCCTTTGAACCATTCAAAATCAGTTTCCAGTCATCTGTTATCTGTAAATATTTAGAACATACTTCTAACAAATAAAAACTTGTTATTATTAATGTAAATACCATGCTGCATTCCATTAACAGCACTTAATGGTAGGCACCTATTTTAAATTTTCTGATTGCTTGAAAATTTTTCCCTTTGCCATTTTGTTCTAGTCACAATATAAATAGTGTCCGTATGTTCTAATCAATCATTGTCACCTGAGTCATTTTATTATAAAAGAAAAAACTCTCTTGACCTTTATAATAGACAGAACTAGGACATACTACTTATTTGTGTTTAAGAGTATTCTCACTATTTACATGATTATCACTTAACTGTAGTTAGTATTATATATTTGTGTCAAATTTAATGTTATACATTTTAGTTCCTTAAGAATATTGACAGAATTGCTTATCTGCTTCATCTTAAAAATTACATACAATAATTTTGAAATAATAATAGCAATATTACAAAGCTAAAATAATTGAATAAAATTTAATATTTGTGAGGCTTTTTGTTTTTAGAATAAATCTCATTAGGGACATTTAGTCACTGGAAGTGGAAGTCTCTCAGTTGTGTCTGACTCTTTGTGACCCCGTGGATTATACAGTCCATGTAATTCTCCAGTCCAAAATACTAGAGTGGGTAGCCTTTCCCTTCTCCAGGAGATCTTACCAACCCAAAGATGAAACCTAGGTCTCCCCCCTTGCAGGAGGATTCTTTACAAGCTGAGACACAAGGGAAGCCCATTTAGTCACTACCTGGTCTTAAAAATCAAGAGAAAAGTTTCTTTTTATGTATGGTCATTCCATAGCTGGATACAGAGGTAGGATAATTTATATCAGTTTGATTTAACTTTAGGGCAGTTAAATTTTTCTTATAGATATAATTATTGATAGACAGGACTTACATAACATCAAAGTGAAAAGTGCATAGGAAAAATCTGCATGTCTCATTTCTATCACATCTCATTTCTATCCCCATATTCCATATTCCATATAAATGTGAATATTTCTTTTCACATAAGAGATACAAATTCTACTTTTCCTATAGACAATTTACTTGCAGATACTTTTTTACTTGCAGTTACCTTTTTCCCTTCTTCTATTTCTTTTCTACTCTTTTCTTTTTTAATAAAAGCAAAATATATACAACATCTGCATCTTATATATAAATTTTACAAAATATTCATTTGTTCATATGTGAAGAACTGACTCATTGAAAAAGACTCGGATGCTGGGAAAGATTGAAGGCTGGAGGAAAAGTGGACAACAGAGGATGAGATTGTTGGTTGACATCACTAACTTGATGGACATGAGTTTGAGCAAGCTCCAGGAATTGGTGATGGGCAGGGAAGCCTGGCATGCTGCAGTCATGGGGTTGCAGAGTTGGAAACAACTGAGTGGCTGAACAGAACTGAGCTGATGGTATACATTTATAAATTTCACCTATTACTATTGTATTAAAAATTGTATATATTTTCTATATTTGTATGTGCATGTATATATTTCCTTCCAGCTTCTTTAGACAAAGAACATCATCCTTCTCTAATTATAATATGTCCTAGATATTACTCCATATCAAGATTTGGTGCTGTGATTCATCAATTTTTGTAGGCAAATGTACACATTGCTCTATGACTGAAGCAAGTTTTTCAACTAGTTATATATTAAAGGGCATTTTAATTGTTTTTTGACTTTCATATATATTGAAGATTGATTAACTTTGTCTATAAATCATATTTTTACCTTTGTATAAGGATAGTTTTCCAAAATTAACATTTTTGATTCAGAGTTAATTATTATAAAGTGAAGTGAAGTGAGTGAAGTCGCTCAGTTGTGTCCAACTCTTTGCTACCCCATGGACTGCAGCCCATCAAGCTCCTCCTCTATGGGATTCTCTAAGCAAGGGTACTGGAGTGGGCTACCATTTCCTTCTCCAAATTATTATAAAACTATGATAAATATTAGGTACTTCTCATGTGACTCAGCAGTAAAGAATGTGCCTGCCAAATGTAAAGGATGCAAGAGACATGAGCTTGTTCACTAGGTCAGGAAGATCCCCTGGAGTAGGAAATGGCACCACATTCCAGTATACTTGCCTTTGTAAATTCCATAGACAGAGGAGCCTGGTGGGCTAGAGTCCATGGGGTCAGTCACAAAGAGGTTTACAGCATTGAGCAACTGACTGACTTAACACAAAAGCATGTATGATAAATATTGCCAAAATCCTCTCCATTTTTTTTTGTATAATTTTGCCTTTCTACAAGCAAAATATGGTATCTCTTACTGTATGACTTTACTACCAAGCTTTGTTGTCCAACTTTTAAACTTTTTGTCATTCAGATGACAGGGGAAATTATCTTTCAGTGAGCTTCTACTTTTCATTGCTCTATTTCTTAATGGCCACTGCATTTTGTTATCTTGGATCTGTCTGTTCTAAACTTTGTTAATTTTTCTATTAGGTCACTAGTCTCTTAATTTTCTACCTTATTTGGCTCATGAATTTGTGATGTAAGTTGACTTATTTGCTGATTTGTAATTTGTGTTTCACTTTGCTTATAATATTTATGTTGTTTCCCTTAGTTAACTTTATTAAGCTTTTTTCCTAATTACATCTTGGTTTGGGGTTAGATGTTTAAAACTTATTTCAGTTTCCAACTACAAATGAATTCAAATGTTTTACAATTTTCATATTTTTAAATTTCATATTTCAATTCAAATTTATTTTTTTATTTCTTACAGAATACAAAATTTCATATGTGGTGGTTAAATCATCTCATTGTCAATTTTAAAAGGATATTTTTCACATTATTTAATATGTTGCCTCTGTGTATGCTACCTTTCATATTTGCAATATGTATATAAATCAACATATAACTATTTATACATTTTAATTTTATGTTTCTGTTTAGTAAGTAATTACATTTTGTGAAATTATTTTTAACTTGGTTCTTTTAGAATTTTCAGATAAATAAGCATGTATGAAAATAGAGATAGATTTATTATTTTAAAAATTGTATACATGTGTTTAGTACTCTTGTCTAACTATTTTGTCTAATGCTGCCAATACTAGCTAACTGTGAGATTATTGGCAGCCTAGATTTTTCTTGATTTTATCGAGTTAAATATGATACTCACTTTTGGATTTAGGTATCTATTTCTGTGTTCACCAGTTTTTACTTCTATCTATCTATTTATTATCATTGATCTAACCATCATGTTAAGAAAGTACATGTATTAATTTTAAATGTTTTATAACAAATACTTGTTCTTATAATAAGCTTCATTTTTGGCATTTAAGGAGATAATATGGACTATTTATCTTTAATTTTGGGGGTGTATGATGGATTATATTAATGGCTTCTATCTATTGAAACTTCCTTGCATTCCTTTAATAAACTTCTTATGACAGAATTAGCAATTCTCTTAGAATTACACTAAACTTTCTCTTTCTGTTCTCTTGATTATCTGTCTCAAAGAAGATTACAATTATTCAGAATATTGTAAGATACATAATAGGTACTCATTATGTAATAGTTGAATAGATGACTATCTTAAAACATTAGTTTTCTTTGTCCTATTTTCATAAGTAATGCATGTCAGCTCTTTAATGTCAGTTTTAGGCAAACGGACCTTTCAGTTAAATTCAGTCACTCAGTCCTGTCTGACTCTTTGCAACCCCTTGAATCACAGCAGGCCAGGGCTCCCTGTCCATCACCAACTCCCGGAGTTCACTCAAACTCACGTCCATCGAGACAGTGATGCCATCCAGCCATCTCATCCTCTGTCGTCCCCTTCTCCTCCTGCCCCCAATCCCTCCCAGCATCAGAGTCTTTTTCAGCGAGTCAACTCTTCCCATGAGGTGGCCAAAGTACTGGAGTTTCAGCTTCAGCATCATTCCTTCCAAAGAAATCCCAGGGCTGATCTTCAGAATGGACTGCCTGGATCTCCTTACAGTCGAAGGGACTCTCAAGAGTCTTCTCCAAAACCACAGTTCAAAATCATCAATTCTTCAGTGCTCAGCCTTCTTTATGGTCAAGCTCTGACAACCCTACATGATTACTGGAAAGACTATTGCTCTGACTATACTGGTTGTTCATTGGAAGCACTGATTTTGAAGCTGAAACATCAATACTTTGGCCACCTAATGCAAAGAGCTGACTCATTGGAAAACACCCTGATGCTGGGAAACATTGAGGGCAGGAGGAGAAGTGGATGACAGAGGATGAGATGGTTGAATGGCATCACCAACTCAATGGACATGGGTTTGGTTGGACTCCAGGAGTTGGTGATGGACAGGGAGGCCTGATGTGCTGTGTTTCATGGGGTTACAAAGAGTTGGACACAACTGAGTGACTGAACTGATACAGACATTTGTTGTTAAAGTGATATCTTTGGTTTTTAACATACTGTCTAGGTTTGTCATAGCTTTCCTGCCAAGAAGCTATCATCTTCTGTTTTCATGACTGCAGTCACCATCCACAGTGATTTGAGACCCCAAGAAGAGGAAATCTGTCACTGCTTTCAGTTTTTACCCTTGTATTTGTCATGAAATGATGGGGCTGGAAAATCAGTCCTGAATATTGGAAGGACTGATGCTGAAGTTGAGTCTCCCACTCTTTAGTTTCTCTTTGCTTACTGCTTTAGAGTGGTATCATCTGCTTCTCTGAGGATGGTGATATCTCTCCCAGCAATCTTGAATCCAGCTTATAACTCATCCAGCCCAGCATTTCTGATGGTGTGCTCTATGTATATATTAACAAACAAACAAACAGGATAACAGTCTTCTCATACTCCATTCTCAATCCTGAACCTGTTAGTTGTTCCATACAGGATTTTAACTGTTGCTTCCAAACCCACATACAGGTTTCTTAAGAGACAGGTACGTTAGTTTGGTAATCCTATCTCAAGAGTTTTCCACAGTTTGTTATGATCCACACCATCAAAGGCTTTAGTGTACTTGATGAAACAGAGGTCAATGTTTTTCTGGAATTCCCTTGCTCTCTCTAGGATACAGAGAATGTGTGCAACATGATCTCTGGTTCTTCTACCTTTTCTAAACACAGCTTAGACATTAGGGAGCTCTCAGTTCACATAATGTTGAAGCCTATAATGCAAGATTTTAAGCATAGCCTAACTAATATGAGAGAGGAGTGCAATTGTCTGGTAGCTTGAAAATTCCTTGGTATTGCCCTTCTCGGGAATTGGGAACTTGAATGTGATTCTTTTTCTCCCTTGTTGCATTTCCTACATTTTTCCTCTCTCTTATTTCCTCCTCTCTTTGTTTCAGTCAGTTCAGTTCAGTTCAGTTCAGACACTCAGTAATGTCTAACTCTTCATGATGACATGGACTGCAGCACACCAGGCTTCCCTGTTCATCACCAACTCTTGCAGTAAACTCAAACTCATTTCCAATGAGTCGGTGATGCCACTCACCATCTAATCCTCTCTTGTCACCTTCTACTCCCCCTTCAATTTTCCAAGCATTGAGGTCTTTTGATATGAGTCAGTTCTTTCCACCGGGTGGCCAAAGTATTGGAGTTTCAGGTTCAGCATCAGTCCTTTCAATGAATATTCAAGTCTGATTTCCTTCAGAATGGACTTGTTGAAACTCCATGCAGTCCAAGGGACTGTCAAAAGTATTCTCCAACACCACAGTTAAAAATCACTAATTATTCAGCACTCAGCTTTCTTTATAGTACAACTCTCACATCCATACATGACTATTGGAAAAACAAAACAAAACAAAAACAAAAAAACAACATAGCTTTGACTAAATGGACCATTGTTGGCAAAGTAATGTCTCTGCTTTTTAATGTGCTGTCTAGGTTGGTCATAACTTTTCTTCCAAGGAGCAAGCATCTTTTAATTTCATGGCTGCAATCACCATCTGCAGTCATTTTGAAGCCCAGAAAAATAAAGTCTCTCACCATTTCCATTGCTTCCCGATCTATTTGCCATGAAGTGGTGGGACCAGATGCCATGGTCATAGTTTTCTGAATGCTGAGTTTTCAGCGAAAGTTCTTGCTCTTCTCTTTCACTTTCATCAAGAGACTCTTTAGTTCTTCTTCACTTTCTGCCATTAAGGTTTTGTTATCTGCATATCTGAGGTTATTGATATTTCTCCCAGAAATCTTGATTCCAGCATGTGTTTCATCCAGCCCAGCATTTCTCATGGTGTACTCTGCATATAAGTTAAATAAACATGGTGACAATATAAGCCTTGATGTACTCCTTTTCTTGTTTGGAATCAGTCTGTTGTTCCATGTCCAGTTTTAACTGTTGCTTCCTAATCTGCATAGAGATTTCACAAGAGGAAAGTCAATTGGTATGGTATTTCCATCTCTCAGAATTTTTCAGTTTTTTTGTGATCCACACATTCAAAGGCATTATCATAGTCAGTAAAGCAGAAGTAGATGTTTTTCTGGAACTCTCTTGAATTTTCGATGATCCAATGCATGTTGGAAATTTAACTTCTGGTCTCTGTGCCTTTTCTAAATCAAGCTTGGACATCTGAAAGTTCACACTTCATGTATTGTTGAAGCCTTGCTTGGAGAATTTTACTAGCATGTGAGATAAGTGCAATTGTGCAGTAGTTTGAGCATTGTTTAGCATTGTCTTTTTTGGGACTGGAATGAGCTGATATTTTCCAGTTTTGCTGCCACTGCTGAGTTTCCCAGATTTGCTGTCATATTGAGGGCAGAACTTTCACAGCATAACCTTTTAGGATTTGTAATAGCTCAATTGGAATTCAATGACCTCCACTCGTTTTGTTCATAGTGATGCTTCCAAAGGCCCATTTCAGTTTGCATTGCAGGATGTCTTGTTCTAGGTGAATGATCACACCATTGTGATTATCTGGGTCAAAGTTTTTTTTTTTTTTTTTTCAGTTCTTCTGTGTATTCTTGCCATCTCTTCTTAAAATCTTCTGCTTTTGTTAGGTCCCTACCATTTCTTTCCTTTATTGAGCCCATCTTTGCATGAAATGTTCCTTTGGTGTCTCTAATTTTCTTGAAGAGATCACTAGTCTTTCCCATTCTATTGTTCTCCTCTATTTCTTTACCTTGATCACTGAGGAATAGTTTCTTTTCTCTGTTTGCTATTCTTTCGAACTCTGTATTCAAATGGGTATATCTTTCCTTTTCTCCTTTGCCTTTTGCTTCTCTTCTTTTCTCAGATATTTGTAAAGCCTCTTCAGATAACCATTTTGCCTTTTTGCATTTCTTTATCTTGAGGATGGTTTTGATCCCCGCCTCCTGTACAATGTCACGAACCTCCATCTTCCACAGTTCTTTAGGCACTCTGTATCAGATCTAATCTCTATTTCTCACTTCCACTGTGTAATCATAAGGGATTTGATTTGGGTTATACCTGAATGGTCTAGTGGTTTCCCCTACTTTCTTCAATTTAAATCTGAATTTGGTAATAAGGAGTTCATGATCTGAGCCACAGTGAGGTCTGGTCTTGTTTTTGCAGACTGTATAGAGCTTCTACATCATTGGCTGCGATAATATATTCAATCTGATTACAGTATTGTCCATCTGGTGATGTCCATGTGTAGAGTCTTCTCTTGTGTTTTTGGAAGAGGGTGTTTGCTATGACTAGTGTGTTCTCTTGGCTAGAGACTATTAGCCTTTGCCATGCTTCGTTCTGTACACCAAGGCCAAATTTGCCTATTACTAGCACAGGCAGCTGCGACTCGGCGCACTAAGCGTGGCCAAGAAGAGCTATCCAAGTTTGAGGTCAGGGGCGGCAGTTGGAAGGAGCTACCCCACGTCCAAGGTCAGCGGCAGCCGGGAGGTGCTAACCCGTATCCGAGGTCAGGGGCGGTGGCCGAAAGGAGCTACCCCGCGTCCAAGGCCAGGGGCAGCCTGGAGATACCACCTCTCGCCAGGGGTGGTGGCCCTGAGGAGCCACCCTGCACCCGAGGCCAGGGGTGGTGGCCGGGAGGAGCCACCCTGCTGTGGAGGCCAGGGGCAGCAGCCGGGAGGAGCAACCTGAGGAGCGGTGGCTGCATGGGCACAAGAGGGCCTAGAGAAGCTATCCCATGTTGAAAGTCAGGAAGGGTGGCAGTAAGGAGATACCCCTCGTCCAAGGTAAGGAGCAGCAGCTGTGCTTTGCCAGAGCAGCCATGAAGAGATACCCCATGCCCAAAGTAAGAGAAACCCAAATAAGCTGGTAGGTGTTGCAAAAGGGCATCAGAGGGCAGACACACTGAAACCATACTCGCAGAAAACTAGTCAATCTAATCATACTAGGACCACAGCCTTGTCTAAC
The DNA here is from genome assembly GCF_016772045.2 of Ovis aries. Taxonomy (NCBI): domain Eukaryota; kingdom Metazoa; phylum Chordata; class Mammalia; order Artiodactyla; family Bovidae; genus Ovis; species Ovis aries. The sequence goes on from NC_056063.1 coordinate 42,601,932, forward strand.
TCAATGAAACCAAGCCATGCCTGCGGGGCAACCCAAGACGGGCGGATCATGGTGGAGATGTCTGACAGAATGTGGTCCATTGGAGAAGGGAATGACAAACCACTTCAGTATTCTTGCCTTGAGAACCCCATGAACAGTACGAAAGGCAAAATGATAGGATACCAAAAGAGGAACTCCCCAGGTCAGTAGGTGCCCAATATGCTACTGGAGATCAGTGGAGAAATAAAGCCAGAAAGAATGAAAGGATGGAGCCAAAGCAAAAACAATACCCAGCTGTGGATGTGACTGGTGATAGAAGCAAGGTCCAATGTGTAAAGGGCTATATTGCATAGGAACCTGGAATGTCAGGTCCATGAATCAAGGCAAATTGGAAGTGGTCAAACAGGAGATGGCAAGAGTGAACGTCTTCATTCTAGGAATCAGAGAACTAAAATGGACTGGACTGGGTGAATTTAACTCAGATGACCATTATATCTACTACCTCCGGCAGGAATCCCTCAGAAGCAATGGAGTGGCCATCATGGTCAACAAAAGAGTCCGAAATGCAGTACTTGGATGCATGAACAGAATGATCTCTGTTCATCTCCAAGGCAAACCATTCAATATCACATTTATTCAAGTCTATGCCCCAACCACTAATGCTGAAGAAGCTGAAGTTGAATAGTTCTATGAAGAACTACAAGACCTTTTAGAAATAACACCCCAAAAAAGATGTCCTTTTCATTATAGGGGACTGGAAGGCAAAAGTAGGAAATCAAGAAACACCTGGAGTAACAGGCTAATTTGGCCTTGGAATGTGGAATAAAGCAGGGCAAAGACTAATAGAGTTTTGCCAAGAAAATGCACTGGTCACAGCAAACACCTTTTTCCAACAACACAAGAGAAGACTCTACACATCGACATCACCAGATGGTCAACACCAAAATCAGATTGATTATATTCTTTGCAGCCAAAGATGGAGAAGCTCTATACAGTCAACAAAAGCAAGACGAGGAGCTGACTGTGGCTCAGATCATGAACTCCTTATTACCAAATTCAGACTCAAATTGAAGAAAGTAGGGGAAACTGCTAGACCATTCAGGTCTGACCTAAATCAAATCCCTTATGATTATACAGTGGAAGTTAGAGTGCCAGATGAACTATGGAATGAGGTTCGTGACACTGTATAGGACACAGGGATCAAAACCATCCCCATGGAAAAGAAGTACAAAAAAGAAAACTGGCTGTTTGGGGAGGCCTTACAAATGGCTGTGAAAAGAAGAGAGGTGAAAAGCAAAGAGAAAATGAAAGATATAAGCAGAGTTCTGAATGCAGAGTTCCAGAGAATAGCAAGAAGAGATAAAATATCAATGCAAAGAAATAGAGGAAAAAACAGAATGGGAAAGACTAGAGATCTCTTTAAGAAAATTAGAGATACCAAGGGGATATTTCATGCAAAGATGGGCTCAATAAAGGACACAAATGGTATGGACCTAACAGAAGTAGAAGATATTAAGAAGAGGTGGCAAGAATACACAGAAGAACTGTACAAAAAAGATTTTCACGACCCAGATAATCATGATGATGTGATCACTCATCTAGAGCCAGACATCCTGGAATGTGAAGTCAAGTGGGCCTTAGAAAGCATCACTATGAACAAAGCTAGCGGGGGTGAAGGCATTCCAGTTGAGCTGTTTCAAATCCTGAAAGATGATGCTATGGAAGTGCTGCACTCAATATGCCAGAAAATTTCGAAAACTCAGCAGTGGCCACAGGACTGGAAAAGGTCAGTTTTCATTCCAATCCCAAAGAAAGGCAATGCCAAAGAATTCTCAAATTACAGCACAATTGCACTCATCTCACATGCTAGTAAAGTAATGCTCAAATTTCTCCAAGCCAGGCTTCAGCAATACATGAACCGTGAAGTCGCTGATGTTCAAACTGGTTTTAGAAAAGGCAGAGAAACCAGAGATCAAATTGCCAACGTCTGCTGGATCATGGAAAAAGCAACAGAGTTCCAGAAAAACATCTATTTCTGCTTTATTGCCTATGGCAAAGCCTTTGACTGTGTGGATCACAATAAACTGTGGAAAATTCTGAAAGAGATGGGAATACCAGACGATCTGACCTGCCTCTTGAGAAATCTGTATGCAGGTCAGGAAGCAACAGTTAGAACTGGACATGGAACAACAGACTGGTTCCAAATAGGAAAAGGGGTACCTCAAGGTTGCATATTGTCACTCTGCTTATTTAAATTATATGCAGAGTACATCATGAGAAATGCTGGACTGGAAGCAACACAAGCTGCAAGCAAGATTGCCAGGAGAAATATCAATAACCTCAGATATGCAGATGACACCACACTTATGGCAGAAAGTGAAGAGGAACTAAAAATCCTCTTGATGAAAGTGAAAGAGGAGAGTGAAAAAGCTGGTTTAAAGCTCAACATTCAGAAAACGAAGATCATGGCATCTGGTCCCATCATTTCATGAGAAGTAGATGGGGAAACAGTGGAAACAGTGTCAAACATTTTTTTTTTCTTTTGGGCTCCAAAATCACCGCAGATGGTATTGCAGCCATGAAATTAAAAGATGCTTACTCCTTGGAAGAAAATTTATGACCAACCTAGATAGCATATTCAAAAACAGAGACATTACTTTGCTAACTAAGTTCTGTCTAGTCAAGGCTATGTTTTTTCCAGTAGTCATGTATGGATGTGAGAGTTGGACTGTGAAGCAAGCTGAGCACTGAAGAATTGATGCTTTTGAACTGTGGTGTTGGAGAAGACTCTTGAGGGTCCTTGGACTGCAAGGAGATCCAACCAGTCCATCTGAAGGAGATCAGCCCTGGGATTTATTTGGAAGGAATGATGCTAAAGCTGAACCTCCAGTTTTTTTGGCCACCTCATGCAAAGATTTGAGTCATTGGAAAAGACTCTGATGCTTGGAGGGATTGGGAGCAGGAGGAGAACGGGACGATAGAGGCTGGATAGCATCACTGTCTCGATGGACATGAGTCTGAGTGAACTCCGGGAGTTGGTGATGGACAGGCAGGCCTGGTGTGCTGTGATTCATGGGGTCGCAAAGAGTCGGACACGACTGAGCGACTAAACTGAACTGAACTGACCTCAGATATTTCTTGACTTCCTACTTTTGCATCCCAGTCCCCTATAATGAAAAGGACATCATCATATAGGGTGTTAGTTTTACAAGTTATTTTAGGTCTTCATAGAACCGTTCAACCACTTCTTCAGCATTACTGGAAGGGCATAGACTTGGATTACTGTGATATTGAATGGGTTGCCTTGAAAATGAACACAAATCATTTTGTTGTTTTTGATATATCTTCCAAGTACTGCATTTCAGACTCTTTTGTTGATTATTATGTCTACTCCATTTTTTTCTTAGGAATTCTTGCCCACAGTAGTAGATATAATGGTCATCTGATTTAAATTCACCCGTTCTGGTCCATTTTCATTCACTGATTCTTAAAATGTTGATGTTCACTCTTGCTATCTCCTGTTTGACCACTTCAAATTTGTCTTGATTCATGGACCTAACATTCCAGACTCCTATGCAATATTGCTCTTACAACATCAGACTTTACTTCCATCACCAGACATCCACAACTGAATGTTGCCTCTGCTTTGTCTCTGTCTCTTCATTCTTTATGGAGTTATTTCTCCATTGAACTCTAGTAACATATTGGGCATCTACTGACCTGGGGAGTTCATCTTTCAGTGTCCTATCTTTCTGCCTTTTTCTACTGTTCATGGGGTTCTCAAGGTGAGAATACTGAAGTGGTTTACCATTCCCTTCTCCAGTAGAACACGTTTTGTCAGAACTCTCCACCATGACCTGTCCATCTTGGATGGTCCTACATGGCATGGCTCATTGTTTCACTGATTTAGACAAAGTTTGTGGTCCATGTGATCAGATGGGTTAGTTTTACGTGGTTGTGGTTTTCAGTCTCTTTTCCCTCTGATGGGGGAGAATAAGAAGCTTATGGAAGCTTCCTGATAAGAGCGACTGTCTGAGGGGAAATTGTGTCTTGTTCTGGTGGGCAGAGCCATGCTCAGTAATGCTCCTCTCTTTCGTTATAGACATCTATAGATTTGAAATTTTCTTCTTCACAAGTTTGCTTATTTATTTAAGAAAAAATGTTGCATTTTTATCAAACACCTTTTCAGCATTTGTTAAAAAGCTTATATAGCTAATTTCTCTTGATATGTTAGGGTATGGGTTTTATTTCCACTTTTAAAATACTAAATATCCTTTATTGAATGTTGGTAGGGTCCTGTGTCTGATGTGGTCCTGTATCAGACTATTTCTTATAGACTTTTTAGTCGTCCCATTGGAGTTTACTTGTTAGTGTTGTGTCCACACTTTAATATTAATGTTCATAAATAATGTCAGTCTAGTTTTTTAACCTCTAATTTTGCAATATTACAATATGTAAATTGCATTCATTGGTAAGGTTTTAAAATTTTCTTGAAATCATATTATGACATTTGATTTTAAATAAGTTGAATGAATTTAATAAGCAATAAAAACTCCTTGTAGAAAATTCTAATAGTCAAACATTGATAAATACTATTTTGTTTGCTACTTTGTCTTGAATATGTGCATATTTAGGCTTTACCGTGTACATGAACATAATTATACATCAAGGGATGACAATAGAATGATAAATGCTGTAGAGAAGATTTTAGATATAAGTGTACTAAATACAAGGATACTTTAGCTAGAATACCCAGGGAAATATCTCAGAAGACATTGTATTTGATCTAATATGTGAATGATAACATTTGGAATGGTTAAGAAACAGAAACTTACTTAATCTAACTGGAGCTCTGAAAGGAGATGAGTGTAGGAAAGAATTTACTTATGTCAAATTATGTAGAACCTTATAAATCAAAAGGAGAATTTTAGCAATCCATTCTTCCTCCCTAAATGTAATATTAATCTTTCCATACCTGATGTCCCAACTGTAATTTGAACCTCATTCATTTTTGTTCATTAGACAACAAATTTTAATACAGTAAAGATTGTAACATTAGCATAAATTGACCACTTTGGATACTTCTGTGTATTATGTGATTCTGTTGTTTTCATATAACATCTAAATAAAGTAAGCACTATATTTTGAAATTCATATGAGGATCAAGGATACCTTCCCCTTCTATTTTAATTATGCTTATTTGCTCTATTTTTTATATTCCCATAGACTTTACATTGATAATGATCCACTTTGTTGATAAGCAAAAGCTATACTGTCTTTATGTGTTTTTTTTTTCCCCAAAATGTTCTGTTTTGTAGAGGGTTTTAAAACATTGGCAGTAATCTTTGACAAAGTTTCCAAGAAGAAACAGTGGAAATGATAGTCTCTTTAACAAATGGTGTTAGGAAAACTGGATACCAACATGTGAAAGAATAAAATTAAATTCTTATATTACACTACACACAAAAATCAACTTCAAATGGATTAATGGCTATACAGGACCTGAAACTCTAAAATTCCCAAAATAAAATATAGGAGAAGAGATGTATGGCATTGGCCTTGGTTTCTTAGGTATGACAAAAGAATCTTAGGCAACAAAATTAAAGACAGCTAAATGGAAGTGCATTAATTTCAAAGCTTCTGTACAGCAAAGAAAAATTCAGAAGAAGGAAAGGACAATGTACAAAATGAGAGAAAATATTTACAGATCATAACTTTGTTAATTAATTAATATCTAAAATGTGTAATGAACTTTTACAACTCAATAGCGAAACAAAACAAAACGAAACAAACAAACAAAAAACAAACCCACGAACAATTCTCTCTTTAAAGAAACAAAGGACTTGAACAGGCATTCCTCCAAAGAAAACATACAGAGTTGTCTCTGGTATACAAAAAAATGTTCTCAATGTCACTCATCAGGGAAATTGAAGTCCAAAGAGATATGAGATATCAGATATGAGATGATATCTCATATCTCTTTAAAACACTGTTCTGAAAAAAATTTTTTAAAAAAGTATTAATCTTAGTATTAACATTGGAATCCTTGTACATTATTGGTGGGAAGGTAAAATAGTGCAACCACTATGGAAAATATTATGACAGCTCCTCAAAAAGTTAAAAGTAGAGATACTATGAGAAGAGATATCAATTACAAGAAAACAAAAACAACTGTAAAATCATAAACAGGTGGAGATCAAACAATACATCTAAAAAATTAACAAGTTACTGAAGAAGTTAAAAGGAAAAAAAAGTTTCCTAGAAAAAAATGATAATGGAAATATGACAACTCAAAATCTATAGGTTGCAGCAAAATCAGTTCTAAGAGGGAAGTTTATAGCAACATAATCCTGCCTCAAGAAACAAGAAGAATATCAAATAGACAACCAAACTTTATACCTAAAACAACTGGAAAGACAACAACAACAACAAAAACAAAATTAGCAGACGGAAACAATATCATAAAGAGAGCAGAAATAAGTGGGAAAAAATGAAAGAAATATATTATAGATTAATCAAACTAAAAGCTGGTTCTTTGAGAAGATAAAATTGACAAACCTTTAGGCAGACTCATCAAGAAAAAAAGAGAAGAATCAAATCAACAAAATTAAAAATGAAAAAGGAAAGGTTACAACTAACAAGGCAGAAATACAAAGTATTATAAGAGAATATTAGGAGCATCTATGTGACAACAAGATGGATAACTTGGAAGAAATGGACAGATTCTTAAGAATGTTCAGTCTTCCAAGACTGAACCAAGAAGAAATAGACATTATGAACAACTCAATTATAAGCAGTGGAATCAAAACTGTGATAAAAAAATTTCCCAAAAAACAAAAGTCCAGGACCTGATAGCTTCATAGGTAAATTCTATCAAACATTTAGAGTAGAGCTAATATCTATCTCTTTAAAATTCTTTCAGAAATTTGCACAGGAAGGAACACTTCCAAATTCATTCTACAAGGCCACCATTACCCTGATATCAAAACCAAAGACAACACACAAAAAAGGAAACTACAGGCCAATAACACTGATGAACATAGATGCAAAAATCCTCAATAAAATTATAGCAAACAGAATTTGACAATCATTAAAAGATGATACTCTATGATCAAGTTGAATTTATTCCAGGGATGCAAGCATTCTTCAATATATGCAAATCAATCAATGTGCTACACCATATTAATAAATTGAATGATAAAGACAAAATGATAATCTCAATAGATGCAGAAAAAGCCTTTGACAAAATTCAGCATCCATTTATGATTCAGTTCAGTCACTCAGTCATGTCTGACTCTTTGCAACCCCATGAATTGCAGCACTCCAGGCCTCCCTGTCCATCACCAACTCCAAGGGTTCACTCAAACTCACGTCCATCAAGTCGGGCATAGATGAAACCAACCTCAACATAGTAAAGGCCATATATGATAAACTCATAGCAAATATTATTCTCAATAGTGAAAAAATGAAGAAAAGCAAAGGCATCAGGAACAAGACAACGGTGTCCACTCTCTCCACTATTACTCAACATAGTTTTAGAAGTCCTAGCTATACCAATCAGAGAAGAAAACGAAATGAAAGGAATCACAATTGGAAAAAAGAAATAAAGCTCTCACTGTTTGCAGATTGACATGATATTATATATTAAAATCTCTAAAGATACTATCAGAAAATTACTAGAGTTAATCAGTGAATTTATCAAAGCTGCAGGATACAAAATCAATATACAGAAATCATTTGAATTCTTATTTACTAACAATGAATAATCAGAAAGAGAAATTAAGGAATCAATCCCATTCACCATTGAAACAAAAAGAATTAAATATTTAGGAATAAACCTACCTAAAGAGACAAAAGAACCATGTACAGAAAATTATAAGACACTAATAAAATAAATTAAAGATGACATAAACAGAAGGAAAGATATTCCATGTTTCTGGGTAGGAAGAATCAATATTTTGAAAATGATTATGTTACCAAATGCAATCTACAGATTGAATGCAATATCTATCAAATTCCAATGGCATTTTTCACAGAACTAGAACAAAAAAAATTTCACAAATCATATGGAAATACAAAAGACACTGAATAGCCAAAGCAGTCATAAGAAAGAAGAAAGGAGCTTGAGGAATCAGCCTTCCTAACGTCAGATTATACTGCAAAGCTACAGTCATCAAGAAAGTATGGTATAGGCACAAAGACAGAAATATATACCAAAGGAACAATATGGAAAACCCAGAGATAAACCCACATAGATATGTATACGTTATATTTGATGAATAAGAAAGAATATACAATAAGGCAAATAATATACAATAGGGTCTCTGCGATAAGTGCTGCTGTGAAAACTGGACAGGTACATGCAAACAATGAAATTAGAACACTTTCTAAAATCATACATAAAGATAAACTCAAAATAGATTAGAAACCTAAATGTAAGACCAGAAACTATAAAACTCTTAGAGGTAAACATAGGCAGAACACTTGATTACATAAATCAAAGCAAGATCCTCTATGACCCATTTACTAGAGTAATGCAAATAAAAACAAAAGTAAACACTTGGGACCTAGTTAAAATTAAGAGCTTTTGCACAGTAAAGGAAACTATCAACAAGGTGAAAAGACAACCCACATAATCAGAGAAACTAATATCAAATGAAATAACTGACAAAGGATTACTTTCTAAAATGTACAAAAAGCATTATTCAATTCAGTTCCATTGCTCAGTCATATCTGACTCTTTGTGACCCGAGGACTTGAACACGTCAGGGTGTTTTACTGCAATATATATATATATATATATATATATATATATATATATATATGTATATATGTATATATATGTATATGTATATCCTGCTATTATTCCAAATTAGGATTAATATTCTCTCCAATGTATACTTTTCATCATTATAGTGCTCTCAATTGCTCAAATTTAGAATGCTCTATCTTCTCTACTTTCATTCAAATATCTCTATTATCTTTTCAATTGAAATTAAAACAACAACAACAACAACTCTTCCTTTCGTTAATTCCTATCCAACAAGTCATTAGCTACTTGCAGTTCAGCTCATTTCAGTTTCTCAGAAGCATCCAAATCTTTGCGACCTCATGGACTGCAGCTTCGCTGTCCTTCCTGGAGCTTGCTCAAACTCATGTCCATTGAGTCAGTGATATCATTCAACCATCTCATCCTCTGTCATCCCTTCTCCTGACTTAAATCTTTACCAGCATCAGGGTCTTCTCCAATGAGTCAGTTCTTCACATCAGGTGGCCAAATTATTGGAGTTTCAGCTTTAGCATCAGTCCTTCCAATGAAAATTTAGGACTGATTTCTTTTAGGATTGACTGGTTTGATCTTGCAGCCCAAGGGACTCTCAAGAGTCTTCTCCAACACCACAGTTTAAAAGCATCAATTCTTCAGTGTTCAGCTTTCTTTGTGGTCCAACTCTCACATCCATCCTTGACTAGTGGAAAAACAATAGTTTTGATTAAACAGACTTTAGTGGCAATGTGATGTTTCTGCTTTTTAATATACTATGTTGAGCCTAGCTTTTCTTCCAAGGAGCAAGTGTCTTTTAATATCATGGCCACAGTCATCATCTGCACTGATTTTGGAGCCCAAGAAAATAAAATCTGCCACTGTTTCCATTGTTTTCCCATCTATTTGCCATGAAGTGATGGGACTGGATGTCATAACCCTAGGTTTTTGAATATTGAGTTTTAAGCCAACATTTTCACTCTTCTCTTTCATTTTCATCAAGAGACTCCTTAGTTTCTCTTCACTTTCTGCCATAAGGATGGTGTCATCTGAATATCTGAAGTTATTGATACTTCTCCTGGAAATCTTGATTCCAGTTTTTGCTTCATCCAGCCCAACATTTTGCATGATGTACTCTGCATATAAATTAAATAAGCAGGGTGACAAGATACAGCTTTGATATACTCTTTCCCAATTTGGTACCAGTTCACTGTTCCATGTCCAGTTCTAACTGTTCCATGTCTGGTTCTAACAATCAGCTCATATAATTAAATATCCGGAAAACAAACAACACAATCAAAAGATGGGAAAAAACCTAAACAGACATTTCTCCAAAGAAGACATACAGACGGCTGACAAATATATGAAAAGATGTGCAACAATGCTTGCTATTTGAGAAATGCAAATCAAAACTAAAATGAGTTATTACCTCATGCTGGACAGAATGGCCATCGTCAAAATGGCTACCCAAAATGAATGCTGGAGAGTGTATGGAGGAAAGGGAACACTCTTTCATTGTTGGTGGTAATTCAAACTGGTCCAGTCACTCTTGAAGACTGTATGGAGATTCCTTTAAAAAGTAGGAATAAAACCACCATATGACACAGAAATGCCACTCTTAGGCATATACTCCAAGAAAACCAAAATTAAAAAAGACTCATGTATCTCAGTGTTCATTGCAGCTCTATTTACAACAGGTAAAACATGGAAGCAACCTAGATGTCCATCAACAGATGGATAAAGAAGTTATGGTACATATACACAACGGACAATTACTCAGCCATAAAAAGGAACGCATTTGAGTCAGTTCTAATGAGGTGGATTAACTAGAGCCTATTACATTCATCTCACGTGCTAATAAAGTAATGCTTAAAATTCTCCAAGCCAGGCTTTAGCAATACATAAACCGTGAACTTCCAGATGTTCAAGCTGGTTTTAGAAAAGGCAGAGGAGCCAGAGATAAATTGCCAACATCTGCTGGACCATGGAAAAAATAAAAGAGTTTCAGAAAAACATCGATTTCTGCTTTATTGAGTATGCCAAAGCCTTTGACTGTGCGGATCACAATAAACTGTGCAAAATTCTGAAAGAAATGGGAATACCAGACCGTCTGACCTGCCTATTGAGAAACCTGTATGCAGATCAGGAAGCAACAGTTAAAATTGGACATGGAACAACAGACTGGTTCCAAATAGGAAGAGGAGTATGTCAAGGCTGTCTCTTGTCACCCTGTTTATGTAACTTATATGCAGAGTACATCATGAGAAACGCTGGGCTGGAGGAAGTGCAAGCTGGAATCAAGATTGCTCGGATAAATATCAATAACCTCAGATATGCAGATGACACCACCCGTATGGCAGAAAGTGAAGAGGAACTAAAGAGCCTCTTGGGGAAAGTAAAAGAGGAGAGTGAAAAAGTTGGCTGAAAACTCAACATTCAGAAAACTAAGATCATGGCATCCAGTCCCATCATTTCATGGCATATAGATGGGGAAACAGTGGCCGATTTTATTTTTGTGGGCCTCGAAAATTACTGCAGATGGTGTTTGCAGCAATTAAATTAAAAGACGCTTACTCCTTAGAAGGAAAGTTATGACCAACCTAGACAGCATATTAAAAAACAGAGACATTATTTTGTCATCAAAGTTCTGTCTAGTCAAGGCTATGGCTTTTCCAGTGGTCATGTATGGATGTGAGAGTTGGACTGTGAAGAAAGCTGAGTGCTGAAGAATTGATGCTTTTGAACTGTAGTGTTGGAGAAGACTCTTGAGAGTCCCTTGTACAACAATGAAATCCAACCAGTCCATCCTAAAGGAGATCAGTCCTGGGTGTTCACTGGAAGGACTGATGCTGAAGCTGAAACTCCAATACTTTGGCCACCTGATGCGAAGAGTTGACTCATTGGAAAAGACCCTTATGCAGAGAAAGATTAAGAGAAGGAAGAGAAGGGGATAACAGAGGATGAGATAGTTGGATGGCATCACCGACTCAATGAACGTGGGTTTGGGTGGGCTCCGGGAGTTGGTGATGGACAGGGAGGCCTGGCATGCTGCAGTTCATGGGGTCACAATGAGCCAGACACAACTGAGCGACCAAACTCAACTGAACTGATACAGAGTGAAGTAAGTCAGGAAGAGAAAGATAAATACTATATACTAATGTATGCATATGGAAGAGTGAATGTTGATACTGATAAGTTTATTTGGAAGGCAACAATGAAGAAATAGATCTAGAGATAGACTTTTGGACACTGGGATAGAGAAGGATAAGTTGAGATGTATGGAGAGAGTAAAATGGAAAATTTCATTAACATATGTAAAATAATAACCAATGGGAATTTGCTGTATGTCTCAGGCAACTCAAAAGGGCTCTTTTTCAACCTAGAAGGTTGGTATGGGGAGGGAGATGAGAAGGAGGCTGAAGAGAGAGGGAGGGCTGATTCATGTTGATGTTTGACAGATAAGAAAATTATGTAAAGCAAGTACCCTTTAATTAAAAAATAAATGAAATTTTTTAAAAAGGAAAAATTGAAAGTAAAACTACCATATTATCCATCAGTTCAATTCCTGGGTACATAAACAAAAGAATTGATATCAGGATATTGAAGTGCTAATTACATAGTCACATGCATATAGCAGCATTATTCAAAAAAGTCAAGAGATGCAAACAATTAAATGTCAATCCAAGGATGAATGGATTAAGAACTTTTGTATATACATACAATAGAATATCATTCATCCTTAAAAGAAAAAGAAATTCTGTCATATGCAACAACACGGATAAACGTGGAGGTTGTTTTACTAAGTGAATTAAGCTATCACAGAAGGACGATTCTATTTGTATGAAAGAGCTCAGAGGAAAATCATAGAAACAGACAGTAAAACTGCTTGCCAAGAGCTGGAAGAAATGGGATATGGGCAGTTCTTATTCAATTGATATAAAGTTTCATTTATCCAAGAGGAATATATTCTAGAGATCGTCCATGGAACAATGTACACATAGTTAACATTTCAATATTATACACCTAGAAATTTGTTAGGAGGCTAGATTTCACATAAAGTATTCTTAACACTTAACAGAATCCCTTGAACAGCAAGAAGATTAAATCAGTCAATCCTAGAGAATGTCAACTCTGAATATTCATTGGAAGGACTGATGCTGAAGCTGAAATGCCAATACTTTGGCCACCTGATGTGAAGAACTAACTCATTGGAAAGGCCCTGATGCTGGGAAAGATTGAGAGCAGGAAGAGAAGGGGGTGACAGAGGATGAGATGCTTGGATGGTTGGTGATGTCATCACCAATCCAATGGACACGAGTTTGAGTAAACTCTGGAAGAGAGTGAAGGACAGGGAAGCCTGGTGTGATGTGGTCCATGGGGTCACAAAGAATCTGACATGACTTAGCGATTAAACAACAATTCTTAGCACACACACATTCACACATACAAAATCAAAGGAATAGGATAAAACTTTTGAAGACAATGAATATGTTTAGTAACTCGATTGATGGCTTCACTAGAGAAGGCACATCTTTGAACTTATCAAATTGAATATATTAAATATGTCCAATAGTTGTATATCAATTATATGTCAATAAAGTTTAAAACATAAAAAAAATTCTCTGAATGAATAAAAATAAGTCATTTCTTGATACCTGTTGTTAATATATGGTAAACTTTAGGTCCAGTAAGCACCAATATAAAGAACAGTAATTTTTCAAAGAAAGGCACTGAGGAAAAATTCTGTATTTGAGATTATGACTCACTGATTCCATCTAAATATCTATGTATCTCTATATATTTCTCTACTTAAAAAAATAAAAAAAAATTCTTTAAGTTTTAACAAAATTTGCCACCAGTTTAGGGAACAGAGAGTAGTTAAGAAAGAATAAAACCATGTTGCCATGTGCAGTCTCATGCCTCTGGTTCTGTTTTACCTGCAGACCATTTTCTGTTCATTTTCAAGATGTGTTATTCAGTTGATGTGCCATGCCTACTGACAAGTTTATGCTTTTTCTTATACTTATTGTTTTATTCCTGACATGTGTCATCATCTGACAAACTGGTGATCAGTCACCAAAAATGAGTTCAAATATACCACGCCTGGTGGCTCTCTCTCATCTTATACCTAGATATTGTCACTCCTTCCTTTGTATACCTATTGTTTATATAATCTTACAATCTACTTATCCTTTTACCTCTCCTGTAATAATGTGAACCGTCAAGGACTGGAATGACAATAAACTTCATCTTTATTTTTTTTGATTAGGGATGGCAACAGAAATACACACAGGAATACAGATAGCATATTGCTTTGCCTATAGTGTCCATTCTTCTATAATTCTCCTATTTTTGTGTTCTCAAACATTTTTGTATATTTGAATTATCTGCAGACTTTTTAGAATATAGATACTTCACCATGAAAGGACACTTTACCATGAAGGATTAAACAGACAATCAATAGATAACACTTTGAGAATCACAGGTGGAATACACTAAACATTTAAATAAATGCAGGTCTCCATTGAAGCATAAGATAAAATAAGTCAGGCATTTTAAATCAAGGGAGGGTCAGATAAATCGAGACTACAATTTTAATGAAGCTTTTGTGGCAAATCTCTTCTATCACTGGGTGTCATTTTTAATGATGTCTTGCTGACTTTGTGATAAGTGACAAGTGAAGTTTTTCCTTTCCTTCATATACAGACTTCAAATTCATGAAAGTAAATAATTAATTCCCCATAAAGAACAGGCAGAAATCTTTTCACATATGTGTGTACTGTTTGAAGCCTTATGTTTCCGATAAGCCTCAAATTCCTTCTTTCCTGTTTATGTCAATAAAAGGTGAGTGAGCTTTGATGCCTCTGAAATCAAATCTGCCAAGATAGTGAACTATGACTACAGGTGATGCTGTCTACCTCCGTGACATATCAAAGTGAAAGTCTTCGTGACTGTCTATCGATCTACACATATAGACAGCTTTGACAAGCATGCTATTTTAGCAAGAAACAATACAAAGAGGGGGAAAAAATGCCCTTGTATTGAAGACTCAGGCTTCTCAGGACTTGAGCCTGAGGGAATTGCATTCTTCTTCATAGAATGTAATTGTTATCTGGGCTGAAATTTCCAACAGACTGAGAATTATTATGAATTACATTGAGTTAGACATGACCTAAAAGTGGAATTTTATATTAAGTGGATAACTGATGGTTGTTATTACAGGAAAAAGACACAGAAGCACTAGGAATAGCAAATGAATTGAATAGAGAAAGTGGAACGCAATATAACATTCAAAGTAATGGGGTAGTCTACATGCGACTGCTCTTTGGAACAATTTGGCTGCCTTTGCAATGAGCAGTATAGATCTGAAAAAAGAAGACTCAGATGTTATATTTTTAATTGCATTTGTTTAAGGATTTATATATTTGTGACTTGACTTTGCTTTGACTGGCCGTTTTTTTTTTTTTCCCCATATTTTACCATAGCTCTGCTTTCAGAACTTTTAAAATTTGAATTATAATTAAAATTGCTTTTAAAACCAGAAAACTAAAGCTTTATATACTTCTGCAAATTGTAAAGCTCTTGTCATGACATTTGTGTTTTTTCCTTTATTTATATATTTTAAAAAATATTTATAATTTCATAGACACTTTATAGCAACAAGAGTATCATGGAATATTATAGCTATTTAATTTTGACTACTAATATGACCAATGTCATATAATTTATTTCTATAATTTAGTGAAGAACAATGGATAAATCATTGCAGTGTCTTATAAGACAGTTTTAGAAAAAAAATTTTAATTAGGCATAAAATGTCTAAATAATTGGTAATAGTCTTAGCTCTATAGATATGAAAGTCTAATTAAATCAAATATTTGTATAATTAAATTTTAAAATAGTTAAGATTTGGATGGGTAATAACTGTTCTCTGTATCTGTAATCATTTACAGTCATTGAAAGAAATATCTTACTATTTATGTTAAAAAATAACGTCCAAAAAACAAATAGTTCCAATTTTTGTTCCATATCAATGCATTAAAAGTAGTCTAATTGTTTTCAAAATGAGCACTGTTGCTATAGAGATATTTCGGAAATATTTTATACTCTGGTTTTGACATACGTAACACATTTTTATCCATTTACTGTGTAAAATCCAAATGAATAGTCTCAGTACAGTTCAGTCGCTCAGTCGTGCCCGACTCTTTGCGACCCTATGAATCGCAGCACGCCAGGCCTCCGTGTCCGTCATCATCTCCCGGAGTTCACTCAGACTCACGTCCGTCGAGTTCATGATGTCATCCAGCCATCTCATCCTCTGTCGTCCCCTTCTCCTCCAGCCCCCAATCCCTCCCAGCATCAGAGTCTTTTCCAATGAGTCAACTCCTCACATGAGGTGGCCAAAGTACTGGAGTTTCAGCTTTAGCATCATTCCTTCCAAAGAAAACCCAGGTCTAGTCTCCTTCAGAATGGATTGGCTGGATCTCCTTGCAGTCCAAGGGACTCTCAAGTCTTCTCCAACACCACAGTTCGAAAGCATCAATTCTTCAGTGCTCAGCCTTCTTCACAGTCCAACTCTCACATCCATACATGACTACTGGAAAAACCATTGCCTTGACTAGACGGACCTTAGTTGGCAAAATAAGGTCTCTGCTTTTGAATATGCTATCTAGGTTGGTCATAACTTTTCTTCAAAGGAGTGTCTTTTAATTTCATGGCTGCAGTCACCATCTGCAGTGATTTTGGAGCCCCTCAAAATAAAGTCTGACACTGTTTCCACTGTTTCCCCATCTATTTCCCATGAAGGGATGGGACCAGATGCCATGATCTTTGTTTTCTGAATGTTGAGCTTTAAGCCAATTTTTTCACGCTCCTCTTTCACTTTCATGAAGAGGCTTCTTAGCTCCTCTTCACTTTCTGCCATAAGGGTGGTGTCATCTGCATATCTGAGGTTATTAATATTTCTCCCAGCAATCTTGATTCCAGCTTGTGTTTCTTCCAGACCAGTGCTTCTCATGATGTATTCTGCATATAAGTTAAATAAGCAGGGTGACAATATACAGCCTTGACGTACTCCTTTTCCTATTTGGAACCAGTCTGTTGCTCCATGCCCAGTTCGAACTGTTGCTTCCTGACCTGCATACAGATTTATCAAGAGGCAAGTATTTACCAAGGTTGTCTAGTATTTCCATCTCTTTCAGAATTTTCCACAGTTTATTGTGATCCACAAGTCAAAGGTTTTGGCATAGGCAATAAAGCAGAAATAGATGTTTTTCTGGAACTCTCTTGCTTTTTCCATGATCCAGTGGATGTTGGCAATTTGATATCTGGTTCCTCTGCCTTTTTCAAAACCAGCTTGAACATCAGGGAGTTCACGATTCACGTGTTGCTGAAGTCCGGCTTGGAGAATTTTGAGCATTACTTTACTAGCATGTGAGATGAGTGAAATTGGGCGGTAGTTTGAGCATTCTTTGGCATTGCCTTTCTTTGGGATTGGGATGAAAACTGACCTTCTCCAGTCCTGTGGCCACTGCTGAGTTTTCCAAATTTGCTGGCATATTGAGTGCAGCACTTTCCACAGCATCATCTTTCAGAATCCGAAACAGCTCAACTGGAATGCCATCACCTCCACTAGCTTTGTTCGTAGTGATGCTTTCTAAGGCCCATTTGTCTTCACATTCCAAGATGTCTGACTCTAGATTAGTGATCACATCATCATGATTATCTGGGTCATGAAGATCTTTTTTTTTTTTTTGTACAGTTCTTCCATGTATTCTTGCCACCTCTTCTTAATATCTTCTGCTTCTGTTAGGTCCATACCATTTCTGTCCTTTATCGATCCCATTTTTTCATGAAATATTCCCTTTGCATGTCTAATTTTCTTGAAGAGATCTCTAGTCTTTCCCATTCTGCTGTTTTCCTCTATTTCTTTGCATTGATCATTGAAGAAGGCTTTCTTATCTCTTCTTGCTATTCTTTGGAACTCTGCATTCAGATGCTTGTATCTTTCCTTTTCTCCCTTGCTTTTCACCTCTCTTCTTTTGCAGCTATTTGTAAGGCCTCCCCAGACAGCCATTTTGCTTTTATGCATTTCTTTTCCATGGGGATGGTTCTGATCCCTGTCTTCCGTACAATGTCATGAACCTCATTCCATAGTTCATCAGGTACTCTATCTATCAGATCTAGGCTCTTAAATCTATTTCTCACTTCCACTGTATATTCATAAAGGATTTGATTTAGGTCAGACCTGAATGGTCTAGCGGTTTCCCCTACTTTCTTCAATTTGAGTCTGAATTTGGTAATAAGGAGTTCATGATCTGAGCCACAGTCAGCTCCTGGTCTTGTTTTTGTTCACTGTATAGAGATTCTCCATCTTTGGCTGCAAAGAATATAATCAATATGATTTTGTTGTTGACCATCTGGTGATGTCCATGTGTAGAGTCTTCTCTTGTGTTTTTCCGGCACACTAAGCTCAGGCGGCTGCGAGCCGGCGCACTGAGCGTAGGCAGCTGTAAGCTGGCTGCGAGCTGGAGCACTGAGCACGGCCGACAGGAGCTACCCCACATCCGTGGTCAGGGGCAGCAGCCTAGAGTACCAGGCTGCGACAGCACAGGAATGGCCGAGAGGAGCTACCCTAAGTCCGAGGTCAGGAATAGCAGCCAGGAGGAGACACCCCACATCCGAGGTCAGTGGTGGCCAGGAGGAGACACCCCACATCCGAGGTCAGGGGAGGTGACCCTGAGGAGCCACCCCAAGACCGAGGCCAGGGGCGGCAGCTAGGAAGAGCCACCCATGGCTGAGGCCAGGGCCAGTGGCCATGAGGAGCAACCCGAGGATCTGTGGCTGCACAGGGACAGGAGGGCCTAGAGGAGCTATCCCACGTTGAAAGTCAGAAACGGCGGCGGTAAGGAGATACCCCTTGTCCAAGGTAAAAAGCAGCAGCTGTGCTTTGCTGGAGCAGCCGTGAAGAGATACCCCACCCCCAAGGGAAGAGAAACCCAAGTAAGTTGGTAGGTGTTGCAAGAGGTCATCAGAGGGCAGACACACTGAAACCATACTCACAGAAAACTAGTCAATGTAATCGCACTAGGACCACAGCCTTGTCTAACTCAATGAAACCAAGCCATGCCTGCAGGGCAACCCAAGATGGGCGGGTCATGGTGGAGAGGTCTGCCAGAATGTGGTGCACTGGAGAAGGGAATGGCAAGCCACTTCAGTATTCTTGCCTCGAGAACCCCATGAACAGTACGAAAAGGCAAAATGATAGGATACCAAAAGAGGAACTCCCCAGGTCAGTAGGTGCCCAATATGTTACTGGAGATTAGTGGAGAAATAATTCCAGAAAGAATGAAGGAATGGAGCAAAAACAATACCCAGCTGTGACTGTGACTGGTGATAGAAGCAAGGTCTGATGCTGTAAAGAGCAATATTGCATAGGAACCTAGAATGTCAGGTCCATGAATCAAAGCAAATTGGAAGTGGTCAAACAAGAGATGGCAAGGGTAAAAGTTGACATTCTAGGAATCAGAGAACTAAAACGGACTGGACTGGGTGAGTTTAACTCAGATGACCATTATATCTACTACTGTGGGCAGCAATCCCTCAGAAGCAATGGAGTAGCCATCATGGTCAACAAAAGAGTCTGAAATGCAGTACTTGGATGCAATCTCAAAAATGATAGAATGATCTCTGTTCATCTCCAAGGCAAACCATTCAATATCACATTTATTCAAGTCTATGCCCCAACCAGTAATGCTGAAGAAACTGAAGTTGAACAGTTCTATGAAGACCTACAAGACCTTTTAGAACTAACACCCAGAAAAGATGTCCTTTTCATTATAGGGGACTGGAATGCAAAAGTAGGAAGTCAAGAAACACCTGGAGTAACAGGCAAATTTGGCCTTGGAATGTGGAATGAAGCAGGGCAAAGACTAATAGAGTTTTGCTAAGAAAATGAATAGCCTACTTTCTGAAGAATAATCCCTGCTGAATTTAATCAATTAACCGTATACTTCAACAGTGAAATGGCTGATATATTTTAAAATGTATTATTTACTTATAAAAAAGACTAACATTTTATCATCATGATTAATCATTCATTAAATTTCATACCTATAATGCGTTTTAAAAGTAAGCTAATTTTTTTAAAATTTAAAATGAAGTTAATATTCATAAGGAAAATTGATATAATATGAATATTAAATAAAGATGAGTACATTACATTTCTGTGTCTTCTCATGATTCACTATTTCATTAATTACAGAGGGTCTAGTTCAGTTCAGTTGATCAGTCGTGTCTGACTCTTTGTGACCCCATTGACTGCAGCACATCAGGCCTCCCTGTCTATCACCAACTCCTGGAACCTACATAAAATCGTGTGCATCACGTTGGTGATTTCAGCCAAACATCTCATCTTCTGTCATCCACTTCTGCTTCCACCTTCAATATTTCCCAGCATCAGTGTCTTTACAAATGAGTCAGTTCTTTGCATCATGTGGCCCAAGTATTGAGTTTCAGCCTCAGCATCTGTTCTTCCAATGAATATTCAGGACTGATTTCCTTTAGGATGGACTGGTTGGATTTCCTTACTTTCCAAGAGACTCACAAGAGTCTTCTCCAACATCACAGTTCAAAAGAATCAATTATTTGGCACACAGCTTTCTTTACAGTCCAACTCAAACATCCATCAGTGACTACTGGAGAAAGCATAGCTTTGACTAGATGGAATTTGTTGGCAAAATAATGTCTCTGGTTTTTAATATGTGGTCTAGGTTGTTCATAACTTTTCTTCCAAGGAGCAACATCTTTTAATTTCATGGCTGCAGTCACCATATGCAGTGATTGTGATGACCCCTAAATAAAGTCTCTCACTGTTTCCATTGTTTCCCAATCTATTTGATATGAAGTGATAGGACCAGACGCCATAATCTTTGTTTTCTGATTTTTTAAAATTAATCAATCAATTTTAATTGGAAGCTAGTTACTTTACAATTTTGTGGTCGTTTTTGCCATACATTGACATGAATCAGCCATGGGTGTACATTTGTCTCCCATCTGAACTCCCCTCCTACTTCCCTCCCCATACCATCCCTCAGGGTTGTTCCAGTGCACTGGCTTTGAGTGTCATGTTTCATGCATCGAACTTGGATTGGTGATCTATTTCACATATAGTAATAAACATATTCAAAGCTGTTCTCTCACATCTTGCCAACCTCAGCTTCTCCCACAGAGAGTCCAAGAGTCTGCTCTTTATATCTGTGTCTCTTTTGGTGTCTTACATATAGGGTCTTCATTAGCATATTTCTAAATTTCATATACATGCACTAATATATCGTATTGGTGTTTTTCTTTCTGACTTGCTTCACTCTGTATAAGAGGCTTCAGTTTCACGCACCTCATTAGAACTGACTCAAAAAAATTTTTCCAATAGCAAGTAATATTCCATTGTGTATATATAACACAGATTTTTTATCCATTCATCTGATGATAGACATCTAGGTTGCTTCCATGTCCTAGCTATTGTAAGCAGTGTGTGATAAACATTGGGGTACACATGTCTCCTTCAACTCTCATTTACTTGATGTGTATTTCCAGCAGTGGGATTGCTGGGTTGTATGTCAGTTCTATTTCCAGGTTTTAAAGAATCTCCGAACTGTTCTCCATAATGTCTGTACTAGTTTCTATTCCCACCAACAGTGTAAGAGAGTTCCATTTTTTCCACACCCTCTCCAGCATTTATTGTTTGTAGACATTTTGATACCAGCCATTTTGACCAGCTTGAGATGATACCTCATTGTGATTTTGATTTGCATTTCTCTGATAATGAGTGATGTTGAACATCTTTTCATGTGTTTGATAGCCATCTATATGTCTTCTTTGGAGAAATATCTGTTTAGTTCTTCAGCCCATTTTTTGATTGAGTCGTTTATTTTTATGGCATTGAGCTGCATGAGTTCTTGTATATATTTTGAGATTAATTCTTTGTCAGTTGCTTCATTTGCTATTACTTTCTCCCATTCTGAAGGCTGTCTTTTCACTTTGCTTATAGTTTCTTTTGTTGTGCAAAATATTTAGAGTTTAATTTGGTCCTATCTGTTTATTTTTGCTTTTATTTTCATTACTCTGGGAGGTGGGTCATAGAGGATCCTGCTGTGATTTACGTCAGAGTGTTTTCTCTATGTTTTCCTCTAGGAGTTTTTATTGTTTCTGCTCTTACATTTAGATCTTTAATCCATTTTGAGTTGCAACAGACTGGTTCCAAATAGGAAAAGGAGTACATCAAGGTTGTATATTGTCACCCTGCTTATTTAAATTATATGCAGAGTACATCATGTGAAATGCTGGACTGGAAGCAACACAAGCTGCAAGCAAGATTGCCAGGAGAAATATCAATAACCTCAGATATGCAGATGACACCACCCTTATGGCAGAAAGTGAAGAGGAACTAAAAATCCTCTTGATGAAAGTGAAAGAGGAGAGTGAAAAAGTTGGCTTAAAACTCAACATTCAGAAAACGAAGATCATGGCATCTGGTCCCATCACTTCATGGAAAATAGATGGGGAAACAGTGGGAACAGTGTCTGACTCTATTTTGGGGGGCTGCAAAATCACTGCAGATGGTGATTGCATCCATGAAATTAAAAGACACTTACTCCTTGGAAGAAAAGTTATGACCAACCTAGATAGCATATTGAAAAGCAGAGCCATTACTTTGCCAACAAAAGTCCATCTAGTCAAGGCTATGGTTTTCCAGTGGTCATGTATGATGTGAGAGTTGGACTGTGAAGAAAGCTGAGAAATAAAGAATTGATGCTTTTGAACTGTGGTGTTGGAAAAGACTCTTGAGAGTCCCTTGTACTGCAAGGAGATCCAACCAGCCCATCCTAAAGGAGACCACTCCTGGGTATTCTTTGGAAGGACTGATTCTGAGCCTGAAACTCCAATACTTTGGCCACCTAATGCAAAGAGCTGACTCATTGGAAAATACCCTGATGCTGGGAAAGATTAAGAGAAGGAATAGAAGGGGAGGACAGAGAATGAGATGGCTGGATGGCATCATTGACTACACACTTGAGTTTGGGTGAACTCCAGGTGTTGGTGATGGACAGGGAGGCCTGGCATGTTGCAATTCATGGGGTCGCAAAGAGTTGGACATGACTGAGCAGCTGAACTGAAGTGACTGAGGGTGTTAGAAACTGTTCTAGTTTCATTCTTTTAAAGGAGGTTTACCAGTTTTCCCAGCACCACTTGTTAGAGAGATTATCTTTTCTCCATTGTATATTCTTGCCTCCTTTGTTAAAGATAAGATATCCATAGCTACATGGATTTATCTCTGGGCTTTCTGTTTTGTTCCATTGATCTGCATTTTTGTCTTTATGCTGGTACCATACTGTCTTGATGACTGTAGCTTTGGAGCACAGTCTGAAGTCAGGCAGGTTGATTGATCCAGTTCCATTCTTCTTTCTTAAGATTGCTTTGACTATCTGAGCAGGACTGTGGCCATGGAAGTCAGAAACCAGTAAAGAGTGTGTAAAAACTCACCTGTTGAATCAACTAGCCCTGAAAATGGATGGTACTGGAGCATCGGGCCCATACCCGGCCATAGCAGAGAAAAATCAAATAATTAACCTAACTTTACACCTAAAACCACCAGATAAAAACGAAAAGAAGAACCCAAGGCTAATAAAAGACAACAAATCATATAAATTAGGGCAGAAAAAGTTAAAAAAAAAATAAGGGAGGCTGTAGTAAAAATTAACAAAATTAAGAACTGTTTTTTTTTCTTTTGAGAAAATAAGTAAGATAGACAAAACATTAGTCAGATTCATCATGAAAAAAGGGAGAAGGATCAAATCAACACAATAAGAAATTAAAATGGAGAAATCACAACAGACAACATAGAAATATAATGGATCATAAGAGACTACTATCAGCAACTATGTTGCAATAAAATGGACAACTTGGAAGAAATGGACGAATTCTTAGAAAAGCATAATCTTCCAAAATTGAGCTAGGAATAAATAGAAAATCTTAACAGAACCATCACAAGCATGGAAATTGAAACTGTAATAAACAGTCTTCCAACAAACAAAAGCTCAGTACCAGATGCCTTCACAGGTGAATTCTACCAAAAATTTAGAGGAGTTCACACCTATCCTACTCAAACGCTTCCACAAAATTGCAGAGGATGGCAAACTGCCTACTTCATTCTATGAGACCACCATCACCCTAATACTGAAACCAGACAAAGATGCCACAAAAAGAAAACTACAGACCAATATCACTGATGAACATAGATGCAAAAATCCTCCACAAAATTATAGTAAACAGAATCCAACAACATAGTAAAAAGATCATACATCATGACCAACTGGGCTTTATCCCAGAGGTGTAAGTGTTCTTCAGTATTCACAAATCAATCAATGTGATGTACCACATTACTAAATTGAAAGATAAAATCCATATGATTATCTCAATAGATGCAGAGGAAGCCGCTGACAAAATTCAACCTCCGTTTATGATAAAAACCCTCCAGAAAGCAGGCATAGATGGAACACACCTCAATATAATAAAAGCTGTATATGGTAAACCCACAGCAAACATTATCCTCAATAGGTAAATATTGAAAGCATTTCCTGTAAAGTCAGGAAACAGACAAGGGTGCCCACTCTCACCGCTCCTACTCAACACAGTTTTGTAAGTATTGACCATAGCAATCAGAAAAGAAAAGAAAGGAAAGGAATCCAGATTTTAAAAGAAGAAGCAAAACTCACTGTTTGCAAATGACATGATCCTTTACATAGAAACCCCTAAAGACTCCACCAGAAAATTACTAGAGTTAATCAATGAAACAGTAAATTTGCAGGATATAAAATTAATACAGAGAAATCCTTTGCATACATAGACAATAACAATGAGAAAACAGAAAGAGAAATTAAGGAAACTATTCAATTTTCTACTGCAACAAAAATAATAAAACACTTAGGAATAAATTTACCTAAAGAAACAAAAGACATCTATAGAAAACTATGAAAAGACATCTATAGAAAACTATGAAGCACTGATGAAAGAAATCAAAGATGACACAAATAAATGAGGAAATATACCATGTTCATAGATCAGAAGAATTAATATAGTGAAAATGAGTATACTGCCCAAAGCAATCAGTGTGGGCAGGGATCCAATGTGATCCCTATTAAGCTACCATCAGTATTTTTCAGAGAAGTAGAACAAATAATTTCACAATTTGTACAGAAATACAAGAAACCTTGAATGTTGAGTTTTAAGCCAACTTTTTCACTCTCCTCACTCACTTTCATCAAGAGGGTCTTTAGGTCTAATTCACTTTCTGCCATGAGGGTGATGTCACCTGCATTTCTGAGGTTATTGATATTTCTCCCAGCAATCTTGATTCTAGCTTGTGCTTCATCCAGCATGACATTCCAGAGGATGTACTCTGTATATAAGTTAAATAAGCAGGGTGACAATATCCAGCCTTGACATACTCCTTTCCTGATTTGGAAACAGTCTGTTGTTTCATGTCCAGTTCTAACTGTTGCTTCTTGACCTGCATACAGATTTCTCAGGAGGCAGGTCAGGTGGTCTGGTATTCCCATCTCTTTCAGAGTTTTCCACTGTTTGTTGTGATCCACACAGTGAAAGCCTTTGGCATAATCAATAAGTCAAAATTAGACATTTTTCTGGAACTCTCTTGCTTTTTTGATGATCCAATGGAGGTTAGAAAGTTGATCTCTCTTTCCTCTGCCTTTTCTAAAACCAGCTTGAACATCTGGAAGTTCATGGTTCGTGTATTGTTGAAGCCTGGCTTGGAGAATTTTGAACATTACTTTGCTAGCATGTGAGTTGAGTGCAATTGTGCAGAAGTTTGAACGTTCTTTGGCATTGACTTTCTTTGAAATTGGAATGAAAACTGACCTTTTCCAGTCCTATGGCCACTACTTAGTTTTACAGGTTTACTGACATATTGAGTGCAGCACTTTCACAGCCTCATCTTTTAGGATCTGAAATAGCTCAACTGGAATTTCATTACCTCCACTAATTTTGTTTGTAGTGATGCTTCCCAAGGCCCACTTGACTTCACATTGCAGGATGTCTGGCTCTAGGTGAATGATCATACCATCATGGTTATCTGAGTCATGAAGATAATTTTGTTTAGCTTTTCTGTGTATTTTTGCCATATCTTAATATCTTCTGCTTCTGTTAGGTCCATACCACTTCTGTCATTTATTGTGCTCATCTTTGCATCAAATGTTCTCCTGGTATCTCCAATTTTCATGAAGAGATCTCTAGTCTTTCCCATTCTATTGTTTTCCTTCATTTCTTTACATTGATCACTGAGAAAGGCTTTGTTATCTCTCCTTGCTCTTCTTTGAAAATCTGTGTTCAAATGGTTATATCTTTCCTTTTCTCCCTTGCCTTTAGCTTCTCTTCTTTCCTTAGCTATATGTAAAGCCTCATTATGCAATATTTTTGCATTTCTCTTTTTTGGGGGATGGTCTTGATTCCTGCCTCTTGTACATTGTCATGAATCTCTGTCCATATTTCTTCAGGCACTCTGTCCATCATGTCTAGTCCCTTGAATCTATTTTTCATTTCCACTTTATAATTGTTGATTTGATTTAGTGATTTTATTTAGGTCATACATGAATGGTCTAGTAGTCTTTTCTTCTTTCTTCAATTTATGTCTGAATTAGGCAATAAGGAGTTCATGATCTGAGTCACAGTCAGTTCCTGGTCTTGTTTTTGCTGACTGTATAGAGCTTCTCCATTTTTGACTGTAAAGAATATGATTAATTTGATTTCAGTATTGACCATCTGGTAATGTCCATGTGTAGAGTTTTCTCTTTTGTTTTTGGAAGAGGGTGTTTGTTATGACCAGCTCATTCTCTTGGCAAAATTCTCTTAGCCTTTGACCTGCTTCATTATGTACTCCAAGGCCAAATTTGCCTGTTACTCCAGGTAGCTCTTGACTTGAATAGATGTAAGATGGTGGAGGTATAGGATGGAGATACCACTTTCTCTTCCAGAAATTTATCAAAAGATCTTTTGAATGCTGAACAACGTCCGCAAAACAATTTTGGAACACGAACAGAGGACACCAGACACCCAGAAAAGCAGCCCATTCTCTTCAAAAGGAGGTAGGACAAAGTATAAAAGACAAAAAGACAGATAAAATAGTTAGGGACAGAAACCTGTCCTGGAGAGGAAGTATTGAAGGAGAAGTTTCCACAGAGTAGGAAACCCTCTCACAAGTGGGTCTGTGGTGAGTTTTGGAATCTCAGAAGGCAATATAATTAGGAGAAATAAAATAAATAAATAAAAATAAACCCACATAATACATGTGTAACCACAACTGTGGAAAAGAGAACTTTCCTACGAAAGGCCCTAACCTAACGACTTAATATGCTACCTGACCAGCTCCCAGAACAAAGGACTGAGTGAATACCAAAGGAGAGCTAGCAGGCTTCATACTGGCCCTTCCCCACCAAGAGGCAGAAAGTCAGCTTTGTGACAACCAAAGCAAGAAGGCAAGGGGTTGCTACAATCTCAGCTCCAGAGAAAGCGTATTCCATCAAACTGTGAGTAGGCTCCGGCTGCCAACCATGTCTTCCTGAAATCCTGGATTGTTGACATCCACCAATAGTGTTGAAGCCTGAGATAAACTCTCCAGAGAAGACATACAGCATACCTAAGGCGGTGTTCTTGTGGTGCACCTGGGAAACTGAGCAGCCAGATCTGGGGAGATGAGTAAGATGCACAGCTCACCTGGGACACTGAGCTCATGAAGTACCTGGTCGCCTGAGGTGATCATACCTGGGAAGGGCACAAAATGCACACCGAACCCATGGAGACAAAGCTAAAACTGTGTCTGAGTGTCCCCTGTGGAGATGCAGGTCAGCAGTGGCCTGCAGAGGGGTCTCTGGTTGCAGCAGACCTAGGTATGCAACACGCCCTCTTGAAGGAGGTTCCCACTAACCCCACCATAGAACTACCAGAACTTACACAGGACTAGGGAAACAGACTTTTTGAGGGCACAAACAAAACCTTGTGTGCACCAGGATCCAGGAGAAAAGAGCATTGACCCCACAAGAAACTGACTCACACATGCCCATGAGGGTCCAGGAGTCTCTGACAGAGGCATGGGTCGGCAGTGGCCTGATGCACGGTTGGAGGCACTGAGTGAAGCAGTGCATGCATGGGACCATTTGAAGGAGGTCACCATTATCTTCCTTACTTCGACCATAGTTTGGTCTAAGGTCAAGCAACAGAGAGGGAACATAACCCCACCCATCAACAGAATATTGGATTAAAGTTTTACTAAACATGGCTGCACCCATCAGAACAAGAACCAATTTCCCCCTCAGTCAGTCTCTCCCATCAGGAAGCTTCTATAAGCCCTTTATCCTTATCCATCATAGGGCAGAGAGGATGAAAACCACAATCACAGAAAATTACAGAGAGCTAGATAATTGAAAGGAGTCACTAGGATACAGAGATTTATGCACATATAGTGTCAGCATTAGTTACTTATTTGTGTCCAAGTCGTTGGGACCACCTGGACTGTAGTCCATCACTGGAGTGGATTGCCATTCCCTTCTCCAGTGTATTGTCCTGACCCAGGGATTGAACCTGGGTCTTCAGCATTGCAGGCTGATTCTGTACTATCTGAGCCATCTGGAAAGTCCATATAAAACTTTTACAAATGTAAATGATAACACACAATATGAGAAAGAAAGTGTAGACAGTCATGGAAATGCCCAGATGTTTGTGGGTACAGCAACTTCTGTCCTTCCTTAGTTGTAAGGAACATACGTTGAGTGCTGAACCATCAAGAAATATGCAACATATTTCAGATTCAGAGAGCTCAGGCACGATTTTACTGAGGTATATTTATATTTCATTGGTCAAGAAGCTACAGAGCCCTGCTTTGTAAATGGTTGAACCAGGTGCAAATTATCCATCTAAACTCCAATTGAGTTTCAAATTCCTTTTTTTTTTTTTTTTTTGGTTTACTAAAAACTTTTCTTTCTTTCTTTTTTTTTTTAGCTTTTTAATTTTTTAATTTTAAAATCTTTAATTCTTACATGCGTTTCCAAATATGAACCCCCTTCCTACCTCCCTCCCCATAACATCTCTCTGGGTCATCCCCATGCACCAGCCCCAAGCATGCTGTATCCTGTGTCAGACATAGACTGGCGATTCAATTCTTACATGATAGTATACATGTTAGAATGCCATTCTCCCAAATCATCCCACCCTCTCCCTCTCCCTCTGAGTCCAAAAGTCCATTATACACATCTGTGTCTTTTTTCCTGTCTTGCATACAGGGTCGTCATTGCCATCTTTCTAAATTCCATATATATGTGTTAGTATACTGTATTGGTGTTTTTCTTTCTGGCTTACTTCCCTCTGTATAATCGGCTCCAGTTTCATCCATCTCATCAGAACTGATTCAAATGAATTCTTTTTAATGGCTGAGTAATACTCCATAGTGTATATGTACCACAGCTTTCTTATCCATTCATCTGCTGATGGACATCTAGGTTGTTTCCATGTCCTGGCTATTATAAACAGTGCTGCGATGAACATTGGGGTACATGTGTCTCTTTCAATTCTGGTTTCCTCTGTGTGTATGCCCAGCAGTGGGATTGCTGGGTCATAACGTAGTCCTATTTGCAGTTTTTTAAGGAATCTCCACACTGTTCTCCATAGTGGCTGTACTCATTTGCATTCCCACCAACAGTGTAAGAGGGTTCCCTTTTCGCCACACCCTCTCCAGCATTTATTGCTTGCAGATTTTTGGATCACAGCCATTCTGACTGGTGTGAAGTGGTACCTCATTGTGGTTTTGATTTGCATTTCTCTAATAATGAGTGATGTTGAGCACCTTTTCATGTGTTTGTTAGCCATCCGTATGTCTTCTTTGGAGAAATGTCTATTTAGTTCTTTGGCCCATTTTTTAACTGGGTCGTTTATTTTTCTGGAATTGAGCTGCATAAGATGCTTGTATATTTTTGAGATTAGTTGTTTGTCAGTTGCTTCATTTGCTATTGTTTTCTCCCATTCAGAAGGCTGTCTTGTCACCTTGCTTATATTTCCCTTTGTTGTGCAGAAGGTTTTAATTTTAATTAGATCCCATTTGTTTATTTTTGCTTTTATTTCCAGAATTCTGGGAGGTGGATCATAGAGGATCCTGCTGTGATTTATGTCTGAGAGTGTTTTGCCTATGTTCTCCTCTAGGAGTTTTATAGTTTCTGGTCTTACATTTAGATCTTTAATCCATTTTGAGTTTATTTTTGTGTGGGGTGTTAGAAAGTGATCTAGTATCATTCTTTTACAAGTGGTTGACCAGTTTTCCCAGCACAACTTGTTAAAGAGATTGTCTTACTCCATTGTATATTCTTGCCTCCTTTGTCAAAGATAAGGTGTCCATATGTGTGTGGATTTATCTCTGGGCTTTCTATTTTGTTCCATTGATCTATATGTCTGTCTTTGTGCCAGTACCATACTGTTTTGATGACTGTGGCTTTGTAGTAGAGCCTGAAGTCAGGCAAGTTGATTCCTCCAGTTCCATTCTTCTTTCTCAAGACTGCTTTGGCAATTTGAGGTTTTTT
The DNA here is from genome assembly GCF_016772045.2 of Ovis aries. NCBI lineage: Eukaryota > Metazoa > Chordata > Mammalia > Artiodactyla > Bovidae > Ovis > Ovis aries. The sequence goes on from NC_056063.1 coordinate 42,632,307, forward strand.
TGTATTTCCATACAAATCTTGAAGTTATTTGTTCTAGTTCTGTGCAAAATATGGCTGGTAGCTTGATAGGGATTGCATTGAATTTGTAAATTGCTTTGGGTAGTATACTCATTTTCACTATATTGATTCTTCCAATCCATGAACATGGTATATTTCTCCATCTATTAGTGTCCTCTTTGATTTCTTTCATCAGTGTTTTATAGTTTTCTATATATAGATCTTTAGTTTCTTTAGGTAGATATATTCCTAAGTATTTTATTCTTTTCATTGCAATGGTGAATGGAATTGTTTCCTTAATTTCTTTTTCTACTTTCTCATTATTAGTGTATAGGAATGCAAGGGATTTCTGTGTGTTGATTTTATATCCTGCAACTTTAGTATATTCATTGATTAGCTTTAGTAATTTTCTGGTGGAGTTTTTAGGGTTTCCCATGTAGAGGATCATGTCATCTGCAAACAGTGAGAGTTTTACTTGTTCTTTTCCAATTTGGATTCCTTTTATTTGCTTTTCTGCTCTGATTGCTGTGGCCAAAACTTCCAGAACTATGTTGACTAGTAGCGGTGAAAGTGGACACCCTTGTCTTGTTCCTGACTTTAGGGGAAATGCTTTCAATTTTTCACCATTGAGGATAATGTTTGCTGTGGGTTTCTCATAGATAGCTTTTATTATGTTGAGGTATGTTCCTTCTATTCCTGCTTTCTGGGGAGTTTTTATCATAAATGGATGTTGAATTTTGTCAAAGGCCTTCTCTGCATCTATTGAGATAATCATATGGTTTTTATTTTTCAATTTGTTAATGTGGTGATTACATTGATTGATTTGCGGATATTGAAGAATCCTTGCATCCCTGGGATAAAGCCCACTTGGTCACGGTGTATGATCTTTTTCATGTGTTGTTGGATTCTGATTGCTAGAATTTTGTTGAGGATTTTTGCATCTATGTTCATCAGTGATATTGGCCTGTAGTTTTCTTTTTTTGTGACATCTTTGTCAGGTTTTGGTATTAGGGTGATGGTGGCCTCATAGAATGAGTTTGGAAGTTTACCTTCCTCTGCAATTTTCTGGAAGAGTTTGAGTAGGATAGGTGTTAGCTCTTCTCGAAATTTTTGGTAGAATTCAGCTGTGAAGCCGTCTGGACCTGGGCTTTTGTTTGCTGGAAGATTTCTGATTACAGTTTCAATTTCCGTGCTTGTGATGGGTCTGTTAAGATTTTATATTTCTTCCTGGTTCAGTTTTGGAAAATTGTACTTTTCTAAGAATTTGTCCATTTCTTCCACGTTGTCCATTTTATTGGCATACAACTGCTGATAGTAGTCTCTGATGATCCTTTGTATTTCTGTGTTGTCTGTTGTGATCTCTCCATTTTCATTTCTAATTTTATTGATTTGATTTTTCTCTCTTTGCTTCTTGATGAGTCTGGCTAATGGTTTGTCAATTTTGTTTATCCTTTCAAAGAACCAGCTTTTGGCTTTGTTGATTTTTGCTATGGTCTCTTTTGTTTCTTTTGCATTTATTTCTGCCCTAATTTTTAAGATTTCTTTCCTTCTACTAACTCTGGGGTTCTCCAACTCTTCCTTTTCTAGTTGCTTTAGTTGTAGAGTTAGGTATTTTATTTGATTTTTTTCTTGTTTCTTGAGGTATGCCTCTATGGCTATGAACTTTCCTTTTAGCAATGCTTTTATAGTGTCCCACAGGTTTTGGATTGTTGTGTTTTCATTTTCATTCGTTTGTATACATATTTTGATTTCTTTTTTGATTTCTTCTGTGATTTGTTGGTTATTCAAAAGTGTGTTTTTCAACCTCCATATGTTGGAATTTTTAATAGTTTTTCTCCTGTAATTGAGATCTAATCTTAATGCATTATGGTCAGAAAAGATGCTTGGAATGATTTCGATTTTTTTTGAATTTATCAAGTTTAGATTTATGGCCCAGGATGTGATCTATCCTGGAGAAGGTTCCATAAGCACTTGAAAAAAAGGTGAAATTCATTGTTTTGGGGTGAAATGTCCTATAGACATCAATTAGGTCTAACTGATCTAATGTATCATTTAAAGTTTGCATTTCTTTGTTAGTTTTCTGTTTAGTTGATCTGTCCATAGGTGTGAGTGGGGTATTAAAGTCTCCCACTATTATTGTGTTATTGTTGATTTCCCCTTTCATACTTGTTAGCATTTGTCTTACATATTGTGGTGCTCCTATATTGGGTGCATATATATTTATAATTGTTATATCTTCTTCTTGGATTGATCCGTTGATCATTATGTAGTGGCCTTCTTTGTCTCTTTTCACAGCCTTTGTTTTAAGTCTATTTTATCGGATATGAGTATTGCCACTCCTGCTTTCTTTTGGTCTCTATTTGCGTGGTATATCTTTTTCCAGCCCTTCACTTTCAGTCTGTATGTGTCCCTTGTTTTGAGGTGGGTCTCTTGTAAGCAGCATATAGAGGGGTCTTGTTTTGTATCCATCCAGCCAGTCTGTCTTTTGGTTGGGGCATTCAACCCATTTACGTTTAAGGTAATTATTGATAAGCATGATTCCATTACCACTTACTTTATTGTTTTGGGTTCGGGTTTATACACCCTTTTCATGTTTCCTGTCTAGAGAATATCCTTTAGCATTTGTTGGAGAGCTGGTTTGGTGGTGCTGAATTCTCTCAGCTTTTGCTTGTCTGTAAAGCTTTTGATTTCTCCTTCGTATTTGAATGAGATCCTTGCTGGGTACAGTAATCTGGGCTGTAGGTTATTGTCTTTCATCACTTTAAGTATGTCTTGCCATTCCCTCCTGGCCTGAGAGTTTCTCTTGAAAGATCAGCTGTTATCCTTATGGGAATCCCCTTGTGTGTTCTTTGTTGTTTTTCCCTTGCTGCTTTTAATATTTGTTCTTTGTGTTTGATCTTTGTTAATTTGATTAATATGTGTCTTGGGTTGTTTCGCCTTGGGTTTATCCTATTTGGAACTCTCTGTGTTTCTTGGACTTGGGTGATTATTTCCTTCCCCATTTTAGGGAAGTTTTCAACTATTATCTCCTCAAGGACTTTCTCATGATCTTTCTTTCTGTCTTCTTCTTCTGGGACTCCTATAATTCGAATGTTCAAGCGTTTCATATTGTCCTGGAGGTCTCTGAGATTGTCCTCATTTCTTTTAATTCGTTTTTCTTGTTTCCTCTCTGATTCATTTATTTCTACCATTCTATCTTCTATTTCACTAATCCTGTCTTCTGCCTCCGTTATTCTACTAATTGTTGCCTCCAGAGTGTTTCTGATCTCATTTATTGCATTATTCATTATATTTTGACTCTTTTTTATTTCTTCTAGATCCTTGTTAAACCTTTGTTGCATCTTCTCAATCCTTGTCTCTAGGCTATTTATCTGTGATTCCATTTTGATTTCAAGATTTTGGATCATTTTCACCATCAATATTCAGAATTCCTTCTCAGGTAGATTCCCTACTTCTTCCTCTTTTGTTTGGTTTGGTGGGCAACTCTCCTGTTCCTTTACCTGCTGAGTATTCCTCTGTCTCTTCATCTTGGTTATATTGCTGCGTTTGGGGTGGCCTTTTTATGTTCTGGTAATTTGTGGAGTTCTCTTTATTATGGAGCTTCCTCACTTTGGGTGGGGTTCTATCAGTGGCTTGTCAAGGTTTCCTGGTTAGGGAGGCTTGTGTTGGAGTTCTGGTGGGTGGAGCTGGGTTTCTTCTCTCTGGAGGGCAGTGGAGTGACCAGTAATGGGTTATGAGACATCAAAGGTTTTGGAATAATTTTGAGCTGTTTGTATATTGAAGCTCAGAGGAGTGTTCCTGTGTTGCTGGAGAATTTGAGTGGAATGTCTTGTTTTGGAACTTGTTGACCCTTGGGTGGAGCTTGATTTCGGTGTAGGTATGAAAGAATTTGATGAGATCCTATTGCTTAATGTTCCCTGAATTCAAGAGTTCTCTAATGTTTTCAGGCTTTGGATTTAAGCCTCCTGCTTCTGGTTTTCAGTTTTATTTTTACAGTAGCCTCTAGACTTCTCCATCTATACAGCACAGATGATAAAACATCTAGGTTAAAGATGACAAGTTTCTCCACATTGAGGGACACTCAGAGAGGTTCACTGAGTTACAAGGAGAAGAGAAGATGGAGGGGGTAGTTAGAGGTAACTGGAATGAGATGTGGTGAGATCAAAAGAGGAGAGAGCAAGCTAGCCAGTAGTCACTTCCTTATGTGCGCTCTATAGTCTGGACCACTCAGAGGTATTTACAGAGAGAGGAGAGGGAGGAAGTAGACAGAGGGGACCAGGAGGATAAGAGAGAGGAATGAGAAGGAGAGAGACAAATCCTGCCTGTAACCAGTTCCTTAGGTGTTCTCCACCGTCTGGAACACACAGAGATTCACAGAGTTGGATAGAGAAGAGATGGGGGAGAAATGAGACAGAGGCCACCTGGTGGAGAAAAAGGAGAGTCCAAAGGAGGAGAGAGTGGTCAAGCCAGTAATCTCGGTCTCAGGTAAACTTGGGTAGTGAAGTTTGGGTTTTTAAATGTACAAAATTGACAACAAAAACCTAAGAGCAAAGATTAAAAATCTGTTTTTGAAGACAATGGTCTGCTTTTCTGGTTGCCTGATGTCCTCTGCCAGCCTACAGAAGTTGTTTTGTGAAGTTTGCTCAGCGTTGAAATGTTCTTTTGAGGAATTTGTGAGGGAGAAAGTGGTCTTCCCATCCTATTCCTCCGCCATCTTTACAGTTCCCCCGAGTTTCAAGTTCTTAACAGTGCATTTATTCTAAATCTCTAGCTAAGATATCTCATCCTTATCGTTTTCAGGGGTAAGTACCAATTCTCTAGGCATATCTAAGGGAAAATGCAGAGCTATGGTTGTCTCAGCTGTAAAACAATTGTATTATGTACCACGCAAGCCATTTAAGACCTCTCTGGCTTAATATCCCTAGTATTTATATTTTAATATTATAATGATGTTAAGTTTTCCAACATACATTTATGAGAATAAACTTCTATTAGCAACTAGCAATTTCTTTTTTCTGTTTTGTTTTTAAACGTTTTATTTTACATTGGAGTAAAGCTAATTAGTCAGAGAAAGCAATGAAACCCCACTCAATACTCTTGCCTGGAAAATCCCTTGGATGGAGCAGCCTGGTAGGCTGCAGTCCATGGGGTCGCTAAGAGTCAGTCATGACTGAGCGATTCCACTTTCACTTTTCACTTTCATGCATTGGAGAAGGAAATGGCAACCCACTCCAGTGTTCTTACCTGGATTACCCAGGGATGGGGCAGCCTGGTGGGCTGCCATCTATGGGGTCACACAGAGTCGGATACGACTGAAGTGACTTAGCAGCAGTAATGCTTAAAATTCTCCAAACCAGGCTTCAGCAGTATATGAACCGTGAACTTCCAGATGTTCAACCTGGTTTTACAAAAGGCAGAGGAATCAGAGATCAAATTGCCAATCCACTGGATCATCAAAAAAGTGAGAGAGTTCCAGAAAATCATCTATTTCTGATTTATTGACTATGTCAAAGCATTTGACTGTCTAGATCACAATAAACTGTGGAAAATTCTGAAAGAGATGGGGATACCAGACCACCTGACCTGACCCTTGAGAAACCTATATGCATATGAGGAAGCAACAGTTAGAACTGGACATGGAACAACAGATTATTTCCAAATAGGAAAAGGAGTATGTCAAGGCTGTATATTGTCACCTTGCTTATTTAAATTATTTGCAGAGTACGTCATGAAAAACGCTGGGCTGGAAAAAGCACAAGCTGGAATCAAGATGGCTGGGAGAACTATCAAGAACCTCACATATGGAGATGACACTACCTTTATGGCAGAAAGTGAAGAGGAACTAAAAATCCTCTTGATGAAAGTGCAAGAGGAGAGTGAAAAAGCTGGCCCAAAGCTCAACATTCAGAAAACTAGGATCACGGCATCCAGTCCCATCACTTCATGGGAAATAGATGGAGAAACAGTGGAAACGGTCAGACTTTATTTGGGGGGGGGCTCAAAAATGACTGCAGATGGTGATTGTAGCCATAAAATTAAAAAATGCTTACTCCTTGGAATGAAAGTTATGACCAAACTAGATAGCATATTTTAGGATAGCATAATCTAGCATATTCTTTTCCATGGAAAAGAAATGAAAAAAAGCAAAATGGCTGTTTGAGGAGGCCTTACAAGCAGGTGTGAAAAGACGATAAGTGAAAAGCAAAGGAGAAAAGGAAAGATATAAGTATCTGAATGCAGAGTTACAAAGAATAGCAAGAGGAGATAACAAAGCCTTTCTCAGCTATCAGTGCAAAGAAATAGAGGAAAACAACAGAATGGGAAAGTCTAGGGATCTCTTCAAGAAAATTAGAGATAGCAAGGGAACATTTCCTGCAAACATGGGCTTGATAAAGGATAGAAATGTTATGGACCTAACAGAAGCGGAAGATATTAAGAACAGATGGCAGGAATACACAGTAAAACTGTACATAAAAGATGTTCACGACCAAGATAATCACGATGTTGGATCACTCACCTAGAGCCAGACATCCTGGAATGTGAAGTCAAATGGGCCTTAGAAAGCATCACTACACACAAAACTAGTGGAGGTGATGGCATTCAAGTTGAGCTGTTTCAAATCCTGAAAGATGATGCTGTGGAAGTGCTGCACTAAATATGCCAACAAATTTGGAAAACTCAGCAGTGACCACAGGACTGGAAAAGGCCAGTTTTCATCCCAATTCCAAAGAAAGGCAATGCCAAAGAATGCTCAAACTACAGCACAATTGCACTCATCTCACACGCTAATAAAGTAATGCTCAAAATTCTCCAATCCAGGCTTCAGCAATACGTGAATCATGAACTTCCAGATGTTCAAGCTGCTTTTAGCAAAGGCAGAGGAACCAGAGATCAAATTGCCCACATCCACTGGATCATGGAAAAAGCAAGAGCATTCCAGAAAAACATCTATTTCTGCTTTATTGACTGTGCCAAATCCTTTGACTGTGTGGATCAAAATAAACTGAGGAAAATTCTGAAAGTGATGGGAATACCAGACCATCTGACCTGCCTTTTGAGAAATCTATATGCAGGTCAGAAAGCAATAGTTAGAAGTGGACATGGAACAAAGACCAGTTCCAAATAGGAAAATGAGTACATCAAGGCTGTATATTGTCACTCTGCTTATTTAACTTATATGCAGATTACATCATGAGAAACCCTGGACTGGAATAAGCACAAGCTGGGATCAAGATGGCTGGGAGAAATATCAAGAACCTCAGATATGCAGATGACACCACCCTTATAGCAGAAAGTGAAGAGGAACTAAAAATCCTCTTGATGAAAGTGAAAGAGAAGAGTGTAAAAGCTGGCTTAAAGCTCAACATTCAGAAAACGAAGATCATGGCATCTGGTTCCATCACCTCATGGGAATTAGATGGAGAAACAGTGGAAATACTGTCACTTAATTTTTTCAGGCTCCAAAATCACTGCAGATGGTGACTGCAGCCATGAAATTAAAAGACGCTTACTCCTTGGAAGAAAAGTTATGATCAACATAGATAGAATATTCAAAAACAGAGACATTACTTTGCTAACAAACCATAGTTAAGGCTATGGTTTTTTCAGTGATCATGTATGGATATGAGATTTTGACTGTGAAGAAAGCTGAGCACCGAAGAATTGATGGTTTTGAACTGTGTTGTTGGTAAAGACTCTTGAGAGTCCCTTGGACTGCAAGGAGATCCAACCAGACCATTCTGAAGGAGATCAGCCCTGGGATTTCTTTGGAGGGAGTGATGGTAAAGCTGAAACTCCAGTTCTTTGGCCACCTCATGCGAAGAGTTGAGTCACTGGTGTTGCAAGTGAAATGACACAAAGACAACACACGAGACACACAAGAGACAGACAATACACCACTCCGGTTTATTCTTATAAAGCCCCCTAGGCAGAATTCCAGACTGCATGAATAAGCCTTTTCAGTACAGCGCAGGAGCATACATGTTATCGTACAGCAAGGGGAGTGAAATCCCTGTCTACTGCAGAGTCTGTCCAGGGCCCTTTTTTTCCTTCTTATCACAAGAGTGGAATGCTCCCTCGTTTGCAAGGGACCATTAAACTCTAGGTTGTGTCCAGACTCCTTGGCAGAACACCTCGTTTGCAAGCACGTAGAGCCCGGGCAGAGAGACCCGTTTGCAGGCACATCTCTGCTACCTTATTGTAGCTGCATTAACCCTTCATCTCTCCCTTTTTTATTTGCTTTTATAAATTGTAGCATGTTCTGGATCTTCTATGCTTTGCCCTTTAGTTGTTTCCCTTTCTGGCACTGCTGGAAGACTAGAAAAGCAACACAACATAAAGGTAATATAAACACAGTGTTCCCAAAGTTAGTCCCAATTAGTGAGGATACATGCCCTAATGCATTTAAGTTAATTCATTCCCTCTTGAAGACTTTTCATCAAATCAGACCCCGTAATGTCAGGTAAAGTCCTGCTAAAAGCAGACAAAATTTGTCGTTCCAGGTCTATAATCTCCGTAGTGAGATTCTGATGCCCAGTCATGGATCGTTTTACTTTATCCCATCTTTCACTCATGTTAAATAGTACAGGTGCTATACAAAACTGAGAAGAATTCCAATCATATTTCAACACACTTCGTGTAGATAAAACAGCTAATTGATCTCCAAGCCAGGAAACCGTGTGTTGAAAATTGAGCACGTCAGTAGCAAGTTGTGCATCCAAATCTCGCTGTTGTCGCCATAGCAAATGAGAGTCTTTATGCCAGTCCCAAATAAAATCAGCCGTTTGAATTCCTTGGTGTAATGCAAGACCTGCCACCACCGCCATTGCAGTTACTGATGCGACTGCTAGAATTGACGCAATGACCACACCAAGCATACTTCGAGATCGGTGTAGCAAAGTCTGTACAGCGGTAATTAGATGAGAAACAGCAAAAGAATCTGACCATGGCCTAGTCAGATTTATAGGTAACCATACTTCTGTCTGAACCTTAACAATTATTAACGAGAAATTGGAGTTATAGGCTCGTCTTTCAAATTTTTCCCACCAAGACTGATTTACACATTGAATTAGATTACAAGAATCACATGCCACAGACCCCACAGTATCATTCCAGGTCCAATTCCCATATAACAATGCAAAAGGATATTTTACACATGTCATTGTGGAATAAGATTTATTAACATGTAAATTAACATGCAATGGACCCAAAGAGTCACCACTGTCCAAAGTATAGTTTCCTGACCAGATAGTGAGATTACCAGAAACTGCCCGTAGTTTTCAAATATCTCCTTGAATGTGCGGATATTCTTGCAATTGTAATTGAGGAGGGACAAGTGCAAATTGCTGCCATTTAACTGTCTCATTACCATTGCCCATCAAAGTGCTATTTGCATGATGCCACCTAAGAGATTTATTTGACCATTTTTCTAAGATTTGCCCCTGATCTGGACTCCAATCTCCAATGATGGCCCCAGAATAATTCATGACTTTAAAGGGTCGATGACCTTGGCAACGTTCCCACTCCAAAGATTCTAGAGAAGGAACACAAAAGTTAACAGGACATAGCGACATGTGTTTTCCATTATGAATGTCTGTTGGTTCTGTCGAGGTGTTAAATCCCCTGGTGGAAACAAGCACAGTAAAAGTAGCAAAATGGTAATTATTATACTTTACCCCCCATGTATTATAGGAATGATGAGAATGTTCCTTGGTGGACAGATAAAAGGGGTGTCCTCCTATACACAAAGGAATACCTTCCACTGCAATGGTCAAATTACTAATATTATATTGTTGTTTATGATGAGGTAGTTGTTCTATTCCCCCACAAGCTGGTGGGGGAAAGAAGGCAGTCTCATTAGTACATACCTGCACTTTTGGTTCCCCTCAGGAAACTGCTCTTACTAATGGGGGATTAGGTATATATGCCCAATATGTATGATTACTTGCCGATACACTGATTACCTGACATGTCACCACTGCCATCATAGCAAGCAAAAGATTGGTAGGATTCAGAGGTTGCCCCCCTTTCATTAACGTCTTCTCTGCTTCCTGGGTCAACCTCTTCATTTGACCCCACGTAGGAGGTGTTGCTTCCCTTGTAACGAAGGCAAAGCTTCTCTGCATAGTAAGCTCTTCGAATTTTTGAACAAAGGGATCAGCCATTGTTGATTTTGATCAATCTTGCTGGGGTCCAAAACCTGTAATTATTAACAGAAATGAAAGCATACCATCATTCCAAATATGTTAATGATGCTGGGATCCAACCTTTCTCTTTATCTTTATACCAAATAGGCATTTTCAAGATCTTCTTATCCTCTTCTTTCCCTTGAAAATGCAACTCTGCTGCTGATAGATTTCCCTTGCTCCAAACATTAAAAAGTTTAGGGTAAGTAAGGTTTTATTCAGAATATCTTTAGGGTTCATAAATCTCTCTTGTTCCCCCTTTTTTATTTTTTCAAGATATTCATTTAAGGTAGGATTAGCTCTTTCAATGATAGCTTGCCCTTGACTATTATAAGGAATACCAAAAGTATGAGTTATATGGTATTGAGATAAAAAGTGAGCTAATTTTGCTGATTGGTAGGCAGGTGCATTATCAGTTTTCAATTCAATTGGTAATCCCATAACTGCAAAACAGGATAACAAATGAGTAATAACAGCATCAGACTTTTCAGAATGTAATGCAGTGGCCCATTAAAAATGTGTGCAAGTATCTATAGTATGATGCACACATTTTTGTTGTCCAAAAGAAGAAATGTAAATTACATCCATTTGCCATATCTGATTTGCTTGTTGTCTTCTCATGTTGACACCTGGTGGGGTAAATGGCAAAGCAAAGGGTGCACATATGGAACAAGAAGGAACAATATTTTGAGCTTGTTTTCGAATAATAGCATGAGATTTTTGTAACCCTTTGGAGTTGGTATGCTGTAAGAGATGTTCTTGTTTGTTGCTTCTATAGGATAAAGTAAGGCATCAATTGTAGCATTTCCGAATGACCTTGGCAACGTTCCCACTCCAAAGATTCTAGAGAAGGGACACAAAAGTTAACAGGACATAGAAAATTAACTCTGAATGCTGCAAGAGCAGTTGTTGTACTTGGTAAAACAATCTATAAATAGCTGTTTTAAGGGTCAGTGGAAGGGAGACATGGGGAAGCTGTAGGCAAGAGAGAACAGCATATCGAGAATCTGAAACAATGTTAATAGGAAGTTGAGGAAAATCTTGCAAAACTAAATAGATAGCCCACAATTCAGTGCACTGTACAGAAGAAAATGAGTGGGGAGAACCTTGGAACTTTCCGGGGTCCAATATCCAGCAGTACTTTTATTTGCATCTGTAAAAATAGTGGGTCCCTTAACTGGAACATCTGAAATTGGGGAATGAGCTAGCATAATGTTAGTCTGGAGAAAATCAATCAATTTAGATGATGGATAATGATTAGAAAATGAACCAGGGTATGAGGCAAGAGAAATTTACCAGTTTTCATTCAATTGTAAACATCGAGATATTTGAGCAGTTGTTAACTGAGTAACAATCTGGTGTGGTTCACATCCTGACAATTGTAAAATACGATGGCGACCATTCTGTATAAGGAAAGTTAATTTATCCATATCTGTAGTCAATTTTTTTGAAAAACTGTTAGGTAAGAAAACCCATTCTATTAATCCTTTTTCTTGAGCAATTACACCAGATGGAGAATAAGGGGCATGAAATATTACAAACAAAATAGGTTTGAGACATATTAAGTAAGTCAAAAAGCCATCATTTAGTCGTTGCTCAACAAATTGAAGTTCCTGTAAAGCCAATGGGGTTAAGGTCCAGGGGCTATCCAGAGCTGTATCTCCTTCTAAAGTAGAAAACAAATGTAATTGATAAGTAGGAATCTCAAGTACCAGGCGTAGCCAATTAATATGTCCCAATAACTTTTGAAAATCATTTAAGGTTTTGAGATGGTCTCTTCTAATTTGCAACTTTAGGGGCCTTATTCTATGTTCTTCCAATATGGTCCCTAAATACGAAGTAGGAAAGTCCTTTCGAATTTTTTCTGGGGCTATTTGCAAATTGTATAGTCTTAAAGCCTCCTGTACTTTTAAAAAGAATTCACCACTTTCAGCAATACTAGGAGCTGCTAATAGGAGGTCACCCATATAATGTTATAGAATATAATTGGGGTATTCTTGATGGAGGGATTGTAAAGAGTGAGCTACGAATTCTTGGCATAAGGTAAGACTATTTATCATTCCTTGTGGTAAGACTGTCCACTGATAACACTTAACAGGCTGAGCATGATTAAGAACAGGAACTGTAAAAGCAAATTTATCTCTATCTTGCAATTGTAGGGGAATGGTAAAAAAACAGTCTTTAAGATCTAGCACCATTAAGGAGCAATTTTGAGGAATAAGAGCGGGAGAGGGGAGTCCCAATTGTAATGCTCCCATAGGTTCAATACATTTATCAACTTTTCATAAATCAGTTAACATTCTCCATTTTCCAGATTTCTTTTTTATAACAAAAACAGGAGAATACCAGGGGGAGGTAGAGGGCTGTATATGACCAAGTTGGAGTTGTTCTCGTACTAACTGTTCTAACGACTCGAGCTTCATTTGTGGTAATGGCCACTGCTCAACCCATTTTGGAGTATTAGTTAACCATTTTAATGGGAGTGCTCGAGGAATTTGAGCAGTGGCTATGAGCTTTCCAATGGAATGGTTACAGAAGCCCCTGAAGGAAAAAAGAGATCTCTTCCCCATATATTAATAGGTATGTTTACAATGTAAAAGGTAACAAACATTGATCTTCCATTATGGAATTCGCATTGCAAGGGATAGCTACTCTTCCAGACATCTGCAATGGAGCCCAGTCCCATCAACATTAAAGGGTTTTTGTTTTTTTTTTCCCAATCTTGGGACCATTGTTGAGAAGAAATGACTGAAACATCCGCCCCTGTGTCTACTAGTCCCTCAAAGTTGTTTCCTTGTATAATCAAGGAGTGAACAGGGTGAGAATCTTTGATAACCATTTCTCAAAGTATATGTTGCCCAGTACTTCCAAATCCTCCTGTTTGTTCATTAGGAAGAGCAAATAAGGGGTGATAAAGTAGGAGAAGTATTTGAGCAATATGCTCCCCAGCTAACAATGAAAGCATGGTAGAAGTAGCAACCATAATTAAAATTTCCCCAACATAGTCAGAGTCTATTACCCCAGGAATCATGGTTAGACCTCTCAAAGCCATGCTGCTATGGCCTAATATCAAGCCAAAAGTGCCTTTAGGCAGTGGTCCAAATACATTTGTTTTTAATTTGTAAATGCCTCTCCCTGGTGACAAAAGAACATTATCATCTAGGGGCAAATCAGCAGTAGCACTCCCTGAAGTAGCAGACCATAAGTCCGAAATCATCATCTGAGGTCCTTTTAATGGGGCATCGACTCGTAACGGTTGTTGGGAGGGAACAGGGTTGGGGCAGGTGGAATGGCAGGAGGGCAAGGAGGAGAAGTTCCTGGTATTGTTCATGGGCCCCAAGGACTTAGGCCCGCAAAATAGATTCCTGGTATCAGGTTGCCCATTTTGTCTGTTTTAGATATGCATTTATTAGTCCAATGAAGCCCCTTCCCACACCGACGGCAAGGTCCAGGAGGAGTCTTATTCTTCCCAGCAAGAAATCTGTCTGTAGGAATTGCACCTTGATCAGCTTTTAATTTCTGACACTCTCTTTTCATATGACCAGGTTTTCCACAATGGAAGCAGTTACCTCCCTTTTGTGGTCTCACAGCTTTGGCCAAGGCTGTAGCAAAGACATTAGCCTGATGCTCAGTTCTTCCTACTCCCGAGCAGGCTCTGATATATTCAGCTATAGATGCACACTGTCCCTTTAATGGTCCCAGTATACACTTGCATTCAGGATTAGCATTTTCAAATGCTAAAGTTTGTAATAATATCTCTGAAAACTCATCTCTCCCTACAGCCTGTTCCACAGCCACCCTCAATCTTGCTAGAAAATCAGTATATGGCTCATTGGGGTCTTGCATTGTTTTAACAAAGGAGGGCTGGGCATGGCCAGTAGGCACCACACGGCGCCATGCTTGTAAAAAGACCTGGCAGACTTGTTGTAAGTCCTGATCAGAGTATTGAGCCTGTTCTCTTAAAGCCCAATAAGGGCCCTCTCCCATTAGATTGTCCTCGAGAGGACCAGGGGGATTCTGTCCCTCATTAATCTGAGACTGTTTTCTAGCTTCTTCTTCCCACCAGCTACAAAGATGCAACCATTGAGAACCCTCCAAGACAGCTTGGGCAATAGATTTCCAATCGAATGGAATGATTAATTTGCCTTTTCCCAATAATTCGAGCATAGCCAAAACAAAGGGAGATTGAGGACCGTATTGCGCTGCTGCAGCTTTAAGATCTTTAAAAAATTTATATTCCAAAGGAGTGTATTGAACATTTATCACATTGTCATTTTGCTGTCTCTGGATGCAAAATAATTGTGGAGGATCGATAAAACCACTAGGGGGAGCTGGCAAGTCATCATCATGAAGCATAGACAAAAGAAAGGAGAACCGACAACGTTCCCTGCCCACATCAGGCCAATTAACCGCAGTGGGGAAAAGAGAAGCATAAGGAGAAGCAGAAGGTGTAGATTTCTTCTCCTCCTTATGAGATTTTTACCACTCCTGGAATAGATGGGTCATTTCTTTAATCTCTTTGCCCGCCTCTGACGAAACTGAAGAAGCCTCCAAATTTGATTCTGAACTATCAGATGTTTCACCATTTACAGGAGGAGGCTTACCTGTATCCTTGCCTTCAGGCGATGCAGAAGCCCCACCAACGTCTGACACATCCTCATAAATTATTTCTCCCTTCCTGGAAGCATTAGATTTAGTTTCACTATCAGTAGAGAGCAAGGTCAAAGCCTGTGTTATAGCACTACACAAAGTCCATAACGTCAAAGGGATCACATTACCCTTTTGATGTTGCTTTCTCAATTCCTTTTGAATTATATTCCATTCCTTCAAGTTTAACTGTAACTTAGTTTGATATTGAAACCAATGACAATATTGCTCCACCAAGCAAAAGAGCTCACTCAATTGACGAGTCAAGGCTTTAACGCCTATGGAGTGGAGAAGTCCTTTGACTAATTCCATGTATTGTGTCCGTAATGATGATGAGAAATTCCCCACGATTTTCTGAAAGTTCCCCTGCTAGGGTGAGAAATTCCCCATGATTTTCCCAAAAGTTCCCCTGCTATGGATGTAAAATCCCCCCAGGGTTACTCACCCTTTCAGTTTCATTCGAGACCCACATTGGGCACCAGATGTTGTGAGCAAAATGACACAAAGACAACACACGAGACACACAAGAGACAGAAAATACACCACTCCGGCCAGAGGAAAAAAACTGTGCAAAACTAATTGCGGTTTATTTTTATAAAGCCCCCTAGGCAGAATTCCAGACTGCGTGAATAAGCCTTTTCAGTACAGCGCAGGTGCATACATGTTATCGTACAGCAAGGGGAGTGAAATCCCTGTCCACTGCAGAGTCTGTCCAGGGCCCTTTTTTTTTTCCCCCTTCTTATCACAAGAATGGAATGCTCCCTTATTTTCAAGGGACCATTAAACTCAAGGCTGTGTCCAGAGTCCTTGGCAGAATGCCTCGTTTGCAAGCACGTATAGCCCGGGCAGAGAGACCCGTTTGCAGGCACATCTCTGCTACTCTATTGTGGCTGCATTAACCCTTCAATTGGAAAAGACTCTGATGCTGGGAGGGATTGCGGGCAGGAGGAGAAGGCGACGACAGAGGATGAGATGGCTGGATGGCATCACTGACTCAATGTACATGAGTCTGAGTGTACTCTGGGAGTTGGTGATGGACAGAGAGGCCTGGCATGCTGCAATTCCCTGGATCACAAAGAGTCGGACACCACTGAGCAACTGAACTGAACTGAATTGAAAGTTGATTAGTGGGAGAAAGCAATGGAACCCCACTCTAGTACTCTCTCTGGAAAATTCCATGGATGGAGGAGATTGGTAGGCTGCAGTCCATGGTGTTGCTAAGAGTCAGACACGACTGAACGACTTCACTTTCAACTTTTTACTTTCATGCATTGGAGAAGGAAATGGGATCCCCCTCCAGTGTTCTTGCCTGGAGAATCTCAGGGATAGGGAAGCCTGGTGGCTGCCATCTATGGCGTCGCACAGAGTCAGACATGACTGAAATGACTTAGCATCAGTAGCAGCAGCATAGCTGATTACTAATGATGTGATAGTTTCTGGTTCATAGCAGAGGGACTCAGCCACACATATAGAGGTATTCATTTTCCCCAAAACTTCCCTCTCATCCAGGCTGCCACATAAGATTGAGCAGAGTTCTCTGTGCTATACAGCATGACCTTGTTGGTTATCCATTTTAAATATAGCAGTGTGTACACATCTATTACAAACTCCCTAACTATTCTTTCCCCTGTCCTTCCCACCTGGCAACCACAAGTTCAGTCTCTAAGGCTGTGAGTGCAACTAGCAATTTCTGCTTATACTCTGTGACTTTCTCAGCAACCCCAAATGACCTCTTTCCAATCAGGTAAAATCAGAAGTATTCCCCCTTGCTCTCTAAGCTGATTTTGTCAAAGTCTACCTGTGCAAAGTAAAATACAAACAAAAAAAAAAACCTTAAGAGCAACCTTTCCAACATTATTTCTATCCATTCTGTTGTGTTGCAGACATAAATAGAGTTTCCTCTTTCTCTTTCCTTCTCATATGCCATATCTATTTCCTATCTTTAAACACCTAAAGGATGAGAGATGTAGGTGTTGCATATATTTTTAAATAAGATGAAATGGAAATTTGGGAAAAAATATGTTGATCTTCTCAAATATGTTGCTTTCCTTTTCATCTTTTTTGACAGTATACAAAGTATTTTGCTTTTACCATTGCAAGGTTAGCAATCATTATAATATTCCTTTCCCTCTGTATAAACTAAGCATTTTTCCTAAACTATCCAAATATATTTACTAGATTTCAATTTAGCACTTGCCAATACTTAAGCTTATATCACTGCTGACTTTAAGGTTCTTTTTCTTGTTAAAGGGAGAAAGAAAGATTTATGTGATAGAATACATATGTAGAAATGATGTGATAGAGATTATATATGAGTTCTTGTGATTATTTTGATTTTAAATATTCAAAAATAAAAATAAAAACATGAAAATAAAATATACACTTTTTAATGTTATTAGGTTGGCTTTGATTTATTTTCATATGTGTATGTATGTGTGTGCTTAGTCACTCAGTCATGTCTGAATTTTTGTGACCCCATAGAGTGTATTGTTATATTAGTTAAAAACAAAGAAATTGTAACAAAAATAGCTGATAAAAATTCAATTGTAAAGATCTTATCTATAAAATTTATACAAATACATCCATAGTTCTTCTTATAATATTTTTATCTTCTTTAAAAAGTCATATTTTCTTCCTTGAGTCATAATTCTGTCATTCAGAAAGTTTGAGTGGCATATTTACACACATAATTCAAGACATATGTGTATTTGTAATTAAATAAACAGAATTTTTATTTTGTAAAATAAAAATTAATTATTAGTCATGATAGTAATTTAACATGATCTTTTGACAATATCACCAAAAATTATTAATGAAATTAAAGCAGTTGAAATATAAATTGTTAAACCTTTGAGCTTCATGACTGCAAAATAGCATAGTACTTCTAATAAGCAATCCATATTATCATAATTTGGTAGTCCTTACTACCCTTATGATAATAAAGTCTAGTACTCTTGACTTTTTAATGAAGAAGTTGCATTTACTGAAACATTATGTGCAAAAAGTAATTTCGATTCACCTAAACTGAAATACTTTATGTCTTGAAAACTTAAACATGAAAGTGAAGGTGGACACTATTCCAAGTTGAGAAAAGAAGTAATTCCAGAGGCCCAAAGTTATATTTCAAAAACCAAGTGTTGGTGGAGTAAACTGGGTAAAGAAAAAGTAGAATAAGGTGAATTTGAGATGAGGATGCTATCGGCCAAAATATGTAAAATCTTACAGACCATAACAAGAATCTGGAATATTTCCAAGTGTGGTGAAGAGAGATAGATATGAGGAAAGGGGAAGGAATCAATCACAATAGTCCATGCAAGATATGTGACTTGAACTTAGTCACCTTCATTTTGTAAATCTTCATTTCAGAAAATCAGTATCTTTTATCCATTTATTTATATTATATATTTATTCTATTGATTTTAGCAATGTTTTAATGATACATATATTATGCATTTTCATTATTCTGTGTGATTTAAATGCCATGGATTTTTTAGGGGGATATTTAATATGTTTAGATTTAAAATATATTTCCCTAAAACATATTCTTGCTAGAAAATATAAAAGTTCAAATGCTCAAATATTGGAGTACAGCTTAGGCTGCTAAACTCTCCTCTCATGTTGAGGGAACCTATTATTATTATTATTACTTCATATTTTCTAAGGTAAGTGAATTGTATCTGGATTGAATATTCCTGATAAAAAACATGAGCAAACAAGACTTAGTTTAAGACTCTAGAAAAGGAATTGAATTATAAACAATCAGAATTTTGAAGATGAGAAACATTTAGTAGAATTTTTATCTGGGAGGTTTCCTATCCACAGATTAATAATAAAAAAATAATAAAATGACTACAAAGGAATTAAAAATACAACATATCGAACATAGACTGGCGATTCATTTCTTACATGATAGTATACATGTTTCAATGCCATTCTCTTAAGTCATCCCACCCTCTCCCTCTCCCAGAGTCCAAAAGTCCATTCTATACATCTGTGTCTCTTTTGCTGTCTTGCACACAGGGTTATCATTACCATCTTTCTAAGTTCCATATATATGTGTTAGTATACTGTATTGGTGTTTTTCTTTCTGGCTTACTTTACTCTGTATAATAGGCTCCAGTTTCATCCATCTCATTAGAAATGATTCAAATGTATTCTTTTTAATGGCTGAGTAATATTCTATTGTGTATATGTACCACAGCTTTCTTATCAATTCATCTGCTGATAGGCAACTAGGTTGTTTCCATGTCCTGGTTATTATAAACAGTGCTGCGATGAACACTGGGGTACACGTGTCTCTTTCAATTCTGGTTTCCTCATTGTGTATGCCCAGCAGTGGGATTGCTGGGTCATAAGGCAGTTCTATTTGCAATTTTTAAAGGAATCTCTTTTTTTTTTTGTGTGTGTGTGTTTGTAGTTTATTTTTTTTATTTTATTTATTTTTTTTTAATTTTAGTTTTTTATTTTTTAAATTTTAAAATCTTTAATTCTTACATGCATTCCCAAACATGAACCCCCCTCCCACCTCCCTCCCCATAACATCTTTCTGGGTCATCCCCATGCACCAGCCCCAAGCATGCTGCATCCTGCGTCAGACATAGACTGGCGATTCAATTCACATGATAGTATACATGTTAGAATGCCACACTGTTCTCCATAGTGGCTGTACTAGTTTGCATTTCTACCAACAGTGTAAGAGGGTTCCCTTTTCTCCACACCCTCTCCAGCATTTATTGATTGTAGACTTTTGGATCACTGTCATTCTGACTGGTGTGAAATGGCACCCCCAGAGAGATGATAAGGGGTGGGAGGTGGGAAGGGGGTTCAGGATTGGGAACTCAGGTACACCCGTGGCTGATTCAATATATGGCAAAACCAATACAGTATTTTAAAGTAAAATAAAGTAAAAATCAAAATTAAAAAATATATATATTTGGATAAAAATCGAACTCAGAGCTGGTTGGAGTAATAAATAATTTATTATCTCTAAGCCACTAGAACAGTGACTGGAGCATCATAAGTGCTAAATGAACATTTATTATTATAAACTGACAAAATATATATATCATATACACACATAACATAATCAACTTGATACCTAGTTCCAGTTGAGTAAATACAAAATAGAGCACATGATTATAAGCTGTTTTACCTAAACACAAAAGAGAAAATAAGATCCAAATAATTGGTTGGAACATCTTGATTTATCAGTCGAGTAAGATCGCTAAAAGTGGAAATTATTAGAACATTAGTTTGTAAAGAAAATACTAGTGTAGAGACAGAAAGGATTCAATGGAAATAAATATAAAACTATTTTAGTTAAATATAGTGCATAAACGTCAAGAATTGGACAAATAGAACTAAAATTGTAGAATTGGTTAAATAGTGATAAAGTTCTCTGAATTCTAGTGCCTATTAACATGCTTGGATTTTTATAGACATTCAATATTTGTTGAATTTATATTCGAATTAAATGTCTGCAATTGATAGCATCATATCCAGAGAAAAGAGAAGTGATACCAAAAAAGAATGAATGTATGCTTGCTCTTCAAGAGGTTTCAAAGTCACTGTAGCCTTAGATATCCTAGTAATGGAAGAACAAATTAGATATACCTGTTGCTATCCAGAATTTCATGCATTGGAGAAGGAAATGGCAACCCACTCCTGTGTTCTTGCCTGGAGAATCCCAGGGATGGGGGAGCCTGGTGGGCTGCGGTCTATGGGGTTGCACAGAGTCAGACATGACTTAAACGACTTAGCAATAGCAATCCAGAATTTATAAAGTGTTGATTTTATATACATATGTATGCATAGTAATTACTTTTTTATCTAGCATTAATAAAATGTAACTTTCTAAAAAAGCACTCCAGTCATTTTTAAAATGTATACTGTAATCATACTAGTGCAGTGATTTCAAACATAATTTCTTAAGATGACTAAGCTGAGATTATTAGCTACATTATTCTTAAACACAGAATCCGTTGTCACAATTGGGAGGAAAATTCTCAATTTTTTTGTGCTCATTGTCATAGTTATTGCCCTGAGCTCCCCTCACTATCTATGATTTGTTATCTCTGGAGAGCAATAAATAGCTACCACTAATATCATTTTGACTATTTAAAATATTATGATATTATGATCTCTGAGGTCTGCCCATTGTTACAAAAATATTTTTCTTCTAGTGAAGACTATAAAAAAATTATTTCATTAACTTAGCAGAAATGTATTTGGATATTTTGATGGTTACCAAAAAATGGAAATTTTTAAAGCCTAATTTATGTTTAAAAAAAAAAAAACTATTGGAAATTATAAGATCTCAGCTAATTTGCTGAGCTGTATGTGGTGTACTTAATCGAAATAACATCAAGATACATAAAATTTTTAAAAGAAATGTATAAACAACATCAATGAATGTGGAATTACAACATTGTTAGTAATTTAATCAACTGACTATCCTTCCCTTGACTAGAAATTGAGATAAGAAAACTATTAAGAAGAGGAAAAGTTGAAGGGATTAGAGCAGGTTGAATGCTTTAAGTCATCTATGTATATGGTGGGACATATCACAGCTAACAACTTTTGAGCATTCCACCATTAAAATACAGCCATTGTCCCAAATGACCTAGAAAGCTATCTGATTGTTTAGAGTCATGAAAAGTTCATTTTTATTGTTAAAACCATTTTCTCACTTATGTTAATAAATTCATATTCTCAAAGATCCTCTGGCTGTATGATTTCTGGAAAAGCAGCAGTGACAACATTCACACAATCAGCTATTTATTTTGTAAGTACATTAAAATTTCACTTGCACTTTTACAACTCTTTGTTTTTTGCTGCACTTTCACATTGATTTGTTTCGGCCAATACCTTCCTTGATTTATTCATTTTTGTAAAATTGTTTGTGAGTTCATCACTAGACAGCAAGGAAGCAACACAACTTCATGTTTTGTTGTCTGTGCATGAACTTATTAACAGATATAGTGATCAAGTACCAATAGAACTTGAAAAAAAATTACATTATTAGTCACTGATTCTGACGTTTTTCTGTTATTTGCATTATGCTTTGTGGAATGTAGAACTAGCAGCAAAGTTTGTTCTTTATGTACGTACAGTTAATGAAATGTTGAAAGATAAACTGAGGCACTTTAAAAATGTTAAGAGTTGATTTGAGCAAAAATCGATTCCAGCAGGGCCTTGCAAAACCAGGAAGTGTTTAAGAGCAGTGGGTCAACAAGTGCCAAGTGAAATACATATAGAGAAGGTGCAAAAGCAAAAAAGGAAATTATTTGATTGGCTATAGCTTAAAACTTACTTAGCTATATTTTATTGGTTGTCTTTACTATTTTGATTTTGAAACTTTGAGACATTCGTCACCTTAGATATTTGTTTGATTATATAGTCTGTCCTTATATTAGAGCTCCCGCAGTTTAATGGCCTGTATGTATAATTAATTTAACAGTAAAAATTAAAAGTTGTATTATTTAAGAAACAGTTGTTATTTAGCAAAGGCTTGGTAACTGAAATTCAAACATATTTGAATCTTGCAAAATGAGGACTGCCAATATTAAACATTTAAGACTAATTTTAGATTTATTCATTCTAAGCTGCTCTCTATGAACATAACCCCATTTCTATCTGTGAGTTGCCTCCATTGTGTGAGTTTTGGTGGGAAATAGATCTGTGTGTCATCCTTTAGAAGCTAAATTTAACCACAGAGTAAATATCTTACATGACATGTTAGCTGAGGCATATGTATGTAAACAACGATTGACCATATAGGTGCTTGTAAGCAGGACAAGTAAAAAGAGTGACTCAAAGATTCTTTGCAGCTGAAAGTTTTTCAATGCGGTTATGCTTTCTTTGAGCAGCAGTGGAAAGCATTCACTGAGAGGTTTAAAGTCTTTTGTGGCAAAGCCTCTATTACCAATGTCCAAGGCAGATGTCCGGAGCAGGCCAGGCCTCTAGTATGAGTGATTATGTTCTCTATGTCTCTCGTTCTTAGACTGTGTCCGTTTTTTGAGATTGGTTCTTCAGTTCTTCTCTTTATCCTGTGAGATTTCTTACATGCTTCCAATAATATTTCTTTCTTAATAAATCCCAAATCATAATTGGTCATTGCCAGAAAGCTGCATATTTCATATCCCCCAGCTTTAGCCTAGCTCTTTCTCACCTCCTTATTTTGTAGCCCAGTCATTTTGAAGAATTTGTAAATTTGTTGTTTGCAAACCAATTCCTTTGTACATTTTACTCTTTCCATCTATAATCTGCATTTATTTTTTTACTTCCTTTTTTAATATCTAAAGTTTTCATTAAATGTTTATTATTTTTCATTAAAGGAAATCCTGAGAACATTATCTTTTCTGGAAAACTCTTTCAGAAGCACCAAGCAAAATAGTTTTCACTTTTAAAATATTTTCTATTTTTGTTTGTGTCCCCCATAAAATGGATCAATTAAGTAAATATTGTCAATATGAATGTTATATATTCAAAGTGATCAAGAGTTCCTGGAAAATAGTAGGCACTCAATAAATGACAATTATTATAATTAAAGGATTATGAAAGTGTAAAACTAATGCCTCAAATTTAAAGATGTTTCTTGTTCTGCAGAAGCATTTCCCCATACCAATGCAACAGCCAATAACTGATGTATTCTCATTTTTTTTCCTGATTCTCCTAATAATTTTTATTTTATTCCTCCTACCAGTCACCATCTAAGAGACTTTCAGCAGTACATACAAAGTCTTCCTTATCCATATAACTTCCTCAGAAATATACTGTATATTGACACATTTAAGGCAGTAACATATGGAAAATTCTGGGCTAAGGCCTTACAATAGAGTTTAGTAATTTTCATGATATAGAATGACTATAAGACTTAAATGCTCACATGCTCTAACCAAGGGGTAAAACAACAGTTCAAGAGTTCAATTGCAATTGTTGGTGGAAAATAATGAGCATTAGAAAAGCACCCTTGGCAAAATAAATGAAAACCTCCAAGGACTGATCCCAGGTTGTGATTTTGCCTGAGGAGTTTTGTTTCAATGCTACTCTAGATATATTAGGAACTGGGTCCCTGTTTTATCCCTTACTATGGGAAGCACTGGCAATGGTAAAGCAAATAGTTCTGTTAACCTGTGAATGTTTTCCTGGGGTAACTTATAGCACTTTTCTAGACAATGTAACTTATACTATTTTTCCAGGCAATGTAAGAAGAGAATAAAGTGAAAAGAAGTCTGAAAGTGGTAAATAAAGTTTTATTTTTATGTTTGTTTTGACTTCTATTTTATCTCTAGCTTTAGTTTTTTGTTGTTGTTTTTGTCATTGGGAATTTAAAATAATCTTCAATTCTGAAATGCAAATTTAGAAAATTAGATTCCATATTCCCTCAATTCAAAACTCCTTTCCCCAAATTTGTCTAACATTCTGTATTCATTTACATGTCAAAGAAAAAGGTAATTGTGTGGAATGAAAATGTTCATGACAAACTGTGGAGATGCTTACAGGAAACAATATATTAAAACATGTATACTTAAGATCATATACATTTTGAAAATACATAATGCCTATCTCTTCAAATATTCTTAATCAAAGACATCTCAATTTCACCTTTCCTCAGTGCTAAACCTAAAAGAGAAGTACAGTCCTGTATTCTACTAACAAGTTTATAAGTTTGCATAGTCTCAGAGAATGTTACACTTAATGGTCTAGTCCACCCTGCAAGGGGGGTTAGAAATATTCCTTTTATTTCTAGTGCTTTTAGAAAATCTGATCAAAATATGACTGTTATTGCTCAGAAAACTACATGTATACAGAGACTATACATACTGTATTTGACCTCATGGGGTAATGTAGAGGGGCCCTACAGGATCCATGTCCCATGGTAATGAGAGGACAGCCAATTATGAATTCAAATATATCAATTTATTTCTAGCTACTCATTGTTGGACACAATTTCAAATATCTATTTTTAATAGACTTCTTTCTTTGTTTTGCTGACTGATTCCTAACTTCGAGCTAAACAAATTAAATATTAATATGCTACCCAATAGAAATTAGTAATTATTTTATTCTACAAGCAATAATGAATGCCTTTTGAAAAGATAATTGAAACTTGATTCAATTATATGTCATCAAGAAATCAAAGAATGAATTATTGGTATTAGTGATGTTATTCATGATATACATATTTCTTTATCATATTAATAGACATGTTTCCCCTTTCTCTATTCCTTCAAATTAAACCAAAGATAAAATTCATCACATAATTAAAACTTTTTTTTGCTGAAAATTCTGTTACACATAGAACACAAATGGTAAAGGATAGATATAGAAGATTTTCCACTATTTTTTAATTAAAATTCTTATTGTCATGAATTATAATTTCAAATTTTGCATCTGTTCATTGACCTGGATTCATGACAACTTTTCGTTGTCATAGACTGTAACTTGAAATTGTTGTCATTTTAAATCAAATATTTAAAAGCTTCAAATCAACACAAATCTAACACTTATATTTAAAATAAAATCAACACAGTTTAATGCCTAGAAAGAGACATATGTTAAATAGTAGCTCATGCTGACTTAAAAGTTTAGCCGCCTAATATTTCCTGGAACGTAATATAATTTACATAATTTTTATGTAGTACTGAGATTTCTCAATAATTTTAAATAGGATACAAGTTCTAGTGTGTTTTGATGTGACTGAAAAATATGTTTAATATATATACTGCAGTGAAATTTGCTGGCAAAATAAAAAAAATATCATTTCACTATTTCTTAAATACATGATATTTATTTTCATAACCTACAGATTTATTGTTCAAAACTGGGAAGAGTTTGTTTATTGCAATTTAGAGATGGCATAAGTCTCTAACTATTAATTATAAGCATTACAAGTGAAAGTCAGAAATATCAATTTTGTAGCACTTTCATTTCAGTTAATTCTCTCAGTCGTGTCCGACTCTTTGCGACCCCGTGAATCACAGCACGCCAGGCCTCCCTGTCCATCACCAACTCCCGGAGTTCTCTCAAACTCACGTCCATCGAGTCAGTGATGGCATCCAGCCATCTGATCCTCTGTCGTCCCCTTTTCCTCCTACCCGCAATCACTCCAAGCATCAGAGTCTTTTCCAGTGAGTCAACTCTTCACATGAGGTGGCCAAAGTACTGGAGTTTCAGCTTTAATCATTCCTTCCAAAGAACACCCAGGGCTGATCTCCTTTAGAATAGACTGGTTGGATCTCCTTGCAGTTCAAGGGACCCTCAAGAGTCTTCTTCAACACCACAGTTCAAATGCATCAATTCTTCAGCACTCAGCTTTTTTCACAGTTCAATTCTCACATCCATACATGACCACTGGACAAACCATAGCCTTGAGTTGACGGAACTTTGTTGGCAAAGCAATGTCTCTGTTTTTCAATAAACTATCTAGGTTGGTCATAACTTTCCTTTCAAGGAGTAAGCATCTTATAATTTTATGGCTGCAGTTACCATCTGCAGTGATTTTGGAGCCCCCCAAATTAAAGTCTGACAGTGTTTCTACTGTTTCCCATCTATTTCCCATGAAGTGATGGGACTGGATACCATGATCTTCGTTTTCTAAATGTTGAGCTTTACACCAACCTTTTCATTCTCCTCTTTCAATTTCATCAAGAGGCTTTTTACTTCCTCTTCACTTTCTGCCATAAGGATGGTGTAATCTACATATTTTAGGTTATTGATATTTATCCTGGCATCTTGATTCCAGCTTGTGCTTCTCCCCGCCCAGTGTTTCTCATGATGTACTCTGCATATAAGGTAAATAAGCAGGGTGACAGTATGCAGCCTTGACGTACTTACTCCTTTTCTTATTTGGAACCAGTCTGTTGATGCATGTCCAGTTCGAACTGTTGCTTCCTGACCTGCATATAGGTTTCTCAAGATAAAACCAAGTAATGGCAGGTGTTGCAAGAGGGCATAGAGGGCAGACACACTGAAACCATACTTGCAGAAAACTAGTCAATCTGATCACATGGACCACAGCCTTGTCTAACACAATTAAACTAAGCCATGCTGTGTGGGGCCACCCAGGATAGGCAAGTCATGGTGGAGAGGTCTGACAGAATGTGGTCCACTGGAGAAGGGAATGGCAAACTACTTCAGTATTCTTGCCTTGAGAACCCCATGAACAGTATGAAGGGCAAAATGGTAGGATACTGAGAGAGGAACTCCCCAGGTCAGTAGATCCCCAATATGCTACTGGAGATCAGTGGAGAAATAACTCCAGAAAGAATGAAGGGATGGAGCCAAAGCAAAAACAATACCCAGTTGTGGATGTGACTGGTGATAGAAGCAAGCTCCAATGCTGTAAAGAGCAGTATTGCATAGGGACCTGGAATGTTAGGTTCATGAACAAGGCAAATTGGAAGTGGTCAAACAGGAGATGGCAAGAGTGAACATTAATATTCTAGGAATCAGCGAACTGAAATTGACTGGACTGGGTGAATTTAACTCAGATGACCATTATATCTACTACTGTGTGCAGGAATCCCTTAGAAGAAAAGGAGGAGCCATCATGGTCAACAAAAGAGTCTGAAATGCAGTACTTGGATGCAATCTGAAAAATGACAGAATGATCTCTGTT
Source organism: Ovis aries (assembly GCF_016772045.2). NCBI lineage: Eukaryota > Metazoa > Chordata > Mammalia > Artiodactyla > Bovidae > Ovis > Ovis aries. The sequence goes on from NC_056063.1 coordinate 42,659,757, forward strand.
CGTCTCCAAGGCAAACCATTCAATATCACAGTAATCCAAGTCTATGCCCTAACCAGTAACATTGAAGAAGCTGAAGTTGAATGGTTCTATGAAGACCTACAAGACTTTTTAGAACTAACACCCAGAAAAGATGTCCTTTTCATTATAGGGGACTGGAATGCAAAAGTAGGATGTCAAAAAACACCTGGAGAAACAGGAAAATTTGGCCTTGGAACACGGAATGAAGCAAGGCAAATGTTAATAGAGTTTTGCTGAGAGAATGCACTGGTCATAGCAAACACCCTCTTCCAACAACACAAGAGAAGACTGCTGGGGTCCAGCCTTGGTGGATTCAGGGAATTCAAAGGGTGGATGGAGTCAGTGAGGAAAACTTATTTATTTATTAATATAAGATTAGATTAGGAAGAAGTAATGTAGTAATAAAACTAAGTGGAGAGAAGAGGCTGATTAACTTGGTTTACGTGGAAAACCAATAAAGCTCCAGACAAGGAGCTTGCACCATCTACATTAGGCCGCTGGCGCCTGTTTGAATATCAGAGAGTGCCCTGCCTTGGGCTTTCTCTCTTACGGATCTTAAAAGCTGGGGCAAGTAAGTAGACATAGTGAGCCTCCACGTTCCAAGGGATCAGCTTGAAATTAGAGTAAAGAGGAGACATGGGGGAAACCAGTCCAGCGACTGGCTCTCCTTCTATTGTCCTTCAAGGTCTTTTATACTTTTGATTATGCATAGAGATCAATGGGAAATACAAAATTATGTAGCATTAGCAGCCCAGACTCTTTCTGTATATCTTTTTGTATACAAAAGGTCTCAGGTGATTTACATTATCTTCTGGCCAAGAGGCTTGTTAACACTTTTTGGCTCTCTTCCTTAATGAAAGTTAATTTTGTTTCCCCTGAAGTGTTTTTCTTTAATCTGCATCTCCTTAAAGCGTTAAAGTTACATCTCTATAGAACAAAGGTGCAGTGGGTTATAACAAAGAAGGTACTTAATTCAAAGATCTAATGTTGCTAATACCAGGTCTACTATTTGTTTTTCTATATACCAACTATATCTAAAAATAAAGGATATGAAAATTTGGCAGCAAGTATTGGCTCAACAAATGAAACTTTTAATCAGTCCTATTCTAATGATTTTGGCTCCTTGGAAGCCCCAACATTCCTAGGATGTTTTAAGCTTCCTGTGCCTCCTGCAGTCAGGAGGCCTCAAACAATCACATGCACAGCTGTCCTGCAGGCAGGCTAAAAAGCCATCAGAGGGTTTTTTGGACTGAAACACTCTATCAAATGCAGAAGACTAAAGCCCTGAATTGACTTTTTTCCAGAGAATATCAGAAGAGTGGAAAGGCAAGCAGATTCTTATTTTTGGGGGGTTGGATGCTCAGGAAATTCCAGGGGAAAAACCTGAGTTCTGATTAGCCTTGCCATCAGAGCTCTTGCCACATTACCTTGTCATGAGTGGAATTCCTCACGCTGGCTCCCAGCAGAAGACTTTACACATTGACATCACCAGTTGGTCAATACCAAAATCAGATTGATTATATTCTTTGTAGCCTAAGATGGCGAAGCTCTATGCAGTCAACAAAAACAAGACTGGGAGCTGACTGTGGCTGAGATCATGAGCTCCTTATTGCCAAATTAAGACTTAAATTGAATAAAGTAGGGAAAAACCCTAGACCATTCATATATGAACTAAATCAAATCCCTTATGATTATACAGTGGAAGTGAGAAATAGATTTAAGGGACTAGATCTGATAGACACAGTGCCTGATGAACTATGGACTGAGGTTCATGACATTGTACAGGAGACACAGATCAAGACCATCCCCATGGAAAACAAATGCAGAGAAAGCAAAATGGCTGTCTGGGGAGACCTTAGAAATAGCTGTGAAAAGAAGAGAAGCGAAAAGCAAAGATGAAGAGTTCCAAAGAATAGCAAGAGGAGAAAAGAAAGCCTTCCTCCACTATCAATGCGAAGAAATAGAGGAAAACAACAGAACTGGAAAGACTAGAGATCTCTTCAAGAAAATTAGAGATACCAAGGGAACATTTCATGCAAAGATGGGCTCGATAAAGGACAGAAATGATATGGATTTAACAGAAGCAGAAGATATTAAGAAAAGGTGGCAAGAATGCAGAAAAGAACTGTACAAAAAAAAAAAAAAAAGCTTCACAACCAAGATAATCACAATAGTGTAATCAATCACATAGAGCCAGACATCCTGGAATGTGAAGTCAAGTGGGCCTTAGAAAGCATTACTATGAACAAAGCTAGTGGAGGTGATGGCATTCCAGTTGAGCTATTTCAAATCCTGAAAGATGATGCTGTGAAAGTGCTGCACTCAATAGGCCAGCAAATTTGGAAAACTCAGCAGTGGCCACAGGAACGGAAAAGGTCAGTTTTCATTCCAGTCACAAAGAAAGGCAATGCCAAAGAATGCTCAAACTACAGCACAATTGCACTCATCTTACACGCTAGTAAAGTAATGCTCAAAATTCTCCAAAGGAGGCTTTAGCAATACATGAACTGTGAACTCCCTGATCTTCAAGCTGGTTTTAGAAAAGGCAGAGGAACCAGACATCAAATTGCCAATATCTGCTGTATCATCAAAAAAGCAAGAGAGTTCCAGAAAAAACATCTATTTTTGCTTTATTGACTATGCCAAAGCCTTTGACTGTGTGGATCACAATAAACTGTGGGAAATTCTGAGAGAGATGGGAATACCAGACCACCTGATCTGCCTCTTGAGAAACCTATATGCAGGTGAGGAAGCAACAGTTAGAAGTGGACATGAAACAGCAGACTATAGCACTTTAATATATATTATATATACTTTGAGAAAAATATTTTTTTCATATATTGTTAAGCAGTTTTTACTTTTAACACTCAAGAATTTTTTTGGGGGGATAGCAGCTAATAATGTGCTAATCAGCTGAGATTTAAACTAATTTTAAAACTTCAGAATGCCAGATATCCTGTATTTTTAGATATGTTGGGGGAAATAATTTTACACTTCACTTTATGTACTATGCATTTTTAGTGATAATGAGGACTTCTGGTTACTATGGCAAAGTAAGCTGAATTAGGAGGACTGTTTCTCTTATTAAAGACACACATAATACTGTATTCAATACCACATAATATAGAAGGAGAAAAAATAAATGAGAACACCTTAGCTTTTTTAAATTTTTTTATTGTCTCTGCTTTTTATTTTATTTTTATTTTTTCTCTTTTTATATATTTTTAAATTAATTTATTTTAATCAGAGTATACCTGTGTTGGATTCATGTTGATGTATGGCAAAACTAACACCTTAGCTTTTAAAAATCAGATTAGATGACCACAGAATGAAACTGAAAAATTCACAAGATATCAGAAGGCAATGAGACATTGATTTTAAAATTGAAATTTTAATCTTAATATGATGACAGGAGATAATTACTAGAACCCTTCCAAAAGGGAAAGCTAAACTGAGTTGGAAACTGAGCTAATTGTATAAAGTAGATTAGCAGATCATTGTCACATCTGTGAAACAGGGATGATAAATTCTCTACTCACAATACTTTGGAAACTTCAAATAATCCTCTTATTGATCACACATTTGGAGGTAGTTCAGGAAGAATTTTATTCTGAAAAAAAAAAAAAAAGAAAGAAAGGAAAAGAAAAAAAAGTACAGAACAGACTTAAGTAAACATATCTGCTGGACCCCAAATCTTACAAAATTGTACTAAATACTAGGCTCAGTAATTTCAACCAAAGGCATTAATTTTAAAATATCATCAAGACTAGATAGCGCATGTGTATCTACACAACACAAGACGGGTATTCTATCAAAACAAACTGCTTGAAGCTGTCAAGAAAAAAAAATATATATATATTACAAATTAACTAAGGGAAAACAACTTCAGAAGATGAAGACAACTGACATACAAGTTGGATAATTTTCTTACAAAACATAAGAAACAACACAAAGATTTGAAATTTTTTCCACAATAAAAATATTTAAAATGTACCCAACACAAAGACAGTAAGATAAATTGTAAAGCAATTACATGGCAATAGAGAAAAGAATAGGCATATTGGAATATAAATAATTATTTGAATGGGAAATTATGATAGACATATTAACAGTCAGGCTAACTATATCTACCAAAGATTTTGTTTTTAGAAAATAGATCAAAGAAAAGTACATATACCTGAGAAGTGTCATAGGTGTAAATTATGAATGATAATTTGTTAAAATATAAAACAAAAGTACAAGATATATTGAAAATGGAGACAAAACAGTATTAAAACACAGTAGTAAATAATCGCTCATGATTAAAAACCATGAGTCATCTCCAGAAGATTAAAAATAACATACTAAAAAGCATGCATAGTAATAATGGCACATACTAGTAAAAATTATATGGATTACTCAAGATTTCTCATCCCTAAAATAAAACCTTAAAAGTTATCAGAGTAAAAACCCGTAATGTATTACTGATGAAAAATGCCTTATTATCAGGAAACAATTATCATGTCTACAGGAAAATATTTCCAAATTACTATTATTCAACTAGTGTTAATGAATGAGATTGAAATGATGTTTCAAACGTAAAAACTCAAATTAACTATTAAAAGACTATTATGCTATTGAAAATAAATTATAAGAATCTTGATGCTTAGATGTTGCTTATGAGCTATATATAAATATTGATGATTGTGGTACATATACCCAATTATTACTCAGCCTTTGAAAAGAATAATTTACAGTTTCCATGAAAAGAGAAAGGAAAATAATAGAATATCAATCTAAAACCAGTAGAGGAAAAAAATTAAGAAATGAAAAAAAAAAACTCAACCTCCTAAATATAATAAAAGAAAAGAAGGAAGATGAAAAAAAAATGTTTAAAAGGGAAGGTGTGATAAGTAAAATATTTGAAACATATGGATAGATCACTAATCAAAATACAGAACTCCTTATTAAAAGAGAGAACATTCTACCTTTAATTCCTATACAAATATCTTAAGAATATATGTCATCATTTGATATTTTTAAGTGCATCTCTGAATATATAAGAGAAAATGTAAGTGAAAAACTAATGGATAAAAGCATCTTTGAGAGGAAAAAAATAATATTTTCTGTTTGAGAATAGAGCAGAGGTATATTTAAAAAGCATTATAAACAAGAATTGTTAAACTCAGGATCCAATTTCTTCTGGAGATTCCATGGTGGTGGTGATTCAGTCACTAAGTCATGTCTGACTCTTGCAATGCTGTGGACTGTAGCCTGCCAGGCTCCTCTGTCCATGGGATTGTCCAGACAAGAATACTGGAGTAGGTTGCCATTTCCTTCTCCAGGAAATCTACCTGCCCTAGGGATCAAACCTGGTTCTCTTGCATTGCAGGTAGATTCTTTACTGACTGAGCTACAAGGGAAGGCCATGAATTCCTTGAAATTAAACACTATGCAATCTTCATGAGTTGTATTTATGAATGCATTCTTTTTGAGTGTAAGTCCACAGTTCTTGTCAGGTTGTTTCAAGAATTGTGACTTCAACAAAAGAAACAATGACAACTATAAATACAATATTTGAAAAAAATCACTGATTAATCTGAGACATAATATTTAACTAAAGGAGATAGGGCCAGGCTATTCCAAAATAGAGTGCCTCTCAAATTTTAAAGGCTTAGAATATTCATGTTTAATATATTCTTCAGTTTTATTTAGGTTGCAATGCAGGAGACTTGTGTTCAGTCTTTAGGTAGGGAAGATCCCTTGGAGAAGAAAATGGCTACTTACTCCAGTATTCTTGACTGGAAAATTCCATGAACAGAAGATCCTGGTGGGCTACATACAATCCATGGGTCACAGAGTCAGATACAACTAAAAGACTAACACTTTCACTTTTAGAGTCCTGGAGGGGTGATTGGTTATCATCTGGTATAATTAAGTGTCCAGATGAGGTCTTAACAATAGTTTTACATAACTTCAATGGCAGCCAAAAATGTGAACAGAAATAATTTCCAGAATGAGAGAATTCTGATCTCAGTTTTTCTTCTGCTGCTGCTGGTAGAAGAGCTACCAAAGAGGGTAAGCAGTATCAATAAGCCTATATGTTCACTTTGTTTTTATCTATCCAGTTAAAAAACCTTTTCTTGGGACACTTCTAACTACCAGGCACTTTGAGGTGCCAAGGGTAGATGTGAGTGAAAAAATTTTAAAGCTTCCCCCCATTTCCATTTGGATATACTAAGACAGATATTGCAATTGTAAGTCGAAGTCTGATAATTTTTTTTAAACATCTAATGCATAGTTATTGTATATTTGTGGTTATTATTCCTTGGAGTTGTAAGTTTTAAAGTTATTTCTTCCTTGACTAATGCCTCAATTTATAAACAAAATTTTGCCTCTTCTCACAATCCAGAAAATCAATCATGGACAAATCTTGGGTTTTGTTTTTTTTTTTTTTTTTTTCTTTTTCTTTTTCTTCTAGACCAGGATGCAGAATTGAATAAGAGAATTCACTTGGGAGAAAGTGGGATAAGAAATTTTCTTTGACTCAGATAATAACAAAAATAGATGTTACTGACATTTGTTGATCACTTAATGATGTCAGGCACAGAGCTAAATGCCACACATATATCATTAGAGAGACACAAGTAAATCACCCAGTGGAGAAAAGAAGACACCTGGGATCTGAACTTTGGAAATTGACTCCAGGGCCTCTGTTCCTTAGAACACTGCAAGACTAAAAGTGGCAAATTAACCAGTCAACAACCGCTTTACAAATAATAAGTTTTATTTTTAAATTTATAATCATCTGAGCAATAGATATTTTGCTATTAGTAAAAAACAGAAGTAAGACATTAGAAAAATAAAATTAAAATGCAAAATAGAAACTCAATTTCTTTTACGTTTAGGAGAAATAGCTTTACTCTATCAAAAGTCAATAGAAATGAATCATAATTTATCTACATGTTTCAAATGATACAGAATTTAAATATATATATTGTCAATGACTTATAACACTTGGTAAATCTACACCAGTCCAGAGCTACACATTTGAGTAGCACTGAATCAAATCTATCCCTTTTAGTGGAGATATATATATATATATATATAATTTCCCCATTGAAGATAGCTTGAGAGTTTTGAATCAAGAAAAATACATGTAAAATTGAATAAGACTTAAGATAAAAGGAAATTTGATTGAGGATATTTACTAACTATAAAGAGTTGATATTTTCTGCAATGATTTCCTTTCAAATACATTTAGCTTAAAATAATAGTTTAGAAAAAAATCAATACTGAGCTATGAATAAAGGAAGAATAAAGCAAAGATTAATGCTGTTTTTTAGTAGCTCCAACCTACATCTAATCTTCAGACAAAGTTATAAAGGCTGAGAAATTTACTCTTAAAACCAAACAGTGTGGTGAGAGAGGTAAGCCCAAATGAAAATTCCAACTGAAAAGTCAAGTTCAGAGAAACTACAACTGCAAAATATTTGCTTGTTATCTTTACATTTTGGAGACAAGTGTGTTTGCTTTTAACAAATGTAGACCATCCCCTGCAATACACTTGTAATACATCATATCTTTGTAACCCAAGGGCTCTAAAATGTAAAATCTTTAATAGCCTTCTTGATGGACTTCCTCACCAATGGTAAGCACTGCAGTGACATGAAAATATATTATTGTTGCTGCCTGGTATCAGCAACATTTATCAAATAGTCTTTTTGTCTATTTTTGTATTAAAATTGTTTTTAATTTTACTTTAATTGTGAGAAAAGTATGATTAATATATTTATGATTATAAAATATGAGTAGTAATATATAAATACTATTGTAGTTGTACAAGAAGCAAACATTTTTCTAGATTGATAATTTATGTAAGATTAATAGAAGAGAAAACTTAGAAGTTATCCTTTAAATACAATTAAACTTTTACCAATCTATAAATTGCAGACAGAAACACACTGAAGATGACACAGTTTCATGCAAAAGTGATGAAATAAGTGCATGTATATATTCTAAGTCACTTCAGTTGTGTCCAGCGCTTTACAAACCTATGCATAATAGCCTGCCCAGGCTCCTCTGTCCATGGAATTCTCCAGGCAAGGATACTCGAGTGGGTTTCCCTGCCATCCTTCAAAGGATCTGCTGTGCCCTTCTCTTACTCGATTGAACCTGCATCTCTTTTATGTCTCCTGCATTGGCAGGTGGAATCTTTACTACCAGTGTCACCTGGGATGCCTGAAATAATAAGTAATTTTTATTAAAAGATATTAATTCATATAAAGCAAGCTTTAGAAGGAATTTTTCTGAATGGAAAACAATAAAAAAGTTAATAGTAGCAGTAAAAGAAGTATGAAATACTAGTTTGCATTCCCACCAACAGTGTAAGAGGGTTCCCTTTTCTCCACACCCTCTCCAGCATTTATTGCTTGCAGATTTTTGGATCGCAGCCATTCTGACTGGTGTGAAGTGGTACCTCATTGTGGTTTTGATTTGCATTTCTCTAATAATGAGTGATGTTGAACAGCTTTTCATGTGTTTGTTAGCCATCCATATGTCTTCTTTGGAGAAATGTCTATTTAGTTCTTTGGCCCATTTGTTGATTGGGTCATTTATTTTTCTGGAATTGAGTTGCATAAGTTGCTTGTATATTTTTGAGATTAGTTGTTTGTCAGTTGTTTCACTTGCTATTATTTTCTCCCTTTCAGAAGACTGTCTTTTCACCTTGCTTATATTTTCCGTTGTTGTGCAGAAGGTTTTAATTTTAATTAGATCCCATTTGTTTATTTTTGCTTTTATTTCCAGAATTCTGGGAGGTGGATCATAGAGGATCCTGCTGTGATTTATGTCGGAGAGTGTTTTGCCTATGTTCTCCTCTAGGAGTTTTATAGTTTCTGGTCTTACATTTAGATCTTTAATCCATTTTGACTTTATTTTCGTCTGCAGTGTTAGAAAGTGATCTAGTTTCATTCTTTTACAAGTGGTTGACCAGTTTTCCCAGCACCACTTGTTAAAGAGATTGTCTTTACTCCATTGTATATTCTTGCCTCCTTTGTCAAAGATAAGGTGTCCATATGTGTGTGGATTTATCTCTGGGCTTTCTGCTTTGTTCCATTAGTCTATATTTCTGTCTTTGTGCCTGTACCATACTGTCTTGATGACTGTGGCTTTGTAGTAGAGCCTGAAGTCAGGCAAGTTGATTCCTCCAGTTCCATTCTTCTTTCTCAAGATTGCTTTGACTATTCAAGGTTTTTTTGTATTTCCATATAAATCTTGAAATTATTTGTTCTAGTTCTGTGCAAAATATGGCTGGTAGCTTGATAGGGATTGCATTGAATTTGTAAATTGCTTTGGGTAGTATACTCATTTTCACTATATTGATTCTTCTGATCCATGGACATGGCATATTTCTCCATCTATTAGTGTCCTCTTTGATTTCTTTCATCAGTGTTTTATAGTTTTCTATATACAACTAATATGGAAAACAGTGTGGAGATTCCTTAAAAAATTGCAAATAGAACTGCCATATGACCCAGCAATCCCACTGCTGGGCATACACACCGAGGAAACCAGAATTGAAAGAGACACTTGTACCACAATGTTCATTGCAGCACTGTTTATAATAGCCAGGACATGGAAACAACCTAGGTGTCCATCAGCAGATGAATGGATAAGAAAGCTGTGGTACATATACACAATGGAGTATTACTCAGCCATTAAAAAGAATATATTTGAATCAGTTCTGATGAGATGGATGAAACTGGAGCCGATTATACAGAGGGAAGTAAGCCAGAAAGAAAAACATCAATACAATATACTAACACATATATATGGAACTTAGAAAGATGGCAATGATGACCCTGTATGCAAGACAGGAAAAAAGACACAGATGTGTATAGTGGACTTTTGGACTCAGAGGGAGAGGGAGAAGGTGGGATGATTTGGGAGAATGGCACTGAAACATGTATACTATCATGTAAGAATTGAATCACCAGTCTATGTCTGATGCAGGATACAGCATGCTTGGGGCTGCTGCACAGGGATGACCCAGAGGGATGTTGTGGGGAGGGAGGTGGGAGCGGAGTTCATGTTTGGGAACACATGAACACCCGTGGTAGATTCATGTCAATGTATGGCAAAACCAATACAGTATTGTAAAGTAAAATAAAGTAAAAAAAAAGAAGAAGAAGAAGAAGTATGAAATAAAATCCCTTTCAACTTTTTTTTTTCAAAATTCTTTTAACAATAATTTTAGGCAATGTATGTTATATTTTTAAGCTAAGTATAACATAATCCCAATTTCTATATGGCAGATATTTGGCAGATATCTGATGCTGTTTTAAGGAGATAAATGGTAAGAGTATACATTTATATAATGTAAAACAAATAGGTAACATAAAAATACTGTGATTATTTTTTACTTTATAGATTTTTTTTAAGTTTTAAGTTTACATAAAAACTTGGTAAAATATAAAGGGTTCTAATATGCTCCTTTTGCTCCTCAGCCTCCTCACCACTTAGCATTCCCTATTATTAGCATGTTGCATTTATGATATACAATTGTTATGATCAATGAACCAATGTTGATATTTTATTTACTAACTAAATGCTGTACTTTACATTGGTGTCCATTCTTTGTCCTGTTGGAGAAAGAAATAGCCGCCCATTTCATGATTCTTGCTTGGAAAATAACATGGACCATGGAGCCTGGTGGGCTACAGGCCATGTGGTTGTAAAGAGTCAGACAATAATGAGCACATGCTTTGTCTTGCTCTATTTGATTCTATGACTTGTATCCATCATTATGATATCATATGGAGCAGTTTCAGTGTGCTAAGTGTTTGCTGTGTTCAGCCTCACATATTTTCCCCCAGTGCTGACAATCACCTATTTTTCTACCAACTCTATAATTTTACCTTTTCCAGAATGTTACTCAGTTGTTTTATTGCTATTATTTTCTCCCAACTGACAAAGAATCTCCAAAATATATAAGCATCTCATGCAGCTCAATACCAGAAAAACGAATAGCTCAATCAAAAAGTGGGTCAAAAAACTGAATAGACATTTCTCCACACAAGACATACAGATGGCTAATAAACACAGGAAAAGATGATCAACATCACTCATCACTAGAGAAATGCAAAACAAAATCACAATGAGGTATCATCTCACACCAGTTAGAATGGCTGCAATCAAAAAGTCTACAAACAATAAATGCTGGAGAGACTGTGGAGAAAAGGGAACCCTCTTACACTGTTGGTGAGAATGCAAACTGGTACAGCCACTATGGAGAATGGCATGGAGATTCCTTAAAAAAACTGGGAATTGAACTATCATACGACCTACCAATCTCACTTCTGGGCATACACACCATGGAAACCAGAATGGAAAGAGACACGTGTACCCCAATGTTCATTGCAGCACTGTTTACAGAAGCTAGGACATGCAAGTAACCCAGATGTCCATCAGTAGATGAATGGATAAGAAAGTTGTGGTACATATACACAATGGAATATTACTCACCTATAAAAAGGGATATATTTGAATCAGTTCTAATGAGGTGGATGAACCTGGAGCCTCTTATACAGAGTGAGAAACACCAATACTGTATATTATTGCATATATATAGAATTTAGAAAGACAGTAATGATGATCTTAAATGCAAGTCAGCGAAAGAGACACAGATGTAAAGAACAGACTTTCAGACGCAGAAGGTAAGGGTGGGATGATTGGAGACAGTAGCATAGAAACATGATATATACCATATGTAAATAGATGACCAGTGCAAGTTCAATGCATGAGGCAGGATACTCATAGTTGGTGCTCTGGGACAACCCACAGCGGTGGCATGGGGGAGAGTCAGGAGGGGGGTTCAAAATGGAGGGACACATGCACACCTATGGCTGATTCATCAATGTATGACTAAAACCATCACAATATCATAAAGAAATTATTCTCCAAATAAAATAACTTTAAAAAAAAGAATAAAGCTGAATAAATATTCATGTGAAGGCTATAATTGTGAATTTCTCTTTCACACATTGATTAAGCTCTCATGAAACCTAAGTCAATTAAGCTCTGGCAAAATAGTCTTCTTTGAGGGAAAACCTTTGTTAATATGGGGACACTATGGGCTTATTTTTAAATTGATACTTCTCCACTTCATCTACAGGAAGTATGGGGAATTTTTCTACATCCTTTACTCAGAAAATTTAATGAAGTTTGTGATAGTAAAACTTAAAAAAGTGTGAGTTTTGAGATTTTAGGCTTGGCCATAGCTAGTTTATAGCATTTCCTCAAATACTCTAAGTGTGCCTATCAATTTCAATCTCTAACAAGACATCCTTGTACTGGTAAACTGACTCTTTATGTACAGTAACATTTTTATCTGTATGTGATACATTCCAAGACTTCTGGTGGATGATTGAAGCTGCATAAATTATGAAAACCTATATATACTAGGCTTCTCCCCAACCCCGTGCGCATATATATATATTATATATATATATATATATAATATATATATATGATAAAGCTTAATTTATAAACTAGGCACAGTGACTAAAGCGGAAACTCCAGTACTTTGGCCACCTCATGTAAAGAGTTGACTCATTGGAAAATACTCTGATGCTGGGGGGTGGGGATTGAGGGCAGGAGGAAAAGGGGATGAAAAAGGATGAGATGGCTGGATGGCATCACCAACTCGATGGATGTGAGTTTCAGTGAACTCTGGGAGTTGGTGATGGACAGGGAGGCCTGGCGTGCTGCGATTCATGGGGTCACAAAGAGTCGGACATGACTGAGAGACTGAACTGAACTGAAGGTGCACAGTGAGAGAATATCCAACTTTCCAGAATTCTTACTCTTGTGTTTTAAGATCATTAATGTGTGAAATAAGGGTTACTTGAAGTCAAACATTGGAATACCACAACAACCAACCTGATAGCCAACATGGTTACTAAGTGACTAAGGTGAGTACACATGGATTGAGATTTCAGCATGGATTGGCCACAGGTAACTAAAACCATAAAAGTGAAACTGTGGTTGAGGTGGGCTATTGCCTATGTCTATATATTCAGTTTTTAGGCAGCAGATTGCACTGTGACTTCAGTTCTCTGACATATCTAGGAAGAGCTGATTTTCAGTTTGTTTGCTTACAAGTTTGTTACATATCTAACCAGAAACTAGAAGTCCTCATGACATTTTTATTTATTTATTTTTTGACATTTTTAAAATTAAAAAAAGAAAAAAAAACTGTAAAAATTACTTAAACTCAATTTATATCTTATATACCTATGGGTGTGTGCTCAGTCACTCACTTGTGTCCTACTCTGTGACATTTTGGACTGTAGCCTGCCAGGCTCCTCTGTCCACAGAACTTTCCAAGGAAGAATACTGGGCTGGATTGCCATTTCCTCCTTCAGGGGAACTTCCTAATTCAGGGATCTAACCCTCATCGCCTGTGTTGCCTGCTTTGCAGGTGGACTCTTTTACCAGAGTCATCAGGGAAGCCCCGCCTCATATACATTATGGTTCAGTCACCTAGTCATGTCAGATTCTTTGCAACTACATGGTCTGATGAACAGAAGGCCTCTCTGTCCCTCACAAACTCCAGAAGTCTACCCAAGTTCATGTCCATTGTATGGATGATACAATCCAGCCATCTCATCCTCTGATGTCCTCTTCAATTCAATTCCGTTCAGTCATTCAGTCGTGTCTGACTCTTTGTAACCCCATGGAATGCAGCATGCCAGGCTGCATTCCCTGCCCATCACCATCTCCCAGAGCTTACTCAAATTCATGTCCATTGCATCAGTGATGCCATCCAACCATCTTATCCTCTGTCTTCCCCTTCTCCTCCTGCCTTCAATCTTTCCCATCATCAGGCTCTTTTCCAATGAGTCCGTTCTTCATATCAGGTGTCTGAAGTATTGGAGTTTCAGCTTGAGTATCAGTCCTTCCAATGAATATTCAGGACCGATTCTTTTAGGATTGACAGGTTGGATCTCTTTGCAGTCTAAGGGACTCTCAAGAGTCTTCTCTATCACCACAGATCAAAATCATCAATTCTTGGGTGCTCAGCTTTCTTTGGAGTCTAACTCTCACATCCATCCATGATTACTGGAAAATACATAGCTTTGAATAGATGGACCTTTGTTGGCAAAGTAATGTCTCTGATTTTTAATATGCTGTCTAGGTTGGTCATAGATTTTCTTCCAAGGAGCAAATGTCTTTTAATTTCATGGCTGCAGTCACCATTTGCAGTTATTTTGGATGTCCCCTCCAAATGAAGGCTGTAACTTTTTCCATTTTTTTCCCCATCTATTTGCCATGAAGTGATGGAACCAGATGCCATGATCTTAGTCTTCTGAATGTTGAGTTTTAAACCAGCAAATCTGGAAAATTCAGCAGTGGCCACAGGACTGGAAAAGGTCAAAGAAAAGCAATGACACAGAATGTTCAAACTACTGCACAATTGCACTCATTTCACATGCTAGTAATGTAATGCTCAAAATTATCCAAGCCAGGCTTCAGCAATATATGGACCGTGAACTTCCAGATGTTCAAGCTGGTTTTAGAAAAGGCAGAGGAACCAGAGATCAAATTGCCAACTTCCACTGGATCATTGGAAAAGCAAGATAGTTCCAGAAAAACATATATTTCCACTTTATTGACTATGTCAAAACCTTTGATTGTATGGAACACAATAAACTGTGGAAAATTCTGAAAGAGATGGGAATGCCGGACCACCTGACCTGCTTTCTGAGAAATCTGTATGCAGGTCCTTTTCCAAATGGTGAAAGGAGTACATCAAGGCTGTATATTGTCACCCTGCTTATTTTACTTATATGCATAGTACGTCATGAGAAACGCTGGGCTGGAAGAAGCACAAGCTGAAATCAAGATTTCTGCGAGAAATATCACTAACCTCAGATATACATATGACACCAACCTTATGACAGAAAGCGAAGAACTAAAGAGCCTCTTGATGAAAGTGAAAGAGGAGAGTGAAAAAGTTGGGTGCAAACTCAACATTCATAAAGCTAGGATGCCCTCCACTCCTTCTGCCTTTAATCTTTCCCAGCATCAGAACTTTTCCAATGAGTCAACAATTTGCATCAGATGCCCAAAATACTGGAGCTTCAGCTTCAGCATCAGTACTTTCAATGAATATTCAGGGTTGATTTCCCTTAGGATTGACTGATTTGATCTCTTTGCTATCCAGGTGACTTTCAAGAGTCTTCTCCAGCACCACAGTTTGAAGGCATCAATTCTTTTGCATTCTGCCTTCTCTATAGTCCAGCTCTTGCAATCATATGTGACCACTGCGAAGACCAGAGCCTTGATTATTTGAACCTTTGCCAGCAGAGTAATGTCTCTGCTTTAAACATACTGTCTAGGTTTGTCATAGCTTTTCCGCCAAGAAGAAATCACCTTCTGATTTTATGGCTGCTGTCACCATCTGCAGAGATTTTAGAGCCTCAAAAGAGGAAATCTGCCACTACTTCCACCTTCTCCCCTCCTATTTACCATGAATAATGGAGCTGGATGTAATGACATTAGTTTTTTTTTTTTTTTTTTTTTCCTTTCTGAAACGTATTTTTAAGCCAACTCTTTCACTCTCCTCCTTCACCTTCTCATACACATATTAATGTGTAAAAGAAATCAGTTCATAATACAAAATGCTATGTCTTAGTTTTTCCTAAGAATGCATAAATCAACTGCAAGTACCATTTCTAATCAGAAAATATGCTTCCATGGAAATCAGTACTTATTGATACTTATCAATCTACAAAGGAACTAGTTATGTGACCTATAGGTCTCTGAGCATGGACTTTTATTCCTATAAAATCAAGGAAAATAATTTAGAGTGCATGTTTTCTAAAGCTATGGTAAATTCTAATGGCCCGTTATCTTCTGCAAGTGATATTCCCATATACTGTCATTTAAGAAGACAGCCTCTATCTGAGGATTTGTACTAGTTTACTATGAAACGGGCTTCCCTAGTGGCTCAGATGGTTTAGAATCCTATTTCAGTGTGGGAGATCTGGGTTCAGTCCTTTGGTTGGGAAGATTCCTTGGAGGAGGGCATGGAAACACATTCCAGTATTCTTGCCTGGAGAATCCCCATGGGCAAAGGGGCCTGGCAGGCTACAGTCCTGCTTCACAAAGAGTCAGACACAACTGAGCAACCAAGCACAGCCTTACTAAATATTGTTTTGAAAATGACTACAGTTAAAAGGTTTTCCTTTATTTCCTTGATTTTCAGGTCCACTTTTATTTTCTTAATTTTCCTTTCAGTCAGCACTTTATTATTTATAGACCAACCTAAATATAGATGATTAGAAAGTTTAACACAGAAAAGCAAAACATTTAGAAGAAAAATAGATCAGACATTTAAACTCATGGCTAAGGAAACTATGTGAAGCCCTTGGGTTATATACAAAGGAAAGAAAGATTAAAAAACAAGATAGATCTCTGTGAATCACAGAAATGCAACACTTATAAACCCCAAACATTTCCTCTAGGGAATAATGACCTTAAATATATTCATAATTTTTGTAGCCCTTGATCTAACAATAATATAATTAATAAACATGTATACCATACCCACTGCCCCTGCCCCCCCAAAGAGGGAGTCTCCTTGCCTCAGGAGATTAGTGGCAAAGGATAGTGCTACTTTCTAAGAATAGGTCCACTCTCAAATATATTTTATATTAGTTTATTTTATTTTTGTCTATTTTGTTAGGTAGTTAAATAGGCAAAGAGACTCCAGAATGATGGTGGATAAAAGACAAGGAAGGCGAAAGCCCATGAAAATGGAACAAAGGGATTTCCGAGGATCAGATTGAGAACCTAAGGTAAAACAAACAGACCTCCTGGCTAGCTCAATTGACATAGGGCAGGCTCAGGGGGAGGAGCAAAAACATTATTAAAAAAAAAAAAAGCCAAAATTGGGATAGGGGCCTCTCATCCTCTCATCTCCCCCCATCTTTTGGGTCAGCATGCCCTCATATCTTGAAGATGTATTTTCCTTTACTTTCTAAATAAAACTGAGCTGTAACACGGAGCTGCAACACTGGTCCATCTGAGGGCTGTAACGCTAGGCTGTAATGCAGGGCTGTAATGCTGGTCCATCTGTCACTTCAAATTTTGTTGCAGTGGGACAGAACTGAGGAAGTTACAAAATCCCCCAGCAATTTGTTTTAGGGTTTAGCCATTTAGAGGAAACATTGCTATTTAGACCATTTTAGAAGTTGCAAAAATCTTAGTGACAATAAAACTAAAATTGAACTTGATTTGTATATAAAAGAAACTTTCAGACACTATAGATTTCAGTTTCTTTCCCAAATCATACAATATAAAATTGAAATTCACACTTGTAATAGACATATTGGAAAAATATTTTTTCAGACTGTAAAATAAAGTCGTTTGCTCCATTATTTGATTTCCAGCAGTTTGTCTAAAGTATATTAAACATGGTATTTCAGAAATTATTTTTATTCCCTTTGGCAAGTTTAAGGAGTTAGAAGAATTTACCATCTCAAAGGACTAATCCTTTTCCCCCTTTAACGTGACATTTCTCTTGATGTAAATATCATTTATATTAAGAAGAGAGTCATTAACTGCAAATCTCCATTCTTTAAAAGAAACAGAGAAGTCAATGATTCAGGAAAAGGAATAGAGAATGTGCATTACCAATTGAGATTTGGATGTTAAATAGTGAGAATATTTTGTTGTTGTTTAGTCACTAAATCATGTACTACTCTTGTGACCCCATAGACTATATCCCACCAGGCTCCTCTGTTTATGGGATTTCCTGGAGAAGAATACTGGAGTGGGATCTTATTTCCATCTTTAAGGGATCTTCCTGACACAGTTAAGGAATTTACTTCTCTTGTACTTCAGGGGTGTTCTTTAACACTAAGCCAATCTAACTAACACTAAAACTTGATGAAGACTGTCTTGATATTACAAGAAATTGCTAACCTGGACTGTACAGTGATGGCATCAGAGTCTTGCTTTTATTTGTTAGTTGGGTTCCTTGGATTTATGTATCCTTCCTTAACAAGACTTGAAAGAATCTGTTAACTTGTTCCTCTGGGATTGTCTTGCAAAATGAAATAAAACAAAGAAACATTCCAACAAATGTTATATTCTTATCAAGAATTTTGGAATAAATCATACACAATGTGATAGATGGTATAACTAAATAGCAATATTTAAGGTATAGAAAATGGAATAATTACATGTAGAAAAACATTTTTTTAAGAAAAGCATGGTGTTCATATTTAGTTTCAGCATCTTTTATTAGTACATATTATCATTTTATGCTCAAGTAAGAAAAAAAAAAAATATCTCAGTGGTTTAAAACTCCTTGGTTTCATTACATCACTTTGGTTATGGCTTTACTAGGCTTGCCTGGGAATTCATGGCAACATTTCGGTGGACTTGATTCAGTTCTACATTTCTTCTCATCCTATTATCACAGCAGAAGCCTAACACTCAAGGATGATTTCAGAAAGTAGTGCATAATTTAACTGTGTAATCATATTTAAATTTATATCTTAAACATGTCATATATTACATGCATTTGCATGCCATTGGCCAAAATCAGTTATGTGGTTAGCTCAGAATCAATGAGTCAGAAAAATACATTTTTCCTGCAGAGAGGCATGATGGTGTTATGTAGGGAACTTAAAAGCATGAGCAAAATGTGAGCAAGTACAAACAAGAATTGGTATATCATAGTTTGGTGTAATACAGGTCATATTTAGATATAAAATTAGTGTTATGCAGTATTTTTCTTACATATTACCCTATTTTATGTAAAAATGGAGTTTTGTGTACTGATTTTGTCCAGTGTTTTTTTAAAAAATCCAAATAGCAGAGCTCTCAGTCTGTTAACTATAGTTACAAGTTTTCTGTGATCATTTACATAAAAAAGTGTTACCCTCCTTAATGTGTTTAGCTATGGGCAAATGCATACAGAGTTCTACAAATACGTAACATTTAGAAAAGGTAGAGAAACCACAGATCAAATTGTCAACATCCATTAAATCACAGATAAAGCAAGGGAATTCAAGAAAAATATCTATTCCACCTTCATTGACTACACTAAATCCTTTGACTTGTGAATAACAACAAACTGTGGAAAATTCTTAAAGAGATGGGAATACCAGACCACCTAACCTGTCTCTGAGAGACCTGTATTCAGGTCAAGACACGACAGAATCCAACATGAAACAACTGACCACTTCCAAATTGGAGAAATAGTACAAAAAGGCTATATATTGTCACCCTGCTTATTTAACTTATATTCAGAGTTCAGTTCAGTTCAGTTCAGTTGCTCAGTCGTTTCCGACTCTTTGCGACCCCATGAATCGCAGCAAGGCCGGCCTCCCTGTCCATCACCATCGCCCAGAGTTCACTCAGACCCACGTCGATCAAGTTCGTGATGCCATCCAGCCATCTCATCCTCTGTCATCCCCTTCTCCGTCTACCCCCAGTCCCTCCCAGCATCAGAGTCTTTTCCAATGAGTTAACTCTTCCCATTAGGTGGCCAAAGTATTGGAGCTTCAGCTTTAGCATCATTTCTTCCAAGGAAATCCCAGGGCTGATCTCCTTCAGCATGGACTGGTTGGATCTCCTTGCAGTCCAAGGGACCCTCAAGAGTCTTCTCCAACACCACAGTTCAAACACATCAATTCTTCGGTACTCAGTCTTCTTCACAGTCCAACTCTCACATCCATACATGATCACAGGAAAAAACCATAGCCTTGACTAGACGGACCTTAGTCGGCATAGTAATGTCTCTGCTTTTGGATATACTATCTAGGTTGGTCATAACTTTTCTTCCAAGGAGTAAGTGTCTTTCAGTTTCATGGCTACAGTCACCATCTGCAGTGATTTTGGAGCCCAAAAAAATAAAGTCTGACACTGTTTCTACTGTTTCCCCATCTATTTCCCATGAAGTGATGGGACCAGATGCCATGATCTTCGTTTTCTGAATGTTGAGCTTTAAGCAAACTTTTTCAGTCTCCTATTTCACTGTCATCAAGAGGCTTTTTAGCTCCTTTTCACTTTCAAGCTGGAATCAAGATTTCCAGGAGAAATGTCAGTAACCTCAAATATGCAGTTGACACCACTTTAACAGCAGAAGCTGAAGAGGAACAAAAGAGCCTCTTGATGAAGGTGAAAGAGGAGGGTGAAAAAGCTGGCTTAAAACTCAGCATTCAAAAAACTAAGATGATGGCATCTGGTCCCATCACTTCATGGCAAATACATGGGAAAATAATGGAAACATGGACAAACTTTATTTTCTTTGGCTCCAAAATCATGACAGATGGTGACTGTAGCCACAAAAGGAAAAGACTTTTGCTCCATGGAAGAAAAAGAATGATGAAAATAGATAGCATATTAAGAAGTACCAGACATCACTTTGCCAACAGAGGTCCAGTACTCAAAGCTATAGTTTTCCCAGTAGTCATGCGCGGAGGTGAGTATTGGACTGTAAAGAAGGCTGAGTACCAAAAAATTGTTGCTTAAAGACTGTCATGCTGGAGAAGACTCTTGAAAGTCCTTTGAACAACAAGATACCAAATCAGTCAATCCTAAATAAAATCAATCCTGAATACTCATTGTAAGGACTGATGCTAAAGCCAAAGCTCTGATTCTTTGGCCACCTGATGTGAAAAGCTGACTCACTGGAAAAGACCCTGATGTTGGGGAAGATTGAGGGCAGGTGGAGAAGGGGGAAACAGAAGATGAAATAGTTGGATAGCATCATTGACTCAATGTACATCAGTTTGAGAAAACTCTGGGAGATAGTGAAGGACAGGGAAGCTTGGTGTGCTGCAGTCCATGGGGTCACAAAATGCCAAACACAACTGAGCAACTGAACAACATTGACAAAAATAAAACACAACTTTGGAACAGAAGATAGTTTGATTTTTTAAAAAATTCTCTGTAAAATTTTTGCCTTTGTCAAAGAATGTTTTTCCTAAATCTCTATCCATGCTGCTGCACTGGTGTTCTCTCTTCTCCCTCTATTGTCCACAACACTGAAAAAAGTTGTATAATTTGCCTTTTTTTTTTTTTTTTGCTATGATAGGAAGTTGTTTTCCACTAAGAATATGCCAACAAAAATTTCCTCCACTGAAAAGGAGTACTCAAATTTAACCTGGTAGAATGATATTAAATTATTACTTTGTACTTTCCTGTTTAACTATTACATAATCATCTTGATTTGAAAGTGATCAACAGTATCCAGACAAGGCATAGAAGATCCAGAGATCTATAGGAGATCTATAGAGCTAAACTGTTTGTTAAGAAAAATCCAGAGAACATGAATGGATTGAAAAAAGCATCCATTACAGAGGGCCATGACTCTTAGGTAGGATAAATTGTTAAAAGACAGAACACTGAGCAGTCAGGTAGAGTGGGGGCTTAAGCTATTGTAACATGTTGGACTGGAATGGGTGGATTTAACTCAGATTACCATTATATCTACTACTGTGGGGAGGAATCCTTTAGAAGAATGGAGTAGCTATAATAATCAGGAAAAGAGTCTGAAATGCAGTACTAGGATGCAGTCTCAAAAAAGACAGAATGATCTCCTTTCGTTTCCAAGACAAACCACTCAATATAACAGTAAGCCAAGTTTATGCCCCAACCAGCAACACTGAAGAAGCTGTTGAACGGTTCTTTGAAGACTTACAAGAACTTTTAGAACGAACACTTCAAAAAGATGTCCTCTTCATTATAGGCGATTGGAATGCAAAAGTAGGAAGTCAAGAAACATCTGGACTAACAGGCAAATTTGGCCTTGGTGTACAGAATAAAGCAGGGCAAAGGCTAATAGAGTTTTGTTGAGAGAATACACTGGTCATAGCAAACACCCTCTTCCAACAACACAATAGAAGACTCTACACATTGACATCACCAGATGGTCAACACCGAAATCAGATTGATTATATTCTTTGCAGCCAAAGATGGAGAAGCTCTATACAGTCAGCAAAAACAAGAGCAGGAGCTGACTGTGGCTCAGATCATGAACATCTTATTGCCAAATTCAGACTTATATTGAAGAAAGTAGGGAAAACCACTAGACCATTCAGGTATGACCTAAATCAAATCCCTTATGATTATACAGTGGAAGTGAGAAATAGATTTAAGGGACTAGATTTGATAGACAGAGTGCCTGATGAACACGGATGGAGGTTCATGACATTGTATAGGAGACAGGGATCAAGACCATTTCCAAGAAAAATAAATACCAAAAAAGCAAAATGGCTGTTTGAGAATGCCTTAGAAAAGAAGTGCAAAAAAAAAAAAAAAAAAAAAAAAAAGCTGTGAAAAGAAGACAAGCAAAAAGCAAAGGAGGAAAGGAAAAATATATCCATTTGAAAGCAAACTTCAAAGAATAGTAAGGAGAAATAAGAAAGCCTTCCTCAGTGATCAATGCAAAGAAATAGAGGGAAACAATAGAATGGAAAGACTAGAGATCTCTTCAAGAAAATTAGAGATACCAAGGGAACATTTCATGCAAAGATAGGCTCAATAAAGGACAGAAATTGTAGAGACATAATCAGTTCAGTTCAGCTCAGTTCAGTCGCTCAGTCGTGTCCGACTCTATGCGACCCCATGAAGCGCAGCAGGTCAGGACTCCCTGTTCATCACCATCGCCCGGAGTTCAATCAGACTCATGTCCATTGAGTCCATGATGCCATCCAGCCATCTCATCCTCTGTCGTCCCCTTCTCCTCCTGCCCCCAGTCCCTCCGAGCATCAGAGTCTTTTCCAATGAGTTAACTCTTCCCATGAGGTGGCCAAAGTACTGGAGTTTCAGCTTTAGCATCATTTCTTCCAAAGAAATCCCAGGGCTGATCTCCTTCAGCATGGACTGGTTGGATCTCCTTGCAGTCCAAGGGACCCTCAAGAGTCTTCTCCAACACCACAGTTCAAACACATCAATCCTTTGGCGCTCAGTCTTCTTCACAGTCCAACTCTCACATCCATACATGACCACAGGAAAAACTATAGCCTTGACTAGAAGGGCCTTAGTCGGCAAAGTAATGTCTCTGCTTTTGGATATACTATCTAGGTTGGTCATAACTTTTCTTCCAAGGAGTAAGCATCTTTTAATTTCATGGCTGCAGTCACCATCTGCAGTGATTTTGGAGCCCCCCAAAATAAAGTGTGATACTGTTTCTACTGTTTCCCCATCTAATAGAAGCAGAAGATATTAAGAAGAGGTGGCAAAACTACACAGAACAACACTACAAAAAAGATTTTCATGACCCAGATAATCACGATGGTGTGATCACTCACATAGAGCCAGACATCTTGGAAAGTGAAATTAAGTGGGCCTTAGTAAACATCACTACAAACAGAGCTCATGTGGGTGATGGAATTCCAGTTGAGCTATTTCAAATCCTAAAAGATGATGCTGTGAAGGTGCTGTACTCAATATGTCAGCAAATTTGGGAAACTCAGCAGTGGCCACAGGATTGGAAAAGGTTAATTTTCATTCCAATCCCAAAGAAAGACAATGACACAAAATGTTCAAACTACCACTCAATTGCACTCATCTCACATGCTAGTAATGTAATGCTCAAAATTCTCTAAGCCAGGCTTCAGCAATATGTGTACCGTGAACTTCCAGATGTTTAAGCTGGTTTTAGAAAAGGCAGAGGAACCAGAGATTAAATTGCCAACATCTGCTGGATCACTTAAAAAGCAAGAGAGTTCCATAAAAATATCTATTTCTGCTTTATTGACTATGCCAAAGACTTTGACTGTGTGGATCACAATAAACTGGAAAATTCTGAAAGAGATGAGACTACAAGACCACCTGACCTGCTTTTTCAGAAACCTGTATGCAGATCAGGAAGTAACAGATAGAACAAGACATGGAACAAATGAATGGTTTGAAATAGGAAAAGGGGTACATCAAGGATGTATATTGTCACCCTGCTTATTTAACTTATATGCAGAGTACATCATGAGAAACATTGTGTTGGTAGAAGCACAAGCTGGAATCAAGATTACCAGGATAAATATCAATAACCTCAGATATGGAGATGACACCACCCATATGACAGAAAGTGAAGAACTAAAGAATCTCTTGATGAAAGTGAAAGAGGAGAGTGAAAAGGTTGGCTTAAAGCTCAACATTGAGAAAACTAAGATCATGGCATCTGGTTCCATCATTTCATGGCAAATGAATGGGTAAACTGTGGCTGACTTTATTTTTCTGGGATCCAAAATCACTGCAGATGGTGATTGCAGCCACGAAATTAAAAGACCCGTACTCCTTGGAAAGAAAGTTATGACCAACCTAGACAACAATATTAAAAAGCAGAGACATTGCTTTGTCAACAAAGGTCTGTCTAATCAAGGATATGGTTTTTCCAGTGGTCCTGTATTTGGACTGTGAAGAAGGCTGAGCACCGAAGAATTGATGCCTTTGAACTGCAGTGTTGGAGAAGACTCTTGAGAGTCCCTTGGGCTGCAAAGAGATCCAACCAGTCCATTCTGAAGGAGATCAGCCCTGGGATTTCTTTGGAAGGAATGATGCTAAAGCTGAAACTCCAGTACTTTGGCCACTTCAATGAAAGAGTTGACTCATTTGAAAAGTCTCTGATGCTGGGAGGTATTGGGGGCAGGAGGAGAAGGGGACGACAGGATGAGATGGCTGGATGGCATCACTGACTCGATGGATGTGAGTCTGAGTGAACTCTGGGAGTTGGTGATGGACAGGGAGGCCGGGCATGCTGTGATTCATGGGGTCGCAAAGAGTTGGACACGACTGAGCGATTGAACTGAACTGAACTGAACTGAACTGAACTCTATGAGAGTGAGAGGTGGACTATAAAGAAAGCTGAGTGCCGAAGAATTGCTGCTTTTGAATTGTGATGTTGGAGAAGACTCTTGAGAGTCCCTTGGACTACAAGAGATCCAACTAGTCAATCGTAAAGCAAATCAATCCTGATTATTCATTGGCAGGACTGATGCTGAAGCTGAAACTCCAATACTTTGGCCACCTAATGAGCAGTCCTGACTCATTTGGAAAGACCCTGATGCTGGGAATGATTGAATGCGTGTGGACAAATGCAGGACAGAGGATGATATGGTTGAATGACATTACCAACTCAATGGACATGAGTTTTCGTAAACTCCGGGAGTTGGTGATGGACAGGGAGGTCTGGTGTGCTGCGGTTCATGGAGTCACAAAGAGTCAGATATGACTGAGCTACTGAACTGAACTGAGTTGAACATGCACACCCAGGTTAATTAGACCTCATTATGTCACATTAACTGTACCCCAAGTATGTTGCACGCTGCTGAGTTTCTGTTATACTAGGTATTCAAGGTAAAAGCCAATATGCTGATGTTAAAATCCTTATTTTTGCACAGGGATTGCTTATAAAATGTAGAGAGAAGACATACTAAAATTATTGAAATATAATATTTGTTAGTTTTCTGGGAACATGCATCGACCTCAGCCTAGGTAAAAATGTGTTCAAGTATGTTTATTATATTTGAATCAGGGTTTTTTTTTTTTTTTTTCCCCTGGGAAATTAAAGCTTTTTAAACCACTACTATTTCATGAACACAGCTTTTAACATTTTACTTTTTTTGAATCTTTAATTTGCTTTGCTCACCTTATATGAGTGTCTAGTATACGTAGCCATTTGTTTAATATGAAGTATATATTCACATGTATACATATATGTATGTTGACATTTTAATTTCCATCAATAACATTATACTATGCCACAATCCCAATTTACAACATATTGCATACTGATATAGATAGAATTGTATCAATACTCTGGTGGAGTGTCTGTGTGATTGTTTAGTCACTAAATCGTGTCTGACCCTTGTGACACCATTGACTGTAGGCCACCAGGCTCCTCTGTCCATTGGATTCTCCAGGCAAGAATACTGGAATGGGTTGCCATTTCCTTCTCCATATCTATATGTTGAATTCTAATGCCCATTGTGATAGTATTAGGAGGTGGGGCTTTGGAAGGACAGACTTTGGCCACCTGATGAGAAGAGCTGACTCATTGTAAAATAACTTGTTGCTGAGAAACATTGATGGTGTGAGGAGAAGGTGGGAGACAGAGAATGAGATTTCTGGATGGCATCATGAACTCAATGGATATGAGTTTGCACAAACTCCAAGAGACAGTTAAAGCTGAAACTCCAATACTTTGGCCACCTCATGCAAAGAGCTGACTCACTGGAAAAGACCCTGATGCTGGGAGGGATTGGGGGCAGGAAGAGAAGGGGATGACAGAGGATAAAACCATTGGATGGCATCACCGACCCAATGGACACGAGTTTGAGTAAACTTCAGGAGTTGGTGATGGACAGGGAGGCCCCGTGTGCTGCAATTCATGGGGTCGCAAAGAGTTTGACACAATTGAGCGACTGAACTGAACTGAAGCCTGGTGTGCTGTAGTCCATGGGGTGACAAAGAGTCAGACACATCTGAGTGACTGAACAATAACAACAGTATATCTGTACTCATTCCTTTTCCTTGCTATTGCATTTCACTACTAGTTATACATAGTTGATAGATGTTTGTATTGATTTCAGTTATTAATTATCACTATGAAAGCTTCCATAAACATCATGTACATATCTTTGGGTAAAACCTTGTATTGTGATGACCTCACCTTATAACAAGAATATTTTTAACTTTTTGGGAAGCTATCAACTGTTTTCCAAAGAAATTTCAGCATTTTGCATTCCATGGTAGTGCTGTTTCACATTCTTGCCAACATTTGTTATGGTCTGTTTTCATCTCAGTCATTTTAACAAGGGTTTAGAAGTATCTGATTTTGAATTCAATTTATACTTTGCATATATTTATTGATCCTGAGCATCTTTTCACATGATTATGTGTCACCTATTTATCTTCTTTGGTGAATTGTCTATTCAATTATCATACTTAGTTAATATAAAAAATCATCTTTCTATTGAGTTTTGTGGAGAAATAATAATTATTATTTTTCATATTCCTATCCAGTGGTTCTAGTACCGAGAATTATCTTGGTTTTTCTTTTTTTTTTTTTTTCAAAATAAGCTGAACATACATGTGTGTTTATATCTAAATTTAACATTTTCTTCCATTCTATGATGGAAGTAATTTTCGGCTCTTTTCTAACTATTCTGGTTAGAACTTTATTCTTTTCATTAATCTTCTCAAATAACCAAATTTTGATATTATTAATTTTTATATTATTTCATTCTCCTGTTTTCTTTTTCATTGTCTTCCATTCCTAATTGTATAATTTCATAAATAGTACTTTCTTTGGGGTTATGTGTTCTTTTTTGAGTTTCTTAACATGTAAGAGTTGACTCATTAGAAAAGACTCTGTTGCTTGGAGGGATTGGGGGAAGGAGGAGAAGGAGACGACAGAGGACGAGATGGTTGGATGGCATCACTGACTTGATGGACATGAATTTGAGTGAACTCTGGGAGTTGGTGATGGACAGGGAGGCCTGGTGTGCTGCAGTTCATGGGGTCACAGAGTCAGACACGACTGAGTGACTGAACTGAACTGAACTGAACATGTAATCTAAGGTCATTGTTTTAAGAACCATCTAATCTTTAATGTAAGTGGTTAGTGATATAAGTACCCCAACAAACACTGCTTAGCTATTCTCTGCAAATCATATGCTTTTATTATATTTAAATTCAAAATTAAACAGTTGCTCAAAATAATTTCGTATACGTTTTTAAACTATTTAGATTAATTACATTCATTTTCCATATAATGAGGATTTTTCAGACTTTCTGTTAGCTGTTTCTATTATAATCCCATAATCGTTAGAAATATATTGTATCACTTGAATTTTTTTTTTTTTAAATATCAAAGCTTGTTGAATGGCTCATATCATCATATGTTGTTAAATTGCTTATGTGCACTGAAAAAAAAAAGTGCATTCTACTGTATTGGATAAGATCTTCCATAGATGTTAGTTAGGTCAGGTTTATGAATAGTCATTTTCTATATTCTCTTACAGTTCTTCTGAAACTGTTCTATTATCTATGGAGAGGAAATGTTGACTTTAACTATAATTATGGTTTATCTTTTTTCTTTGAAATTCTTTCAATATTTTGCTTCACATATTATGTCCTCTTGAGTAATTGACAAATGTATTCTTATGAAATTACCTTTTAATTCTTTGTATGATTTAAATAAATTGCCTCCAGATTTCTTTTGATTGATGTCTGTTATATTCTCCCCCTTCCTTTCTTTGAAAATACATTTTTCTTTATATTTAAAGATGATGTCTTTAGATAACATATTGCATTTTTTCCCCCACAGTGTGATAAGTCCTGCTTTTTAATTGAGGTATTTACATTATTTCTATTTCACTTAATAATTAATATTATTTTGTTTTTCACCTTTCTTAGATTGTTTCTTATGCTATGATTATATCCTTTGTTCACTTATTAGATTAACACTTTGTTTTATTTTTTCTAGTTTTCATGGATTTCAGAAATTTGATTATGATGCAGCTGAAAGTGTTCTTCATGTTCTTTTTTACAGAATTTATTGAGCTTTTTGGATCAGTTCATGAAAGTGAAAGTGAAAATGAAAGTGTGATTTGCTCAGTCCTGTATGACTTTTTGCAACACCATGGACTGTAGCTCTCCAGGCTCCTCTGTGCATAGGATTCTTCAGGCAAGAATACTAGAGTGGGTTGCCATTCCCTTCCACATGGGATCTTCCTGACCAAGGGACTGAACTACAATCTCCTGCGTTACAGACAGATTCTTTACCATCTGAGCTAGTTTTAATCAAACATGAAAAGTTTTCAAGCATTATTTCTTTATGTTTTTTTCTCTTCTTTCTCTCCTCTCCTCTAAGGACTCCAATTACATATAGATTAGTCACTTTGAAATTTTCCCACAGCTGAGCAACAATTTGCACTTTATCTCTTAGGTTTACTTGTTTATTTATCTATTTTGGAATTCTTTTTGTTGTGAAGATCTCACCTTCAACTGGAGAAGGCAATGTCAACCCACTCCAGTACTCTTGCCTGGAAAATCCCATGGACGGAGGAGCCTGGTGGGCTGCAGTCCATGGGGTAGCTAAGAGTTGGACATGACTGAGCAATTTCACTTTCAGTTTTCACTTTCATGCATTTGAGAAAGAAATGGCAACCCACTCTAGTGTTCTTGCCTGGAGAATTCCAGGGACAGGGGAGCCTGTTGGGCTGCCATCTGTGGGGTCGCAGAGAGTCTGACAAGACTCGAACGACTTAGCAGCAGCAGCAGCAGCACCCTCAACTAACGTTTTGCTCTTCATTGGCTAATCTGCTGTAAAGCCAATATAGTTAACCATTTTTCATCGTCCAGTGAATCTCTCTTTGCTCTATCTTTCCTTACACGGCAATAATCTTTGTTTATTTTCTTATTGAAAATAGAAGGCTCACATATAGATGCCACAAATAAGAACATAAAAATATCATCATGGGACTTCCGTGGTAGTCCAGTGGTAAGATTCCACATTCCCAGTGCAAGGAGTTTGGGTTCAATTCCTCTTCAGTGATCTAAGAGCCCAAATGCTGCATGATATAGCCAAAAAATAAAAGTCATCAGTATTGCTACTGTATATCACAGTTTCTAAAGAGCTGAAGACAATTTCTTAACAAACAAATAAATTATTCAGATATTCATAGAGCAGTTTCTTGTTTAATGTGCGACACATTTTTTCCCTGTTTTCTTCTTATGAGAAAATGATAAAAGGAGGAACAACACCTCTAGTAATGTTCAAACTTTTTCAAGATTTCAGGAAAAGATTTCTCATGTTCACCTTAAAAATTAAGCATTATATCTGATTATTCTTAATATTATGTTAAAATATTTCAGATTGATTTTTTTTTTCCCCTGGGATGTTGTACCTTTTACTCAGTGCTTTATAAAACGTTAACTTTTAGTTATCTTAAGACCTGACGAGATTAAAGACTTTTCATTTATCTATGGCCATATAAATAATTTAAATAATAAATTCACTAATTTAAACTGACAGCAGTTGGAGTTTTATTCCACAACACTTGAGTGTTGAAAAAATTACTTGGGGAATGCAACTTATCACATGCTTTGAGAAACCTCATAGTTCAAAATATTTAAAATTATAAAACTAATACACTCTTCAGAAAACCTTTCTTATCCAAATTAATAATAAACATACATGAAATCTCATACAGATCAAAAACTTGCAAAGACTGTATTTTAAAGTAGTGTTTTGATTCTGAATGTGATTTTTGCTTTACACTGCTAAGTCTGATAATTTGATCTGCTTTTACAATCCACACATGACAGGAAGGTGGTAGAGTCTTGTTCCCTTGTAAAGTGGGAAACTGAATTAGAGGTACTGCAAATAAAACAGAAACCTCTAAAAGTTGCAGATGTCAAACCTCGAAGTTATAGTTGGTAGGGATACTTGTTTGCTTTGATCTTAGAGATGAATAAATGCTATAAAGAGAAAATAAAAAGATTTCTGAGAATCCCTAACTCTAAAATTATCCTCCAGTGAGAAAAAATATCAAAATTCAAACTTCCTGTGTGTAAATTATTCTAAGTATGCTAAGCTTGGTATTTTATTTAAATAAACCAGAGTCAGTGCACAGTGTCCTGTTGTGAGATTTCAAAATGCTTCTAAAGGAAATGAATGCACTTATATATAAGCATGGAGAAGGAAATAGCAACCCATTCCAGTATTCTTGCCTGGATAATTCCCATGGACAGAGGAGCCTGGCAGGCTATCATTCGTGGGGTTGCAAAGAGTAGGACAAGACTGAGTGACTCAGCACATATAAGCAAAAAGTAATTTCAACTAATTGGGAAAAAAAAAATCACAATAAAATTAAAAAAGAGGGGGAGACAACGGAGACAAACACACAAAATACAATCCAAAATATAAAATTGAGTTGTTGTTCAGTCATTAAGTCATGTCTGACTCTGCTACTCCATGAACTGTAGCCTGCCAGAATTGCCTGTCCTTCAGTATTTCCCAGAGTTTGTTCAAACTCAAGTTCATTATTTCTATGATGCCATCCTACCATCTCATCCTTTGTCAAGCCCTTTTCCACCTTTCCTCAATCTTTTTCAACATCAGGGTCTTTTCCAATGAGTTGGCTCTTCATATTAGATGGCTAAAATTTTGGAACTTCAACTTTGGCATCAGTCCTTCCAGTGAATATTCAGGGTTTATTTTCTTTGGGATTGACTAGTTTGATCTCCTTGCTGTCCAAAGGGACTCTGAAAAGTCTTCTCTAGCACCACAATTGGAAATTATCTATTCTTAAGCACTCAGCATTCTTGATGGTCCAACTCTCACATTTGTACATGACTACTGGAAAATCCATAACTTTGACTGTATGGACCTTTCTCAGCAAAGTGAAGTCTCTGCTTTTTAATATGTCTCCTCTTTCTCCTTCATCAAGAGATTCTTTAATTCCTTTTATCTTTCTGCCATTAGTGTGGTATCACCTGCATATGTAGGGTTATTGATATTTCTCCTGACAATCTCCAGCTTTAAAAACTGGAGATATTGAAATAGCATAATTTATGTATAGCTTTTCATGTTTAATGCAATTAAGCACACATAGGATGATGTCAAAATATTCTAAAGAGTCAGTAGTTTTCAGAAATTGTAAATGAGGTTTACAAATAACCGAATTTAAAATTAAAAAAAAATAAACATGGTAACTGGTAATTAGAATTTGACTTATAGTTTAATTAATACTAGGGAGAAATGAAGACAGATGTGGTGAAGTGAAAGATTATTCTGTAAGGACATAGATGAAGACTAAAACACATAAAAGTAAAAGAAAGGAAATTACGAAAGGAAAACTTATCAGACACATGGATTGAAAAGATACTGACCTCAGTATTTCTGGACAAGGCTGAGAATGAAAATGATAGTGCTAAAGCTCAAATAACTCTAGGTGAAAATGTTTTATATACAAATGTAAGTTAGGAATTCTGAAAATACTTGAGATGGATGATAGGGTTGAACACAAAAGCAAATGAATTGCAGATAATGATAGCCAAGTTTTTCCAGTCTCAGAGAGTAGATATTTCAAATAGCAGTGTGAGGGAGAAAGCTAGAATTAAATTTGTGTTGGTGAATTAGAATTGGAGACTCACACATACACATACGAATATATGCAGGTTCACATATATGTCTATAACTGTCAATCAATTCATTTATCTATCATCTATCTATCATTTATCTTTCTATTATCTGGCTATCTGTTTTGTCTATGTTTGAGTTCACACCAACACCTCTAACTCCAATTCAATATCCAAGGAGTTTTATCCTTAGTTTGTATTATGCTGCGTTTTTCCCCAATGTTCTTTTAACACGCTTGCAAAGTCTTTCTTTGACAGTGAGAAATCTAATTCCCATTAACCCCAAAATAGTTATGCATTTTCTTAATAGCCTCATATGTCCTAATCAAGCTAGTTACCTCTGACTTCTGCCTCTGCCATTGATTCTTGATGCTCATGTGGCCTTTTCCATGGCCCCATCATTTCCTTGGTCTTTGGCTGCCACTTCCAAACAGAGAGAAGAAAAGGCGAATTAGAACAAAGGAAAGAGATGGATGGAGAAGCAAGGGAGCATATCTAAATACTATATGCCTATAATTTTCTTAAATTATCTATTTTTTTAAGCGCCACAGTACATTCTGGTTCTATATTACTATGGCTTATGTAAATTAAAACTTCCTTATAATGAAAAGAATTTGTGTCATTCCTCATAAAGAATAGAATGTGGAATTTCCCATTTTACAATGTCTGGAAAACGTAGACAGTATTCTTTATCTTTATTCTCTGCTGATTAAGATAAAATGGCCCCTACCTAGCACATCTGGTCTTTCTGAAAAAAGGACTCTACTTTTGTTGTTCAAGTTTGAAACAAAAGAGTCACTGACAAGACTGGAAGCTTATGTTTCAACTGTTTTCAAGTATTTTAGCCCATGGATGTATCATGCAGTCAATTAATTTAAGTTCTATTAAAGAGACCTGTAAATTTCTCTTTTCTTCCTACTTTCTGGAAGCTCTCAAAAACCTTTCTGATTATCACATATACCTGTGGTTCTGTATCTGAGAAACTTCTTATTCTTATAATCAATTATAAACCTACACATTCCAAAATAAAATGTGTGATATGATTTTATGTTATCATGGAGGCTAGAAACTTCTAATAATAGTTACTCAGTGTAAGTCATTTATGGAAGTAAAGATGTCAAAAGGATTAGTTAATTGCTTGAGATCAGAAATCACTAAATATTTCAAAACAAATTTACATTTTACAGGTAAACATATATTAATACCTAAATACATATTCTAGAATTTTCTCTTACATTTTTTGTAGGGAATTGATGACCATTAGTGACGGTCCCAGTACCATAAGATATTTTCTGTATTTGGAATGGAAGAACTATTAAGCAAAAACCTAGTCCACTATATGACGAAGACAAGCTTGTAGTAAAACCATATAAGAGCTTGATATTTATATAAAAATAACTAAAATTAATCTGAACATATGCCAGACATGTAATAAAAGATGGGGCAGTGAATAGAATTTAAAACATAGAAAGTATTCATTAGTTAAATCTTAGTAATTCTGTCTGGGATTTAATCTTTTATCTAAGTCATGTCCCCCCCCCCCTTTTTTTAAACATATGCTTATTGGAACTCAAAATATAGTTTGTTAACTGCACAGTTGTGTCCAACTCTTTGTGAACCCATAGATTGTAGCTCACCAGGTTCTTCTGTCCATGGAATTCTCCAGCCAAGAATACTGGAGTGGGTTGCCATTCCCTTCTCCAGGAAATCTTCCTGACCCATGGATCACAACCAGGGCTCTTGCATTGCTGGCAGATTCCGTAAAGTCTGAGCCACAAGGCAAGTTTGGAAGTCACAAATTTCCATTTTAATTCACTTTATATTTTAGTTTAACTCTAGCTTTGTTATTTGAAAGAAGATTTGTTTGAGAAGAAGAAGAATGAAGAAAATAATTTAATTTGCAAAAATCACCACTCTAGAAGCTTTCAAAATAACTGGCATTTTATTTTCATGCTATATAGAGTGATAGAAATCTCTTAACAATAAAATATATCTATTTACATTAGTTCCCAATATTAACAAGGCAAAAGTATTTTCAAATCAACTGATGTAAAATTTGTTATAATGTTTTCTTAATTAGTTTATGGTTGTTCAGTTGTTAAGTCATGTATGATTTTTGTTGACTCCATGAAACTGCAGCACTCCTGGCTTTCCTGCCCTTCACTATCTCCTGGAGTTTGCTCAGATTCATGTCCACTGAGTTGGTGATGCCATCCAACTCTTTCAGCCTCTGTTGCCTCCATCTCCTCCCGTTCTCAATCTTTCCCCGTATCAGGGTCTTTTTTAATGAGTCAGTTCTCTAAATCAGGTGGCCAAGGTATTGGATCTTCAGCTTCAGCAGTAGTCCTTCCAATGAATTTTCAGGGTTGATTTTCTTTAGGATTGACTGGTTTGATCTCCTTGCTGTCCAAGGGACTCTCAAAAGTCTCCAGAACCACAGTTCGAAAACATAAATTCTTTGACACTCAGCCTTCTTTAAGGTCCAAATCTCACATCTGTACTCTGCTACTAGAAAAAACATAGTTTTGACTATAGGGACCTTTGTCAGAAAAACACTAGGCCATTCAGATATAACCTAAATCAAATCCCTTATGATTATATAATGGAGGTGATGAATAGATTCAAGGGATTAAATCATGTAGACAGAGTGTCTGAAGAACTATGGATAGAGGTTTGTAACATAATTAGTTTGCATTTTAAAATTATTTCATTTTAAAATTATTAATATTTGATTTGAAATATCTTAAATGGGTTTATATTTATAAGCTCAGAACTTGATATCTTATGGAATCCATTTTTTAACATATTTAAAAATATTACTTTAATTTAGTATGACCATTGCAACTGATTTGTGGGAAAATTGATGAAGATGCATTTATATTTATTCAGTCCCTGAAAGAGCTCTTTAAAATCTGCTATGGATAGACAAGTGGTGGGATGGTGAATGCATAGAATTGAATTTTTAAATGTAGTGTTGTTGCTGTTGTTGTTTTATCTTATGACAGTGAAACTATTTGAAGACATGAATCAAACCAATCATATATAAAATGAAGTCCTATATAAAGTGAAGTGTTTTATCTCATTTTATTTAATCATCAATATTTCTGATAATATCTAGATACAATTCTATTTAATTGAATATTATATATGTGCAATGATGACTTTGTTTTAATTTTACTTTGATTACTATTTCAAGTTGTAAAAGGGTTCTTGGATTTTGGTTCATAGTGAAGGACCTAAATTATCTTTAATAAATCACCACCATTAAGACGTGTTTCTTCTAGCAACTGCAACTTATATACATTAAATTTAAATTTTAGTAGTTTTACTTTCAGATCAGTGAAATACTAACTGTTAAATATAGTGTTTAATATTCCCAGGCTAACCAATAGGCTTTCTTTAAAGCCATTCATTATGCACAGCTTAAAGAAAGGGCTGCTTTAGATATTCCTTTTTTTTTTTTTCAGTACAGTTGGCATGTAATATGTTCCTTTCAGATGTACAACATAGTGGTTCAGCATTTAAATATCTTATGAAATGATCACTACTATAAATCTAATAGCCATCTATCCCCACATGAAGTTACTAAAATATAATTGAACACATTCCTTATGCTCTATATCTCTGTGCTTATTTATCTTATAATTGGAGGCTTTTTAACCTCTTAATCCCCTTTGCCTACTTTCCCACTGCCACACTCCCTTCCTTTCTGTATCTATGAGTCTGTTTTCATTTTATTTTATTTGTTTGTTTGATTAAGATTTTATATTTCACATGTAAGTGAGATTATGCAATATTTGTCTTTTCTCTCTGTCTGTTTATAGGTAAAAATCCTGTCATAACATTCAGAGATCCTGGGTGTTATGACTTTAACGTGTTAACGAGGGAACACAGCTCAGCCCATAACACCTCCCAGCTGTAAACATTTTTTTTATTGTCAGTACTACACTGTTTTCTCTCCAGCCATCCTCCTCATCTCTCTCGAACTGACAACCTTTGTGGGACTACACTCCTCGCTCATGGGTAACTTCACTTGGAGTATGCTTTGACACCCTGCACAGACCAGCCTTTTTACATATAAACTCTCCAAACTGTGTGAGCTACAATGTCTCATGCTAGGGTACATTTTGATGTGGATCCTCTCTTTATGCTACTTCATGTCAGTCCCTTCAGCCTGGTGGGCTACAATCCATGGGGTTGTGAGACTTGGACATAACTTAGCGACTAAACCATCACCACCAAATCCCTTTCAGTTTCAACACTCCATCTCAGGGAGTTCTTTGTTTTAATTATTGCCAATGAAATTCAAAGGTTGACGAACAGTAGCCTTGTTGACTCTTGAGCTGCTAAAGTAACTCAAATATCACTGAAAAGTTTTAAGTGAGTTTTCAAAGAATTTTAGTTTCGAAGAGGACAGTTATCTGTTTCAAGTCAGATGCATTCATGGGGGAAAAAAAAAATCAAAAACACTTACCAGATTTTCAACACAGAGGTTGACAAATGAAGTAGCTGCCCAAAGAAACATTATTCACTGACAGATCAGGTGTTCCTTGTGATTTCTATCCCTCCTAAAGTGAGCCTTGGTAGCACATTTTATTACACACACCTATACTAAAACATCACTGAGTAAATAATTCTTTTTTTTTTTTTTGGTCCTTTCATTTTCCAAAAAAGGCATCATAATTGCCAAATTGTCTGGTTCAGGCAGATAAATTTTGCTTTTCATTTGAGTCATTATACTATATACTATGGACCCTGAGTTTGGAACTAGAAGCAATAAATGGATGAAGTTTTGCTTTATCTCCTTTTGGCGTGGATAAGTATTGACACATTTTGAGAAGCAGTGTTCAATTCTGAAAATGTGTACACAGAGACCAAAGTAAGCCCCAGCTGCTAGGACCTTTTTCAACTGACTCTAGGGATGAGAAGATACTCAAGAACCAAGAATACACAAATGACCATTGAAACAGTGTTAGCACATAAACAAAACAGTGAAATCTACCTGACCTGTGGACTCCTGATTGTGATATATTTTTTTCACTATTTTAACTTGAGATTTGTATCATTAACTGGTACAGGTTATCCTGGCAATATTGCAATCTTCAATAAAACATAGCCATAAGTGAGCAAAACTCACACAACTAACAGAGATAATCAGGAACGCTTAGTACCTTTCTCTGTTTAAAAAAAAAAAAAAAAAAAGAAAGAAAGACTTTAGAAAAATATTTTTGAGTGTAAAAAGTTACACAAATATAAATATGCACAGATACAAGAGTATAATTTTCCAACTATTTATATTGTTTGACATTGTATCATGTAGTTTTCAATTTTTTTGGATATTACACATAGAAATATGTTGTGTATTTTCTGGTGTGTTAATATTTTCAGCTTACACAGTTTATAATATTCATGTATGCCATTCTATGTATGGGCTTCCCTGATGGCACTTAAGGGATTGGGAAGATCCACTAGAGAAGGAAATGGCTACCCACTCCAGTATTCTTGCCAGGAGAATTCCATGGACAGAGGAGTCTGGTGTGCTACAGTCCATAGGGTTGCAGAGAGTCAGGCTCGACTGAGCAACTAACACTTTCACTTTCACACTGTTATTCCAGTTATAATATGTAAAACATTATTTTTATTGCAATAATGGGTCACATTTTTTATATTTTTATATTCTTTATATTTATTTGAGTTTATGCAGTTTTACATTTTAACAAATAATGCTGTTTTGCATAATTTGTGTGCATCTTCAGGCATAAACATGCGATGTTCTACTGGGGATACACCCCAGCAGAAATAACAGGGGGAAAGCATATGCATATTTTCAAGTTGTTTTTCAAAGAGACCTATTGGAATTTTTTCTTTATTTCTTTCTGGGAAAGTAATCTCTGGTGGCTCAGAAGATAAAGAATCTGCCCTCAATGAGGGACGGACACCTGGGTTTGATCCATGGGTGGAGAAGATCCCCTGTAGGAGAGCATGGCAATCCCCTCCAGTATTCTTGCCTGGAGAGTCCTCATAGACAGCAGAGCTTGGCAGGCTATAATCAATGGGGATGCAAAGAGTTGGCCACTATTGAGCAGTTAAGCACACACTGGATTTTTTTTTTTTCCCTCTAGGATAATAATCTCTGGGCAGGAATCTTGTGGAGCCAGGCTTATAGTGAAGAACTCATTAATGGACTTCTTTTGTCCTCTTAGGACGTCAGATTAAAGGGAGGTATGTATGTATAACACTGCTGTATTTTGTATGGATAAGAAGTTCTGAAGCATGTTGAAGTACATATATATGGTAGCAATGAAATGACACTTGACTACTTAAGCCAATTATAATTTTACGACTATAGAAATTTTAACCTGCTATAGCTCATAAGCCATGAAAACTATATGGGGCAATTTTTAAATTTAAAGATCTAGGCTTTAGATCCTTTGATTCATTATCATGGCCTTTTATAGGTGACAAAAAAATCCCTAAAAGATATGTTATGAATATTGCAGGATAACACTGAGTTTTAAATTACTTGACTTCGGTGTCATTTTAAATTATTTGCACAACTTTTAAGAACATATTGCATGTTGTATTGAAATGGCAACTAGGATGTATATTTAAGAAGAAAAAAAGTACAATCTAGAAAAGTAGATCTGATGCTAAAAATCAGTATAGTTCATGCCATTGATCAATGTGTTTCAAGTTCTAAGATTAGAAATAAACACAAAAAGTCCCCTTTATCTCCTCATAAATCTTTTGAATATTGATCTTATGTAAATAATCATAGTAAATTAAAGACATTAACTTGTGGCTAAGATTGCTTTAACTCTTTTGATTAGAGATTTGCTTGGACTAAATATTTTCATTGCTGTAACATACTATGTTAAAACACATACCATGAAATTAAAATTTGTTAATACAAACTCCACAAAACTAACTAGTCCTTGGAAGGAAACATATCCTCTTACTAGAGTCAACATTTAACTTGAGATAATGATATAATTGAGTTGGCTTTGCTAATCTTTTAAAGGTTGATTTAGCTTTATATTTTTATCTTAATATAAAACAGAAGCTGTGAGTAAAATTAATTAGGTGTCATTATAGTGCACATATGTTCTAAACACTTAGGAACTTTTAAAATATATACTGTTAAGCAGCTCTGGCTATCAAAATTTCAGAGAAAATATATATTTTAAAGATAAAAAAATCTGTATATAGTTTCAAGACAATTTACTAACAATATTTGGTGTAATGATAAAAGATAAAGTAAAAGAAAAGAAATCAACATAGTCAGTAGTCCATACATTTTACTGAATGAATAAATGATGATTAAGAAATAAATGTGGAAACAGTGGAAACAGTGTCAGACTTTTTCGAGGGGGGGGGGGCTTCAAAATCACTGTAGATGGTGATTGCAGCCACGAGATTAAAAGACACTTACTCTTTGGAAGAAAAATTATGACCAACCTAGATAGCATATTCAAAAGCAAAGACATTACTTTGCCGACTAAGGGCCATCCAGTAGTCATGTCTCGATGTGAGAGTAGGACTGTGAAGAAGGCTGAACGCCGAAGAATTGATGCTTTTGAACTGTGGTGTTGGAGAAGACTCTTGAGAGTCCCTTGGACTGCAAGGAGATCCAACCAGTCCATTCTGAAGGAGATCAGCCCTGGGATTTCTTTGGAAGGAATGATACTAAAACTGAAACTCCAGTACTTTGGCCACCTCATGCGAAGAGTTGACTCACTGGAAAACACTCTGATGCTGGGAGGTATTGGGGGCAGGAAGAGAAGGGGACCACAGAGAATGAGATGGCTGGATGGCATCACTGACTCGATGGACTTGAGTCTGAGTGAACTCTGGGAGTTGATGATGGACATGGAGGCTGGGCGTGCTGTGATTCATGGGGTTGCAAAGGTCAGACATGACTGAGCGACTGAATTGAACTGAAGAAAACCTTTAACTATTTTTATCTCACTTGTCTTGAAACTGTAGATATTAGATGTTAATATTTCTATGCATCAATTTTCCTGTTTCCAAAATGAAGTTTTCAATACAAGGCACACTTGTGTAGCAGTTGTGTTGAAAACTTATCAATAGACCCTGATAGATTTTGGACATTATTGCTAGTCTCAAAATTGTCATTGCCTCAGCCATTCACTCATTCCTCCAAAAATATTAAATACACATTTACTATGTGAAAACACAGTAAAATCTTTAAAAATCCAAAGTTTGAAGAAGGCAAACTTCCTGCCTCCAGAAGCACTTACCTGTTAGAGACAAGCTAAGTTAAAGACAGTGCCATGCAACATTATGTAAGAATATTGAGCCAACATAGGTTAGGAGGCCTATGAACATATTATATCTGTGTTATGATATAAATATTTCCCAATAAGGCTGTATACCAACCCACATAGAATCAGCAGCATGTTGCACAGTACCTGGCACAGCATGATAAAGTGGTGATTTTTTTTTTTTTCAAGAACAAACTGTACTTAACATTTATTTCATAATTACTATGTTCACATTAACATTTTAAGTTACTTTATATGTAAGATTTTACTTTTACAACATTCTTATGCCACTTTTTCCAATTTACAATTAAGATCAAAACATAAGGATAATAAGCTATGCATCTAGTATGCAGAATAATGGATAGAAACTAGATGAGTTAATTATATAATCTGAAATTTTAAGAAGGCACTCTGAAACTTTGTATCCATCATTCTGCATATACTATAGATCTGGAGATGTGGAAGGGATTTGGCAGTCATATCTGAAGAACTAAGTGTCTTAGTTCTTTCCAAGTAAATTGGTTGGTTTGGAAGCTCCCAAACCAACTAAGTGTCCAGTGGGACTGGAAGACCCACTTTCAAGATGGCCTCATCAAGTACATGTCAGCACCAAGGTGCTTCCTGGATACCTCATTGGCTTCTCATTTGCTGGGGAGATTCCATGAGGCTTGAGACCCTAACAGAGAAGTAGTTTAGAATAGTTGCACTTCTGACATGGAAATTAACTTCTAGGAGGTAGGGAAAGGAATCTCCCAAACCAGTTAAGTGTTACTCATCTTTTCTGTCACATTATATTGATCAGAGCAATCATAGAGCAAATGCAGGCTCATGAGGCTGGAGAAATAGAGCCCTCATTGAATCGAGAGGGTAAAAGTCACACTGTAGGAGAGAATGTAGTGTAGGAAATGTTTTTTGAGGCCATTTTTGGAAAACTGTCTTCAAACACTAGGAATGTGAATTTAATATCTTTACTGTCAATATTATAAGACTCTGTATTAAACTTATGAATTCATTCACATACTTTACTTGGAGTTTGATAAGGGTTTTAATTTAATTTAATTTTTAATTGGAGGATAATTGTGTTACAATATTGTGTTGGTTTCTGCAATCCATCAACATGAATCAGACACATGTATATATATGTCCCCTCCCTCCTGAACCCCGCTCCCATCCCCCATCCATACCACCTGAAAAATCTTGAGCATAATTTTGAAGGCATTTTCTGGGATAATGGTGCAGGAAAATAGTATTAAGAACAGAAACAAAACATAGGTGATGTAGATAGAAGCAAAATATGTGGCTGGATGTTAGGTTTTTTTGCTTTTTGTTTTGTTTAGATTTTGGTTAATGTTTGGTTATTGTTGTTTTGGAGGATGCTCCGGGGGGGGGGGGGAACAAAACAAAACACTGACTTTAAATGACCAAATGTATTTTTTTTAATGATTTTGATACTTATTCACTGATATTTATGTCAATTCTCCTCAGTGAATTCTTCTTTGTTTTTAAATTAAGTTCATGATAATTACAATTCACTGTTTTATCACAGATTTAAAATAATGGAAACTGTTAAATCTGTCACATTTTTAAAAGCTGGCATTGAGTTATATGTGTAGGTTGCAAAAATGTTTTTATCATCCTTAAAAACCCTTATAGTTCTCAATTATCCTCCTATGAGCTTGATTTTATAAGTCTGAAAAAAAGAGACGGAATTAAAAGTTTAATTTCTTACTAACAGAGGTTATTTAGTCAGTGTCTTAAAAGCTTTGCTAATGTGTAAGTGATGCAGGAAAAGGACTTTTCTTTGGAATAGGGATGTGTTATGCATAACACAAGTTCAGTTCAGTTCAGTTCAGTCGCTCAGTCTTGTCCGACTCTTTGTGACCCCGTGAATTGTAGCACGCCAGGCCTCCCTGTCCATCACCAACTCCCGGACTTCACTCAGACTAACGTCTATCGAGTTGGTGATGCCATTCGGCCATCTCATCCTCTGTCGTCCCCTTCTCCTCCTGCCCCCAATCCCTTCCAGCATCAGAGTCTTTTCCAATGAGTCAACTCTTCACATGAGGTGGCCAAAGTACTGAAGCTTCAGCATAATACAAAATAGTACTTAAAATATCTGTGTAGAACGACTGTATCTGATTCATTTGCCCTGGAGAATAAAGGACTTGGAGAAAAACAAACAAAGAATGATGTGAATGTTGACTTACACTCAGTAGGAAAACAGAAAATAGGAGATGGTGACCACTGCAGATTTTGCACCAAAGTGAATTGCAAGAATCAGAACAGAGTACCTTACCTGTAAAATATAGTAAGAAATAGTAAAGGGATAATTTTCCTTAGAGATTCATTCATTGAGTAAAAACATTCAATGAACAGCTGTATTGTTCCAGGAACTGGCCCTGATGTGGAGGATAATATCATCAAACAGATAAAACATAGCTATAGTCTGTACAGGGAAAGTTAGGGTGAGCATTAGGCACAAGAGACTCACAACACTGTACCTTGAATCTGAGAAAAGGAATACAGATCCTGGTTAAAAATGAAGAAGAAAATGAAGCTGCATACATCAAATGCATACTAGTTTTTTTTTTTTTTTTTTTTTTTAGTATTCAACATTTGCATTTTTTTTTTTTTTTACATCAAAGCAATTTATTTACGGAAAGCAATAATTTGAGGAATTCTATTCACAGATGATGATCACAGCGACCCCCCTTCCTGTGGGTGCTGTCAGAGGGGATGGGAGTGAGATTCGCATTCCACCCAATCTTCATCCCTGAGTGAGCAAGGGCTCTGAGTGCTTACTGGGCCCCTGGTCCAGGAGTCTTGGTCCTATTTCCTCCTGTGTCCCAGAGTTTGATGTGGAGAGCAGTGATGCCCAGCTCCTTGCATCTCTGGGCTACATCCTGGGCAGCCAACATGGAAGCATATGGAGAGGACTCATTTCGATCAGCCTTCACCTTCATCCCACCAGTTACACGGCAGATAGTTTCCTTGTCTGAAAGATCGGTGATGTACACAAAAGTGTCATTGAAGGATGCAAAGATGTGGCATAACCCAAATACATTTTCTCCTTCAGCCACCTGAGGGCAGAGGTTGATGACCTGTTCTTCCTTTTTTCCTTCCCCTTGCAAGGTTCCATTTCTGTTCATCTTCTCCAGACTCTGCCACTGGAAAGGGAGGTACACTTGCATGTTAAAAATTACCATCTCAGACTAATCATCATTAGCCCAATCTGTCATGAGGCTCTCCACAGGCCCTTAGACACCCTGGAAGTTCTTTTTTTTTTTTTTAATTTTATTAAAGTCTAGGTGATTTACAATGTTGTGTTAATCTACTGCACAAACAAAAACCTCATATATATATATATATTCATATTCTATTTATTATTTGTTTCTATCATAGGTTATCACAGGATATTTCAATATTGATTATTGTGCTATATGGTAGGACCTTACTGTTTACCTATCCTAGTATAATATTTGCATCTGCTAATTGACTGTGTATTTTCACCCTGCTTATTTAACTTATATGTAGAGTACATCATGAGAAACGATGGGCTGGAAGAAGCACAAGCTGAAATCAAGATTGCGGGGAGAAATATCAAGAACCTCAGATATGCAAATGACACCACCCTTATGGCAGAAAGTGAGGAGGAACTAAAAAGCCTCTTGATGAAAGTGAAAGAGGAGAGTGAAAAAGCTGGTTTAAAGCTCAACATTCAGAAAATGAAGATGATGGCATCTGGTCCCATCACTTCATGGGAAATAGATAGGGAAACAGTGTCAGACTTTATTTTTGGGGGCTCCAAAATCACTGCAGATGGTGACTGCAGCCATGAAATTAAAAGATGATTACTCCTTGGAAGAAAAGTTATGACCAACCTAGATAGCATATTGAAAAGCAGATACATTACTTTTCCAACAAAGGTCCATATAGTCAAGGCTATGGTTTTCCATGTGGTCATGTATGGATGTCAGAGTTGGACTGTGAAGAAAGATGAGCACCAAAGAATTGATTCTTTTGAACTGTGGTGTTGGAGAAGACTCTTGAGAGTCCCTTGGACTGCAAGGAGATCCAACCAGTTCATTGTAAAGGAGATCAGCCCTGGGTGTTCTTTACCTCATGCCAAGAGTAGAGTCATTGGAAAATACTCTGATGCTG
The DNA here is from genome assembly GCF_016772045.2 of Ovis aries. Classification (NCBI taxonomy): domain Eukaryota; kingdom Metazoa; phylum Chordata; class Mammalia; order Artiodactyla; family Bovidae; genus Ovis; species Ovis aries. Next base: position 42,704,372 of record NC_056063.1, read on the forward strand.
GGAGGGATTGGGGGAAGGTGAAGAAGGGGACCACGGAGGATACTATGGCTAGATGGCATCACCGACTGGATGGACATAAGTTTGAGTGAACTCTGGGAGATGGTGATAGACACAGAGGCCTGGCATGCTGCAGTTTATGGGGTCGCAAAGACTCAGACACAACTGAGCAACTGAACTGAACTGAAATGAGTCCCAAACTTCTAATACTTTCCTTCCTCACTCTAGAAGTTCTTTTTCTTTTAGCCAAACAAATTATGACAATACAAATCTAGGGCTGCAGCCTTCAAGGATGGTTCCACTCAGAATAAGCTCTTACCATTTCTTTTAGAACATTTAGTATTGTTTTTCTCAACACCTTAATTTTCTTATTATATATTGTTTTTAAAATCCAAATATCAGAATGTAAGTAACCTAAAATTGTTCTTTAGTTTTTATTTTACTATATTCAAAGAAGTTCAGTAATTCTACTTATTCTGAGGGAAAAGAAAATCTTCCCTAGAAGAAGGTTGTATACATTGCATGTAACTATTTGTATTCTGAGAAATAAATTTTCACATTTTATGGTGTTTTTTGGAGTATTATTTATTATGATGATTTAATATAGTAAAATTGCTCTGTGACTATGTGTTTCCGTCTGCTACTTAGGAATTCTATTTCATTTTCCTTCAATTAAAATATTCGTATTTAGTTAATGCACAGTAAATTAATATCTGAATTTAGGAATCTGATTTTACTATACTGTATTCATGGTGACAATCACCATATAGTTCCCTTTACTAAGAAAATTTAGCCTCTTTTCAGTGATTTGCAGTGCCACCTCTCTGTATAGTTTTGTTTCTAGCGTCTTCATATTCTGCAGTGTTGATCTTCTGACTCCTCTTCAGTACATCTACACTATATCTTTTATTCAGAATTTTTTTTTTGGCATTCTTTGTTGTTTGTCCAACATCTTGATTTTAGATTTATTTTGCTAATTTACTAATCCACACATAGAGAAAACACAGTTTACAGTATTTCCAGGATCCCTTAATTATCAAATAGGAGGTGGTTTAATACAAGTATGAATTTTATGTTTTAGTGAAAACATACAGTTCGGGTCCAATACTGCCATTTTACTTTCTTATATTTAACAAATGCTGTACTTTTGACAAATCACTTAAATTTTTGCAAAATGGTTGTTTTTACCCATTAAAAAGAGTATAATAATAACTATGCTCCACAGAGCTATTGAAATTAAACATTAAGTTCACAGAAGAATTTTCTACATAATATTTATTAAATGTAATATTAGTTACTAAAGACATATTTACTCAGTACATTCTATTTTCCAGGCATTCTAATAAGTTCACACTAAAAAAAAGAAAAGAAGTTTAATAGTCACCTGCTGACTCAGACAGTAAAGAAACTGCCTGCAAAGTGGAAGACCTGGTTTTGATCCCTGGGTTGGGAAGATGCCCCGGAGGATAGCATGGCAACCCACTCCATTATTTTTGTCTGGAGAATCCCCATGAGCAGAAGAGCCTTGCAAGCTATAGCCCATTGAATCACACAAAATCAGACATGAAGGAAGCAACAAAGCAACAGCAGCAGCAGCATAACGTTTATAGGAGAGCCTAGTGGAATATATGCATATTCATGACAATAAAAACACTTCTCAGGGTTGAACTGTAATTAATTGAAAGAAATACATTAAGAAAAATACATGTGGTAATGTATTGGGAAAATGGTATTTAACTTGAGACTTGGAGACTGACTTTGAGTAAACCAAGAGTAGCTGTGTGTGAGGAATGGCCACAGAGAGATCTAGTAAGATCATACTAGAAAGGAAAACAATAAACAAAATCATTGAGCTTAAAGAGAATTTGCTGTTTTACTATATGCATACTAATAATGAAACAGTTTTCTTAAATTTTATTCTTATATTTTAAATATGTTCAGTTCAGTTCAGTTGCTCAGTCGTGTCCGACTCTTTGCGACCCCATGAATCACAGCGTGCCAGGCCTCCCTGTCCATCACCATCTCCTGAAGCTCACTCAGACTCACGTCCATCGACTCCGTGATGCCATTCAGCCATCTCATCCTTGGTCGTCCCCTTCTCCTCCTGCCCCCAATCCCTCCCAGCATCAGAGTCTTTTCCAATGAGTCAAATCTTCACATGAGGTGGCCAAAGTACTGGAGTTTTAGCTTTAGCATCGTTCCTTCCAAAGAAATCCCAGGGTTGATCTCCTTCAGAATGGACTGGTTGGATCTCCTTGCAGTCCAAGGGACTCAAGAGTCTTCTCCAACACCACAGTTCAATAATTCCATTTTAACCAGCACAAAAACAACCACTTGAGAAAACATTCACTTTACCGAATATTTTCTTTATAACATAGCTATCTATCTATCTATATATATATATATCTTACTTTCTAATTCTTTAAACTACTTTATATCTAACTTCTAATGAAACTTTTGCATTACAAATTATCTTTAATTGTAGAGTTCAACTGTCACATAACAATGGGAAAGAACTTAAATAATGTATAACTTTATTGGTTCTCTCTAATCTATGTATATAATAAATATAACATGGTTTATATAAGTATTTATACTAATACATTACATTGTCAATATACGTTCTCAGTAGCTCAGTCATTGATTTAGGTCACACCTGAATGGTCTGGTGATTTTCCCTACTTTCTTCAATTTAAGTCTGAATTTTGAAATAAGGAATTCATGATCTGAGCCACAGACCTCTCCCAGCCTTGATTTTGCTGCTTGTATAGAGATTCTGCACATTTGGCTGAAAGAATATAATCAATATGATATCGGTGTTGACCATTTGGTGATGTTGATGTGTAGAGTCTTCTCTTGTGTTGTTGAAAGAGGGTATTTGCTATGACCAGTGTGTTCTTTTGGCAAAACTCTATCAGCCTTTGCCCTACTTCATTTTGTACTCCAAGGCCAAATTTGCCTGTTACTCCAGGTGTCTCTTGACTTCCTACGTTTGCATTCCAGTCCCCTATAATGAAAAGGACATCTTTTTTGGATATTAATTCTAGAAAGTCTTATAGATCTTCGTAGAACCATTCAACTTCAGCTTCTTCAAAATTAGTGACTGGGGCATAGACTTGGATTACCGTGATATTGAATGGTTTGCCTTGGAAACGAAAGTGATCATTCTGTCATTTCAGAGATTGCCTCCAAGTACTGCATTTTGGACTCTTTTGTTGACCATGGTGGCTACTCCATTTCTTCTAAGGAATTATTGCCCACAGTAGTAGATATAATGGTCATTGATTAAATTCACCGATTGCAACCCATTTTAGTTCACTGATTCCTGAAATGTCGATGTTTACAGTTGCTTTCTCCTGTTTGACCACCTTCAATTTGCCTTGATTCATGGACCTGACATTCCAGGTTCCTATGCAAGATTACTCTTTAAAGCATTGGACCTGGCTTCCATCATCAGTTACATGCACAACTCAGTGTTGATATTGCTCTTCATTTTTTATGGAGTTATTCTGCTTATTTAACTTATATGTAGAGTACAACATGAGAAACACTGGGCTGGATGAAGCACATACTAGAATCAAGATTGCCGAGGGAAATATCAATAACCTCAGATATGCAGATGACACCACCCTTATGGCAGAAAACGAAGAAGAACTAAAGAGCCTTTTGATAGAATTGAAAGAGGACAGTGAAAAAATTAGCTTAAAACTCAACATTCAGAAAATTAAGATCATGGCATCCAGTCCTATCATTTCATAGCAAATAGATGGGAAAACAGTGGCAGACTTTATTTTTTGTGGCTCCAAAATCATTGCAGATGGTGACTGAATCCATGAAATTAAAAGATGCTTACTCCTTGGAAGAAAATTATAACTAACCTACAGCATATTAAAAAGCAGAGACATTACTTTGCCAACAAAGGTCCGTCTAGTGAAGGCTATGGTTTTTCCAATAGTCGTGTATGGATGCGAGAGTTGTACTATAAAGAAAGCTGAGCAACAAAGAACTGATGCTTTTGAACTGTTGTGTTGGAGAAGACTCTTGAGAGTCCTTAGACTGCAAGGAGATCCAACCAGTCCATCCTAAAGGAAATCAGTCCTGAATATTCATTGGAAGCACTGATGCTAAAGTTGAAACTGCAATACTTTGGCCTCCTGATTCAAAGAACTGACTCATTAGGAAAGACCCCTGATGCTGGGAAAGACTGAATGTGGGAGGAGAAGGTGACAACAGAGGATGAGATGGTTTGATAGCATCACTGACTCAATGGTCATGAGTTTGAGTAAACTCTGGGAGTTGGTGATGGGCAGGGAGACTTGGTGTGCTACAGTCCATGGGGTCACAAAGAGTTGGACATGGCTGAGTGACTGAACTGAACTAGCTGAGCTCAGTCATGTCCTACTCTTCATGACCCCATGGAGGGTAGCCTGCCAGACTTCTCTCAGCAGCATTCTCCAGGCGAGAATATTGGAGTGGGCTGTTGCCCTTTCCTTCTCCAGGGGATCTTCATGACCCAGAGATAGAACACGCATCTCCTGAGTCTCCTGCATTGGCAGGAGTTTTCTTTAACACTAAGCCACCTAGGAAACTTACTGCTTTTGAGCTTTGAACCAGTGAGACAACCTGGGTTCAAAAGTTTATTTTGCTGTTTAGTAACTTTGTTCATTCTGTCAAGATTCTAAGCTTCAGTGTGTTTTATTTTATCATAACATAAAAACGATGATGATGACAATGGTGATTATGTCTAGCTATAAAATAGTTGTGAAGTTTTAGTGAGTTAATGGGATTAAGAAATGACTTGTATTTAATAAATGCTGAGAAGTTGTAGCTATTATTCTTTTTTCATTGACAGCTGTGATGGTATTTCCTTTTTATTTTGAAAATAAGGCAAATACTGAGCATGTTAAAATTATTAATAAACTTTTAAACTGAAATATTCTGAATTTTTGAAGCAGTATGATTGTTGCAGCAAAGTTAACAATGGTATGATAACAAAAGTTATTAGGATTTCATTGGAAAAAAATAGCACCTTCAATATCTAAATTGCAACCTGGAGTTAATAAAATTTATCTCATCACTTACATTTATAAAATATATTAGTTAAAATGCTAGCTATCTAGTATCATATAATTTTCATGGTTTTAGATTCTAAAATAGAAGTGAAAAAAAGGTCAAATATGTTTCATTATGACTATCCTGAAGAAAAACAATTTTTAATAAAATATAGTCAATAAAGGCTACATATAAAATATAGCCAATGTTCTATAAGTATGATTGGATTATAACCTTTAAAATTGTGATTTTCATACAATATTACACTTAGTTTTGTACAGATATTATATTTTGTTTGTTTTTTTGGTACAGATGTATATCTGTAATGCATAAAATGGTACAGGAACTATACTTTAATAAAATATAAATACATAAAAATGGGTTCAGAAATTAAAGACATAAATGAAATTTTAAATTCTTTGCCATTTGAGGACTTCCCTGGTGGTCCATGGTAGGGAATCTGTTTGCCAGCAAAGGGACATGGCTTTGATCCCTGGTCAGAGAACTTTTCACAATTAAGCCCATGCATATGCCACAACAACTGAGCTCATGTTCTAGAGTTTGCACTCTGCAACATGAGAAATAACTGCAATGAGAAGTACATACACTGCAACTACAGTAGTGCCTGCTTAGTGCAACTAGAGAAAGCCCTCGTGCAGTGATGAAAAGCCAGTGCAGCCATAAATTAATTAATCAATCAACTGATTAAAAATAAATAAAGCAAAATCATTTCCATTTAAATGCAAATAGTAGTATATCGGGGCAAAGACAAGTAATTTTTCAATATTCTACAGTACCAACATTTAAAATTATAGATTTATATAATGAATAATGGTAGATCTTTATTTGTCATTTGATAATCTGTTTTGGGGCTTCCCAGGTGGCTCAGAGGTAAAGAATCTGCCTGCAGTGCAGAAGACAGGTTTCAACCCTGGGTAAGGAAAATCCCCTGGAGAAGGGAATGTCAACCTAACCCACTGTAGTATTCTTGTGCGGGAAATCCCATGGACAGAGAAGTCTGGCACGCTACAATCGATGGGGTGGACTCCACTTAGCTACTAAACAACAGCAATAAAAACAACAGTCTGCTTTCAGGATTATCCAGAAATAATGGATGCTATATTTAAGCATAGAAGGAATACTTTAACTAATGTTAAATTTTTAAGTTTTACCTTCAAATTCTGCAAGTTTATGAAGCATTCCTAAAGCTGACTTTCAATTATAGACCAGTTTATTTGATCACTTAATTTTTTATCATTATTTGGTCAATTGATGTTTTGATGTTTCATGGAGGAATACTGCCTGCTGGCTATTAGCTTACTTTTCATAGGTTTATAAGTTTCAGTTTTTCTGCACAATAATGTTATTAAATTGTTTTTAATTTAATTATGTCTATTTTACAAAATTTTAAATTTAATACTTTTTAAACCCAACATTCAATATTAAAATTTTTGTTTCTGATGATAACATACGTATACTTCACAAATTAATATAGAAAGAAAATCTTTAGATATGCTCGATTCTATATCATTAGGGTAATTAGGTGCTTAAGTAGATCAAAGCTAACTGCAGCATGTTTAATTTTGAAAAAAAAAAAAAAAAGAAAAAATATTTCAACAAACATATTGCTGAAATTATGTCTTAAAAGTGAAGTAATATTTTAAAACTCTAGTTGAGTAAAACCCCTGCTTTCCCAGTGTCACATTTTGGTTCAAGTTTCAAACATTCAATGTTTATACACATTTGTGGAGTGCATTACATACAGAAGTAGGAAATTACACTTCAAAATATGTGAAAAATACTTATTAAAAGTCTGGACAATTGAATGAAAAATATTTTGTATTTATTGAAAATAAAGAGAAAGCTACAAGAAATTACATGACCAAATGCACATTCTGTATCATATTTAATTTTGCTTATGTGGACTCAAAAAAAAAATAGGTGGAGATTAGGCTCTAAATTAAGACTATTACTTTGCAGCAATAAATTGATGTTGAATGTTGGATTATATAGATTTAAACAATCCTAGTCTGAAGAATTGGATGTCTGAGGAGGCCTTACATATAGCTGTGAAAAAAAGGGAAGTGAAAACAAAGGAGAAAAGGAAAGGTATATTCATTTGAATGCACAGTTCCAAAGAATAGCAAGGAGAGATAAGAAAGCCTTCCTCAGCAATCAGTGTAAGGAAATCAAGGAAATCAAAAGAATCAGAAAGGCTATAGATCTTTTCAAGAAAATTAGAGATACTAAGGGAACATTTCATTCCAAGATGGATTCAATAAAGGACAGAAATAGTATGGACCTAACAGAAGAAGAAGATATTAAGAAGAGGTGGCAAGAATACAGAGAACTGTAAAATAAAGATCTTCATGACCCAGATAACATGATGGTGTGATAAATCACCTAGAGCCAGATAACCTGGAATGTGAAGTCAAGGGAGCCTTAGGAAGAAACACTATGGACAAAGCTAGGGGAGGTGATGGAATTTCAATTGAGCAATTTCAAATCCAGGAAGATGATGCTGTGAAAAGGCTGCACTCAATAGCTTAGAAAATTTGGAAAACTCAGCAGTGGCCACAGGACTGGAAAAGGTCAGTTTTCATTCAAATCCCAAAGAAAGACAATGCCAAAGAATGCTAAAACTACTGCACAATTCCACTCATCTCACATGTAGTAAACAAATGCTTAAAATTCTCCAAGACAGGCTTCAGCAATACATGAAATGTGAACGTCCAGACCTTCAAGCTGATTTTAGGAAAGGCAGAGGAAACAGAAATCAAATTGCTAACATCCACTGGATCATCAAAAAAGCAAGAGAGTTCCAGAAAAATATCTCAGTTGAGTTCAGTTCAGTTGCTCAGTCGTGTCCACATCTGTGACACCCTGAATTGCAGCATGCCAGGCATCACTGTCCATCACCAACTCTCAGAGTGCATTCAAACTCACGTGCTTCCAGTTGGTGATGCCATCCAGCCATCTCATCCTCTGTTGTCCCCTTCTCCTCCTGCCCCCAATCCCTCCCAGCATCAGAGTCTTTTCCAATGAGTCAACGCTTTGCATGAGGTGGCCAAACTACTGGAGTTTCAGGATTAGCATCATCCCTTCAAAAGAACACCCAGGACTGATCTCCTTTAACATGGACTGGTGGGATTTCCTTTCAATCCAAGGGACTCCCAAGAGTCTTCGCCAACACCACAGTTCTAAAGCATCAATTCTTCGGCACTCAGCTTTCTTCACAGTCCATCTCTCACATCCATACATGACTACTGGAAAAAGCATAGCCTTGACTAGATGGAACTTTGTTGGCAAAGTAATGTCTCTGCTTTTGAATATGCTATCTAGGTTGGTCATAACTTTTCTTCTAAGGAGGGCATCTTTTAATTTCATGGCTGCAATCATGATCTGCAGTGATTTTGTAGCACAAAAAATAGTCTGACACTGTTTCGACTGTTTCCCCATTCATTTCCCATGAAGTGATGGGACCAGATGCCATGATCTTCGTTTTTTGAATGTTGAGCTTTAAGCCAAATTTCTCACTCTCCTCTTTCACTTTCATCAAGAGGCTCTTTAGTTCCTCTTCACTTTCTGCCATAAGGGTGGTGTCATCTGCATATCTGAGGTTATTGATATGTCTCCCAGTGATCTTGGTCCAGCTTGTGCTGCTTCCAGCCCATCGTTTCTCATGATGTACTCTGCATATGTTAAATAAGCAGGGTGACAGTATACAGCCTTGATGTACTCCTTTTCATATTTGGAACCAGTCTGTTGTTCCATGTCCAGTTCTAACTATTGTTTCCTGACCTGCATATAGGTTTCTCAAGAGGCAAGTTAGGTGGTCTGGTATTCCCATCTCTTTCAGAATTTTCCTCAGTTTATTGTGATCCACACAGTCAAAGGCTTTGGCATAGTCAATAAAACAGAAATTGATGTTTTTCTGGAATCTCTTGCTTTTTCGATGATCCGTGGATGTTGGCAATTTGATCTCTGGTTCCTCTGCCTTTTCTAAAACCAGCTTGAACATCTAGGAGTTCATTGTTCACGTATTGCTGAAGCCTGGATTGGAGAATTTTGAGCATTACTTTACTAGCATGTGAGATGAGTGCAATTGTCTGGTAGTTTGTGCATTCTTTGGCTTTGCCTTTCTTTGGGATTGGAATGAAAACTGACCATTTCCAGTCCTGTGGCCACTGCTGAGTTTTCCACATTTGCTGGCGTATTAAATGCAGCACTTTCACAGCATCATCTTTCAGGATTTGAAACAGCTCAACTGGAATTCCTTCACCTCCACTAGCTTTGGTCATAATTATGCTTTCTAAGGCCCACTTTACTTCACATTCCAGGATGTCTGGCTCTAGGTGAGTGATCACACCATCGTGATTATCTGGGTCATGAAGATTTTTTTTGTACAGTTCTTCCATTTATTCTTGCCACCTTTTCTTAATATCTTCTGCTTCTGTTAAGTCCATACAATTTCTGTCCTTTATCAAGCCCTTCTTTGCATGAAATTTTCCTTGATTTCTCTAATTTTCTTGAAGAGACCTGTAGTCTTTCCCATTCTGTTGTTTTCCTCTATTTATTTGCATTCATCGCTGAGGGAGGCTCTCTTATCTCTCCTTGATATTCTTTGGAACTCTACATTCAGATGCTTATATCTTTCCTTTTCGCTTCTCTTCTTTTTACAGCTATTTGTAAGGCCTCCCCAGACAGCCATTTTGCTTTTTTGCATTTCTTTTCATGGGGATGATCTTGATCCCTTTCTCCTGTACAATGTCGTGATCCTTCATCCTTTATCAGGCACTCTATCTATCAGATCTAGTCCCTTAAATCTATTTCTCACTTCCAATGTATAATCATTATGGATTTGATTTAGGTCATACCTACATGGTCTAGCAGTTTTCCCGACTTTCTTTAATTTAAGTCTGAAGTTGTCAATAAAGAGTTTATGATCTGAGCCACAGTCAGCTCCCTGTCTTGTTTTTGCTGACTGCATAGAGCTTCTCCATCTTTGGCTGCAAAGAATATTAACAATCTGATTTCAGTGTTGACCATCTGGTGATGTCCATGTGTAGTCTTCTATTTTGTTGTTGGACAGGGGTGTTTGCCATGACCAGTGTGTTCTTTTGGCAAAACCCTATTAGCCTTTCTCCTGCTTCATTCTGTACTCCAAGGACAAATTTGCCTGCTACTCCAGGTGTTTCTTAACTTCCTACTTTTGCACTCCAGTCCCCTATAATGAAAAGGACTTTTTTGGGGGTGTTAGTTCTAAAAGGTCATGTAGGTCTTCATAGAACCCTTCATCTTAGGTTCTTCAGCATTACTGGTTGTGGCATACTTGAATTTCTGTGATATTGAATGGTTGCCTTGGAAACGAGCAAAGATCATTCTGTCGATTTTGAGATTGCACCCAAGTATTGCATTTCAGACTCTTTTGTTGACCATGATGGTTACTTCATTTCTTCTAAGAGATTCCTGCCTGCAGTAGTAGAAAAATATATATTTCTGCTTTATTGACTATGCCAAAATCTTTGACTGTGTAGATCACTATAAACTGTGCAAAACTCTTCAAGAGATGGGAATACCAGACCACCTGACCTGCCACTTGAGAAACCTATATGCAGGTCAGGAAGCAGCAGTTAGAACCGGACATGGAACAACAGACTGGTTCCAAATAAGAAAAGGAGTACGTCAAGCCTGTATATGGGCACCCTGCTTACTTACTTATATGCAGACTACATCATGATGAATGTTGGGCTGGAAGAAGCACAAGCTGGAATCAAGATTTTGGGGAGAAATATCAATAACATCAGATATGCAGATGACGTCAACCTTACGGCAAAAAGTGAAGAAACTAAAGAGCCTCTTGATGAAAGTGAAAGAGGACAGTGAAAAAAGTTGGCTTAAAGCTCAACATTCAGAAAAGTAAGATTATGACATCTGGTCCCATCATTTCATGGCAAATAAATGGGGAAACATTGGATACAGTGGCTGATTTTATTTTTTCTGGGTTCCAAAATCACTGCAGATGGTGATTGCAGCCATGAAATTAAAAGACGCTTACTCTTTGGAAAGAAAGTTATGACTAACCAAGACAGCATATTAAAAAGCAGAGACATTACTTTGTCAACCAAGGTCCGTCTAGTCAAAGCTATGGTTTTTCCAATGGTCATGTATGGATATGAGGGTTGGATTATAAAGAAAGCTTAGCACCAAAAAATTTGATATTTTTGAACTCTGGTCTTTTAGAAGACTCTTGAGAGTCCTTGGACTTCAAGGATGGCAACCAGTCCATCCTAAAGAAATCAGTCCTGAATATTCTTTTGAAAGCCTGATGATGAAGCTGAAACTCCAATACTTTGGCCACCTGATGCAAAGAGTTGACTCATTTGAAAATACCCTGATGCTGGGAAAGACTGAGTGCAGGAGGAGAAGGGGACGACAGAGAATGAGATGGTTGGATGGCATCACCAACTCAGTGGACATGGGTTTGGTTGGGCTCCTGGTGTTGGTGATGGACTGGGAAGCCTGGCATGCTGTGGTTCATGGGGTTACAAAGAATCGGACTTGACTGAGTAACTGAACTGTACTGAAGTTTTAAGAAAGCAATTGTTTCAGTAATTCCATTTGATTTATGAAACACAGATGGTTAGTTTGTGATCTCCCTTTCTAAACCTTTTTGCTTCCTCCTGCTGTTGTTTTCCTGCCAACATCACAGATTTGACACATTCATAATCTGCTATGATTATTAAAATAATTTTACAAACTCTCCTTCTTTCACACTGTTTCATAATCTCTCCTTAACTATGCCTCCTTTGTCCCTTCATCTAATTTTCATGTAGACCACCTCATCTTGTTTAGCAACTGCACACTTCCAAACATTCGTAGTTATGGAGAAATCAGGCACATGTTTCTATATAATACATTTAGAACACCGATATTACATTTATTTTAATGTATAATAGCTTTCTAGGAATGCAATCAGTGTAAAAAGTACTTTACTAAATGTATATACTATGATAGAAAGCATGTGAGCAATTGTTTTTTTTCTCTATTTATCCATACAATGCATATTATTGCTAAAATCTTTAAAACAGTACACAATTATACTAAGTAAACAAATTATTATTTTATTTTCTTATTCATAAGGTTGTAATATTTCTTTTTATCTTTTAAAATGTGCATAAGTTTAACATTTTATTCACTCTGATTTTCATAAATGAGATATAACTGTAAGACTAAGCTATAAATATATACACACACACATACCCACACAAGCATACAAGTCATTAGAAGTAACTAAGTCTCAGTAGGTTTCTTGAAGCCAGGGTATTTTCAAAAATTTCATGATCTACCCCAAGGTAGCAATCCTGCCATTAGATGTTTAGTACCTCATCCCAGAACATGGGATACTGATAAATGAAGTAGATGATATGTGTGCATGTTTTTCCAAAATAGTAGAAGCCTGATAAATAGAGTGTTTGGAGTGGACAGGAAGAACAAACTATGAAGCGGAATTAAAAGTTTCAAACCATGACTTCAAAAGAGGGTCATGAGAGATTTTTGAAATATTATATTAAAATTTATATCTTTGTGTCTTGACATCAATTTTGAGCTCAATTATTTCAGGTACTGGTTTGGCCTGAATAGTAAAAGAGATGTCCAGAGAATAGGGCATGAATTGCTTTAAATACCCTAGAAAACATTTTGTTGTGACATTAAAAAGAAAGCAAGTAGAGAATCAGGGAAAGATGGCGGAGGAATAGGACGGGAAGACCACTTTCTCCCTCACAAATTCCTCAAAAGAACATTTCAACGCTGAGCAAACTCCACAAAACAACTTCTGTAGGCTGGCAGAGGACATCAGGCAACCAGAAAAGCAGACCATTGTCTTCAAAAACAGGTAGGGAAAAAATATAAAAGATGAAAAAGGAGACAAAGGAGGTGGGGAAGGAGCTCCATCCCGGGAAGGGAAGCCCATCCTGGGAAGGGAATTTTAAGAAGAGAGGTTTCCAAACACCAGGAAACACTCTCCCTGCCGAGTCTGTGGTGAGCCTTGGAAACACAGAGGCAACATAACAGGAAGGAAAAATAAATAAATAATTAAAACCAAGAGATTACAAGCCCAACAGTAACTCCCCCAGCGGAAAAGCAGCACAGACGCCTGCATCCGCCATTGGGAAGTGGGGGCAGGGCAGGGACGCTTGGGAGGCGTGGGCTGAAGTACTTCGTAAGAATCCGGCAGGAACGCCCCACGCGCAACCAGAATGATCTAACTTGGGCTAGCAAACCAGACTGTGGGATAGCTACCACACGAAAAGCTCGAACATAAGACACCGCAAGGACCAAGCACAGAACAAAGGACGGATCGGAAAAAGCCAAATGCAGACCATCCCCCGCCGGGGACAGGCAGCCAGAGCCGTAAGGACTGGAAAGGGGTAATTGCAGACCCGGAGAGACTTTACTTACCCAACTGCAAGCAGGCTTCTTTGCTAAGACTTCTGGGGGTGCTGGACAGTCACAATCTGCCTCACGGGGGGCGCCAGCGATCCACCCAGAAAGCTGAGCAGCAGCAGCAGAAAAGGTGACTAGCCACGGCGATCGCGCTCGCCAAACTCCTGAGCTACTCGGACCTGGGAAGGGCACAAAGCACAGTCCCAGCCGAATTTGTGCCTCTGAGGGCTGCCTGAACACCGAACCTGAGCAGCTTGGAGCGGGGAAATGCACCCAGCCTAGGGCTGGCCCCAGACGGTTCCTGGCTGAGCATCGTAGAGCCGGAGCAGTTTGTGCCCTGCGAGAAGGGACAGGTCAAGCCCGGCTGAGACACTGTGTGCACAGGACGGGGCTATTTGTTTCCAGCATCCCCCTTCCTCACAGTGCGACTGAACTAGTGAGCCTAAAATACCAGCAAACAGAAGAAGTTAAACAGAGGGAATCACCTTGGAAGTGATCCCACATGGCCCACAATATCAGAGAAGGGCCAGTTATATTTTTACTACTTTAAAATCATTCCTGTTTTTTTTTTTGGTTTGTTTCTTTTTTGTTTTTTTTTTTTTCTTTTCTTTAACTTTTTTTTAAAATTGTTAAGTCTTCTATTTCTCCTCTAATTGTTATTTCTATAACCTACAATTACTATTAAAAAAATACTCTTTTATTTTTCTTTTTTTAAGGCAAACACCATATATAGTCTTTGGATGGTTGTTGGTGGTTTTTAGTTTTGTTTTTGTTTGTTTGTTTGTTTGTTTGTTTGTTTTTGTTTGTTTTTCTTAATAATTCGTGTTTTTTTTTTTCTTTCTTCCTTTTTCCTTCTGCTTTTCTTTAATATTGTATCTTTGAAAATCTAACCTCTACTCTAGATTTTTAATCTTTGCTCTTAGGTTTTTGTTGTCAATTTTGTACATTTAAAAACCCAAACTTCACTGCCCAAGTTTACCTGAGAGCGAGATTACTGGCTTGACCGCTCTCTGCTCCTTTGGACTCTCCTTTTTCTCCACCAGGTGGCCTCTGTCTCTTTTCTCCCCCATCTCTCCTCTATCCAACTCTGTGAATCTCTGTGTGTTCCAGACGGTGGAGAACACCTAAGGAACTGGTTACTGGCAGGATTTGTCTCGCTCCTTCTCATTCCTCTCTCTTATCCTCCTGGTCACCTCTGTCTACTTCCTCCCTCTTCTCTTCCCCGTATAAATCCATAAATACCTCTGAGTGGTCCAGACTATAGAGCACACATAAGGAAGTGACTACTGGCTAGCTTGCTCTCTCCTCTTTTGATCTCACCGCATCTCATTCCAGTTACCTCTAACTACCCCCTCCATCTTCTCTTCTCCTTGTAACTCAGTGAACCTCTCTGAGTGTCCCTCAATGTGGAGAAACTTGTCATCTTTAACCTAGATGTTTTATCATCAGTGCTGTATAGATGGAGAAGTCTAGAGGCTACTGTAAAAATAAAACTGAAAACCAGAAGCAGGAGGCTTAAATCCAAAGCCTGAAAACATTAGAGAACTCTTGAATGCAGGGAACATTAAGCAATAGGAGCTCATCAAATGCCTTCATACCTACACTGAAACAAAGCTCCACCCAAGGGCCAACAAGTTCCAAAACAAGACATACCACACAAATTCTCCAGCAACACAGGAACACTCCCCTGAGCTTCAATATACAGGCAGATCAAAATTATCCCCAAACCTTTGATGTCTCATAAAATATTACTGGTCACTCCACTGCACTCCAGAGAGAAGAAACCCAGCTCCACCCACCAGAACTCCAACACAAGCCTCCCTAACCAGGAAACCTTGACAAGCCACTGATACAACCCCACCCATAGTGAGGAAGCTCCATAATAAAGAGAACTCCACAAATTACCAGAATATAAAAAGGCCACCCCAAACGCAGCAATATAACCAAGATGAAGAGACAGAGGAATACACAGCAGGTAAAGGAACAGGAGAGATGCCCACCAAACCAAACAAAAGAGGAAGAAGTAGGGAATCTACCTGAGAAGGAATTCCGAATATTGATAGTGAAAATGATCCAAAATCTTGAAATCAAAATGGAATCACAGATAAATAGCCTAGAGACAAGGATTGAGAAGATGCAAGAAAGGTTTAGCAAGGACCTAGAAGAAATAAAAAAGAGTCAAAATATAATTAATAACGCAATAAATGAGATCAGAAACACTCTGGAGGCAACAGATAGCAGAATAACGGAGGCAGAAGGAAGGATTAGTGAAATAGAAGATAGAATGGCAGAAATAAATGAATCAGAGAGGAAACAAGAAAAACGAATTAAAAGAAATGAGGACAATCTCAGAGACCTCCAGGACAATATGAAATGCTCCAACATTCGAATTATAGGAGTCCCAGAAGAAGAAGACAGAAAGAAAAATCATGAGAAAGTCCTTGAGGAGATAATAGTTGAAAACTTCCCTAAAATGGGGAAGGAAATAATCACCAAAGTCCAAGAAACACAGAGAGTTCCAAATAGGATAAACCCAAGGCGAAACACCCCAAGACACATATTAATCAAATTAACAAAGATCAAACACAAAGAACAAATATTAAAAGCAGCAAGGGAAAAACAACAAAGAACACACAAGGGGATTCCCATAAGGATAACAGCTGATCTTTCAATAGAAACTCTTCAGGCCAGGAGGGAATGGCAAGACATACTTAAAGTGATGAAAGACAATAACCTACAGCCCAGATTACTGTACCCAGCAAGGATCTCATTCAAATACGAAGGAGAAATCAAAAGCTTTACAGACAAGCAAAAGCTGAGAGAATTCAGCACCACCAAACCAGCTCTCCAACAAATGCTAAAGGATATTCTCTAGACAGGAAACACGAAAAGGGTGTATAAATCCGAACCAAAAACAATAAAGTAAATGGTAACTGGATCATACTTATCAATAATTACCTCAAACGTAAATGGGTTGAATGTCCCAACCAAAAGACAAAGATTGGCCAAATGGATACAAACACAAGACCCCTCTATATGCTGCTTACAAGAGACCCACCTCAAAACAAGGGACACATACAGACTGAAAGTAAAGGGCCGGAAAAGATATACCATGGAAACAGAGACCAAAAGAAAGCAGGAGTGGCAATAATCATATCTAATAAAATAGACTTTAAAACAAAGGCTGTGAAAAGAGACAAAGAAAGCCACTACATAATGATCAAAGGATCAATCCAAGAAGAAGATATAACAATTATAAATATATATGCACCCAATATAGGAGCACCACAATATGTAAGACAAATGCTAACAAGTATGAAAGGGGAAATCAACAAAAACACAATAATAGTGGGAGACTTTAATATCCCACTCACACCTATGGACAGATCAACTAAACAGAAAATTGACAAAGAAACACAAACTTTAAATGATACATTAGATCAGTTAGACCTAATTGATGTCTATAGGGCATTTCACCCCAAAACAATGAATTTCACCTTTTTTTTTGCGTGCTCATGGAACCTTCTCCAGGATAGATCACATCCTGGGCCATAAATCTAAACTTGATAAATTCAAAAAATCGAAATCATTCCAAGCATCTTTTCTGACCATAATGCATTAAGATTAGATCTCAATTACAGGAGAAAAACTATTAAAAATTCCAACATATGGAGGTTGAATAACACACTTCTGAATAACCAACAAATCACAGAAGAAATCAAAAAGAAATCAAAATATGATACAAACGAATGAACATGAAAACACAACAACCCAAAACCTGAGGGACACTATAAAAGCAGTGCTAAGAGGAAAGTTCATAGCCATAGAGGCATACCTCAAGAAACAAGAAAAAAGTCAAATAAATGGCCTAACTCTACAACTAAAGCAACTAGAAAAGGAAGAATTGGAGAACCCCAGAATTAGTAGAAGGAAAGAAATCTTAAAAATTAGGGCAGAAATAAATGCAAAGGAAACAAAAGAGACCATAGCAAAAATCAACAAAGCCAAAAGCTGGTTCTTTGAAAGGATAAATAAAATTGACAAACCATTAGCCAGACTCATCAAGAAGCAAAGAGAGAAAAATCAAATCAATAAAATTAGAAATGAAAATGGAGAGATCACAACAGACAACACAGAAATACAAAGGATCATCAGATACTACTATCAGCAGTTGCAAGCCAATAAAATGGACAACATGGAAGAAATGGACAAATTCTTAGAAAAGTACAATTTTCCAAAACTGAACCAGGAAGAAATAGAAAATCTTAACAGACCCATCACAAGCACGGAAATTGAAACTGTAATCAGAAATCTTCCAGCAAACAAAAGCCCAGGTCCAGACGGCTTCACAGCTGAATTCTACCAAAAATTTCGAGAAGAGCTAACACCTATCCTACTCAAACTCTTCCAGAAAATTGCAGAGGAAGGCAAACTTCCAAACTCATTCTATGAGGCCACCATCACCCTAATACCAAAACCTGACAAAGATGTCACAAAAAAAGAAAACTACAGGCCAATATCACTGATGAACATAGATGTAAAAATCCTCAACAAGATTCTAGCAGTCAGAATCCAACAACACATTAAAAAGATCATGCACCATGACCAAGTGGGCTTTATCCCAGGGATGCAAGGATTC
The DNA here is from genome assembly GCF_016772045.2 of Ovis aries. Lineage (NCBI taxonomy): Eukaryota > Metazoa > Chordata > Mammalia > Artiodactyla > Bovidae > Ovis > Ovis aries. Next base: position 42,722,508 of record NC_056063.1, read on the forward strand.
TTCAATATCCGCAAATCAATCAATGTAATTCACCACATTAACAAATTAAAAAATAAAAACCATATGATTATCTCAATAGATACAGAGAAGGACTTTGACAAAATTCAATATCCGTTTATCATAAAAACTCTCCACAAAGCAGGAATACAAGGAACATACTTCAACATAGTAAAAGCTATATATGACAAACCCACAGCAAACATTATCCTCAATGGTGAAAAATTGAAAGCATTTCCCCTAAAGTCAGGAACAAGACAAGGGTGTCCACTTTCACCACTACTAGTCAACATAGTTCTGGAAGTTTTGGCCACAGCAATCAGAGCAGAACAAGAAATAAAAAGAATCCAAATTGGAAAAGAAGAAGTAAAACTCTCACTGTTTTCAGATGACATGATCCTCTACATGGAAAACCCTAAAGACTCCACCAGAAAATTACTAAAGCTAATCAATGAATATAGTAAAGTTGCAGGATATAAAATCAACACACAGAAATCCCTTGAATTCCTATACACGAATAACGAGAAAGTAGAAAAAGAAATTAAGGAAACAATTCCATTCACCATTGCAACGAAAAGAATAAAACACTTAGGAATATATCTACCTAAAGAAACTAAAGACCTAAATATAGAAAACTATAAAACACTGATGAAAGAAATCAAAGAGGACACTAATAGATGGAGAAATATACCATGTTCATGGATTTGAAGAATCAATATAGTGAAAATGAGTATACTACCCAAAGCAATTTACAAATTCAATGCAATCCCTATCAAGCTACCAGCCACATTTTTCACAGAACTAGAACAAATAATTTCAAGATTTATATGGAAATACAAAAAACCTCGAATAGCCAAAACAATCTTGAGAAAGAAGAATGGAACTGGAGGAATCAACTTGCCTGACTTCAGGCTCTACTACAAAGCCACAGTCATCAAGACAGTATGGTACTGGCACAAAGACAGACATATAGATCAATGGAACAAAATAGAAAGCCCAGAGATAAATCCACACACATATGGACACCTTATCTTTGACAAAGGAGGCAAGAATATACAATGGAGTAAAGACAATCTCTTTAACAAGTGGTGCTGGGAAAACTGGTCAACCACTTGTAAAAGAATGAAACTAGATCACTTTCTAACTCCGCACATGAAAGTAAACTCAAAATGCATTAAAGATCTAAATGTAAGACCAGAAACTATAAAAACTCCTAGAGGAGAACATAGGCAAAACACTCCGACATAAATCACAGCAGGATCCTCTATGATCCACCTCCCAGAATTCTGGAAATAAAAGCAAAAATAAACAAATGGGATCTAATTAAAATTAAAAGCTTCTGCACAACAAAGGAAACTATAAGCAAGTGAAAAGACAGCCTTCTGAATGGGAGAAAATAATAGCAAATGAAGCAACTGACAAACAACTAATCTCAAAAATATACAAGCAACTTATGCAGCTCAATTCCAGAAAAATAAACGACCCAATCAAAAAATGGGCCAAATAACTAAATAGACATTTCTCCAAAGAAGACATATGGATGGCTAACCAACACATGAAAAGATGCTCAACATCACTCATTATTAGAGAAATGCAAATCAAAACCACAATGAGGTACCACTTCACACCAGTCAGAATGGCTGTGATCCAAAAATCTGCAAGCAATAAATGCTGGAGAGGGTGTGGAGAAAAGGGAATCCTCCTACACTGTTGGTGGGAATGCAAACTAATGCGACCACTATGGAGAACAGTGTGGAGATTCCTTAAGGAATTGCACATAGAACTACCTTATGACCCAGGAATCCCACCGCAGGGCATACACACCGAGGAAACCAGAATTGAAAGAGACACATGAACCCCAATGTTCATCACAGCACTGTTTATAATAGCCAGGACATGGAAACAACCTAGATGTCCATCAGCAGAAGAATGGATAAGAAAGCTGTGGTACATATACACAATGGAGTATTACTCAGCCATTAAAAAGAATTCATTTGAATCAGTTCTGATGAGATGGATGAAACTGGAGCCGATTATACAGAGTGAAGTAAGCCAGAAAGAAAAACACCAATACAGTATACTAACACATATATATGGAATTTAGAAAGATGGCAATGACGACCCTGTATGCAAGACAGGAAAAAAGACACAGATGTGTATAATGGACTTTTGGACTCAGAAGGAGAGGGAGAGGGTGGGATGATTTGGGAGAATGGCATTGAAACATGTATACTATCATGTAAGAATTGAATCGCCAGTCTATGTCTGACGCAGGATGCAGCATGCTTGGGGCTGGTGCATGGGGATGACCCACAGAGATGTTATAGGGAGGGAGGTGCGAGGGGGGTTCATGTTTGGAAACGCATGTAAGAATTAAAGATTTTAAAATTAAAAAAATAAAAAACTAAAAAAACTAAAAGTAAAAAATAAAAATTAAAAAAAAAAAATAAAAAGAAAGCTAGTAGAAGCATTTTTATTTCAATACCAAAGAAAGGCAATGCCAAAGAATGTTCAACCTATAGCACAATTGCACTCATCTCACATGATAGTAAAATAATGCTCAAAACTCTTCAAGTCATGCTTCAACAGTATGTGACCCGTGAACTTCCAGATGTTCAAGCTGGATATAGAAGAGGAAGAGGAACCAGCGATCAAATTGCCAACATCCAACTGATCATCAAGAAGTGAGAGATTTCCAGATAAGCATTTATTTCTGCTTTATTGACTATGTGAAACCTTTCATTGTGCGGACCACAACAAACTGTGGGAAATTCTGAAAGAGATGGGACTACCAGACCACGTGATCTGCCTATTGAGAAATCTGTATGCAGGTCATAAAACAACAGTGAGAACTGAACACAGATCAACAAACTGTTTCCATATAGGAAAAGGAATACATCAAGGCTGTATATTATCACCCTGCATATTTAACTTATATGCAGGGTACATCATGAGAAACACTAGGCTAGATGAAGCACAAGCTGGAATCAAGATTGCCAGGAGAAATATCAATAACCTCAGATATACAGATGACACCACCCTTATGGCAGAAAGTGAAGAAGAACTAAAGAGCCTCTTGATGAAAGTGAAAGAGGAGAGTGAAAAAGTTGGCTTGAAGCTCAACATTCAGAAAGTTAAGATCATTGCATCTGGTCCCATTATTTCATGGCAAATAGATAGGGAAACAGTGGACACAGTGACAAACTTTATTTTTTATTTTTTTTTTCTCTCCAAAATCACTGCACATGGTGACAGTATCCATGAAATTAAAAGACAATTGCTCCTTGAAAGGAAAGTTATGACCAACCTAAATAGCAAATTAGAAAGCAGAGACATTGTTTTGCCAACAAAGGTCCATCTAATCAAAGCTATGCTTTTTCCAGTGGTCATGTATGGATGTGAGAGTTGGACTATAAAGAAAGCTGTGTGCCAAAGAATTGATGCTTTTAAACTGTGGTGTTGCAGAAGACTCTTGAGAGACCTATGGACTACAAGGATATCCAACTAGTCCATCCTAAAGGAAATCAGTCTTGAATATTCATTGGAAGGACTGATGCTAAAGTTGAAACTTCAATACTTTGGTCACCTGATTCAAAGAACTTACTCAAGAGGAAATCCCTGAAGCTGGGAAAGATTGAAGGCAGGAGGAGAAGGCGATGACAATGGACAAGATGGTTGGATGACATCACTGTCTCAATGGACATGAGTTTGAGCAATCTCCAGGAAATGGTGAAAGACAGGAAAGCCTGGCATGCTACAGTCAATGAGGTCTCAAAGAGTCAGACATAACTGAGCAGCTGAACAACCCCAACAAATATTAATATTTAAAATGCCTTCTTGATTAGCTAATACATAGTCTATGGCCAATGCCTTGTCAAAATTTATTTTTACCATGCTTCCCTGGTTTTATTTATGAAGGCTTTATATTTACCCTTCTTTAAAATATGAGATATTAGAATTTTGGTCATGTTATTAAGTGTCAGTATTTTTTTACTATTAAACATATGATTTCTGCATCATTTCCATAAGTCCCTCAGTGGTGGTGGGTTATCATATTTTAGGTATGAATGTGGTATATTTATGATATTTGGCTGGAGTGGGTAAAGAATAATTAACATATATGTAAATTGAAAGGAGGCTGGAATATATCTACAATTTGGGGTTTGAAGGTAGTGAAGAGCAAATTGGAAAAAAATGAATATAGGGCCACAGTATAGATTTATGGACTTATATTTTGATTTGAAATTGCAGTTTGCTTTACACTTTTGGTATTCCTAAGGAATAGGACTGGATGAAAATAATCGTGTCTTCCAGGCATATAGTGAGGAAGTAGAATTGTTCATTAGCTATTAATATCTCATCTGGGCTGCATATTGAGGAAATTGAGCATTTTCCACTTGCTATGAGGAGACATGAAAAGAACAAGCAAAGGTAGCAATTTGAAAGAAGTCTTAGTTTCCCAATATCTCTCCCTCTCACAGCTAGATAAATGCATGGTATAGAAAATGCAGAAGTAGGAGGCTGATGGCAAATTCAATAATTATGGAGGGTCAAAATATGTGAGGCTAGTTCAGTTAAAGATATGTAATTTTGTATAATTTGTATAAAAATCTAAGGTGCTGAGGAAATAGGTTTAGCTTTTCTTTGCCATATAATCTTTTGGAGGACAACAGATTAGGCACTGTTAGTGCTGGAAAGCTGGCAAAGGAAAAGTGATTCTGGATAATGTGGGAAAGGGAGGGAAAGGAGAGAGAAGGGAATAGTGGTTTGAGCACTGAGAAGCCAATAAATTCTGTTATACCAAGGAAGAAAACATTGATCAATACTTTGTTAAAGTCACAAGTTAGATGGGAAAAATGCATGAAACTAGGAAAATTTTAGCCTTGAAAATATTGCAGAGTCATTGCATATGGGCTTAAAATTGTTAAAATTATAGGGGCCAGACATTTTTTTAGGCCAGTGCCTAAAAATGTTACAGTTTTACAGGTAGCACACAGACACACACAAAATTGAATCATGGAGCAAGCAAACTGAATGTCTGGAAAATCATTATAATCTAGTTGGTTTCACTTTCTTAAACATGACTTAGCAGTGTAGTCAGTCACTGGACAACTGAGGATATATGAATTGTTCTGTGAGAAGTGAGACTTTCTACCTCTGACATAGTTGGGACTTTTAGTAGTTGGTTAATAGGCAGAGGAAAGGTCATCTCGAAAGATAAGATCTTAGGCTGAGACAATGTCTTCTGAGGTGGTGCCTTCACCAGCGAGCGCTTGGATTCTGGTGGTATGGGACTAGAATAGCTTTCCTTGAAATACACTAGTTAGAATTGATGTGGTCCTGCTTTAGTAGCCCTTATAGTATTATGGGGCTGAGCTGCTTGTAGAATACGAAGGCAACTTAAGTATGTGTGCATGACTTCAAAATACATATTAAATCAAGATTTTGAAGTGATATACTGTTAGCCAATGTGACAATGGCATCTGTGATACTGCAATAAATGGACCAAAGCTCAATGACTCACTTGCCACCATTAACGTCCCAATTAAAGGTGGCTGAATCTAAAAACTCCTAACAAATAAAGGTTTGTTCTGATTGATGATGAGAGAGGTTATAATACAAATAGATTTAAAAGCATGAGGTTGATTTTGGCAGATGTGATTAATAGTGTGTCAGGATATTTGTCGGTTAAAATACCCAAGGCTGAAGCTAGGGGCACAAAATTAATCTGCAGTTAGGTACTCCAATTTAGCCAGTTACTGTGCACCTTTTATTTCAGTTGTTGGTTTGGCTGATAAAGAGCAAGCCAGTGAGGTATTTGGTCTGTAAGGCTTGCACTAGCCAAACTCAGTGGTATGTGGCCCTTTGTATTTGCCCTGTTTGGTTAAAACAATGACTTATTGGAGAGTTTGAGCCTCCAGATTATAAGCCAATGAAAATATTCTGATCAAAAATATTCAGATCAATACGACCAAGAGCCAATGGAATAGTATGCCACTGCATCTTATACTGTTTTTATTGTTTGATATTTCTTTCCCTCCAGCATAAATTATTACGAAAGAGGGATTGTCTTCTTTGATTATGGTGGAATAGGATCTAGATTCCATGATAATCTTTTTTTTTTTTTTTTGGTAGAGAATATTTGTTTATTTTTTTTATTTTTACTTTATTTTACTTTATAATACCATGATAATCTTTTAATGTGATTTTCATTTGCCAAGTGAAGTTGCTTATCTCCCTTCTTGGTTGTCATACTGTCTGTAGAGATGGCCTTAGGACAATAATTCCTACTTCCTGAAGAGAGTCAGAGAGGTAGGCCAGATTAATTATCCATATCTTACAGCATGAAGAATGTGGAAGATTTTAAATGGCGAAATTTTAGGTTCAAAAGAGTTCCATAGCAAGTGGGACAAATGCCAGGCCTGAAGGGCAATGTCTCATTAATGGATGTCATACAAATATCCATACATGATCTGAATTCTAGTTCCTGTGGAATGGAGAAAGACTAAAAGTTTATATTTGTTGGAGGTTTTGTTAAAAGATCTCTTGTAAAAAATCTTCCTAAACATAAAGATGAGTTCTGTCCCTCTTTAAATATAGAAAAACTTGATAGGGAGTTGGTAAAAGTTAGCATGAGGCAAAGTTCTGGTATTAAGAGAAATTAGTATTGATATAAAACTGACAATTATTTAAGAGCACATTTGCTAGACTGAAGTTCAAAAATCAAGTGTTAAGCTGGTGTAAATAAACTAGTTGCCTGGGAGCCATATGCCAGATGGATAGTTCATTGAAAGTCTTGTTCCAGGATCAACTGTTGCACTATATGTGCTAATCAATGAGAACCCTGATGTGAATCAATAATGTCAGAATCCCAAAGGAGACAAGAATGGTCTTGGTATGGCCAATTATTGTGGTTTAAGCCATTTCATGCCTAGTTATGAAAGGCCACTAGGAGGCCAGTATAGTTATCTACCATAGTTTAAGCATAAATTTCTCTGCTGAAGGGAGAGTCAGTCTAATATCATCCAGTTACCATCTCCTGTAGGGAATATTACCCCAGGAAATATATATATATATACATATATATATATATATTCTGTATGTTTTAGCTCATGAATTACTGATGACACTTTATGAATAGTCAAGTTTACCAGCATTGTATTAGAGAAAGTCCCGTAGCCTAGTCCTGATCAATCAGACAAACGACTCCTCAGAAGCCAAATGTCTCATAGGTTCAGACTCCCATGGTAGCAAAAATGAGGAAGTTTGAGTAAGGATAATCCTGGCCTGTTTATCAGCCTTATTATGAAAGGAAGTCTTGGCCTTGGTATAAACAGAGAAATAAGCTACCCAAAGGGAAATATTCAGTTTCTGCCAAATGGAGTATTCTCATAGTTCTTTCCCTAAATAAACAAATCATCCATTTCCCTTTCACTAGAACAAATAGCAAGTCTGTTAGATATTCCTCACAAATTTCTGAAAGGGTAAGCAACTAATAACTTTGCCATGGCCTGTAATTCCACTAATTAAAGCAAGCCAAGTGTGCTATTTTGGGGTTTGCCTCATAGCTCAGTTGGTAAAGAATCTGCCTGCAATGCCAGAGACCCAGGTTAGATACCTGGGTTGGGAAGATCACCTGGAGAAGTAAACAGCAACCCTTTCCCATATTCTTGCTTGGAGAATTCCATGGACAGAGAATCCCGTGGACAGTGGAGCCTGGCAGACTACAGTTCATGGAGTCACAAGAATCATACATGACTTAGTGACTAAACCGCCACCAAGGGTGCTATTTCACATTAGGGAATAGCCAAGTGAAATGCAGTTGCTTTCTAGGGAGATTTCCATCACCTGTGAAGTTAATACTGTCACCGGTGACTCTCTTCTTCAGATAGTTGGTGCCAGAGGGCTCCTAATTTTACAGCAGGGTTAAAGATAGGAGAATTCACCTCCTAATGTAGTGCTGAAAGACCTTTGGGGTCAGGTTTAACCCTATACTGAATAGTGAGAATTCTGTGGCCATGCAGAGCCACGTAGGTGATAAGTTCTTAACCCACTGAATAATGGACACCTAAGCATGCAGATGAACAGATAAGGATACTATAATGGCTTTTGTTTCCAAGAATGTCCAGTGTATCAGAAGGTGTTGCCAGAAATGTGTATTCATTTTGTGTTACATGTAGCCACTAGGTCCAAAATTCCATAGGCAGTCTCTGTCCAAATAGGTTTCAACAGACATAGTCCTTGATGACCAGGGCCTCCACTGAAAGGTTGGACCCCAGCAATGCCAAAAGCAAGTCCTGTGGTGTGGCCAAATGGGCAAAATCCCAGGCACATAACATTTGGATGAAATACGGGGAATCTGAGAGAAGCATCTTACTATGATAGAAAAATAAGGAATATGTTGTCTCTAAAACGCTGTGAAACATAGGAGATGTGAGGATTGTTTTAAGGCAGAGTTGATGCTTAATTTTCTCAGGAATTTATCATCCTTCTACTGACCAGACAATGCAGACAAATTCAGGGGGAAAAAAAAAAAAAAAACTGGCCTTATTATTTTATATGGGATGGTAGCCCAATCTCTGGCTTGAGGTCCTGCCATCACCACACCCAAATTGGCCTTGTTGGCCCCTGGTTCCCTGGTAGCTCAGTAAAGAATCTGCCTGCAGGGGAGGAAACCCTGATTTGATTCCTGGGCCAGGAAGATTCCCTGAAGAAAAGATAGGCTATACACTCTAGTAATCGGGTTTCCATGTTGGTTCAAATGGTAAAGAATCTGCCTGCAACTTAGGAGACCTGCGTTTGATCCCTGAGTTGGGAAGATCCCTTTGAGAATGGAAGATCACCTGGAGAAGGGAATGGCTAACCACTCCAGTATTCTGGCCTGGAGAATTCCATGAACAGAGGAGCCTGGCAGGATACAGTCCATGGCATAGCAACGAGACAGACACAACTGACTCTTATTATATTATTTATATAATATCAACAGAGAAAGTTAAAAAAAAAAATAGCTATTCTCCAGTTCTTGGAGACCAAGTATACAGGCTGAGGCAGGAGTATTTAAATATCCTATAGGAGGAACTTCACTAATGGTATAGTGGATAAGAATGCACTTGCCATTGAACGGGACATGGGTTCAATTCTTGGCCTGGAAAGATTTCATGTGTGTTGGACAACTGAGATTGTGCATCACAACTACTGAGCCTGTGGTCTAGAGCCCGCATGCTGCAACTATTGAAACTTGTGTGCCTAGAGGCTGGGTTATTCGACAAGAGAAGCCACTACAATAAGAAGCCTGCCCACTGCAACTAGAGAGCAGCCCTTGCTCAGTGCAACTACAGAAAGCCCACATGCAACAATGAAGACCCAATGAAAGCAAAAATAAATAAATAAAATTTAAAATACATTAAACATATACATTTATTTAAGTAGATATTTATATATGAATATATAAATTATATATATATATGCATAAATATATATTCTATAGGTAAACAGGTAAATGTATATTGGATATTTCTTCAATGGAGAAGGCAAATTGCAACTGGGAAATTGTAGTAATAAGAAAAGAATAAAGCCTATTGACTAAATCATTATGGAAAAATATTTCCTAGGGACTTTTGAGTGTTCTCATTCATCTCAATGATATTGAATATGGGAGATTTGATGAGAGGGACTATAGCATTTAGATTATCATGATAATCAGTAGTGAGCCTCCATTTTTTTTATCTGCCTTAAGGATAGATCAAATGATACTATTAAAAGGATAAATTGTGTATATTATGGCCTATTCTTTCAATAAATCTTGTATGACTGGCCAGTCTTTCTGGTTCTTGTTTCAACTGGTAGGCTGAAGTATTAGCTATTTTAAATAGCATAGGTAAAGCAATGGGTTTCCATTAAATGTGGCCCACTAATAAGGCTACAGATTTTTTTTTTTTTCCATTCAGTGTATTTCCCTGAGATGGTATCTATTTCAATTATGGAAATTTCAGTTTAAGAGGAAGAATAATCACTAAAATATTTCTCAGTCAAATGATTTAAATTTTGACATGTTTAATTAACGAGACTAAGACTTTAAAGCCAATGACCCCTTGTAAGTTAAAGAGAGATGACTTATATTTAGAGAGATTTCTAGGCAAGATAGTTGTTTGGAATTCTGTATTTAAGAGAGGAAATACTGGGAATTTGTTGATTTCAATGGAGCACCAAAGTAATGTAGGGACAACTGTCCTCTGACAGCTATAGAGGTAGAAAGTGAAAGTCACTCACTCATGTCTGTTTTGAACCCCAAGGACTATACAGTCCATGTCCAGAATAGTGGAGTGGGTAGCCTTTCCCTTCTCCAGGGCATCTTCCCAACCCATGTCTCCCACATTGAAGGCAAATTCTTTACCAGCTGAGCCATAAGTTAAGCCTAAGAATACTGAAGTGCAGTAGCCTATCCCTTCTCCAGGGGATCTTCCAGACCCAGGAATCTAACCAGTGTCTCCTGCATTGGAGATGGATTCTTTACCAACTGAGCTCTCATGGAAGTCCACCAACTGAGCTCTCAGGGAAGCCCAAAGAGGTCCAAACAGTGTGCTGAATTGCTATAGGAGAGGCCGAGTTGGTTTCTTTGGGTCAAGTCACAGGAGGGGCTTGAGCTAAAGCTGATGAGGGAAGGGATCTGGAGACTCTTGGGTCTGTGGCCAGGAGAATTTCTAAGGTTGAAACACATTAATGGGATTTAGGATATCTCAACATTACTAGAGTAATCCTAGATGCTTTAGATATCTTATTTACTAATACAAAGTTTCTGGGGATTTTGAGATGATGAGAACTAGAGGAAGACTCAGGAGACTGGGTAGAATTAAATTCACTGGAAGGTTCTCTTTGGAAGCTATTTTAATTATTTTATTACTAGTTAAAGTTGGGAAATGAAGGTAGGAAGTTTTTTCATTATGGATTAACATCTCTGTGCTATCTAATACTGCTTAAATTGTATATATAAGACTTATTAAAGAGAGTAGAGAGACATGATAAAGAGTAAAGCTCCATTGTAAAAGAGTTGTTTTGCTACCACACCATTACAAATCAACCATACTTTGATATTTTTTTGAAGAGTTATTTTGTTTCAACTCAATAAAAGTGTTGATTTGGGTATAGTTACAGGTTCCTCAAAATGCTCCTAGTCAGGCTTCAGCAATACATGAACCGTAAACTTCCAGATTTTAAGCTGGTTTTAGAAAAGGCAGAGGAACCAGAGATCAAATTGCCAACATCTGCTGGATCATCGAAGAAGCAAGAGAGTTCCAGAAAAACATCTATTTCTGCACTTTTGATTATGCCAAAGCCTTTGACTTTGTGGATCACAACAAACTGTGGGAAATTCTGAAAGAGATGAGAATACCAGACCACCTGACCTGCTTCTTGAGAAATCTGTGTGCAGGTCAGGAAGCAACAGTTAGAACTGGACATAGAAAAAGAGACTGCTTCCTCATAGGGAAAGGAGTAGGTCAAGGCTATATATTGTCACCCTGCTTATTTATCTTATATGCAGAGTATCTTATGAGAAACACTGGTCTGGATGAAGTACAAACTGGAATCAAGATTGCTGGGGGAAATATCAATAACCTCAGATATACAGATGATTACCCTTATGGCAGAAAGCAAAAAACTAAAGAGCATCTTGGGGAAAGTGAAAAAAGAGAGTGAAAAAGTTGGCTCAAAGTTCAACATACAGGAAGCTAAGATCATGGCATCTGGTCACACCACTTCATGGCAAATAGATGGGGAAACAGTGACAGATTTTTTTCTGGGGCTCCAAAATCACTGCAGATGGTGACTTCAGCGATGAAATTTAAAGATGCTTGCCTCTTGGAAAGAAAATTATGACCAACCTAGAGAGCGTATTTGGAGAAGGCAATGGCACCCTACTCCAGTACTCTTGCTGGAAAATCCCATGGATGGAGGAGCCTGCTGGGATGCAGTCCTTGGGGTCACTAAGAGTCAGACATGACTGAGCGACTTCACTTTCACTTTTTACTTTCATGCATTAGAGAAGGAAATGGCAACCCACTCCAGTATTCTTGCCTGGAGAATCCCAGGGACGGGGGAGCCTGGCGGGCTGCGGTCTATGGGGTCGCACAGAGTTGGACACGACTGAAGCGACTTAGCAGCAGCAGCAGAGAGCATATTAAGAAGCAGATATATTACTTTGCCAACAACATCTGTCTAATAAAGGCTATGGTTTTCCCAGTAGTCATGTATGGATGTGAGAGTTGGACTATAAAGAAACTAAGAGCTGAATAATTGACCTGTGGTTGTGGAGAAGACTCTTGAGAGTCCCTTGGACTGCAAGGAGATCCAACTATTCCATCCTAAAGGAAATCAGTCCTGAATATTCATTGGAAGGACTGATGCTAAAGCTGAAACTTCAATACCTTGGCCACCTGATGTGAAGAGCTGACTCATTTGAAAAGACCCTGATGTTGGGAAAGATGGAAGGCAGTGAGAGAAGGTGATAACAGGAGATCAGATGGTTTGATGGCATTACCAACTGAACGTTCATGAGTTTGAGTAAACTCTGGGAGTTGGTGATGGCCAGGGAGGCCCGGGGTGCTGCAGTCCATGGAGTCGCAGAGTGGGACATACTGAGCAACTGGACGGAACTGATTACATTACACCATCTTCTTGTTTAGTTTATGGATGCCATATTTTTCTCTATTCCTTTGCATTATTTTTCTATGAACCGTTATATTTAAACTGTAGTTATGTTACTGGTATGTTATATTTTCTTTCTTTTATTCATTTATCTTTTGGTTGAACGAATAGTATGTGTTTAATGCAATTATCACTAAATTAATGTTTACATTTATCATTTTTCAATTTGATATTTATACAGATAATTTTATATTTATTTTGTCTTCCTTGTGGTCTAATATTATGTTAAATATGATTTCCCTGTTTTTTAAATTTGCTGTAAATATTTCAACTTACCTTATTGACTAACTAAAGTCTAGTATAAATTCATTCCTATACTACTTCATGGATACTGAGAGGAATGTTAAACCCATTAAATCTATTTATTTTCCATCCATTTATATTTTTTCCCAGGTGTTTTTAATATTATGCATCTTAATCCTCATTTTGGGAGTATTTAATCATATGTTGAAACCACCTACTGAATCTTAAGGGCCATTTATTATGTTTTTTGATTCAATATTTCCTTTCTCTAGTTCCATTTCCCCCCTCCTTCTTGTTACATTTCTCTGCTGAATTTTCAGTTTGAAACATATTTTCTAACACTCATAAACATGTTATTTTAAAAACCTTTTAATTACTCAGATTTTTTTGCATCTCCAGTGGGTCTTACTCTATTTTCTAATTTTCTTTTGTAGCCCATTTGATTTTGTCTCCTAATAATATTTTAGTAAATATTGAATGATGTGTGCTAAAAATTAGAAAGAAATTTTAAAATTTGCTAAAATAATATTTTCCTCCAATATAGTAGCTCTCAAAATTCAATCTGAGGTTGTGCTTATTCAAAGCTAATTTTTTAAATCTTGGCAGGGTTTTTCTGCTTTTAGATTCCTTTTACTTATAGGTCATTGCCTTTTATGATTTCATTAGAAAGACTGAATATTTATAACTATCCTCAGTTCTGGTGGACCTAACTACATGAGACTGCAAAAAATTTGACTGTGCAACTTCTTCACCAATAATTTGATTTGGAATTTTAATCCAATCAGAAAATCTGATATATGTGGGTGAATTTAAATCTTTGTAAGACACAGTATTATTATTTTTTAATATAAATATATTTATTTTAATTGGAGGCTAATTACTTTAAAATATTGTGTTGGTTTTGCCTTACATCAACATAAATCCACCACAGATATACACGTGTTCCCCATCCTGAACCTCCCTCCCAACTCCCACCCTGTACCATTCCTCTAAGTCATCCCAGTGCACCAGCCCCAAGCATCCTGTATCCTGCATTGAACAAGGACTGGTGATTCATTTCTTATATGATATTATATATGTTTCAATGCCATTCTCCCAAATCATCCCACACTCTCCCTCTCCCACAGAGTCCAAAAGACTGTTCTATACATCTGTGTCTCTTTTGCTGTCTCACATACAGGGTTATCATTACCATCTTTCTAAATTCCATACATATGCTTTAGTATAATGTATTGTTGTTTTTCTTTCTGGCTTACTTCATTCCGTATAATAGGCTCCAGTTTTATCCACCTCATTAGAACTAATTCAAATGTATTCTTTTTAATAGCCGAGTAATACTCCATTGTGTATATGTACCACAGCTTTCTTATCCATTCATCTGCTGGTGGACATCTAGGTTGCTTCCATGTTCTGGCTGTTATAAATAGTGCTGCGATGAACATTGGGGAACACGTGTCTCTTTCAATTATGGTTTCCTTGGTGTGAATGCCCAGCAGTGGGATTGCTGGGTCATAAGGCTGTTCTATTTCCAGTTTTTTGAGGAATCTCCACACTGTTCTCCATAGTGGCTGTACTAGTTTGCATTCCTACCAACAGTGTAAGAGGGTTCCCTTTTCTCCACACCCTCTGTAGCATTTATTGCTTGTAGACCTTTGGTTTGCAGTCATTCTGACTGGCATGAAATGGTACCTCATTGTGGTTTTCATTTGCATTTCTTGGATAATTAACGATATTGAGCATATTTTCATGTGTTTGTTAGCCATCTGTATGTCCTCTATGGAGAAATGTCTATTGAATTCTTTGGCCCATTTTTTGATTGGGTAGTTTATTTTTCTGGAATTGAGCCGCAGGAGTTGCTTGTATATTTTTAAGGTTGTTTGTCAGTTGCTTCATTTGCTATTATTTTATCCCATTCTGAAGGCTATCTTTTCTTCTTGCTTATAGTTTCCTTTCTTGGGCAGAAGCTTTTAAGTTTAATTAGGTCCCATTTGTTTATTTTTGCTTTTATTTCCAGTATTTTGGGAAGTGGGTCATAGAGGATCCTGCTGTAATTTATGTTGGAGAGTGTTTTGCCTATGTTCTCCTCTAGGAGATTTACAGTTTCTGGTCTTATGTTTAAATCTTTAATCCATTTTGAATTTATTTTTGGGTATGGTGTTAGAAAGTGTTCTAATTTCATTCTTTTACAAGTGGTTGAACAGTTTTCCCAGCACCACTCATTAAAAAGATTGTCTTTTCTCCATTGTATACTCTTGCTTCCTTTGTCAAAGATAAGGTGTTCATTGGTGCATGGATTTATCTCTGGGCTTTCTACTTTGTTCCATTGATCTATATTTCTGGCTTTGTGTCAGTACCATACTGTCTTAACCTCTGTGGCTTTGTAGTTGAGCCTGAAGTCAGGCAGGTTGCTTCCTCCAGTTCCATTGTTCTTTCTCAAGATTGCTTTGGCTATTCAAGGTTTTTTGTATTTCCATACAAATTGTGAAATTATTTGTTCTAGCTCTGTGAAAAATACCATTGGTAACTTGATAGGGATTGTATTGAGTCTATAGATTGCTTTGGGTAGTATTCTCATTTTCACTATATTGATTCTCCTGATCCATGAACACGGTATATTTCTCCATCTATTAGCGTCCTCTTTGATTTTTTCACCAGTGCTTTATAGTTTTGTATATATAGGCCATTAGTTTATTTAGGTAAATATATTCCTAAGTATTTTATTATTTTCATTGCAATGGTGAATGGAATTTTTTCCTTAAGTCTCTTTCTAGTTTCTCATTATTAGTGTATAGGAATGCAAGGGATTTCTGTGTATTGATTTTATATCCTGCAAATTTACTATATTCATTGATTAGCTCTGGTAAATTTCTGGTGGAGTCTTTAGGGTTTTCTATGTAGAGGATCATGTCATCTGCAAACAGTGATAGTTTTACTTCTTCTAGTTTTACTTTACTTCTTCTTTTCTAAGTTGGATTCACTTTATTTCTTTTTCTGCTCTGATTGCTGTGGCCAAAACTTCCAAAACTCTGTTGAATTGTAGTGGTGAAAGTGAACACCTTTGTTTTATTCCTGAATTTAGGGGAAATGCTTTCAATTCTTTACCATTGAGGATAATGTTTGCTGTGAGTTTGTCATGCATAGCTTTTATTATGTTGAGGTATTTTCCTTCTATTCCTGCTTTCTGGAGAGTTTTTATCATAAATGGCTGTTGAATTTTGTCAAAGGCTTTCTCTGCTATCTATTGAGAAAATCATGCATCCTTTATTTTTCAATTTGTTAATGTGGTGTATTACATTGATCGATTTGAAGATATTGAAGAATCCTTGCATCACTGGGATAAAGCCCACTTGGTCATGGTGTATGATCTTTCTAATATGGTGATGGTGGCCTCGTAGAATGAGTTTGGAAGTTTACCTTCCTCTACAACTTTTTGGAAGAGTTTGAGTAGGATAAGTGTTAGCTCTTCTCTAAATGTTTGGTAGAATTCAGCTGTGAAACCGTCTGGACCTGGGCTTTTCTTTGCTGGAAGATTTTTTATTACAGTTTCAATTTCCATGCTTGTGATGGGTCTGTTAAAATTTTCTATTTCTTCCTGGTTCAGTTTTGGAAAGTTGTACTCTTCTAAGAATTTGTCCATTTCTTCCACGTTGTTCATTTTATTGGCATATAATTGCTGATAGTAGTCTCTTATGATCCTTTGTATTTCTGTGTTGTCTGTTGTAATCTCTCCATTGTCATTTCTGATTTTATTGATTTAATTTTTCTCCCGTTGTTTCTTGATGAGTCTGGCTAATGGTTTGTCAATTTTATTTATCCTTTCAAAGAACCAGCTTTTGGCTCTGTTGATTTTTGCTATGGTCTCTTTTGTTTCTTTTGCATTTATTTCTGCCCTAATTTTTAAGATTTCTTTCCTTCTACTAACCCTGGGTTCTTCATTTCTTCCTTTTCTAGTTGCTTTAGGTGTACAGTTAGGTTATTTATTTGACTTTTTTCTTGTTTCTTGAGATATGCCTGTATTGCTATAAACTTTACCCTTAGCACTGCTTTTACAGTGTCCCACAGGTTTTGGGTTATTATGTTTTCATTTTCATTCATTTCTATGCATATTTTGATTTCTTTTTTTTTTTAATTTCTTCTGTGATTTGTTGGTTATTCAGCAGTGTGTTGTTCAGTCTCCATATGTTGGAATTTTAAATAGTTTTTCTCCTATATTTGAGATCTAATCTTACTGGATTGTGGTCAGAAAAGACACTTGGAATAATTTCATTTTTTTTGAATTTACCAAGGCTAGATTTATGGCCCAGGTTGTGGTCTTTCCTGGAGAAGGTTCCATGTGCACTTGAGAAAAAAGGTGAAATTCATTGTTTTGGGGTAAAATGTCCTATAGATATCAATTAGGTCTAAGTGGATTATTGTATCATTTAAAGTTTGTGTTTCCTTGTTAATTTTCTGTTTAGTTGATCTATCCATAAGTCTGACTGGGTGTTAAAGTCTTCCACTATTATTGTGTTATTCTTAATTTCCCTCTTCATACTTGTTAGCATTTGTCTTACATATTGCAGTGCTCCTATATATTTATAATTGTTATATCTTCTTCTAGGATTGATCCTTTGATCATTATGTGGTGGCCTTCTTTATCTCTTTTCACAGCCTTTGTTTTAAAGTCTATTTTATCTGATATGAGTATTGTTACTCCTGCTTTCTTTTGGTCTCTATTTGCACGGAATACCTTTTTCCAGCCCTTCACTTTCTGTCCGTATGTGTCCCCTGTTTTGAGGTGGGTCTCTTATAGATAACATATATAGGGGTCTTGTTTTGTATCCATCCAGCCAGTCTGTCTTTTGGTTGGGGCATTCAACCCATTTACGTTTAAGGTAATTATTGATAAGTACGATCCCGTTGTCATTTACTTTATTGTTTTAGGTTTGAGTTTATACATCCGTTTTGTATTTCCTGTCTAGAGAATATCCTTTAGCATTTGTTGGTTAGCTTGTTTGGTGGTGCTGAATTCTCTCTGGTTTTTCTTCTCTGTAATGCTTTTTATTTCTCCTTCATATTTGAATGAGTTCCTTGCTGGGTACAGTAATCTGGGCTGTAGGTTATTTTCTTTCATCACTTTAAGTATGTCCTGTCATTTCCTTATGGCCTGAAGAGTTTCTATTAAAAGATCAGCTATTATCCTTATGGGAATCCCCTTGTGTGTTATTTGTTGTTTTTCCCTTGCTGCTTTTAATGTTTGATCTTTGTTAATTTGATTAATACATGTCCTGGGGTGTTTCATCTTGGGTTTATACTGTTTGGGATTCCCTGGGTTTCTTGGACTTGGGTGATGATTTCCTTCTCCATTTTAGGGAAGGTTTCAACTATTATCTCCTTAAGTATTTTCTCATGGTCTTTCTTTTTGTCTTCTTCTTCTGGGACTCCTATGATTTGAATGTTGGGTTGTTTAATATTGTCCTGGAGGACTCTGAAATTGTCCTCATTTCTTTTAATTAGTCTTTATTTTTTCCTCTCTGATTCATTTATTTCTACCATTCTATCTTCTACTTCACTAATCCTATCCTCTGCCTCCATTATTCTGCTATTTGTTACCTCCAGAGTGTTTTTGACCTTATTTATTGCATTTTTCATTATATATTGACTTTTCTTTTTATTTCTTCTAGGTCCTTGTTAAACCTCTCTTGCATCTTCTCAGTCCTTGTCTCCAGGCTATTTATCTGTGATTCTATTTTGATTTCAAGATTTTGGATCATTTTCACTACCAATATTTGGAATTCTTTTTCAGGTAGATTCCCTATATCTTCCTTTTTGTTTGGTTTGGTGGGCATTTATCCTGTTCCATTACCTGCTGGATATTCCTCTGTTTCTTCATCTTGTTTATATTGCTGAGTTTGGTGTGACCTTTCTGTATTCTGGCAATTTGTGGAGTTTTCTTTATTGTGGAGATTCCTCACTGTGGGTGGGGTTGTATGGGTGGCTTGTCAAGGTTTCCTGGTTAAAGAAGCTTGTGTCAGTGTTCTGGTGAGTGGAGCTGGATTTCTTCTCTCTGTAGTACAGTGAAGTGTCCAGTAATGAATTATGAGATGTTAATGGGTTTGGAGTAACTTTGGACAGCCTGTATATTGAAGCTCTGAGCTGTGTTCCTGTGTTGCTGGAGAATTTGTGTGATATTTCTTGCTCTGGAACTTGTTGGCCCTTGGGTGGTGCTTGGTTTCAGTGTAGGTGTGGAGGCTTTTGATGAGCTCCTATTGATTAATGTTCCCTGGAGTCCGGAGTTCTCTGGTGTTCTCAGGATTTGGACTTAAGCCTCTTGCTTCTGGTTTTCAGTCTTGCTTTTACAGTAGTCTCAAGACTTCTCCATCTATACAGCACCATTGATAAAACTTCTAGGTTAAAGATGAAAAGTTTCTCCACAGTGAGGGACACCCAGAGAGGTTCACGGAGTTACATGGAGAAGAGAAGAGGGAGGAGGGAGTTAGAGGTGACCCGAATGAGATGCGGTGGAATCAAAAGAGGAGAGAGCAAGCTAGCTGGTAATCACTTCCTTATGTGCGCTCCACAGTCTGAACCACTCAGAGGTACTCATGGAATTATACAGAAAAGAGAAGGGTAAGGAAGGAGACAGAGGTGGCCAGGAGGATAAAGGGGGGAATCAAAAGGAGGGAGACAGATCCCGCCAGTAATCAGTTCCCTAAATGTTCTCCACCGTCTGGAACACACAAAGAGATTCACAGAGTTGGGTAGAGAAGAGAAGGAGGAGGGCGGAGACAGAGGCGACCAGGTAGAGAAAAAGGCGAGTCCAAGGATGGAGAAAGCAGTTAAGCCAGTAATCTCACTCCCAAGTAAAAATGGGTACTGAAGATTGGGTTCTTAAAGGTACAAAATTGATAACAAATACCAAAAAGCAAAGATTAAAAATCTAGAATAGAGGTTGGATTTTCAAAAATACAATATTAAGGAAAAAAAGAAAGTCACAAAAATTGTAAAAGAAAATATATATATATATATGTATGAAGTTTGCTTTAAAAATAGGGTCTTTTTTTGCAAAGTAATAGGTTATAAAGATGAAAATTAAGGGAGTTATAGAGGACTTAAAAATTAAAAACATTAAAAAAATAATGATCGTAAAAATAGTAAAAATATATCTAGGACTTTCTCTGCTGTTGTTGTGGGCAATGTGGAGTAAGTTCATTTTCAGATAGTTCCTTGGTCCGGCTTATATTTCTCAAGATCTATAATCCCCTTCCTATGTAGTTGGTACTAACTACAGGTTTTTAATCTATTGCACCTGTCATTTCCACGGCGGCTTCCTCTGTTTCAGCTTTTTCTGTTTGCTGGTCTCTTCAGTGTCTGATTTCCTCCCTGACACAAGGGGGCGGTGATGGACACTTTTTTAGGCTCGCTTGTTCAGTAGAGCTGTGGGGAGGGAGGGAGGCTGCAAACAAATAACACTAATGTTTGCTCGCAGTGTCTCAGACACATTGGGCCTGCCCCCGCTCACAGCGTGTGTGCCCTCCCTGCCCAAACTGCTTAGGCTCTATGTTGCTCCACCGGGAACTGTCTGAGGCTGGCCCTGGGCTGTATGCACATCCCAGTTCTAAGCCGCTCAGGTTCAGGCACTCAGGAAGTCCACAGAGGTACAGACTTGGTTGGGCCTGCATTTTGTGCCCTTCCCAGGTCCGAGCAGCTCAAGTGTTTGGCAAGCACAGTCGCTGTGACTTATTGCCTGCCCCATCCCTGCCACTCGGTTTTCTGGGTGTACAACCAGAGCACCTTCTCAGGAGGATTTTGACTGTCCAGAACCCCAAGAAGTCTTAGCAAAGAAGCCCACTTACAGTTTGGTAGATAATGTCTCTCTGGGGCTGCGATTGCCTCCTTCCAGCTCTGGCTGCCTGTCACCGGAGGGGGATGGTCTGCAGTCTTTTTTCTGTGAGCGGGACTGGTGGTATCTTAAGTTAGGGCTTTTTGGGTGGTAGCTATCCCACAGTCTGGTTCGCTAGCCCAAGTTCATTCCCTCAGATTGCCCTCGGGGCATTCAGGCCTGATGCTTCTTCTAAGCAATGCAGCCCAGGCCTCGCTGCCCAGACCCCGCTTGCTAGTGGCGGGTGCAGGTGTCTGAGGTGCTTCTCCGCTGGGGGAGTTACTGTTGGGCTCGTAATCTGTGGGGATTAATTATTTATTTATTGTTCCTCCCAGTTATGTTGACCTCTATGGTTCCAAGGCTCACCACAGACTCGGCAGTGAGAGTGTTTCCTGGTGTTTGGAAACTTCTCTCTTTTTAAGACTCCCTTCCCAGGACAGGGCTCCGTCCCTACCTCTTTTGTCTCATTTTTTGTCATTTATATTTTTTCCTACCTCCTTTCAAAGACAATATAATGCTTTTCTGGGTGCCTGATGTACTCTGCCAGCATTCAGAAGTTGTTTTGTGGAATTTAATCAGCGTTTAAATGTTCTTTTGATGAATTTGTGAGGGAGAAAGTGGTCTCCCTGTCCTATTTCTCCATCATCTTAGGACCGCCTCTCCAGTATCTTTTAAGTTGAAATTAATTCTTGGGGAGGAGCCTTTTAAGATTCAGATTGAAACTACGGGGTGTTTAACATGACCCCTTCATATTTGAAAGTCTTGGACCCTATTTTTTGTCTTCCTAATCCTATAGGGCAATCTGATAATTTTTACTGAATGTTGCTCACTATAGAATTAAGAATTTTAAACACAGCTTCAGAAAAGTTCAAAGGAAAACTTAAAACTTTATCTCTGAGAACTTCAAAACTGTGCTTTCATAAGTAGAA
The DNA here is from genome assembly GCF_016772045.2 of Ovis aries. Classification (NCBI taxonomy): domain Eukaryota; kingdom Metazoa; phylum Chordata; class Mammalia; order Artiodactyla; family Bovidae; genus Ovis; species Ovis aries. The sequence continues at coordinate 42,744,240 of NC_056063.1, forward strand.
CATACAATTTTGTTTAAACAACCCACTGAAAGTTTAAATAGTTGCTTTAAAACCACCCACTCTCTATACTGCAAACAAACTTCTCCTCCCCATCTGCTTACATTTGAATTAATATGATGCTATTCTCTGCCTGCCTGCAAACCTATATTCAGGATTTAAAAAATAGTATAGCCTGAGATTTTAAGAAGCAAGAGAGAATAGAAAGAGATTATATATATATATATATATATATATATATATATATTCTTCTCTCCCTTTCATTTCTTTCTTGTTTTTTAAAAATAATCTTGCAACATCTCTCAGGGTGCTTTGTTCCTATTTATATTTGTGCCTAAATGTATGCATACTTTTGTATGTGTTTATATATATATATATATTTAAGGTCATATTCCATTTACCATTATGTTTAAATAGATCTTTAACCTGGTTTTCTGGAGAACTTATTTTTTGCTTCCTTATCCATTTTATAATGCTTTCATGTTATTCTTGCATTTTATACATCTTTAATCAGGTCACTCCAATGATAAACATTGTTTAAAACTGCTTTTTATAAAGAATAGTATTCAGGATTCTGAGATAATCATTCAAAGTTTATTAATCTTTTCATTTATATTTCTCAAAGTTCTTCAGAAAATTTACTGGTAAAATTGCACGACTAATCAATGTTTTCAACTAATATTTGAAACTCATATGATCTAGTATCTTTTTGGACCACATTTATAAAAATGTCTTTATCAACTCTTTCATCACCTTTCCTTTCAAATAAATATTTTGTATCCTTAACATACTTCTCTATATGTTTTCTAGAATTCCCTTCTCTCTCATTGTATGGTTATTTATGTATCTTATCTCTTTAACTAATTTCTGTATTCTCCAGAGAGCAACTTTTATATTTGATTAATACTTGTTTGCTTACATCATTCAACATAGTGCCTTAAATCCTGTTGGCACGTAAAAACAATTTGTTGAATGTATGTATTGGTTTTCCATTACAAAGTGACAGATTATCATATACTTCAAACACTATCACTCATTATTTAATAGTTTTATAAGTCAGAAATTCCAAGCAAGTTCAGCTGACTTTTTGTTTAGTGCTCCACAAGGCTGAAACCAAGGTGTTGCTTGGGCTGGGATTTTATGTAAAATCTCTGGGGTAGAATATGAGTGCATGATCATCAGTTGGTTGACAAATTTTTTCCAAGATGCTATAGGACTCAGCTCCAGATTTTCTTGTTGGCTCTCATCCATGACCTACTCTCAGTTTCTAGAATGTGCTGAAAATCTTTGTCATATACCCTTCTCCCAACTCCAGTCTTCAAGTCAGCACAATATGTCAAATCTTCCCCAAGTTTAATTTGAGACTTCAATCACATCTGCAAAAGAATCCAGGAACTGAAATTTTAATGGGTATAATCTGTAGAATATGCCAATTTCAATGAATAAAAAATAATTTTCACCATTATGTATCACATTCAAAATGTTTAATACTATATTATAGAGGATTTTCTGCATGGAATGTTAATAAAATTTTATGCTACGTTCTTGTGATTCTTTTTATATTTTTCTATGTTCAAATCCAGTCTCTGTTTATTAGAGTTGTATCTCATTCGTTGAGTACCAATGTGTTTTATTCAGCAAGATTTTTTTAAATATTTTACTCATGAACTACTAGTAATTCATTCTAAGTAATTTTTAACTTCTTACAGAATTTATTTCTAGGAAATAGCATGATTGTTACTGCCAGGTACAGGTTGTGTTAAGTATCTCTCTATGAGGTGTTAGAAGTAGAATATGATTATAAAAATATTCATAGAATTGTATTAAGTACTGTTACATGCTAGATTCTTTGAACAAAACTTTAAATAAAGTGCATTATTTTCCTTGTAAATAGATGGCATATTGTGATAGATGGTATTTAATTTTCCAAAGACATATTATAGGTAAGTGCAACAGTTAGGACTTGGAAACTGGGTCTTATTTTGCATTCAGTGTTCTTTCTACTGAATAACTATGAGGAATCACTCCTTAAACTTATAAACTTGTGTGACACAAGCAGCTTTATTTCTTTGTAGGCAATGTCCTCAAGGCAGGTGCTTTGGGTAAAATTTTCAATGGAATAGCAGCTATTTAAGTACACTTTCACCATTTTTTCAGTTAAAATTGCTTTAAAGTTATTGTATATATTTTTTGCCACATACTGTATGCTAAATTTTACCTTTTTAAAGCTAAGAGTGCTAATTCCAGTGAAATATTAGGGGATAGATGAAAGAACTGTTTCATTTTAATTAAGAAGGTCTTCAGAATAAACTTAGCTTTTAAAGAGAAAACCATTTTTAGGCCACTAAAGGATTGATGCTGAAGCTGAAACTGCAATACTTTGTCCATCTGATGCGAAGAACTGACTCATTGGAAAAGACCCTGATGCTGAGAAAGATTGAGGGCAGGAGAAGGGAACAACAGAGGCTGAGATGGTTGGATGGCATCACCGACTCAATGGACATGAGTTTGAGTAAGATTTGGGAGTCGGTGACGGATAGGGAAGCCTGGCATGCTGCAGTCAATGGTGTCACAAAGAGTCGGACCTGACTGAGAGACTGAACTGAACTGAAATATGCATAAAACAAAATACTAGGGACACTTAAGAATATACAGTTTCATATTCTTCAGTATGTCTGAGCTTTCTTTACAATTTTTTTGGTACTTAAATGATTTATGATTTAATCTTCATAACAACTAGAAATCTTACAGCAAGGAAATACCTAATTTATTACAAATATTTCTTACTTCCTCCAATATTTACTGTTAATTGTGTTGTATCTCCTTTAGTATCTTTGTACCCAAAATTTTCTACTATATTTGAGAGTAATTTTAGTTTTCTAACAGTATCTAATTTTTATCTTTTGGTCGCTGTTTTCTCCTTGATTTCCTAGTCAACCGTAACACTAACTAGCTGCATTCTCAGAACACATCTCCCCAGTGACATTAGTGATTATAGACTGTTTTTTTTTTTCTTTTTCTTTAGTAAAGTACAGACATTTCTGCACAACAGCTAAATAAATACAAAAGCCTTTTTGAAAGGCAATGCAGCTTATCTTCTGAGGTTTCACACTAGTCACTGACATAAGATTTCTCTCTGCTATATACTGCTACTTCTTCATGGACCATGGAGAATTGAAAGAAAGAGAAAAATACCACAAAACACACAAAAGCTTAGTTTTATAATATGAAACATATTGATACAATATATATTATTTGAAAACAAGTACCTTTTCAACATTTGGGGCACTTATCTATATGTATGTTTTAAATATATTAAATCATATAATAAGTTAAGTGCTTTAGACCAGCATCATGAGGACAGAATCAACTTACTATTTCAATTGACTTTAAATCCTTAAGGTGCCATTTAAACAACTAATTTTATAATTAAATGTATAAGATTGATCAGCCCTTATGAAAAATTCTCTCTCTCACCTTAAGTTGGAAAAATTAACTTATTCATATTCATCAGTTCAAAGAACATGTTCAGTGTCAACATTGGCCCTTGTAAGTTCCTGTTTTGGTTTTACTGTTTATGGATACATGTCATTTTATCCATATATCACATTCACACTCTCCACTTCAGTAGCAAACCTTGATTGAATGTGCTTTTCCAACATGTGTATTTTTATTTGTTTGTATAAATATTTAAACTGCTTAGATTTTATTAAGAAATGTATGTGGGTCTATATATACATACATATGAATATAGAAGTGTGTGTACAGTGCTGTGTTGGTAAAAAAAAAAAAAAAAGAAAGAAAGAAAAAGACTATTTGCTATGCTCTTTGGTTTCTATAGAATAGACAAGTCCAGTACAGCTGAGTTCAAACCACTAACATGATGTCAGGGAACACAGAGTTGGTTAACAGAGTGCAATAGCAGCAAGTTTTATGTAGCATTTTAACCATACTGATATGATATATATAAATAAATGTCTCAAAAGCAGAAACAATAGTAAGGTGTTGTGGAATAATTAGATAAAGATGAGATTAGAATCATTATTTGCTTCAACTATCCAACTATTTGGCCAGTACTTGCTGTGATATTTACAAGATGTCTGAACTTACAATAAAGCAACATTTTATTGTCCTGAACATTTTTTTGAATGTGTTTTGTAAATAGTATCAACATGAAATGATTTGTGTAGAAATACAATGCATTGTTCCAGAATTAATGTAAGAATTACATGAGAGTTCAAGCTTATACAACCATACATATATGCTTTATATACATATATATATATGAAACTAGACATACTATGCCTGGAGAATCCCATGGATGGAGGAGCCTGGTGGACTACAGTCCATAGGGTCGCTCAGAGTCAGACACGACTGAGTGACTTCACTTTCACTTTTCACTTTTCACTCTTATGCATTGGAGAAGGAAATGGCAACCCACTCCAGTGCTCCTGCCTGGAGAATCCCAGGGATGGGGGAGCCTGGTGGGCTGCCGTCTATGGGATCGCACAGAGTTGGACATGACTGAAATGACTTAGCAGCAGACATACTTAGAGTGTGACCTACTATGCCCCCAAATTCTGCCTAATATAGTTTCCCATAGGAAGTTCTTTATGGTCTTGCTTTGTAACATTTACTGTTGTTCAGTTGCTAATTCATGTCTGTCTCTTTGCAACCCCATAGACTGCAGCACACCAGGCTTCTCAGTCCTCCACTATATCCTGGAGTTTGCTCAAATTCATGCACATTGAGTCAGTGATCCTATCTATCCATCTCATCTTCTGTTGTCTCCTCTCCTTTTGTTTTCAATTTTTCCCAGCATCAGGGTCTTTTCCAAAGGGTTGGCTCTTTGCATCAGGTGGCCAAAGCATTGGAGCTTCAGCTGCAAAATCAGTTCATCAATGAATATCTAGAATTGATTTCCTTTATGATTGACTGATTTGATTTCCTTGCTGTCCAAGGGACTCTCAAGAATCTTCTCCAACACCATAATTTGAAAGCCAAAATTCTTTGATGTTCAGCCTTCTTTATGGTCCAACTCTCACATCTGTACAGGATTACTATAAAAACCATAGCTTTGACTATACAGTCCTTTGTCAGCAAAGTGATGTCTTTGATTTTTAATATGCTGTCTAGGTTTGTCATAGCTTTCCTTTTAGGGAGCACACGTCTTTTAACTCAAAAATATGCTTTATAGTGTGTGTGCTTTTATTTTGGCTGGTACTGCTAATTCTGGCTCAGAAATGTATATGGAACCAGTACCTTTTCTTAAGCAAGATTTTGAACTGTGAAATAACTGGATAATAAGGCATTTATCAGCCAGAACTAGAGCACAACAGATGCATATTAAAAGTCATGTAAGTAGTACGGTCAATTGATGATCATAGCAATCCCAGTTTAAGAGAAGGATAAAAATCTGAACAAGCAGAGCCTATGAGATTGAAAAGTAACAAATAAAAGATGAGAGTGAGCTGGAATGGGTAGAAGGTAGGAAAAATTATGTGGGAATAAACAGAAGAGAACTGTTTATTCTTGGTAATGTCTGTTTGTACAGTATAGACACAGGGCTCTGCTATATGCTATTATGACCTCTGCAATCCCTTGGAAGCATAACTTAGTGAAAGTAACACTGAGGATAGGTCTCAGTTGTCCAGGGGTTCTGAGAAGAAGGATCACATTGTAGTCAGTCATTTTTAGTCCACTACATACGCTTGGGCTTCTCTGGTGGCTCAGATGGTGAAGAATCCACTTGTAATACAGGAGACCAGGGTTCGATCCCTGGATTTGGAAGGTCCTCTGGAGAAGGGAATAGCTACCCACTCCAGTATTTTTGCCTGGAGAATTCCATGGACAGAGGAGCCTGGCAGGTTACAGTCAATGGGATCACAAAGAGTTGGATATGACTGAGTCACACACACACACACACACATAACATGTATGTGTGTGTGCGCATGTATATATGTGTGTATATATATATATATACATATATATATATATACATATATAGTTGCTATGATACCAGTAATATTTTTTTTTCAGAGCTGCCAGGCTTTGTTTCTTTGCCTCTGTTGCTGTCCACTGCAGCCTTCCTGAGATGGTCTCTAAAGGTGATATGCGAAAATAAATCAAAATGGGCTTATAGCTTTGGGTGAATCCAATACCTGTTTTATTGTATGCAGCTATGGATGATTATTGGGAGTACAAAAGTGAAACCTTACCTTGAATTCCCAGAGGGATATCTAAATACTACCCTTAAACTTGTCTCTATGCAATTCTTTCTGGATGCCTCATCTCTGCATCTCTGTGTCTGAATTCTGAATGATGACATCAAATGTAGGCAAGAAATTAACCCTCTCTTACTTAAATATTACTTGGATATTTAATTTAAAGGAATAAGTTATGCAGGTATTTTGAGTTGAGTCAAGGTGTATAGGCTGAAAATATCATATATTAAGGATTGTGTATTTCCCATGCCTCTCTCTATTAATAGATATACACCTCTCTTATTGTGTCAAGGCTATCTTGGGCCCAATATTCTTTACACCTTGGCACTACAAGAGTAAAAATAATATGAAATACATCGTGTCCCTCAAAAACAGTATTGAACAAAATCATGGCTTACTATGACTTTTCCACCATGCTTGACACCGAAGCTAAAATATAAACAAGATAGTCATTGCATTATTTCATATTGGAAATAAAAATAGTGATTTTTTTCTCTGTGTGATTTTTAATTCAATAGAAGTACAAAGACTGAGGGGAGATATAAATGAAGAAAATATAAACAAATGAAAAAATGGCATTTCAAAAATAGGCATTTACATGTTTATTTGACAAATAATTGAGTGGCACTGTTGGTCTTCTCTGGTGGTTCAGACTGTAAAGTATCTGCTTACAATTCAGGACATCTGACTTCTATCCCTGGTTTGAGAAGATCCTCTGGAAAAGAGAATGGTTACCTACCTACTTCAATGTTCTTTCATGGAGTATTCCATAGACAGAGGAACCTGGCTGGCTATAGTCCATGGAGTCCCCAAAAGTCAGACATTTTTGTGTATTAGTTGACTGAGCCAGCTTTCACACATGTCTGTTAAAGTAACTATATTTGATCAATAATGTGATTATTTGAAGCATTAAAAAGAATTCACATAGCAAATTCAAATACAAAAGAAAAGTGAAATGTTGAAAAATTAATGTGGATAAAATAATATAAGTTTGCAACTTATAAGATATTCCACATAAATTCAAATTGTGATAATAGAATCTATAAAAGGAAAAAAGTCAATAGATTATAACCAATAATCAAAGTTTAAATAAAAATGTGTTTCTTATAATTTGTAAACAACTTGTTGTTTTTATTCAGTCGCTAAGTTGTGTCTGCATCTTTGGGACCCTATAAACTGCAGCACACCAGGCTTTCTTGTCCTTCACTATCTCCTGGAGTTTAGTAAAACTCATATCTATTGAGTTGATGATACCATCCAAATATATCAATCTCTGTTGCCCCCTTTTCCTTCTGCCTTCAACCTGTCCCACTATGAGAATCCTTTCCAAAGAATCTACTCTTCATATCAGGTGGTCACATTATTGGAGCTTCAGCTTCTGCATCCTGCAGCTTTCCGGTGAATATTCAAGGTTGATTTCCTTTAGGACTGAAGAATTTGATCTCCTTGCAGTCCAAGGGACTCTCAAGAGTCTTCTCCAAAAGCATAATTCAAAAGCATCAATTCTTGAGTAATCAGCCTTCTTTATGGTCCAATTCTCACATCCGTATATGACTATCAGAAAAACCATGGCTTTGACTATATGGACTTTCTCAGCAAAGTAATGTTTCTGACTTTTAATATGCTCTCTAGGTTTGTCATAGCTTTTCTTCCAAGGAGCAAGTGTCTTTTAATTTCATGGTGTCAGTCACCATCTGCAATAATTATGGAGTCCAAGAAAATAAAGTCCATCGTTTTTCCATTGTTTCCCCTTGTATTTGCCATGAAGTAATAGGACCGGATGTCCTGATCTTAGTTATTTGAGTGTTCAGCTTTAAGCCAGGATTTTTGCTTGCCTCTTTCACATTCATCAAGAACCTCTTTAGTCCTCTTCATTTTCTGCCATTAGGGTGGTATCATCTGCATATCTGAGGTGGTTGATATTTCTCCTGGCAATCTTGATTTCAGCTTGTGACTCATACAGCCCAATCTTTCATATGATGTACTCTGCATAGTAGTTAGATAAGCAGGATAGCAATATACAGCCTTTATGTACTCCTTTCCCAATTTTGAACTAGTCCCTTTTTCCATGTCCAGTCGATATATTTCCTCTTGTCTTATATACAGGTTTCTCAAGAGACAGATATGGTGGTCTGGCATTCCCATATGTTAATAACTCTCCACAGGTTTTTTGTTTGTTTGTTTGCTTTTTATTTTATTTTTTATTTTTGTGATCCACACAGTCAAAGGCTTTCTCATAATGACTGAAGCACAAGTAGATGTCTTTGGAATTCCCTTGCTTTTTCTATGTGCTAACTGATTTTGGCAATTTGATTTCTGGTTCCTCTGCCTTTTCTAATCCAGCTTGAACATCTGGAAGTTCTTGGTTCACATGCTCTTGAAGCCTAGCTTGAAAGATTTTGAGCATTATCTGCTAGCATGTGAAATAAGTGCAATTCTGTGGTAGTTTGAACATACTTTGGTGCTGCCTTTCTTTGGGATTCTAATGAAAAGTGACGTTTCCCATCCTGTGGCCACTGCTGAGTTTTGCAAATACGCTGACATATTGAGTGTGGTACTTTCATAGTATCATCTTTTAGACTTTATTTATTTATTTATTTAAATTTTAATATCTTTAATTCTTACATGCGTTCCCAAACATGAACCCCCCTCCCACCTCCCTCCCCATAACTTCTCTCTGGGTCATCCCCATGCACCAGCCCCAAGCATGCTGCAACCTGCATCAGACATAGACTGGCGATTCAATTCTTACATGATAGTATACATGTTACATAGCTCAGCTGAAATTCCATTACCTCCACCAGCCTTGTTTGTAGTAATGCTTCCTAAGGCCCACTTGACTTCTCATTCCAGGATGTCTGGCTCTAGGTGAATGACCACACCTTCATGGTTATCTGGGTAATTAGACATTTTCTGTACAGTTCTGTGTATTCTTGTCACCTCTTCTCAATCTCCTATGCTTCTGTTAGGTCCTTGCTTTTTCTGTTTCTGTCCTTCATTGTACCCATCCCTTGATATCTCCAGTTATCTTAAAGACATCTCCAGTCTTTCCCATTCTATTGTTTTCCTTTATTACTTTGCATTGTTCATTTGAGAAGGCTAATAAAATTAATAAGGCTTATTATTAAATGTTATTTTTTCAAAAGTTGAATTTTAGTCAGCATTACAAATTAAATGAACTAAATTACCATCTACATTTTCTATTTAAAACAATATTTTCTCTCCATAAAAAACAATATCAATCTCATCATTTACTGTTTTACCTAAGATTCTTATATCTTTCATTTTGCCTGTCATTAAATGTTGCTTAGAATACAGCTTTGGAATATCTGAAACATTTTTAAAAGACAAAATAACTAATGTTATACTGTATAAAATATTTTATTCATTTAAGAAGTAATTTTTGTAATAATATATTTTTGAAAATATATTATTATACTATCCCCACAATATTTTACAATGAATTTACAGGGAATCAAATTTCCCTTAGTGTACTATAATCTGTCATAACAAATGTTCTTTAAGTAAATGGGGTGAACACCCAGAATTAAAGCAAAAAATCTTTCAGGATACAGAAGTTTTGCTAATGAAATAATTTACTATAAATGGATCTAACCTATATTTTTGTTTCATTTTTAAAAAAATAGACAAGGAAATAAATGCCAAACCATAATTTTACTTTCAGAGAAACAAAAGAATGAAGCAACTCTGTCCTAATCATTTTCAAGATGTGAAATTTTCTCAACTCCAGTTTGAGAAAGGCAGATTTAAATAGACATTTAAAAAGCTAAAGAAGTTAGAAAAAAAGGACAGTTTTTCATGACGCTGAAATCACCATGCACTGATATAAATTAAACGAAATGAAGTTAAATCATACACCAGTATGTATAAGTGAAATCTTAAATAAAACCTTAACTCAGTTTCTTTACTTAGCAAATAGAGAGAGGTAATAAAAATGGAATAGTAACTCAGAATCAAAACTTTATCATCTCAAAATATTTTAATCTAGCTGAGAAGAAACATAATATTGTGGCTAAAGATGTGGAATATATAGGTTTGACTTGGGCTCTGCTACTGTGCCGACTGAACTGCTGTTGCAATTACTTAATATCTTCTGATCTCTACTCATCTCTAAACTCATTATCTAACTTGTGGACTTGTTGTAAAGATTAAATAAAGTTAATATTTGTAGAACACTTCAAACACTGCTTAGATATCATAAATATAGAAACACTTGCTAAATATATTTATAATTATATGTATCTAGATATATGCATTTATTAATACGCATAGTCTGTCCAATAGATGCATCACAATATATTAGTTATTCCTCCTTTTTTATGTGAGTGTTTATTTACTGACAAAGAGATTGTAGGTAGGTTAGTTTGATAGATAGATAGATAGATAGATATAGATATTAGATAAATCTATAATAAGCTCTAATCAAAATCAAATTAAAATAGCTCACTGTTATGTGATGGAAATTGAGCCTTGTATTTCTGTATGAAACTTAAAGAGATGTGGCACAGAAAAGTGTGTATATTCCTGGTTGGAATAACAAAAATATATCTGTACATTGAATGGATATGCAAAATCAAACCTAATTCAAGAGATAATTATTTTCAATTCTTTTTTGAAAAATCTGCAAAAATATTTACACAACTATCAAGAAAAAACTGAATGGTAAGTAAAGTTTATTTTGAACAATAATATCATATGGTAGTTTTTCAGTAAAATTTACAAAAATAGCAGGCTCTCATTCAAACAGAATGCAAAGAATTATTGATGACATGAGTATAAACAAATATACTTTATCATTCTAAAATAGTATTTATTTGGAACACAAATTAAAAAAAATTAATTTAATTCCTGTATGCAATTATCAGTAACTAAAAAGCAAAAGAACACACAAAAGTTGCTGCAAAATTAAATGTTTCAAAGGTAGAATATGTTCAATTGTTTAAGTGAAGTAATTCATATTAGTGGAATGTCATATCCTGTGAATATTAAATATTATGAAAGATTATTTATAAACCAACTATTTATATTAGTAGAAAAGGATCTCTGAGCTCATACATTTATTATCTCTTCCAAATTCTTAAAAAAAATCAAAATTTAATATTAGTGATACTATGATGATAAGATTGCATTCACTAAAAGAAGCTTCAAGCACAGTTTGCAATTATGTTGTGTGGGTTAATTCTGGGTTAATTTAGTGATAATGAAACCATATCTAACTAGATGTAAGAAACAGGACTGATACCACATAAATTTAAGGAAGCTTAAGCCAACCTGTTCACATGTAGACTATAGAAGATAATGCTCATCTAAGGAGAAGGAGGATGATATGTGCGGTCACACAGGTGCACCTATTTCACAGAATGAAAAAGCCTATTGTTTCAAAGTGGATTCAACCCCTGGGTCAGCAAGGTCCCCTGGAGAAGAAAATGGGAACCCACACCAGTGTTCTTGCCTGAGAAATCCATGGACAGAGCATACTGGTGGGCTACAATCCATGGGATTCCCAAAGAGGCAGACATAGCATAGTGACTAAACAATAAATTTTTAGGTCTGTACATACATGTTTCCATCATCTATTTTAGTAGTTTCAAAGTGTAATGTGGTAAGTTTACATTAAAACTATTTCCTTATTTAGAAACATTCAATTTTTGTGAGTAGATTATGAGTAGGGGAAATTGAAACTCAAAGAACATTGCTGAAATTTAATTCTGTGTAAAGCAGTAAAGATTTGTTTATAAAAAGAACTGTAAACCTTACTGCCTGGGCTCAAAAGCTGTTTTGCTACTAAAGAGTTGTGAATTCTTTTTGCACTAGTTTTCTTACTTATAAAATGAGAATAATAGTCAGTTAGTTCAGTTGATCAGTCATGCCCGACTCTTTGTGACGCTGTGGAATGCTGCATGCCAGGCTTTCCTGTCCATCACCAATTCCTGGAGCTTGTTCCAACTCATGTCCATTGGACTGGTGATGCCAACCAACCATCTCATCCTCTGTCATACCATTCTCTGTAAATGAGAATAATAATAATACCTAAATAACAGAGTATTGATGATAAATATGTTAATATATGCAAGGTTCATAGATAACGAATGCTGCTGCTGCTACTGCTAAGTCACTTCAGTCATGTCCTACTCTGTGTGACCCTAGAGACGGCAGCCCACCAGGCGTTGCCATCCCTGGGATTCTCCAGGCAAGAATGATGCTAAATAATTTTTATTACACATTATAGATTTATGTTTATTTAACATGCTCAGAATGTTTGTCTTGCGTAAACCAGGTGCTGTGCTGTCTTCCAGGGCATAATGAGATTTGCTGGTTGCCTACTAAGATTTTATTTTTGCCTTCTAATTTTTCATTCAACCATACGACTGGTAGAATTGCCTTACTCCCAGAATAGGAATAGATCTTGATTAGCTTTAAAATATTCAATTTCATGACTACAGTGTTTTGGCATTTTTGTTGTTGTTGTTTTTCAGTTGCTAAGTCATGTCTGACTCTTTGCAACCTCATGGAATGCAGCATGCAAGGTTTCCCTGTCCTCCACTATTTCCTGGAGTTTGCTCAAACTCATGTCCGTTTGGCTTATGGTGCCATCCAACCATCTCATCCTCTGTCACTCACTTCTCCTTCTGTCCTCAGTCTTTCCCAGCATTGGGGTCTTTTCCAGTGAGTCAGCTCTTTGCATCAGGTGGCCAAAGTACTGGAGCTTCAGCTTCAGCACCAGTCCTTCCAATAATTATTCAGGGTTGATTTTGTTTAGGATTGACTGCTTTGATCTCCTGGAGTCCAAGGGACTCTCAAGAGTCTTCTACAGTACCACAATTCAAAAGCATCAATTCTTTGGCATTCAGTCTTCTTTATGGCCCAACCCTAACATTCATACATGACTACTGATTGTGTCAGTTTATTCCTAGTCTAATTCAGGTCAGTGAGATATGGTTCTGTTATCTGGTGACTTCAGAGAAGGAAGCTCACTGTCTTTCCTCAGTTAGATATAAATGGTCAAGGCTTCTGCCATCAGTAGTCTTCATGAAACACTGAGAAAGGGAATCATCAAATGATAATGATACTCTTGTTGCAGAAGTCACAAGAGGTGATGACAAAAGTCTAACAAATTCATTTGTTGACATTGGTAACATAGTGTGAATTTATAAGTAACAGGAATAAAAATAAATGTGTATATATTTAAGCTAAGAATGTATTCAATTCAAATAAATGAGATACATTAGAAAACTTCAACATATGTAGTGATCAGTTCAACTCTATATCTTCTAGGCATATGCTTTTTTGGGGGTGGGGGGGACAATCAGGCAAAAAGGAAAAAATTCAAAGAAATATAATTTGGAAATTAGCAAAATTCTAATATATAAAATTGGAATGCCATTGGTTTCAGTTTCCTCCTCTTATTAATTTTCTCTGAAAATTCTTACTTGACTTTTTCTTTTCATTTTATTCATTTGAGAGCATTAGTTCTATTTCTTAGCACAGTTCAATCATACAGTACATTATTATTCACTATTGTTTCATGTTATTCATAGATCCTCAGACATTATTCATCTTGTAATTGAAATTTTGACCCTTTTATCAGATTCTCTTTATTTTTACATAGCCCTCAGTCTCTGACAATGATCATTCTATTGTCTGATCCTATAACTTCAACTATTTTTATTCTATCTACAAGTGATAACATGCAATATTTGTCTTTTTCTATCTGGCTTATTTCTCTCAGCATAATTGCCTCCAATTTCTTCCTTGTTGTCAAAAATGGTGGGCTATCCTTCTTTTTTTAAAGTGGGGTAGTATTCCTTGTGTGTGTGTGTGTGTGTGTGTGTGTGTGTGTGTGTGTGTGTATACCACAATCATCTTTTAACAGACATAACAGACATTCTGGTTGTTTTCATACCTTGGCTGTTATGAATAGTACTGCAAAACAGGGGAGTAAAGCTATCTCTTCAAGAGAGTGATTAAAATTCCCTTTTGATATATATTCATAAATGGGATTGCAGAATCTTATAGAAATTCTACTTTTAATTTTTAAAGGAAACTTCCTATTGCCATATGACCATGTAGTATGGTCGATTTAACGTAATGTTGAGTTTGGTGTGCCAATATTTTGTTGAGGATTTTGCATCTGTATTCATTGGCCTGTAATTTTCTTTTTTCTTCCTTCATTTCCTTCTATTTTATATATATATTTAAATTGAACATAATGCTTGCTTCCTAAAATGAGTTTGTAGTGTGGCTTCCCATTTCATTTTTGGAGTATTTTTTTAGAATCATTGACAGTAATTCTTTTTTTTTTTAATTTGTCCAATTATTTCTTTTATTTTTTGCCTTTTTATTTATTTTTTTTAATTTTTATTTTTACTTTATTTTACTTTACAATACTGTATTGGTTTCGACATACATTGACCTGAATCCACCACGGATGTACATGTGATCCCAACATGAACCCCCCTCCCACCTCCCTCCCCACAACATCGCTCTGAGTCATCCCCATGCACCATCCCCAAGCATGCTGTATCCTGGATCAGACATAGACTGGTGATTCAATTCTTACATGATAGTATACATGCTTCAATGCCATTCTCCCAAATCATTCCACCCTCTCCTTCTCCCTCTCCCTCTGAGTCCCAAAGTCCGCTATACACATCTGTGTCTTTTTTGCTGTCTTGCATACAGGGTCATCATTGCCATCTTTCTAAATTCCATATATATGTGTTAGTATACTGTATTGATGTTTTTCTTTCTGGCTTATTTCACTCTGTATAATCGGCTCCAGTTTCATCCATCTCAACAGAACTGATTCAAATGTATTCTTTTTAATGGCTGAGTAATACTCCATTGTGTATATGTACCACAGCTTTCTTATCCATTCATCTGCTGATGGACATCTAGGTTGTTTCCATGTCCTGGCTATTATAAACAGTGCTGTGATGAACATTGGGGTTCATGTGTCTCTTTCAATTCTGGTTTCCTCGGTGTGTATGCCCAGGAGTGGGATTGCTGGGTCATACGGCAGTTCTATTTGCAATTTTTTAAGGAATCTCCGCACTGTTTTCCATAGTGGTTGCACTAATTTGCATTCCCACCAACAGTGTAGGAGGGTTCCCTTTCTCCACACCCTCTCCAGCATTTATTGCTTGCAGATTTTTGGATCACAGCCATTCTGACTGGTGTGAAGTGGTACCTCATTGTGGTTTTGATTTGCATTTCTCTAATAATGAGTGATGTTGAGCATCTTTTCATGTGTTTGTTAGCCATCCGTATGTCTTCTTTGGAGAAATGTCTATTTAGTTCTTTGGCCCATTTTTTGATTGGGTCGTCTGTTTTTCTGGAATTGAGTTGCATAAGTTGCTTGTATATTTTTGAGATTAGTTGTTTGTCAGTTGTTTCATTTGCTATTATTTTCTCCCATTCTGAAGGCTGTCTTTTCACCTTGCTTATATTTTCCTTTGTTGTGCAGAAGCTTTTAATTTTAATTAGATCCCATTTGTTTATTTTTGCTTTTATTTCCAGAATTCTGGGAGGTGGATCATAGAGGATCCTGCTGTGATTTATGTCGGAGAGTGTTTTGCCTATGTTCTCCTCTAGGAGTTTTATAGTTTCTGCTCTTACATTTAGATCTTTAATGCATTTTGAGTTTACTTTCATGTGCGGAGTTAGAAAGTGATCTAATTTCATTCTTTTACAAGTGGTTGACCAGTTTTCCCAGCACCACTTGTTAAAGAGGTTGTCTTTACTCCATTGTATATTCTTGCCTCCTTTGTCAAAGATAAGGTGTCCATATGTGTGTGGATTTATCTCTGGGCTTTCTATTTTGTTCCATTGAACTATGTTTCTGTCTTTGTGCCAGTGCCATACTGTCTTGATGACTGTGACTTTGGAACAAGACAACGCTGCCCACTTTCACCACTACTATTCAACATAGTTCTGGAAGTTTTGGCCATAGCAATCAGAACAAAAAAGAAATAAAAAGGAATCCAAATTGGAAAAGAAGTAAAACTATCATTATTTGCAGATGACATGATCCTCTACATAGAAAACCCTAAAGACTCCACCAGAAAATTACTAGAGCTAATTAATGAATATAGTAAAGTTGCAGGATATAAAATCAACACACAGAAATCCCTTGCATTCCTATACACTAATAATGAGAAAGTAGAAAAAGAAATTAAGGAAACAAATCCATTCACCATTGCAACGAAAAGAATAAAATACTTAGGAATATATCTACCTAAAGAAACTAAAGACCTATATATAGAAAACTATAAAACACTGATGAAAGAAATCAAAGAGGACACTAATAGATGGAGAAATATGTCATGTCCATGGATCAGAAGAATCAATATAGTGAAAATGAGTATACTACCCAAAGCAATTTACAAATTCAATGCAATCCCTATGAAGCTACCAGTGATATTTTTCACAGAACTAGAACAAATCATTTCAAGATTTGTATGGAAATACAAAAAAACCTCGAATAGCCAAAGCAATCTTGAGAAAGAAGAATGGAACTGGAGGAATCTACTTGCCTGACTTCAGGCTCTACTACATTAATTCTTATTTAAATGGCATATAGACTACTAATGAAATTCTTCTCAGACTTTTCTTTGCTGGGAGGTTTTTGATTATTGATTTGATCAGATTACTATCTGAATTTTCTTAACAATAATGAGTCTATTCATATTTTCTGGATTCTATGATAGCTCAGTTGCTAAACAATCCACCTGCAATGCAGGAGACCATAGTTTGATTGCTGGGTTGGGACTATCCCCTGGAGAAGGGATAGCCTACCCACTCCAATATTCTTGGGCTTCTCTTGTAGTTCATCTATTAAAGAATCCGCCTGCATTGTGGGAGACCTGGATTTGATCCCTGGATTAAGAAAATCCCCTGGAGAAAGGAAAGGCTACCCACTCAGTATTCTGGCCTGCAGAATTACAGGGATTATGCCAAAGACTTCGACTGTGTGGATCACAATAAACGGTGGAAACTTCTGAAGGAGGTGGAAATAACAGACCACCTGACTCTAGAGAAACCTGTATGCACGTCAGGAAGCAACAGAACATGACATTGAACAACAGACTGATTTCAAATGGGAAAAGGAGTAAATCAAGTGTGAATATTGCCACCCTCCTTGTTTAACATATCCAGAGTACATCATGAGAAATGCTGGGCTGGAAGAAGCACAAACTGGAATCAAGATTACCAGAAAAATTATCAATACCCTCAGACATGCAGATTGCACCACTCTTATGGCAGAAAGTGAAGAAGAACTAAAGATTCTCTTGATGAAAGTGAAAGAGGAATTGCTTGTATATTTTTAAGATTAGTCGTTTGTCAGTTGCTTCATTTGTTATTATTTTCTCCCATTCTGAAGGCTGTATTTTCTCCTTGCTTATAGTTTCTTTTGTTGTGCAGGAGCTTTTAAGTTTAATTAGGTCCCATTTGTTTATTTTTGCTTTTATTTCAAATATTCTGGGAGGTGGGTCATAGAGGATCCTGCTGTGATTTATGTTGGAGAGTGTTTTGCCTATTTTCTCCTCTAGGAGTTTTATAATTTTTGGTCTTACATTTAGATCTTTAATCTATTTTGAGTTTATTTTTGTGTATGGTGTTAGAAAGTGTTCTAATTTCATTCTTTTACAAGTGGTTGACCAGTTTTCCCAGCACCACTCGTTAAAAAGATTGTCTTTTCTCCGTTGTATAGTCTTTCCTCTTTTGTCAAAGATAAGGTGTCCATAGGGGAGTGGATTTATCTCTGGGGTTTCTATTTTGTTCCATTGATGTATATATCTGTCTTTGTGCCAGTACCATACTGTCTTGATGACTGTGGCTTTGTCATCGAGCCTGAAGTCAGGCAGCTTGATTCCTCCAGTTCCATTCTTCTTTCTCAAAATTGCTTTGGCTATTTGAGGTTTTTTGTATTTCCATACAAATTGTGAATTTATTTGTCCTAGCTCTGTGAAAAATACCATTGGTAGCTTGATAGGGATTGCATTGAGTCTATAGATTGTTTTGTGTAGTATACTCATTTTCACTTTCAATCCATGAACATGGTATATTTCTCCATCTATTAGTGTCCTCTTTGATTTCTTTCACCAGTGTTTTATAGTTTTCTTTATATAGGTCTTTAGATTTTTAGGTAGATATATTCCTATGTATTTTATACTTTTTGTTGCAATGGTGAATGGAATTGTTTCCTTAATTTCTCTTTCTATTTTCTCATTATTAGTCTATAGGAATGCAGGGGATTTCTGTGTGTTGATTTTATATCCTGCAACTTTACTATATTCATTGATTAGCTCTCGTAATTTTCTGATTGAGTCTTTAGGCTTTTCTATGTAGAGGATCATGTCATCTGCAAACAGTGAGAGTTTTACTTATTCTTTTCCAATTTGGATTTCTTTTATTTCTTTTTCTGCTTACACTGTTGGTGGGAATGCAAACTATTACAGCTGCTATGGAGAACAGTGTGGAGATTCCTGAAAAAAACTGGAAATAGAACTACCTTATGACCCAGCAATTCCACTACTTGGCATACACACTGAGGAAACCAGAATTGAAAGAGACACATGTACCCCAATGTTCATTGCAGCACTGTTTGTAATAGCCAGGACATGGAAGCAACCTAGATGTTCATCAGCAGATGAATGGATAAGAAAGCAGTGGTGCATATACACAATGGAGTATTACTCAGCCATTAAAAAGAATACATTTGAATCAGTTCTAATAAGGTGGATGAAACTGGAGGCTGTTATACAGAATGAAGCCAGAAAGATAAACAGCAATACATTATAGTAATACATATATATGGAATTTAGAATGATGGTAATAATAACTCTGTATGTGAGACAGCAAAAGAGACACAGATGTGTAGAACAGTTTTTTGGACTCTGTGGGAGAGGGAGAGGGTGGGATGATTTGGGAAAATGGCATGAAACATGTGTAATATCATATATGAAATGAATCACCAGTCCAGGTTCGATGCATGATACAGCGTGCTTGGGGCTGGTTCACTGGGATGACCCAGAGAGATGGCATGGGGAGGGAGGTGGGAGGTGTGTTCAGGATGGGGAACACATATATACCCATGGCAGGTTCATATTGATGTATGGCAAAACCAATACAATATTGTAAAGTAATTAGCCTCCAATTAAAATAAATAAATTTAAATAAAATATGGCTCTAGAAAATTTAAAACTTAGAAAAAAAAAAAGAAATAGAAAAGAAATTCAAAGAGGAAAGTGAAAAATTTGGCTTAAAACTCACCATTCAGAAAATAAGATCATGGCATCTCATCCTATCATTTCATGGCAAATAGATGGGGAAACAGTGGAAACAGTGGCAGACTTTATTTTTCTGTGCTCCAAAATCACTGCAGATGGTGACTGCAGCCATGAAATTAAAAGACGCTTGCTCCTTAGAAGAAAAGCTATGACTGACATAGACAGCATATTGAAAAAGTAGAGACATTACTTTACCAAAAAAGGTCAGTCTAGTCAAAGCTATGGTTTTCCCAGTAGTCATGGGTGGATGTGAGAGTTGGACTAATAAGAAAGCTGAGCATCGAGGAATTGATGCTTTTGAACTGTGGTGTTGGTGAAGACTCTTGAGAGTCCCTTGGACTGCAAGGAGATCCAAACAGTCCATCCTAAAGGAAATTAGTCTGGAATATTCATTGCAAGGACTGATGCTGAAGCTGAAACTCCAATACTTTGGCCACTTGATGCAGAGAACTGACTCACTGGGAAAGACACTGATGCTGGGAAAGATTGAAGGCAAGAGGAGAAGGGGGCGACAGAAGATGAGATGGTTGGATGGCATCACTGATGCAATGGACATGAATTTGAGTACGCTCTGGGACTTGATAATTGACAGGGAAGCCTGGCATACTGCAGTCCATGGGGTCGGAAAGAATCAGACTGAGTGACTGAACTGAACTGAGGAATTTTACCTATTTTTCTAGTTTATCTGATTTATTGGCATATATTTTGTTCACATAGTTTCTTATGACTCAATATTTCTGTTATGAGTTAAAATATCTCCTCTTTAATTACTGATTTTATTTGAAACTTCTCTCTCTCTCTCTCTTTTTCTTTTCTTTTTTTTTTTTGGGGGGGGGGGTCTTGTTTAAGTTTTTCGAGTTTATCCCTTCAAAGAGACAGCTTAGTTTCACTGACTTTTTTTTTTCTATTTTTAAGTCTACTTTATTTATTTCTGCTCTATTCCTTGATATTTTTTTTTCTATTTTTTTGAGTTGTAAAGATAGGCCATTTATTTGAGAGTTTTCTTTTATTCAAAGTGGGCATTCTTTACTGTAAACTCCTATCTTAAAACTATTTTTGCTGTATTCTTTGAGTTTAGTATGCTTTTTTGTAAAACTTATCCTTTTAATTATTATTTGACCTATTGGTTTTCAGGAACACATATTTAATCTCCACACATTTGTGAATTTTTCTGCTTTTTTGTAATTGATTTTTTTTCCTTATTGTGGTCAGAAAAGATTGTTGAAATGATTTAAATCTTTTAAAATTTATTAAAACTTTTTTCTTCATTGCTGCTCTGCTGCTCAGTCGCTTCAGTCATGTCCAACTCTGTGTGACCCCAGTGACGGCAGCCCTCAAGGCTCCCCCGACCCTGGGATTCTCCAGGCAAGAACCCTGAAGTTGGTTGCCATTTCCTTCTCCAGGAATTCTCCTTGAGCCTTTCATAAAGTCATAGAATAAATACAGGAAGATGATTTTATTCCTCTAATCTGCAAATTAACATTTCTGCATTAGCATAATGGTATATTTTGGACAATATTTATGTGCTCTTGTGGAGAAGGCAATGGCATCCCACTCCAGTACTCTTGCATGGAGAATCCCAGGGATGGAGGAGCCTGGTGGGCTGTCGTCTATGGGGTTGGCAAGAGTTGGACACGACTGAACAACTTAGCAGCAGCAGCAGCAGCAGCAGCAGCAGCAACATGCTCTCTTGAGTAGATGTATTCTGATGCTCTTCTATGAAAAGTATGCATTTGTTTGTTAGGTTCTGAGTTCCTGTTGGATTATATAATTCTTTGCTGTGGATGGCATTTATGAAAAGAGTATGTCTCAATCTTTCCTACCCATTTGGATATGGATAGTCTCTGAATGCTAAGGCTTAGAGAAGATCTGACTATGTAGGTGACAGATGCACAGATGTTTCACTTTAGACTATGTGGTAAGGTAACGGTGTACTAGGCTGTCATCTTCTCCATGAGTCTTTCCTTTCCCTCAAACTGTAAAAAATAAAATGATGAAAATGCCACAGGGTTCTGTACATGATTTTAGGGATAAGAGAAGAATCAGATTAGAGGACATGCCATTTCTTAACAGAAATTTTTGAAATCTGTTTTCTGGTAATTGCCTCAGAATCAAAATAACAAAAATGAATCTGCAGTGTTATATGGCTGTGGGATATTTCCCATAATGATTTCAATATTAAAGCATCAGGAGACACAATGAGCTAGTGCTGTAAACTGAATGGTTGCATCTCTTCAAAATCATATGCTGAAGGCCTAATACTAATGGGGTACTATTTAAAAACGAGGCCTTTGGGAAGTGATTAGGTGATGAGGATGGGAACCTCACATAGAATGAATATCTTTATAAAAGAGACCCTAGATAACTGCTTCTTTCACCATGTGAAGACACAATGAGAAAATAATTGTGTATAAACTAGAAAGCATGCTTCTCTTCACTTACATTGAATATGATGGTTCCTTTAATCTTGGACGTCTGGATCCTAGAGCTATGTCTATTATTACGCCACTCAGATTACTGGTATATTTTTTGAGGGTAGCTTGAATGTACTCAGGATACACAGAAAGCTGGATATTTGTGGAATGAGATGATATAGCCATATAGTATAAGACTTTGATGGAAGAGACAATAATGTAGGTGAAAGGTAAAATGGAAGCAGTATGAATATCTATGCCATCAGTTCAGTTCAGTTCAATCATTCAGTCATGTCTGGCTCTTTGTGACCCCATGAACCACAGCATGCCAGGCCTCCCTGTCCATCACAAACTCCTGGAGTTTACTCAAATTCATGTCCATTGAGTCAGTGATGCTGTCTAACCATCTCATCCTCTGTCATCCCCATCTCCCCCTGCCTTCAGTCTTTCCCAGTATCAGGGTCTTGTCCAGTGAGTCATCTCTTCAAATCAGGTAGCCAAAGTGTTGGAGTTTCAGCTTCTGCATCATTCCTTCCAATGAACACCCAGGACTGATCTCCTTTAGGATGGACTGGTTGGATCTCCTTGCAGTCCAAGGGAATCTCAAGAGTCTTCTCCAACAGTTCAGTTCAGTTCAGTCACTCAGTCATGTCCGACTCTTTGTGATCCCAGGAATTGCAGCATGCCAAGCCTCCCTGTCCATCATCAACTCCTGAAGTTCACTCAGACTCATGTCCATCGAGTCAGTGATGCCATCAAGACATCTCATCCTCTGTCGTTACCTTCTCCTCCTTCCCTCTATCCCTCCCAGCATCAGAGTCTTTTCCAATGAGTCAACTCTTCACATGAGGTGGCCAAAGTACTGGAGTTTCAGCTTTAGCATCAGTCCTTCCAAAGAAATTCCAGGGCTGATCTCCTTCAGAATGGACTGGTTGAATCTCCTTGCAGTCCAAGGGACTCTCAAGAGTCTTCTCCAACACCACAGTTCAAAAGCATCAATTCTTCGGTGCTCAGCCTTCTGCACAGTCCAACTCTCACATCCATACATGACCACAGGAAAAACCATAGCCTTGACTAGATGGACATTAGTCGGCAAAGTAATGTCTCTGCTTTTGAATATACAGTCTAGGTTGGTCATAACTTTTCTTCCAAGGGGTAAGTGTCTTTTAATTTCATGGCTGCAATCACCATCTGCAGTGATTTTGGAGCCCCAAAAAATAAAGTCTGACACTGTTTCCACTGTTTCCCATCTATTTCCCATGAAGTGATGGGACCGGATGCCATAATCTTCGTTTTCTGAATGTTGAGCTTTACGCCAACTTTTTCACTCTCCTCTTTCACTTTCATCAAGAGGCTTTTTAATTCCTCTTCACTTTCTGCCGTAAGGGTGGTGTCATCTGCATATTTGCGGTAATTGATATTTTTCCCAGAAATCTTGATCCAGCTTATGTTTCTTCCAGCACTACAGTTCAAAAACATGAATTCTTCTGTGCTCTGTTTTCTTTATAGTCCAACTCTCATATCCATACATGACTATTGGAAAAACCATAATCTTGACTAGATGGACCTTTGTTGACAAAGTAATGTCACTGCTTTTTAATATGTTGTCGAAGTTAAAACAAAGCTAAATTGCAGTAACCAGCTCTACAACAAGGGATACTGGAAAATCATTTCTAATGAAAATAAATAATTCAATTTACTGTATGTTCTCATTAAGATGTGCCATCTAGCAATCAAACACCAAAATGCAAGATATATAATTATTTAACTCATGAGAAATGGAGATGGGTTTGAAATGTATGTTATTAACATATATTAATAGAAAACAAATTCAGGAAGTTGATCACCATGGCAGGAAGAGTAGGTGATGAGAGAAGAGAAATGAGATAAGGAAAATAATCCTAGCAAAGTCAACATTTAATGTTTCAGTGCAGCTTGTGGCATTCAAAAAAGACCGAGAAGAATTAGCTAAGAAAGCAGGAGAACAGTGTCAAGGGAGACAAGAGAGGAGAGAACTGAGGTGGAGAGGGATTACTAAACAATGAAAAATACTGCTAAGTTACAGTAAGAAAAATGGATATATGCTTTTAAGATTTAGTAACAAAAGTGTCATTAGTGACCTTGGCAACTAAAATCCATAGATGGATAAGACTGAAGTAATAATTCAGTGAGTAGAAAAAAAGTTGGTTGAATACAGATGCTTAAGTAAATTCCTATGAAAACATTTTAAAGAAGATATGGTAAAGTAAATGGGATAACTAAAAATGGAAGTAAAATATCTAGTCTAGACAACAAAGAAATGGAACAATTTTAGAAAAGAGTTGACACATTTCAGTGGGTGCTTGGAAAATAAATCAGAGAGGAAAGGAAATCTCAGAGGTCCACCAAGTATTTTCTAATATGTCTGTGAAAAAGTCATTAAATTGTATTTTATGACTTAAAGATTAAAAATTATAGAATATATATTTTGTTTTAGTCAATTCTACTTATAGAAATATTTTTTTATTTAAATAAGTTCCGTTTTCATGAGTACATGTATTAATATAAATTATGTTTATAACTATTAAAGGAATATGATATGTTATAGAAATTCACTGATTAAAAGAACACTTGAGTAAACAATTCACTTCCTCTCCTGACATGACTACCTGAGAGTTTACTTTGCCTGATATGACAAAATCAGCCTTTTTTCTCATCTCCTTTTTTTTTTTTCTCTTTCTTTTCTTTTCATTCTCAACAAATCAAAGTATTAAACTGCATCAGTAGGCTTATAGAAGCTCAGGTCAGAGGAAAGTGGATTACTCTGGATTGCTGATGTTTCAAAAGTTTTATTCAGTCTTTGAGAGATAAGGAAATGATCTCAAATAAAACTTTTCACAAACCTGTTGTACTTTATCTTCTAAGTAAAGCCCCTTGTCAGCCTTTGATCTGACTCCACTAAAGTTTCCAGTAATTCAGCTATCCCAGAGTGATTCGTTCTATAGCATTTCTGTAATTGCAAACCAGCTGGTAGAACTTCAAGAGACCAACAAAAATATCTTAAAAGGCCATTTTAAAAACTATTAGTTGCTAAATTACACTCATTTCCCTCACCATTTGAAATATTCTGCACATAAAATATGCTTGGGCTTACCTAATTAAAATAAAAGAGAAAAAACTTCCTTGCAACCCACATTTAAGCAAAAGCATATTTTAATAATAGTTTTGCAGCTGCATTTTTCTCTCTAGTGCCTTTTCCTAACAAAATGTATGCCATGTTCAATAATCCTTTCACCTGAATGTCTATTGGGCACTGCTAATAATAACTAGAACTTTTCTATTTGTAGAAAAATAGCCCAGTGGAAATGGGGTCAAGAAAATCTTTTTCAGTGGATTCACAACTTCCTATGGAAAAGGAAGCAATGCTTGTAAGTTTATCTTCTCAATACATAGAAACATATAATTTTTCTAACAATTTAAATTCTATTCAATTATTTTTTTTATTTTTACAAATAAATATATATCATATTTCATAACGTTATAATTACTTTATATAGAATCATGTTTCAATTATTGAGCTGTAAAGTGTTTAAAATATGTGTCTAATTTCTTTTTGAATATTATATAAAGGATCTTTAATTGTATGTTTTTATTTAACTTAGATTTTTTTCACTGGAATTTTTTAGTTAAGGTTGTAATAATGGCAGTTAGAATATAGTATGATTTTAACTTGAGGGAGTGTGTGGTAAAATTTGATATAATTTGTACTCTGATTATATTATTCTGTATTTTTTTTCTGATAATATATATATTTTTTGACTCTTTAAAAAAAGTTTTAAATATCTCACAATGTAAATAAATGTATAACATTGGAGCAAATTTCATGGTCTGAGGAACAATTATACCTAAACTTAAAGGACAGATCAAATCAAGCTCAGTCTCTCAAACAAGGGGAAAACAGTATCTTTTTTGCTTTCTATGTTTTTTTTTTTTTTTTTAAGGGTTTTGTTGAATATTCTAGTAATAGGAACTCAGTAAACTGTTTTTCTTTGTTGTTGTTGTTTTTAATCTCTGTGTTGATTTTGTTTAGGTACTATAAATGATAGAGAATAAATATACATAGACATAAATACACCCATATATATATTAAAATGTTATTTCCTAGATTTTTATAGGGTCTGACTTCTTGTTTGCAATAATCTATCAATTAATTATTGTATTTACTTAAAGGGCAATGAGTTATCCAAGGAAATGATTTTTTTTTTTTTCATTTTTTCGAATGTTCATTATATTTAATTCTGATTAAATACAGCAAAGGATCATTGCATGAGCACCTTAAGATAAAGACAAATGCACTTTGAGACTTAGGTAGAATTTCCTAAATTATGTGTGTGTGTGCTCAATCTCTTTAATCATGTTCGAATCTTTGTGACCTCATGGGCTGTAGCCCACCATGCTGCACTATCCATGGGATTCTTCAGGCAAGAATACTGGAGTGAGTTGCTTTGCCCTTCTTCAGAGGACCTTCCCAACATAGAGATCGAACTTGCTTCTCCTGCATTGCAGGTAATTCTTTACCACTGAGCTACTGGAGGTGCCCTCCAAAAGTATAGATCCCTTTATTCTATTGTAATAAATATGAGTTTACTTTAGTGACTTTCAGTGAAAATATGCAAATAGGATTTCAGCTGTTTAAAGTGTTATTCTTTCCATATTTACCTATGTACTATGCAAGTATACATTTGAAGCAAATATAATTTTAGTGAAATAATATTCTTAAAAATTCATATAACTCTTGCTCAAAGAAGTGGACATTTAGCAATTTTATGAAAAATTTGAGCAAGGCAAAAATATTTTTTCATCCTTAAATTTACTTTTTCTTAAAGGCAGATTTCAGGGATTTTTTTGCATGAATTACCAGATATATTCTCAATTTCTTCCTTGGATATTCTTTAAGAGTATTGAAAATTTAAATTTGGAGATAAGCAATTTTCATCATGAAAGTACTGGCAAAAGCAATATTTATTCAAGTTAAAATAAAAATTATTAGCACACATTTTAGTTTTAGACTTGAATTAACATCCTTCATAACTCTGTTGGTCTAACATGAGTAAACAGTGGTCAAGAAAATAAAATTAGAAATGAAAAACAAGATCACACAGAAAAACAGCTTACAACAGAACTTCTCACATGATGAAAAAATGTGTATGGTGATTATTTTATAAATCTGGAGAAGTAAATGGCAACCCACTGCAGCACTGTTGGCTGGAGAATTCAATGGACAAAGAAGCCTGGCAAGTTACAGTTCATGGGGTCACAAATAGTCAGACATGACTGAGCAACTATCACTCACTCACTCACTATTTTATAAAGCAATGATATAAGAAAAGTAAAGTAGTTTTGATCCTTATTATCACTGAGCTCAGGAAATTATATATATGTGAATAAAGTCATTATTTTAGCTTTTCTTGGATTAACTTTTATAGGCAAAATAACAAGGATAAAGAAGAAAGCATTCTGATGTGAATAATGCAAAAAATAGAGGAAAATGATACAATGGGAAAGACTAGAGATTTCTTCAAAAAAATTGAAAATTTTCATGCAGAAATGGGCACAATAAAGGACAGAAATAGCAAGGGTTTAACAATAGCAGAAGAGATTAACTAGAGGTGTAGAGGTGGCAAGAATACATGGAAGAACTGCGCACACACACACACACACACACACACACACACACACAAAAGTTAATGACCCAGATAACCATGATAGTGTGCTCACTCACATAGAGCCAGACATCTTGGAGGGTGAAGTCAAGTGGGTCTTAGAAAGCATTATACCAACAAAGCTGTTGGAAGTGATGGAATTACAGCTGAACTATTTCAAATCCTAAAAGAGGATATTGTGCAAGTGCTGTACTCAATATGCCAGCAAATTTGGAAAACTCAATAGTGGTCACAGGATTGGAAAATGTTAGCTTTCATTCCAATCCCAAAGAAAGGCAATGGCAAAGAATGTTAAAACTACCTCACAATTGCACTCATCTCACACACTAGCAAAGTAATGCTCTAAATTCTCCAAGCCAGGCTTCAACAGTATGTAAACTGTGAAATTCTAGATGTTCAAGCTGAATGTAGAAAAGGATGAGGAACCAGAGATCAAATTATCAACATCTGTTGGATGATTGAAAAAGTAAGAGAGTTCCATAAAAAAATATATACTTCTGCTTTATTGACAACGCCAAAGCCTTTGACTGTGTGGATCACAACAAACTGTAGAAAATTCTTAAAAAGATGAGAATTCCTGACCATCTTACCTGCCTCCTGAGAAACCTGTATGCCGGTCAAGAAGCAATGGTTAAAACTGGTCACTGGGTTGGTTCAAAATTGGGAAAGGAGTATGTTAAGGCTGTATATTGTTACCTTGCTTATTTAACTTATCTGAAGAGTATATCATGTGAAATGTTGGTCTGGATGAATGACAAACTGGAATCAGGATTTCAGGAAAAAATATCAACAACCTCAGATATACATATGATACTACACTAATGGCAGAAAGTAAAAAGGTACTAAAGTGCCTCTTGATGATAGTCAAAGAGGAAAGTAAAACAAACAAACAAACAAAAACTGGCTTTAAATGCATATTAAAAAAATTAAGATAGTGACATCTGGTCCCATTACCTCACAGAGTATAAATGAAAAAAAAAAAAAAAAAAAGAACGAAAACACTGACTGTTTTCTTGACCTCCATAATCACTGCAGACAGTAATGGCAGCCATGAAATTAGAAGATGCTTGCTTCTTGGAAGAAAAGCTATGAGGAGCCTAGACAGAGCTATTAAAAAGTAGAGCTATTACTTTGTTGACAAAGGCCCATATAGTCAAAGCTACGGATTTTCCAGTAGTCATGTACAGATGTGAGTTTTGGACCATAGAGAAGGCTAAGCATCAAATAATTGGTGCTTTTGAACTGTGGTGTTGGAGAAAACTCTTGAGAGTCCCTTGGACTGCAAGGAGATCCAACCAGTCCATCCTAAAGGAAATCAGTCCAGAATATTTATTGGAAGGACAGAGGCTGAAGTTCAGACTCCAATATTTTGGCCACCTGATGTGAAGAACTGACTCTCTGGAAAAGACCCTGATGCTGGGAAAGATTGAAGGTGGGAGGAGAAGCCGATGACTGAAGATGAGATGGTTGGATGGCATCATTGACATGATGGACATGAATTTGAGTAGGCACAGTGATTTGGTGATTTACAGGGAAGCCTGTAGTGCTGCAGTCCATGAGGTTGCAAACAGTCAGATACGACTTAGTGACTGAGCTGAACTTCTCATCTCAAAGCCTAAAGTGAAGTATTACAAAGCAATCTTGTTGAAACATTATTTGGGAGGTAAAAAATCAACACAGTGGTTAGATATGGATTCAAATTAGTAAATGCCTCAAGGATGATTCCCTGTACATGTGAACCCACCAGTAAAATGGAAAATTGAATTTAGAGATTTTATGTTTATTTTAGAATACATTAAGATGATTTTGAATATCAGATGAAAGGTCATCATATGACTTTATTACGAGAAAACATGATGTCTGTTTCATCAAGCTTTCATATGAAAGAACCAAAAATGCATCACTTCGGGGTTCTATTTATCCTTTCAGCACAGTATGATTTAACTGATTTATGTGTCTGTGAAAAGAGAAAAAATGTACAGATTACAAGCATTATGTGCTTTCTTGCATATATCTTCCTGCAGAAGGGTTGAATTCTGGCCTAATTTCTCAGCTTAATGTCAAAGGCCAGCCACTCTGTAGTGCAGCACATGGTTTTTCTTTCATAGGCATTTCTGGATATTTAAATGTGCCTTGTACACAAATCAAGAATGAGTAACCCTGGTACTTGTTTATATCCTCCATATTAGACTTCCCCCTTTTTATTTTGAAATATTTCAAACATGCATAAAAGTTGAAAGAACTGTGTGAAGAATGCTCATGTATCTACTGTCTAGATTTGTTACCAGATAGGGAAAATTGAGGGACTTCCCTGGTGGCTTCCCTCATGGCTTTTATGGTAAAGAATTCACCTGCAATGCAGGAGACTTAGGTTCAATCCATGGATAGAGGAGATCAGCTGGAGAAGGGAAATGTTACCTACTCCAGTATTCTTGCCTGGAGAATTCCATGGACAGAGGAGCCTGGTGGACTACAGTCCAAGGGTCACAAAGAGTTGGACCTGATTGAAGTGACTAACACTTTCACTTTTCTGGTGACTCAGATGGTACAGAATCTGTCTGCAATACAGGAGACCTGAGTTTGATCCCTGGGTTGAGAAGACCTCTCAGAGAAGGGAATGGCTAACCCACCACTGCATTATTGCCTAGAGAATTCCATGGACATAGGAACCTGGCAGGCTATAGCCCATGGGGTTGCAAAGAGCTGGACATGACTGAGTGACTAACACTTTCACTACTTCACACTAATAACTGAAGAGGACAGTTCCTCATGAGGCCTTGGTTTTTGGTAAGAACACAGAGAAAAATCCGAGGGTTTACCTGTAGCAAAAATAAGTTAATTGAGGAAGGAACAGAAAGAAAACCTCAAGGAACTCAAAAGAGAAATGTGCCAAGCTAAGACAGGCTGTGATGCCAAAATAATGAAGTAAGGGTTTTTCAAGAGGAGACTTCTACATATTCATCTAGATGGTATGGGCTGAGAGTTTTGATTGACAGTTGCAAGATATATAACAACAGGCTCTACTGTGTATGTCTTTCACATAGCTCAGTCTCTTATAATCAGATGTATGTATTTACGGAATGCCCATGAATCATTAGTGGGCTTCAGGTTGCCTGAGGTCACTTGAGGACACAGCTGTGCATCAAGGATGCATGTGTGGGAGTTGGAGAAGCTTCAGTGGTTAGTGTGTATCCACTGTGTGCCTCGAGTTCATGCCTCTGAGTTGGAAACTTTTCTATAGTTATTTTATAGGATATCTGTGAGCTCTCCTTGGACAATTGAATTTATCTGGGGTGGGGTTTGGAGAAGGCAATGACGCCCCACTCTAGTACTCTTGCCTGGAAAATCCCATGGATGGAAGAGCCTGGTAGGCTGCAGTCCATGGGGTCACTAAGAGTTGGGAATGACTAAGTGACTTCACTTTCACTTTTTACTTTCATGCATTGGAGAAGGAAATGGCAACCCACTCCAGTATTCTTGCCTGGAGAATTCCAGGGACAGAGAAGCCTGGTGGGCTGCTGTCTAGGGGGTTGCACAGAGTCGGACACGACTGAAGCAACTTAGCAGCAGCAGCAGCAGCAGCATGGGTGGCATTTAGAGATCAGCTT
The DNA here is from genome assembly GCF_016772045.2 of Ovis aries. Lineage (NCBI taxonomy): Eukaryota > Metazoa > Chordata > Mammalia > Artiodactyla > Bovidae > Ovis > Ovis aries. Next base: position 42,775,498 of record NC_056063.1, read on the forward strand.
GAATCTTTTATGACTAGGCCACCCCTCATTACTTATGCCTGATGTAAATAACAGATTCAATAAACAGATTAAATTAATGCAAAGGTATATTAATATCAGCCTATGACTTAACAATATTTTGTAGAGGTACCTATTCTACATGATTGCAGCCATGAAATTGAAAGAAACTTACTCCTTGGAAGGAAAGTTCTGACCTGCCTAGATAGCATATTGAAAAGCAGAGACATTACTTAGCCAACAAAGGTCGGTCTAGTCAAGGCTATGGCTTTTTCCAGTGGTCAGGTATGGATGTGAGTTTACTCACTGGAAAAGACCTTGATGCAGGGAGGGATTGGGGGCAGGAGGAGAAGGGGATGACAGAGGATGAGATGGCTGGACAGCATCACCATTTCTATGGACATGAGTTTGGGTGAACTACGGGAGTTGATGATGGACAGGGAGGCCTGGCGTGCTGTGTTTAATGGGGTCTCAAAGAGTCGGACACGACTGAGCAACTGAACTGAACTGACTCTACATGAATATATGTGGCCACAAAAAGTTATGCATAAGAATGTACATAAGATTTTTCTGTAACTTCCCAAAACAATTGCAACCTAATTATTCATGAGTAAAGCAATGAATAAACATATTTCATTTTATTGGTTCAATGGTATACCACACAGAAAAGAAAAAAAAAAGTAAACTAATGATATATACAGTAGAATGAAAAAATCTTGTAGACCTAATATGGAGGAAAAGAAGGCAAATTCACAAAAGTGCATACACTATGATGTTATTTACGTGACATTTTAGAACTGGTAAAACGAATCAAGGTGATAGAACGGTAGTTACATTAAGGAGAGCAGATAATGATGGCAAAGAACACGTGAACCTACTTTCATTGATGTAAAAATATTACAGTTTTCCCTGTTTACACTATGGTAACTTTCTTTGATGCTTTATCACTCAGAGTATTTTATGCACTTTAATATACACATGTGACCAGGTCAGTAATAAAGTTAAAAAAGAGAGGAATAAAGGAAATATAAGAAAATGATTACAGTGTCAGCAAATTATAATATTTGACATTTATTATGCAAAATTCATTCGGTTTGGCACCTAATTATTATGGGATATGTGTTCCTTGAATTTTTGTTGCTTTAAATTCCAATAAGTCCTTGCTCCTACCCTTTCCACACAAAGACTGATTTGATTTCTGACAGGAAATAACTTAGTAATAAACTCAAAATATAAAGAGACCATAGTGTAAAAGCTGCTGCATTTCAATATTAATCTGATAATATGCATTTTGGCCTAGTATTTTAAGAATGGCTACAGCTGGAATTGGTTCTAAATGAGAATTGAAAAACAGATCACTGATAGTTTACTTTGTTTTCAGCAGAATCTGTAAACCAAGATATATTTTGCAGTGAAAAGTGGGTTGAGCTCCATGTTAATGACAAAGCCTTAATATATGAGGTCTGAATTTCTTTTTTTTTTAATATAAATGTGTTTATTTTAATTGGAGGCTAATTACTTTACAATATTATGTTGGTTTTGCCATATATTGACATGAATCCACCACAGGTGTACACATGCTCCCCATCCTGTACCCTCCTCCCACTTCCCTTCCCATACCATCCCTCTGGGTCATCACAGTGCACCAGCCCCGAGCATCCTGTATCATGCATCAAACTTGGACTGGCGATTCATTTCACATAAGATATTATACATGTTTCAATGCCATTCTCCCAAATCATCCCACCCTCACCATCTCCGAGAGTCCAAAAGACTGTTTTGTACATTAGTGTCTCTTTTGCTGTCTCACATACAGGGTTATCATTACCATCTTTCTAAATTCCATATATAGGCATTAGTATCCTGTGAAAAATTGGTGTTTTTCTTTCTGGCTTACTTCACTCTGTATAATAGGCTCCAGTTTCATCCACCTCATTAGAACTGATTCAAATGCATTCTTTTTAATGGCTGAATAATACTCCATTGTGTATATGTACAACAGCTTTCTTATTTATTCATCTGCTGATGGACATCTAGTTTGCTTCCATGTCCTAGCTATTATAAACAGTGCTCCAATGAACTTTGGGGTGCACGTGTCTCTTTCAATTCTGGTTTCCTCTGTGTGTATGCCCAGCAGTGGGATTGCTGGGTCATAAGGCAGTTCTATTTCCAGTTTTTTAAGGATTCTCCACACTGTTCTCCATAGTGACTGTACTAGTTTGCATTCCCACCAACAGTGTAAGAAGGATCCCTTTTCTCCACACCCTCTGTAGCATTTATTGCTTGTAGACTTTTAGATTGCAGCCATTCTGACTGGCAAGAAATTGTACCTCATTGTGTTTTTGATTTGCATTTCTCTGATAATGAGTGATGTTGAGCATCTTTTCATATGTTTGTTAGCCATCTGTATGTCTTCTTTGGAGAAATGTCTATTTAGTTCTTTGGCCTATTGTTTTGATTGGGTCATTTATTTTTCTGGAATTGAGCTGCAGGAGTTGCTTGTATATTTTTGAGATTAGTTGTTTGTCAGTTGCTTCATTTACTATTATTTTCTCCCATTCTGAAGGCTGTCTATCTTTTATCCTTGCTTATAGTTTCCTTTGTTGTGCAAAAGCTTGTAAGTTTAATTAGGTCCCATTGTTTATTTTTACTTTTATTTCCAGTATTCTGGGAGGTGAGTCATAGAGGATCCTGCTGTGATTTCTGTCAGAGAGTGTTTTGCCTATGTTCTCCTCTAGGAGTTTTATAGTTTCTGGTCTTATGTTTAAATCTTTAATCCATTTTGAATTTATTTTTGTGTATGGTATTAAAAAGTGTTCTAATTTCATTCTTTTACAAGTGGTTGACCAGTTTTCCCAGCACCACTCGTTAAAGAGACTGTCTTTAATCCATTGTATATTCTTGCCTCCTTTGTCAAAGATAAGGTGTCCATAGGTGGGTGGGTTTATCTCTGGGTTTTCTATTTTGTTCCATTGATGTATATTTCTGTCTTTGTGCCAGTACCATACTTTCTTGATGACTGTGGCTTTGTCATCGAGCCTGAACTCAGGCAGGTTGATTCCTCCAGTTCCACTCTTTTTTCTCAACATTGCTTTGGCTATTCAAGGTTTTTTGTATTTCCATACATAGTGTGAAATTATTTGTTCTAGCTCTGTGAAAAATACCGGTGGTAGCTTGATAGGGATTGCACTGAATCTATAGATTATTTTGGGTAGTATACTCATTTTGACTATATTGATTCTTCCAATCCATGAACATGGTATATTTCTCCATCTATTAGTGTCCTCTTTGATCTCTTTCACCAGTATTTTATAGTTTTCTATATATAGGTCTTTAGTTTCTTTAGGTAGATATATTCATAGTATTTTATTCTTTTCATTGTAATGGTGAATGGAATTGTTTCCTTAATTTGTCTTCCTATCTTCTCATTATTAGTGTATATGGATCCAAGGGATTTATGTGTGTTGATTCTATACCAACTTTACCATATTCATTGATTAGCTCTATCAATTTTCTGGTGGAGTCTTTACGGTTTTCTGTCTAGATGATCATGTCTTCTGCTAACAGTGAGACTTTTACTTCTTTTCCAATTTGAATTCCTTTTATTTCTTTTTATGCTCTGATTGCTGTGGCCAAAACTTCCAAAACTATGTTGGATAGTAGTGGTGAAAGTGGGCACCCTTGTCTTGTTCCTGATTTTAGGGGAAATGCTTTCAATTTTTAAACATAATGAGGATAATGTTTGCTGTGGGTTTGTCGTGTATAGCTTTTATTGTGTGGAGGTATGTCCCTTCTATTCCTCCTTTCTTGAGGGTTTTTATCATATATGGATGTTGAATTTTGTCAAAGGCTTTCTCTGCATCTATTGAGATAATCATATGGCTAAAGCAATGTGTACCTGATCTTCCCAAAGTCCCTAACTATCTTTTCCCACCAGCAACCATAAATTTGTTTTCTAAGACTGTGAGTCTCTTTCCGTTTTGTACGTAATTCATTTGTATCATTTATTTTTAAATTCTACATATAAAGGATGTTATATGATCTTTCTCCTTCTCTGTCTGACTTACTTCACTCAGTATGACAATATCTAGGCCCATTTATTTTGCTGCAAATGATATTATTTAATTCCTTTTAATGGTTAAATAATATCCTATTGTCAGTCAGTAAGTTCAGTAGCTCAGTCGTGTCTAACTCTTTATGACTCCATGGACTACAACACACCAGGCCTCCCTGTCCATCACCAACTCCTGGAGTTTACTCAAACTCATTTCCATTGAGTCAGTAATGCCATCCAACCATCTCATCCTCTATTGTCCCCTTCTCCTCTTGCCTTAAATTTTTCCCAACATCAGGTTTTTTCAAATGAGTCAGCTCTTCACATCAGTTCAGTTCAGTTGAGCCTCTCAGCCGTGTCCGATTCTTTGCGACCCCATGAATCGCAGCATGCCAGGCCTCCCTGTCCATCATCATCACCTGGAGTTCACTCAGCTTCATGTCCATTAAGTCGGTGATGCCATCCAGCCATCCCATCCCCAGTCGTCCCCTTCTCCTACTGCCCCCAATCCCTCCCAGCATCAGAGTCTTTTCCAATGAGTCAACTCTTCACATGAGGTGGCCAAAGTACTGGAGTTTCAGCTTTAGCATCATTCCCTCCAAATAAATCCCAGGGCTGATCTCCTTCAGAATGGAATGGTTGGATCTCATTGCCGTCCAAGGGACCCTAAAGAGTCTTCTCCAACACCACAGTTCAAAAGTATCAATTCTTTGGTGCTCAGCCTTCTTCAAAGCCCAACTCTCACATCGATACATGACCACAGGAAAAACCATAGCCTTGACTGGACAGACCCTAGTCGGCAAAGTAATGTCCCTGCTTTTGAATATGCTATCTAAGTTGGTCATAACTTTTCTTCCAAGGAGTAAGCGTCTTTTAATTTCATGGCTGCTGTCACCGTCTGCGGTGATTTTAGAGCCCAGAAAAACAAAGTCTGACACTGTTTCCACTATTTCCCCATCTACTTCCCATGAAGTGATGGGACCGGATGCCATGATCTTCGTTTTCTGAATGTTGAGCTTTAAGCCAACTTTTTCACTCTCCTCTTTCACTTTCATCAAGAGGCTTTTTAGCTCCTCTTCACTTTCTGCCATAAGAGTGGTGTCATTTGCATATCTGAGGTTATTAATCTTTCTCCCAGCAATCTTGATTCCAGCTTGTGTTTCTTCCAGTCCAGCGTTTCTCATGATGTACTCTGCATATAAGTTAAATAAGCAGGGTGACAATATATAGACTTGATGTACACCTTTTCCTATTTGGAACCAGTCTGTTGCTCCATGTCCAGTTCTAACTGTTGCTTCCTGACCTGCATACAGATTTCTCAAGAGGCAGGTTAGGTGGTCTGGTATTCCCATCTCTTTCAGAATTTTCCATAGTTTATTGTGATCCACACAGTCAAAGACTTTGGTGTAATCAACAACAAACTCGATCCAAATAGGAAAAGGAGTACGTCAAGGCTGTATATTATCACCCTGCTTATTTAAATTATGTGCAGAGTACATCATGAAAAATGCTGGGCTGGAAGAAGCATAAGCTGGAATCAGGATTGTTGAGAGAAATAGCAATAATCTCAGATATGAAGATTACACCACCCTTATGGCAGAAAGTGAAGAGGAACTAAAAGGCCTCTTGATGAAAGTGAAAGAGGAGAGTGAAAAAACTGGCCTAAAGCTCAACATTCAGAAAACGAAGATCACGGCATCTGGTCCCATCATTTCATGGGAAATAGATGGGGAAAGAGTTGAAACAGGTCGGACTTTATTTTGGGGGGCTCCATTGACTTCTCTGTGCTAGTGCATGAAATGTGTGCAATTGTATGATCATTTGAACACATTTTGGCATTGCCCTTCTCTGGGTTTGAAACGAAAATTAACCTTATCAGTGGATACTGACCAGTCCTGTGGCCACTGCTGAATTTCCAAATTTGCTGGCATATTGAGTGCAGCACTTTCACAACATCATCTTTTAGGATTTGAAATAGTTCAGATGGGACAACTTCACTTCTTCTAGTTTTGTTTGCAGTAGTGCTTCTAAGGCCCACTTGCATTCCAACTCCAGGATGTCTGCGTCTATGTGAGTGATCACGTCTTGGCTATCCATTAAGACCTTTTCTGTACAGTTTTTCTTGGTATTTTTGCCACTTCTTCTTTATATCTTCTGCTTCTGTTAGGCCCATACTATTTCTGTCTTTATTGTGCTATCTTCACATTAAATGTTCCCTTGACATCACTAATTTTCTTGAAGAGATCTCTAGTCTTTCTCATTCTATTGCTTTCTGGTATTTCTTTGCATTGTTCAGTTAAAAAGGCTTTCTTATCTCTCTTTGCTATTTTTGGAACTTTGCATCTAGATGGATATAACTTTCCTTTTCTCCTTTGCCTTTCACTTCTGTTTTTTTCTCAGCTATTTTTTAGGCCTCCTCAAATGACAGTTTTACCTTTTAGCTTTTATTTTTCTTGGGGATGTTTTTGATCACTGTCTCCTGTACACTGTTTCTAACTTCTGTCCATAGTTCTTCAGCCACTGTGTCCACCAGTGGCTGTCCACTAGATCTGTCCATGAGATCTAGTCCCTTCATTCTTTTTGTCACCTCCACTATATAATCATAAGGGTTTGATTAGGTTATCCCTGTATGACCTAATGGTTTTCCCTAATCTCTTCAGTTTATCTCTGAATTTTACAATAAGTTGTTCATGATTTTACTATTCTGATAGATGGATTGAAAAAGATGTTACTGTAATTCATATCATACTGTGTTCTGCTTATGTTTTTCCACTAAGAGTTTTATAATGTTCTATCATACATTTATATATTTAATTAATTTTGAGCTTATATTTGTATATGGAGTTAAGGAATTATCTAATTTCTTTTTTTTTTCTTTAATCTGTGACTCTCCAGTTTTCCGAGCACAATTTGATAAAGAGTCTGTCATTTGAACATTGTGTAGTCTTGCTTCCTTTGTCATAGGTTACTTGACCATATGTGTATGGGCTTATTTATGGTTTTTCTATCTTGTTCCCTGATCTAAATTTCTATTTTTGTGCCAGTACCATACTGTTTTGATGATGATAGCTTTGTATTATAGACTGGAGTCAGTGGCTGATTCCTCCAGCTTCATTTTTCGTTTTCATATGCTTTTGCTATTCAGGACCTTTTGCATCTCCATACAGATTTTGAGATTTTGTTATTCTAGTTCTTTGTATATGTCATTAGTAATCTGATAAGGTTTGCATTTAATCTGTAAATTGCCTTGGGTAATATAGTCATTTTGAGAATATTGATTCTTCCAATATATGAACATATTTTCATCTGTTTATGTCTTCTTTGATATCTTTCATCAGAATCTTATAGTTTTCATAGTATAGGCCTCTTTTCTTCTTAGGTAGGTTTATTCCTACATATTTTATTCTTTTCGACACAGTAGCAAGTGGTATTGCTTCTTGAATTTCTCTTTATGACCTTTCATTGGTAGTGTACAGAAATGCAACAGATTTGTATTAATTTTTTAACCTACAATGTTATCAAATTTACTGATAGGTTCTAGCATCTTTAGGATCTTCTATGTATAGTATCATGTCATCTGCACACAGTGATGGTTTAACTTTTTCTCTTCCAATTTAGATTCCCTTTACTTCTTTTTCTTCTTTGATTGTTGCAGCTAAGACTTTTAAAACTATGTTGAGTAAAAGAGATGACAGTGGACATCTTTGTCTTGCTTCTAATATTAGAAAAAATGTTTTCAGCTATTCACTATTGACTATGATGCTGCTGTAGATTTGTTATATATGGTCTTCATTAGGTTGAGGTATGTACCCTTGTGCCCTGTTTCTGGAGAGTTTTTATCATAAATGGGTGCTGAATTTTGTCAAAGAATTTTTCTACATCTATTTTGTTGAATATTTTTGCATCTATGTTCATCAGTGATATTGGCTGGCAATTTTCTTTCTTTCTTTTTATGGTATCTTTGTCTGGTTTTGGTATTAAGGTGATGGTGGCCTCATAAAATGAGTTGGGAAGTTTTCTTTCCTCTGTGACTTTTTAGGACAGTTTTGGAAGGATAGGTCTTAACTCTTCTTTAAATGTTTGATAAAATTCACCTGGGAAGCCATTGTGTCCTGGACTTTTGTTTCTTGGGAGGTTTTTAATCATGGTTTCATTTTCAGAGCTTGTGATTAGTCTGTTTGTATTTTATATTTCTTCCTGGTTCAGGCTAGAGAGACTTACCTTTCTAAGAATTTGTCCATTCTTTTCAGGTTGTCCATTTTATTGACATACGTTTGTTCATTGTGCTCGTCCTCAGTCCTGTCTGACTCTTTGAGGTTCCATGGGCTTTAGCTCTGTCCATGGGATTTTATAAGCAAGAATACTGGAGTGGGTTGCCATTTCTTTCTCCAGGGGATCTTCCTGACCCAGGGATAAAACCCATATCTCCTGTGTCTCCTGCATTGGCAGGCAGATTATTTACCATCAGTGCCACCCAAGAAGCCTACAATTGTTCATGATAGTATCTTATGATCCTTGGTATTTCTGTGAACTCAGTTGTAACTTATCCTTTTTGTATTCTAATTTTACGGATTTGAGTCCTCTCCCTTTTCTTCTTGGTGAAGAAAAAGCTAAAGATTTGTTAATTTTGTCTATCTTTTCAAAGAACCAACATTTAGTTTTATTGAACTTTATGACTGATTTTTTCTTGTCTCTATTTCATTTATTTCTCTTCTGATCTTTATGAGTTCCTTCCTTCTACCAACTTTAGGTTTTGTTGGTTCTTTGTATAGTTATTTTATATGTAAGGTTAGTTTTTTTGATCTGATATTTTTCTTGTTTCTTGAGGTAAGACTGATATAAACAATAGCAAGATAAGGTATTGCTATAAACTTCCCTTTTAGAATTGTTTTGCTGCATCCCCTAAGTTTTGGACTACTGTGTTTTTAATTCGATTTGTCTCTAGATTTTTTTTTTTTTTAATTTCTTGTTTTACTTCTTTTTTATTTCTTCAGTGATCCAATGGCTGTTTAGTAGTATATTGTTTGTGTTTTTTTAGAGTCTTTTCTTGTACTTTATTTCCAATCTCATAGCCTTGTGATCAGAAAAGATGCTTGATATGATTTTGATTTTCTTAAGTTTACCAAGCCTCGCCTATGGCTCAGAATGTGGTCAATCCTGAAAAAGTCCTCTGTGCACTTGAGAAGAATGATCAATCATCTCCTTTTGATGGAATGCTCTATAAGTATCATTCGTGTTTCCTTATTGATTTTATGTCTAGATGATTTGTCCTCTGATGAAGGTAGGTTATTAAAGCCCTACACTATTTTGGGGACCATCTTACTTGTTGCCTGAGTGACCTGTGTATGGAAAAAGAAGCAGCAGTTAGAAACTTATGTAGAACAACTGACTAGTTAAAAATTATAAATGGAGTAAGACAAAGCTATTTATTGTCACCTTGCCTATTTAATTAAAATGTAGAGCAGAGAATGAAAAATTTTGGGCTGGATGAATTACAAGCTGGAATCAAGATTTCTGGGAGAAATACCAACAACCTGAGATATGCAGATGCTATCACTTTAATGGCAGAAAGTGAAGAAGAGGAAGTAATAAGCCCCTTAATAAAGGTGAAAGAGGAGAGTGAAAAAGCTGGCTTAAAACTCAACATTAAAAAAACATTAAGATCATGGCATCCAGTCCCATTTTTTCATAGCAAATAGAAAAGGGGTAGGTGAAAACAGTGACATATTTCTCTTCTTGTGTTCTTAAACCACAATAGATGGTGACAGCAGCCATTTAATTAAGATGATTACTTCTTGACTGAGACTCTATAGCAAACCTAGAGAATCTGTTAGAAAGCATAGACATTATTTTGCCAATTAGGGTCCATATTGTCTTTCCAGTGCTCATGTACACATGTGAGAGCTGGCCCGGTAAGAAGGGAGAATGCCAAAGAATTTATGTCTTTGAACTGCAGTGCTGGAGAAGACTCTTGAGACTTCCTTGGACTACAGTGAGATCTAACAAGTTATTCTTAAAGAGAATCAACCCAGAATACTCACTGAAAGAACTATTGCTGAACCTGCAATATTTTGGCCACCTGATACTAACAGATGACTAATTAGAAAAGACCCTTATGCTAGGAAAGATTGAAGGCAGAAGAAGAGGACACGAGAGGGATGAAATTGTTGAGTGGCATCACCTATTCAATAATCATGAATTTGGGCAATCTTCAGGAGATGATGAAGGATGGAGAAAGCTGTCTTGGGTAGACAGCATGAACTTCCTCTACAAATTTCAGTAATAGCATTCAAGGCTGTGAAAGAACTGGAAGAATTAACTTCTCTACAGGTATTCCCATATATTGGGTCTCATTTGATTCTAAATAGTTTAAGTTTACAAACTCAAAATGTATGAAGGTAGTAAAAATGCCTGTATCAAAAGTTCTCTGTCTCCAAGAATAAAGGATTCTCAGGACAGCATCTGGATTAGTATTATTCCATTGTATATTCATGCACCGTATTTTCTTTATCTGTTTATCTTTTGGTGGGCACTTGAATTGTTTCCATATTTTGCCTATTGTAAATGCTATGATGAACACACACACACACACACACACACAAATAAGTGAATAAAATATACCAAACAAATATAAAGGCAAAAATTCAAAGAACAGAGCAGTGTTTACTCGAGGAAAAACGGTTTGAGGAAGAGCAAAATGATAAAGGTGGTCAACTATACGGTGACAAATGGAAACTGGATTTTTGGTGGCATACACACACACAAACAAAAATAAGTGAATAAAACAGACCAAACAAACATAAAGGCAAAAATTGAAAGAACAGAGCAGTGTTTACCCAAGGGGAAAGGGTTTGGGGAAGAGCAAAATGATAAAGGTGATCAATTATATGGTGACAAATGGAAACTGGATTTTTTTGGTGGTAAGCTTGCTGCGTTATGCCATTCCCTGGTGGCTCAGACGGTAAAGCATCTGCCTGCAATGCAGGAGATCTGGGTTCAGTCCCTGGGTTGGAAAGATCCCCTGGAGAAGGAAATGGCAATCCACTCCAGCACTCTTGCCTGGAAAATCCCATGGATGGAGGAGCCTGATAGGCTACAGTCCATGGGATTGCAAAGAGTCGGACACGACTGAGCGACTTCACTTCAACTTCACTTTGCTTTGTTATATAAGATGTAGAAATGTAATGTACAGATAAAACTGACATGATATTGCATAGAAGAAACATACATAATGACATAAATTTAAAAATCTTTAGAGATTTCTCTGGTGATTCAATGGTTAAACTTCTTTTCTTACATCACAGGGCCATGAGATCAGTCCCTGGTTGAGGAACTAAAATGACACATGTCACAGGGCACACAACCAAAACTCTTTAAATTTAAAAAATGAGTGATTTTAAAGGGAGGAAAGAATGACATTAATTTAAATGAAATTTAGATGAAATGGGATATGGTAACAGATGGCAAAATTTTCTTTAGTGGAGAGACATAAATGTGTTTAACAACGAATGAATAGGATCCAGTAAGAAGGAAATAGTTGAATATACAAGGTAATAAAAAGGATATTTAAGGCATTAGGCATAATTTTGCCTTTAATCGTCTCAGTATCTTTAAGCAAGGTTTTCAATATTATAGGAAAAACAAAGTATCATTTAATAATATCTTATTTTTTTTAGTCTGCTTAAGTATAATATTTTTAATTAAAGTATTAAATATAAAGCATATTCTAGAATTTCTTGGATAAATATATGGATTTTCTTTTTGGGTTGGATAAAATTCTGCTTTGTTGATATTTACAGCTTGGGCTTTAGACTAAAGCAGACTGAATTTGATTCCTTATAGTGCTTGGTACCTGCAGGACCTTAAGGCTTTTATTTATCTGTATCTGATCTCAGTGTGACTGAACACTTCACTACAAACATATTTACTTTTTGTTTACTCATGCTTCTTGTCCAATTTTATCGATTTGTTTTCTTTTTATCTCCTTGATTAAAAAAATTATAGATAGCAGCTTTCCTATCATATTCTACTAGATAGTGTTGTCTTGCAAGTATTTTGTTTGATAAACATAGTAACCAAAATAGTTTTATAGATATGTGTGCCTTATTCATTATAATTTATTGCTATAATTTTATTATTGTAAAACTTCTTCCTCCCAATGAATTTTTTAAATATTCCTGAAATAATTAAACACTGAAACCTATTCTGACATTGATCTCATGGTTAACTTTGCCAGGTATTGATGATCTAAGAACTCAGATATTCCTTTAGCTTAGAAAAGTAATAATTTGCCATGTTCTTGATCCATGTATTTCTGTACTTTTTAAAAATTAAAAGGATAACTATAAAATATACACAAGGAATAAAGGATGAGAATACAGACGGTGCACAGCACTCAAAATCCAGGTTAAGCAAAAAAAAATTTTTTTTCCCATTGTTTTTGAGGTCTCTTTGTGCCTCTTTAAATACTATTAAATCTTCTACTCTCTCCCAGACTTTTTTTTTTTTTTTTGTAAAATTCCCTGAAGCTCTTTTCTAATATAAGCTGGAATTCCTAAATATGTGTACTCTTACATGGTTTTAAGTTTTTAAATTGGAATGTAGTACACATATTTTAATATTTTTTTAAGATATCATATTATTAAAATTGGGAAGCCTTGATGGTTCAACACTAAACAATCCACCTGCAATTCAGAAAAAAAGTAGTTTGGGTCAGGAAGATGCCTTGCAAAAGAAAATGGTAACCTGCTCCAGTATTCTTGCCTGGAAAATACCATGGCCAGAGGAGACTGGCCAACTATATTCCATGGGGACAAAAAAAACGAGTCAGACATGACTGAGTAAATAAACAACAGCAATAACATTAATAATGGATTTTTTATTGTTATAATATCCATTATGATTACATTGCATTATTACTGTGCTGCAATTTATTGATCCACTGATTATCAGGGACTATTTGTAGAAGTTTGGGTTGAATTTCCTTTTTTTTTTTTTTTTTTGTCTCTTTTGCAAACAATGCACGTTTTACAGGTCTGCTTTTACATATTTATAGGTGAATATATGTAAGGAATGTTATAAGATATATACCTGAGTAAATTGCCATATTAGAATTTTCAACTTCATTATATAAGTCTCTGGTTCCTCGAAGTAATGCTCATTTATATTATCACTTAAAGGGCTTAAAAAAATAAAAAAGAAGTTCTTTCAAAAGTATTTACATTAAAAAATGGAACAAAGTTGCATGGTAGCAGCTGGGTCAAAAAATGAAATTACGAAAACTTTTTTTTTTTTTTTTCACTTTGTGCATGATAGGAGAAATAATGCCAAGTATATAGGGTAATTCAAACTTCACCCTTCCTAGAGTTTTTAACATGGTGATAATGTACTAAAGGTAAATAAATCTGTCTGGATTATTCTTTTATTGATGAAACGGTTGGAGTTTAGTGAATACCTGGTATGATTAACTCTAGTTAGGAGTATGAACATTTTACCCAAAATAGCAGGCTGGAAAACAGTGTGTGAGTACAGATTCTGGTTAAGTGGGTAGAAATCATGAAAGAGTACTACATAATTCAATTTACTCTTTTCCCTTGGCTTCAGTTAGGTAATAAGCAAGATCATTATCTTGAATTCTATAGGCCTCTTTCAAGTTAAAATAAAAGAGTACCAGTGATTAACCTCCTTAAATTTTATTTTAACTATGATTAACTTTATCCCCAAATTTCAGCTCCTTCTTTAGTTTCTCTGTCATGGTTCAGTCATTAAGTCATGTCAACTCTTTGTGACCCCATGGACTGTAGTCTGCCAGACTCCTTTGTCCATGGGATTCTCCAGGCAAGAATACTGGAGTGGGTTGCCATTCCCTTCCCCAGGGGATCTTCCCAATTCAGGAATTTAACTCAGGTCTCCTCTATTGAAACAGAGCCACCAGAAGAGTCTCAGGGATAACTACAAATGTGTTTGACCTTTTTATCCATTAATAAAAGAAGTTAACATATATTAAAATAATTACATGCTTCATTGTTGTTGTTATTCAGTCTCTCAGTTTTGTCTGACTCTTTGCAACTCCATGGGTTGCAGCCTGCCAGGCTTTCCTATCCTTCACCATCTCTTGGAGCTTCCCACACTCATGTCCATTGAGTTGGTGATGCCATGCAACCAACTTATCCTCTGTCATCCCCTTCTCCTCTTGCCTTCAGTCTTTCCCAGGATCAGGGTCTTTCCTAAAGAATTGGGTCTTTGCATCAGGTGGCCAAAGGATTGGAGCTTCAGATTCAGAATCAGTTCTTCCAATTAATATTCAGAGTTGATTTTTAGGATTGACTGGATTGATCTCCTTGCAGTCCAAGGACTCTCAAGAGTCTTCTCCAATACTATAGTTCAAAAGCATCAATTCTTCTGCAGTTAACCTTCTTTATGGTCCAACTCTCACATCCATACATGACTACTGGGGGAAAAAAATATAACTTTGACTATATAGACCTTTGTAGGCAAAGTAATGTCTCTGTTTTTTTTAATATGCTGTTTAGGTTTGTCAGTGGTTTTCTTCCAAGGAGCAGGCATCTTTTATTTTCATGGCTGCAGTCACCATCTGCAGGGATTTTGGAGCCCAAGAAAATAGTCTATCACCGTTTCCATTTGTTTCCCCATATATTTGCCATGAAGTGATAGTACCGAATGCCATGAGCTTAAGTTTTTGAATGTTAAGTTTTAAGCCAGCTTTTTAACTTTCCTCTTTCACCTTAATCAAGAGGCTCCTTAGTATATGTTTCTAAATAAAACATGTGTTTAAATTAATGTTTAATTGGAGGATAATTGTTTTACAATGCTGTGTCGGTTTCTGCTATATAAAATGAATCAGCCATAAGTGTGTGTGTGTGTGTGTGTGTGTGTGTGTGTGTGTGTGTGTATCTATTTATCTATATATTATGTCTCTTGTTCCTCACTCTCCCTCCATACCACCCCTTTGACTGTCACAGGGCACCAAGTTGAGTTCCTTGTGTTATAAAACAACTTCCCACTAGCCATCGTTTTTGCATATGATAATGTATATACTTCAATGCTACTCTCTCAATTCATCCTGCTTTTTTTCCATATCCTACTGTCTACACCTCTGTTTTCTCTGTCTACATATCTGTTCCTGCCCTACAAATAGGTTCATAGTACTATTTTCTAGATTCTATATATATGCATTAATATGTGCATTAGTTGCTCTGTTGTATCTGACATTTTGCTACCCCATGGACTTTAGTGCATCAGGCTCCTCTGTGCATGGGATTTTCCAGGCAAGAATACTAGAGTGAGTTTCCATTTACTTCTCTAGGGATCAAATATGCATCTCCTGCATTGCAGATGAACATTTTACCATCTGAACCAGCAGGATAAAATGTTAATATATGACAGACTTTATTTCCTTGGGCTACAAAATCACTGCAGATGGTGACTGCAGCCATAAAATTAAGAGACACCTACTCCTTGGAAGAAAGCTATGACTAAACTAGACAGCATATTAAAAACCAGAGACATGACTTTGCTGACAAAGGGCCATCTAGGCAAAGCTATGGTTTTTCCAGTAGTCGTGTATGGATGTGGGAGTTTAACTATAAAAAAACAGAGCTGAAGAACTGATGCTTTTAAACTATGGGGTTGGAGAAGATTCTTGAGGGTCTCTTGGACTGCAAGGAGATCAAATGAATCAATACTAAAGGAGATCAGTCCTGAATATTCATTGGAAAGACTGATTCTGAAGCTGAAGCTCTAATACTTTGGCCACCTGAATTGAAGAACTCTCATTGAAAAAGACCCTGATGCTAGGAAAGATTGAAGGCAGGAGGAGAATGGGACAACAGAGGACAAGATGTTTGGATGGCATCACAGACTTAATTGACATGAGTTTGAGGAAGCTCTGGGAGTTGGTAATGGACAGGGAAACCTGGCATCCTGCAGGCCATGGGGTCACAAAAAGGCAGACACGACTGAGCAACTGAACTGAACTGATGCATATATATTTTGTCTCTACTTCATTTTGTGAGGCAACAGGCTCTAGGTTCATCCACTTCAGTTCAGCAGACTCAAATCATTCCTTCTAATGACTAAGTAATACCCCATTGTTATATGTACTAAAACTTCCTTATCCATTCATCTGTGGATAGACATCTAGGTTGCTTCCATGTCCTATCTGCTGCAAATAGTGCTGCAATGAACATTTTACAATATTTTTATATAACAGTTTATAATATTTATAATTGAGATTCCATGAGTTCACTCTTCCATTTACTAATGTTATACAAGTCTGTATGTGTGTGTGTGTGTGTGTGCGTGCGTGTGTGTGTGTGTACATGTCACAGAATCCAATCACAGCTTCCTCACCCCCTGAAAGGTTAATAAATTGAGAGAGAAGTCCTTAGGGCAAGGAACTGTGACTATATTTGTAAAACCATCAGGCTGAGTACTAGTGTCCTAAAGAACAGTCCTATCTGAGTTAGAATTCAGGCTTATCTGTATTCCAAAGGGAGGGGATTGTGTCTAGTAGTTGCAAACTTCTGGGTGCCAGAAATTTGTGTGCTTGCAAACGTCCATATAGGTCTGGTTACAATATCCTTATGAAATTCAAAAAGGACACATTATTTTCTGTTACATAACAGAAAATAACAGAATACAATAGTTAGAGATAAAGGAATAGATGGAATATGGAGTCAGGCTTGTTTTTCTATTGCAAACAAAGCACAAAGTTTGAGAGCAATTAAGATTCAGGCTGCTTGGGTTTGGATTTCTGCTGCAAATTTTACTAGTTCTGTGACCCAAGCCATGTTTCAAAATCATCTTCTGCTGAAGTTTTCTCATCTCTAAGTGAGGATAACAGTGTATCAATCTTTTAAAATTGTTATTGCTGTTGTTGTATAGTCACCAAATCATGTCTGACTCTTTGGGGAGCTCACAGACTGCAGCCCCATCAAATTCTCCTGTTCATGAGATTTCCTAGGCAAGAATACTGGAGCAGGTTGCCATTTCCTACTTCAGGGGATCTTCCTGGCCCAGGGATCAAACTCACATCTCCTGCATTGGCAGGCAGATTCTTTACACTGATTTTGTACTGCTGAGCCACCTGAAAACCTCTTCTCATAAGATTATCAGTATTAAATAAGTTAATATTTGTAAAACACTTAGAACCATATCAAACAGATTTGAGATGCTATCTAAGTAATTGTTAAATAAATATACAAATGTAGGAATATTGCTACATGTAATTTCTGGTTATTGATTTTATCTGCAATATAGTATTCCATCAGAGGTATACATTTAAGCATTCCCTTTGGATGGCTGATCTAGCCATCTAATCTAATTATATTTCTCTTCGAACAAGAGTAGATAAATTCTTCATGTTTGTCCTTTTGTTTACCTGTGCTAATTTGTATTTAGATTCAATGTCAGAAATTGAAATTGATGTTGAGATTCCATGAGTATTAAAGTTAATATTTAACTATTTGGAAATGCCTATGCAACTATATTGGATGAATGTTTTCAGCTTTAATAAATTGTGCTTTAATATGTGTGCTTTCTTATAGTCTGGACACATTTCATGACATACTAATATATGATATTGTAAAACTTTTGCCATCCAAAGTCAGTTTAATCCATATAAATACGTTCTTATTATAACATAAATTCTATTCATTTACCACTTAGAGTGCTTCATTTTGTAACTATCTATGTAGCATGTACCATATCCCAGATATTATTCTAGACACTGTATACAGCCAAGACAGGATGCTCACTGAATATTTAGGACTCACTTTTTACCTTTGTGGATGGTGGAAAGGAGGGCTTCCCTGGTAGCTCCGCTGGTAAGGAATACGCCTACAATGCATGTGACCCTGGTTTGATTCTTGGGTCAGAAAGATACCCTGGAGAAGGGATAGGCTATCCACTCCAGTATTCTTGTCCTTCCCTAGTGGCTCAGTTGGTAAAGAATCCGATAATAATCTGGGAGACCTGACTTTGATGTCTGGTTTGAGAAGATACCCTAGAGGAGTGCATGGCAGCCCTCTCATGCCTGGAGAATCCTCATGGGCAGAGGAATCTGGCTAGCTGCAGTCCATGGGATCACAAAGAGTCTGACACGACTGAATGACTAAACACAGCATGACACAAACTTGATAAAGGCTTGAGAAAGAACAACAGAAAAAGAAAAGGATAAGAAGAGATGGAGAAAGTGGTAAACATAAGCTAAATTAAGTGGGAACATTGAATATAAGATAGAAAACGTACAGCAAACTAGATAAGAATAAAAGATCATCACATAGTCCAGTTGCTTTTAAACATGATTGCTCATTAGAAACATATCTGCAGCTCTGGAGAAAAAAATGCCATATCTAGGTATTTATATTTTTCAAAAGCTTTCAAGATAATTCTGATATGCATCTGGATTTTAAATACTAATTACAGGATTTTATATTAAATAATAGTTTTAGTGATATAGAATAAATTATTTTTCTGTTGTCCAATCATGATACAATAGTATTAAGTGAGTAATAGTTACATAATCATAATAGTAAAATATGTTTATCAGTTTTCACAATCAGTAGCCAGACAAAAAGTAAAAGATGGTTACAATGCAAGCCTTAATAGGAACATGACTAACAATAATATAAAATAAACCATACAATTTGGGGAGGTCAAGCAGAGTGACATGGCAAGTGGAAGTGCATACATGCAGATATTTTCATCCACCCAGCTGTCTATGGCTTTTGGTTGGTGCATGTAATCCATTTACATTTAAGATAATTATCCATATGCATGATCCTATTACTATTTTTTAAATTGTTTTGGGTTTATTTTCTGCAGACTTTTCCCTTCTCTTGTGTTTCCTGCCCAGAGAAGTTCCTTTAGCATTTTTTGTAAAGCTGGTTTTGTGATGCTGAACTGTCTTAACTTTTGCTTGTCCAAAAAGCTTTTGATTTCTCCATCAAATCTGAATAAGAGTCTTGCTGGGTAGATTATTTTGGGTTATAAATTCTTCCTTTGCGTCATTTTAAGTATATCCTGACATTAGGGATTCCATTGAGCTGATAACATGATGGGGGTTCCCTTGTATGTTGCCTGCCATTTTTCCCTTGTTGCTTTTAATATTTTATCTTTGTCTCTAAATTCTGTCAGTTTTATTACTATATCTTAGTGTGTTCTTCATTGTTTTTTTCCCGCTTGGATCTCTCTGCTTTCTGCACTTGGTTGACTCTTTCTTTTCCCATGTTTGCAAAGTTTTCAATTATTATCTCTTCCAATATTTTATCAGACCACTTCTCTCTTTTTATTCTTTTAGGACCCCTATAATGTGGATGTTGGTGAATTTAATGTTGTCCCAAGGTCTTTTAGGCAATCTTCGTATTATTTTTCCAGTATTCTGTTCTTCAGCATTGATTTTCACCATTTTGTCCTTCACGTCATTTATTCATTCTTCTGCCTTATTAATTCTGCTATTGATTCCTTCTAGTGTATTATTTATCTCTGTTTGTTTATCCTTTAGTTCTTATAGGTCTTTGGTAAACATTTCTTACATCTTGTCCAATGTGTTCCTGAGATCCTGGCTCATCATTACTATCATTATTCTGAATTATTTTTTTCTGGAAGGTTGTCTATTTTCAACTCATTTAGTTGTTTTTCTGTGGTTTTATCTTGTTTCTTCATCTGGGACATAACTTTCTGCTTTTCCATCATGATTTACATTTTATAATATGGCTTCTGTTTTAGCCACTGATGAGATTGTTCTTCTTCTGTTTGCCCTTTGATGGATGAGACTAAGAGGCTGTGTAAGCTTCCTAATAGGAGGGACTGGCAATGGGAAAAGCTGGGTCTTGCTCTTGTGGGCAGAACCTTCCTCAGTAAAGCTTTAAGCCAATTATCTGCTGAATCTAGTGTTTCCATTTTTCTCCACTTGTGTTTTTGATGTATTCAAAGAAATTATTCCAAGTTCTGATGTTTTGTGGTTTTATGTGGGGGCAATTTTGTGGTTTTCAAGGACAAAGAGTACATCTTAGACCTGGTGTTTATTGTGAAGGAATCAGCCATGTCTGGATCTCTTGAATAACTATTTTCTTTCATTGATGGAGGGTGTTCTTTGACCTATGGAGATAAAGACAGTTTCCTACACCTGTTCTTGGATATCTTAACTACCAGCCTTATCAGGCTACTTAACAAATCTAGATAAGTGACAGATCTATGGTTTAGGGGAAAAAATTTCCCAGTTTTGCCCTCCTATTGTAATAGGTTCGTTCTATTGAGATTGCCCAACAACTTCTTTGCCTCTAGTTGGTGGAAAGGAGATTTGAGTCACTAAAAAGAAGGTACCTCCTAACAGGCACTCATTGACCTGCAGTTTCCCTTGTTGGGGTTTCTGGTCATCAACATCTGGTTTCTAGGTGGGAGAGTATAGATGTGGCTCCTTTGTGTCAAGTGCACTTATTATTGATACTTAGTAATATTCCTGAACTTATGAGAACATCTGTTCAACCTGATGGTGGAATGAGTCTAACTAGGCCACCTTCTGTTGGTAGATTTGTAATAAGGAGACATGGGTCTTCTTCTTTTGGATGATGGGTTGTGACAGGCTCTGTCTGAATGTTGTGCCTCTAGTATTATGGTGCATAACTAATATGCTTCCTTCTACTAATTTTCAGCATATTTTTTTGACTGCCTTTGGTATTATTTCCACAGTGGTTACAGAAGTACTTGTTAATTGAAGGTATAGATAAAACTATATGCCTATCTGTCTAGACTGGCTTTTTGATTATACTTCTCAATCTTGTTGCTCTATCTTTGCTTATATATTTCATACTGAAGCAGTATTCTCTGTAATTTGAAAACAGATGACATATTTTGGCATTTATTTTCTAAAACAGTTATAATTCTCTTCACATTCTATACTTCTTTGTATACTAATTACTAAATGATAATACCAATCATTTAGGTAACTGGATATTTAATATGTTCTTAAAAGGCAAATTCATAAATATATCATGTCCTGATCATTTAAAACTCTAATTCCTCATATTTTCTTGTTTTACATAGCTTGCCTTCCAAACATATCTCCAATTACATCATGCAATAATATAATGCTTTAAAATTTCTTCATATCAAATTCTCCAACTGTTTTTGTAACTTTACTTGGTAATTGTATTGGTAAAATATATTTTCTGAGTGTTCTTTACCCTTTATGAATATTTAACATTTTAATCATAAGAGTGTCCTCTATGTAACTTATCCATCAATTTGATGATCTATTTGTTTCGATTTATTATCTAACAGATGTCTGTGTAGCTATAGACCCATATTAATAGTGTATCCTGTGGCTTGCAATGCCTTTCAAGTGATCAATGATGACTAAGACTAAACGATTTTGAGTTGAAAAGAAAACTCACTGAGAAATTAGCTCAATATGGTGAACTCACATTTTCTTACAAAAGCACAAAAGTCACAAATAGCTGCTGAATAACCACTGATGAAGAAAAAACAATGGAACCTACGAAAAGATACCCTACCTCCAAAGATAAAGAAGAAGCCAAAATGAGTTGTAAGAGGGGTGCAATAAAGACAAAATCAAATCCCATACCCACTGGTTGGGCAACCCACAAACTAGAAAACAATTATGTTCTTCATTCACTCGGTTGTTTCTGACTCTTTGTGATTCCATGAATTGAAGTGCACAAGGTTTCCTTGTCCTTCACTACCTTCCAGGGTTTGCTCAAACTCATGTCCATTGAGTCAGTAATGCCATCAAACCATCCCATCCTATGTTGCCCTCTTCTTCTTGCGCCCTCAATCTTTCCCAGCATCAGGGTCTTTTCCAGTAAACAGGCTCTTTGCATCAGGTGGCCAAGATATTGGAACTTCAGCTTTAGCATTAGTCCTTCCAATTAATATTCAAGGTTGATTTCTTTAAGAGTTGACTGGTTTGATCTCTTGCTGCTCAAGGGACTCTCAGGAGTCTTCTTCAACATCACAGTTAGAAAGCATCTGTTATTTGGCACTCAGCCTTCTTTGTGATCCAACCTTCACATCCATGCACGACTACTGGAAAAAACAGAACTTTGACTATATAGACCTTTGTTAAAAAAGTGTTGTCTTTGATTTTAATATGTTGTCTCGTGTTTTAATTTTATGGCTGCAGTCACAGTCTGCAGTGATTTTGGAGCCCAAGAAAATATAGTCTGTCACTGTTTCCATTTTTTCCCCATCTTTTTTCCATAAAGGGATGGGACTGATTCCTATGATCTGAGCTTTTTCAATAAAGCAGAGATCAAAATGCCAACATTTGTTGGATCATAGGAAAAACAAGGGAATTCCAGAAAAACAAAAAGAATAAAAACATCTACATTGACTATTGACAGCTTCATTAACTATGAAGCCTTTGACTATGTGGATCACAACAAACTGAAAAATTCTTAAAGAGATGGGAATACCAGAGCACCTTACCTACCTCCTGAGAAACCTGTATGCAGATCAAGAAGCAACATTTGGAACCGGACATGGAACAATGGACTGGTTCAAAATTGGAATAACAGTAAGTCAAGGCTGTATATTTTCACCCTGCTTATTTAATTTATAAGTAGTGTACATCATGGGAAATGCCAGGCTGGATGAAGCTCAAGCTGAAATCAAGATTTCCAGGAGAAATATCAATAACCTCAGATATACAGATGACACCACCTTAAAGGCAGAATGTGAAGAGAAACTAAAGTGCTTGACCTTCTTGATGAAGGTGAAAAGGCAAGTGAAAAAGCTGGCTTAAAACTCTACATTGAAGAAAAAATTATATCACAGAGGTTATCTTACTGGAGTGGGGATTCAGAACCCCTAGACTGGGGCAAGAAACAAGAAGAAGAGTTCCAAGAGATCTTCCTTTGAAAGCCAGTGTAGTTTGATTGTAGAACTTCCTCAGGACTGAATAACAGAAATCCACTTTTGGAGAGTCCACACAAAGTCTCATGCTCATCAAGATCCAAGACATAAAAGCAGTGACTCTATAAGATGCTCAACTGGACTTAACTGCTAGAATTGAAGAGTCTCCTTCAGAGGTAGTGGACAGCTGTGGCTCAATGTAGGGATAAAAACATTGGCAGGATCAGTTCTGGGAAGTACCCATTCAAAAGATACCTGCTCAAGGCCATCGTTATCCCCACCAAACAGTGTGCAGGCTTCAGTGCTGACTTTCCTCAGGCTAAACAACTGACAGGAAGGAACACAGTTGCAGCCAAGTGACCTAAAATCTCCCTGAACAAGGCTCTGCCCACCAGAGGGACAAGAGCCAGACCAATTACTGCATGGTAGGAACTAGTTATTTACATCAGGAAGGCTGCACAAGCCTCTTAGACAGCTTCATTCACCAGAAGGCAGACAATAGAAATAAGAACTGTAGTCCTGCATCATGGGGAATGGAAACAGTGTCTCAGAAAATTAGACAAGATGAGATGGCAGGGTAATAAGTCCCAGATCAAGGCACAAGATGAAACTGAGAACAGCCAATTGAAATGAAACAGACTGGTTCCAAATAGTAAAAGGAGTACGTCAAGGCTGTATATTGTCACCCTGCTTATTTACCTTGTATGCAGAGTACATCATGAGAAATGCTGAACTGGAGGAAAAACAAGCTGGAATCAAGATTGCCGGGAGAAATATCAGTAACCTCAGAGATGCAGATGACACCACCCTTATGGCCGAAAGTGAAGAGGAACTCAAAAGCCTCTTGATGAAAGTGAGAGAGGAGAGTGAAAATGTTGGCTTAAAGTTCAACATTCAGAAAACGAAGGTCATGACATCCGGTCCCATCACTTTATGGGAAATAGATGGGGAAACAGTGGAAACAGTGTCAGATTTTATTTTTTGGGGCTCCAAGATCACTGCAGATGGTGACTGCAGCCATGAAGTTAAAAGACGCTTACTCCTTTGAAGAAAAGTTATGACCAACTTAGATAGTACATTCAAAAGGAGAGACATTACTTTGCTGACTAAGGTCCATCTAGTCAAGGCTATGGTTTTTCCAGCAGTCATGTATGGATGTAAGAGTTGGACTGTGAAGAAGGCTGAGTGCTGAAGAATTGATGCTTTTGAATTGTGGTGTTGGATAAGACTCTTGAGAGTCCCTTGGACTGCAAGGAGATTCAACCAGGCCATTTTGAAGGAGATCAGCCCTGGGATTTTCTTGGAGCGAATGATGCTAAAGCTGAAACTCCAGTACTTTGGCCACCTCATGTGAAGAGTTGATTCATTGGAAAAGACTCTGATGCTAGAAGGGATTGGAGGCAGGAGGAGAAGGGGATGACAGAATGAGATGGCTGGATGGTATCACTGACTCAATGGACACTAGTCTGAGTGAACTCCAGGAGATGGTGATGTACAGGAGGCCGGGCATGCTGCAATTCATGGGATCACAAAGAGTCGGACACAAATGAGCGAATGAATTGAACTGAATTGAACTGAAGATCATCCAAGATCTCAAAAAGAAGGATGGCATGCATCCAGAAGACACAAAAAAAGTTTAAAACCAAAGCAAACAACCAATCAAAAAAAAAAAAAAAAAAAGAAAGAAAGAAAAATGGGTGGACTATCTAAATAGACATTTCTCTAAAGAAGATATACAAATGACCAAAAAGCACATTTAAAGATGTTCAACATCACTAATTATTGTGTGTGTGTGTGTGTGTGTGCACACCCTCAGTTATGTCTGACTCTTTGTGACCCTCTGGACTGTAGCCCATCAGGATCCTCTCTCCTTGGAATTATCCTGGTAAGAAGGCTAAAAGGGTTTGCTGTTTCCTCCTCCAGGGTATCTTCCTGACCAAGGGATCAGACCCTCATTACTTATATCTCCTAATTTAGCAGGAAGATTCTTTACCACTGAATCAAACTTAAATTAGCTTCAAATTGAAAGATGCTTACTCCTTGGAAGAAAAGTTATGACCAAACTAGATAGCATATTCAAAAGCAGAGACATTACTTTGCCGACTAAGGTCCGTCTAGTCAAGGCTATGGTTTTTCCTGCAGTCATGTATGGATGTGAGAGTTGGACTGTGAAGAAGGCTGAGCACTGAAGAATTGATGCTTTTTAGCTGTGTTATTGGAGAAGACTCTTGAGAGTCTCTTGGACTGCAAGGAGATCCAACCAATCCATTCTGAAGAAGATCTGCCCTGGGATTTCTTTGGAAGGACTGATGCTAAAGCTGAGACTCCAGTACTTTGGCCACCTCATGTGAAGAGTTGACTCATTGGAAAAGATTCTGATGCTGGGAGGGATTGGGGGCAGAAGGAGAAGGGGACGACAGAGGATGAGATGGCTGAATGGCATCACTGACTCGATGGACATGAGTCTGAGTGAACTCCAGGAGATAGTGATGGACAGGGAGACCTGGCGTGCTGCGATTCATGGGGTCACAAAGAGTCAGACATGACTGAGCGACTGAACTGTGAACTGTAAGTATGTTTTGGTTCAGGAAAGGGAGTTAAACCTCTAGGTAAAGAGCAAAGAAAATTAAAGTTTAAGATTCTGATAGGAAAGATGTTTTCATTTATTCCCCTTTTATTCTCCATGGAGTACATTTCTCACACTTTGCCTTTGGTAAAGACACAGGAGTCTGGACAAGACCCATGGAGAGAAAAAAGGCAACAGAAGATGATGAGAGGTTGCTGTGGGGACACTGCAAAACCATAGCAAGAAGAGATGTTGCAGTCCTTCCATTTCTAAATGACCCTTAGTGGTAAAGGATATGGACTGGTCTCCGCCCAAATTTCCTATTCTAATAACACCAGTACTCGGTCAATGTCTGTTTTGTGACCAATTTGCTGAAGTGTTCGGATCACTTTTCAATGTCATTAACCTCTGAATACTCAGAGCTATTAACATCTAAGAAAGCAATTCAAGGATTTCCCTGGTGGTACAATGGAAAAAAATCTGCCTCATTGCAGGGGACACAGTTTCAATACATGGTCCAGGAAGGTTCCACATGCTGCAGAGCAACCATAGCACAACTACTGGAGCCCTCAAGTCCTAGAGTCCTGATGCCACAATTGCTAAAGACTATGTGCCTAGAGCCTGTTCTCCACAACAAAAGAAGTCACCACAATGAGAAGTCTCTGCCCACAGCAACTAGAGAAAGCTTATGCAGAGCAACAAAGACCCAGCAAAATTATAAATAAACAAATAGTTATAAGAAAAGAATAAATCTACTTTGACTTAAAAAAAAAAGAAGAAGAAAATTAAAGAAGTAAATATATCAAAATCAAATACCAATAATTTGGGAGTCCTCAGTGTTTCAGTTTAATAGGCTGTACACAACCAGATTAGATATCAGCTTCCAAGGGAAGAATGTGAGTTATATAGAGATTATGATGTGACAACTACATTCAACATAGAATTGAAGCCACATAGTCAATGCAGTTCGTAGTAAAATCTAACGCCTTCCTTTGTCCCAGAGAACAGGTACTACATTCACAACTCACAGATCTGCAAACTGCACATTATTTTTTTAATGAATTGTAATCCTCATATACAGGCCACTGACTTCATCAGAACCATCAGCAAGAATATAAGTTTTGGTCCTGAAGTCATGGCCCCAATTATTAGAGAAATGAAAATCAAAACTAGAATGAAGTATCACCTCACACCAGTCAAAATGGCGATAATAAAAAAGTCTACAAATAATAAATGTTGGTGAGGATTAATGTAAATTTATACAGTATAACCACTATGGAGAAGAGTATGGAAGTTTCTTATAAAACTAAAATTAGAACTACCATATGATCCAGCAATACCTTCTGCATATACCTGAGGAAAAATATGATCCACAAGGATACATGCTCCCCAACGTCCATTGCAGCTCTCTTCACAAAAGCCAAGACATGGAAACAACTAAATGCCTATTACAGATGAATGGATTAGAAAAGAGGTACATGAATATAATGGAATATTATTTAACCATTAAAAATATTGTAATAATGTCATTTTTAGTAACATGGATGGACCTAAAGATTGAAATTGTGAGTGACTTTAGCAACTTCAAATTCTAAAAGATGATGCTGTGAAATTGCTGCACTCAACATGCCAGCAAATTTGGAAGCTCATCAGTGGCCAGAGGACTGGAAAAGGTCAGTTTTCATTCTAATCCCAAATGAAAGGCATTGCCGAAGAATGCTCAAACTACCATACAATTACTGTCATTTCTCACACTAGTAAAGCAATCCTCAAAATTGTCCAAGCCAGGTTCCAACAGTATGTGAACCGTGAACTTCCAGATGTTCAAGCTAAAATTAGAAAATGCAAAGGAATGAGAGATCAAATTTCAATATCTGTTGGATCATCGAAAAAGCAAGAGAGTTTCAGGAAAACATCTACTTCTGCTTTATTGACTATGCCAAACCCTTTTGACTGCATGGATCACAAAAAACAGTGTGAAATTCTGAAAGAGATGGGAATAACAGACCACTTGACCCGCCTCTTGAGAATCTGTATGCAGGTCAGGAAGAACAGGTAGAACTGGACATGGAACAGCAGACTGGTTCCATATAGAGAAAGGAGTACATCAAGGCTGTATATTGTCACCCTGCTTATTTAACTAATATGCAGAGTACATCATGAGAAACTCTGGGCTGGATGAAGCACAAGCTGGAATCAGCATTGTTGGGAGAAATATCAATAATCTCAGATATGAAGATGACACCATAGAGGTGTCAAAAAGAACTAAAGAGCTTCTTGATGAAAGTGAAAGAGGGTAATGAAAACATTGACTTGAAAATCAACATTAAGAAAACTAAGATGATGGCATCTGGTCCCATCACTTCATCCAAATAGAAGGGGAAACAGTGAAATCATGACAGACTTTACGTCTTTGGGCTCCGAAATCATTTCAGATGGTGACAGCAGCCATGAAATTAAAAGATGCTTGCCTCTTAGAAGAAAAGTTATGACCAACATAGACATCATATTAAAAAGCAGAGACATTACTTTGTCAACAAAGATTTGTCTAGTCAAGGCTGTGGTTTTTCCAGTAGTCTTGTATGGATATTGCTGAAGATTGATGATTTTGAACTAGGATGTTGGAGTAGACTCTTGAGATTCCTTTGGAATGCAAGGAGATCCAACAAGTCCATCCTAAAGGAGATCAGTTCTGGGTGTTCATTGGAAGGACTGATGAAGAAGCTGGAAGTCCAATAATTTGGCCACCTAATGAGAAGAGCTGACGCATTGGAAAAGACCCCAATACTGGGAAAGATTGAACGTGAGGGGAGATGGGGATGACAGAGGATGAGATGGTTAGATAGCATCACCGACTCAATACACATGACTTCGAGTAAACTCTGGTCATTGGTGATGGACATGGAGACCTGACATGCTGCGGTCCCAAAGAGTCAGAAATAACTGAGCATCTGAACTGAACTGTATGGATATGAGAGTTGGATTATAAAGAAAGCTGAGTGCCAAAGAATTAATGCTTTTGAACTGTGGTGTTGGAGAAGACTTGATATTCCCTTGGACTGCAAGGAGATCCAACCAGTCCATTCTAATGGAAATCAGTCCTAATAATTCATGGGAAGAACTAATGTAGAAGCCGAATCTCCAGTTCTTTGGCCACCTGATTTGAAGAACTGTCTTATTAGAAAAGACCCTTATACTGAGAAAGGTTGAAGATGGGAGGAGACGGGAAAAACAGAAGATGAGATGGTCTGATGGCATCACCAACTCAATGGACGTGAGTTTGAGTAAACTCTGGGAGTTGGTGATTGACAGGGAGGCCTGGCCTGCTGCTGTCCATGGAGTCACCAAGAGTCGGACATGACTGAGCAACCGAACTGCATTTTCTTGGAACACTTACATATAATGAAAGTTATGGAAAAACCTGGAATGCCTCGTTTCCAATAAGTTAATGCTGAACTTTAAGTGCTATGTCTAAGAATTAAGCTGTACAATTAATTTATGAAATATACTGGGTTTTATGCCTAAAAACTAGAGAATATAGTCTATCAAGAAAGATATGAAATGATAAAAGTTTTGCTTTAAATTAGTATTTGGGACATTAGCAAGATGGCAAATAGAAGGCTTCAGACCCTGTTTTCTCCCATGGAGACCTCTTTTAAGTAATAATAGGTAGTCCAATTCTCTTTGTGAATAATTCAGAAGACTTTGGGTCTCCTCCAACTCAGGCAACTTCTTCTGTCATTTGTTGTCTACTATAATTTGGTAATTTTGTATCTTTGGCATTTTAAAGACAGGTAATATTTGCCAAATTATAAGTGTATATTTTCAGGTATACATCTTATAAATACTACTAAAAATATTAGAGTAATTTTGGAAGTGTTCATTCATTTGAGGTATTAAGACACTTATTTTTAACAGTATAGTATAATATTCATCTTTTTGTTCTAGTTCCACTCTGCTAACTCTTTTCCCCTTTTTAGACTTCAAATATGAACAAAAATATTAAAAACAAATAATAATAACAGAGTATAAATATAGATCTTAAAAAAAAAAAAAACCCTGCTCCAACAAAGAAACAAAGCAAAATTTCTGAACAGATCAAAAAAGATATTTAACATTCAATATGGAGGATTTCTCTAATGGTTCAGTGAAGAATTCACCTGCCAGTGAAAGAGACATGGGTTCAATTCCTAATCTGGGAAGATCCCACATGCTTGTGTGCCACAACTATTGAACCTCTGCTTGAGGGCCCAGAAGCTACAAACACTGAGACCAAGTACCATAACTACTGAATGCTCCAGAAGTGAAATCACTTCAATCAGAAGCCATGCACCACACTAGAGAGAATCCCTGCTCACTGCAACTGGAAAAAAACCTGAACATCAATGACTACCCAGCACAGCCTTAAATAAATAAATTAATTAAATTATATATAAAAATATTCAATATAGAAAAAGAACACAATAAGCTTCTCAACATAATTTTCCTTGCTTGAGTGCTCAGTTGTGTCTGACTCTGTGCAACCCCATTTACTGTTGCCTGCCAAGCTCTTCTGTCCATGGGATTATCCTGGCAAGAATACTGGAGTGGGTTGTCATTTCCTCCTCCAGGCGATCTTCCAAACCCAGAGACTGAACTCATGTCTCCTGTGGCCCCTGCAATGGAAGGCAGATTTTTTACCACTGAGCTACCAGGGAAGTCCCCAAGTGCTAATTAAAAGCATCAAAAACTTACTGCTAACAGCCTATTATAATGTCTAGAAACCTAAACACTGAAAATACCAAGTGTTGGTGAAGATATAGAACAATAGGAATTCTCATTCTTGGTTCAGTTCAGTTCAATCACTCAGTCATGTCTGGCTCTTTGGACCCCATGGACTGCAGCATGCCAGGCTTCCCTGTCCATCACCAACTTCCAGAGCTTGTTGAAACTCATTCTCTGTAGGTGATAAGTAAAATTGGTACAGCCACAATTTGAAAGCGTGTTTGGTAGTTACTTAACTAGCTAAATAAAGACACACCTTATGATACAGCATTCATGCAATTTAGCATTTATTTAACTGATTTGAACATTTAGGACCACATAAAAATCTGTGAATGAATATTGACTGCAACTTATGGAGACAATTATTATTTATAATCAAAAAAAAGTAAGCAGTAAAGATGTCTTTCACTATTGGCTGTAAGATAGGTTTAAGTATATGTTGTACAAGGCAAAGAATATAGTCAATATTTTGTAGTAACCACAAATGGAAAATAACCTTTAAAATTATATGTTAAAAAAGCATGCATCCATACAGTTTAATAATAATATTCAGTGATTAAAGTAAGTGCCTAATCCATCTGACATTAATTAATCAAATGGATCTTGGTAAGGAGCCAAATCTAGAAGGCTACATACACAGAGTAAGGCCAGTAATTTGGCACTATTGAGAAAGCAAAATTAGGCAAATTCTGGGAGATAATGAAGGATAGGGAAGCCTGGAAGGATAGGAAGCAGTCTATGGGGTCACCTAAAGAGTCAATCATGACAGCGACTTAACAATAGCGATTGAGAAAAAAAAAAAAAAAAAGATAGAAATGAAAAGGCAGATCATTTGCCAGTCTTGGGAAAGAGCAGTGTTTCAGGAGAGGAAGCACAGGGAACAACTTTAAAGCAGTGGAACTAATTGTTATGTTATTGCAGTGGTGGATAAACTTGTTCCAATTTACAACACAAATAGTGATCCTTAATGTATGCAAATAAACAACAACAACAATAAAAACAGAAGATCAAAGAACTTTGGGAGAGAATGAAGAGTAACAAAAATAGTGAAATTAATAAAGTACATCATTTTGTTAGTATTCTTCTCTTAAAACTGCTGACTCGAGTACACTGGAAAAAGATGTTTTGACAGGAAATTGTAAAACTAAAGACAAAATAACTGTATAAGTACATAAACATTATGCTCTAATTGGTAAACTTGTTTCTCACAAGGATATGAATTAGCAATTCTGAAATTGCTATATGTACATAATGGAATTTTAAAAATAAGTAAGTGAATGGAGGATAGTTGAAGTTAGTTGCTTTATTGTTGGAGGAGGAAATTATTGACAGGTAAGTAGGGAAGAGAGGTTAGTGTGACTCATTTGGTACGGGATTAGAGTGGGAGGCAAGAAGATGAGTCATGTTGAGCCTTTATGCTGCTGCTGCTGCTGCTGCTAAGTCATTTTAGTTGTGTCTGACTCTGTGCGACTCCATAGACAGCAGCCCACCAGGCTCCTCTGTCCCTGGGATTTTCCAGGCAAGAGTACTGGAGTGGGGTGAGCCTTTATAGATGCATCTAATTGTGGCTGAGGCGATAAAGAATCCTCCTGCAATGCAGGAGACCCAAGTTCGATTCCTGAGTTGGGAAGATCCCCTGGAGAAGGAAAAGGCTACCCACTACAGTACTCTAGCCTGGAGAATTCCATGGACTATATAGTTCATTGGGTCACAAAAAGTCAGACATAACTGAGTGACTTTTTTTTTATGTTTTAATTGCATTAGTAGTCATAGATGTGTGTATACATGTGGGTTTGTAGAGATTAATGCATTTCCCAACTCTGCTCATTGAGAGGGTCTAGAAATAAGCACACCCAATACCCAGAACTTGATTTCTTTTTCTCTTTTTTTTTCTTTTTTTAATTTTAACATCTTTAATTCTTACATGCGTTCCCAAACATGAACTCCCCTCCCACCTCCCTCCCCATAACATCTCTGTGGGTCATCCCCATGCACCAGCTCCGCGCATGCTGTATCCTGCGTAAGACATAGACTGGCAATTCAATACTTACATGATAGTATACATGTTTCAATGCCATTCTCCCAAATCATCCCACCCTCTCCCTCTCCCTCTGAGTCCAAAAGTCCATTATACACATATGTGTCTTTTTTCCTGTCTTGCATACAGGGTCGAAATTGCCATCTTTCTAAATTCCACATATACGTGTTAGTATACTGTATTGGTGTTTTACTTTCTGGCTTACTTCACTCTGTATAATCGGCTCCAGTTTCATCCATCTCATCAGAACTGATTCAAATGTATTCTTTTTAATGGCTGAGTAATACTCCATTGTGTATATGTACCACAGCTTTCTTATCCATTCATCTACTGATGGACATCTAGGTTGTTTCCATGTCCTGGCTATTATAAACAGTGCTGCGATGAACATTGGGGTACATGTGTCTCTTTAAATTCTGGTTTCCTCGGTGTGTATGCCCAGCGGTGGGATTGCTGGGTCATACGGTAGTTCTATTTGAAACTTTTTAAGGAATCTCCACACTGTTCTCCATAGTGGCTGTACTAGTTTGCATTCCCACCAACAGTGTAAGACGGTTCCTTTTTCTCTACACCCTCTCCAGCATTTATTGCTTGCAGATTTTTGGATCGTAGCCATTCTGACTAGTGTGAAGTGGTACCTCATTGTGGTTCTGATTTGCATTTCTCTAATAATGAGTGATGTTGAGCATCTTTTCATGTGTTTGTTAGCCGTCCGTATGTCTTCTTTGGAGAAATGTCTATTTAGTTCTTTGGCCCATTTTTTGATTGGGTCGTTTATTTTTCTGGAATTGAGCTGTATAAGTTGCTTGTATATTTTTGAGATTAGTTGTTTGTCAGTTGTTTCATTTGCTATTATTTTCTCCCATTCAGAAGGCTGTCTTTTCACCTTGCTTACATTTTCCTTTGTTGTGCAGAAGCTTTTAATTTTAATTAGATCCCATTTGTTTATTTTTGCTTTTATTTCCAGAATTCTGGGAGGTGGATCATAGAGGATCCTGCTGTGATTTATGTCTGAGAGTGTTTTGCCTATGTTCTCCTCTAGGAGTTTTATAGTTTCTGGTCTTACATTTAGATCTTTAATCCATTTTGAGTTTATTTTTGTGTGGGGTGTTAGAAAGTGATCTAGAGACATTCTTTTACAAGAGGTTGACCAGTTTTCCCTGCACCACTTGTTAAAGAGATTGTCTTTACTCCATTGTATATTCTTGCCTCCTTTGTCAAAGATAAGGTGTCCATATGTGTGTGGATTTATCTCTGGGCTTTCTATATTGTTCCATTGATTTATATGTCTGTCTTTGTGCCAGTACCATACTGTTTTGGTGAATGTGGCTTTGTAGTAGAGCCTGAAGTCAGGCAAGTTGATTCCTCCAGTTCCATTCTTGTTTCTCAAGATTGCTTTGGCAATTCGAGGTTTTTTGTATTTCCATACAAATCTTGAAATTATTTCTTCTAGTTCTGTGAAAAATATGGCTGGTAGCTTGATAGGGATTGCATTGAATTTGTAAATTGCTTTGGGTAGTATACTCATTTTCACTATATTGATTCTTCCAATCCATGAACATGGTATATTTCTTCATCTATTAGTGTCCTCTTTGATTTCTTTCATCAGTGTTTTATACTTTTCTATATATAGGTCTTTAGTTTCTTTAGGTAGATATATTCCTAAGTATTTTATTCTTTTCGTTGCAATGGTGAATGGAATTGTTTCCTTAATTTCTTTTTCTACTTTCTCTTTTTTTTTTTTAAATTTTAGTTTTTTATTTTTTAAATTTTAAAATCTTTAATTCTTACATGCATTCCCAAACATGAACCCCCCTCCCACCTCCCTCCCCATAACATCTACTTTCTCATTATTAGTGTATAGGAATGCAAGGGATTTCTGTGTGTTGATTTTATATCCTGCAACTTTACTATATTCATTGATGAGCTCTAGTAATTTTCTGGTGGAGTCTTTAGGGTTTTCCATGTAGAGGATCATGTCATCTGCAAACAGTGAGAGTTTTACTTCTTCTTTTCCAATTTGGATTCCTTTTATTTCTTTTTCTGCTCTGATTGCTGTGGCCAAAACTTCCAGAACTATGTTGACTAGTACCGGTGAAAGTGGACATCCTTGTCTTGTTCCTGACTTTAGGGGAAATGCTTTCAATTTTTCACCATTGAGGATAATGTTTGCTGTGGGTTTGTCATAGATAGCTTTTATTATGTTGAGATATGTTCCTTCTATTCCTGCTTTCTGGAGAGTTTTTATCATAAATGGATGTTGAATTTTGTCAAAGGCCTTCTCTGCATCTATTGAGATAATCATATGGTTTTTATTTTTCAATTTGTTAATGTGGTGAATTACATTGATTGATTTGCGGATATTGAAGAATCCTTGCATCCCTGGGATAAAGCCCACTTGGTCATGGTATATGATCTTTTTAATGTGTTGTTGGATTCTGATTGCAAGAATTTTGTTGAGGATTTTTGTATCTATGTTCATCAGTGACATTGGCCTGTAGTTATCTTATTTTGTGTCATCTTTGTCAGGTTTTTGTATTAGGGTGATGGTGGGCTCATAGAATGAGTTTGGAAGTTTACCTTCCTCTGCAATTTTCTGAAGGAGTTTGAGTAGGATAGGTGTTGGCTCTTCTCTAAATTTTTGGTAGAATTCAGCTGTGAAGCCATCTGGACCTGGGCTTTTGTTTGCTGGAAGATTTCTGATTACAGTTTCAATTTCCATGCTGGTGATGGGTCTGTTAAGATTTTCTATTTCTTCCTGGTTCAGTTTTGGAAAATTGTACTTTTCTAAGAATTTGTCCATTTCTTCCACGTTGTCCATTTTATTGGCATACAACTGCTGATAGTAGTCTCTGATGATCCTTTGTATTTCTGTGTTGTCTGTTGTGATCTCTCCATTTTCATTTCTAATTTTATTGATTTGATTTTTCTCTCTTTGCTTCTTGATGAGTCTGGCTAATGGTTTGTCAATTTTGTTTATCCTTTCAAAGAACCAGCTTTTGGCTTTGTTGATTTTTGCTATGGTCTCTTGTTTCTTTTGCATTTATTTCTGCCCTAATTTTTAAGATTTCTTTCCTTCTACTAACTCTGGGGTTCTCCAATTCTTCCTTTTCTAGTTGCTTTAGTTGTAGAGTTAGGTATTTTATTTGATTTTTTTCTTGTTTCTTGAGGTATGCCTCTATTGCTATGAACTTTCCTCTTAGCACTGCTTTTATAGTGTCCCACAGGTTTTGGGTTGTTGTGTTTTCATTTTCATTCGTTTCTATGCATATTTTGATTTCTTTTTTGATTTCTTCTGTGATTTGTTGGTTATTCAGAAGTGTGTTGTTCAACCTCCATATGTTGGAATTTTTAATAGTTTTTCTCCTGTAATTGAGATCTAATCTTAATGCATTATGGTCAGAAAAGATGCTTGGAATGATTTTGATCTTTTTGAATTTATCAAGTTTAGATTTATGGCCCAGGATGTGATCTATCCTGGAGAAGGTTCCATGAGCACTTGAAAAAAAGGTGAAATTCATTGTTTTGGGGTGAAATGTCCTATAGATATCAATTAGGTCTAACTGATCTAATGTATCATTTAAAGTTTGCGTTTCTTTGTTAATTTTCTGTTTAGTTGATCTGTCCATAGGTGTGAGTGGGGTATTAAAGTCTCCCACTATTATTGTGTTATTGTTGATTTCCCCTTTCATACTTGTTGGCATTTGTCTTACATATTGTGGTGCTCCTATATTGGGTGCATATATATTTATAATTGTTATATCTTCTTCTTGGATTGATCCTTTGATCATTATGCAGTGGCCTTCTTTGTCTCTTTTCACAGTCTTTGTTTTAAAGTCTATTTTATCGGATATGAGTATTGCCACTCCTGCTTTCTTTTGGTCTCTATTTGCGTGGTTTATCTTTTTACAGCCCTTCACTTTCAGTCTGTATGTGTCCCTTGTTTTGAGGTGGGTCTCTTGTAAGCAGCATATAGAGGGGTCTTGTTTTTGTATCCATTCGGCCAGTCTTTGTCTTTTGGTTGGGGTGTTCAAACCATTTACATTTAAGGTAATTATTGACAAGTATGATCCCACTACCATTTACTTTATTGTTTTGGGTTCGGGTTTATACACCCTTTTCGTGTTTCCTGTCTAGAGAATATCCTTTAGAATTTGTTGGAGAGCTGGTTTGGTGGTGCTGAATTCTCTCAGCTTTTGCTTGTCTGTAAAGCTTTTGATTTCTCCTTCGTATTTGAATGAGATCCTTGCAGGGTACAGTAATCTGAGCTGTAGGTTATTGTCTTTCATCACTTTAAGTATGTCTTGCCATTCTCTCCTGGCCTGAGGAGTTTCTATTGAAAGATCAGCTGTTATCCTTATGGGAATCCCCTTGTGTGTTCTTTGTTGTTTTTCCCTTGCTGCTTTTAATATTTGTTCTTTGTGTTTGATCTTTGTTAATTTGATTAATATGTGTCTTGGGGTGTTTTGCCTTGGGTTTATCCTGTTTGGAACACTCTGTGTTTCTTGGACTTGGGTGATTATTTCCTTCCCCATTTTAGGGAAGTTTTCAACTATTATCTCTTCAAGGATTTTCTCATGATCTTTCTTTCTGTCTTCTTCTTCTGGGACTCCTATAATTCGAATGTTGGAGCGTTTCATATTGTCCTGGAGGTCTCTGAGATTGTCCTCATTTCTTTTAATTCGTTTTTCTTGTTTCCTCTCTGATTCATTTATTTCTACCATTCTATCTTCTCTTTCACTAATCCTATCTTCTGCCTCCATTATTCTACTATTTGTTGCCTCCAGAGTGTTTCTGATCTCACTTATTGCATTATTAATTATATTTTGACTCTTTTTTATTTCTTCTAGGTCCTTGTTAAACCTTTGTTGCATCTTCTCAATCCTTGTCTCTAGGCTCCTTATCTGCGATTCCATTTTGATTTCAAGATTTTGGATCATTTTCACTATCAATATTCGGAATTCCTTCTCAGGTAGATTCCCTACTTCTTCCTCTTTTGTTTGGTTTGGTGGGCATCTCTCCTGTTCCTTTACCTGCTGAGTATTCCTCTGTCTCTTCATCTTGTTTATATTGCTGCGTTTGGGGTGGCCTTTATATATTCTGGTAATTTTTGGAGTTCTCTTTATTATGGAGCTTCCTCACTGTGGGTGGTGTTCTCTCAGTGGCTTGTCAAGGTTTCCTGGTT
The DNA here is from genome assembly GCF_016772045.2 of Ovis aries. Classification (NCBI taxonomy): domain Eukaryota; kingdom Metazoa; phylum Chordata; class Mammalia; order Artiodactyla; family Bovidae; genus Ovis; species Ovis aries. The sequence continues at coordinate 42,812,999 of NC_056063.1, forward strand.
AGGGAGGCTTGTGTTGGAGTTCTGGTGGGTGGAGCTGGGTTTCTTCTCTCTGTAGTGCAGTGGAGTGACCAGTAATGTTTTATGAGACATCAAAGGTTTTGGAATAATTTTGAGCCGCCTGTATATTGAAGCTCAGGGGAGTGTTCCTGTGTTGCTGGAGAATTTGCGTGGTATGTCTTGTTTTGAAACTTGTTGGCCCTTGGGTGGAGCTTGGTTTCAGTGTAAGTATGAAGGCATTTGATGAGCTCCTATTGCTTAATGTTCCCTGAATTCAAGAGTTCTCTAATGTTTTCAGGCTTTGGATTTAAGCCTCCTGTTTCTGGTTTTCAGTTTTATTTTTACAGTAGCCTCTAGACTTCTCCATCTATACAGCACAGATGATAAAACATCTAGGTTAAAGATGACAAGTTTCTCCACATTGAGGGACACCCAGAGAGGTTCACTGAGTTACAAGGAGAAGAGAAGATGGAGGGGGTAGTTAGAGATAACTGGAATGAGATGCGGTGAGATCAAAAGAGGAGAGAGCAAGCTAGCCAGTAGTCACTTCCTTATGTGCGCTCCATAGTCTGGACCGCTCAGAGGTATTTATGGAGTTATGCAGGGAAGAGGAGAGGGAGGAAGTAGACAGAGGTGGCCAGGAGGATAAGAGAGAGGAATGAGAAGGAGAGAGACAAATCCTGCCAGTAACCAGTTCCTTAGGTGTTCTCCACCGTCTGGAACACACAGAGATTCACAGAGTTGGATAGAGGAGAGATGGGGGAGAAAAGAGACAGAGGCCACCTGGTGGAGAAATAGGAGAGTCCAAAGGAGGAGAGAGTGGTCAAGCCAGTAATCTCGCTCTCAGGTAAACTTGGGTAGTGAAGTTTGGGTTTTTAAATGTTCAAAATTGACCAAAAAACCTAAGAGCAAAGATTAAAAATCTGTTTTTGAAGGCAATGGTCTGCTTTTCTGGTTGCCTGATGTCCTCTGCCAGCCTACAGAAGTTGTTTTGTGGAGTTTGCTTGGCGTTGAAATGTTCTTTTGAGGAATTTGTGAGGGAGAAAGTGGTCTTCCCATCCTATTCCTCTGCCATCTTTACAGTTCCTAGAACTTGATTTCTAATGACAATTTTTGATGACAGGAATCAGAGTTTCTTGTAAGTAATGGTTGATTCTAGGGCTGGGTAGAACATATTCAAGATAAGCATCTTGTGTCAAAAAGTAAGGGAATATTCAAATGCAAAATAAGTAAAAAGATGCCAATTGATACAGCTCCCAATGGCCAAAACCACAGCAATTTGAGCATCAAGATAAATAAATAACATTATATTTACATTATTGGTAAAGAATTCCCCTGCCAATTCAGGAGACAAAGACATGAGGATTCGATCCCTGAGCCAGAGAGAAGGACATGCCATCCCACAGAAAACAGCGTGGCAACCCACTCCAGTATTCTTGCCTGGAGAGTCCTTTGGACAGGGGAGCCTGCTGAGCTAGAGTCCATGGGGTCTCAATGAGTCAGACTTGACTGAATTCAGACACATGCATATTCATATTACTGCTATATTTGATTTTAACCAAAATCATGCAATGAATATAAATCCACATTGATATAAATAAATAACTGAATAATTTATTAGAGGAGGAAAGACAAAATTTTTATATAGAAATCCCAGTAATTTATGTATGTACTTCCCCTAATATGTGCTTTCAAGCTAAAACAGTGTTTAAGAGATGCCTTGAATTGAAAAGATGAGATTGAATCATTGTATATCCCCATTAATGTTGTTATATATACAGTGGTTCTGGATATTAGGCATTACTTTAGGGGAGGAAGCTCCTTGTGATAGATAATTCCCAGAAGGGGATATAACTGAAAGCCACAAGCAACCAAAATTCCTGGAAGTATGGAAAATAAATTCCTTAGTCATTAAGTTTGACTCTATCTTGGGGGCACACCAGAATATCAACTATTTCTTTTTTTCCCTCTTTACTACAGTGGAACTCTTCACTCAGTTGGAATTGTAGGTGAATTTGTGGGCTTCATCAGAGATTTTGCGTGGCCTTATTCCATTTTTCCCTACTCAATTGCATATATATGTTTGCTGACTAAGGTCTGTCTAGTCAAGGCTATGGTTTTTCCTGTGGTCATGTATGGATGTGAGAATTGGACTGCGAAGAAGGCTGAGCGCCGAAGAATTGATGCTTTCTAACTGTGGTGTTGGAGAAGACTCTTGAGAGTCTCTTGGACTGCAAGGAGATCCAACCAGTCTATTCTGCAGGAGATCAACCCTGGGATTTTTTTGGAAGGAATGATGCTAAAGCTGAAACTCCAGTACTTTGGCCACCTTATGCAAAGTGTTGACTCATTGGAAAAGACTCTGATGCTGGGAGAGATTGGGGGCAGGAGGAGAAGGGGATGACAGAGAATGAGATGGCTGGATGGCATCACTGACTCGATGGACGTGAGTCTGAGTGAACTCTGGGAGTTGGTGATGGACAGCGAGGCCTGGTGTGCTGCAATTCATGGGGTCACAAAGAGTCAGACACGACTGAGTGACTGAACTGAACTGATGTGTGTGTGTGTGTATATATATTTTTCTATACAAAATGTTCATATACACAGTGATACAATATTAAGTATTATGCAAACGTTTCTTTGGTAAAATTATGCTGCTATTATTATAACTTCATTTTATTAAGTTGTGGTTGAAGTAGGCCATTGAGATAAGGCATATGTTAAAGGAATTTAAGTTATTTGCAAAGAAGTTAAGTGATTTTAGAAAATTTCATTTTAAAAATTACACTTATGGATTGTTTTTAATGAATTTTTTAAAATCAGTGGCTGCACGGCACTGGGGCAGCAAGTGGCCAAAGGGAGATACCCCACATCCATGGTTAGGAGCAGTGGCTGAACTTTGCTGGAGCAGGCTTGAAGAGATACTAGAAGTCCAAAGTAAGAGAAACTGCAGTAAGACAGTAGGCACTCGGAAAGAGCATCAGAGGACAGACAGACTGAAACCACAATCGCAGAAAACTAACCAATCTAATCACATGGACCACAGCCTTGTCTAACAAAATGAAACTAAGCCATGTCATGTAAGGCCACCCAAGATAGACAGGTCATGGTGTAGAGTTCTGACAAAATGTGGTCCACTGGAGAAGGGAATGACAAACACTTCAGTATGTTTGCCTTGAGAACCCCATGAACAGTATGAAAAGGCAAAAAGATAAGACACTAAAAGATGAACTCCCCAGGTCTGTAGGTGCCCAATATGCTACTGGAGGTCAGTGGAGAAATAACTCCAGAAAGAATGAAGAGAGAGAGCCAAAGCAAAAACAATACCCAGTTGTGGATGTGACTGGTGGTAGAAGCAAGGCTCAATGCTGTAAAGAGCAATACTGCATTAGAACCTGGATGGTAGGTCTGTGAATCCAGACAAATTGGAAGTGGTCAAACAGGAGATGGCAAGTGTTAACATCAACATTTTAGGAATCAGAAAAATAAAATTGACTAGAATAGGTGAATTAAACTCACATGACCTTTATATGTACTACTGTGGGCAAGAATCTCTTAGAAGAAATGGAGTAGCCATCATAGTCGACAAAACAGTACGAAATGCAGCCCTTGGATGCAATCTCAAAAACAACAGAATAATCTTTATTCATTTCCAAGGCAAACCATTCAATATCAGAGTAGTCCAAGTTTATGCCTTGACCAGTATCGCTAAAGAAGCTAAAGTTGAATGGTTCTATGAAGACCTGCAATACCTTTCAGAACTAACACCCATGAAAGATGTCATTTTCATAATAGGGGAGTGGAATGCAAAAGTAGGAAGTCAAGAAACACCTGGAGTAACAGGCAAATTTGCCCTTGGGGTACAGAAAGAAGCAGGGCAAGGGTAATAGCGTTTTGTGAAAGGAAGGCACTGGTCATAGCAAACACCCTCTTCCAACAACATAAGAGAAGACTTTACACATTGCCATCACCAGATGGTCAATACTGAAATCTGTTTGATTATATTCTTTGCAGCCAAAGATGGAGAAGCTCTATACAGTCAGGAAAAACAAGACTGGGAGCTAACTGTGGCTAAGATCATGAACACCTTATTGCAAAATTCAGACTTAAATTGAAGAAAGTAGGGAAAACAACTAGCCCATTCAGGTATGAACTTAATCATATCACTTGCAATTATATAGTGGAAGTGAGAAATAGATTTAAGGGACTAGATCTGATAGAGTGCTAGATGAACTATGGATGGAGGTTCGTGACATTATACAGGAGCCAGGGATCAAGACCATGCCCAAGAAAAAGAAACGCAAAAGAACAAAATGGCTGTCTGGGGAGGTCTTAAAAATAGCTGTGAAGAGAAGCGAAAAGCAAAGGAGAAAAGGAAAGATATATCCATTTGAATGCAGAGTTCCGAAGAATAGTAAGGAGAAATAAGAAAGCCTTCCTCAGTGATCAGTGCAAAGAAATAAAAGAAAGCAATAAAGTGGGAAAGACTAGAGATCTCTTCAAGAAAATTAGAGATACCAAGGGAACATTTCATGCAAAGATGGGCTCAATAAAGGACAGGAATGGTATGGACCTAAAAGAAGCAGAAGATATTAAGAAGAGGTGGCAAGAATACAGAGAACAACTGTGTAAAAAAGATGTTCACCAGATAGTCACTATGGTGTGACCACTGATCTGGAGCCAGACATCCTGGAATGAAGAATCAAGTGGGCCTTAGGAAGCATCACTTCAAACGAAGCTAGTGCAGGTGATGGAATTCCAGTTGAGCCATTTCAAATCCTGAAAGATGGTACTGTGAAAGTGCTGCACTCAATATGCCAGCAAATTTGGAAAACTCAGCAGTGACCACAGGACTGGAAGAGATCAGTTTTCATTCCAGTCACAAAGAAAGACAATGCAAAGAATGCTAAAACTATTGCATGATTTCACTCATCTCACACTCAAGTAAAGTAATGCTCAAAATTCTCCAAGCCAGGCTACAGAAATACATGAACGTTAACTTCCATATGTTTAAGCTGGTTTTAGAAAAGGCAGAGGAACCAGAGATCAAATTGCCAACATCCGCTGGATCATCAAAAAAGCAAGAGAGTTCCAGAAAAACATCTATTTCTGCTTTCTTGACTATGCCAAAGCCTTTGACTGTGTGGATCACAATAAACTATGGAAAACTCTGAAAGAGATGGGAATACCAGACTACCTGACCTCCCTCTTGAGAAATCTGTACGCAGGTCAGGAAGCAACAGTTAGAACTGGACGTGGAACAACAGAATGGTTTCCAACTGAGAAAGTAGTACGTCAAGGCTGTCTAATGTCACCCTTCTTATTTAACTTATATGCAGAGTACATCATGAGAATTGCTGGGCTGGATGAAACACAAGCAGGAATAAGGATTGCCAGGAGAAATATCAATAAACTCAGATATGGAGATGACATCACCCTTATGCCAGAAAGAGAAGAAGGACGAAAGATCCTCTTGATGAAATTGGAAGAGGAGAGTGAAAAAGTTGGCTTAAAGCTCAACATTCAGAAAACGAAGATCATGGCATTTGATCCCATCACTTCAGGGGAAATAGATGGGGAAACAGTGGAAACAGTGGCAGACTTTATTTTTTTGGGGCTCCAAAATCACTACAGATGGTGATTGCAGTCATGAAATTACAAGACGCTTAACTCCTTGGAAGGAAAGTTATGATCAACCTAGACAGCATATTAAAAATCAGACATTACTTAGCCGACTAAGGTCTGTCTAGTCAAGGCTATGGTTTTTCCTGTGGTCATGTATGGATGTGAGAGTTGGACTATAAAGAATGCTGAGGGCCAAAGAATTGATGCTTTTGAACTCTGGTGTTGAAGACTCTTGAGAATCTCTTGGATGACATGGAGATCCAACCAGTCCATTCTAAACCAGATAAGTCCTGAAAGTTCATTGGAAGGACTGATGCTGAAGCCAAAACTTCAATACTTTGGCCACCTGTTGTGAATAGTTGATTTATTTGAAGAAACCTTGATGCTGGGAAAGATTGAGAGCAGGAGGAGAACGGGACGACAGAAGATGAGATAGTAGGATGGCATCACCAACTCAATGGGCATGAATTTGAGTAAACTCTGGGAGCTGGTGATGGACAGAGAGGCCTGGCGTGCTGCAGTCCATGGAGTCGCAAAGTGTTGGACACGACTGAGCAACCAAATTGCACTGAACTTCTGTGGTTAATTTTCCCATGTCCAAATTCCTTCTAGCTTTTTGGTGTCTGTTTTAACTCTGATCTTGCACTGTTCGTGCCAAAAATAAAAGGAAATTTTTGAAGATTCACTCTACATACATCTATGATCCAATAATGTGACAAGCATGTTTTCTATTGCAGACAAAATACATGTGTTGCTTTTCCTTTCTACAGTTAAGATAATTATTCTTTTTGAAGATATTTATGAGAAAACACAGCTCCAAGTGTCCAATGGCCCTGTGAAATCAGTCAAAAATTCTGATGCCATAAGTGTCTTACTTCAGGAGAGCAGTGAATATGTTAATAAGTCAAATCTTCATATTTTTGTTTTCCACTATGGATTGTGCAATAGAAAACATTTGTGTCCAACTGTTGATAGGTTTCCTGTTGCACGTATTTGTAGTTCTTTTTTTTATATATATTTGTAGTTTTTAAGGTATTATAGATATTTTAAGAAAAAATAAAGTTTCTAAAATGAGACAGTGCTTATTATACTGCCGGGGGCCAGCGTGAGGAACTCCACCCATGGCAAAGGTCATGAGGAAGGAGGCTTGACATACGCAAAGGTGTGATCAAGCCTCAGGAAACCCCCTGTTCCCGAGCATCTACCCCCCAAACCAGAGTCTATCTACTTTACTGTTTTATGCTCTTGCCTACACCTCTGACTTTATGGAGGGGGGGGGGGCTGTTTCCCACCAGTTCTCTCAGAGAAGGAGTTAACCTGAAGCTCCAAGTCAATAAAAATTCCTGGGCATGACAAGAGTGTTTCAGTTTACGGACTCCTCTGAAGGTTATCTAGCCCACCTGTATAGGTTCCTCCGGCCACATGTGATTGTTTACAGCCTTCCAACCTGAGAGGCATGAGATGTTTTAGACTTACTAAAGGCAAATTCTTTTGGGAAATTGTCAGTATAGTGGGTTGGTTAGGAATTATATTGGTGAAGGGTTTTTTCATTTGTTGTGCCAAAAATTGCTGCTGATTCCCTTCCCTGGGTGTGACAAGGGTGTCTGAGGTCAAACCTCTCTGCTGATAGACTAGCTTGTGTGACAAGATTATCCATACTCCTGCCACTACACACATGACTGTTTACTACCTCTCAACCATAAACAGCACAGAGAGTTTTGGAGTATTTTGAAAGTCTTATTTAGCATAGGGTTTTTCTCATTTTTGAGTCAATGATTCCCACCAGACTTCCATATCCTTAGGCACCTGGGAATATACTAATCAATGTATTTGGAATATAGAAAAGGAAATATAGTAGTTTTTAAGGTTAACAATACTAGACTTTTTGAGTTAATGGATTTTCTCTTTTGTAATAGATCATTGTACTTTGTTATAAATCACTGTGTCCTTGCTATGTAAAAATGTAACTTTATCACTATCTTAAGACTAAATAGATCTTAAGGGGAACATTGGTGAAAGGATTTTCATTTGTTGGGCTGATGTTTGCTGCTAAATCTCCATGTTCCCTGCCCTTATAATGAATATAACTAGCATATAGGAGAAATAAGTATTAACCTTTAAGCATATAGGAGAAATAAATATTAGCCTTTAAGATTAATCATGTTAACCTTGGGTTAAATAAATTCCTTTCTTGATTGCAACTCACTACACCCTCACCCTATAGGAATGTATTATTTGGAGGGTGGTGCCTGGTTTAAGAAAAAACACCCTTGGAAGAAATAAGCTTTTTGGTTATCAGAAAGAAAGGATCATAAAATGTCAGCAGGTCTCATGGCCAAAAGATGATGTAAAATCCCTAAGACCTTTTTATGTGAAGCACCTGATTTTGATAAAGGTCAGGACTGCTGACCCCCACGTGACTCTGTATTCATCCCTATGCGTAACAAAAGGTATATAAGCAAACCCAAAAATGAAGAAATTGGATCAGTTTCCAGAAAGACTGATTCTCCCATGTCGTTTCTTTCTTTCTCCCTGTTTTTCTGGCTGAATTCCCATCTGGAGCATGGATGCTATTGCACGTAAACCAAGTTATTCAGCCTCTTTTTCTCCACTTATTTTCCTACTATACTATCCATTTCTAATCTCTCTATATATCTGTAATTAAATATGCATTTTTCCAAGGACGCCAACTCCATCCCCACATTTGAATCACGCTGGATGCACTGGGGCTGGATGCTGGCAGTATACAATATTTTATATGTCCCAGTGAACAAGATTTGAAATTGCACTCAACAGTTTATATACTAAAATGTGGATTTTTTTAGTGTAAAAATGGCTGTCATAGTTGGTACTCAAATATATTTTGAAGTGATTTTACTTGATGGCTATTATTCAAATTTTTAAAAGACATACATACAAGGTAAATATGGCATGCTTTTTGTAAAAGGAAATTCAATTTAATTCACACCATTTGCCAAGGTTTTAGCTACCTTAGATCTGTAGTTTTGGTTTTGTCTGCAAGTTATAGAATATGCAACTTGAATTAACAGTGTCTTACAAAAGTTTTCAAAAAAATAAATGCTGTTAGGAGATTCAGGGACTTCTCACTTAAGACAAAAGAATAGGTTGAGACATGTTTTTTTTTTTTTAACTTATTGTAAAAAGGGTAAAGGGAAATAATTCTATATATTTGTCTAATGAATTAAAATTACTTTTTAAATGACTGAGAAATATTCTTGTATGATTCAATCGTATAAAACTTTTTTATTTGGGATTTATTACTATTATACTGTAAGGCTTATAAAAGTGCTTGAATAAAAGCTGTCAAATTACATGTTTTGACCTATAAACAATTAATACATCTCTTTTCAGAGTCTCCTTAAAATTCATGGAAATTAAAATGATTGATATATGATTATCTGGATTTCATTTCAGGATATAAAAATTCCTCTTTTTTAATTTAAAGGGTATTAAAATGACAAAACAAGAAAATCATAGTGTTTACCTAAGTATGGCTCAATCTATTTGCTAATATACTATATGATAATAAATTGTGCAGTTTCACTTATAATAACCTCTATTTCTTCAAATGGAAGCTTACTATAGAAAAGCATGCTTCATAACTATTATTTCAATATCTATGATATAAACACTTTTAATGTGCATCTATTTCATAATATAAAATATGTACAAAATTAAAAAATAACACAAGAGAATTATAGAAGTCTCTTTTACTTCCTCATTTATTGTTTACCAAAGGTTTTGCACTTAGAGTGAATCTACATGCTATCAGTGGTACTCAGTATTTCTCAGGGTGCATGGAGGCTTTATTTGTATATCTTGACATTATATGACTTATCTCTTAATGAATTTGTTTTCCATACCTTTTTGCTCATATCCTTTGCATCTCTGATAGGAGCTTAACTTCTTGCTATGTATAGGAAACTTGTATTGTTAAAAAGTAAACTTTTGGTCATGTTGTCAAGAAATATTAAGGTTTATTAACTATAAGAATAAGGATGTCCAAAAAAATTAACATTAAGATACCAAAACCTCCACATATGCTCTTTGTTGTACATACAGAGACATTAATAGCAGTTGTAGAATCTAGAATATAATATATATCTTTTAATAAATTTGAGATGTCACATGAATCACTCTTTTAGGTTATCTGAGAAGCCCTTGGACTGCAAGGAGATTCAACCAGTCCATTTTGAAGGAGATCAGCCCTGGGATTTCCTTGTAGGGAATGATGCTAAAGGTGAAACTTCAGTACTTTGGCCACCTCATGTAAAGAGTTGACTCATTGGAAAAGACTCTGATTCTGGGAGGGATGGGGGCAGGAGGAGAAGGGGATGACAGAGGATGAGATGGCTGGATGGCATCACTGACTCAATGGACGTGAGTCTGAGTGAACTCTGGGAGTTGGTGATGGACAGGGAGGCCTGGCATGCTGCGATTCATGGGGTCGCAAAGAGTCGGACACGACTGAGCAAATGAACTGAACTGAACTGAAAGTTACCACTAACCAGCTAGGTTAGCTAGGGACACAGAAATGGTCTTAATTTCTTGGAGAAGGTAAATAATAATAATAAATATAGGATAATAAACAGCAGTATTACATTACATAGATATGTATATGAAATATATATCATCAACAAATACATATATACAATACACACATATATGTAAAATGTGTCTCCTACTGTTCCAAGTCAAACTGTTATCTAGTTTTGCTTTTATTAGAAACAAATTTTCTAAACTTCTCTTTGAGATATGACACATACACAGATTTATTCACATATTGAAAAGAACTATTCAACAGAAGAATACCTTCTGGAAAAACCACATCATCATGTTCACTTTTCCAATATAATTCTCTAGGAAACAACAGTGTATATCACTTATTTTTGGAGTGCTAAACTAAATATATTAGTTTCAAATGATATATTTAAAATAATTTAAGGAAAGATCAGGTTTAAAATAATATGTACACACAAAATAAAATTTTAAAAATGATGAACAAGAGTTCAATATTTTTGGAAATGCCTTCCACGTTTCATAGTTCATCCCATTCCAATAATTTTTGGAATTATGATTTTTCCTATAAACATAAAAGGTTTTATCAATAGTAGCAGTTTTATTGTAGGAAATGATGGTGTAACAGGTAGTGTGGATTTAGTAACTTAATAAAGATATAGGCTTTGGTTAGTTTTGGTGGTGTGGGATTTTAAGTGTCTTCAAAATGCTGACAAAAGCAAACAGCGTGTTTCTGTCTGAACTTCTTTACTCAGGCAGCACAATTAACTGGATTTCTGCATGATAGACAGTTACATTTGCTTTATTTATCTAAATATTAATTTGTTCCTTATAGTTTGTTTGACTTTGAAATGTTTTTGACACTTGTATACCGAAAATGTAGTGTCATATTGGTACTTCATTACAGTCTCAGGGACATAATTAGAACCACAATGGTAAGATGGAGGCTCTGATTACCTTTCAGGATGAGCTCATTTGCATCAACATATTCAAGAAGTTTTCCTGCTTGCTTTTTACATTATCATACAATTATAGTGTGTGTGTGTGTTTGAATATTTGTGTGTGTGTGAAAGAGAGACAGACAGGCAGATAAACAGTGACAGAAAAAGAAAGAGAACAGAGAAAGAAATCAAGAGAGACAGAGAGAGAGAACAGGAGAGAGAAAGGGAGACAGACGGAGAGAGACTATAGTGGAAATAGGATAGAAATAATTTGAATTTAAATATTTTTTTGGTTAGTGCTTGCTTGAAAAATGTTACATTTTCCAAGTTCTACTACTTTCTTTATACAGATGTGATAATATGACATCTGGTAGAAATTAGGCTCTCGCTCTCTCTCTCTCTCTCTCTCTCTCTCTCTCTCTATATATATATATATATATATATATATATATATATATATTTCATATATATTTTTGAAGTAGTAATTCATATATCAATGATAGGGGTTTCTTGCTAAGAGAGCAATAGATGAAAATAAATGTATCTTTCACATTAGAGAGAAAAAATTATAAAATTCAATGACAAAAATATCAGCTAAAGTGGTCAAACAGAACAGTTTCCAAGAACTCATTCTAGGACCTAATCAATAAATTTTATGCTTAAAATGACTACTAAGCTCCAGAAAATATTCTGAAGAAAAACATAGGTGAAGAGAAAGTCTTGAAAGTTTTTACACTAGAGTAGGAATTGCAAACTTTCACACCTACAACATTCTCTGAATTTAATTTTGTTCAAATGCTAGGTTACTAGGATCCCCAAATATTTATCAATATTTTTTTGAGAGAGTGAAAAACTGTCTCACATATATTTATAGATCATATTTATATTCTCCATTTATTCTTCCAAAGTTTGCTTATATTGTTTAACCAAAAAATTATTTTAAACTGACTTACTAGAGAGAGGAAATGTGAACTTAGTTTCTATAGTAAATGGGATTTCATATCATAGTTCAACAGCATGAAATAAAGTTTCAGGCTTACATATATATATATATATATATATATATATATGGAAAATATTATTCAAGTCAGTTCTGAAATTTAATTCTTTTAAAATGCTTGAGACTTAATTTTTCAAAAACCATCTGTTGCTTTTAGTTTAAAGAAAAGTGCATTTATAGCTCTATAAGCCATCATATGTGTCAGCAATTTACAGTTAAAATAATAGTAATGGGACCTTCAAGTATCTTCAAAAATATAATTATGTCTTGCAGGATGAGTTGAGCACGTTACATGCTTCTTTCATTTAACCTTCTCAACTCCTATATTTGAGGAAGCAGGACTGCTGAAGAGTTAAGTAATTTAATGGAAGTATCACAGCTAGCAAATGGTTTATATGAAACCAAAAGCTGGATTATCTGCACCTGAAGCTCATGTTCTCAATCATTCTGTTATTTAACAATTATTCATTTCTAAATATCTATGAAAAAAATTTTAAAAAATGATTATGGGGAAATTACAAATCTTTTAAAAATTTTTCTAATTTATATTATGTTTTGAAGAGATGGCTTTGTACTAAAAAAAAGATGTGCATCCCTTTTTATAATAAATGCAACTCTGAAAGTTATAGAAATACAATCTTTTAAATAGGCATAATGGTAAATATACTTCAAAACCTAGCAGGAGTTCTTGTGTCTCATTAATAACCAGATTATATATATTTTATTTTCAAATATTATATGATAGTGAAAGTGTAAGTTGCTCAGTCATGTCAGACTCTTGGCAACCTCATGGACTATCTCCTCTGTCCATGGAATTCTCCAGGCAAGAGTATTGAAGTGGATAGCCATTCCTTTCTCCAGGGGATCTTCCCACCCCAGGGATCAAATCTGCGTCTCTCTCATTGCAGGCAGATTATTTACCATCTGATCCACCAGGGACTTTTGCTTAAAAAAAGGATAAAAAGCATCTGAAATTTTATTTCAACATTATAAACGTGGGAAGTATAGGACAAAAATGATGTTTATGAGGTAAAAAAATCACAAATATGGGAGATTAGAGAAAATAAATGCTTATTTGATTGTGGTACAGTTCAGTTCAGTCGCTCAGTCATGTCCGACTCTTTGCAACCCCATGAATCACAGCAGGTCAGGCATCCCTGTCCATCACCAACTCCCGGAGTTCACTCAGACTCATGTCCATCGAGTCAGTGATTTCATCCAGCCATCTCATCCTCTGTCATCCCCTTCTCCTCCTGCGCCCAATCCCTCCCAGCATCATAGTCTTTTCCAATGAGTCAACTCTTTGCATGAGGTGGCCATAATACTGGAGCTTCAGCTTTAGCGTCATTTCGAAAGAAATCCCAGGGCTCATGTTAAGAATGGAGTGGTCGGATCTCCCTGCAGTCCAAGGCACTGTCCAGAGTCTTCTCTAACACCACAGTTCAAAAGCATCAATTCTTTGGGGCTCAGCCTTCTTCACAGTCCAATTCTCACATCCATGCATGACCACTGGAAAAACCATAGCCTTGACTAGACCGACCTTAGTTGGCAAAGTAATGTCTCTGCTTTTGAATATGCTATCTAGTTTGGTCATAACTTTTCTTCCAAGGAGTAAAAAAGTGTCTTTTAATTGCATGGCTGCAATCACCATCTGCAGTGATTTTGGAGCCCCCCAGAATAAAATCTGACACTGTTTCCACTGTTTCCCCATCTATTTCCCATGAAGTGATGTGACCAGATGCCATGATCTTCGTTTCCTGAATGTTGAGCTTTAAACCAACTTTTTCACTCTCCTCTTTCACTTTCATCAAAAGGCTTTTTAGTTCCTCTTCATTCTGCCATAAGGGTGATGTTCTGCATATCAGAGGTTATTGATATTTCTCCCAGCAATCTTGATTCCAGCTTGTGCTTCTTCCAGTCCAGTGTTTCTCATGATGTACTCTACATATAAGTTAAATAAGCAGGGTGACAATATACAGCCTTGACATACTCCTTTTCCTATTTGGAACCAGTCTGTTGCTCCATGCCCAGTTTGAACTGTTGCTTCCTGACCTGCACACAGATTTATCAAGAGGCAAGTATTTATCAAGGTGGTCTAGTATTTCCATCTCTTTCATAATTTTCCACAGTTTATTGTGATCCACACAGTCAATGGCTTTGGTATAGTCAATAAAGCAGAAATTGGGTGTTTTTTTTTTTTTTTTTTTTTTTCTGGCACTCTGTTGCTTTTTCCATAATCCAGAGGATGTTGGCAATTTGGTCTCTGGTTCCTCTGCCTTTTCTAAAACCAGCTTGGACATCTGGAAGTTCACAGTTCACATATTGCTGAAGCCTGGCTTGGAGAATTTTGAGCATTACTTTACTAGTGAGTGAGATGAGTGCAATTGTGTGGTAGTTTGACCATTCTTTGGCATTGCCTTTCTTTGGGATTGGAATGAAAACTGACATTTTCCAGTCTTGTGGCCACTGCTGAGTTTTCCAAATTGGCTGACATATTGAGTGCAGCACTTTGACAGCATCATCTTTCAGGATTTAAAATAGCTCAACTGGAATTCCATCACTTCCACTAGTTTTGTTCGTAGTGATGCTTTCTGAGGCCCACTTGACTTCACATTGCAGGATATCTGGCTTTAGATGAGTGATCATACCATCATGATTATCTGGTCATGAAGATCATTTTTGTACAGTTCTGTGTATTCTCGCCACCTCTTCTTAATATCTTCTGCTTCTGTTAGGTCCATATCATTTCTTTACTTTATCGAGCCCATCTTTACATGAAATATTCCCTTTGTATCTCTAATTTTCTTGAAGAGATAACTAGTCTTTCCCATTATGTTATTTTCCTCTCAAATGTAGATATCATTCATATCATGGCTAACTGTTATAAAAAGAAATAGATTGTGTAGACTTGGACCTTGTTAATAACCTGCAGTGCAGGAGGCCTGGGTTGGAATCCTGGGTAGAGAAGATCCCTGGAGAAGGAAATGACAACCTACTCTAGTATTATTGCTTGGAGAATCATGGACAGAGGATCCTGGCAGGTTGCAGTCCATGGGTTTGTAAGAGTTGAACACAACTTGTTAACTAAAGGGAGGGAGAGCGCTTATTAAAGAGTGAGTTGAGTAATTAAAAAAAAATCTTGCAATAGTTTTTGCTTTTGTTATTCAGTTGCTAAATCGTGTATAGCCCCTTGCTACCCTATGGACTAGAGCATGCCAGGCTTTCTGTCCTTCACTATTTCCTGGAGTTTACTCAAATTCATGTCCATTGAGTCAGTGAAACCATCCAACCATCTCATACTCTGCTGCCCCCTTCTCTTCCTGCCTGAAATTTTTCCAAGCAGTCTTTTCCAATGAGTCATCTTTCCACAAAAGTGGCCTAAGTATTGAAGTTTCAGCTTCAGTGTGAGCCCTTCCAATGAATATTCAGGATTGATTTCCTTTAGGAAATCAACTGGTTTGATCTCCTTGCTGTCCAAGAGACTCTCAGAAGTCTTCTCCAGTACCACAGTTTGAAAGCATCAATTATTCAGTGCTCAGACTTCTTCATGGTCCAACTCTCACATCCTTATATGACTGAAAACATTATAACTTTGGCCATATGGATTTTTGTCAGCAAATTGATATCTCCTTTTAATAAACTGTCTAGGTTGGTCATAGATTTTTTTCCAAAGAGAATGCATCTTTTAGTTACATGGCTGCAGTTACCATCTATGGTGATTTTGGAGCCCACAAAAATAAATCAGTTTCCATTGTTTTCCTATCTATTTGCCATGAAGTGATGACTGGATACCATGAGATTCATTTTTTGAATGTTGAGTTTTAAGCCAGCTTTTACACTCTCTTTCATGCTTATCAAGAGGCTCTTTTGTTCTTCCCTTTCTGCCATTAGAGTGGTATCATCTGCATATCTGAGGTTATTGATATTTCCCCTGGCAATCTTGATTCCAGTTTATGAATCATCAACCCAGCATTTCATATGATGTACTTTGCATATTAACTAAATAAACATAAAAATTAAATAAAGACAATATACAGTCTCGATGTACTCCTTTTCTGATTTGGAACCAGTCTGTTGTTCCATGTTCTGTTCTAACTCTTGCCTCTTAACCTGTATTCAGATTTTTTAGGAGGCAGGTTAGGTGGTCTGGTATTGCCATCACTTTAAGAATTTTCCACAGATTGCTGTCCACACAGTCAAAGGTTTTAGTTTCATCAATGAACAGATGTTTTCTTCTGGAATTCCTTTGCTTTTTCTATGATCCAGTGGACGCTGGCAAGTTGATCCGTGGTTCCTCTTTGTTTTCTAAATCCAGCTTGTGCATCTGGAATTTCTTTGCTCCTGTACTGCAGAAGGCTAGCTTCAAATATTTTGAGCATTACCTCACTAGAATGTGAAATAAGTGCAGTTGTACAATAGTTTGAACATTCTTTGGCATTACCCTTCTTTGGGACTGGAATGAAAACTGACCTTTTCCAGTCTTGTGGCCACTGCTGAGTGTTCAAAATTTGCTGGCATCTTGAGTGGAGCACTTTAACAGCATCATTGGATTTGAAGTAGGTTAGTTTGAATTCCATCACCTCCACCAGCTTTGTTCATAACAATGCTTTCTAAAGTCCGCTTGCCTTCACACTCCAGGATGGCTGGATCCAGCTGAGTGACGACACTATCGTGGTTTTCTAGGACACCCTGGTGACATTAAGATTGCTTTATAATCTGTAAATCTATTTACATTCTGTAGATAGATTCATTTGTGCCTTTCTTTCTTTCTTTTTTTTATTTTTAGATTCCACATATAAGCAGTATCATATGATATTTTAAAAATCTGAATTAGCAACATAAATGTCCATCAACAATGTAAATATAAAGAAAAGATGTGGTACATATATTCAATAGACTATTGCCCTGCCATTAAAAGGAAGGAAATTGAAATTGAAAGGAATGAAATTATTTTTAGGGATATGGATGTACCTAGGGTCTGTCATATAGAGTGAATATGGTCAGAAAGAGAAAAACAATATGGTATATTAATGTATATAATATGAAATACAAAAAAAATAGGTACAGTTGAATCTATTTGGAGGGCAGGATAGAAATGCAGACATAGATAAAGGATGTATGGACACAGGGTGGAAGAGGGAGGTAGGATGAATTGGGAGATTGACTTTGACATATTTGCATTTCCATGTGTAAAACAGATAGTTACTGGGAACTTACTGTATAGTACAGGGAGTTCAGCTAAGTGCTCTGTGGCATCCTAGATGGGAGGAATTGGGGAGGATGGTGAGAGAAATGTACAAGAGGGTGGGAATACATGCATACACATAGATGATTCACTTAATTGTATATTAGAAATAAATAGAATATTATAAAACAACTGCACCCACTGTTTAAAAATGTGGTATAGATATAGAATGGACTATTACTCCATCATTTAAAAGAATAAAACAATTCCAGTTGCAACAGCAGCAATACAGATGGACCTAGAGATTGTCATACAGAGTGAAGTAAGTCAGAGAGAGAGTTTTAAGTAACTTTGTCCCTGCCACACTGCACCATTTGAGATTATATAAGGCAGGAGCAATGGGGGCTGGAAATTTATTAGTAATGTCAAGTGATTAGATGCATGGTAAAAAGTGTTTTATGGGGAGACTATCTGTTACAATGCAAATTCAGTTCAATTCAGTTCAGTCGCTGAGTTGTGTCTGACTCTTTGCAACCCCATGAACCGCAGCACGCCAGGCCTCCCTGTCCATCAACAACTGCCGGAGTGTACCCAACCCATGCCCAATGAGCTGGTGATGCCATCCAACTATCTCATCCTCTGCCATCCCCTTCTCCTCCTGCCCTTAATCTCCCCCAGCATCTTTTCTAATGAATCAGCTCTTCACATCAGGTGGCAAAAGTATTGGAGTTTCAGGTTCAGCATCAGTCCTTCCAATGAACATTCAGGACTGTCTCCTTTAGGATGGACTGGTTGGATCTCCTTGCAATCACAGGGGCTCTCAAGAGTCTTCAACACCAGAGTTCAAAAGCATCAATTCTTTGGTGTTCAGGTTTCTTTATAGTCTAACTCTTACAACCATACACGACCATTGAAAAACCATAGCCTTGACTAGGCAGACCTTTGTTGACAAAGTAATGTCTCTGCTTTTTAATATGCTGTCTGGGTGGTCATAATTTTCCTTTCAAAGAGTAAGCAAATTATTCTCTAGTTATTGTTGGATTGTTGGAACTGTGTTTGGTTTCTTCTTTTCTCTCCAATTATTTCTGTTCCTATTTTCCCTCTTCTTTTTCACTTCTTCCTTTTCCCTTGCTTACTCTGTTAGTACTGTCTTCATACTAACCATTGTAAGAAAATTTCACAATTTATTTATATGTTAGGTGAATTTGTGATTATTGAGTGATTAGTAAAAATTATAAAGAAAGGGAATTCATGTCAATCAAATGCTCAAAATAATGTCAGGATTGCCTCTATCTGAGCAGTTCAATTATTCCCTTTATTTGTCCAAAACAGTTACCAATACAATGAGACAATGATGGAATTATCATTCAGAAAAGATGTATGTAGTTCTAGGTATATTTAAATATTATAAAAATCATGACATAGAATGTAAAAATTCTTATCTGCATAATTAATATTGCTAATTTTATATATGTGTAACAATTTTGAATCTAAAGAAGTCATAACAAATATTTAAAATGTGACGGCAGAGTTCCATCTATGTCCCATTTTCAGAAAATAAGGCCTTTACTCATTTATTTCTCTCCATAAGAGATACATTTGATCTCATTTACATAGATTTTTTCACTCTTTCAATAAATATACGAGGATAAACTGCATTTTTAACATTAACAAATGAGATATTTAACTTTAATAACAATTTCAAAAGGAACAGTGTCCATACATCTTCAAGAATAAGTGCTTAAAACAATAAAGTTACATAGTCTAAAATTAAATAATTTGAACTTGTAACATTGGAAAAATAAATATATAATTATCAATGTAGTTGCCTTAAAATAGCTTTTATTTAAAAGTTAGGATTGAACTTTTTTTCTATATGTCACATTTGTGATTTTCTAAAAATAATTAAACAAAAAGTTTATGTCCTATAAATCAGGAAACAGAAATATTTCACTATTTGCTAACAAAGGGTGACAGAATATGCCACTGCACAATTTGCCAATTTGGCCTAAGGATTATTTTGAGTTAAAGGCATTTACAAAACAGAAAATGCAAGAAAAACACTCTGATCTTTCTCCTTTTTCTTAAAAGGAAAATGCTCTTCCTATACCAGAAGAAAAGTAACATTCTTAACATCAAGAACAAGAAGTTAAGACAGAGAGATTTTATATAAAGAAGTCTATATAAACAGGATCTGTTTGAAAAGTTCTTTTTTTTAAATTTAAATTTATTTATGTTATGTTATTTTATTTTATTTTTAATTTTTATTTTTACTTTATTTTATTTTACAATACTGTATTGGTTTTGCCATACATTGACATGAATCCACCATGGGTGTTTATTTATTTTAATTGGAGGCTAATTACTTTACAATTCTATCTTCCTTAAGCCTCCCCACACAGTTAGTTTAGTTACTTTTCTCTCTTTAGTTATCAATTTTCTCTTTTTGTTCAACCTACTGGAAAAGCTTATTGGTTTCACCCTTTCTTTGTTTCTTAATCTCTTCGTTCTGTGTCATGCAAAAGTTGTATGAATTTACATGCATTTCTCCTGTTAATCTGTATTATATCAATTTAATTCTCAGGCTCATCTGAAAAAGCATAAGAGGATAAAGGTAAAATTTTGCCATCCTTATCCTAATAAGGTGTTATTTTATAAATGTATATTTATGTCATTCATCAATATTTTCTAGTTTTTATTTTAATATTCCAGTATTAAATAAAATTGAATTTCATTGTATGCTCACAAACTGGAAGAAGCAGTATTTTACATCACCATGTTTATAGAGTATCTGTAAAAAGGTAACAAAAGTTCTCAAATATGTATAAACATATTGTTAAAATATTGATATTTAAAGCTTTTAAAGTTTTACCATCACTTTTCTGAAATCATCCTGAAAAGGTATCAAGAATAAATAAATAGTATGGAATCAGATATTAATCATATAGCTTATAAAATCTTTCCACCTTACCTGACAAAATTTCTAACAACATTTATTCATAATATTTTATAATCTCATGCACTTTCATGGTTGGATATGCCAATATTTGGTCTTCCCAGGTGTCTCAGTGTGTAAAGAATCTCCCACAATTCAGGAGTTGTGGATTCTATCCCCAGGTTGGGGAGATTCCTGGAGGAGGGCATGGCAACCCACTGTACTATTCTGGCCTGGAGAATCCCATGGACAGAGGTGCTTAGAGGGCTACAGTCCTATAGGGTTGCAAAGAGTAGGACACAACTGAAGTAACTGAGCATGCATGCATGTCAATATTTATATTGATACACCACTCTAAAATGAATAATAAATGTTTTCTTACTAGAAAGAAATTTAGGACAAACCTACAACTGTGATTTTGTAAACTTACAAACTTACAACTTAGATTACCTGTGATATAATTTCTTGCATAGTTAGCCAATTTTATTTTCTTGTAAGGTGATGCAAGTATTTATTTTGTTTAAATAATCAGTTTTGATTTTTGTCATATTTATATTATCATGAAAGTTAAAGTAAAATAAAATAGGTGAAATAATATAAAATTCATTGTTAGAAAAACCTGTCATTCTACATTACAAAACTAACAACTCATAATTTGTCTGATGTTGCTGCTGCTAAGTCGCTACAGTCATGTCCGACTCTGTGCGACCCCATAGACAGTAGCCCACCAGGCTCCTCCGTCCCTGGGATTCTCTAGGCAAGAACACTGGAGTGGGTTGCCATGTTTGGATAACTACAAATTGCCAACATAACATTACTGTTAGGATATATATATATATATATATACACACACATATATTTCATAGTCTAAATTTTTAACTAAGCTAAAACTTTAACACTGGAGGAGAGATCATATCCAGAAAAAAAAGCAAGAAGAACTTAGTAATGATGCAAAAAAAAAATTTTAAAAATGCTTACTGGTACTGATAGCTTACAGTGGACAATGTCAGATTCATGATCGTCAAAGAAAAAGGTTTAGCTTCGGGACCAGGGACCAGGCTTGAATACTCAGAGCTTTTGTGTGGTAGAAGTTTTATTACAGTGAAAAAGGACAGAGAAAGCTTCTTGTATAGACATCACTAGTCTTATCAAAGTCTTATGTACTTTTATCAGATCCTCTCCCCCAACATATATCTTAAATTAACAAGATTAGAACTAACAATAGAAAGGTCTTAACAGAGCCACTCTCACAACATATGCCTTAAGACAATAGGATTATTCAGAAGGTTCTTGTTAAGAAGGAGAAATATATCCTTGAGCAAAATACATTGATACATTGACTAAGACAAATAAATGTAGAAAAAAAAATTGCCATTTTCTCTGCATTGACAGTCCCACACCCCTTTTTCTCCTTCTTGAAGTCCCTGAGCCCGTTCCTCCTAGAGGACCCCAGACTCCTTATCAACCTACCTAAGAATTAGCTCTCTCAGTACTCTGTTTGCTAATCTTAGATAACAAAAGTTCAAACTGTTTAAAATGATGCTTGAGGGGATACCATTATCAATGTGCATTAGAGATCTAAGCTCATTAATTTTCTTTAAGTGATTATTTTCATTTGGAATAATTTTATTAGCAAGTTTCCTGTACAGTTAATATTTTATAACCTAGGTACAATTATCAAAATAAAGAGAATTTTTCTAAGTTATAATTTAATATATTTTTGACAGTTCAGTCCCTAAGTTGTGTCCAACTCTTTCTACCTCATGGACTGTAGCCTGCCAGGTACCTCTTTCCATGGGATTCTCCAGGCAAGAATACTTCTTGCCATTTCCTTCTCCAGAGGATCTTCCTAATCCAGGAATCAAACCTGGGTCTCCTGCATTTGAGGTAGATTCTTTACTGACTGAGCTACACACTCAACTTTTATTGTGATTTCACAAAATTTTCTCATTACAGTTATTTTTTCTGTTCCAGGAGCCCATCCAGGGTTCAATGTTCATTGAGACATCAGTCATCTTCATATCCACTGGTTTATGAAAGTTCCCTAGGACACTTGTTTCTTATGATCCTGATAGTTTTGAGGAGAACTGCTCTGGAGAACTGGCCTGGAGAATCTCAGGGATGGGGAAGCCTGGTGGGCTGCCATCTATGGGGTCGCACAGAATCGGACACAACTGAAGCAACTTAGCAGAAGCAGCAGCAGACTGTAGCCTTAAGAAGTAGGTGGCAGTCAGAGTATCAGCCTGAGAGGCGGAGAAATTCAGTCACTATAGCTAAGTCATTTTGTCTGTGACAAGATGATATCCTGGAGAAGGCAATGGCACCCCACTCCAGTACTCTTGCCTGGAAAATCCCATTGACAGAGGAGCCTGGTAGGCTGCAGTCCATGGAATCGCTAAGAGTCTGACACGACTGAGCGACTTCACTTTCACTTTTCACTTTCATGCATTGGAGAAGTAAATGGCAACCCACTCCAGTGTTCTTGCCTGGAGAATCCCATAGACAAAGGAGCCTCGTGGGCTACAGTCTATGGGGGTCACAAAAGACTCAGACCTGACTTACCAACTAAACAACAACAAGAAAAACTATCTAAAAATATACGGTCCATTCAGAATAATGGAAAGAGCAGGACTGAGAAACTTGTGTATGCCAACCATTGAGATGTGAGGAGTGAGAAAGCAGTGAGGAGGAAGTGAAGCTGATTCTGTTAGTGTTCTTATGTGTGCCATGTACTGTGCAAGGCACTTTATGTTACCTCACAACAAACCTGTGAAGTCACTATTATCAGACTCATTTTAGAACTGATGACATTGAGCTTCAGATGTTAAACAGTTAGCCTGAGATGACATTGCTCCTATGGGTTGGAGTTGGAATTTGAACCATCTCTCTACATGATAATAGGGTTCTTTCCCATCAGTCTGCACGAGTGTCTTGGACTACACTGTTAACTCTTATCTGTCTTCTAAGCATGTTTTTGAACATATAGTGAGCCCTCTATATCCACATGTTCTGCACCTGCAAGCACAACCAACTATGGATAGAAAATATTCTAAAAAATATTTCTGGAAAATTCCCAAAAGCAAAATTTGAATTTTCCATGTGCTAATAATTATTGATATAACATTTATATTGTATTTACAACCATTTACATGGAAGGAAAGCTATGACAAACCTAGATAGCATACTAAATAGCAGAGACATTACTTTGTCAACAAAGGTCCATCTAGTCAAGGCTATGGTTTTTCCAGTGGTCACGTATGGAAGTGAGAGTTGGACTGTGAAGAAAGTTGAGCACCAAAGAATTGATGCTTTTGAACTGTGATGTTGGAGAAGATTCTTGAGAGTCCCTTGGACCGCAAGGAAATCCAACCAGTCCATTCTAAAGGCGATCAGTCCTGGGTGTTCTTTGGAAGGAATGATGCTAAAGCTGAAACTCCAATACTTTGGCCACCTCATGCAAAGAGTTGACACACTGGAAAATAATCTGATGCTGGGAGGGGTTGGGGGCAGGAGGAAAAGGGGACAACGGAGGATGAGATGGCTGAATGGCATCACAGACTCAATGGACATGAGTTTGAGTGAACTCCGGGAGTTGGTGATGGACATCGAAGCCTGGCGTGCTGCAGTTCATGGGATCGCAAAGAGTCGGAAACGACTGAGCAACTGAACTGAACTGAACTGGTCAGGTGTTTTACAGAATGTCCCTCAGCAAGGGTTTGCTTATTGTATATCTATGCTTAGATAGAGGTGATGGATTTTGGAAATAATACCACAGAGGCACAGTGTCCTCATCACATTTTATTAGGATTTACATGATACTCACATAAGTTAACTGGTAACATGTATCCAAGCCACTTGGTTAAGATAGTATTGCTAGGTTTCTAGACTAAATAGTTACTACTTTTCTATTTCTTAGTTCTTTGGAATCCGATCACCAAGTCAAGCCTGCATTTAAAGAGAAAGGAGTAGTTACCTATATTACTAAAATTTCTTCAGTAAATTTTGTCCCATTTCTCTCACTTGTTTATTTATGCAATCCTCTATCCATTATCAATATGGATGCTTTTATTTAACTTTGCTTTACTCCAAGCTTGGTATTTATGACCCACTTAAATTCTTTCATGCTTGACAACTGAGTGTTCTTAAATATGGTACCTGAGTGTTTTAACATGCCCCATTTTATGTGTGTGTTGGCACTTAATTATCCCCCCACACACACACATACACACACACACACTTTATTCAAGTATAATTGACAAATAAAAGCTGTATGGAGTCAAGGTGCAGAATATAATCATTGATAGCACTTCCTTATTTCCAAAATGAATAGATTCTCTAGGATCATCTTATGTTTTCCCTACCACACCCAAGATCAGCCATTTAGCCAAAGATCAGCTTATAAATTTTGAGTGTATTTATTTTGAGCACATCTATTTCAGCACAACTGTTTGAATCACAAAGAGTCAGACATAACACAGAGACTGAAAAACAACAATAACAAAAATTTTTGAGCACACTCTCTAGAGAAAAAAAACAATAATAATAATAATAGTAATAATAATAATGACACATTACCAAATCCACTGAGGCTGAGAAATATGTAATATTTATATAATATTTCAGTTCAGCTCAGTTCAATCACTCAGTCGTGTCTGACTCATTGTGACCCCATGGACTGCAGCAAACCAGGCCTGAGTTTACTCAAACTCACATCCATTGAGTCGGTGATGTCATTCAATGATCTCATCCTCTGCTGTCCCCTTCTCGTGCCTCATTCAGTCTTTCCCAGCATCGGGGTCTTTTCCAAAGAGTCAATTCTTCACATTAGGTGTCCAAAGTATTGGAGTTTCATCATCAGTCCTTCCAGTGAATATTCAGGACTGATTTCCTTTAGGATGGAGTGGTTGGATCTCCTTGCAGTCCAAAGGACTCTCAAGAGTCTTCACCAACAACAAAGTTCAAGAACATCAATTCTTCAACACTTAGTTTTCTTTATAGTCCAACTCTCACATCCATACATGACTAATGGAAAAACCATAGCTTTGACTACATGGACCTTTGTTGGCAAAATAATGTCTCTGCTTTTTAATATGCTATCTAGGTTGATTATAACTTTTCTTCCAAGGAGTAAACATCTTTTAATTTCATGGATGCATTCGCCATTTGCAGCGACTTTGGAGAGGAAAAAAAAAAAAAGAATTTTCTCACTGTTTCCCCATCTATTTGTCACGAAGTGATAGCAACAGATGCCATGCCATGGTTTTACTTTTCTGAATGTTGAGTTTTAAGAGAAATTTTTCACTCCCCTTTTTCACTTTCATCAAAAGGCTCTTTATTCTTGGTGACCTCATGGCCTGTAGCCCACCAGGCTCCTCCGTCCATGAGATTCTCCAGGCAAGAATACTGGAGTGAGTTACCATTTCCTTCTCCAGGGGATCTTCCCAACCCAGGGATTGAACCCAGGTCTCCCGCATTGAAGGCAGAAACTTTAACCTCTGAGCCACCAGGGAAGCCCTTAGTTCTTCATGACTTTCTGCCATAAGGGTGATGTCATCTGCATATCTGAATGTTATTGATATTTCTCCCAACAATCTTGATTCCAGCTTGGGCTTCATCCAGCCTAGCATTTCTCATGATGTAGTCAAATTAAAAGATGCTTACTCCTCAGAGGAAAAGTTATGACCAACCTAGATTGTATATTCAAAAGCAGAGACATTGCTTTGCCAACAAAGGTCTGTCTAGTCAAAGCTATGGTTTTTTCCAGTGGTCATGTATGGATGTGAGAGTTGGACTGTGAAGAAAGCTGAGCATTGAAGAATTCATGCTTTTGAATTGTGGCGTTGGAGAAGACTCTTGAGATTCCCTTGGACTGCAAGGAGATCCAACCAATCCATTCTGAAGGAGATCAACCCTGGGATTTCTTTGGAAGGAATGATGCTAAAGCTAAAACTCCAGTTCTTTGGTCACCTCATGCGAAGAGTTGACTCATTGGAAAAGACTCTGATGCTGGGAGGGATTGGGGGCAGGAGGAGAAGGGGATGACCAAGGATGAGATGGCTGGATGACATCATGGACTCGATGGACATGAGTCTGAGTGAACTCCGGGAGATGGTGATGAACAGCGAGGCCTGGCATGCTGCGATTCATGGGGTCACAAAGAATCAGAAACTACTAAGCAACTGAAATGAACTGAACTGAGCTGAACTGAACTCTGTATATAAGTTAAATAAGCAGGGTGACAATATACAACCTTGACGTACTCTTTTTCCTGTTTGGAACCAGTCTGTTGCTCCATGCTCAGTTCTAAATGTTGCTTCCTGACCTGCATACAGATTTATCAAGAGGCAGGTTAGGTGGTCTGGTATTCCCATCTCTCTCAGAATTTTCCACAGTTTATTGTGATCCACACAGTTCACGGCTTTGGCATAGTCAATAAAGCAAAAATAGATTTTTTGTTTGTTTGTTTGTTTGTTTTTTCTGGAAGGCCAGAATATTGGCGTGGGTAGCCTTTCCATTCTCCAGGGGATCCTCCCAACCCAAGGATGGGATCCAGGTCTCCTGCATTGCAGGAAGATTCTTTACCAGCTGAGTCACAATGGAGGTGTGTGTGCGTGTGTGTATATATATATAATATTTAGTGACTTGAATTTAATTACCTTCTCCCAAATTACCCCCAAGTATTTTCCTAAGTTTACATTAGAAAATTCGTATTGATTTCTTTGTAACCAAAATCTGTAGGATTTCCCACATGAAATTTTGCCTGATAGAATCACTTGCTGACCTCCTTCAACAGTTTTACTTGTCTCAAAGTCATGCATACTTTGTATCTACCCTGTCATTTTTATTACTTTGTCTTTGTTTAGCATGTCTTTAAAGTGATATTACTTGATTTTGTATCACCAGTGTTTCAGCAATTCTGTTTAGCTGCCTATTCATTAATTATAAATTACACTCATGTAACACATAATTTAAGTTTTTTACTGTGTATCATTTCATGTACTTTTAGCTCTTTTTACTTTTTTAAGTTACTTTAAACATATTGATTCTTTTAAAAATTTATTTCCCAAAACATTCCAGAAAACAATTTCTTTGAAAACATAATTTAACCAGGAGAAAAGTTTCTGCTTGATAAACAGTGGCTCAAAAAATAGAGTAGTTCCTTTACTGCAAGACATCAGAGACTTCGCTCTGTCTAATAGACATAATAGTGGTATTCCAAATAGGTCTACATTTTAATTTCTAGAACACTTTAATATCTTACCTTATATGCAATAAGGGGTTTTGCTGATGTGATTAAGTTCATTATTCTGAGATTAAGAAATTATTTGGTTATCAAGGTAGGCCTAACTATAACCACAGTTGTGCTTATAATAAGGAGCAAGAAGGTTACAATCAGCGAATGAGTTGTCAAAATGGAAAGAGGTTGGAATGATGCAGGATCATGAGCCAAGAAATGTGCACAGTCTTTGAATACTGGAAAAGGAAAGTAAACAATTTTTCCCTTAGAGCTTCCACAAGAAACACAATCCTGCCAATATCTTGATTTTATCCTAGTGACCTCATTTTGAGCATCTTACCTTCAGACCCATAAGATAATAAATTCATGTTGTTTCAAGCCACTAATTGTGTTCTAATTTGTTATGAAAACAATATAAAATAGTATACTCTGTTATCCTGTCCCATCACTTCATGGGAAATAGATGGGGAAACAGTAGAAACAGTGTCAGACTTTATTTTGGGGGGCTCCAAAATCACTGCAGATGGTAACAGCAGCCATAAAATTAAAAGACGCTTACTCCTTGGAAGAAAAGTTATGACCAACCTAGATAGCATATTCAAAAGCAGAGACATTACTTTGCCGACTAAGGTCCGTCTAGTCAAGGCTATGGTTTTTCCTGTGGTCATGTATGGATGTGAGAGTTGGACTGTGAAGAAGGCAGAGTGCTGAAGAATTGATGCTTTTGAATTGTGGTGTTGGAGAAGACTCTTAAGAGTCGCTTGGACTGCAAGGAGATCCAACCAGTCCATTTTGAAGGAGATCAACCCTGGGATTTCTTTTGGAAGGAATGATGCTAAAGCTGAAACTCCAGTACTTTGGTCACCTCATGTGAAGAGTTGACTCATTGGAAAAGATTCTGATGCTGGGAGGGATTGGGGGCAGGAGGAGAAGGGGATGACCGAGGATGAGATGGCTGGATGGCATCACTGACTCGATGGACGTGAGTCTGAGTGAACTCTGGGAGATGGTGATGAACAGGGAGGCCTGCCGTGCTGTGATTCATGAGGTTGCAAAGAGTGGGACACGACTGAGCGACTGAACTGAACTGAACTGATGTTTGTATTTATTTTAAGTTTCTGGTATTAAGTACAATCAACTGGAGAATAGTTAGGATAATGTTTCTTGTTTTAATATTATTTACTTATTTTAATATATCCACCTTCAAATGTTTAAAAAATTGAAAATCAGATAAGCTTTTGATAAAGAGGGAAGCAGTGTGTAAACATGACACCCTGCTGCAATATCCTCCAACTGATGTCCAATTGTAAAGGTAGATGGATGCTTTCAGCACAACTTAAATCAGATATGAGGAAAGTCCTGGGTGTTCATTGGAAGGACTGATGTTGAACCTGAAACTCCAATAGTTTGACAGAGGATGAGATGGTTGAATGGCATCACCAACTCAATGGATATGGGTTTGGGTGGACTCCGAGAGTTGGTGATGGACAGGGAGGCCTGGCATTATGCGATTCATGGGGTCGCAAAGAGTTGAACATGACTGAGTGACTGAACTAGCTAACTGGACTGAGCCTAATATCAGAAGTGATTCTCTACAAACCAACTTATTGTGTTATGAGAGAGAAAATATTGAGCAGTATAGTGTTGAAAGATTCCTTCCATGTATTAATAGAACTTAAAATTCTATAGAAAAATGCATCAAATTGAATTTAAAGAAAAATTATTTTTAGATGACATCATGTCACTTATATTAAGAACACTAATTATTGATGTTTAGTTTTAATTTTTAAAAACCATTTTAGTCCGTGTTGAAGCTGAAACTCCAATACTTTCACCACCTGATACGAAGAGCTGACTCATTTGAGAAGACCCTAATGCAGAAAAGATCGAGGGCAGGAGGAGAAGGGGATGACAGAGGATTTCCTGCAGGTAAAGTAAAAAGTCTAGAGAGAGTGTGGGTAGAGTTAGAGTAGTTTTTACAATTGGAAGGCAATTAAAGTGTCTGGAGAATTAATTCATATGATGCTGGATAAATGGAAGAGAAGGAAATTGGGTTATACAAGTTGAGATCTTCATGTTTTTCTCAATTCATTTTAATCTGGTAGACTATAACCAGTGGTTTTGAAATATTGATTAGTTATATAGGTGAATATAATGTAGAATGGTCACAGAGAAGGTAAAGTAAAACTGTTTAACAGGCAATTGCAGTAGTCTAAGGGATGAAGTCTAGTCAAGCTTTGGTTTTTCGAGTAGTCATGTGTGGATATGAGAGTTGGACTATAAAGAAAGCAGAACGCCAAAAAAATTGATGCTTTTGAACTGTGGTGATGGGGAAGACCCGTGAGAATCCCTTGGACTGCAGGGAGATCCAACCAGTCCATTCTAAAGAAAATCAGTCCTGACTCTTCATTGGAAGGACTGATGCTGAAACTCCTAGCACTTTGGCCACTTGATGCAAATAACTGACTCATTGGAAAAGACCCTGATGCTGGGAAAGATTGAAGGCGGGAGGAGAAACTGATGCCAGAGGATGAGATGGTAGGATGGCATCACTAACTTGATGGACATGAATTTGAGGAAGCTCCAGGAGTTGGTGATGGACAGGGAAGACTGGCGTGCAGTCCATGGGGTCAAAAAGAGTCAGACACAACTGAGCAAATGAACTGAACTGAACTGAAGGGATGAAGATAGTTTAGACTAGAGTAACATTAAGGAATGAGAATAATTTGATGGAGTCAAAATTTATTTAGAAGGTGGTCCGAATTTGGGGACAGCATCACTATGGAAAGCTATGATGTTAAGAATAACTCTTCTGTCATTACCCTTTGTAATAGGAAGGATGTTGGTACCATGAAAAAAAAAAAAAAGAGAGAGAGAGAGAGAAACAAAGAAAGCTACTTTCATCATTTCTGTGCCTTCTTTTGGCTGGTATTCCTGCTGACCCCATTGCTTCTTGGACAGACTTTACTTGGTATCCTAGAAGAGGACTATGTTTTATTTTATTGTTTAAATTTATTTAAGTAGAGACTAATTACTTTGCAATATTGTATTGGTTTTGCCATACAATGACATGAATCCACCAGAGGTGTACATGTGTTCCCGATCCCTCCAACCTCCCTCCCCATATCATCCCTCTTGGTCATCCCAGTGCACCAGCCCCGAGCATCCTGTATCATGCATTGAACCTAGACTGGCGATTCATTTCATATATGATATTATACATGTTTCAATGCCATTCTCCCAAATCATCCCACCCTTGCCCTCTCCCACAGAGTCCAAAAGACTGTTCTATACATCTGTGTCTCTTTTGCTGTCTCACATACAGGGTTATCGTTACCATCTTTCTAAATTCCATATATATGTATTAGTATACTGTACTGGTGTTTTTCTTTCTGGTGTTTCTCTCTGTTTTTCTTTTTTAATGGTTGAGTAATATTCCATTGTGTATATGTATCACAGTTTTCTTATCCATTTGTTGGCTAATGTACATCTAGGTTGCATCCATGTCCTGGCTAAAGAGTACTGCAATGAACATTGGGGTACACGTGCCTCTTTTAGTTCTGGTTTCTTTGCTGTGTATGCCGAGCTGTGGTATTGCTGGGTTGTATGGCAGTTCTATTTCCAGTTTTTTAAGGAATCTCCACACAGTTCTCCATAGTAGCTGTACTAGTTTGCGCTCCCACCAACAGTGTAAGAGGGTTCCCTTTTTCTCCAAACCCTTTCCAGCATTTACTGCTTGTATACTTTTGGATAACAGCCATTCTGACAGGTGTGAAATGGTACATCATTGTGGTTTTGATTTGCATTTCTCTGATAATGAGTGATGTTAAGCATCTTTCCATGTGTTTGTTAGCCATATGTATGTCTTCTATGGAGAAATGTCTATTGAGTTCTTTGACCCATTTTTTGATTGGGTCCTTTATTTTTCGGGAATTGAGCTGCAGGAGTTGCTTCTATATTTTTGGAGATTAGTTGTTTGTCAGTTGCATCATTTGCTACTATTTTCTACCATTCTGAACACTGTCTTTTCATCTTGCTTATAGTTTCCTTTGTTGTGCAGAAGCTTTTATGTTTAATTAGGTCCCATTTGTTTATTTTTGCTTTTATTTCCAATATTTAGGAGGTGGCTCATGGAGGATCCTGTTGTGATTTATGTAGGGGAGTGTTTTTGTCTCTGTTCTCCTCTAGGAGTTTTATAGTTTCTGGTCTTACATTTAGATCTTTAATCCATTTTGAGTTTATTTTTGTGTATGGTGTTAGAAAGTGTTCTAGTTTCATTCTTTTACAAGTGGTTGACCAGTTTTCCCAGCACCACTCGCTAAAGAGATTGTCTTTTCTCCATTGTATATTCTTGCTTCCTTTGTCACAGATAAGGTGTTCATAGGTGTGTAGATTTATCTCTGGGCTTTCTATTTTGTTCTGTTGATCTATATTTCTGTCTTAATGCCAGTACTATACTGTCTTGAATGTGGCCTTGTAGTATAGCCTGAAGTCAGATAGGTTGATTTCTCCATTTTCATTCTTCTTTCTCAAGATTGCTTTGGTTATTTGAGGTTTTTGTATTTCCATACATTTTATGAAATTATTTGTTCTAGCTCTATGATAAATACCGTTGGTAGCTTAATAGGGATTGCATTGAACCTATAGATTGCTCTGGGAAGTATACTCTATTGCACTGTATTGATTCTTCTGATCCATAATCACAGTATATTTCTCCATCTATTAGTGTCCTCTTGATTTCTTTCACTAGGGTTTTATAGTTTTCTATATATAGGTTTTTTGTTTCTTTAGGTAGCTATATTCCTAAGTATTTTATTCCTTTCATTGCAATGAAGAATGAAATTGTTTCCATTATTTCTCTTTTTATTTTCTCATTATTATTGTATAGGAATGAAAGGAATTTCTGTTTGCTAATTTTATATCCTGCAACTTTACTATGTTCATTGATTCAGTTCAGTTCAGTCACTCAGTCATGTCCAACTCTTTGCAAACCCGTGAATCGCAGCACACCAGGCCTCCCTGTCCATCACCAACTCCTGAAGTTCACTTAAACTCACGTCTATTGAGTCAGTGATGCCATCCAGCCATCTCATCCTCTGTCGTCCCCTTCTCCTCCTGCCCACAAGCTCTCCCAGCATCATAGTCTTTTCCAATAAGTCAACTCTTTGCATGAGGTGGCCAAAGTACTGGAGTTTCAGCTTTAGCATCATTTGCTCCAAAGAAATCCCAAGGCTGATCTCCTTCAGAATGGATTGTTTGCATCTCCTTGCAGTCCAAGGGACTCTTAAGAGTCTTCTTCAACACCACAGTTCAAAAACATCAATTCTTCAGTGCTCAGCCTTCTTCACAGTCCAATTCTCACATCCATACATGACCACAGGAAAAACCATAACCTTGACTAGACGGACCTTAGTCAGCAAAGTACTGTCTCTGCTTTTGAATATGCTATCTAGGTTGGTCATAACTTTTCTTCCAAGGAGTAAGCGTCTTTTAATTTCATGGTTGCAATCACGATCTGCAGTGATTTTGGAGCTCCAAAAAATAAAGTCTGACACTGTTTCCACTGTTTCCCCATCTATTTTCCATGAAGTTATGGAACCGGATGCCATGATCTTCATTTTCTGAATGTTGAACTTTAAGCCAACTTTTTCACTCTCCTCTTTCACTTTCTTTTTTTTTTTTAATTTATTTAATTGGAGGCTAATTACTTTACAATATTGAAGCGGTTTCATCATACATTGACATGAATCAGTCACAGGTTTACATGTGTTTCCCATCCTGAACCTCCCCTCCTACATCCCTCCCCATCCCATCCCTCTGGGTCATCCCAGTGCACCAGCCCTGAGCACGCTGTCTCATGCATCAGCCTGGACTGGCGGTCTGTTTCACACATGATAATATACATGTTTCAATGCTATTCTCTCAGATCATCCTCCCCTCGCCTTCCCCCACAGAGTCCAAAAGACTGTTCTATACATCTGGGTCTCTTTTGCTGTCTCACATATAGGGTTATCATTACCATCTTTCTAAATTCCATGCAGATGCATTAGTATGCTGTATTGGTGTTTTCCTTTCTGGCTGAATTTACTGTGTATAAAAGGCTCCAGTGTCATCCACCTCATTAGAACTGATTCAAATGTATTCTTTTTTTTTTTTTTTTTTAGTTTTTTATTTTTTAAATTTTAAAATCTTTAATTCTTACATGCATTCCCAAACATGAACCCCCCTCCCACCTCCCTCCCCATAACATCTTTCTGGGTCATCCCCATGAACCAGCCCCAAGCATGCTGCATCCTGCGTCAGACATAGACTGGCGATTCAATTCAAATGATAGTATACATGTTAGAATGTCATTCTCTCAAATCATCCCACCCTCTCCCTCTCCCTCTGAGTCCAAAAGTCCGTTATACACATTTGTGTCTCTTTCCCTGTCTTGCATACAGGGTCGTCATTGCCATCTTCCTAAATTCCATATATATGTGTTAGTATACTGTATTGGTGTTTTTCTTTCTGGCTTACTTCACTCTGTATAATCGGCTCCAGTTTCATCCATCTCATCAGAACTGATTCAAATGAATTCTTT
The DNA here is from genome assembly GCF_016772045.2 of Ovis aries. Lineage (NCBI taxonomy): Eukaryota > Metazoa > Chordata > Mammalia > Artiodactyla > Bovidae > Ovis > Ovis aries. The sequence continues at coordinate 42,847,041 of NC_056063.1, forward strand.
TTAACGGCTGAGTAATACTCCATTGTGTATATGTACCACAGCTTTCTTATCCATTCATCTGCTGATGGACATCTAGGTTGTTTCCATGTCCTGGCTATTATAAACAGTGCTGCGATGAACATTGGGGTACATGTGTCTCTTTCAATTCTGGTTTCCTCGGTGTGTATGCCCAGAAGTGGGATTGCTGGGTCATAAGGTAGTTCTATTTGCAATTTTTTAAGGAATCTCCACACTGTTTTCCATAGTGGCTGTACTAGTTTGCATTCCCACCAACAGTGTAGGAGGGTTCCCTTTTCTCCACACCCTCTCCAGCATTTATTGCTTGCAGATTTTTGGATCGCAGCCATTCTGACTGGTGTGAAGTGGTACCTCATTGTGGTTTTGATTTGCATTTCTCTAATAATGAGTGATGTTGAGCATCTTTTCATGTATTTGTTAGCCATCCGTATGTCTTCTTTGGAGAAATGTCTATTTAGTTCTTTGGCCCATTTTTGATTGGGTCATTTATTTTTCTGGAGTTGAGCTGCATAAGTTGCTTGTATATTTTTGAGATTAGTTGTTTGTCAGTTGCTTCATTTGCTATTATTTTCTCCCATTCAGAAGGCTGTCTTTTCACCCTGCTTATATTTTCCTTTGTTGTGCAGAAGCTTTTAATTTTAATTAGATCCCATTTGTTTATTTTTGCTTTTATTTCCAGAATTCTGGGAGGTGGATCATAGAGGATCCTGCTGTGATTTATGTCTGAGAGTGTTTTGCCTATGTTCTCCTCTAGGAGTTTTATAGTTTCTGATCTTACATTTAGATCTTTAATCCATTTTGAGTTTATTTTTGTGTGCGGTGTTAGAAAGTGATCTAGTTTCATTCTTTTACAAGTGGTTGACCAGTTTTCCCAGCACCACTTGTTAAAGAGATTGTCTTTACTCCATTGTATATTCTTGCCTCCTTTGTCAAAGATAAGGTGTCCATATGTGTGTGGATTTATCTCTGGGCTTTCTATGTTGTTCCATTGATCTATATGTCTGTCTTTGTGCCAGTACCATACTGTCTTGATGACCGTGGCTTTGTAGTAGAGCCTGAAGTCAGGCAAGTTGATTCCTCCAGTTCCATTCTTCTTTCTCAAGATTGCTTTTGGCTATTCGAGGTTTTTGTATTTCCATACAAATCTTGAAATTATTTCTTCTAGTTCTGTGAAAATGTGGCTGGTAGCTTGATAGGGATTGCATTGAATTTGTAAATTGCTTTGGGTAGTATACTCATTTTCACTATATTGATTCTTCCAATCCATGAACATGGTATATTTCTCCATCTATTAGTGTCCTCTTTGATTTCTTTCATCAGTGTTTTATAGTTTTCTATATATAGGTCTTTAGTTTCTTTAGGTAGATATATTCCTAAGTGTTTTATTCTTTTCGTTGCAATGGTGAATGGAATTGTTTCCTTAATTTCTTTTCTACTTTCTCATTATTCGTGTATAGGAATGCAAGGGATTTCTGTGTGTTGATTTTATATCCTGCAACTTTACTATATTCATTGATGATCTCTAGTAATTTTCTGGTGGAGTCTTTAGGGTTTTTCATGTAGAGGATCATGTCATCTGCAAACAGTGAGAGTTTTACTTTTTCTTTTCCAATTTGGATTCCTTTTATTTCTTTTTCTGCTCTGATTGCTGTGGCCAAAACTTCCAGAACTATGTTGAATAGTAGCGGTGAAAGTGGACACCCTTGTCTTTTTCCTGACTTTAGGGAAATGCTTTCAATTTTTCACCATTGAGGATAATGTTTGCTGTGGGTTTGTCATAGATAGCTTTTATTATGTTGAGGTATGTTCCTTCTATTCCTGCTTTCTGGAGAGTTTTTATCATAAATGGATGTTGAATTTTGTCAAAGGCCTTCTCTGCATCTATTGAGATAATCATATGGTTTTTATTTTTCAATTTGTTAATGTGGTGAATTACATTGATTGATTTGCGGATATTGAAGAATCCTTGCATCCCTGGGATAAAGCCCACTTGGTCATGGTGTATGATCTTTTTAATGTGTTGTTGGATTCTGATTGCTAGAATTTTGTTGAGGATTTTTGCATCTATGTTCATCAGAGATATTGGCCTGTAGGTTTCTTTTTTTGTGACATCTTTGTCAGGTTTTGGTATTACGGTGATGGTGGCCTCATAGAATGAGTTTGGAAGTTTACCTTCCTCTGCAATTTTCTGGAAGAGTTTGAGTAGGATAGGTGTTAGCTCTTCTCTAAATTTTTGGTAGAATTCAGCTGTGAAGCCATCTGGACCTGGGCTTTTGTTTGCTGGAAGATTTCTGATTACAGTATCAATTTCCGTGCTTGTGATGGGTCTGTTAAGATTTTCGATTTCTTCCTGGTTCAGTTTTGGAAAATTGTACTTTTCTAAGAATTTGTCCATTCCTTCCACGTTGTCCATTTTATTGGCATACAACTGCTGATAGTAGTCTCTTATGATCCTTTGTATTTCTGTGTTGTCTGTTGTGATCTCTCCATTTTCATTTCTAATTTTATTGATTTGATATTTCTCTCTTTGCTTCTTGATGAGTCTGGCTAATGGTTTGTCAATTTTATTTATCCTTTCAAAGAACCAGCTTTTGGCTTTGTTGATTTTTGCTATGGTCTCTTTTGTTTCTTTTGCATTAATTTCTGCCCTAATTTTTAAGATTTCTTTCCTTCTACTCACTCTGGGGTTCTCCAACTCTTCCTTTTCTAGTTGCTTTAGTTGTAGAGTTAGGTTATTTATTTGACTTTTTTCTTGTTTCTTGAGGTATGCCTGTATTGCTATGAACTTTCCTCTTAGCACTGCTTTTATAGTGTCCCACAGGTTTTGGGTTGTTGTGTTTTCATTTTCATTAGTTTCTGTGCATATTTTGATTTCTTTTTTGATTTCTTCTGTTATTTGTTGGTTATTCAGAAGTGTGTTGTTCAACCTCCATATGTTGGAATTTTTAATAGTTTTTCTCCTGTAATTGAGATCTAATCTTAATGCATTATGGTCAGAAAAGATGCTTGGAATGATTTCGATTTTTTGAATTTATCAAGTTTAGATTTATGGCCCAGGATGTGATCTATCCTGGAGAAGGTTCCATGAGCACTTGAAAAAAAGGTGAAATTCGTTGTTTTGGGGTGAAATGTCCTATAGATATCAATTATGTCTAACTGATCTAATGTATCATTTAAAGTTTGCGTTTCTTTGTTAATTTTCTGTTTAGTTGATCTGTCCATAGGTGTGAGTGGGGTATTAAAGTCTCCCACTATTATTGTGTTATTGTTGATTTCCCCTTTCATACTTGTTAGCATTTGTCTTACATATTGTGGTGCTCCTATATTGGGTGCATATGTATTTATAATTGTTATATCTTCTTCTTGGATTGTTCCTTTGATCATTATGTAGTGGCCTTCTTTGTCTCTTTTCACAGTCTTTGTTTTAAAGTCTATTTTATCGGATATGAGTATTGCCACTCTTGCTTTCTTTTGGTCTCTATTTGCGTGGTATATCTTTTTCCAGCCCTTCACTTTCAGTCTGTATGTGTCCCTTGTTTTGAGGTGGGTCTCTTGTAAGCAGCATATAGAGGGGTCTTGTTTTTGTATCCATTTGGCCAGTCTTTGTCTTTTGGTTGGGGCGTTCAACCCATTTACGTTTAAGGTAATTATTGATAAGTATGATCCCGTTGCCATTTACTTTATTGTTTTGGGTTCGGGTTTATACACCCTTTCGTGTTTCCTGTCTAGAGGATATCCTTTAGAATTTGTTGGAGAGCTGGTTTGGTGGTGCTGAATTCTCTCAGCTTTTGCTTGTCTGTAAAGCTTTTGATTTCTCCTTCGTATTTGAATGAGATCCTTGCTGGGTACAGTAATCTGGGCTGTAGGTTATTGTCTTTCATCACTTTAAGTATGTCTTGCCATTCCCTCCTGGCCTGAAGAGTTTCTATTGACAGATCAGCTGTTATCCTTATGGGAATCCCCTTGTGTGTTATTTGTTGTTTTTCCTTGCTGCTTTTAATATTTGTTCTTTGTGTTTGATCTTTGTTAATTTGATTAATATGTGTCTTGGGGTGTTTCGCCTTGGGTTTATCCTATTTGGGACTCTCTGTATTTCTTGGACTTGGGTGATTATTTCCTTCCCCATTTTAGGGAAGTTTTCAACTATTATCTCCTCAAGGATTTTCTCATGATCTTTCTTTCTGTCTTCTTCTTCTGGGACTCCTATAATTCGAATGTTGGAGCGTTTCATATTGTCCTGGAGGTCTCTGAGATTGTCCTCGTTTCTTTTAATTCGTTTTTCTTGTTTCCTCTCTGATTCATTTATTTCTACCATTCTATCTTCTATTTCACTAATCCTATCTTCTGCCTCTGTTATTCTGCTATTTGTTGCCTCCAGAGTTTTTCTGATCTCATTTATTGTGTTATTCATTATATTTTGACTCTTTTTATTTCTTCTAGGTCCTTGTTAAACCTTTCTTGCATCTTCTCAATCCTTGTCTCTAGGCTATTTATCTGTGTTTCCATTTTGATTTCAAGATTTTGGATCATTTTCACTATCAATATTCGGAATTCCTTCTCCGGTAGATTCCCTACTTCTTCCTCTTTTGTTTGATTTGGTGGGCAACTCTCCTGTTCCTTTACCTGCTGAGTATTCCTCTGTCTCTTCATCTTGGTTATATTGCTGCGTTTGGGGTGGCCTTTCTATATTCTGATAATTTGTGGAGTTCTCTTTATTATGGAGCTTCCTCACTATGGGTGGGGTTCTATCAGTGGCTTGTCAAGGTTTCCTGGTTAGGGAGGCTTGTGTTGGAGTTTTGGTGGGTGGAGCTGGGTTTCTTCTCTCTGGAGTGCAGTGGAGTGACCCGTAATGGGTTATGAGACATCAAAGGTATTGGGATAATTTTGAGCTGCCTGTATATTGAGGCTCAGGGGAGTGTTCCTGTGTTGCTGGAGAATTTGCGTGGTATGTCTTGTTTTGGAACTTGTTGGCCCTTGGGTGGAGCTTGGTTTCAGTGTAGGTATGAAGGCTTTGATGAGCTCCTATTGCTTAATGTTCCCTGAATTCAAGAGTTCTCTAATGTTTTCAGGCTTTGGGTTTAAGCTTCCTGCTTCTGGTTTTCAGTTTTATTTTCACAGTAGCCTCTAGACTTCTCCATCTATACAGCACCGATGATAAAACATCTAGGTTAAAGATGAAAAGTTTCTCCACCTTGAGGGACACTCAGAGAGGTTCACTGAGTTACAAGAAGAGAAGATGGAGGGGGTAGTTAGAGGTAACTGGAGTGAGATGTGGTGAGATCAAGAGAGGAGAGAGCAAGCTAGCCAGTAGTCACTTCCTTATGTGCGCTCTATAGTCTGGACCGCTCAGAGGTATTTACAGAGTTATACGGGAAAGAGGAGAGGGAGGAAGTAGACAGAGGTGACCAGGAGGATAAGAGAGAGGAATGAGTAGGAGAGAGACAAATCCTGCCAGTAACCAGTTCCTTAGGTGTTCTCTACCGTCTGGAACACACAGAGATTCACAGAGTTGGATAGAGAAGAGATGGGGGAGAAAAGAGACAGAGGCCACCTGGTGGAGAAAAAGGAGAGGCCAGAGGAGGAGAGAGTGGACAAGCCAGTAATCTTGCTCTCAGGTAAACTTGGGTAGTGAAGTTTGGGTTTTTAAATGTACAAAATTGACAACAAAGATTAAAAATCTGGAGTAGAGGTTGGATTTTCAAAGATACAATATTAAAGAAAAGCAGAAGGAAAAAGGAAGAAAGAAAAAAAAAAGAATTATTAAAAAAAAAATAAAACAAAACACCAACAACCATCCAAAGAGTATATATGGTGTTTGCCTTAAAAAAAAAAAAAAAAAGTCTTTTTTTTTTTTAAATAGTAATACTAGGTTATAGAAATAAAAATTAGAGGAGAAATAGAAGATTTAACAATTAAAAAAAAGCTCGGAAAAAAAGAAAAAAATGCAAAAGGCAAAAAAAAAAGAATGATTTTAAAAATATTAAAAATAAAAAATATATCTGGCTCTTCTCTGATGTTATGGGCCGTGTGGGCTCACTTCCAAGGTGGTTCCCTCTGTTTAACTTCTTCTGTTTGCTGGGTTTTAGGCTCACTAGTTCAGTCGCGCTGTGGGGAGGGGGGATGCTGCAAACAAATAGCACTGTCGTGTGTACACAGTATCTCTGCCCCGCTTGACCTGTCCTTTCTCGCGGCGCACAAACCACTCCGGCTCTACGATGCTCAGCCGGGAACCGTCTGGGGCCGGCCCTAGGCTGCGTGCACTTCCTCGGTCCAAGCCGCTCAGGTTCGGCCCTCAGGCAGCCCTCAGAGGCACAAATGCAGCTGGGACTGCGCTTTGTGCCCTTCCCAGGTCCGAGTAGGTCAGGAGTTTGGCGAGCGCAATTGCCGCGGCTTGTCACCTTTTCCGCCGCTGCTGCTCAGCTCTCTGGGTGGACCGCTGGTGCACCCCGTGAGGCAGACTGTGACTGTCCAGCACCCCCAGAAGTCTTAGCAAAGGAGCCTGCTTGCAGTTAGGTAAGTAAAGTCTCTCCGGGTCTGCAATTGCCCCTTTCCAGTCCTTACGGCTCTGGCTGCCTGTCCCCGGCGGGGAATGGTCTGCAGCCGGCTTTTTCCGTTCCGTCCTTTGTTCTGCGCTGGGTCCTGGCGGTGTCTTATGTTCGAGCTTTTCGCGTGGTAGCTATCCCACAGTCTGGGTTGCTAGCCCAAGTTAGATCATTCTGGTGGAGCGTGGGGCGTTCGTGCCCGTTTCTTACAAAGCACTGCAGCCCGCGCCTCCCGCGCGTCCCTGCCCTGCCCCCACTTCCCAATGGCGGATGCAGGCGTCTGTGCTGCTTTTCCACTGGGGGAGTTACTGGTGGGCTTGTAATCTCTTGGTTTTAATTATTTATCTATTTTTCCTTCCTGTTATGTTGCCCTCTGTGTTTCCAAGGCTCGCCACAGACTCGGCAGGGAGAGTGTTTCCTGGTGTTTGGAAACCTCTCTTCTTAAAATTCCCTTCCCGGGACGGGCTTCCCTTCCCGGGACGGAGCTCCCTCCCCACCTCCTTTGTCTCCTTTTTCGTCTTTTATATTTTTCCCTACCTGATTTTGAAGACAATGGTCTGCTTTTCTGGTTGCCTGATGTCCTCTGCCAGCCTACAGAAGTTGTTTTGCGGAGTTTGCTCGGCGTTGAAATGTTCTTTTGAGGAATTTGTGAGGGAGAACGTGATCTTCCCGTCCTATTCCTCCGCCATCTTTCCCTCCCTCCTGTATTCTTTTTAATGGCTGAGTAATATTCCACTGTGTACATGTGCCACTGCTTTCTTATCCACTCGTCTGCTGATGGACATCTAGGTTGCTCCCATGTCCTGGCTATTATAAGCAGCTTTCACTTTCATCAAAAGGCTTTTTACTTCCTCTTCACTTTCTGCCATAAGGGTGATGTCATCTGCATATCTGAGGTTATTGATATTTCTCCCACCAATCTTGATTCCAGCTTGTGTTTCTTCCTGTCCAGCATTTCTCATGATGTACTCTGCATATAAATTAAATGAGCAGGGTGTCAATATACAGCCTTGACGTACTCCTTTTCCTATTTGGAACCAGTCTGTTGTTCCATGCCCAGTTCTAACTGTTTCCTGACCTGCATACAGATTTCTCAAGAGGCAGGTTAGGTGGTCTGGTATTCCCATCTCTTTCAGAATTTTCCACAGTTTATTGTGATCCACACAGTCAAACGTTTTGGCATAGTCAATAAAGCAGAAATTGATCTTTTTCTGGAACTCCCTTGCTTTGTCCATATGCTGGATATGTTGGCAATTTGATCTCTGATTCCTCTGCCTTTTCCAAAACCAGCTTGAACATTAGGAAGTTCATGGTTCACGTACTGCTAAAGGCTGGCTTGGAAAATTTTGAGCATTACTTTACTAGCGTGTGAGATGAGTGTAATTGTGTGGTAGTTTTAGCCTTCTTTGGCATTGCCTTTCTTTGGGATTGGAATGAAAACTGACCTTTTCCAGTCCTGTGGCCACTGCTGAGTTTTCCAAATTTGCTGGCATATTTAGTGAAGCACTTTCACAGCATCATCTTTAGCTCTAGTAATTTTCTGGTGGAGTCTTTAGGATTTTCTATATAAAGGATCATGTCATCTGCAAACCATGAGAGTTTTAGTACCTCTTTTCCAATTTGGATTCCTTTTATTTCTGTTTCTTCTCTGATTGCTGTGGCCAAAACTTGCAAAATTATGTTGAATATTAATGGTGGGAGTGGGCATCCTTGTCTTGTTGCTGACTTTAGGAAAAATGTTTTCAATTTTTCACCATTGAGGATAATGTTTGCTGTGCGTTTGTCATATATAGCTTTTATTATGTTGAAGTATGTTCCTTCTATTCCTGCTTTTTGGAGGTTTTTTTTTTTTTTTTAATCATAAATGGATGTTGAATTTTGTGAAAGGTTTTTTCTGCATTTATTGAGATTATCATATCGCTTTTATTTTTCAATTTATTAATGTGTTATATTACATTAATTGATTTGTGGATATTGAAGAATCCTTGCATCACTGGGATAAAGCCCACTTTGTCATGATGTATGATCTTTTTAATGTGGTGTTGGATTCTGATTGCTAGAATTTTGTTAAGGGATTTTTCATATAAGTTCATCAGTGATATTGGCTTGCAGTTTTCTTTTTTGGGGGCATCTTTGTCAGGTTTTGGTATTAGGGTGATGATGTCCTCATAGAATGAGATTCAAAGTTTACCTTCCTCTGCAATTTTCTGGAAGAGTTTGAATAGGATAGGTGTTAGCTCTTCTCTAAATTTTTTGTAGAATTCAGCTGTGAAACCGTCTAGACTTGGGCTTTTGTTTGCTGAAAGATTTTTGATTACAGTTTCAATTTCCATGCTCGTGATGGGTCTGTTAATACTTTCTATTTCCTCCTGGTTCAGTTTGGAGAATTGCACTTTTCTAAGAATTTGTCCATTTCTTCCACGTTGTCCATTTTATTGGTATATAATTACTGGTAGTAGTCTCTTATGATCCTTTGTATTTCTGTGTTGTCTGTTGTAATCTCTCCATTTTCATTTCTAACTTTATTGATTTGATTTTTCTCCCTTTGTTTCTTGAGTCTGGCTAATGGTTTGTCATTTTTTTTATCCTCTCAAAGAACTAGCTTTTGGCTCTGTTGATTTTTGCTATGGTCTCCTTTGTTTCTTTTTCATTTATATCTGCCCTAATTTTTAAGATTTCTTTCCTTCTACTAACCCTTGGGGTCTTCATTTCTTCCTTTTCTAGTTGCTTTAGGTGTACAGTTAGGTTATTTATTTGACTATATTCTTGTTTCTTGAGGTATTCCTGTATTGCTATGAACCTTTCACTTAGCACTGCTTTTATAGTGTCCCACATGTTTTGGGTTGTTGTGTTTTCATTTTCACACATTTCTGTGCATATTTTGATTTCTTTTTGATTTCTTCTGTGATTTGTTGGTTATTCAGCAAGGTGTTGTTCAGCTTCCATATGTTGGAATTTTTAATAGTTTTTCTCCTGTAATTGAGATCTAATCTTACTGCATTGTGGTCAGAAAAAATGCTTGGAATGATTTCAACTTTTTGAATTTACAAAAACTAGATTTATGGCCCAGGATGTGATTTATCCTGGGGAAGGTTCCGTGTGTGCTTGAGAAAAAGTTGAAATTCATTGTTTTGGGGTAAAATGTCCTATAGATATCAATTAGGTCTAACTGGTCTATTGTATCATATAGAGTTTGTGCTTTCTTGTTAATTTTTTGTTTAGTTGATCTATCCATAAATGTCAGTGGGGTAGTAAAGTCTCCAAGTATTATTGTATTATTGTTAATTTCCCCTTTCTTACTTGTTGGCATTTGTTTTACATATTGCAGTGCTCCTATGTTGGGTGCATATATATTTATAATTGTTATATCTTCTTCTAGGATTGATCCTTGATCATTATGTAGTGGCCTTCTTTGTCTCTTTTCACAGCCTTTGTTTTAAAATCTATTTTATCTGGTATGAGTATTGCTACTCCCGCTTTTTTGTTTTGTTTTGTTTTTTGGTCTCTATTTGCATGGAATATCTTTTGCCAGCCCTTTACTTTCAGTCTGTCTGTGTCCCTTGTTTTCAGATGGGTCTCTTGTAGACAACATACATATGGGTCTTATTTTTGTATCCATTCAGCCAGTCTTTGTCTTTTGGTTGGGGCATTCAACCCATTTATGTTTAAGGTAATTATTGATAAGTATGATCCTTGCCATTTAATTTATGGTTTTGGGTTCGAGTGTATACACCCTTTCTGTGTTTCCTGTTTAGAGAAGATCTTTAGCAGTTGTTGGAAAGGTGGTTTGGTGGTGTTAAATTCTGCTTTTGCTTGTCTGTAAAGCTTTTGGTTTCTTCTTCATATTAGAATGAGATTCTTGCTGGGTACAGTAATCTGAGCTGTAGGTTATTTTCTTTCATCACTTTAAGGATGTCCTGCCATTCCCTCCTGGCCTGAAAAGTTTCTTTTGAAAAATCAGCTGTTATCCTATGAGAATTCCCTTGTGTGTCATTTGTTGTTTTTCTCTTGCTGCTTTTAATATTTGTTCTTTGTGTTTGATCTTTGTTAATTTGATTAATAGGTGTCTTGAGGTGTTTTGCCTTGGGTTTATCCTGTTTGGGACTCTCTGGGTTTCTTGGACTTGGGTGATTATTTCCTTCTCTACTTTAGGGAAGTTTTCTACTATTATCTCCTCAAGTATTTTCTCATGATCTTTCTTTTTGTCTTCTTCTTCTGGGACTCCTATGATACGAATGTTGGGTTGTTTAACATTGTCCCAGAGGTCTCTGAGGTTGTCCTCATTTCTTTTAATTCATTTTTCTTTTTTCCTCTCTGTTTCATTTATTTCTACCATTCTATCTTTTACCTCACTAATCCTATCTTCTGCCTCCATTACTCTACTGTTGGATCCCTCCAGAGTGTTTTTGATCTCATTTATTGCATTATTCATTTTATATTGACTCTTTTTTTATTTTTTTTTTTTTAGGTCCTTGTTAAACCGTTCTTGCATCTTCTCAATCCTTGTCTCCAGGCTATTTTTCTGTAACTCTATTCTGTTTTCAAGATTTTGGATCATTTTCACTATTATTATTTGGAAATCTTTATCAGGTAGATTCCCTATCTCTTCCTGTTTGTTTAGTTTGGTGGGCATTTATACTGACTAGGATAGAATGTTATTGTATTTGAATATTTTGTTGTGAGGCAAATGTGTGCCTTCAAGTGGAAGCATCAAATACAAACTATCATTAATACATATAAACATGAAACTCACTAAAGGGATCTTGAATACCTAGATTAGAGACAATATATTTTCTCTGGGCATGGTTTATGTTATCTAGGAAGAGGGCTAAGAGTAAGAAAAGGAAAAGACATTTTGTAATTCATGATTCATTTCTAAGACAGGAAATATTTTTATCAAGAGTTCAACCCTGTCCTGGGACCAGAAAACAATCCCCACCTTGTCATGAGGTTGTATATTTGATACAAATGCACAGGAATGAGGAATTTTGAAGAACTTGGAAGTTTACATAACTCAAAGGTTATAAATAATAATCTGTATTATAATTCCTTAATGTTTTCAGTGAACATTCAGTAAGCTTCATAGTAAGGAATGCAATTATAGAAATTAGGGACAGTATTGTGCCCTTAAAGTGAGAACCAGAGTGATGGTAGAAGGGTCAGTCACCAGGGAAAGGCAAGTCAGCTCAAGAAGCAATGATTTCATCAAGGCCTCTAGCTACAAATAAGTACAGAAGAGCTACACTGAAATTATTAGTTTGGTTTTCTTTTTTACTACTATTTATGAGAACTTAGTTTTTTTTTTTTTTTAAGATTGGAAAACTTCAATGCAACATTTAATTATGTGTGGTATCTAAATAAATTTATCCTTTTTCCCCCACTAGCAATATATTTAATTGGCAGCTCAGATGGTAAAGAATCCGCTTGCAATGAGGGAGACCTGGGTTCAGTTCCCAGGTTGGGAAGATCCCTGGAGGAGGGCATGGTAACTCACTCCAGTATTCTTTCTTGGAGAATCCCAATGGGCAGAGAAGGCTGGTGAGGTACAGTCTATGGGGTTGCAAAGAGTTGGATAGGATTGAGTAACTAAGAACAACACAGCAAATTATGTTTAAATACTTAGAAATCTAAAGGGATCCCAGATTCTTGGAAAAGTTTATCTGCCTGAAGACTGTCATAAGCACGAATCTAGACTCCCATGTGCCCATAGTAAGAAAAGCTTTCTGATCCTCAGGACTTGCTAGCAGTCTGTTCACTTCCTGTAAGATATCTGACACTTCTCCCTACAACACTAAAATTCTTTCCCTTAATATATTCTGTGATTAATACAGGACTAATGCAGAGTACATCATGAGAAATGCTGGACTGGAAGAAACACAAGCTGGAACCAAGATTACCAGGAGAAATATCAATAATCTCAGATATGCAGATGACACCACCCTTATGGCAGAAAGTGAAGAGGAACTCAAAAGCCTCTTGATGGAAGTGAAACAGGAGAGTGAAAAAGTTGGCTTAAAGCTTAACATTCAAAAAACTAATATCATGGCCTCCGGTCCCATCATTTCATGGGAAATAGATGGGGAAACAGTGGAAATAGTGTCAGACTTTATTTTGGGGGGCTCCAAAATCACTGCAGATGGTGACTGCGGCATGAAATTAAAAGACGCTTACTCCTTGGAAGAAAGGCTATGACCAACCTAGATAGCATATTCAAAAGCAGAGATATTACTTTGCCGACTAAGGTTCATCTAGTCAAGGCTATGGTTTTTCCAGTAGTCATGTATGGATGTGAGAGTTGGACTGTGAAGAAGGCTGAGTGCCGAAGAAAAGATGCTTTTAAACTGTGGTTTTGGAGAAGACTCTTGAGGGTCCCTTGGACTGCAAGGGGATCCAACCAATCCATTTTGAAGGAGATCAGCCCTGGGATTTCTTTGGAAGGAATGATGCTAAAGCTGAAACTTCAGTATTTTGGCCACCTCATGCGAAGAGCTGACTCATTAGAAAGGACTCTGATGCTGGGAGGGATTGGGGGCAGGAGGAGAAGGGGACGACAGAGGATGAGATGGATGGATGGTGTCACAGACTCAATGGACGTGAGTCTGAGTGAACTCCGGGAGTTGGTGATGAACAGGGAGGCCTGATGTGTTGTGATTCATGGGATCACAAAGAGTTGGACACGATTGAGCGACTGAACTGAACTGAGCTGAATGCAATCTTTCCCTTAACCTTCATTCGTATCAGTTTGTTTCAAACCTTTCTAGAGAACTTTAACCGGTTATGTGCCCTTGACCAAGTTTGGTCGTTTCTATAATCTCATGTCCTCACTTAAAACAATTTCCCAAGTGATATTATTACAAGAATTAGAACAGTTTAAGCAAATGGCCAAACAGTTTACTCTTATGCTATTTTTGTAGTATACTCTTAATATAACTCATATTTCAGCATGTGTTATATATATATATATATATATATATATATATATATATATGTCAGGTAAGTATGGATATTAACTAAACCGAAGCAGATTAATTGATTCAAATCTTAACTTTATCACATAACAATTTTGACCTAAACACTTTGCCTCAATTCTCTCATGTGTAAAATGGAGGCCAAAGTACTCCCAACAAACGATTATTAGGACAACTAGGAATATGAATTTATGTATGGCTTCAGGCTTCCCTCATGGCTCAGATGGTAAAGAATCTGACTGCAATGCAGGAGACCGGGTTTAATTCCCTGGTTGGGAAGATCCCCTGGAGAAGGGAACAATTACCCACTCCATTATTCTGGCATGGAGAGTTCCATGGACGGAGGAGCCTGGAGGTCTAAAGTCCATGGAGTTGCAAATAATTGGACAGGAGTAAGCCACTTTCACTTTCACTTGTCAATTAGGAGAAAATGTATACATTCAAGTTAGAATGAGATAAAATTAATATTATAGAGGAGTAATTTAAATGTATGAAAAAGAATTAAGAAACTCATAAGGGATATTTCAGTGTCCTAGGACCAGCAATAGCAGTGATTCTGCCACTGCACATATGCAAGGACCAGGTTTATTTCAGTAAGTACAAATTTTACAGTTATTCAGACAGGCAGTCAGATGGAAATCTGTGAAGTAGAGGATCCACCCACTCCAGAGTGATCTTACTAGAGTGAAGCTATTGAAATATTCTCTTCTTACTTTCTTCACTCTTTTTTATATTTTTGCATACCTCTTCATTGACTGAATCCAACTGGAAATAAAATATAATTGTCAATCAGTAGAATCCAAGAAATTTAGATTCCAGCAAAGATATGAGTCTAGGGAATCAATCTGAAAGGATTACATGATTACTTGCATAGAAGCACTGAGAAACATGTGTGGTATATATTTGATGATATTTATTAACTATTGTTTGCAACCTCTTGCACTAAAATTGTAGACATTTATGACTGCTCTTCCATTCTTCATTCTACCTCTATTTAAATGTACAGAAACATTCAGAGTACAAATGATTATCTCTTAAATCATTTCATAACCATCTTTGATAATAGTATGTATTTCAATTAAAATAATTTTCCCCTAGATCCTACTAATTTAATAATTATTAGAAATTAAAAATGATGTAAGATTTCATTTGTGACAAAGTTTCTACACATTTACAAATCAAAGAAAATGAGAATTTATTGAATTTCCAGTTTTCCCTTCAGAAGTTATTATTTAAAATATTTAGCATTCTTACATGTAAGGAAAAATACATATAACAGAGAAATAATAAAATAAAGTCAAACTGTCTATGCATTTAGTGTTTCCCTCATTATCTATGACAGCATTTTTAGTTGAGAGGCATTGGTTAGCTGTAAATCTAATATTTCAGAATATTTCTAATATTATATGGAAGGGGAATACATATTAGTTCATATAATGGACATATATCTAGATTTTTTGAAATGAAGATTGCCGGGGTCCAGCACCAGTGGATCCAGGGAATTCGAAGGTGGGGACGGAGTCAGCATCTTTGGAAAAATACATATTTAATCACAGATATAGAGAGATTAGAAATGGATAGTGTAGTAGGAAGATTAGTGGAGAAAAAGAGGCTGAATAACTTGGATTACGTGGAATAGCATCCATGCTCCAGATGGGAATTCAGCCAGAAAAACGGGAGCAAGAAAGAAGCCACATGGGGGAATCAGTCTTTCTGGAAACTGATCCAATTTCTTTATTTTGGGGTTTGCTTATATACCTTTTGTTACACATAGGGATGAATACAGCGTCACGCAGGAGTCAGCAGTCCTGACCTTTATCAAAATCAGGTCCTTTATCTTCTGGCCATGAATGAGACCTGCTGACATTTTATGATCCTTTCTTTCTGATAACCAAAAAACTTATTTCTTCCAAGCGTGTTTTTTCTTAAACCAGACACCACCCTCCAATAAAGTTACATTCCTATAGGGTGAGGGTGCAGTGAGTTACAATCAAGAAAAGAATTTATTTAACCCAAGGTTAACATGATTAGTCTTAAAGGTTAATACTTATTTCTCCTATATGCTTAAAGGTTAATACTTATTTCTCCTATATGCTAGTTATATTCATTATAAGGGCAGGGAACATGGAGATTTAGCGGCAAACATCAGCCCAACAAATGAAAATCCTTTCACCAATGTTCCCCTTAAGATCTATTTAGTCTTAAGATATGATAAAGTTACATTTTTACATAGCAAGGACAGTGATATATAACAAAGTACAGTGATCTATTACAAAAGAGAAAATCCATTAACTCAAAAAGTCTAGTATTGCTAACCTTAAAACTTCAATATTTCCTTTTCTATATTCCAAATACATTGATTAATATATTCCCAGGTGCCTAAGGATATGGAGGCCTGGTGGTAATCACTGACTCAACAAGAAGAAAAAGCTCAAAATACTTCAAAACTCTCTGTGCTGTTTATGGTTAAGAGGTAGTAAACAATCATGTGGCAGGAGTATGGATAATGCTGTCACACAAGCTAGTCTGTCACCAGAGAGGTTTGACCTGAGACAACCTTGTCCCACCCAGAGCAGGGAATTAGCAGCAATTATTGACACAACAAATGAAGAACCCTTCACCAATATAATTCCTAACCAACCCACTATACTAATAATTTCTAACTCCCCAAAAGAATTTGCCTTTAGTAAGTCTAAAACATCTCATGCCTCTCAGATTGGGAGTTTGTAAACAATCACATGAGGCAGGACGAACCTATACAGGTGGGCTAGATAACCTTCAGAGGAGTTCGTAAGCTGAAACACTCTTGTCACACCCAGGAATTTTTATTGACTTGGAGCTGCACGTTTACTCCTTCTCTGAGAGAAACGGTTATGGGGGAGAGCCCCCATAAAGTCAGAGGTGTAGGTGAGAGCATAAAACAGACTCTGGTTTTGGGGTTGATGCTCGGGAACAGGGGGTTTTCTGAGGCTTGATCAAGCCTTTGCATATACCAAGCCTCCTTCCTCATGACCTTTGCCATGGGCGGAGTTCCTCACTCTGGCTCCTGGCAGAAGATTATACTTACATTGCTTTATTCAGGATGGAGATTAACTATGCTTTTATAAATGGTTAAGATAATACTGTGGATTCTAAATGATGTATTTTAATACTAAGATGAGTAATTTAATATAATTAGTGTTCAATTACTTGTAATTTTTACCACTGATGGCTTACACAGGCAGTTATATTAGATTTTCAAGGCAAACACCAACACTAATATACAAATTGCTATTTGGAATAATTTTACCTTATAATTTTATGAAGGAAGTTTAGCCATTTTTTTTATCCCTTTGTAACTTTATTTTAGTGCATGTGAATCATTCTTTGAACAATTAATCCTCTACATAGCTTCAAATTGTGACCTTTCAAGAATGTGAACATGAGTTCAGATGTCCAATTATGTAAGTTAGTTCATACGTCTGGAGTACATTGTCATGTATGTGTATCTTCTGCAAGTGACTGTGATTCTATATACTTTACTGTACAATACAGTACTGAGGTACAGTATCTTTATTTCAAGCCCTGGATGTCCAGATCAAGCATAAAAACAGCAGTGATGTAGCTGGTACTGAAACAAGCCTGGAACCTGGAAACTTTTGCTGCAGGACTGCAAAATTTGCACCTGGACACACTTTTTGAACTACAAAATACAAAGAATTTATATGTGACTAAAAATAACTGTATACATGTGCAATTAGGGCAAGTTTTTGACCAAAAGATATGAAGGAAAAAAAAAATTCTATTTCTGAAGAGGCAGGGTCGAAATAAAAACTGGGTGTTGGAAGCAAAAGCAGGGTGCTGCACATGGCCCCCTGCACTCAACACAACTAAAAAGTGGGCAAACCACCTAAGCCACCCCTCCAGCCCAACCCCTGGATGCACCCCTCCCATCACCCCACATAAGTAACAAGCTCTCCCAACCTTGACAAGCGAACTAGTGAACCCTTTTACTTGTTTTTGCTCCCTCCTGCTTTTGGAGCTGGAAACCCAAAAGTGCCTTTCCTGAATTTTCTATCTGGCCTCTATTCAATTTCTATTGCTTGGAGAAGGCCAAAAACCTTGGTTGATATCAGTACTGCTAAGAAGCACCAGAAATTGAAGACCCAGAGAAAAGAGAGACAAGAAGAAGTAACTGAAAAAAACTGAAATGATTCACAATGCAGGGAGTGCCAAGAGGATTTTCTTTATTTGAGGAAGCAGAGGACCTGTATGTAGAATTGTGCAGTAATTTAGAATTCAATCCGGTTAGAGTGTCAGTTATGAAGAAAAAAAAATTTAAAAGCTACTACCCAGACATCACTGAATCATTATTTCAAGGGTGTAGGTAGAATTGAATCCAGCAGGAAATCAGAACCTGTGCCATCAATGTCAAGCATGGGTAAAATTGTAGCTTGCCTTCTGACTCCTGTTGCTGACAGTCCTTCAGCCCTAGCATCTCCTACCTCCTTTCCCTCCTCCCATCAATAACCATTCTTGCCCATTCATTAGGTTTCAGGCCTCATATGTCAGCTATAGTACTGTGCTACTGTACTTTTCATGTTACAGTAAGATTAAAATGTTCATTTTTTGGGTTTGCTTGCTTTTTATGTATTATTTATTATGAAAAGTATGATAACTGATTAAGATACAGTACTATATAGCTGATTGTGTTAACTGATTACCTAGGCTAACTTTGTAAGACTTAACAAACAAACTGGACTTATGAACATCCTCTTGGAAAGGAATTAATTCCTACGTGTGTGTGTATATGTAGGTGCTAAGTCGCTTCAGTCATGTCTGATTCTTTGCAACCCTATGAACTGCAGCTTTCCAGGTGCCTCTGTCCATGAAGATTCTCCAGGCAAGAATACTAGATTGAGTTGCTATGCCCTTCTCCAGGGAATCTCCCTGATCCTGGGAGCAAATCTGTAACTCTTACAACTAGTGCTACCAGGGGATCATTCATATGTAGGGGACAGTAATAATATGTAAATATTATGGGATTTCCTTTTATAGCTATAGAAGTATTAGATTACTGGTGGCATTTACATCCTTAAGAAGTATGAGAGAGAAAATACAAATTTAAAATACTGAGCCTTGAGAAATTGCAACCTTTAGAGAATAGATGATGAAGAAGGAACAGTCAAAGGAATAGCCAAGGCTATTTACAGACTATTCATTTATGGAAAGCAAAATAACAAACCATACACGATAAAGTGTTGTCAAAATAGCCAAAAGAAATGAAGATGGCTCATAAAAGATGTGGTATGATAAACTGCATTCAAAAACACTGACAAAATGAAGAAGAGATGATAGAGTCCATTGATTTTAAAACCTGGAGGTTGTTGGTGACATTGATAAAAAGAGGTTTAATGGGTTAGTCGGTACAAAGCCAGGCTATATTGTTTTATAAGATGATTTCGAGTTGGCAAAAATAACACTCAGCAAATTATTTAAAAATAGATAACAAAAATTATAGCTATTTAGAGATGTGGAGTTATGGTTTAAGAAAAATTAATTTTGTTCCACCAATACTATGTTATTCGTGTGGATAATACAATAGAAGAGAACATATGATAGAAATCACTGACAAACTAACAGATCCAAGTCCTTCAGAAGGCATAGGATAAGTCCCTGAGGATAACTGTTATATAGTTTCTTCTCTCTTTTTTCTAGGAGGGAAATAGGGCCCACTAGTCCATGGGGTCGCGAAGAATTGGACATGACTGAGTGACTTCACTTTTACTTTTCACTTTCACGCATTGGAGAAGGACACGGCAACCCATTCCAGTGTTCTTGCCTGGAGAATCCCAGGGACGGGGGAGCCTAGTGGGCTGCCATCTATGGGGTCGCACAGAGTCGGACAAAACTGAAGCAACTTAGCAGCAGCAGCAGCAGATATAGGAAAGGAAAAAAAAAAAAAAAGAAATGCAGTAAATCAGTGGGTTCTTAAGCTTGTTAGAAACAAGGTGAGAATGTTAATTTTAACTTTTTAATTAATTTTAAAAGCTAAGAAATATCTCTGAATTAACATTTTAGAGGTTTAAGAAAAAACGTGCATGCTAAGTCACTTTATTCATGCTCAACTCTGTTACCCTATGGACTTTAGCCTGCCAGCCTCTTCTGTCCAAGATATTCACCAGCAAGAATACTAGAGTGTATTTCAAGGACTTCCTCCAGGTGCTCTTCTGCACCCAAGGATTACACTCACGTTTCTAATGTCTCCTGCATTGGTATGTGGATTCTTTACCACTAGTGCCACCTGGGAAGACCTTAAAAAAAATGGGGAAGAATAAAATTGTCT
This sequence comes from Ovis aries, assembly GCF_016772045.2. Lineage (NCBI taxonomy): Eukaryota > Metazoa > Chordata > Mammalia > Artiodactyla > Bovidae > Ovis > Ovis aries. The sequence continues at coordinate 42,866,894 of NC_056063.1, forward strand.
TGTTTATATGTGAAAAAAAGGAGCTATGTTTAATTGGCTGAATATTTCTTAGATCCAGTTTAAATTTCACGATCATGGATTTATATTAAAAAATCTGCTTAACATGAGTTTTTCATGGATTTATCAATAATTAACTGATTAGGTGTCAGGATAATTTGGTATTAAAGTATTCAGGTAACAAGCAATGGGTGGTAGACTGGACAAAGAATGTGCTTACAGATAGTGAAGAGATTAATGGATTAACAGATTTATATTATTGAAAAGTACAACCATATGTTCATTTTAGCAAAGGGAAAAGTATTAGTATAGTGACAAACAAGAGAGTGTGTTTGTGTGTGTGTGTGTGTGTGTATTTGTGTGCTCAGTCATGTCCGAATCTTGGTGACCTCATGGATTTTAGCCTGCCAGCTTCCTCTGTCCATTCTAATTTGATATTTTATAGATGGCCACATCTTAAAACCTAACGTTCAAGGAACTAAGATTATGGCATCTAGTTCCATCACTTTATGGCAAATTGATAGGGAAAAAATGGAAACAGTGTCAAACTTTATTTTCTTGGGCTCCAAAATCACTGTAGATGGTAACTGAAGCCATGAAATTCAAAGATGTTTCTTCCTTGGAAGGAAAGCTATGACAAATCTAGACAGCTTATTAAAAAGCAAAGACAAAGGTCTATATAGTCAGAGCTTTGATTTTTTCATTAGTCACGTGCAATGTGAAAACTGGACCGTAAAGAAAGCTGAGCACTGAAGAACTCATGCTTTTTAACTGTGGTGCTGGAGAAGACTCTTGAGAGTCCCTTGGACTGCAAGGAGATAAAACCAATCAATCCTAAAGGAAATCAACACTGAATCTTCACTGGAAGGACTAGTGTTGAAGCTGAGGCTCCAATTATTTTATTTAGATACAACTTCCATTAGAGATGATGTTTTTACTGATTGACTTAATTGAAGAACCTGTGTTTATTTAAGATGTAACACACTATTGATTATATTATTCTGTCCCAAAATTAAGCCAAATACATCAAATAAATCAGAATCTTTATTTCCAACTGATTTTTCTGAATGAAGTATCTTAGCAAGTGGTACTATCACCCACACAATTGCCTCAGTCAGAAATCTAAGAATTATCTTTAACCCATCCCATTCTTACACCAATTGTCAATCACCAAATTCTGCCTGTATATACCTTCCAAAGAGGTATACCTAAATTATATCCAACCACCTTCCATACTTTATGAATACACTCATTTTCCTCATCAAGATATTAACAATGACCTCCTAATGGTTTTCTATGCTTTAATTATTCTCTTCCAAATTATTCTTTAATTTTAGCTTTTGTGGTCCAATCCCTGTCATGATAACTGACATACAGTAATAGATAGCTAAAACATTGAAACAATTATTTAATCATTTGCTGAGTGCTAATTCAAAAGTAATTGTTCTAAGCCAAAATTGTAACTTCCTACATAAAAAGATGTAACTTCCCAGCATTAAAAGCAACTAGTACCATATAGTCTCATGTCCAACTTCATCTTTCAATGTTACTTCTGCTTTGTATTGCTAAATCATTATAAATTATTTTCTCTTTATTTAATTTACCTCTTTAATGTTTCTCCATCTCTCTCTCTTTTTTTTCCTTTTTTTGTGAACTTTCTCCCTATAAAACATTACCTTATAAACTGGGCTTCCAGAATTCAGTATATGTTCTGCCCAACAAGCAAGAGAGTTTTGTAATTAAAAATTTGCCATTATTATTTAGTTATATATATATATATATATATATATATATATATATAATTTATTATTTTATTTTCTACACACTGCAGCATGTGGGATCCTAGTTTCCTGACCATATCTCTGCAGTGGAAGTGCACTTTTGCTCAACAAAGTATTGGAAATCTTAACCAGATAAATTAGCAGGAAAAAGAAATAGAAGACATCTGAACCAGAAAGGAATAGGTAAAATCCTCTTGGTTTATATAAGACATGTATAATTTAGAGGAAAAAAACCATAAATGTTTCATTCAGAAACTGTTAGAACTAATATTAAAATTCAATAAAGTTGCCATTGATATACAAAATTATTCATATTTCCATAAATTAAGAAGAACAGCACACTCTCAGAAAGAGAAAATGAAATGGCCCCATTATCACACACACACACACACACACACACACACACACACACACACACAAACTTTAGAAAAAATTTTAACCAAGGAATTGAAAAATCTGTATATTGAAAATTATAAAATATTATTAAATAAATTAAATTAAAAATAAATAAATGTAAAAATACCCCAGGTTAAAGTATGGGAAGAAATGATACTGTTAAAATGTGCATATGACACATTATTGCTTCTGTTTTATGTTTCCAGATTTTTGGTCATAGGTATGTGGGATCCATGTGATCCCACATTGGGAATGAAATCCACTCCAATATTCTTGCCTGGAGAATTCCATGGACAGAGAAGCAGACTATTGTCCATGGTTTTGCAAAGAGTCAGACATGACTGAGCAACTAACACACATATGTAGGAACTTAGCTCCGTGATCAGGGATCAAATCTGCACCCCCAGCCTTGGAAGGTGAGTTCTTAACCATTTGTCCACCAGGAAGTCCATGACTCAAGTCTTAACAATCTAAAAAGTTTCTTTAAATTTTCCATTTTAGAATTGAAAATCATTTTCTTTTAAAAAAACTTCTTCATTGTCCTTTTCTTGTATCAAATGAGACATGTTGTATGTAAACTTGAAGTATTCAGTAGTTACATATATCTTCACAATTTCTCTTGATTTGAAAAAAAAATGATAATGCTAAAAGGCACCCAACAGTAGAGAAGATAGTACTTGAGATTTTGATTCAAATCAAAAGAAAATAGTGATAGTGTGCCTGTCTTAGATGTGCAGGGAAGAATCATTATATGAACAATAAATGCCTCGACTTTGGTACTAATATTATTTGATTAAGTTCCATTTCCAAAGTTTGGGTAAAGTCTTAATACAGATGTTGTGTTTGGAGTGCAGTATTGTGAAAAATAAAACTAAGATGTGATACTGCCTGACTAAAGGTAGGGTTGGAATTGGCAAGGATCTTTCCATGCCAAGACAACTGAGTCTTACTTGCTGTGTCACAGTAAAGCATACTTTTTATTATTACCTATTGTCTTCGGATTTTGACAATGATATTACAGAGAAAAATGTCATATACACAGGAAGATGTTGGTTACTTCTTACAGCCATTAAGAAGTAATAGTGAAATAAAAAAGATATTTGCCCATCTTGGCTTCTTGGAATGAAAAGGCTTGTATGTTTGTTGCTGCTGCTACTGCTGCTAAGTTGCTTCAGTCGTGTCTGACTCTGTGCTACTCCAGAGATGGCAGCCCACCTGGCTCCCCCATCCCTGGGCTTCTTCAGGCAAGAACACTAGAGTGGGTTGCCATTTCCTTCTCCAATGCATGAAAGTGAAAAGTGAAAAGTGAAAATGAAGTCGCTCAGTCGTGTCAGACTCCTAGTGACCCCATGGACTAGAGCCTACCAGGCTCCTCTGTCCATGGGATTTGCCAGGCAAGAGTACTGGAGTGGGTTGCCATTGCCTTAGGAGAGGAATTTTCTGAATATAACCTATGATCCTAGACAAATGAAAAAACACCGCACCAGTTTGCAAAAGGAAATTTCCTCTCTTTTGCTAAAATTACTAAGCAAACTTTTAATGTGGAGAGTCTAAAATAAGCATAAAAGAGGAGTCCTTTAGTGTCCCATCCAGGCTCCTCATGTGTACTTTAGTTTGGCATCTTGCTCCTGTTGTCGCTCATCATATAAAAGAAAAAAAAGAATCAAATAGGACACGACCTTAGGATCAAATTAGATATCTACAAAGGTGTAGAACAAAGTCACATAAAATCAGGGCTCGTATAACTCTGGTAATTCTTTCAGGGCTGAGGATAATGAGGAATGATCTCCAAGATCCATCTCTTTATATTTAAAGAAAACAAAAATCTTCCTATTAAATAAGATATTGAAATCAGTACTAGCTAAGAGACCTCAGAATTGAAATGAAAGAGAATCTAATATATTAAGATAACTCTATTCCCCCAAATATCCCAAGTTGCTGGCAATTGTTATTGTTAAGGTAATTTTTGAGATGTTGTAAAGCAGACAGATCTATAATGGACTATTAAAACTTCTACACATTCTTCCATAGTTCCTAATCTCAAGTATCACCTTGGAGCAGTTACCGCTGCTGCTAATTCATTTCAGTCATGTCCGACTCTGTGCAACCTCACAGACAGCAGCCCACCTTGGAGAGCCATGAGTAACAAAAAAAAAAGGTCTCCCAAACATAATCAGCGTCCATCAGATTTACAGTCTAAAAATTCTACTCCACCACCAATGAAGCATCTGTGTTTTTGTCCCGTTTATTACATTACCATAGATTGATTTGGTGTCTATTATTTGATGCTTGTCATTTATTTTACATTTTTAAGAATTAACTTCTTTTTTGATATTGTTTAATTTCCCTTTATCATTGTATAATTCATTTGTTTAGCTTGAAAGATAAGAATCAGAAGGAAGTACATCAGATTGAGAAACTGGTATCAGCTGGAGATCCTGGAATTCAGGGAGTAACAGCTCCTGACATTACTTTGACTCATATAACTGGATATAAAGTTAACTGTCCTATTGAGAAATTTGTTAGCTTATTTGCTTTTGTGTATCTGATTGTTTTACAACAGTAAAACAAAGAAAGTTTCCAATTGAAAATATGGAAATAAGTTTGTGATGTGAGATGTGCATACACACATGCAGGTGTCTGTGCCTGTAGCCGACTTGTGTGTGGAAAGGAGAAAAGGGAGGGATAGAAAATTAGCTTGGCACATTCACTACGATTTTCCCCAGGAGCAGCATATGAGAAATCTGCATCTTTTGCTTTTTTTTCAAAATGTAAGTCCCCACCTCTGGTGATATGGGAGATGGTCAATTTTTGTTTGAAGGCTGAATAAATAGATCTTCGTCCATCACACCTTTGCAACAATGATTTCTCATTTGCAGAATTTCATACCATTTCTCCAATCTAAGTGCAAAGTTTTAGCACTTTGGAAAGACCTTTTTAACTTTCAGAAATAAACATAGTTCCTTTATTCCTTTAGCATCTTCTGAATATCCTTATTTAAAAAATTGGTTGATTTATGGGTAAACTATTATTTTTATTTGGGTTCCTGGTTGGTTAGCCTAAGTTTCTAAAAGCAAACCGTATGTATTCATCCTATGTTTTCATCCTATGTTTTCACTCAACACACAAAGTCTAGTATAAAAACACTAAAAAATATCTGTTGCACTATTGGATAAATGTCCACATTTCCCAAGGTGAAGTGTCTGTGTCTTCCAAATAAGATGAATATATAGAGATATAAAAACAAATAGGCAAATATTACATTTTAATGGGTCATACATATATATTGATGTTAGCGTCAGCTTAAGAAATGAACACACATATATATATGAGAGAGACAAATATATAGAGATTTAATGTGATAATTTAAGAAAAACAAATGCAAAAATGCTTAAATGTATATAGTTATTTATACTCATGTTATGGATTTATTCCAAAAGTATAGCTCACATAAATTAACTAGCTTGTAGGACTTATTATTTCAAGAATGTAATATTCTGAAGAAAATATTTGGTAAAATATAGAAAAGTTTTGACTTAAATATTAATTTCTTTTGCTCTTTCTGAAAGTAATAAAGTTTTAAAAAATAAGCATACAATTCTAAGAAGAGGTAAATAAATATAACAAAATATCACAAATACATTTTTCATTTTAGTATTACTCCATATTATAGGTTTAATAAGAAAATAAAAGGTTAGCTACTCCGCTTGAAACTTATTTGCAACAGATCATTCCTTTTGGTTTGAATGAATTCTAATTAGGTGTGACTTAAGTACTCCAATGCTTTTAATAATATATCTTCTATAAGTGTACTTTTTCATACTATTCATACTGTTCATGGGGTTCTCAAGGCAAGACTACTGAAGTGGTTTTCCATTTCGTTCTCATCTTAGTGTGAAATATTAGATATAAAATATATTTATGAGTTTGATCCATATTTATTGGGAGTTACATATCATCCACAGGCACATCCTGGAATGGTTTGTTATCTGTTGCCATGTTATATAATATACAGGGCCTTCGAACATTGAAGACTTCTATTACTATAGGACAATTGCAGTGCAGTAAAACTGATATACATTCTAATAAAATAAAGAACAAAATGTATTAAATAATTTAATGGAACAAGCCAGGATATGCATAAATAAAATACATAAATATATTGCATTTCAAGCACTTACTACAAATTGATACTGTATTCTGAAAAATATAGCATCCACAAAGATAAGAAGTCATATAATCATATTTGTCACCTAAATAAAATGTTCCTATTAAATTTGAAATAAAGCCTTTAAAACGCATGCCTTAAAATTTCAAACTCTTAAAATTCTTGTATTATATATTTATGCTATAGATATACAAATTCAATATAAATCGTTTCTTAGGAAGATTTGATTATTAAAGTCTTTTTTATTAATTGGAATTGTTATAGCTTAAAGTTTATTACTTATTATTTTAAGAAATACTTATTGAACCACTACTATATGAAATATACTGTCCCAGATTTTGTAGATATTTTGCCATAGTCCCTTTGTTTTCATGTTAGTAGACTGCCTGTTAAAATTCGTTCTTCAACGTGTGCAGATCAAATGTTTTTGTATGAATATTCATTAACAATGTTTAATGAGGATCTTTAAATGCACATTAGTCACAGTGAATCACTTACATATACATTTAATGTTATTCAGTGCACTGGCTTATTTTTTAAAATATGTTGTAGTTTTCTCAAAATTATTGATGTACTGGGCTTTTTAAAATGTGAAAGTGATATCCGTAACTGAAATATAGTATTGAAGAAACACCAAATTAACTATGTAGATGAATATTTCAATTTATTACATTCACTTGTATGGTAAAAAAACAGTGAACATATTAAAAAAAAAACTTTACACATTATTTGTCTTATTGAAATATAAAGCAATTTAAAATTAAATTGTATTATTGCATTTATTCCTATGTTGAATCACTCAGTGTTTAAGGACCTTCAAAAGCTAATGTGACTTGAATTATTCTACTGTGTTTATGTATTTAAGGTACAATCTAAATGATTAAAAGCTAATTTATCTTCTTCATTTACAATGTACTTAATTCCTTTCAGTGTTATTTGCTTGATATTGATAAGATGTTAAAAGAAGCTGCCGTGGAGAAAACTGATTGTAAAGATAGTAGAAATGATAGTCCCTTGAATAACAATCAGTTCATATTTAGATATTAACCTATGTATAGAAATATGATATTACAGTTCTAAAATAGGATACTATATTTGCCAATCAGCATAAGGTTGGAATGTTTCTTGATATATTATCTATCAAAAATAAATAACATTTTTTCTGGTGCACCATGAATGATTTTACAATAACCACACATCTCTTTATGAAGTTTAGCAACAAGCATAATGTAATTAAAATAACAGAGGAGCACTAAAAAAGTAATAGGAGACAAAATTTTCTGTCTCTAAATGTTACATTTCTCTCTTTTAAATTGCAATGTTTAACGAATTTTCAGGTGAGTATAATGATTGTAAGGGGATGATATTTCTATAATGTAGTATATGAATAATATATACAATTAATTAGGTATAAATTGAAATCATGCATTTTCATTATACAAATTTTTATATGCAAGCATTTTCATTGTAAAATAATGTTAAACATTATTGGAATTTGAATTTCATTATTGATTTCCCTTGTAATCAAAATTCTAATGGGAATAATTTGCAGTAGCAGTTAGAACAAAGTCCCAAGGGCCTGTTTCACTAAATACTTATTCATAGTCATGAATAACTGATATTGCTCACTTTATTATGATTTTATGGAGAACAAGGACATTAAATGACTGATTCATTGAACTTAAAATTCTCATTTGCTTTTGACAATACCAGAATTGTTACATACAGGAAACCTATTTTAGACACTAGAAGAGACACGCAATACCCAGAATTTCAGAATTTTATAGACAAATATAAAAATAGTAAGGCTATCATATCAAATTAGTAGCCAATTAAATCTTTTGAATGATGTGTATAGGTATATATGTCTAATCTGTTTGTATGCATATCTTGGGGCTCCTTTATTAAATATGTATGCTTCAGAGGTTATTTTTGAAGTAAATAATAAGAACAATTCTTTAAAGGATACCATAAATAGTGGAGAGATCAATTTACTCTCATTTACTGTTACGTATTTAAATAGTTAATGTTCTGAGTACTTTCCAATAAAGATAATTCCTTCAGAGTATCGCAAAAGCTAAACATTATTTTATTTTAAATTTTATTGTTCATTTTTAAGTAGTTGCTTGCATATAGGGCCAAATTTTAAACTTAAATATCATTTCGCAATGTCATTAATTTATTGATATAATTATTCAAGTCTCTTTTTCATTGATAACTTTTTACTATCAAAATTCTACTGCCTCTGTCTTCCAGATGCCTATTGATCTTGCCTAGAAGCAATCAATACAATCAGGAAACAAACATCAGACATTGAATCAGACAAATTGATAATATATGGAGTGGGATAGAAATCACCATATTATGTCCATATTTAAAGTAGTAACTAACTTCGTTTATTTTCTTTTGTGGACCAGTCATTCTATGAAGCACTTTAAGAAGTTATTTCTTATACATTTCTCACATGCAATTCTATATGGTAAATAGCTTTTCAGTCCTAAGCTGAGGAAAAAAGGCATAAGATAATCTAATTAATTTTCTGATTACACAGGCCTCGTGGTGAGGAAACGACAAGTTAGTGTCCTCACCTGCTCAGCCCCACTAGAGAGGACATGTTCTTAAGCCATGGTGACATACTGCCTCCGCTAGGGTACATTGGTTAAAAGTAAGGTCTTAACATTTAGTAGGCATTAAAGTTGCACTCTTTGTAAATGATATATTGAATATGCATACATTTAGATGTTCTGATGAAAAATAATTCAGAAAATAGTTTTTAGCTTTTCAAAGAACAAATATCGTATATTAACACATATGGGGAATCTAGAGAAATGGTAAAAATCAACAGTCACCAATCTTTTGGACATCAGGGACCAACTTCATGGAAGACACTTTTTTTCACAGACCAGGTAGAGGGAAATGGTTCACATTACATTTATTGTGCTGTTTATTCCTAATCTAGTACTGTCTCTGATCTAACAAAAAATACCTGTACATGGTCCAGAAGTTAGGGACTCCTGGTATAAGTGATATTATTTGCAAAGCAGGAAAACAAACACAAATGTAGAGAACAAATGTATGGATATGAAAGGGGAAAGTAGTGTGGGGAAAGGAATTTGGAGATTGGCATTGACACCTGAACACTATCAATACTATGTGTAAAAGGATAACTAATGAGAACATACTGTATAGCAAAGGGGATTCTACTTAATGCACTGTGGTGACCTGAATGGGAAGGTTTTCAAAAAGGGGGGATAGTATGTATTTATACATGTTCCTGTACAGTCAGTTCAGTTCAGTCGCTCAATCGTGTCTGACTCTTAGTGATCCCATGGACCACAGCAAGCCAGGCCTCCCTGTACATCACAAACTTCCTGAGTTTACACAAACTCATGTCCATTGAGAAAGTGATGTCATCCAATCATCTCATCTTCTGTCATCCTCTTCTTCTCCTGCCTTCAATCTTTTCCAGCATTAGGGTCTTTTCAAATGAGTTAGCTCTTCACATCAGGTGGCCAAAGTATTGCAGTTTCAGCTTCAACATCAGTCCTTCCATGAACATTCAGGATTGGTTTCCTTTAAGATGGATTGGTTGGATCTCCTTGCACTTCAAGGGACTCTCAAGAGTCTTTTCCAACAACACAGTTCAAAAGCATGAACTCTTCAGTGCTCAACTTTCTTTATAGTCCAACTCTCATATCCACACATGACTACTGGAAAAACCATAGCTTCGACTAGACGGACCTTTGTTGGCAAACTAATGTCTCTGTTTTTTAATGTCCGGTCTAGGTTGATCATAAGTTTTCTTCTGAGGACTAAGCATATTTTAATTTCATGGCTGCATTCACCATCGACAGTAATTTTGGAGCCCTCAAAAAAATAAAACCTGCCACTGTTTCCACTGTTCCTCCATCTTTTTCTCATGAAGGGATGGGACCAGATGCTATGATCTTAGTTTTCTGAATGTTGAGCTTTAAGCCAACTTTTTCACTCTCCTTTCACACTTTTATCAAGAGGCTCTTTAGTTTGTCTTCACTTTCCGCCATAAGAGTGGAGTCATCTGCATATCTGAGGTTGCTGATATTCCTCCCAGCCATTTTCATTCCAGCTTGTGCTTCATCCAGCCTGGCATTTTCCCTGATGTACTCTACACATAATTTAAATAAGCAGGCTGACAGTATACAGCTTTGACCTACTCCTTTTCCTATCTGGAACCAGTCTGTTGTTCCATGTTCAGTTCTAACTGTCGCTTCCTGACCTGCATACATATTTCTCAGGACGCAGGTTAGGTGGTCTGGTATTCCCATCTGTTTCAAAATGTTCCATAGTTTATTGTGATCCACACAGTCAAAGGTTTTGACATAGTCAATAAACAGAAATATATATTTATTCCTGGAACTCTTTTACTTTTTTCAATGATACAGCTGATGCTGGCAATTTGAACTGTTTCCTCTGAATTGTCTAAATTCAGCTTGAACATCAGGATATTCATGGTTCACGTATTGCTGAAGCCTGGCTTGGAGAATTTTGAGCATTACTTTACTTGAGTGTGAGATGAGTGCAATTGTGTGGTAGTTTGAGCACTCTTTGGCATTGCCTTTCTTTGGGATTGGAATGAAAACTGACCTTTTCAGTCCTGTGGCCACTGCTGAGTTTTCCAAATTTGCTGACACATTGAGTGCAGCACTTTCACCACATCTTCTTTCAGGATTTGAAATAGCTCAACTGGAATTCCATCACCTCCACTAGCTTTGTTCATAGTGATGCTCCCTCAGGCCCGCTTGACTTCACATTCCAGTATGTCTGGCTCTAGGTGAGTGATCACACCATCATGGTTATCTGGGTCATGAAAATCTTTTTTGTATAGTTCTTCTGGTATTCTTGCCACCTCTCCTTAGTATTTTCTGATTCTGTTAGGTCCATACCATTTCTGTATGGTAGAAACTAATAAAACACTGTAAAACAACTATACTCCAATAAAAATTAACTTTGAAACATGTATAAGAATTGAATCGCCAGTCCAGGTTCAATGCAGGATATAGGATGCTTTGGGCTGGTGCACTGGGATGACCCAGAGGGATGGTATGAGGAAGGAGGTTGGAGGGGGGTTCAGGATGGAGAGCTCGTGTACACTGTGGCAGATTCATGTTGATGTATGACAAAACCAATAAAATATTGTAAAGTAAAATAAATAAATGAATAAATAAAAATGCAGTACATACTCAAGAATAAATTAAAAAATAAAAATAATTTAATTAATTTAAAAAATTAACTTTAGAATAAAAACTAGAAAGCTAACTAAAAATTAGCAGGACATTACAAAACAGTGCCAAGACTCAAATAATAGACTGGAATTTGGAACATATAACTTCTTTAATTCTGACTTCTAGTGACCTACTCACATGAATAAAAGTTGCCCACATAAATTTTTTAAAGACCTTATTAATAGAGGCATAATGCACAGAAAAATGATCCAGTGTGTTTTGTCCTGGATAGATGGAGGCTGCAACATTTCAGCTTTCACAGGAGGAATATCATGATTTTGCCATATTACCTGGAGTTCCAGCATCAAGATAACATGTTTCCATGCACATTTAGAGCTGTGTAAAGATACTCCTAGAGTACAGACACTGTACCATTCGCAGAGCAAAGATAGCAGTGGAGAGTGCTCTGTAAATGTGAGTGGCCACGCCTCCTCTTACCTGATTGGGGGAAGTATACTGTCATGTGACTTCCCCACAAGAAGTGGGAAGCCACCTCCTTTGTGAGAAGTGAAGTTGCTTAGTCATGCACAATTCTGTGATTCCCATGGACTGTAGCCTACCAGGCTTTTCCATTCATGGTATTTTCAAGGCAAGAGTACTGGAATGGGTTACCATCTTCTTCTCTAGGGGATATTCCAGACCCAGGGATCAAACCCTGGTCTCCTACATTGCAGGCAGATATTTTACCCTCTGAGCCACCACAAAACCTCCCAAAAGTGGGTTACCATTTCCTTCTCCAGGGGATCTTCCTCACCTGGGAATTGAACCCAGATCTCCCCTATGGCAAGCAGATGCTTTACCCTCTGAGCCACCAAGAAGCCAAAAAAAAAAAAAAAAGAGAAACAGCTATTGAGTCTCTTCCAACCTGCCCTTCAACTCGAGAGTCCCAAATAACCTGCAAATAAATAAATAAATAAATAAATAAATAAATAAATAAATATATATATATATATATATATATATATATATATACACCAAATTGAGATTTTGCTATAGGTTCATACAGAGTCAGGCACTGGCTAAAAACCATACCACATATTCAGAATGTGTTTGTAGAGTGGGTGCTGAGTCAGTGGGAAAGGCAGGAGCTGAGGCAACCACAGGGAACAGGAAGATCCTGGTCTCTAGTTGTGACTGTTTTCCTTGGGTACACAGGTGTTTGCAAAGCAAACAAGGAGGGGATGTGATAGAGAAGTCAGGGGCCTATTTTAGGGAGGTGATGCAGAATACATCATATGAAATGCCAGAATGGATGAAGCACAAGCTGGAATCAAGATTTACAGGAGAAACATAAATAACAGATATGCAGATGACACAACCTTTATGGAAGAAAGTGAAGAGGAACTAGAGAACAACTTGATGAAAGTGAAAGAAGAGAATCAAAAAACAGGCTTAAAACTTAACATTCAGAAAACTAATAGCATGGCATCTGATCCCATCACTTCATGCCAAATAGATAGGGAAACAATGAAAATCATGACAGACTTTATTTGGGGGGGGGGGCTCCAAAATGACTGCAGATTGTGACTGCAACCATGAAATTTAAAAAAAAAAAAAGACACTTGTTCCTTGGAAGAAAAGCTATGATAAACCTAGACACCAGGGGCTCTGGGTGCAGCAGACCTGGGTATGGCATGAGCCTTCTTGGAGGAAGTTGCTATTAACTCCACTATATACTGCCAGACACAGGACCGGGGAAACATACTCTTGTAGGGCACAAACAGAAACTTGTGCATACCAGGACCCAGGAGAAAGGAGCAGTGACCCCACAAGAGACTGACCCAGACTTGCCAGTGAATGTCTAGTAGTTTCAGGAGAAGGCGTGGGTAGACAGTGGACTGCTGCAGGATCAGGGGCACTGAATGCAGCAATGCATGCATGGGACCTCTTGAAGGAGGTTCCCATTATTTCATTACCTCTACCATAGTTTGACCTCAGGTCAAACAACAAGGAGGGAACACAGCCCAACCCATCAACAGAAAAATGAATAAAAGATTAACTGAGAATGGCCCTGTCTATCAGAACAAGACCCAGTTTTCCCCTCAGTCAGTCTCTCCCATGAGGAAGTTTCCATGAACGTCTTATCCTAATCCATCAGAGGACAGACAGACTGAAAACCACAATCCCAGAAAACTTACCAAACTGATCACATGGACCACAGCCTTGTCTAACTCAATTAAACAATGAGCCACGCAGTGAAGGGCCAGGCAAGAAGGACAGGTCATGTTGGAGAGTTCTGACAAAATGTGATCCACTGGAGAAGGGAATGGCAAACAGCTTCAGTATTCCTGCATTGAGAACTCCATGATCAGCATGAAAAGGCAAAAAGATAGTACACTGAAAGATGTACTACCCAGGTCTGTAGGTGCCCAATATGCTACAGGAGGTCAGTGGAGAAATAACTGCAGAAAGAATGAAGAGATGGAGCCAAAGCGAAAACAACATCCAGTTGTGGATGTCATTGGTGATGAAAGTAAAGTCCGATGCTGTTAAGAGCAATATTGCATAGGAACCTGGAATGTTAGGTCCATGAATCAAGGCAAATTGGAAGTGGTCAAATAGGAAATGGCAAGAGTGAACCTCGATTTTTAGAAATCAATGAACTAAAATGGACTGGAATGGGTAAGTTTAACTCAAATGATCATTATATGTACTACTGTGGGCAAATATCCCTTAGAAGAAATGAGCTAGCCATCATAGTAAACAAAAGTCCAAAATGCAATAGTTGGATGCAACCTCAAAACCGATGGAATGATCTCTGTTCATTTCCAAGGAAATCCATTCAATATCACAGTAATACAAGTCAATGTCCCAACTAGTAACACTGAAGAAGCTGAAGTGGAACGGTTCTGTGAAGACCTACAGGACCTTCTAGAACTAATATCTAAGACAATGACCTTTTCATTACAGGGGACTGGAATGCAAAAGTAGGAAGTCAAGAGATATCTGGTGTAACAGGCAAATTTGGCCTTGGACTTCTTTACTGATTATGCCAAAGCCTTTGACTGTGTGAATCACTACAAACTATGGAAAATTTGGTGCCCTACTCTTCAAGACCTCCTGGACTGTAATCCACCAGGCTCTGCTGCCCATGGGATTCTCCAGGCAAGAATACTGGTGTGGGTTGTCATTTCCTTCTCTAGGGTTTCTTTCCCACCCAGGAATCAAACCACATTCTCCTGCATTGAAGGCAGATTCTTTACCATCTGAGCAGGAGCAAATGCTAATGTAGAAATTGCAATAAGTTATCCAGAAGATTTGGCTAAGATAATGAATGTGGCTGTACTGAACAACTGATATTCATTGTAGATAAAGTAGCCATGTATTGGGAGAAGATACTACTCAGCACTGTCATAAGTAGAGAAGTCAATGCCTGGTTTCAAAGTTTCAAAGTACAAGCTGACTCTCTTTTTAGGGAATGATTCTACTGGAGACTTAAGTGTGAAATCGCTTACGATTTTCAAAATCCTAGGGCCCTTTCAGTTCAATTAAGTTCAGTCACTCAGTCGTGTCCGACTCTTTGTGACCCAATGAATTAAAGCACGCCAGGCCTCCCTGTCCATCATCAACTCCCGGAGTTCACTCAGACTCATGTCCATCGAGTCGGTGATGCCATGCAGCCATCTCATCCTCTGTTGTCCCCTTCTCTTCCTGCCTCCAATCCCTCCCAGCATCAGGGTATTTTCCAATGAGTCAACTCTTCGCATGAGGTGGCCAAAGTACTGGAGTTTCAGCTATAGCATCATTCCTTCCAAAGAAATCCCAGGGCCGATCTCCTTCAGAATGGACTGGTTGGATCTCCTTGGAGTCCAAGGGACTCTCAAGAGTCTTCTCCAACACCACAGTTCAAAAGCATCAATTCTTCAGCACTCAGCTTTCTTCACAGTCCAACTCTCACGTCCATACCTGACAACTGAAAAAATCACAGCCTTGACTAGAAGGACCTTTGTTGGCAAAGTAAGGTCTCTGCTTTTCAATATGCTATCTAGGTTGGTATAACTTTCCTTTCAAGGAGTAAGTATCTTTTAATTTCAGGGCCCTTTAGAATTATGCTAATTCTACTTTGTCTGTACGCTACGAATGGAAAACAAAGCCTGGATAATAGCATGTATGCTAACAACATGGTATACTGAATATTGTAGCCCACTGTTGAGATTTAAGGCCTTCTCAGGTTGCTTAGTAGTAGAGAACCTGCCTGCTAATGCAGGGGATGTGGGTTCAATCCTTGAGTCAGGAAGGTCCCCTAAAAGAGGAAGCAGCAATCCATTCTAGTATTCTTGCCTGGAAAGTGCTATGGACAGAGGTGCCTGGTGGACGACAGTACACAGGGTAGCAAGGAGTAAGAGATGACTGAGCGACTATGCATGCACACATGTTGAGATCTAGTGCTTAGAAGAAAAAAAAAAGATTATTTTTATAATAGCACTGCTCTTTGACAATGTACCTGGTCATATCAGACCTCTGATGTAGATAAATGATGAGATGTATATTGCTTTATGCCTGTAATTACAACGCCTATTCTGTAGCCTATGGATCAAGGAATTAATTTCCAACTATTTACAATAAAATAAAAAATAAATAATTTGTTTATTTCTTATATAAAACATATTTCAAGTTTTATATAAGAAACATATTTTTAAGGTTATAGATGCCATAGATGGTGACTCCTCTGATGGACCTGGGAAAAATAAACTGAAAACCTCATGGAAAGGATTTGCCATTCTAGATGTCATAAAGAAGATTCATCATTCATGAGAAGAGGTCAAAATATCAACATTAATAGGAGTTTGGAAGCCGTTGACTTCCACTATCATGGGTGACTTTGATGGGTTTAAGACTTCAGTGAAGGAAGGAACGATAGATGTTGTGAAAAGAGTGAGAAATGGTATTAAAAGTGGAGCTTGAAGATGTGGTTGAATTGTAATCTCATGATAAAATTTTCATGGAGGAAGATTTGCTTTTTATGGATGAACAAAGTGGCTTCTTGAGATGAAATTTACTCCTGCTGGAAATGCTGTCAGGATTGTTGAAATAGCAACAAAGTATTTAGAATATTGCATAAATTTAGCTGATAAAGCAGCATCAGGGTTTGAAAGGACTAACTCCAGTTTTGAAAGTTTTGCTTTATTACATTGTTATCATACAATGTTGCATACAACAGAGAAATCCCATGAGAAAGGAAAAGTTGGCTTAAATGGCAAACTTTGTTGCCCTATTATTTTAAGCTATTGTCACTGCAAACCCAACCTTCAGCAAGCACGGTCATCAACATCTAGGACAATTCACTAACAACAACAACAACAAAAATACAACTTGTTGAAGACTCAGATTATGGTTAATATTTTTTAGCAATAAACTATTTCAAAATTAAAGTATATACATTTTTAGACATAATGTTCCATATTTAATAGACTCCAGTATAATGTAAACATAATTTTATATGCACTGGGAATCCAAAAAAAAATTATGTGACTTATTTTATTGTGATATTTTCTTTGCTGCAGCGGTCTGGAACAGAACTGAAATATCTGTGAGATATCCCTGTATAGCTATATGTTCAGGAATATAAACACAGCCAACACAACTTATGTATTCACAATGTGTGCATGGTTGTCTTCAAGAATATGAATAGATAGAGAATGATGGATGAGTTGAATTTAGATTTTTACTGTATCTATAAAGTACAATGATCTGAAACACTTTTAGTGTACTATATCCCTATTTATAATAGAACAATTCTACTAAGTTAGTTAAATATTATTTAGCAGTTTAACGTGCTTAAATACAATTTTAAGGGGTTATCACTTTTGGTGTTGATGGAGTATGAGAGGCTCGACTTTTCATCTCATTATAAATAACCAGAAAACTAGGCAAAATATATTGGACAATTGTTTTCAGACACTGGAGACTTGATAACTTGTTTGTTGTCAGTAAATGAAGGGAAATAAGTAAAGTAAGTTCCATAATGCTCAGTCCCTTTAATCATGTCCTACTCTGTGTGACTCTAGGAGCTGTACCCTATCAGCTTCCTCTGTCCATGGGGATTCTCCAGGCAAGAATACTGGAGTGCATTGCCATGCCCTTCTACAGGTGATCTTTCTAACCCGGGGATCTTTCTAACCCAGGGCTCAAACCTGCCTCTCCTATGCCTTCTGCATTGGCAGGCAGGTTCTTTACCACTAGTACCACCTGGGAAGCCAAGTTCCATAATCTCCCTGGATTTTTGCTTAAGGATTTTTTGGTAAGACACCTAAGCACGGTAGGGAACTCAAGCAGAGAGTGGTGTTTTCTAAATTGAGATGCACAAATTTGGAGAGATGGAAATGACTGGAATTTGGAGACAGTATGATTGCAAAGAAGCCTCCTCAGGTTTAAGATTTAAGGCCATCTTCAAAGAAAAGAGACTGAAACATCGTCCAACAATCTTTAAATGAATATACCAAAGTTCAGTTTTATCAAAGTAATACAATACATTGAATCTGATCAGAATTTATCACACATTCAAAGACAGGGGTATACGACATAAAACCAATTAATATAATTATACATAATAGTGACAGATATGATGAAATTGGCACATGGAACATAGAACACATATATTCCTGCTAGGTCAAGTATTTAATGAAATATACTATATTGAGAAAAACAAAAGATTCAATAAGTTATTTTGAGATTAAAAGTTCTTCATAAATAGAAAACTCTTGAGATGGAATTAGTAGCAAAGAAGATGTTGGAGATGGTTAAAAATACTTTCATACATAATATTAGTTATAAAATACGAAGCATAGAATGAAAGAACAGGGAAAAAAATGAACAGGATTATAGTTAACCTCTTGGAGAATATCAGGTGTTTTCATATCCACTACAATTAGTTTGAAAATGATAGTTGTGCAGTCGTGTTCAATTCTTTGCAAACCCATGGACTGTACTCTCCCAGGCTCCTTGGTCCATGGGGTTTCCCAAGCAAGAATACTGTAGTGAATATCCATTTCCTTCTCCAGAGAATCTTCCTGACCCAGGGATCCAACCCAGGTCTCTTGCATTGCAGGTAGATTTTTTTACAGTCTGAGCCACCAGGGAAGCCTGTGCATTAATTTAGATTACCACAATACATTAACAGTAATTTAGTGACTTTTAACAATAGAATCAGATTCTGTCATAGTTTTGGATTTTAGAATTCTGAAGTCAAGGTACCATCAAGGTTAGTTCCTCCTTGAGGCTCTGAGAAAATATCCATTCCAAGAAGGTGCATTACTTCAGTCTCTCTCTGTTTTCACATGGCCTTGTCTTTCTTTGCCCTTGCTGCTCTTTTTCCATTAAATGAATTCCTCTTATTGAATTTAGGGAAAACCCTATATTTATTATGACTTCATCTTGATATTGTAGCCCAATTATACATTCAAAGACCCTTGTTCCAAATAACGTCACATTCTAAGATTCTGGGTAAACACGTATTTTGAGGTTTACAATTCAACTCATCACATCATGTAATTGGGGTCCTAAATAAAGGAAGATTGAAAGGAAAAATAGTATAGAAAAATACTTTACCCTAGTATTTCACACTGATAACGTTAAACCCACACAACCCAAAGTACACGATACAAAATAAGCACACCAAAGATCTATACACAGACACATCATATTCACATTGCAGAAAAAAAAAAAAAAAAAGCTCTAAAATTGAAAGAATGAAATGCTGTAGTTAACATTTGGAAGGAGAGAGAAAGGAAAGAAAAGTGTCTTTTCATGATATTATGATATAGATCTAAGGGTTATTGTCTCCCCTTGGAGGCACATGCAATTTTCTAAAATAAGTAAACAGTGATCAATGAGAACAACTTGAAGACTATTAAAAATACTATAAAGAAAGAAAATTTAAAATATGGAAAATACAAAAAGGGGGAATATCATCTATTATTTGAAGTCTACCAGCTTTCAGTAATATGCCTTGCCTTCCACTATATGACAAATATTTTTGGGATAGACTGCTAGTTTTGGAGAACCTAAGTTTCATTCTATGTGGGTTGTACGTCTAAACAGAATAATAAATTTAAAACTTCTAGAAAATAACATATAAATATGTGCATTACGTTCTACACAATAACATAAAATATATTTATTATCCTAGAGGTAGGAAACATTTTTCATTAAATGGACTCTTAAAAAGATTCTAATATGAGAAGTTAAAGGAAAGTCATCAGGTGGAAGATCATTGCAATAACTATTTTCAGTAAACTCTGATAGCCAGTGAATATAAGGGATTTTACAAAGCATAAAGATAAAAAGGAAAATTAAGTTTTTAAGGATAGACAAAAAGTTGAATGGACGATTTTAAATAACCAGTGTCGCCTGAGAAATCGGTATGCAGGTCAAGAAGCAAGAGTTAGAACTGGACATGAACAACAGAATGGTTCCAAATTGGACAAGGAGTATTTCAAGGCTGTATATTGTCACCCTTCTTATTTAACTTATATGCAAAATACATCATGTGAAATGCCAGGCTGGATGAAGCACGAGCTGGAATCAAGATTGCCAGGAGAAATATCAATAATCTCAGATATGCAGATGACACCACCCTCATGTCAGAAAGCGAGGAAGAACTAAAGAGCCTTTTGATGAAAGTGAAAGAGGAGAGTGAAAATGTTGGCTTAAAACTCAGTATTCAGAAAACTAAGATCATGGCATTCGGTCTCATCACTTCATGGCAAATAGATGGGGAAACAATGCAAACAGTGACGGAATTTATTTTTTGAGGCTCCAAAGTCACTGCAGATGGTGATTGCAGCCATGAAATTAAAAGATGCTTGCTCCTTGGAAGGAAAGCTATGACCAACATAGACAGCATATTAAAAAGCAGAGACATTACTTTGCCAACAAAGGTCCATCTAGTCAAAGCTATGGTTTTTCCAATAGTCATGTATGGCTGTGACAGCTGGACTATAAAGAAAGCTGAGTGCTGAATAATTGATGCTATTGAACTGTGGTGTTGGAAAAGACTGTTGAGAGTCCCTTGAACTGCAAGGAGATCAAACCAGTCCATCCTAAAGGAAATCAGTCCTGAATATTCATTGGAAGGACTGATGCTGAAACTGAAACGCCAATGCTTTGCCACCTGATTTGAAAAGCAGATTCATTTTAAAAGACCCTGATACTGGGAAAAAATTGAAGGCAGGAGGAAAAGCGGATGACAGAGGATGAGGTGGTTGTACAGCATCACTGACTTGATTGACATGAATTTGAGCGAGCCCGGGAATTGTTAATGCAGAGGGAAGCCTGGTGTGCTGCAGTCCATAAGGTCTCAAAGAGTCAGGACAACTGAGCGATTGAACTGAACTAAACTGAATATTTGAATGACCAATATCGTAATGAAGTATTCAATTTTTTGTCATGAAGAGAAAGAAATTAGTACCAACATACCTCCATAGATTATATTAGCATTTAGTAAAAAACAAAAGAGAGAATCCATAAAGTAATTATCCTCAAATTCCAATTAAAAAAAATTTAAAAAACCACTGGACCATCAAAAAAAGAAATAAAATAATTTGCAATGCTGTGAAGATATTAGAATTTTCATTCACTGCTGGAGGTATTGTAAATTCATATAAGCACAATGAAAACAATTGGGTGAGATTTGCATATTGAAAATAAACATATTTCATGAATCCTTAATGCCACTACAAGGTGCATAATACACAGAAATGTAGTCATAAGTTCATCCAAATACATGAATGAGAATGTTCACAGCATGTTCCTAGTATTAGCCCACACAGAGAGCAACAAAAACCAGAAATGACACCAATCAATCATTAAATTGGTAATCAAATTCTAATACATTCATGCAATAGAATACCAAATTATATCAATGAAAAGAATGAGCTACCATTCCATGCACCAATATGAATGCATATCAAAAAGTAATATTGAGCAAATGAAAGCAAACAGAAGAAAGTATATTTTATGATTCTTTGTGTACAGTGTCAAAAATAGACAAGATTATTGTATGATAATAAAAGTTAGAATGCTGTTGCTGTTGATGCTAAGTCGCTTCAGTCATGTCCAACTCTGTGCGACCCCATAGATGGCAGCCCACCAGGCTCCCCTATCCCTTGGATTCTCCAGGCAAGAACACTGGAATGGGTTGCTATTTCTTTGCCCAATGCATGAAAGTGAAAAGTGAAAGTGAAGTCACTCAGTCATGTCCGACTCTTCACGATCCCATGGACTGTAGACCACCAGGCTCCTCCGACGATGGGGATCTCCAGGCAAGAGTACTGGAATGGGTTGCCATTCCCCTCCCCAAAAGTTAGACTAAAGGTAGATTTTTTTAAGAAAAGGTTTGGTGATTCGTTTCATATATGATATTATACATGTTTCAATGCCATTCTCCAAAATCATCCCACCCTCTCCCTCTCCCACAGAGTCCAAAAGACTGTTCTATACATCTGTGTCTTTTTTGCTGTCTCACATACAGGGTTATCGCTACCATCTTTCTAAATTCCATACATACGTGTTAGTATATTATATTGGTGTTTTTCTTTCTGGCTTACTTCATTCTGGGGTTCAGGATGGGGAACACTTGTATACCTGTGGCGGATTCATACTGATGTATGGCAAAACCAATACAATATTGTTAAGTAATTAAACTCCAATTAAAATAAATAAATTCATTTAAAAAATAAAAAATGTTAGTGAATTAAACATAAAAAGAAAAGAAAAGAAAAGAAAGGTTATCTGGAAGAAGCACAAGGAGGACTTCTAAGGTGCTTTCAATGTTCTGTTTCCTGAACAAAGTGATGCTTATGTAGACAAATCATTTAGTGAATATTCATTAAGCTGTATGCTTGTGTACTTTATTCTATGTCTTTGTACTCTAACAGAAAGATTTACAAAACCTCATGGGAAGGTTGATTTTTGTTGAGGGTAAGGATAAAATATTAATAAATACTTCATGTATAAGACTTCAATAATATAAAGGAACAAATCTTATAAAAGTATGTAAATTAAAGACAATGTAAAGGGGAGGATAAAATTCACAGCAATTATCAACTCTTTAGAAAATATTTTAAAATGATATAGATATATGATTTCAAGTTTGTTTTTTTTTTTTTTTTGTAAATAAACTATAAGAAAGCTAATGATAAAGTAACATGAGTCAGTAGGAGAAATTGTAAAAGGGGACTTGAAGCACTGATAAAAATGATTAAGTTTTACAATAATGTATTATTAATGTCAATGCAACAGAATGGTCTTGGTTTTTTTCCAAGGCAAACATTCAATATCCTGGTAATCAAAGTCTATGCCCTGACCAGTAACGCTGAAGAAGCTGAAGAAGCTCTGTGAAGACCTACAAGAACTTCTAGAATTAACACCTAAAAAACGATGTATTTTTCAATTTAGGGGACTTGAATGAGAAAGTAGGAAGTCAAGAAACACGTGCAGTAACAGGCAAATTTAGCCTTTAAGTACAGAATAAAGCAGAACAAAGGCTAATCGAGTTCTGCCATAAGTATACACTGGTCATAGTAAACACCTTCTTCCAACAACACAAGAGAAGACTCTACACATGGACATTACCAGATGATCAACACCAAAATCATATTGATTGTATTCTTTGTAGTCAAAGATGTAGAAGCTCTATATATAGTCAGGAAAAACAAGACTAGGACTGACTGTGGCTCAGATCATGAACTCCTTATTGCTAAATTCAGACTTCAGTTGAAGAAAGTAGGGAAAACCACTAGAACATTTAGGTATAACCTAAATCAAATCCTTAACGTTTATGCAGTGGAAGTAAGAAATAGATTTAAGGGACTAGATCTGATAGATAGAGTGTCTGACGAACTATGGATGGAGGTTCATGACATTGAACAGGAGACAGGGATCAAGACCATCCCCGAGGAAAAGTAATGCAAAAAAGAAAAATGGCTGTCTGAGCAGGCCCTACAAATAGATGTGAAAACAAGAGAAGCAAAAAAAAAATAAAAATAAAAAAAAAGGAGAAAAGGAAAGATATACCCATTTGAATGAAGAGTTCCAAAGAATAGCAAGGAGAGATAAGAAAGCTTGCCTTAGTGATCAGTGCAAAGAAATAGAGGAAAGCAATAGAATGGGAAAGACTAGAGATCTCTTCAAGAAAATTAGAGATACCAAGGGAATATTTCAAGCAAAGATGTGCTCAATAAAGGACAGGAAAGTATGGATCTAACAGAAGCAGAAGATATTAAGAAGAGCTTTCAAAAATACACAGAATTATAAAGAAAATATATTCACGACTCAGATAATCACGATGGTGTGATCACTCACCTAGAACCAGACACCCTAGAATGCGAAGTCAAGTGGGCCTTAGAAAGTATCACTATGAACAAAGCTAGTGGAGGTGATGGAGGTCCAGTTGAGCTATTTCAAATCCTGAAAGATGATGTTGTGAAAGTGCTGCACTCAATATGCCAGCAAATTTGGAAAATTTAACAGTGGCCACAGGCCTGGAAAAGGTCAGTTTTCATTCCAATCCCAAAGAAAATCAATACAAAAGAATGCTCAAACTACAGCACAGTTGCACTCATATCACACACTAGCAAAGTAATGCTCAAAATTCTTCAAGCCAGGTTTCAGCAGTATGTGAACTGTGAACTTTCAGATGTTCAAGCTGGTTTTAGAAAAGGCAGAGGAATCAGAGTTCAAATTGTCAACACCTGCTGGATCATTGCAAAGCAAGAGAGTTCCAGAAAATACATCTATTTCTGCTTTATTCACTATGCAAAAGCCTTTTATTGTATGAATTACAATAACCTGTGGAAAATTCTGAAAGAGATGGGAATACCAAACCACCTGACCTGCCTGTTGAGACATCTGTATGCAGGTCAGGAAACAACAAATAGAACCTGACATGGAACAACAGACTGGTTCCAAATTTGGAAAGGAGTGCATCAAGGCTGGATACCGTCACCCTGTTTATTTAACATATGAAGAGTACATCATGAGAAACATTGGGCTGGATGAAGCACAAGCTAGAATCAGGATTGCTGGGAGAAATATAAATAACCTCAGATATGCAGATGACACCACCCTTATGGCAGAAAACCAAAAGAACTAAAGAGCCTCTTGATGAAAGTGAAAGAGGAGAGTGAAAAAGTTGCCTTAAAGCTCAACATTCGGAAAACAATAGTCATGTCATCCTGTTCCATCACTTCATGGCCAATAGACGGAGAAACAGTGGAAACAGAGGCAGACATTATCTTGGGGGGCTCCAAAATGCCTGCAGATGACGACTGCAGCCTTAAACTAAGACATTTTGCAAGAAAAGTTATGACCAACCTAGACAGCATATTCAAATGCAGAGACATTACTTTGACCAAAAAAGGTTCATTTTGTCAAGGCTATGGTTTTTCCAGTAGTCATGTATGGATGTGAAAGTTGGACTATAAAGAAAGCTGAGTGCTGAAGAATTAGATCTTTTGAACTGTGATGTTGGAAAAGACCTTTGAGAGTCCCTTGGACTGCAAAGAGATCCAACAAGTCCATCCTATAGAACATCAGTCCTGGGTGTTCATTGGAAGGACTGATGCAGAAGCTGAAACTCCAATACTTTGGCCACCTGATGAGAAGAGTTGACTCATTGGAAAAGATCATGATATTGGGAAAGATTGAAGGCGAGAGGAGATGGGGACAACAGAGGGTGAGATGGTTAGATAGCATCATTGACTCAATGAACATGAGTTTGAGTAAACTCCACTAGTGGTGATGGACATGGAGACTTGGCATGCTGCAGTCCATGGGGTTGCAAAGAGTCGGACATGACTGAGCGACTGAACTGACTGACTGAATGCCAATACAGTATAAATATTAATGATCAATAATTTTATATATTGTCAAAATTTGACTCTAGAGGAGGTAGCAAATCTTAATAAAGAATATTTATATAACAGAGGAAAAGGAAAAAACACTGACTATGCCTCTTCACACTGGCTCAAAACCCAGAGAAAATTATATGTAATTAATCCTAGGTAAAGTTGCTATTGCAGACTTGAAGAAATAAAGAATTTGCTAAACTATCTTGTATAGCTAGAATAAACAATATCAAAACCTATGGAGATGAACCATATTATTTATTTAATATATAATATTTAAAACGTTTTCACACTAAAACATTTAATAGACTAATAGATTACAAATGTTGAATTTCACAGTACACACACACAAAAAATTCCACTGTCAGAAGCCTGCTGTTAGAATGGGGAGGGAGGTGGGAGGGGGGTTCATGTTTGGGAACACATGTAAGAATTAAAGATTTTAAAATTAAAAAAATAAAAAAAAAATAAACAAAAAACAAAAAAAAAAAAGAAAAGAAAAGACCCTGATGCTGGGCAAGATTGAAGGCAGGAGGAGAAGGGGACAACAGAGGATGAGATGGTTGGATGGCATCACTGATTCAATGGACATGAGTCTGAACATGCTCTGGGAGTTGGTGATGGACAGGGAAGCCTGGCGTGCTTCAGTCCATGGGGTCACAAAGAGTCAGACATGACTGAGCTACTGAACTGAACTGATGGGTGTTATATTTGTTTATGCTCAATATCTGATCTGTGGCATCTAACTTATGGTTTGTCATAGAACATCTACTCAATAAATATTTTTGGAAGACAAAAAAAAAAGATTTATTACATAGTGAGATCAATTAAGAAAAATATAGTTTAAAAATAATAAGAATATATTATATCACTTCAAAATTAATTTTTCATAAAATTAATCCAAAGTGTAATATTGTCTTAAGATGGTAATTAGAAACTTCCAAAGCCAAGCATCAATGACGCTCACAAACAGTAGATATTCCTATCATATCTTGCAAGATAAAAATCAATGATAATGAGCCTAATATTAAAATTTTGTGGGTTTTGAAACTAAAAGACCCTGATGCTGGGAAAGATTGAGGGCAGGAGGAGAAGGGGATGACAGAGAATGAGATGGATGGATGGCATCGCTGACTCAATGGAAATGAGTTTGGGTAAACTCCGGAGTTGGTGATGGACAGGGAGGCCTGGTGTACTGTGGTTCATGGGGTCTCAGAGTCCGACACGACTGAACAAATGAACCGAACTGAATCAATGCAGTAAGAGAAGGTTAAAATTCCAAATTAGGTAATATCTGGAATCATTTCACTTTTAACAACAACAACAACAACAACAACAAAACAATATTGAAACTCTTTGTAGTTAGTAAGAGAATCTACATAGAAGAGCACAATGCACATTTAAATGTACATTTGTTTTTTTTTTTATAAACGTGCAGTAAGATGCTATGAAACATGAGTTCAATTTCATAACAGCTAAAATACAAATCACTATGCAGTAATCTTAAAAATGGTGTTTTTTTTTTTTTTTTTAAATGAAGAGTCTTTACCTGAGAAGCCTAATTAAACGTGGGTTTGTGAAAGATTGATTCTCTTTCCTGTCATAATACATAAAATATTGAGCAAAATAATGAAATTTTTAAAATAGCTTATTCTATTAATTTTATTTCGTATATTTAATAAAAATGCCAAATGCAATGTTGAATATAAGAATAATAAAACAAATTTTGTGAGTAACTATTTTTATGAAGCCAAAATAATTCAAACAGAGTAAACTCATGAGGGAACAAAAAATATTTAAAATTGTTGATAAATTATAATTAAATATAAACGTTTTTTTCTTTATTTTATTCCTTAAGCTGATTTTATTAAAAGTAAAATTTAAAACAACCATCTCCATAATAAATGAACATTTCTACTTTACTGCTTTGATGCATTTAATAAATCCCTATAATTTATAAGTTGTTAGGATGAAATGAGTCAACCTAGGCCTAATCTACACTAATTGATTATTAAGTTAAAAGTTTTATTTACATATATGTATTTAAATTTATTTTTTTAATTGAAGGATAATTGCTTTACAGAATTTTGTCATTTTCTGTCAAACCTCTGAATGAATCAGCTATAGACATATATATATCCCCACACTTTTGAAACTTCCTCCCACCTCCCTCCCTACCCCACCCCTCTAGGTTGATACAGAATCCCTGTTTGAGTTTTCTGAGCCATACAGCAAATTCCTGTTGGCTATCTATTTTACACATGGTAATGTAAGTTTTCATGTTACTCTTTCCGTACATCTCACCCTCTCCTCCTCTCTCACCACGTCCATAAGTCTGTTCTCTATGTCTGTTTCTCTGTTGCTGCCCTGTAAATTCTTCACTACCATTTTTCTAGATTCTGTATATATGTGTAAGAATATGATATCTATCTTTCTCTTTCTAACTTACTTCAGTCTATATAATAGCCTCTGATTCATCCACCTCATTAGAACTGACTCAAATGCATTCTTTTTTATGGCTGAATAATATTGCATTGTGCCACAGCTTCTTTATCCATTCATCTGTCAATGGACATCTAGGTTCCTTCCATGTTCTAGCTAGTATAAATAGAGCTGCAGTGAAAATTGGGATACATGTGTCCTGTTCAATTTTGCTTTCCTCATGGTATATGCCTAGGTGTGAGATTGCCAGGTCATAGGAAGGAGATCAGCCTTGGGATTTCTTTGGAGGGAATGATGCTGAAGCTGAAACTCCAGTACTTTGGCCACCTCATGTGAAGAGTTGACTCATTGGAAAAGACTCTGACGCTGGGAGGGATTGGGAGCAGGAGGAGAAGGGAACGACAGAGGATGAACTGGCTGGATGGCATCACTGACTCAATGGATGTGAGTCTGAGTGAGCTCCGGGAGTTGGTGATGGACAGGGAGGCCTGGCGTGCTGCGATTCATGGGGTCGCAAAGAGTTGGGTACAACTGAGCGACTGAACTGAACTGAACTGAACTGAATTGATGGTGGTTTTATTCCTAATTGTTTAAGGAATGTCCTTACCTTTTTCCATAGTAGCTGTATCAGTTTACATTCTCACCAACAGTGCAAGAGTATTCCCCTTTCTCCATATCCTCTCCAGCATTTATTGTTTAGACTTTTTGATGATGGCCATTCTGACCAATGTGTGGTCATATCTCTTTGTAGTTTCGATTTGCATTTGTCTAATAATGTGCAATGTTGAGCATCTTTTCATGTGTTTGTTAGCCATCTGTATGTCTTCTTTAGAGAAATGTCTATTTAGGTCTTTTTCCCAATTTTTGATTGGGTTGTTTCTTTTTCTGATGTTGAGTTGTATGAGCTGCTTGTATATTTTGGAAATTAATCCTTTGTCAGTTGCTTCATTAGCTATTATTGTCTCCCATTCAGGGGGTTTTCTTTTCACCTTGCTTATAGTTTCCTTTGCTGTGCAAAATCTTTTAAGTTTAATCAGGTCCCATTTGTTTACATTTGTTTTTATTTCTATTACTTTTGGAGACGGGTTATAGAGGATCTTGCTTTTATTTATGTCATTGAGTGTTCTGCCTATGTTTTCCTCTAAGAGTTTTATAATTTCTGGGCTTACATTTAGGTCTAATATTTACCCCTGTGACAAATAGTAGGACCTTATTGTTTAATTTGTATATATTAGTTTGCATCTGCTAATCCCAAACTTCTAAGAAAGTGGGGAGGGGGGGCTGCAGTGGAAAACATTTCTCTTAAAAGATCATATCTTTTTTAATTAATGGAAAAGTCACAAATGATTTTGAGTTCTTGCTGGAATGGGACAACTTTCATCAAAAAACGTATTCCCCTTTTTTCCTTTCTACAGAGGTAAATCATAAGAAACTTTTGCATAATAAAGATTAATAGATAAAATACATTGGGTGAATAGATAATTTGAACTGAATAAAACAATTCTTCAGTTCTATGTAGTATAACCAAGTTATATTTCATAAATTCTGTAATGTTTTAACATCTCTCTCTATTTACTTACATATATACATTTACACCCACCTCCCTCCTTGTAGCTCAGTTGGTAAGGAATCTGCCTGCAATTCAGGAGACCTGGTCCGATTCCTGGGTTGAGAAAATCTTCTGGAGAAAGAAATGGCAACCCATTCCAGCATTCTTGCCTTTAGAATACCATGGGCAGAGGAGTCTGACAAGCTACAGTCCATTGGGTCGAAAGAGTCAGACACGACTTAGCGACTAAACCACCACCACTATACATATGCACTTATGTATGGATGTACACCCCCGCTTCCTAAAACTATATATCTATATGTCTATATATCTATTTATCTATTGCCAGAGTCCAGTTCCAGCAGCCAGGGAATCAACCTGAAGAGATGGGTGGTGTTGGTGAGAAACGATGCAGCCTCTCAGTTTTCTTGGACTGCATAATTATTTCAAGCTTAAGATTCTCTTTTATACTGTTACAAAAGCATTAGGTCAGAGGTTTGACATTATCAGTTCCCCTGACCCAGATTTGTTGTCTCCATAAATCAATGTTGCCTCTCAAAAGGAGTTCCTGCCTCAGTGATTCTCTTATCATCTTCTTCTCATGTGTCATTGTGAATACATAGTAACTCATGCTAACGTCTGGGCTGCATACCACAGTCCTCAGTTTATTTCTTATCTTTCTAAATCCTGTTTGCCCCTAGTATCCTGAGCTCACTTTCTCTAAAAAGACTTCTAACCACTAATATCTTCGAAATTCCTAATCTCTATAAGCTATAGTAAAAATGCTAACATTACAACATTCCTTTAGTCTTTAGCTTCTAACTCTTTTAATTATTCCTAAGCCCTAAATTCAGCAAACTCCTTTGCCATAAACATTTCCTTCACAAATAGGTTTCACATAGGACTCCTTCCCATGGCCTCAAGCTGTGGCCTATGTGCTCATCCTGGAACACTCTTCTGTAAAGGTCCTTGAACAAATGTTAATGATTAACTTTATGAATTATTCTCTGAGCACAGCTGCAGAAGGCTTTGTACCTTCTCATGCTCCTCTCAAGAACAATAAGCACCTTAATATTCCTTTTAGCCAACTCAGCTGAGGAGAGGAAAAAACAAGTCAGAATCACAAGGCCTAACTTCTTCATCCCAGGTCCGTGCCTTTGGGACAAGGAGAGGGAGTTGGGGCCGTGCCTCCATTTTGTCAGTAATGCCTAACACGGCTTCCGACAATCTATGTATCTATAATCACTTCAGTTCAATTCAGTTGCTCAGTCACGTCCAACTCTTTGTGACTACATGGACTACAACACGCCAGTTCCCCTGTCCATCACCAACTCCCAGAGCTTACTCAAACTCATGTCCGTAGAGTCAGTGATGCATTCAACCATCTCATCTTCTGCCATCCCCTCCTCTTCCAGCTTTTAATTTTTCCCAGAAACAGGGTCGTTTCCAATGAGTCAGTTCTTGGCATCACGTGGCCAAAATATTGGAGCATCAGTTTCAGCATCAGTCCTTCCAATGAATATTCAGGACTGATTTCCTTTAGGGATGACTGGTTTGATCTACTTGCATTCCAAGGAACTCTCAAGAGTCTTCTCCAACACCACAGTTAAAAAGCATCCATTCTTTGGCCCTCACCTTTCTTTATAGTCCAACTCTCACATCCATACATGACTACTGGAAAAACCATAGCTTTGACTAGACAAACCTCTGTTGACAAAGTAATGTCTCTGCTTTTCAATATGCTGTCTAGTTTGGTCATAACTTTCCTTCTGAGGAGTAAGTGTTTTTTTTATTTCATGGCTGCATTCAAAATCTGCAGATTTGGGAGCCAAAAAAAATAAAACCAGCCACTGTTTCTCCATCTTTTTCTCATGAAGCAATGGGACCAGATGCTATGGTCTTCATTTTCACAATGCTGAGCTTTAAGCTAATTTTTTCACTCTTGTCTTTCACTTTCATCAAGAGTCTTTTTAGTTCATGTTCACTTTCTGCCATAAGGGTGGTGTCATATGTGT